>NC_090442.1:195567895-196782061 GCF_031143425.1 Pleurodeles waltl
AAGGCTATGTACCATAACATAACACAGCAGATGGTGGCCCACCACTGATGAGGGCTTTGTTGCTAGTGGCAGATAATGGATGTTTATTGTTACTCTACCCTAAAGGAAGGCTATGTACAATAACATAACATAACACAGCAGATGGTGGCCCACCACCGAGGAGGTCTTTGGTGCTAGTGACAGATAATGGATGTTTATTGTTACTATACTCTAAAAGAAGGCTATGTACTATAGCATAACACAGCAGATGGTGGCCCACCACCGAGGAGGGCTTTGGTGCTAGTGACAGATAATGGATGTTTATTGTTACTCTACTCTAAAGGAAGGCTATGTACCATAACATAACATAACATAGCAGATGGTGGTCCACCACTGAGGAGGGCGTTGGTGTTATTTACAGATAATGAATGTTTACTATTACTCTACCCTTAAAGAAGGCTATGTACCATAACAAAACACAGCAGGTGGTGGCCCACCACCAAGGAGGGCGTTGGTGCTAGTGACAGATAATGGATGTTTATTGTTACTCTACTCTAAAAGAAGGCTATGTACCATAACATAACACAGCAGATGGTGGCCTACCACAGAGGAGGGCTTTGGTGCTAGTGACAGATAATGGATGTTTATTGTTACTCTACTCTAAAAGAAGGCTATGTACCATAACATAACACAGCAGATGGTGGCCCACCACCGAGGAGGGCTTTGGTGCTAGTGACAGATAATGGATGTTTATTGTTACTCTACTCTAAAAGAAGGCTATGTACCATAGCATAACACAGCAGATGGTGGCCCACCACCGAGGAGGGCGTTGGTGTTGTTTACAGATAATGGATGTTTACTGTTACTCTACCCTAAAAGAAGGCTATGTACCATAACATAACACGGCAGATGGTGGCCCACCACTGATGAGGGCTTTGGTGCTAGTGACAGATAATGGATGTTTATTGTTACTCTACCCTAAAAGAAAGCCATGTGCCATAACATAACAAAACACAGCAGGTGGTGGCCCACCACCGAGGAGGGCGTTGGTGCTAGTGACAGATAATGGATGTTTATTGTTACTCTACTCTAAAAGAAGGCTATGTACCTTAACATAACATAGCAGATGGTGGTCCACCACAGAGGAGGGCTTTGGTGCTATTTACAGGTAATGGATGTTTATTGTTACTCTACCCTAAAAGAAGGCTATGTACCATCACATAACACAGCAGATGGTGGCCCGCCACCGAGGAGGGCGTTGGTGCTAGTGACAGATAATGGATGTTTACTGTTACTCCGCCCAGTAAGAGGAGGCTGCTGCAGCAGGGCTGAGGCTGAGAGCTCGTATCACTTTCTAGCCTCCCCAGCAGAAGGAATCGCCGTATGCTGCACGAGGGAAAGGCCGGCCAATTGAAATCCAAATCCCAATTTACTCGTTGACTGCATGAGGCGGATGAGAAAGCAGGATGCGCGCAGGTTTAATTTCCTGCCCAGGGGTTAAGCCGACAGAAGCTCAGTGATTAATCCATCCTCTCATTTCATTCAAGGAATAGGAAGGTTCAGACGAGCGCGGCGCCCTCGTGGAGAGCAGGGATGCCCTAGGGTCGAGGAACAGTGGGATTAAGAGCAGGGTACATACTGCTGTAGGGGATGGTGGAACACTTAAGGAATGGCAGATCATTCCAGCTCATAAAATGCTATTGTTAGCATGTCATTATTGTATGTGTGGAGTTTTGTAATGTGTTGACTCTATGTATTTTGGATTGTGATTTACATTCATTGAAATTCCCCATTCTTACTGAAAATTGTAGCTATAAAGTCACATAATACATACTTATTTCTTAATACTCTAATGTGTGTTTTCTTTGGACTTACTCCTTTTTTGTGTGTAATTAGGTTTTGATTGAGTACAACTGGAACAATCTTTGGTTGTGATCAGCGGCCCAGACCAGAGCTGTCCGCTGGATAAGTAATATGAGCCCAGATTTACAGAGCAGACAGTTGTGAGGCATGCAGCACAACAGGGGATTTCCCATATTGTGAAATGTTGTGCTTTCTTTGCGGCCTCTCTTTGAGGTCTGTACCACTCATGAATTTGTCTCTGCCTCGTTTATTACTTTTGCATGCAGCTTTAACACATAACTGTGGAAGCAGACACCAAAGTGAGGGTGCTGTACGCCAGCGGTGCGAAATGCGAAAACCTTGCATTGGAACCGTGGTACGGTCTACTCTAATAGTTACCTTGTATTACTTTACTGGCTGGGAACTAGCGCCAAGATAGGTTTAACCTCAGTGAGGTCACAACGGTGCTAACCACAACAATGCACATTAGTCAGAGCAGCACTCCACTCTCCATAAGACAATATACCACTCCAGTGCAAACCATAACATACTAAAGTAAAGCCCATCCTAATTCCATCATCTGGCCTGGATAAAGGGGCACAGTAGCCCCTTAACAAGGCTCCCAAATGACACACACCCTAAGTGGTAAAGCACTCTAGCTATTCACACCAAACGCAACTATAACACAGATACCACCAACATATACACACCAGCAGCTACTAACCACACAAACTACTGATGAGCCAACTCAGCCATCCAGAAAGCTACTACTATCTGTGATGAAATGCGCACGACCAGTTTGAAGGTACCCAACAGCACTGAAGGCCATAGAGTAGCAAAATACATGCTGTAGAAATCCATATACCATAAGATATCCGATTGAATACACTCATTCACTAAGTACTACTTACTTTAGTAGTATTATATTTCTTTTGTGCAATATTTATTGTATTCAAGCTGCGTACTTGGCATGTTAATTATTTTAGTAACTTGCCTTCTGCGTTAAACCGGGGCTGTTGTTTATCTTAGCTTCTGTCGCGCTGTATTTTGAACAGCTTGTATTTTTTCGGTGGTTTAATTGCTGCTTGTTGGTGTGTTCGTAGCCGCTGTGAAGTGCTGTGGCCTCTCAGGGTCTCCCCTCTGCTGCATGGATGCGGTCCTGCCTTGTGCGCTAGTTCGGTCTCGCCGCGTACACGTGTCACACTAGTCACAGACACAATGAAACGGTGTATCTAGATGTGTGCTAGATGCTCCCTTACCGGCAGCGCATCATTCCTGGCTTCCCCACTAGACGGAATGGTGTGACCGTGGTCGAAACCCTTTATCGCCCAGGGCTTCCTGGCTTGTCTGAACACTCGTGTTGTGGGCAGTGTAAACACGTACGAGCCGGCGTCTCCCTACGCGCCCAGCAGTGCATGATTGGCACCGGAGGGGCTGCTCTGAGAGCCTGACGGGAGCCTTGTCCAGGGTGCTGAAAGCTGCTTCCGTCGCTACCGCGATGAACGGGCTTCAGAGGTGCGCTTTAACTCAACACAGAAGCAAGCGCTCTCTTGTATTCGCAGTACACAAGAATGGCTTTCTGTGAACTTGTACACGACCACGCACACGTAATAAAAAAAAAACTTAGAATTTTAGATGTCTGTATTATTGTTGTCGACATTATTTGGCACTTGTGTAGCGCACATATGCACGATGTGATCCAGTAATGTCAGATGTTGGCCACAAGCACACACACAGGCCCATATTTATACTTTTTTAGCGCCGCATTTGCGTCGTTTTTTTACGCAAAAGGGGCGCAAACTTACAAAATACAATTGTATTTTGTAAGTTTACGCCGCTTTTGCGTCAAAAAGCGGCGCAAATGCGGCGCTATAAAAGTATAAATATGGGCCACAGTCTCTTACACACATGCACACTGGGCGCCTCTTGCACACAACGCACAAGCAGTTCACCTCTTGCAAGTGGCCTCTTACACACACATTGTCACACCAGTAGAGGTAGATTCCTGCATATGTTGCTAGTTACACACACATAGCTTCTCTCTCCCTCACACTCTCTCTCACACACACAGGTAATCCAGATAGTCTTTTAGCGGTAGCTTCTGACGGACACACACAAGGAGCCTCCCACACTGGTAGAATGCCCCAAACGAGCGCGCACACACAAACACGTCGCCTTTGAAATGCTCGTATGCATGATGTACATCAATTGTACTTTCCGCTGTACACACTTTTACACACTTAGAAACCCTTTACCCAGGCACACACTGCAGTTTGTAGACCTGCGGCCGTACGATGAACTCCCGTGGCGCTACATGCTGGAGGCACTCACAGGAGAGACAGAGGCCCAGTAAACAATCACCCGGCAGGCTGACAGCAAGGACAGCTCTTCTACTTGCAGTGTAGAGCTTCACCCTAGTATGCCCAGACTCGGAAATTCATTTTATTACACTCATCGAATGTGTGATAATCCTTCCCAACCTTCATACTATGCTGAGGGTAGAAGGAATCTCAGATGTGTACTCAGAAAGTGTTCAAGTACCAGGAAGCAATGAATACGTGGATGTCCCTTCCACTGTATGATCTACGCCACCTTTGGAAAATCATCCACCTCCTTTACAAGATAGGCTCCAAGAAAGCGCATTATCCGGTAAAGCACCAGAAGGATGCTGATGAAGGGATGATTGAAATAAACCCGAAATTCAAAGGGCCACTCAATGGAGATATGTATGAACGCAGCTCGTCCCTATCAGCCAGGACCCGACGGGACATTCAGGCTTTCTGGGACTTCTTGGCATGTGATGCAACCCAGGGTGGCTGTGTCTAGGATTGGGTGGGATGTCCACAGTTGCGGAGGCGTTCAGGGTCCTCTGCAGACAATGCAGCAAGGGTGTGCTTGTAGAAAGACTGACTGCACAACTCCTGCCTCATCGTGCATTTCCCTGCAGCTACATCTCCGGCCTTCTTTTGCAATCTGACAAGACACAACCCAGGGACACCCCTTGCTTCAGTGTCCCTGTGAAGTCCCCGTGACTCTATGTGCCCCTCCCAAAGGGCACCCAAGAGGAACAGACAAATGATGTCGCACCTCTTGGGTGGCACCACGTTAGTGCAGCATTTTAAAGTATTTTTGCCAGTCTACCTGTGTCTGTAATATGTTGCAATAATTTAAGAAAACAAGAGCCATACTGTAATGACCAACCAGTAACCCTGAGCCTTGACTGCGGATACTGGCAGTCACAGTGCTGTTTAAACTTCCCCTAATATGTAGTATCTGTCTGTGGGTGTTCTACTTGTGGGAGGCAGCTTCAAATGGCACATATTGAGCTTAATTATTTTTCTGTAATTTTAAGCCTAATTTCTGTGACCTGATGTGCACATATAAATTGGAAACTCCCCCAACCATGTGGATATAGGGCCCAATTTAGAGCTTGCCAGTCAAGGCACTCGGCTACAAAGAAGAACCCTATCCATCAGCTCTTCCATCCGTCCACCTCTTTTAGAGACAGGCAGACATTGTTTGCCATCAACATAAACACTGGGGGCTCTGTCGATTAAAACCCTCCTCTAACAGGGTAGTATAACCTCTCACTGTGTGATCATAAGAACACCAAGCACCTGTCTTATTTACATTTAATAGAAATGTTTTTGTATTTGAACTTTAAATTGCATGGTTTTTTGTTCCTATAAATACTGGTGTATTGACTGCACGAGTACTGTTAAATAGTGCTGCATTATTCCTAAAGCCATTCTGAAGTTTTCCTTTGAATGATTTCACAGTGAGTCATGGCTGTCTGTCACTGTAATATGGGGCAGGCGCACAAGCTAAATTATTTTCTTGTATGGTATTTTAGATATGGGTGGGATCCCAGAAAATTGGAAAGGAGCTATTATGAGGCCCATTCACAAACGGGGGACTGTGCAATCCCCTAAGAATTATGGGATGATAAACCTGTTGGATGTAGGCATAAAGGTATTTGCAAAAACTGTTTTGGAAAGGCTTAAAGACTTGGCTGCAGAACATCAAATTGTGCCTCCGGAGCAAGGTGGTTTTTAGGAGGGTCACTGTACTATTGACCACTGCTTTTCCCTCTGGGCTATCGCACGTAAGGCTGTATAGCAGACGGGTAGTTTGTATTGCTGTTTTGTTGACTTTAAGTCGCCATTTGACTTAGTAGACCCAATATTTTATGGGCAACCTTGACTTAATACAGCATACCTAAGGATCTTTTAACCATGATACTGGAATAGCATAGCAATAAATGGATTCCGGTTATTATAGATATTGAGGTGGGAGGGGTCTAACAAAGAAAGAAAGTATTAAAAACAGGTTGAGGCAAGGTTGTGTGTTGACACCCTAACTATTTTCCCTATACATAGCAGATCTACCGTCAGTATTGGCTGTGGATCGCAGTGCTAGCCCTAAAATACATGGGAAGCAGATTCTGTGTCTTATGTATGCAGATGATTGAGTAATATTAGACCAAACTGTGACAGACCTGCAAAGGAAATTGAATGTATTTAGGAAGTAGTGTTGCTGTTCCAAAAAATTGGAGGTAAATATGGAAAAAAAAATAAAGTATTGTGTTTTAGGACAAAAACTGTACATTTTAACTGGATATTAGGGACCTCAAAGCTAGAAGTTGAGAAAGAATATAAATAATTAGGGATTTGGTTTGAGCAGTCCTTGCAATGGACTACTCATCTGGAGGCACTGAGAGTAAGGGCCCTCACATCAGTAGGCGGTTTGAAATCTTTTAATAAGGATTATGGCGAGATGTCATATAGGCCTGTCCTGAAAGCATATGCAACTATGGTACCATCCCAATTCCAGTATGGAGTGAAATTGTTATATATAAGTGGAAAAAGGTATGGGATGTGGAGGAGGGGAAATGTTTAAAATGCTTATTTTCCCTACCTAGGTCTTCCATGAGCCACCTCCTAAGAATGGAGACAGGCTTGGTGTTATGGAATGTATTGGCTAAAATGGCAGTGATCAGGTTTTGGCAACGGCTGACCAATGGGGAGGAAAACAACGTGTCTCAATGGTGCAAGAATAAAATTAAGAAAAGTGAACAGAAATGGGTCAATGGAGTTAGGAACAGCTTAGAAGAAGTTAGCAGGGAAATGGGAGCCAAGTGGCATTTGCTGAAATTAGATATAGAGATTGCCAAGAGTGAGCTTGGAAAAATGAGCAAGGAATTGACTCGAAGGTGTGATCTACAATTCCTTTCAGTGAAACAATCTGTCCATTTTATGTGTACCTCGTGGTGAAATGAAGCTTGGTTTCCACATATAGATATATTGCCAAACCGTCGATGTAGAAATGAACTTCTTTGGTTGAGGATTGGAATTAACCCGTTATACAAATGAGAAAATGCAAATGATGATGATCGGGCCAGGGGGGTATTGTATATGTGGGTTAACAATGAAATGCAACATCTTGCACATTTTATTGTATTGTTTAAAGTTTTTAACTTTATGCAAAATTATTTTACAACCTTTTTTACAGTATGGTATCAAAAAAGTGTGTGCAAGCTGTTGAATTATTAATGGAAATGAGCTCCTTGGATACGGCTTGTGCTATTGGGTGGTTTATGATTGCAGTAAAAAATGTTTTTATATGTGTATAGGATAATAGGTTTTATGAAATATGTATTTATCAAACCTAATCGTAGTGTTGTTGTGCCGTATCCTATTTTATATATCTGTTGTTTTACATGTACTTTGTAACTGGTTTAATGGACATAATGTATAAATAAACATTTCTTTTACTGACTGACTAGCGAAATCCTTCCTTCCTTTGGGTAGTGCCACATCCTCATGCAAATGAGGGCCTATCCGCTTTACTATTTGTGGACTCTATCTGTCCATCCTGCCAATAGATAGGACAGACGGCGTCGCACAAAGGTCCACAGCCCTTTCTTTAATACCAAAATACTCCAATAGCGCGGACACCAAATGCACCCCTGAACCAGTTGGATAATATCTGATATAAAAACCATAGCTCAATGAAGGCTGTTTAAACAGTGATGGAGGAGAATAACAAAACCCAAACAATGAAATAGGGAGGATTAAAGATCATTGCGCTCATTCAAATGGTTTGGAGAGAGCTTGAAGCTAATCTTTCGAGGTTTCATGGTAGTTACTGCTCCTTGCTCAGCATCTCAATGGACAAGTTGATGACGGAACCAGGTTTTTCCACTGCATCATGATTCATCTTTTGAGTACCACCAGTGCACCACAACTGGCAGTATAGTCAAAGCTTTGAGTTCACTTTCCCCCCTAATATTGCCATTTCAAAGCTAAGGTTGACACATTGTTTAGTGCCATGTGCCTTCTGCTTTGGTCTTATTTCAGATGTGTTGGTAATAGATTCCTAAGTGTCTGAAAGTCTTGATATATCTAAAGTGTTCAATTGTTTACTGCACATATGCTACAAGATTCTGGCTTTTCTCGTTCTTAGCTCTATATTAGACCGTATTTTGGTTGAATTACCACACATTGCTGACTACTCTGGTTTGGTGATTGGTCCAGTTAAGACCCCAGCCATTTTCTAATTAGTAAGGGGACATGGTGGAGGTCTACGTATGTATCACATCAAGGTTGGCCTAAGGCCTTTTGTAAGTATCTTAGGTGCCAGGAAGTACTTCAATGAGTGTGCATTTGGTATTTTTCACCTGAACTTCCATGAGCTGTCATTGTATGTCTCTGATATCTCATGAAGCGACGCCAAGGAATGTTGTACCTGCTTTTCCACTGTATTTATTTATTCATATTCGGAAAACACAGTGAGACCATAGACTACACCTCGGTGCCTAATCGAATTGATGGGTCCCACTCTGTAACTCTGCGCAAAAGCTTGCTTAATCTCCACAACGGCCCTCACAGCGCTTGGATGCCTGGCTTCACCCTGGGGCTGTCCAGGAGTGGGCGCCTCACAGGAAAAAAGCCAGGAGGGGTTCCACAGCGGTATGCGTACAGCGCCTTGAGACCCTAACGGGTGAGTAGTGCGCTATACAAGCGCAAAGTTTACAGGTTTTTTTTTACACTGGGAATTGATGGATGATTTCATTATAGAAAGTTTTGTGCAGATTCGTCACAATGTCAAATTTATTAACGAAACAACAGCTTTTCAAAGGAAACTCTGTCCTACCCTTATCTTACACTACTACCCTCATTGTATAATGTGTAGGCACACCACAAAGTATTTTGACAAGAAATGTTCTGCGCAGCAATAATACATGGTACACAGGAAATTGGCAGTGTGGAGGGTGCCTAGGGAAGGCAATACCATTAGATGGATGTTACAATGACAGGCCATTACATGTTTCTGTTATACATAATTGTATGGCTTAGATGTACGTGACCCCTAAATGGAAACAGATAACCCAGAAAAGTGTACCTGCTAGGGTTCAAGCTACGTTCACCTTTTGTGGCCGTGCTCAGCTGTGCAGAGGATGCCAGCGGCCTGTCAAGGCGGTGCTGATGCCGCCGCACGCCAAAGTGCTCCCCTCGCGCCTTCTCCAAGGGGCTCTTGTTCAACGAGAAGCCCCATCCCCCGCCCACCCCGCTCTCGCCTCCTCGGGGCGACCAGTCTGGAAGCAGCCTGGGCGTCCATATGGCACGCTGGTGTCTCCTGTCATCTCGAATCCCCTCAGCACGCGCTGCTCGCGCGCGGACGGGAGGCCTGATGCGAGGCTAGCGCCGGAGGATGTGTGTGTACGGTGCCCCCGGGGGACGGATGCGTTCTCTTATCATGTCCCGTTCACCTCTGCCACGGCACGCTGGTTGATTTCTTAATATTGTTTTTCACATCCTCGCGCAGGCCGACTTCTTGGGGAAACTATAGGTTCCATTGCAACAAATGTGAATGGCTGGGGAACTGGCAATGAGCAGGAAGAGAAGGATTGGTTGCCTACTATATGGGAACATGGGTTCCAAGGCCACCGAGAGACGAGAGACAACAAATTAATACGGAGCGCCGAGCCGACAGTCTGCCTTGGCTTTAAGAGCCCGTGCACGAGCCGAGCCCAGAAAAAGTTTGGCAAATAACTCATGCAATAAACATAATTAAAAATATAGAAAGTCTCTTCACAATTCAAAGGACTGTATGTATTTAGCAGGAGGAAGTGTTTTACCCTAGTGCATTATTTTATGGCACCCTATTTGAGAAGGATTTATTAAACGTGGAAGTTTTTAACATGTACTTGGGAAGACTCCTGCCCATCCCACCGCCGCCCTGGCTACAATGGCATTAGTAAAAATAGGCAAGTCACTTGTCAATTATACCTTAAAAGTGGCCCAGATTCATAGTATAAACGGGGGAAGATTGTAGTTTACTGAATCAAACATAACCGTTTTTCGAACAGTGTACATGCAGAGCTCACCTTTCTGAAGGTACACTGATATGTAGCGATAGAGAAAAGGAGGCACGCTGAATTAAAACATTGACAACATTTGCAAACAAGACAGCTGAGATTGATCACTGGTTTTCCTGTTGCACATTCTGCAGTTGAGCCCCTAGATAGGTATCTTTTTCTGTCTCCTGCGTTGCCATTTGGGGAACTGCTCGGTTCATTTCCATCGCGCAGAAACATTATACATCATTCTGTTTACTTATACGCCCGGCTAGAACTTTCTAGGCCTTCTGTGCCACAAACCGGTTCCTCCACCAGTGCCTTATTATTCAAATGTGATATATCATCCACAGAAACTGACCGCCACCGAGTGAAGTATAATGTGTGCTATAAGTGATCATCGGCACTCAGGGAAGGTTTTGTACACTGGCGATACTACCTGGGAGAACCTAAGCATCCAGGAGACACCATCATGGATTTCAGAACCATTACCTTCCTACAGACGGCTCATCACCTGATCCTACACATGCCCCCTGGATGCTGTTCTTTGCACAATTTACCACATGTTTTAAAGCATTAAAAAGCTGATGTGATGATTGGCACTTAATCTCGTCTACTTAAACAGCTTCATGGGAAGAATGGCTCCAGCAAGCTCTTCAGAACATGGACAATCCTATACACCAAAAGTCACTCCCTGCTCTTCGATTAGAAGCCATGATGGAAACTATATGTACCAGCCAAACCTCCTCTTTGTGCCACAAGCTCCCTCAGCCCAACAT
This sequence comes from Pleurodeles waltl, assembly GCF_031143425.1. NCBI lineage: Eukaryota > Metazoa > Chordata > Amphibia > Caudata > Salamandridae > Pleurodeles > Pleurodeles waltl. The sequence goes on from NC_090442.1 coordinate 195,578,855, forward strand.
TCTGGAGACAAAGGGCCAGATGTATCAAAGCTTTTTGCATTCGCAAACGGTGCGAATGCCCGTTTGCGAATGCTAAATGCCCTTTCAGAATGCATCAAAGGCATTCTGAATGCAATTTTAAGGAATCGCTAAAATAGCGATTCCTTAAAATTGCGACCCTGTTTAGAGAGTCGCAAAGTGCGACTCTCTAAATAAGAAATCGCAAATAAGGAATACTTATTTGTGATTTCTAAAGCACATGTATGAAGCAATTCCTTCATGCAAATTGGGCATTAAGGAATCGCTATTACCACCAAGTTGAACTTGGTTGTTAGCCATGTGCAAATTTTAAAGATGCATTTAAAATGCATTTTTAAAACGTACATGTAAAGCACACATGCCCTATTAGCATGTGTGCACCTTACATGTTGTTAAAAAATGTTTTGGGGGCCCCAGAGGGGGCCTTAGGCCCCCAGCACCCTGGACTTTGCATTTCTCTAAATTGCGAATTCCAGTTAGGAATTCGCAATTTGGGACATGCAAAATATTCGCAAATATGGGCCGACAGGCCCATAGATGCGAATGGGGGCCGGTATTGCAATTTGGGATTCGGTAATAGCATTTGCGATTTTTAAGAAATCGCTATTACCGAATCGCAAATATGATACATTGCATTTTGCAAATCAGAAATAGCGATTTCTTAAAAATCGCTATTTCCAAATCGCAAAAGGCCTTATTAATACATCTGGCCCTAAGTCCTTGAAGTTAAGGCGACATCAGTTTCAGTGACCGCAATAAAGATATAGTGAAATAAGTCCTATGGTGCACCATGTGTTAGTGTGTATTGTGAAAATCAACCCCAGAATATCTATGCGGCTCTACACCAAGGAGAAGCATTAAAAAAGTATTGGCCGGTTAATAAGTCATGGTTTTCTTTATCGAAATCTACATATAGGTAACTATGTGATATATATATATATATATCTTCAAGGTATATAGATGTGGAGTTAAGAATAGTAAATGTATACTTTCCTTAATACATTAACTTTTCGATGTTTTGCCCCTCATTATTCTGTTCTCAATATTCTTGCATCATGAAATTCTGGTGTTGATTTTCAATAGTGCAATCCCACTTCAATCAATCAATCATAGATGTGTAGAGCACAGCTAATTACCCATAGGGTCTCAAGGCGCTGTTTGTGAGTGTGCTGCTCAGTCAAAGAGCCAGGTTTTGAGGTCCTTCCTGAGCTGCTTCAGTGATGCGGTCTGGCTGAGCTTGAGAGGTAGCGTGTTCCATGTCTGGGCTGCGAGGTAGGAGAAGGATCTTCCTCCTGCTGTGCTTTTCCGGATCTTGCGCAAGGCTGCAAGGGCGAGCTGGTAGGAGCGGAGATGTATGTAAGGTAAGCAGAAGGTGAGGCGGTGGTTGAGGTATGATGGTCCTATGTTGTGCAGTGGCTTGTAGGTGTGGATCAGGAGTCTGTATGTGATGTGCTTGTTGACTGGGAGCCAGTGCAGGTCTCTGAGGTGGGAGGAGATGCAGCTGTGTCGGGGGATGTCCAGGACGAGTCTAGCTGCTGCATTCTGGACTCTTTGTCATCTTGATTGAAGTTTCTTGGTGATGCCGGCATAGAGTGCGTTGCCGTAGTCCAGTTTACTGGTGACAAGTGCGTGGGTGACTGTCTTCCTCGTGTCTGAGGGAATCCACTTGAAAATCTTCTGCAGGAATCGAAGGGTGTGTGAGTTGGCGGGTCATGGATAGAGCGGAGTCCAGGATGATGCACAGGTTCTGTGTGTGGTCCCTAGGGGATGGGGGCTTTTCCCAGAGTGGTGGGCCACCAGGAATCGTTCAGACAGAAGGCGTGGAGACAATTACGAGGATCTCTGTCTTGTCTGAGCTGAGTTTGAGGCAGCTGGCCTCTATCCAGTTGGTGACTGCTCTCATCCCATTGTAGAAATTTGTCTTGGCCTTTGCAGAGTCCTCGGACAGGGACAGGATCAGTTGGGTATCGTCAGTGTAGGACATATACACAACAGGACTGGTTTCACCACAAACCTAGAAGACCATTACAACTTTTTGCAATCGCTGATAAATCGTGGCACTCCTAACCAGGTATTTTAAAGCAAATTTACTTTCTATAAAAATAAAAATACAACACTACCATATTTGTAAAAAAGGAAACCTCTTGCAATACTGGGCACTTCATTGCTCTACGACAGATGCCAAGTGAGTCTAAATGATGTGCTTTATCCCTCTCATATATATCATATTATTCGTCTCATATATATCAGAGTCTCTGATTCACTGATAACACACTTTAACAGCACACATTCAGAAGACCCTGAATTGTACAAAGCATTGACAGCATTTACCTTCAAGCAAATGGTCAAACAGAGCGTCTCAATCAAGCCATGAAGCAATACTTGCAATGATTTACCACCATGTCACCCCTGCTTCCCTTGGCTAAATTTGGGTACAGAAATGCTTGACATTCATTCATGGGTACTCTGCATTTTCACATGCCACCTGAAAATGATACCAATACAGGTGCAACTAATGCCTGGCAGTGTACCAGTGACCAATGGGATGGCTTTACACTTAGGTGAGAGTTACGAAAAAGCCACCAACCATGTCCAAGAAGAAGAGAGTGCATAGGAAAAACATATTAAATTAAGAAGAAACATCTACCTGCACCTACTTACAATCCACACAATAGCGTGTCACTCTAAACTAAATACATAAACACACAAAAGGACCACCCCAAACTGATAAGCTCTTTCTAGACCCATTTATCATCACTCAGGCAATCAACCCAGTAGATATGAAACTAGTTCCACCTGCTCCCACGAAAATGCATCCAAATTCTCATGTGTCTTACCCAAGCCAGCTTCTTCCGCCCACAACCATGTGCTGCCATTACCTATAGTGGCTGATGAGTCTAATGACTATGTAGCCCACATCATTTTTGATTCCTGCTTCCATAACTAAAGGCTGGAATATATTATTGGCCAGAAGCTGTGGGAACGGCTTTTCTCCTCCATGCTTCCAGGCTCGTTGTCTGTTTCCATCTTCAGCATCCAGTGAAATCATGCTTGAAATTTCAGGGATCTTCTTAGTGGACACCAAGAAGATGTGGATGCTGTCATGCCCAGGGGCTTAGCTTCAGGGGCATGTTTGGGGTGTTACATCCCCCCTAATAAATGTATTTTCTTGGAAATAGTTGGCTACAGGTGCTTTCAGTAGGGTATGGGGAGGTGTTTGTCGGATTTCACCACAAATATTTACACATAGAGAAAAACACGCACACCCTTTCTCCCCTTCTCTGTTTTGAAAGCCTTCAAATTGTTGGTAAGTTTACAAAATACTGTGTTTTCCCTCACTTATTACCCCTACCAATCTGCATTCCCCGCCCTTTAAACCCCTCTTGTGCGTCCTGTCCCTGTATAATAATACAGAGACCTGTTTCCCTTATTCTCAGGTGTCTTGGTGACAAGAAGACTTTTGCCTCACTGTACATTATGCCTAGAGAAACAAATGTAGCAGAAATGCCAGCACATACCACTGGTGACAGGGCAAATATTGCTATGTATCCACAGTGGACGGTATTTAGCAAACAAACTATAGCTGCCTACAGTCACACTCTTCAACTCAAGAAGCCGCTGAACCAACCTAAAATGGCCACCAGTGGCCAGACCAAATCACATCAATCAAAAATGGCCGGTTCCATTCATGCAAATAATCCTAATCAAAGATGAGCCTATTCACCATAAGAACACAACTCAAACAATGCTGTAAACTGTGGCAACAACTTATCCTACTGACCCTGGCTCTGAACAGTTATGCTAAATTATACCATGATGCCTACAATCGAGGTTGCAGACTCATTGAACTTATGTGCTAGTGGCTTCAGAGACCACCTCAAATGGCTTTTAAAAGTGTTTAGTCTGTCTGGCTCTCAGTCCTTTTTCTGCTGAAGTGAGTTAAGTGATCGCTGCTGGAACCTGTGTGTAACATTTCGCCATAAGTTTGGGTCTTGACAGGGCGGAATCAGGCCTTTTTAGGTTGATAATCTAAGTGTGATTGCAAGAGGTCCTGGCAGCTACCTACTGCTACTGGCCAACTTGCTTACTTTGTTTTTACACGCCTGCGCATTTCTTTGTTGATTGATTTACTGATTGAAAATTGCCACCTGCCATCTACGAACGGTAAATTAAACTTAAAAAGCCAAAATGATTGCTGGTGTGTCATGATGCATATGCATATGTTATTACATCTTAATACAAGCATGTACATTGGCAGCCATCTTGGAATACGTCTTTTCCCCCAGGAAATCCCTTTGAAGCTGGCCTTCAGTAAGTCCTGATACGCGTCGGCCACCTTGGAAAGTGTTTTCTCAAACACAAAACATTACAGGTTGTGCATTCGTTCGTATGAATCGTGAAAATCTTATGAAAAAATAGTTAACTTTTTTTTAAACAATGCCTTTTACAACAGTGTTTTCCGTCACAAGCATTAAGAGGTCTGTTAAAGTATAAGCAGTCTCTACGCAGCCTAGTGGAGGTGGAGCCGTGCTTTTTGGTGTGGAAATGTCTACATTAGTGCCCAGGGCTGAGGCTGCGTTAAGGCCAGGTTAGGCAACCGCCGTATGCCACCACCACATATTACCCTGAAAACGGCCTCCAAAGGGGAAATGCCCGGTGGAAAAAAATGGACAGTCCAGGTCTGCTTCCCAATTGCACAGTGGCAGATATAGCCCAGAATAGTCTGTTTATTCACGTTTTTTATAGTATTTGTTGAACAGTCTGAATAGATCGGGTGCTGTGTAGTCCATTGCACGCTCATGATTTTTAAAGGTGATACCTGTCAGAAGAGAACAGGGGGGGAAGCAAACTTGGCATATGGTTGGTCTCCTTCTGTGATGGCACAGACCCCCGAAAATATATTATGGACAGTACCAAGAGTGGTTACTGTTATGTATCGGTATTTCCTCACAAGTCATTATTAGCTGGTGAGTAGTCCCTCGCGAGCCTTTAGTAGCTCGTGATCAGAAGGTTATGATCAGAATGTTAAGGTTGAAAGGGAACGTTGACGGAAAGGAGAGTGTTACCGTTACCTATGCATGCTGTTGGTGCTTATTCTTAAGGTCCTGAGCGAAGAATAAACCTGTTGAAAATATATACAATTTTCGTGTACGAGTCATTGAACATAAGAAAGTTGGCAATGAGTGCCAAGGATCATCACCGAACCCATTTGGCCACCAAGTAAGACGTTTTTGTAAATTAGCGCTGCCGAGATACCGGATCTGCCCTGACTCTTACATCTATAAAGCAGCTCCAACCTTGAATTATATATTTTTGCAGAACCACTGTTACTCATTTAGGGCATGAGATCAGTTCAAGCAGTATTAGACCTAAAACTGAATTAGTTGATGCTATAAAGAAAGCTCCCATTCCTCAGAACAAGGATGAGGTACCATCTTTTTTAGGTTTAGCAGAATACTACTCCAAATTTGTGTACAACTTTTCGGAAAAGATGTATCACATCAGGCAATTGTTAAAAAAAGGAAGTAAGTTTGTATATACAGAAGAATGTCAGAGTAGCTTTGAGAGTATTAAGGAGGATATTTGCACAGCCCCGGCACTCCAAGGATTTAACCCAAAGTGCAAAAGTTTCATCACCACTGATGCAAGTGGTAAGGGTTTAGGAGCGGTACTATCTTAGTTACAAGATAACGGAAGTGAACGGATAGTCACTTTTGCGTCTCGGACACTTACTCCAGCTGAAGAACGATATTCCGTCATCGAGAGGGAGACCTTAGGGTGTGTATGGGGGGTTAAAACATTTTAGACAATTTATATGGGGCACCAAGGTAATTGTAAGGAGCAATCACAGCCCCCTAACTAAGGTGCTCAAGTCACAAGGTCTAAACAATGTATCCCCAAGGATAAGTAGGCTGTCCATGCAATGACTAAATTTTATTTATGAAGTAAAATACGTCCCAGGTGAACACAAAAGGATTGCAAATTTTTAAAGTAGACTACCATTACCTTTTAAGGATGAGGAAAACAATGAATGTGATGAGTACCTAGTAGCTATGGTTGATACAGAAGAATTGCAGATTATAGGACAAGGGGAGTGGACTAAGTCACTTATACATGATAGCACTTTGAATATTGTCAAAAGGTATATTAAGGAGGGCTGGCCAGAGAAGAGTCTTTTACAAAAGGATTTGGTTCCCTGTTGGTAGGTAAGAATCGAACTGTGTCTAGAAGAAGATTTTTTGTTAAGAGGGGGCAAACTTGTTTTTCCTAAAGTGTTGTGGGAAAAAGTAATCAATTTGGGCCATTAAGATCACCCAGGCATCGTAAAAATCAAAAAGTGGGGTTTAGCAAGCGTACTAGTGGCCAGGAGTTGATAAACCTATAGAAAAAGTGGTAAGAGAATGTGTTCAGTGTTCATTTCAGATAATGGAGCACAATGCATTTCAGATATGTTCAGCACTTCATAAAAAAACAGGAGTTGTGCATAAACCTACATCCTTATACCACCCTGAGGGAAATGGTAATGTTGAATGTTTCAATGGAGTAATTAAATGTACTATAGAATTATCTAACAGTATTGGCATGGATTGGGAAGATTAATTAAGGAAGACAGTAGGAGCATACAGAGTTGCCAAAAGTGATATGACTGAACATAGTCCTTTGAATTAATGAGAGGTAGATCCCCACGCACTAAAGACAACATGGGTTGAAAAACACCAAGAAAGTGACATGGTCACCTAAGAAGGTGAAGAAACATATGGAACAAGGTCAAATTAAGTATAAACAGAGTTACAACTCTTTAGATGAGGTTAAGGAAGTTGACCTCAAAATCGGGGACATGGTGAAAGTTAAGAAAGGGAGACAAGTATGTAAAGGAGAAAGTAAATACTTTGCACCTTTGAAAGTGATTAGGATTTTATGAAATTCTGCTGTATTAAGCGATGGAAAGGTGTGGCATGCTAAAAGGTTGTCTTTGTTTAAAAGGAAGCGTTTGATTCCTAAAAGTGTGAAAAGTAGTGAAAGTGATCAGAAACATAAGTTATATGATTGGATAGATGATATACAAGTGAGTAGAAAACCTACAGTCATAGCCATACTTCTATGCCAGCATGTAGTGAGGATTTGAATAATATCACAGGAAATTATAGACATGTTGACAAAGAATTTTTGTTGAAAAAAATCGATGACTAAGTCAGGCAGAGTATGTAAAAAAACGAAACGATTTGATGATTCTGTAAAATACATGAATGTATAAATCAGTTTAATGTTTACCTACTAACATGTATGAAAGTAGTTTGATTTCCTGACAGGCCAGTCAGTATTATAAGTACACTTTTGCTTTACTAAAGTGTGATATTTTATATACGTAAGAACTGTAAACTGTTATTATTTTAGGGAGAGGATAGTGTTATGTCTAGGTGTTTCTTCACAAACTATTATTAGCTCATTAGTAGTCCCTCACCAGCCTTTAGTAGCTCGTGATCAGAATATCTGATAGAGACTTCTAGTTTCAGATTCCTTACCTTTGAATTTCCCCACGCGTCAGTCTGGATCCAGAGATTTTTCTTCGAGCCACACCTCTGCGCACCATCAGGTGGCATCGGTCGACTCCACGGGCGTTGTTGGCGTCGTGTTCGCAGTGATGATGTTGCGGTCGTATATAGGTGCCACCCCGGCGTGCTGACGTCAGTTATTTTCTTTCCGCGCCATCCTACGCGTAGATCCGGATAGAGCTACCTCAGTCACTTTTTGACTACGACTACATTTTTGTCTAATTTTTTTTTAGGAGGTCCTGGATGTGTCAAGGGATGTCCCGCAAGACCAGTTTTAAGCCCCACAACTCCTGTCACCGAAGCATGTCGATTACAGATCCGCACCTCTTGTCGCTTCGGTGCATGGAGTGCGATCACGACCCAAAGTCATGCTCAGAGTGTCGGGCCATGAACCCGAAAGCTTTGACGGAGCGGTCCGACACTCAACTCCGCGGCACTCACGGTCTCGTTCGAGAGGAAGGTCTTGAGACCGGCTGCGGAGTCACCACCACTCTTCATTCTCAAAGTCATCGGGACATTTGGGTCATAAGAAAAAGAAGCTGAAGAAGGACAAGCGTTCTTCGACTTCACCCCATCGCTCAGATGATGCGGCGCGGAAGAGCATCGACGCTCTAGGCCTCCGTCCTCGGAGCCTTCATCTGGGTCAGCCCGCGCTTCCCTGACTTCCCAGGAGCCGGGGCCACCCCTGCCCAGCTCAAAGAGTTTTATGAGGCAATGCACCTCATTTTTGGGCAGACCGACCCCCTTTGGCGCCCTCGGGCACAGGTGAGTTGGTGGGGGCCCCCTCAGGTTCAAAGTCGTCAGCTTTGGCCACGGCTCCAGAGGGCTCCTCCGGATCCAATTGCAGATCCGTCCCGACACAGGTCGTGCCACAGCGACCTTCCCCGGTGTCACAATCGACGTCGATCCCATTCTCATACCCGACGACCCGGAGCCGGAACAACGTTGCATGACACCGATTCCGTTCTCTATTGGCTCTCCTGGGCCCAGGGTTGATCCAGATCCTTATGCTTATGGTTATGGTTATGGATATGGGGAGAGTTTGGAGGGGACACTGGACCCTTTAGAATACCAGCTTGACCCCCCAAATTGACTGGGTGCAGGATTTGGGTGATGCCAGTGGTCTAGACACCTCCCCTGTCACTGGTATGCTCCCTCCTCCTACCGTGGCTACGGAGGAGGATGCCTTTTACTCCATGGTGGTGAGAAGGGCAGCTGAGGTCTTGGACCTCGAGCTACCTTCTGTGGAGGTTAGGGCTTATATCCTAACCAACGTGCTTCAGCCAGGGTCTTCCACATCAGAGCCCTTTCTTCCCTTTAATGAGGCACTGACGGACATACTTTTGGGTACTTGATCCAGACCCAGCACAGGGGCTCCTGCCACCATCGGCCTGCGCTGACAGACCCAAAATTCCTCACCCAACGCCTAAGAACCTTGTCATCCAGGCTTCCTCTTCATTTGGCGCATTCCCTGCCACACCCCCGGATAGGGCATCAAAAAGACTGGACAACTTCGGGAAGAAGTTGTTTTCTTCCAACAGTCTAATGCTGCGGTCCGTGAATACCGCATGCCGTTTGGGCTGCTATTCCCATACTCTCTGGGATAGGGTCGTGCAAGTGCTGCCTAGAGTTCAGGAGGAGGTCTTGACTATCCTTTCCCAAGCCGTAACAGATGGGAGGGACTCAGCAAAGTCCATGATTCGTTGTGGACTGGATACGACCGACTCTCTGAGCAGCTCGGTTGCATCGACGGTGGCATTGAGATGCAACGATGGCTGAGAACATCTGGCTTCTCCGCAGATGTCCAGCAATCCTTGATGGACATGCCCTTTGATAGCACACTTCTCTTTGGAGACAAGGCGGACTCAGCGCTTAATCGCTTCAAGGATTCCCGAGCCACGGCCAGGTCCCTTGGCCTCGCGCCTGCTCCTAGACCCCAGCAGTCCACCTTTCACCCCTTCGTGGCTATGGAAGGGGCATCCAACTGCGTCCTTTTCCCCCCGGCCATTGACCCGCGCATGCTATACAGCCCCTGCTCGGCCACAGACACGGGATCCCACGCCACCGGGGATCAGGAAGCCAGAGGGTCACCCAGTCCACCCCAGCCCCCGCTTCAGCCTCCAAACCTTCCTAGTCCACGGTTACACCAGGAACCAGTTGGCAGCAGGATTCGCCATCACCTGCCCTAATGACAATCCATTACCTCAGACGGGTGGGTTCTCCAGATTTTGCAAAGGGGCTACTCCCTTCCCTTCGAGACACCTCCTCCAGCCATGCCACCTTCATACAATCGCATATCGGAGGATCATATGGCGCTTCTCCATGAGAAAGTCCAAGCCCTTTTGGCCAAAGGAGCTATAGAGAGGATTCAGTTGCCAGAAGTAGGTTGTGGTTGCTATTCCCGCTACTTTCTGGTGCAGAAAAAGGACAAAGGTCTTCGTCCTATACAGGGAGTGCAGAATTATTAGGCAAGTTGTATTTTTGAGGATTAATTTTATTATTGAACAACAACCATGTTCTCAATGAACCCAAAAAACTCATTAATATCAAAGCTGAATATTTTTGGAAGTAGTTTTTAGTTTGTTTTTAGTTTTAGCTATGTTAGGGGGATATCTGTGTGTGCAGGTGACTATTACTGTGCATAATTATTAGGCAACTTAACAAAAAACAAATATATACCCATTTCAATTATTTATTATTACCAGTGAAACCAATATAACATCTCAACATTCACAAATATACATTTCTGACATTCAAAAACAAAACAAAAACAAATCAGTGACCAATATAGCCACCTTTCTTTGCAAGGACACTCAAAAGCCTGCCATCCATGGATTCTGTCAGTGTTTTGATCTGTTCACCATCAACAATGCGTGCAGCAGCAACCACAGCCTCCCAGACACTGTTCAGAGAGGTGTACTGTTTTCCCTCCTTGTAAATCTCACATTTGATGATGGACCACAGGTTCTCAATGGGGTTCAGATCAGGTGAACAAGGAGGCCATTTCATTAGATTTCCTTCTTTTATACCCTTTCTTGCCAGCCACGCTGTGGAGTACTTGGACGCGTGTGATGGAGCATTGCCCTGCATGAAAATCATGTTTTTCTTGAAGGATGCAGACTTCTTCCTGTACCACTGCTTGAAGAAGGTGTCTTCCAGGAACTGGCAGTAGGACTGGGAGTTGAGCTTGACTCCATCCTCAACCCGAAAAGGCCCCACAAGCTCATCTTTGATGATACCAGCCCAAACCAGTACTCCACCTCCACCTTGCTGGCGTCTGAGTCGGACTGGAGCTCTCTGCCCTTTACCAATCCAGCCACGGGCCCATCCATCTGGCCCATCAAGACTCACTCTCATTTCATCAGTCCATAAAACCTTAGAAAAATCAGTCTTGAGATATTTCTTGACCCAGTCTTGACGTTTCAGCTTGTGTGTCTTGTTCAGTGGTGGTCGTCTTTCAGCCTTTCTTACCTTGGCCATGTCTCTGAGTATTGCACACCTTGTGCTTTTGGGCACTCCAGTGATGTTGCAGCTCTGAAATATGGCCAAACTGGTGGCAAGTGGCATCGTGGCAGCTGCACGCTTGACTTTTCTCAGTTCATGGGCAGTTATTTTGCGCCTTGGTTTTTCCACACGCTTCTTGCGACCCTGTTGACTATTTTGAATGAAACGCTTGATTGTTCGATGATCACGCTTCAGAAGCTTTGCAATTTTAAGAGTGCTGCATCCCTCTGCAAGATATCTCACTATTTTTGACTTTTCTGAGCCTGTCAAGTCCTTCTTTTGACCCATTTTGCCAAAGGAAAGGAAGTTGCCTAATAATTATGCACACCTGATATAGGGTGTTGATGTCATTAGACCACACCCCTTCTCATTACAGAGATGCACATCACCTAATATGCTTAATTGGTAGTAGGCTTTCGAGCCTATGCAGCTTGGAGTAAGACAACATGCATAAAGAGGATGATGTGGTCAAAATACTCATTTGCCTAATAATTCTGCACTCCCTGTATTAGATCTTCGGTCCCTCAACCTCTTCCCCAAGAAGAAGTTGTTCAAAATGTTGACATTGGCTCAGATCCTATCTGCCCTGGATCCCAGAGACTGGATGGGAGCATTGGACTTGCAGGACGCAAACTTCCTTATTCCTGTCTTGCCGGCCCACAGACATTACCTACGATTTGTGGTAGGTCACGAGCACTTCACTTTACCGTACTTCCTTTTGGCCTTACTAGTGCCCCTCGGGTGTTCACGAAAGTGATGGTAGTGGTGGCAGCTCATCTGCGCAGGTTAGTGGTCCCAGTCTTCCCCTACCTCGACGTTTGGCTGTTGAAAGCGAACTCGCCCCAGACAGTCGTCTCCCACCTCCAGACTACGGCGAACTTTTTGCATTCGCTGCGGTTCACTATCAACGTGCCTAAGTCACTCCTGACTTCTTCTCAGACGCTCCCTTTCATCTGAGCTGTTCTGGATACAGTGCAGTTTTGGGCATATCCTCCCAAAAAGCGAGTCCAGGATATTCGGGCTATGATACTGATGTTTTAGCCTCTATCTTGGATTTCAGTGAGAATGACTCTGAGGCTGCTGGGCCTCATGACCTCCTGCATCCTGCTAGTTCAAAAGGTCAGATGGCATATGCGAGCTCTGCAGTGGGACCTGAAGTTCCAGTGGGCGCTGCATCAGGGGAATCTCACCAACAAGGTCCTGATCTCGGAAGGAACTGCGAGAGACCTGCAGTGGTGGTTAACGAATCAGGATTGGGTAAAAGGCAGATCCCTCTCCTTTCCCCAACCAGATCTTACAGTTGTGACAGATGCATCACTCCTGGGATGGGGCGGCCACATTGGAGAGATGGAGATCAGAGGCCTCTAGTGTCCGGGCTCCATATCAATAATCTGGTGCTCTGAGCGATTCGATTAGCATTAAAAGCATTCCTTCCCTCTCTCAAAGGGAAAGTGCAGATGTTCACAGATAACAACACCGCCATGTGGTACTGCAACAAACAAGGCGGAGTGGGGCCGTGGACCCTTTGTCAAGAGGCTCTTCGCCTCTGGACTTGGCTGGAACATCAGGGCATTTCCCTGATGGTTCAACACCTGTCGGGCTCCTTGAATGCCAGAGCAGACGAACTCAGCCGACGATGCGTGGTCGATCACGAATGGCGTCTCCATCCCGAGGTGGCGCCCGAGGTGGCGCAAGGTCTTTTCCTTCAGTGGAGGGTACCTTGGTTAGACTTGTTCGCCTCCGTAGAGAACGCCCAATGTCAGCTGTTTTGTGTGTTGGAGTTTCCAAGGCGACACTCGCTCAGTGACGCTTTTCGTTGTGAGTGGAATTCAGGCCTCCTGTACGCCTTTCTGCCCATACCACTTCTGCCCAATGTTCTGAAGAAGATCAGGCAAGACCGGGCCCAAGTTATACTGGTTTGTACGGTTATCTTGGCAGCCAGGCATCCCTCAACCAAAACCGTATACACCTGTTATTGGAAGAAATTTGTGGCATGGTGCATCAACAAATATGTTGATTCTCTATATGCTCCTCTTTCTCAAGTCCTCCTCTTTATTCTTTCCCTTGCCCAGCAGGGCTCCACCCTGGGCACTGTTAAGGGATATCTTTCTGTTATCTTTGCTTTCTTGAGGTTACCAGATCAGCCTTCTTTATTTAAATCTATTTAAATCTGGGAGTTTTTTTAAAGGCCTCACACATCTCTTTTCTCCTATCCCATTCATCATGCCCCAATGGGATCTAAACCTGGTATTAACATACCTTATGTGTGCCCAGTTTGAGCCGCTTCACAACTGCCCTTTACGGCTTTTAACCATCAAGACTGTCTTTTTAGTTGCCATTACCTGTGCCCAGAGAGTAAGCGAGCTCCAGGCTCTTTTATCTAAGCCACCTTTCCATGCAATACATCCTGACAAAGTGGTACTTCGCACAAGGGCTTCTTTCCTACCTAAAGTAGTGACACCCATCCATGTCGGACAGTCCATCACCTTGCCTGCCTTTTATGCACCCCCACATCCCTCTCATGAAGAGGAGAGACTCTACCGTCTGGACCCAAAAAGAGCGTTGGCTTTCTACCTTGATCGTACCAAAGACTTCCGGGTGGACGATCAACTCTTTGTGAGATATGTGGGTGTGAAGAAGGGGAAGGAGGTGCAGAAGAGGACCATTTCTCGATGGGTGCTCTTATGCATCAAAATGTGCTACGCTTTTGCTAAGAAGCAACCTTCTGAAGGTTTGCGTGCTCACTCCACCAGAGCTACTGCTACTACCACGGCGCTAGCACGGGGCGTTCCAGTCCTGGACATCTGTCAGGCAGCGACGTGGGCATCTCTGCACAATTTTACCAAACACTACTGCCTGGACAGTCAGGTCTGCAGGGACGGCTACTATGGTCGTTCTGTCATACAGGACTTCTTGGTGTGATTTTGGTTTGCAGCCCTCCACCGGGGATGGTATCTATTCAAAGGAAGGGAATCTGCAACTAGAAGTCTCTATCAGATGTACAAATTACTTACCCTCGGTAACAATATATCTGGTAGAAACATATTCTAGTTGCAGATTCCTTACCGACCCACCTATCCTCCCCGCACTGCAAACTGATTTCTAGGGACAGGATCTTCCCCTTAAGGGCCCTAGTTTTGGCGCACCACTCTCAGTGTTCTTCATGGCTCTGTGCTACTGGCGTGTGAAATCGTGAAAAGAAACTGACGTCAGTGTGCCGGAGGGGTGCCTATATACAACCGCAACGTCATCACATCTGAACACGTCGTCAACGACGCCCACGGAGTCGACCAACGCCAACTGACGGCGCACAGAGGTACTGCTCGAAGAAAAATCTCCGGATCCAGACTGACGCCTGGGGAAATTCAAAGGTAAGGAATCTGCAACTAGAATATGTCTCTACCAGATATAGTTACCGAAGCTAAGTAACTAGTATGTTAAAGTTGAAAGGGAAGGTTGGTGGAAGGAGGGAGGAGGACGCCAAGGAGAGAGGATGGCAAGGAGAGTTTTACCATTACCTGTGTATGCGGTTGGTGCTTATTCTTAAGGTCCTGAGCGAAGAATAAACCTGTTGAAGATACATACAGTTTTCATGTACGAGTGATTGAACATAAGGGTTACCAGTGTTCAGCTTCATTGAAAGATTTCCACCTATCACTTGTTCGCTCTCTAAGAGTTCAACAGATCGACTCCAGCTTGTATTGCTACTAAAGTATTGGGGCGTCCAAATGTCAAAATATATTTTTGCCGAAAATCCTTCCATCGGAGCGGCTGGAGCCTGCCTGTGCAGCCCCTCGTTATTACCTCAGTCATGTCCTTGCTCATTCCTAGATCACGCCTCTCACCCTCTCTGGGCCCCTTTCCTCAAGGTACCTGATTTGGCCTCCTCCAATCGCGGAAGGAAGGGGGGGTTTTGCCCAAGCGTGTAGTGCCCGGTATCGCTCCCTAAGCCTCCTCGGCGATTTAGGGGGGGGGGGGTTCCAAGCATGCAAAATTTCGTGATTTGCATTTTTGGGGGGTGTTCGGTTCCTCTGTACGCCGCCATTGGTTGTGTTTATTTAAATGAGTGTGCCAGACAGTCCATTAGTGGGCTGAAGAATAGTGGCTGCATCCTAATGGCCTCTAAAGTCATTTCGTTTGCAGGCATCTGAGTGGGTAAGTGCGCCGGTTGCTGTATTGTGCTCAGCCCTTTTGAGTCCAGCCGTAGCCTCTCGCGCCAGCCAGTATTTCATTCTTAGGGATCAGAGTCCTGCATTATGAGGGAGTGTGCAGCCGAGCACCGCCGGCAGTGGGCAGCAGATTGCACACTAGCATCAAATATGGGCAGCAACACGTCCTTTCACCTGGTGCCCCAACAACACCACCACTCGCCCTAGACGTGCAACAAGCATCATGCTGTGCGAGATATTCGGTGCCAACATCTGGGCTCGGGGCTTACACGGTGGGAGGGGCATCCCCGGCTCCTCGGCGGCGGCTGCATCGGGGCAGCGGTCGGATTCCTCGAGGGTGCCAGGAGGTGCATGTCGGCAGTGCCCTCCAGCCTGGCACTTCTCGTACCTCCCTGGGCACACCTGCTGCCTCTCGTCGCTCCCGCCCTGGCTCCTCCATCAGTGTCATGGAGGCTCAAAACGGGAGGAGTGGGGAGGCGGGGGATCTGGTAGATCATTTATAACAGTTATATAACACCAACTTACCCGTTACACTGCGATGTATTTCACTGAGGTTTTAGATCTACCATGGGCTGCAGAGCGCTGCACGCTGCTCAGAAGTAGGCGCCTGGGAGGTGCAATACACAAAGGGGTACAATAAACAGGGGCGCATAGGAGCCGTATTGGTGACCCTTTCTTAAACAACATGCAAGGTACATACAAAGATCGCTGCGGTCAGCGCATTAACCCACTGAGAGGTCTTCGCTATCCAGACTAGTGCACCGATAGTGAACGGCTGAGGAAGCATTGACAATAAACCACCCTTTTAATGGGGGAGGATTGAGGGCCAGGGATGGGGGCGCCAGTCCCCAGGTACAACTTACTGTTCTCCCAGGATCTCTGTCCAGCTCTTGGGTCGCCCTCCGGCAGCCTCGCCCGAGGCTCACTTCAGACAGACGGCAGAGGGGCAGGTCTTTCCCTCCCACCCCGGCGGCCCCCGGCAGGGGGCAGGCACGATCCCAGGCGGCGGGAGGTGGAGGGCAGGTGCGAGTGCGCACAGGCGGCAGCGAGGAGGGGAGGAGAGGAGAGACGCTCGCGAGCTGAGGAGTGACAGCTGGGCATGTCTGTGCGGTGACAGCAGCAGCGCCCTCCGCGGAGGGGGCGGCGCTCCCGCCCAGCACCTAGAGCCCTGCACAGACCCCCGCGACCGAGGAACCACTTATTGTCAAAGAAAGTGGGAGGGGGAAGTGTTAGACAGAGGGGAAAAATACAGCTGAAAAAAAGAACCCATAAAGGCGGCAAGACAGCCGTCTGAGGTGATTCCTTCATGTGGCGAGCCCGTGGTTCCGGGGGCTGGGTTTCAAGACCACGGCCGCCTCTTCCACGGGAGGGGTGGGGAGCGTGTGGCATCCGGGCTCACTAAAGGAGAGGTGGGGGAGTGGGTGGGACGCCGGTGGGAAACCTCCCCCGGGGAAGCAACAGGAGCAAAGCATGTGGAGAGGCTTTATAAATAAAAACATTAAACGTCAAATTATATACTCAGCATCGCGCGGGCACGGTTTTCTGTCGGCTGTTCAGGCATTTTTGAGGTTTCTTTTGCGGCTCGGCCTCTGCTCCTTTCCAGAATAGGTTTATGCCTCGGGAATATGTACATTGGAATGTAATCTCTTTCAAGGAATGTGTTGGCGGCATTGGCAGTGCGACGTAGGCAATCGTACATACCCACCTCCACGCCCACGGTCCACCCCAGCAGATGGCGTGGTAGGTTAATGCATTTGCTACAGATGTGTTTCTGGCAGGGCAATTCAGTATTTAATACTCCTGATGGGGGACCACAACTGGGTCCCGCAAGGATCAGTCCCGGGTCTACGGGTGGTGCTCTCTTTATACTACCTTGGCTGACATCATCTCCTTTTCTGGGATTTATAACACCTCTGTGCCAACGACACGTATCGTTTCCTTCCCAGCGTTCTCACCTCCCACATCTTGGCACGTATATCAGATTGTCTAACAGCAACACACCACTGGGTGACTTTTCACTAACTCACGTATCTGATACATTACTTCATCCTTCGCTCTTTACCCCTTTCCACCTCAATGTACTCCCCTCCAGACGCCCTGACTTTCACCATCCTTGCCAGAATCCCGGGTGCGGACTGGCTCTAATGGGCACCGGGCCTTTCCCTGGGAGGCCAGAAAGGGTGGAGCCAGATTTGATGCTGGCCACCTGCAGGCCTTTAGTCTCTCCAGCCTGGGTGGGCACTCTCACTGCAAGCGGAATCACATGGAGCAGAAACTATCAATGTAAACATTGCAAAAGGAAAAACCCTACTGCAAATTGGCAAGGACAAATGTGAACTCTGTCGTGGCCTGCTTGATTTCCACAAACAACTTGAATTTTAAAATAACATATGGGCTCAAGACACCACCCACAGACCTCTGGTGGGTACCCAGAAAGCTGTGCGGTACGATAACAAGTAAGTAAATTCTGATGGACAATCCTGGAAAGATCTGTATGCACTTTTTTCACAGCTTTGACTTCTCATCAAATAGCATAGAGAGTTAATGTGCTTGCTGCATGGTACAGCATGTAACAGACACCACTCTACACACCCTCTACGGCAGGGTACCAGGTTCTAAACATACATGAGATCCTCTCTTGCATCTCTAAGGGACTGATCGTCTCACCGATCCTCAGAAGAATAGACTACTGCAACAGCACGCTAGTGGGCCTTCCCCATCACTAGTTCTTTCCACTGCATACAGTACTTACCTTTTCCACAAGAACCCTTTTATTCGAAGACAACATACTTCTCATTACTGTCACCAGGGTGGCTTGCTGCCTACTAAAGGATACTTTAAAATTTAAAAGCACATTCCGAATCCCCTTTGGAGCTCTTAACACAATACTCAAACTGCAACTTAAAATACATAAATCAGCACCTTATAACCTCGCCCAAACCACCCTGCACCGTCTCCAGAAACTTGTCCTTTCATCTGCTGGGACCACTCCAATGGAACTCACATCCTGCTGCTATGGGATCTACACCCACTCTACAAGAGCTCCAGAGAGCATTCAAGATTCATCTCCTGAGCTCCAAACTAACAAACGTTAAGATCCTTACTTGGCCTTCAGCTGCATGGTGCAACTATTACCCTTACCCGATCTGTAACTGATGTTTGTCCATAATCGTGTGATATGTAATGTGTTACTCTACGTCAGTGCTGTTAATGACTCACCACAGCCATCTTATTCCATTCCAATTTCATCTACATTGGTCTAGATATGCCACTATTCAGCTGTAATGCCTGATGTGCAGAAAATAAAGCTTTAGTGTACAACTTTTTTGCACAAAATATTCACCTCTGCTGCACATATAGAAGTAAGGTGTTATGCCCACAGAGAATTAAGGAAGTTGGGAGGAAGCTGGGACCAAAATTTACTATTACATATAGTGAATGTTACAGAGGGTGTATGAGGACGGGCAACTTGATTTCTACAGAGCCCAGATCACATTGTTCATAGATTTGGCCTTTCAGGGCCTGTACTTTTCCATCAATTGTCTCGGTTTAGTATTCTTCACTGTGAGCAGATATTCTGCAAGAGTGTAGCTCTTGTGTAGTAGTCTGTACGATTCCATTATGTCTTGGTGTAGTGGCCCTACCGGGGGAAGCAGTGACGTATGTCTTTAGAAATGAACCAATCAGCAAGAGGTAGCGGGATCCATCACATTGCCTGCATTGCTGAAAGAAAGCTAGGTCTGCATCGTCCCAGGCCTAAGCAAGGCAGGTCCATTCTGATCTACGCAGATGCAACTTCAACGAAGGTCTTGTGAAGGAGCGGATGCAAAGGCATGTAGAGCTGGTTCCATTCCTATGTGTGCGCCAGTGACTGAAGCCATTGTAGTACACTGTCTGTGGTATTATGGCAATATCCTTGGGAAGTCTTTTACTTAAGACTAAGATCGGTTGGTATTCTTTCTTTAGGAAGTCTTTTTTCCCTATACTTACGGAAAGGAGGCCAAGATCTTGTGGCAGGCAGGTGCTCCCAACCACGCAGGTAAATGGAAATATATTCAGTTTTTAAAGCAAAAGGTTGGTGACCTTGGATTGGTTGAGGAACTTCATGAATTGATTAGCTGGATAATGGTCGGCTGAGGCACAAGAACAGAGATGCTGACTCTTTATTGAGTGGTGGCTTGGCTACCAGTCTCAGTGAGGTGTCCTTGGGCCTCTGGCCCAGAGGAGCAAATCAGTGAGTGTGAGTATGCTGACACAGTTTCACTGAATCTGCCTGGAAACAGTAATGGTGGGGGAGTTACTGAAAGCTCAAGCTTGGTTCGAGGCACACGTCTGGGTGTGGATTCCTTCTAGGTCCTGCTGGACCCTCAAGCCCAAAAAGATCGGAGCTTTAATGCTCCTTCTGCCTGCCATCCACGCTCTAACCTAATGCACCAAGAATTAATGAAAAAAACATTAACCTTTAATGTAAAACAGGAGAAGTAAATAGATACCCATATAGTGGCCAAATGGCACAATGTGAAATCAGAAAACGTAGGGATTTTCCCGGCCTCCTCGTTTCACTGAATTGGGTGACCCAATGCAAATATTTTAGCAAATATGTTAGCAAATATTTTATTTCAACGTGTTTCCTTTTTTCCTTACTGTGTTTGAGAGCACTTTGAAATATGTGAGTTCATGGTGTGTGCTTTATAAGTACACCTCTTGTATCTGATTTAAATAACTATGATGTTGCTCCAAGTAAGAATCTAGGCGCATATAGGGTGCACATGACAACTGACTTACCTCTTAACTCAATAATAACATGGCTGGGGGGAATGAATAATTTAAAGTTCATTAAAAAAAACTATCACTTTTAATAAATGGACTCCCATTGCAGTTGTATATTCTGATGTTCTTAGTTGAAACGCTTCTGAATGTTAAAAAAATGCGTTTTTTTAATTTTGACGAGTCAGTATCATATTTCTGCATGTTGTTTGGTTTCACAGTTTATGGGCCAGGCCTCAGCTCGTGCACACACTCTTAGAGCCCAGCCAGACCCTTTGCTCAGCTCTAGCTCGGCTGTCCCTGTTCATTTGTTGGCTCACCCACCTCTAGGAAACAGCTTCTGTGGCTCTATACGCTATGGTCCATGGAAGTGGTGGGAGAGGAGAAGGAACGCATGTGGTCAGATGCAGCCCCGGATATGTGGTTGGTTACTTACACTCTGGTTTCTCTAGACCTAGGGGCTTCAGCTTTGCTCTCCACAGGTAATCCCCAAAGTGGGATATTCCTCCTCCGTGCCCTTCTTTGAGGATATGCTCTTCAGGGCGGACCACTGAGTATCATTGGTGTCCCTCTCGCTTCTTTTCCATGGCATGGCTCTCTAAAATGTAGTACTTTACTACTTCTCAATCCAAAACGGCACCACCATTCTATTTCACTGTTTTATCTGAAGCCAGCATGGCCTCGTTTGGTTTCCTTGTTACCTTAGGAAACTGTCCTATAAAAAAAAATAAAAAACATTAGACGAGCACCACGTCTGAGGATCATTTTTCCTGCTCTTTTCTTTGCACCTCTTTAGGTAGGGAGAGTCCTGGTGCTTGTGATGGGCCTTCAGTTTGAATGGAGCAGAAAGGAAACGCAGCAGCCAGTGCACACAGTAAACATAACCCCTTCTGCATCTCGTCCCCTTCCCCTGACACATCATCAGCTTTAATGGGGCTATCTGAGTGATGTCAAATGGTCTTCTTGCCGATTCTTTTATTACATTTCTGCTAGCACACAGAAATAGGACTTTATGGTAATTCAACTTAAGACTAAAAATCGGGTAACTTATTTTTTCTCTATTATATAAGAAATGGTGAGATATCTACAATTTGCCTTTTAATTCAGTATCCTCTTTCATAACTTCATATCAGCGTGTGGGCCGAATCTCATCAGCTGCCACCATCATAGAAAAAAACAATTTAATGAAATAATTATATGCTACATTTTGACTACATATGGCTACAGATTTATGTCAACAACTGGACATAGATATTGTTCTTTTACCTCTTTTTATAGAGGCTCTTAGTAAAGGGTGACCGTCTTCGGCATAATAATGGATATCAACAGGATGCCCTCTGGAAAACAGTGCCAGACACCACAAGAATGGAGAAGTCAAAAGCCCAAAAGGAAATAAAGCTTTCAAAGTACCCAATTTAAATTGGGGCACTATTCTCGCAAGGGTGGATCTGTGGTTCTGGGAAAGATCAGGACTGGAGCAGAACTGGAGTTGGCAGGACTATAGCAGAACAACAACTCAAATAGCATGAGGAAAACGAATGAGATGCTACACACTAGTACAAGGATCTTAACTTTAAATATTGGTGGAAAAGGAACAGGCAGAAAGAGCTGGTCTTAGAAAAATAACCATCTGCCAGAAAGGTGCCAGTGTCAGCAGCCTGACTTGTCCAAGTGTAAGAAGCCTGTGTGCGTTACCAGGGCTGCACTGAAAGGGAGAGGGATCGTCATCTTCTAACAGTGCACATCTCCGAGGCTTGATCAGCAGGCCTCAGGTTCAGAATGCGCAGCAAAAACCACTACCACAAGTCTACAAAGACAGCAGAAAAACAGAGGAAAGCATGAAAAGGAGGTGGGATTCAATGCATCAGATATCTTCGTTCTGAGTTGGATAAAAACGCAGAAAGAACACCACCTTTTTAAAAAATGGAAAAGGCTAAGCAGTGCTACATGAGTAGCTGGACAGTTATCTAAAACATCCATTTGCGGTGTCCCAGCCAAGTGATTGGGGTGTCCAGCTTTGTATTTGGTGCCTAAACTGTAGAGCAGTGCTGGGAATGGGGGAAGAGTCAGAGATGTAGCCTTCGTAGATAGATCAATGAAAGTATTGAACAGTAGAAACGTGTGATGTTAGTTGAGTAAACTTCGAGTAGGTCCTTAGTCACTAGTTAACTGCTTAGATCTCATGGATAATATGTGATAGAGTTCAGAAAGTATGTAAACTCTCTAACTACTCACAATGAAAATGAATGGCATGGAACAAGAAGAATATGTGACATGATTATTAGTATCTAGATCTAAACTTCGAAGAAACGTTATTGACATGCTGCCAGAAACGTTTCTTCCAATTCTTCCCCAAATTACAGGTTCAAACAGTAAATATGGCCAAAAGAGCTGCTGGAAATAGTATTTCCAGCCTAGCTCTTTCCGCCACATCTTGCAGACTACTTCATAACCGGGACCATAATTGGGACAATAGCAATTGGATGGAAATAGCTGCATAAACCTGCGTAGCTTTAACAGTGGGCTGATAGGATTAAAGTATCATATAAAAAACAGATTATTCTACAGCAAGCTGACATAGATAGACTTTCAACTAGAAAGGGCAGGGAATATGATGCCTGCTTGATAGATCAATGTCCATAGAACCACAGCCACGGTGCAGTCACTGTGCCTTTAAGCTTACTTGCAAGTCCTTCCTTTAATCAAAGAGCAGTTGAGCGCCAGATGCATTTATTACCAGGATAGGAAAGTCCTTGTATTACCAGGACTACATCATTGGCTTCCATAACATTGCAAAACTATATCTGTAAGGTTTCCTCCATCATACGAAATCCATCAGCTGTGCTGGCTCTGCTGTTGTGCTGATATTTAGGCAGTTGTTTATATAAATGTGTGGATGCACATGCTGTTTCTACAGCAAGGCAAGGATCTTGCCAAAAGTCAGCGAAGTGTTGTACAGGGTCAAAGCAAACAAAAAGTAAAAAGTTGACATGCCAAAGAAAAGGCAGCTGGGCTGTAGATTATTAATTCGTTGTGTTGTGCTGTTCTTTAAGGAGGTGAGTCTTCAAATCTTTCATAAATTTGAACAGTATTGAGATGATCCTGATGAATACAAATGTTGTTCTAGATCCAAGCTGCATAGATAGAAAAGGCATTCTGTCTTGTTTTTTCTTTTAAACACTTCTCAAGTCTGCAGCCTGGTGGTGCCCTAGCTGCAGATGTGCCAAGACCCACCAGAGTGTGAGCTTGTCTGCAAGATAAGCAGAGGTGCTGGTCATGATGGCTTTGTGAACAATTCAGCTGGTTTTCGAGATGGTGTGGGCTGGCAAGGGGAGCCAGTGGAGTTCCATCAGGATGGGGGGGATGTGATCATATTACTTCAGGACCTAGATGAAACAAGTTGAGACGTGTAGGATGCCCCTGTGGGGTGCCAGTCTATAGTCTGGTAGGCCACAGAGCAGGGTGTTACTTTCATCCAGGTGTAAGACAATGAGGGCTTGAACAGCAGTTCTAAAGTCACTGTATCGAAGAAATGGTTTTGCTTTCTTTAGAAGAGAAAGCTGGTACCAGATGGTCTTCCCTATTTTTACAGTGTGATCCTTGATGGTGAGATTGGTGTCCAGCATGGCTCCAAGTGAAAGTTGGGGTTCGAAACAGTCATCATTCATATCACTGAGCCAGGTTTGCACTGTCTCTTGTTGTAGTTTGTGACTAATAACATTAATTCTATCTTGGGTTGAGCATCAGGTAGGCATGGCCATCCAGGTCTGGATGATGTACAGGCAGTGTCTGAAGCACTGGATGGCTGAAGCAGAAAATACTTTCAAGTACAGGTGTGTATATTGGTGAATCTTGATGCTATAATCTGTGATTAAAGCACCAAACGGCTCCCTGTAAAAATTGAAGATGACAGGAGCAGCTTTACCGGACGGTCCTTTCGGTCTCAAGGATCCAGAGGCTTGTGGATATAGTGGAGACAAGTGGAGACAGTGTGGATCTTAAGTGATTGTAATCCTGTTTGTAATCCTGTTTGACTTGGAGGTAAACAAACTGGAGTCCGTTGCAAAGGTAGAAAGAAAACCAGTGAGGGAAACTGTCAGTCTGTCCTATTAGTACATGATTTTGGGATGGTCACTGTGTCAAAGGCAGCTAAGAGGGTCAGTAGTCTCAGTAGGCAAGGGGTCATCTTTATTTGTGGATAAGACTACGTATGATGTGTGAGGTAGCTGTCCCCTGTGCTGCAGCTAGGTTTGAAGCCAAACTGGTTGTCGTGCAGGAGCTGGTTAGCATTGATGTGATCTTGGAGTTAAACATAGATTACTTTTTCAGTGATCTTGCCGATGGTAGGTGAGTGATGGGCATGTACTTGGCAAGGTCATCAGGATTTAGTGTATGTTTTTGCAGTAGTAATAGGATCTGTCTTGTTTTGAGAGCTCCTTAGAATATGCTTTAAGTGAGTGAGGCATTGACAGTGGTAAGCAGGACTCGGAAAAAGCCCCAGACAGAGTTTTGGTGAAGGACAAGACATTCTCATAATTAGTGGCTTTGAGAAAATTGAGTAGGTCTGCAAAAGATAGGGCTTTAGAGGCTGACCATAATAGGTTTCTATGGGAAAGAGTGGGCACAAGTTGGTTTGGTGTGGTCAATGTGCTGTTGGATCTTCTATATTTATTCACTGACGAAGAGGCTGAGGGCATTGCACTTTAAACAAAAGCACTGTGAATAACATGTACTTGCGTTCTGTTCTTCATTTGCATGTGTGGTACATTTTTACGGGGAGTTTCAGGGTACATTTTTCACACTAATGGCAGGTAATTCTCTAAGTTGCGCAATTGCATAAATTTGAAAATATTACATAAAAAGCGTATCATGAAATTCCCAAAATTATACGAATTATGCCAGCATAATTACAATTTCACACACGCCTACTAATCAGATGTCTACGTTTTGCGCATTATTGTATTTGATGCATACTTCTAGACATGGCTTTTGGACCAGCAACAATTTACATGCTGAAGTTTTAGAGCTTCTACTTAGAATGCTTAAAGTGCAACTGAAAGTACTAGTATGCAATTGAGAAAAACAGCAAGTACTGGCCAAGGTGCCACACAAATGCCAGGGGGTGACCTTGCAGCTGTACTCTGTACCCTTTTGTCCTCTTCCACAACCATAGCTCATGCTCATTCCCTTTCTGCCCCTCTTGGGTCTCCCTCTTCCTGCTCTTCTATATTTTGCTTTCAAAGACGGAGTTCTTACTAGGGATATCCTGTGAGGCCACCCCATCTTATTTTCATAAGACGTACACCTTCCACAAAAGTGGGGAGGTCAGGATCACCCTGGATTGAAACCCCTTATTCATATCTTTTTTGTATCAGAATTGTTGAACCTCTTGGTCACTAATTAGACTTGTTACCACCAAAATCAACCCTGTCAAACTAGAATTAAACCAGGAAAGGCAGACAGGATTTGCTTTATTCCACATGCAATGGGGCAGTAGAGCACGCATGCAACTCCTGAACAAAATCACAGTTAACGATAATGTAGATTTTCCTAGTAATTTATGACGGAAAGTCTTAATTTTATTAAAGACACTGAGGCAAGTATTATGCTTCTCTAACTTGCTTTATTACAAACAGCAGCAGTCATGAAAAAACTACAATTCCCATGAGGCTAAAGGAGACAGAAGCCAATGGGAAGAAAAAACGTATCGGCATATGGACCAATGGGTACAGAGAATATAGTATAATCACTATACCTGACTGTGACCAGCCCTCTTTCTTGATGCGTGAAGGCTAGTCTGTGTAAGAGAACAAAGGAAAAATAATGGAAACCTCCAACAGTAGAGAGCAAAGCTCTTGAAAAAAGTTCATCCAAGGCTTGTAGAGAGGGGACATCCAAGGCGCAGGAAGAGGATCATGTAGACTTCGAGGAGGATTGGTGGCCAAAATGGTTAATGTCGGAAACACTGTCTGACATTCAGGATGAGTTCTCAGGTTGATTAGACGATGCTGTATGGAGGGAAAAAGAATTGACAAAACAATGGTTAAAGAGTCTGTGGTGGGATAATACTCGCCTCTGTGTCTTTAATAAAATGAAGACTTTCCGTCATAAATTACTAGGAAAATCTACATTTTATGGCAAGACCGGAGGCTCCTATTATGCTTGTTTAAAGCATGTTAATTATGACAGAAGTTGCTGTATGAACTGGTTTACAATAAAAAGTTCTAAAAACATAGTCATTAGACCAATCAGCCGATTTCAGAATGTCCTCTAATCTAGAACCCACCCAAAAAGCTTTGGAAGCCATAGCTC
This sequence comes from Pleurodeles waltl, assembly GCF_031143425.1. Lineage (NCBI taxonomy): Eukaryota > Metazoa > Chordata > Amphibia > Caudata > Salamandridae > Pleurodeles > Pleurodeles waltl. Next base: position 195,605,178 of record NC_090442.1, read on the forward strand.
CTCTGGAAGAGTGAGTGCAAAAAACTGAAGTGTCTAAACCTGCTAATGACATGACCCAACAATCCGATCTGGCTATGGTAGCCGATGTTACGGGTTTGTGAGGTTTGCAAAAAGAAATGAGGAGCTGGGAAAACGAGGACGTTCTGAGATTGGCTGTGCGATCTTCATACACTTTAAGACATTGCCTGACACATAATTTAGGTTGGTTAGGGAAATAAGGGTAAAACACTGAACGCTGATTGGTTTTGGTACATTTGTTGATGGAGAACAAAACACCTGTAGGGAAGAATTGGCGAGAGGAAATATCTAAGGCTCTGACATCTGATAAACGTTTAATAAAAACTAAACAGAGTAACAAATTGAGTTTAGCCGAAAGCATTTTTAACGATAAATTAGAATTATCCTGGCAGGAGATAAACAAATTTAAAACAACATTAACATCCCATAATTTTGAATATTTGGGTAAAGGAGGGAAAGAAAACTTTACTCCCTTTAGAAGGCGACAGAGCAGGGGATGTTCTCCTATAGGTTTTCCGTTGATGTACACGTGCTGCAAAGAAATAGCTGATCTATATAGGTTGATTGTTCTGTAAGACTTACCTGCACTGGCTTGAGCGGCTAGGAAGTTGATTATGTAAGTTAAATCGGCTGAAAAGGGATCGAGGTCCCTTCCCACACACCAGCTTGTCCAAAGAGACCATGCAGAACTGTATGCTTTCCTTGTACCAGGAGCCCAGGCTTTGTTAATAAAGTCTGAAGCTTCTGCCGAAATAGGAATGGAAGGTTGGGAAGACTCGATACCTTCCAAGCCAAAAGAGTGAAAGTATTGTTGTGAATGAGGGGATGTGGATAGCCTAGGGAGTTCCAAAGGAGGGAAGGGAAAATCAGGAGGAGGACCGGAAAGTCGATTGTCAGCTCGAGGAGAGGGGGAAACCATACCTGGGATTGCCAAAAGGGAACTACGATTATTAAAGATGCTTTTTGGCGTCTGACTTGGGCGAGAACTCTGGTAATCATTATGATCGGGGGAAGAGCGTAATTGAGAGAAGAGGACCAGTCCTGAAGAAAAGCATTGGAAGCTAGAGCTGAAGGATCCGGCCGCCAGCTGAAGAACAGGGGAAGCTGAGTGTTTAGGCGGGATGCAAATAGATCTATCTTGAAGGGTCCCCACTTGTAGAGAAGAGATTGGAAAACTGAGGAGTGGAACTTCCAGTCGCTGGAATCTCTGAGGAAACAGGAATGCCAATCCGCAATCTCGTTGAGAGAACCTGGTAGGTATTCTGCAGAGTGATATCTCGTTGCGAAGACAATATTCCCATAGGCTTTTTGCCAGATCTGCTAAAGGTTTTGACCTGGTGCCCCCTAAATGGTTTATGTAGCGGACAGCTGATACATTGTCCATACAGAGGAGGATGGTACACTGGACCCTGTGTTTTGCAAGACTCTTGATTGCAAAGGAGCCCGCAAGCATCTCTAAATAATTGATATGCAATTTGTACTCCTCTGAAGACCAGAAACCTCCAGTCATGATTTCGCCACATCGGGTGCCCCAACCCATTAGGCTTGCATCTGATTCTAACACAAGATCTGGGGCTGATGTAAAGATAGTTCTGCCGTTCCAGGCATCTAAATGGTCTATCCACCATTGAAGTTCTGAACGAGATTCTTGGTCCAGACTGATTGTTTCTGAGTAAGAAAGCCCTTTTCTGAGGTGACAAATTTTTAGTCTTTGAAGAGCCCGGTAGTGGAGGGGACCGGGAAATATGGCCTGGATTGAAGAAGCGAGAAGACCCACGATTCTGGCTAGGGATCTGAGAGTAATTTGTGAACTCTGGAGAAGTTTCAGAATCTCTGATTTTGTAGACTTTACTTTCTGCTGGGGAAGATGTAGAGTAGCGGAAGAAGAATCGATTATGAACCCTAAGAATTCTATTTTTTGGTAAGGAGTAGTGATAGATTTCTCTTTGTTGATGAGAAAACCTAGATGAGACAGGAGAGAGCATGTGGTTTGAAGGTGTAACTGAAGAGAGAGGCAGTCTTGATGCATTAAGAGGATGTCGTTGAGGTAGATTAATATTCTGATGCCCAGGGATCTGGGATGAGCTGTTACCGGTTTCATTATTTTCATGAAGCACCAGGGTGCTGATGAAAGGCCAAAGGGAAGGGAAGAAAACTGGAAAGATTGGCCCTGCCACTGGAATTGGAGATATTTTCTGTGATACGTGTGGATAGGAACGGATAAGTATGCGTCCTGTAGATCCAGGCGCACCATGTAATCGTACGGAAGAAGAATATCTCGTAAATGGACGATAGTTTCCATTTTGAAGTGTCTGTATACGACAAAGTGATTGAAAGCTCTTAGATTGATGACCAGTCTTAGCTTTTTGTTCTTCTTCTGGACTAAGAAGAGAGTGCTTAGAAAGCCTGAAGGATCCGGACGGTAAACTTGGATGGCTTGTTTGTAAAGGAGGGACTGAATCTCTTCTGAGACGAGAGAAGATATTTCTGAGGAAAAACAAAGGGGAGGGGGCGGAATGTTTGGTGAGGGGTTGAGTAGAGTTCTACTGAGTAGCCTTGGATTGTATTGAGAACCCATGGATCCGTAGTGATAGTGTGCCATTTTGCTGTAAACAAACGCAGGCGACCTCCTACAGGAGGAAGGCCAGAAGTGGGGCTTACCTTGTTGATAGTTGTATCTGGAAACGCGTTGTCCACAACCCCGGTAACCTCTGCCACGTTGGGGGTAGAACTGGGGTTTGAAGGATTGAGTTTCATAAGCGAAATTGAAGGAGCGTCTGGATCCTTGAGACCGAAAGGCACCGTCCGGTAAAGCGGCTCCTGCCTGTACCGGCCCTTGCACAAACTCGTTGGTTAAAAACTTTTTTGATGGATTGTTGTGCCTTATCTATGGAACCAAAGGTAGAGACAAATGTTCCCAAGTCTTTAATAAACGAATCTGCTTTGATTCCTGGATCAATAGATGCAAGATTAGCCAATTTGGGATCTAATTTTAGCAAAAATTGTTCGAAATATGTTTGGTTTTTGCAGTACATTTTAATTTCCAAGGAGGCCTTGGAGGAGACTTGTCCTCAACCTGGGGTGAAGAGGCTTCACCAGTCAGTTCAGCACCATTAGGGGTGACTTTAGTGTGGGCTTTTTGGGCAGATAAATCCTTAATCTTACGTTTTCTGCTATCCCCGAAGAATGGTCCAGTAAGGATTTAGAAACCATATTCTTTACTGAGGATTCAAGGTTTCTTGTTATTTTGCCCATAGAGATTGAAATGGCTTTTGCCACAGCCTCATTGATAAAATTATCAAAATCTTGATTAAAAACATCATCCTCATTCATAGAATGGCCAGGGGAATTATCATTATTCATTTTGTGAGGAAAAAATAGGGCTTAAACAGGTTTGAGAAAGAAAGGGTTAACCAGGAAAAGGAGAGCTGAGGAGAAACAACAGTACACACCCAACGGGGCATTACCGGAGCCGAGAAGGCAGAGATTAGGATGTCTTTTAATCCGGAGAGACGGTCCGGTGCACTTGTGTGGAGCAGACAGAGGCAGCGGTAAATAAGAAGGTCCAGAAACAACAGAATCTCACGACCGTTGCGGCGGTTGTAAAAAGGAAAAGGAACTCGCGCAACGGTAAGAGGGCACGAGAGGAGAAAGTGCTGCTAATAATAAACGAACACAGGGGCGCTCGCGCAATGCTCGGAAAGCGCAGGAGGACAGACGCCGATAAAAGTAAGGGAAACGCTCGGCAGGTGTTCATGCAACAACAGAAAGGTGCGGGGAGCACCGAGTAAAAGGAAAGACAATTGCTGCGATATGACAAAATAAACGTATCATCTGGCACTAAAATGGAATAAATAAGTTAAATAAACAATGTGAGGAAAGAAAGGAATTGAACACTTATCTTGACTGCGAGCAGCAAGAAAGAGGGCTGGTCGCATTCAAGTATAGTGATTATACTACGTTCTCTGTTTCCATTGGTCCATATGCCGATACGTTTTTAATTCCCATTGGCTTCTGTCTCCTTTTGCCTCACGGGAATTGTAGTTTGTTCTTGACTGCTGCTGTTTGTAATTAAGCAAGTAAGAGAAGCATAATAGGAGCCTCCGGTCTTGCCATAAAATTAAAGACTCTCCTGATGGCACTAGATCAGTGATCACTAGATCTAAAAGGTAAATTAAAAAAATATTTCACTATTCTCCAGACCCTACACCCTAAAACTATCACCATCTTAAAATTTTGTAAAAAGTTATTTTATGAAATCGCTAATCTAGCACTAACTCTAAGGCTGAATTTGTTTTAGTAACATTTATTTTTTTATTTAGTGCCTTTCTCAGTTATCTACCCATAACCCTAAATGCTATCTTAATTAAATATAATTACATTAATTCAAAATAGTTATTTTATCCATGGCATAATCCTACTCTTATTCATACCCTTTAATTTGTGTTACATGTATTTTAATTAAATAATTAATCTTAGCCTGACTCTTATAACCCTATCCTTACCCTTGAATAACATGCTCTAAATTAATTTAATATACACCAACTCATTTTATTTAATCTAATTTTAATTAGTTCACTAAGGCTTAATTACCATACATTTAATTAAATGAAGTGAGTAATCTTTACCTTCTATATTTTAATATATAAAATTACATTATTCTTTACCAGTAGTAAAGTTCCTTTCACCTCATTAAATGTGTTTTGTCTTACCTAAATTGTTGTAGTGACCCATCTATGTAGTGTCATGGATAGTGTGAGAGAGTCACATACCAAGAAACAAAAAACAAGGGGGTAAAACACTTCATTAGTAATGTAACAGCTTTGTGTGGCCACATGCAGTTGACTTTCAATTTGTGCTGCAGTCTTGAAGAAGACCAGAAATTCTGTGACACATTTTTGAAACATTGAACAATTTAGTATTCGCCATGGGTCTACAGGCTATTTGTCCACATATGCACATCAAGACGTTTGCCACTTCAGTGCAAAGAGGCTACCTAGGCTGGACTAATAAACAGACCCCCTGCAGGGTTTAGCGGATGTGTGTGAAATGGACAGGCAAATGCAGAAGGAAGAGATATTATTGTAGGGGCTGATAAATTAATTGGACTTATTTAATTAAGTTGATTGGTGAATGAAGTTGCTTCATCATTTCTCAGCCCCGTCTGTCTCCCTACCCCAGCGCTTCTTTAGGGAATGGAATTCACTTCTTTCTGACTTGATCTGGGGCCCCAGGAGGAAAACAGTGGCCTTGCATAAGCTGTTCGCCCCTCTGGAGAAGGGGGGCATGGGCACGCCACAATTTGAGCTGTGCTATTCTGCTTGTAGTGGTTTGTGCGGTGGTTTGCGATAGGTGTCACTCCCAAACTGGCTTACGTTGTCCAGGACTTGGAAGGACAGGCCATTCTGGAACGGCTCATGGGTCCTCAGCATGGTGCGTGGCAGGTGGTCACCTCACAAGGGTGGTTAAACTCTGTCGGGATAAACATGTGACCCTGCAACATGGCCCAGTACCATATGCCTCGGCCTTACCGCTGTGAGAGCTCCTGGCATTTCGAGGGACTGCTAGCCGCCATGGCATTGGCACATGGACGAAGGTGGGTGTTCTCACACTGGACGACCTCAAGGAGAGAAGAGATTCCCGAGGGCCCATTTCTGATGTACAGTGCCTTTGTAGCAGATATCTGTGTTGGGTGGGGGCCAGAGCATGCTGAACCAGCCAAGACCTCTGCGCAAATGAGCTTGGTCTCTTGGCCAGGAACTGGCAGGTGGGAAGTGGACCTAGGCACTGGAAACGGTGTACGGTGTCTCCAGGAACTCCCGCCTGAAATACACTCACTCAGTTCAACTATGTCCAACAGACATATCTGACTCTGTGCGTCTTTATCGTATGCTTCCAGGTGTTTCTTCGGGATGCCCCCTGTCTCAAAGAGGACCTTTATCATATGGCATGGGACTGTCTGGAGATTGGAAGCCAGTCATACCCTTTCTGACATTATGGGCCACCCTGTACAGTGCGATCTGCTTCACTGCCTCTAAGGCTGACCACTCAGACATGCATATATAGATACATTGTCAGGTTCATCGACTTGGCGTTCACCCTCCTGAAGCACTGTATAACCATGGCTTGTAAATCTGCTGTAGTGCCATTGCTATCACTCTAGCTGAAATATCTTCTTAAATAGGCGACCGCTGAGATAACAACATGGAGGTCGCTGCCCTTGCAACAGGGAGTGTTGCCCCCTCTGGACGCTTGGGATGTCTATATTAACACATTGTCGGCCAAGAGAGATGAGAGGCCCCCCCTGAAGAGCCGGGTGTTCATTTGCTGGCACCAGCCAACGTGTTCGGGTAGGACCCTCGGCCCCTCCCCAGATCTTAGGCGTCAGGAATGGTCCCCTAAACCCACTGATCCCTCACTTACACTCCGGTCGGCGGCAGCAGGGGGGTTATTCCCCTTTTTATACCCTCCTCCACAGGGCTGGTAACTGAGTACTCATTTTAGCCTCCTTCCCTCCACCAATAACTAAAGCCCATCATATTCCGGTACTTATCTTTCATGCACTACTGGGGCATCAGTGTTTTTGGTTACCTTTTACATTTGGCTGATGTTACCAATGTTGCCATAAGACATCTCCTTCTTGTGGCCACTGGATCCCTCCCAAGGGGCTTGTATGAAGCTGGCCTGGTGTGTGGTGAGCACCTATGGTGTTATCACCTTATACCAGGTCCAGGTATCCCTATCAGTGAAGTGTAGACAGTGTCTAGGAAGCCAGGGATCGCTAGAGGTAGCTGTGGATGATCAGCCAAGACTTATCTAGGAGACATGCAAAACTTATGCAATACCACTATAGTCAGTAGCACTGACACACATAAAAGAACCACACAGTGTTACAAAACTGAAGGTACTTTTTATAGTAACACACACACTAGAATACTAATAGGTAATCCTCCCAACTGGAGGTAAGTAAACACACTAGTTATATACACATTAGCAATCAGTAAAGAGCATACAAATAACAAGCATTGGCAAAAGTGTTAGAAAATAGTGAGGGCCCTAGAGGAGGGCCAAACCATATACTAAATAAGTGGATTGAGAGATACAGTCCACCACCGAAAGATGTGGAATCGTTTGAGGGGAGCTGGAGGATCTAGGAATCCCAAGAGTTGAGTACCAGAGTGACCCCCAGTGACCAGGAGGGAAACATCACTTGCAACGCAGCAAATGCAGCGAGATGCATTTACCGCGATGCCATCACCACACTTACCAGAACAACAACTCCCTTTTTCTCTGCCTTAACCAAGCATGCGCTGGTTACGGCAGAGAAAAAAGGAGTCAGCATCGGTAGAGGACACACACGGTCAGCTAAGTGGTTCTGGGATGCCGTTTTTAGGGTAGTTTTGGGGGATCGGAGTAATTTTGTATTTAGGGGTAGGTGGGGGGTCAGGTTGTAAGGGGTGAGGGGTCATGCTAATTTTGTATTTAGGGCAGGTGGGGTGTCATGTTTTTAGGGGCGGGGTCGGGGTAATTTTGTTTTTTGGGGCAGGGGCTAGGTGTCAGAGTAGGATGCGGTCAGTTAAGTGGGGCTGGGAGAGGATTGTGGTAGTTTTTAGGCGTTGGGTGGTTGTTTTTTTTTTTTTAGGGGTGGGGGTGGAGGGGTCGAGGTATTTTTGTTTTTAGGTTGGGGGTCAGGGTACTATGGTTTTTAGGGTGGGGCTGGGGGAGGTCGGGGTAATTTTGTATTTAAGGCGGGGTGGAGGGGTCGGGTAATTTTGTTTTCAGGGTTGGGGGTTGGGGTAATTTTGTATTTAGGGGCTGGTGGGAGGTTGGGTTTTAATGGGTGGGGTTGGGGGGTCGGGGTAATTTTGTCTTTAGGGTGGGTGAGGGGGTCGAGTTTATAGGGGCGGAGTAAATTTGTTTTTAGGGGTGGGGTGGGGGGTCGGGGTAGGATGCGGTCAGTTAAGTGGGGCTGGGAGAGGATTGTGGTAGTTTTTAGGGGTTGGGTGGTTGTTTTTTTTTTTTTAGGGGTGGGGGTGGAGGGGTCGAGGTATTTTTGTTTTTAGGTTGGGGGTCAGGGTACTATGGTTTTTAGGGTGGGGCTGGGGGAGGTCGGGGTAATTTTGTATTTAAGGCGGGGTGGAGGGGTCGGGTAATTTTGTTTTCAGGGTTGGGGGTTGGGGTAATTTTGTATTTAGGGGCTGGTGGGAGGTTGGGTTTTAATGGGTGGGGTTGGGGGGTCGGGGTAATTTTGTCTTTAGGGTGGGTGAGGGGGTCGAGTTTATAGGGGCGGAGTAAATTTGTTTTTAGGGGTGGGGTGGGGGGTCGGGGTAGGACGCGGTCAGGTAAGTGGGGCTGGGAGAGGATTGGGGTAGTTCTTAGGGGTTGGGTAGTTTTTAGGGGTGGGGGTGGTTGGGTTATTTTTTATTAAGGGGCAGGGTGGGCGGTTGGTGTAGTTTTGTTTTTAGGGTGGGGTGGGGGGTCGGGTACTATGGTTTTAAGGGCGGGGTGGCGGGTCAGGCTAATTTTGTTTTTAGGGGTGGGGTGGGGAGGTCAGAGTAATTTTGTTTTTAGGGCAGGTGGGGGAGCGGGTTTTTAGGGGCGGTGGGGGGGTTGGGGTAATTTTGTATTTAGGGCAGGTGGGGGGTCAGGTTTTTAGGGGCGGGGTCGGGGTAATTTGGTTTTTTGGGGCAGGGGCTAGGTGTCGGAGTAGGATGCGGTCAGTTAAGTGGGGCTGGGAGAGGATTGGGGTAGTTTTTAGGGGTTGGGTGGTTGTTTTTTTTTTTTTAAGGGGTGTGGGTGGAGGGGTCGAGGTATTTTTGTTTTTAGGTTGGGGGTCAGGGTACTATGGTTTTTAGGGTGGGGCTGGGGGAGGTTGGGGTAATTTTGTATTTAGGGGCGGGTCGGAGGTTGGGTTTTAATGGGTGGGGTTGGGGGGGTCGGGTAATTTTGTCTTTAGGGTGGGTGAGGGGGTCGAGTTTTTAGGGGCGGGGTAAATTTGTTTTTAGGGGTGGGGTAGGGGTCGGGGTAGGACGCAATCAGGTAAGTGGGGCTGGGAGAGGATTGGGGGTAGTCAGCATTGACCCTGTTCCTCATGGGAACAGTCCAGCCCTAACTGCCAAGCCAGGTCCTCCCTGGACCAGAAACAAGCATCCTAGGAAGGCGTGATGGTTGTGGGCAAGTCAGAAGCAGCTAGCCCCAAAGCATAAGGATTCTCCCACTAAGGAAAAAACAGGAGAGTGATCTGTCTGCTCCCGGGTGCGAACGCAGTCTCTCTTGACAAGCGGCCTTAGTCGGGAAATGCTGCAACATCATGCAGCTGAACCCAAGAGGACTGTGCCACAGTAACATTGTGAAGCCATGACTGAGCAGATACTGCCATTAAATTATCATGAGACTGTGCCGCTGTGCCTGAGCGCAATGTGTTCCTGCATCATCATGAAATTGTGCTGGAGTGAACTATGCTCTGTGACATTCAGTTTTGCACTAGAGGATGGCACCACAACAAAGACAAACTGTACCGTAGTGGAATATGCTGCTGTCTCAATCATGGGTTTTGCTGCCAGAAGAGGATTGCCTCAAGGCAGCCCTGTGACCCTTGGCCCTGCAGCCCACAGCCCTGACTGAAGCCCAGTTGCACACCTTCATAGGCTCCGAATAGTGGCCTCCCCAACTCCCTGCCACGGTCATGTACTCAAACCAGAAGCACCCTTAGCAAGTGCATCACGATGCAAAAGAGGGTGGTAGCTAGACAAGCAGTGGGTCTGGTTGACAACACTAGAAGAATTGACAGAATTTCGATGTGATTAGATCAGAAAAAGTGGCCATTACTAGTGTAACTGAGCACACAAAAAGAAGAGTCAAACTGCATCAGTGCTTGACAAGCATTTGAATCTGTTAACCACAGCATGTGGTATTTCGTTTTCTGTGTGTATTACAGGTACATATTTATAACAAAGACAAGCACTGGGTTGGAAAATGTGCTATTACGCTGCTCAGTGATTGTTGAGTTCTGAGCCTGAGGCACCCCTACACCACCACCCTGAGAAGCCTGTGACTTATCGCCACTGGTCCCATTGAGAGTCCAGTTCTAAAGGGGTTCTATTTGGCCTGATATTCAGAGCCATAGTTGGACAGACCTCGAACATGAGAGGCAAATGACCCCAGCCCCACCAGCTGAGGTCTAAAACCCCCTAATGTCCCCCCTTAGTGTCATACTACTTGTGATCATCATTGGTAGTTGCTGAACCTGAACCAACCCCCTACAGGGGAAGCACTGCAGCAAAGTACCAACGTGTTCAGCCAGCCGAGCTATAATTTACTCACCGAGGAATACCATTCTCACGTAATCTCAAAAAGAAAATGAAGACACGTGCCCTGGCATTGTGAAGAGTAGATGTGGCGTGCAGACACAATTGTGCGTCTCAACGGGTGATCCAGCGTGGCCTGCGGTGTTGAGGTCGGGAGCAGAGACCTTTCTGTGCGTGCCCTCTGAGGAGGCGGCATGAACTGGTTGACTGTCAGTGAGGTGACCCGTCTCCGTGAAGGACAGCATTACCTCCATAAATATTGCAAAGTATTTCTTCTCGAGTGACGCAGATTGCAGGCTTTCTGACTGGGAATTTCTCTCCACAGCTTTGGAAAGAGGACGCAGAAGGGTGGCTTAGATTGTGGCATGGGGGACTCTTGTGTTTAGGTGTGTGCGCGCCTGCGCGCGAGAACTGCTATGCGTACAAATGCTTCAATTAGGTACCTGTAATTGTATTACACTAAGTACCTTTTCACCATAATTAATTACATTTTGAAGTCGCCGTTCGTCTTAGACGCACACCTACCAAATTACAACTTTTAAAGGCCCCTCCCACCCTCTCCCCCTTCATGTTTTAGTCGACTCAAGCCCCCACATAATACAGCTGACCTGGTCCTAACAGGGCAGGAGGGAGGGGTTAGTTGATTATGGTGAAAACATACTTGTATTAATGCAAATATCTGTAAGTAATTAAAGCATTACCTCCTCATAATGTTGTCCCCATGATTAATTACATATTGAGGTACAGCAAGCCATCACAAAGACCAGGGCAACTAAATTCCCTTACAGAATCTAGTTTATTTACCTGGAATCAAAAATCCCCTCTATTGCCTCATACAAGGAAGCCATTTTTGACCCCCAAACCTCCTTCAAGTCAATTTCCTGCATTAACAAAGTACAGGGTGTAGCCCGCATTGCAGTCTTACTAATGTCAGTGAATGACACGCCCTATGACTCAGCAAGGGAAGTAGACATGGCTCTGGTTGATCTATCTTCTACCTCTCCTGAACAGTTTCCCTACCTCCTCATATGCCAGAGCTATAAGGGATCAGACCTACCTACTCAGATTCTTAATGGATGGTCCAGACCTATTCCATGCAGGATCAAAATTACCAAAACAATGAAGAAGAAAGCATTACTTCAGAAACTCTATCTAGGTAAAGAAGTGCGGTTTAACAACCAAAGAATGTAGCTCCACCACTTCAAAAGTGCTAGCATTAGTATGAAACACTGGGAGAATTAATCCTGTTCCCTTTGGAAAACAGAGTTAATTTTGGGCAGAAAGAACCACGCCGGAGTACCACCCTGTCCTAAAAAGACAAGAAACCCAATTCCTCCCAGCATCCTCCCTGAAGTAATTGCTACCAAGAACGTTTTCAAGTTAAACAATCTTAACTCACCCCTCTCCTAGGTTCAAAGTAAGACATCAAGGACAAAGCAAAGAAAAGATCCCAAAGAGGGAAAAGCTGGTCAAGGCCGAGGTCTCAGGTTACAAAAGAACCCTAATAACCACTTGAAGTAGACCAGGAGTCTCCAACCATTTCTGTAATGCGATCTATGTGTGTTCAAAGGACATCTTCCTGAGCTGCTAACATGAATAGAGATGTAAAAGAAACCACATCAGAAAAGATTACAGTAATGGCCACCACTGGAAATTCAACTCCAAAGATCAGCGTATGAGTTCTGAAAATACAGACATTCTAGTTTAAAATACATACTTTTCAATTTAGTATACATATACTAATTCAATCAAGCAAAAGCTTCTAATTTAGCTCATTGGGTTGCACACAGTACAGCAACTTACAGATAGCTGGAGAGCTATCAGCAACTCACAAGCTACTCGTTGGAGAAGCCTAGACTAGCCCAAATAACACAAAAAAGGTTCTAAAATTCCCAATGGATGCTCATTGAGCTTGAAGAGAAAAAACCTTCAACCCTAGGGCAAACCCATCTAGCAGGAAATCTCACACCATGACTAGCTCAATCGACTGAGCCATCAAGTGTCTGGACTCACACTGTCTCTGGAATGAGGCCCAATGTTCCTCGGAGGACAATGTGGAAGCCCCCCGAAAAACCTAAATGGAGGAATCCACCGTTTCCAGCACCAGCTGTGCCTTCTCATCCCCAGGTTACCAGTCTGAGGGTTTTCAAGGTCTCCGTGGATGGCTTATGACAGAGACTCAAAGTGCCTCACCAGCGAATGAGCTGTGTATGCACATCAAGTTGCCGCCCCCCAAGAATCTATGGGTTCTTGGGGGGCGGCAACTCCTCCTTCCAGTTGCTAAACTTCAGTTCCATGACTCTTCTCCTGAAGTGGCAACGTCAGGAAACGTGGTGTGGCATACTGCAAGGAGGGACGCTCCTCTACCAGCTTTTCTGACAGCATATCAAACCTCAAATTTGTCTTGAATAGTAAAATATTGAGTCAGATCTCGCAGAAAATTTACTTCCCAGACAACAAAGTACTCAGATTCTCAGGCCCCGAATCTGGCGAAGGACTCATTCTTGTGTTGGAGGCCTTGAATCTTGTCACCTTGTCTTGGCTGCAAAAACTCTTGCAACCACCACCCCATCCAGAAAGACTAATCAGCAGACTTGTGCTCCGCAAAAGGCCTTATTGTCTAAAGACCTTCTCTAAGATGAGAGCAAACACCTGTTCTCGGTCTTTATCCTCCACACAATGAACACAACCAAACACACTTAGCACAGTCGATGACCACTATCTGGACGTTCAAGTGTTTTAAAACGCACCCTAAATTTGCACACACCTGTGCTTTATTTTAATCTGAACTTTAGAAGGGCTTAAAGAGCAAGTTACTTACCTTCGGTAACGCTTTTTCTGGTGGATACATTAGCTACCTGTGGATTCCTCACCTAATGAATTCTCCCCATGCGTAGCATTCGACTGAAACTTCTCTCTCTAGCTCTGCACGTCGGCGAGGACGTCACAATTGCCCAACTCCACGCGGCTCCGTGTGACGTCATCATGGCAATAAGAGACCCTCGCCGGCGTGCTGACGTCAGTTTACGCCATTTTTGACGTGCCTTTGAAACATATAGAAAACATCGACAATCTAAACACTTCATGATCGTAAATAATAAAACTTTATAGAGAACCTTCATATAAAAACTTTTACAAAGCTCCTTAAAAAGAGCATACCATCATGAACAGTTTGCAAACTTGGAAATAACCTGAATTGCAACTATGAACATATATACATATATAGAAACATAGAAATTAAGGTACAGAAGTGCACACCCAAGGCGATCCTGGTATGACCAGACAGACAACGTGGAGGTGGGAGGGACCGTGAGGAATCCACAGGTAGCTAATGTATCCACCAGAAAAAGCGTTACCGAAGGTAAGTAACTTGCTCTTCTGATGGATACAACTACCTGTGGATTCCTCACCTAATGAATAGAGTCCCAAAGCAGTACCACCTCGGAGGAGGGTGTCCGTCTGGTCACACCAGGAACTCCTGCAGCACAGACAGCGCAAAATGGCCATCCCTCCGCACCTCCTAATCCAGACAATAATGCTTTACAAAGGTGTGGAGGGAAGACCAAGTCGCGGCCTTACAGATGTCCGCCACTGGAACACCTCTGGCCAGAGCCGATGAGGTCGACTTGGCCCTGGTGGAATGGGCTCTGATCCCCTCAGGAGGATCCTTCTTCGCCAATGAGTAACATATTTTAATACAAAGAACGACCCACCTGGAGAGTGTTCTCTTGTGGACGGCCTTCCCCTTCCTCTTCCCCACGTATCCAATAAAGAGTTGTTCATCCAACCGGAACTCTCTCGTCCTGTCGATATAAAAGCTGAGAGCACTCTTAGGGTCCAGACGATGGAGTCTTTCCTCCTCCTTAGATGGGTGCGGAGGAGGATAGAACGACGAGAGAGTTATGGATTGTCCCAAGTGAAACGGAGACACTACCTTGGGGAGGAAAGCCGCCCTGGTCCTCAAAGCCACCTTGTCCTTATGAAAAGTCATAAATGGCGGGTGAACAGAAAGGTCCTGTAGTTCACTAATACGTCTAGCCGACGTAATGGCTGTCAGAAACACAGTTTTGAAAAACAAATACCTCAAGGGACAAGAATGAAGAGGCTTAAAGGGAGAGCCCATCAAAAAAGTCAACACCAGATTCAAGTCCCATTTCGGCATGATAAAAGGAGTGGGAGGAAACCTATTAGTAAGCCCCTTCAAAAATCGTAAAACCAAAGGAGATTTGAATAAAGAGGGTTGATCTGGAAGACATAAGAAGGCCGAAAGGGCCGAAAGATAGCCTTCAACAGTGGCCACAGCAGAACCATGCTGAGCCAACGATAAGGCGAATAACAATATATCTGAAAGATGGGCACTTAAGGGATTAAAGGTTGCCATCCGCTGCCCACTATCGGAGATCCGCCGCATTGTCTCTGGAGATCTTTATCGACTCTCCGAGGTCTCCTCTGTGTTGAAACCACTGCCTGCGGAAGCACCACCGAAGAGCCCTCATATGCCAGTGTGCATGAGTGACCAACAAAATGCAAGAAGCGAAGAGGCCGAGCAGACGAAGGACCTTGAGGACTGGAACTACCGCTCCTTCTTGAAACATTGGAACCAACGCCTGAATGTCCTATATCCGCTGTGGCGGAGGAAAGGCCCGATTCAATGTCGTGTCCAGTACTGCCCCTATAAACAGGAGGCGTTGAGAGGGCTCTAGGTGAGACTTGGGCACATTTATTGAAAAACCCAGACTGAACAACAACTGGGTTGTCAGCTGCAGATGACGCAACACAAGCCCCGGAGACTCGGCTTTGATCAACCAATCGTCCAGGTAAGGGAATACTGCTACCCCCTTCCTCCTGAGGTGTGCTGCAACAACCGCCATCACCTTCGTGAAGACCCAAGGTGCGGAAGTAAGACCAAAAGGAAGGACCGCAAACTGGTAGTGCTGCGACCCTACCACAAATCAGAGATACTTCCTGTGCGACTTGAGAATGGGAATATGAAAATAAGCATCCTGCAAGTTGATTGACACCATCCAATCCCCCTTGTTCAACGCCAAAAGCACCTGTGCTAGAGTCAGCATTTTTAATTTCTCCTGTTTGAGGAACCAATTCAAAACCCTCAGGTCTAACATAGGTCTCAGACGACCATCCTTTTTGGGGATTAGGAAATACCTGGAATAGCACCCCTGACCCCTCTCCTGCTCCGGAACCAACTCTACTGCGCCCTTCAACAATAGGGAGAGAACCTCTTGTTCTAGCAACACAAGATGATCTTCTGAACAAAAGGAAGGACGGGGAGGGAAGGGAGGAGGAATCTCCTGAAAGGGAAGAGCATAACCTTTTCTTACCACACTGATGACCCAGGAATCTGATGTTATGGACTCCCACATGGGAAGAAAAAGAGAAAGCCTACCCCTACCAGAGAGACATGGGAGACGATGGCAAGAGGACTAGGGCTGCTTCCCTTGTTGCAACCCTCCAGAGGAAGAGTGCTGCTGCTGGGTGGCCCCTCTTGTGCAGACTCTAGCCCGCCCCCTAAGAGATCGATAAGGGAGGCTCAAAGACTGCTGCCCGGCTCCTGTGACCTACCACGAAAGGAAGCCCCTCTACCAAAAACTTGCAGCCGTCTGAATGACCAAAATGGGGTTGAAGCAGCCTGCAGACCCAGAGACCTAGCAGTGGCCCTACATTCTTTAAAGTGCTGTAGCGCAGAGTCCGCTTTAGATCCGAATAGTTTTGCCCCATCAAAAGGCAAATTCAATAGCGTGGCCTGGACATCAGAAGAAAAACCAGAAGTGCGCAACCACACATGACGCCTGGTGGCAACGGAGTCCCCATGGCTCTTGCAACAGAGTCCGTGGTGCCCAGCTCTGACTGAATAACTTGCGTAGCCGCCGCCTGATCGTCCGAAAGAAGGCTATGCAAGTCCTGGGGCATGTCCGGAAGAACAGTCTTTGCCGCATCCATTATAGCATGTATGTACCTGCCAAGAATACAAGTAGCATTGGCAGATTTTAGCGCCATGCTACACGACGAAAACACCTTCTTGGCTGATTGATCCATTCGCTTGGATTCCCGGTCCGATGGGACTCCCGGAAACGAACCAGGGGCCGACCTCGAAGAGCAGGATGTCTGCACTACCAGACTCTCTGGCGAAGCGTGTTTTGACAAAAACTCCGGGTCCCCAGGCGCAGACCTATAACGCCTGGCCACTGACCTACTAACAGCCGAAGAGGTGCCA
This sequence comes from Pleurodeles waltl, assembly GCF_031143425.1. Lineage (NCBI taxonomy): Eukaryota > Metazoa > Chordata > Amphibia > Caudata > Salamandridae > Pleurodeles > Pleurodeles waltl. The sequence goes on from NC_090442.1 coordinate 195,621,735, forward strand.
GCTTCTTCCACACCTCTTCGATTGGTTCCATAAGAGCCTCATTAAAAGGTAAAAGAGGATCCACCATGGCTGTAGCAGGGTGCAAAACATCCGTTAACAGGTTGGTCTTAACTTAAGCTGTAGGTAAGGGAAGTTCCCAAAAAGTTGCAGCCATCCTAATCACTGAATGGAAAGTGGCTGCCCCCTCCGTATATTCTCCTGGGGAGGCCAGATCCCATTCTGAAGAAGTGTCAAGTCCACTTGCAGAATCCAGTCCTGGGAACTCACTCTGGGGATCAGTGATCTCCCCTTCTTCAAGGAATTGTTGCCGATTTTCACTTTCTTCCAGCAACCTGAGGGCCTTTTGCCGAGACCTCAACTTGGCCTCCAGCCCCGGCGTCGACATGGAGTGCAACGACGTCAGTGAATGGCGCCGGGAAGGCGTCATGATAGGATTCCCGGATCCACCCGACGCCGCAGATGGATCCATCGCTGCCATGGACAAAGCTCCTGCATCCAGCAACGCCATCCGGCCTCTAGGTTCCATCTCCTCCGACAATGGCGTCAAAGGTCTCTCCCTCGATGTCGAGGGCTGCGCCGCCGGCAGAGGTGCTTGACCAGAGTCTCCAGCTAGACAGAACGGCATAAACGGCGTCAGCCTGTATAGAGCTGGAACGCCGAGATTGAATGCCAGGGGACCGGTGGGGGCAGCCGGCGTACCACCTCCCAGAGCCATATTTTGGAATATGGCAAACATCACATTGAGAAATGCCGCCGCCGGGCTGGACTCTTGTGCGCCTGGATGCGCCGGAGAAGCCAGATGACTTTGAGGATCCACGACCTCGAAGACTGATGGCGCCGGGGGCATCTGCGGTGTCACTGGCTGTGGGGACACCGTCGGACTCACTTTCCAAGACTTGCAGCGCCGAGTCGACGGAGACCTCGACTCCGACCGACTCCTGGACCGACGCCGAGAGTCACGGTGACGCTGCTTCTTGTGAGACGACTTTCCTGAAGACGATCCATGGTGCCGCTTCCTCTCCTTCTTTGACTTAGCTAAAAATAGCTTAGCCTCACGCTCCTTTAACGCCTTCGATTCATCTTCTGACAGGAGCCGCATTCCTGGACGTCGTGATCCGAACTGAGGCACCAAAGGCAGTTGTTGTGTCAATAAGAAGAGTCATATTTAACCATCATCATTTAGGCAATAACCTTCAACCCCTTAATCTTCAGAGTGAGAATGTTAGACTATCATCTCTAGACCCCAATCAACTCGTTAACACCTATCACATTAATCATGGATTAGGGTGTCACCTGGCTAATATCCTACAGGCATGTCCAGTGTCTCAATGTGTCTGCCCGTACAAAAAGGAGAAAAGTCACAGAAACTGTATTCTTCCTTATCAATACATACGTCAAATAGCAAATAGAAGAAGATTGGACTTAAACATGTGTTTCAGAACCGTGTACCAGTCCCTGACTGATAATTCAAACAGACAGAAACAGAAAGTCACAGAAATGAATACACATGACTTTATATGAAAAGTTAGTTAAGCCTTAAGCACAAGCCCCTGCAAACCTAAATGGCCCGTATATTTGTTTTGGAGATCATGGGCCATAATTCTCCATAGGCACAAGGCTTCACTTTAATTTTAATCAACAAGCCAAAATTTAAAATGCTGACAAACTTCATCTGTTCAAAGTTTCCCTTCATTCCCTTGGCAGGACTTGAAATACATAAAGCTGGAGTCACCACTTAGTAGCGACCCACACAGTGTGCCCATAAGACACACCTAAAACAGGAAGTGGTGAGGTGGGAGGGGCTTTTATACATCTTACTTTGGTAGGTGTGTGTCTAGCAGGAGCGGCAGCATCAATATGTAATTAATTATGGGGAAAACGTTACAAGGAGGTAATATGCATGTGCAGGTTGCTGTGTACGAGTACCCAAACTGTGTGCAAGAGTGTATGTGTTCATTGATGTGTGTAAGAGCGTGTGGATGCCCAAAAATGTGGGTATATATGTATGTACATTCTTTATTTGTGAGACACTGCAAGGCCCTGATTACAAGCTCATCTATGGTTTGAATTCTGATTCCTGTGCAAACAGAGGTTTTCGCCGATGTGTTCTTGTGTTAATTACTGAGTGTTGTAGTACATGTGTATTTGCACTTGTGGGTGTGTGTGTATCTCTCAGAAGCCGGTGTAACATGGGTCAGTGGAAGGCCGGGATGACGTAATTAGCTCCTATCAGTTTAAAGCTGTGCTGAAAGACTAAGGGCTGGATTTGGAGTTTGGCCGAAAGTTTACTCCGTCATAAACATGACGGATATAATATCGCCATATTACGATTTTCATAGGATATAATGGGATCGTAATACGGCGGACAGGATATCCATCACATTTGTCACAGAGTAACCCCATCCGCCAAACTCTAAATCAGGCCCTAACTGCCTATTCTCCATGGCCATTGTTCATGGGCACCTGGCTAGGTTGCCCGGAAGATGCCTGTTTACTGGTGTAGTAAGGGTGCCATGGATCAAAAACCTAGAAAGGAACATGGGCCTCTAATCCTTGACTGGGTTGTAAGAGATAGCCCGCACTGAGGCACAGTGGACCCCTCAACTCAGCCCGTGGTCATACCCTGTATTAATCATAGCCACACCCCTGTTTCTTGGGGTTTTTCACCCATTAACTGTGTGTCCCTCATTCAAGGAGTACAAATCATGTAACCAGTTGTTCTCTAGCCCGCATGCCCAATTCTTAGGGTCATTCCCAATGTCCTCTGGGCTGGAACGAGCACGTACGGGCGGACAGACTCTGTTTTTTTGTTTCTGCCTCTGGAATTTGCTTTAGTCTGCTTGTAGGACTGTGTAGCATAGGGTTTTATCACTTTGAGTCTTTGTTTTGTTTTCCGTTCGAACAGCAGCATTTTATTAGTCCAATCTTTATTTTCACTATTGTGGTCTATGTTATAAATGGGTGTATTTTGTGATGTAGCACTAGGATGCCATAGTGGTTCCTTCTCATGCTTTATAACACGTTTTATTAAGATTTATAAATGCTGGTACAGCGGAGCTCATCAAAACCTCTCATTGGAGTAGACGTCAGCACTTTGGACAGGGAATATGCAGCACAGCATGAGCTATCTTGTTCTCATTTTGCGTTGAGCTTGATGCAAGAAATAGATGCTACGTGTGTAAGGAAATAGCTCCCTGTTGCAGTTACCCCCCCCCCACTTTTTGCCAGATACTGATGCTGACTTCACTGAGAGGTGTGCTGGGACCCTGCTAACCAGGCCCCAGGACCAGTGTTCTTTCACCTAAAATGTACCATTGTTTCCACAATTGGCACACCCCTGGCACAAAGATAAGTCCCTTATAAAAGGTACCAGTGGTAGCAAGGGCCCTGTGACCAGGGAAGGTCCCTAGGGGCTGCAGCATATGTTGTGCCACCCTAAGGGACCCCTCACCTAACACATGCACACTGCGATTGCAGATTGTGTGTGTTGGTGGGGAGAAAAAGGCAAAGTCGACATGGCATCCCCCTCAGGATGCTATGCACACAAAATACTGCCTGTGGCATAGGTAAGTCACCCCTCTAGCAGGTTTTACAGCCCTAAGGCAGGGTGCACTATACCACAGGTGAGGGCATAGCTGCATGAGCAATATGCCCCTACAGTGTCTAAGTCTATTCTTAGACATTGTAAGTACAGTTGTTGCCATATTAAGTATATGGTCTGGGAGTTTGTCAAAAATGAACTCCACAGCTCCATAATGGCTACACTGAATACTGGGAAGTTTGGTATCAAACTTCTCAGAATAATAAACCACACTAATACCAGTGTTGGATTTATTAAAAAATGCACACAGAGGGCATCTTAGAGATGCCCCCTGTATTTTACCCAATTGTTCAGTGCAGGACTGACTGGTCTGTGCCAGCCTGCTGCTGAGAGACGAGTTTCTGACCCCATGTGGTGAGGGCCTTTGTGCTCTCGGAGGACAGAAACAAAAGCCTGCTCTTGGTGGAGGTGCTTCACACTTCCCCCCTGCAGGAGCTGTAACACCTAGCAGTGAGCCTCAAAGGCTCAGGCTTCGTGTTACAATGCCCCAGGGCACTCCCGCTACTGGAGATGCCCGCCCCCTGGATACAGCCCCCACTTTTGGCGGCAAGTCCAGGGGAGATAATGAGAAAAACAAGGAGGAGTCACCCACCAGTCAGGACAGCCCCTAAGGTGTCCTGAGCTGAGGTGACCCCTGCCTTTAGAAATCCTCCATCTTGATTTTGGAGGATTCCCCCAATAGGAATAGGGATGTGCCCCCTCCCCTCAGGGAGGAGGCACAAAGAGGGTGTAGCCACCCTCAAGGACAGTAGCCATTGGCTACTGCCCTCCCAGACCTAAACACACCCCTAAATTCAGTATTTAGGGGCTCCCCAGAACCTAGGAAACTAGATTCCTGCAACCTAAGACGAAGAAGGACTGCTGACCTGAAAGCCCTGCAGAGAAGACTGAGACACCAACTGCTTTGGCCCCAGCCCTACGGGCCTGTCTCCCCACTTCAAGAAAAACTGCAACAGCAACGCGTTCCCCAGGGTCCAGCGACCTCTGAAGCCTCAGAGGACTACTCTGCATCTAAAAGGACCAAGAACTCCAGAGGACAGCGGCTCTGCTCCAAAGAAGAAACAACTTTGCAACAAAGAAACAAACTTTAAAGGACTGCACGTTTCCCACCGGAAGCGTGAGACTTTCCACTCTGCACCCGACGCCCCCGGCTCGACCTGCGGAGAAACAACACTACAGGGAGGACTCCCCGGCAACTGCGACCCTGTGAGTAGACAGAGTTGACCCCCTGAGCCCCCCCCAGCGATGCCTGCAGAGGGAATCCAGAGGCTCCCCCTGACCGCGACTGCCTGCTTCTAAGAACCCGACGTCTGGTAAAGACACGGCACCCGCAGCCCCCAGGACCTGAAGGATCCGACCTCCAGTGCAGAAGCGACCCCCAGGTGGCCCTCTCCCTTGCCCAGGTAGTGGCTACCGTGAGGAGCCCCCCCTTGCCTGCCTGCTTCGCTGAAGAGACCCCTGGGTCTCCCATTGAACTCCATTACAAACCTGACGCCTGTTTGCGCTCTGCACCCGGCCGTCCCCGTGCCACTGAGGGTGTACTTTTTGTGCTGACTTGTGTGTTCCCCGGTGCCCTACAAAACCCCCCTGGTCTGCCCTCCGAAGTCGTGGGTGCCTACCTGCTGGCAGACTGGAACCGGGGCACCCCCTTCTCTATTGAAGCCTATGCGTTTTGGGCACCACTTTGACCTCTGCACCTGACCGGCCCTGAGCTGCTGGTGTGGTAACTTTGGGATTGCCCTGAACCCCCAACGGTGGGCTACCTTGGACCCAACTTTGAACCCTGTAGGTGGTTTACTTACCTGCAAAACTAACAAATACTTACCTCCCCAGGAACTGTTGAAAATTACAGTGTCTAGTTTTAAAATAGCTTATTGCCATTTTTGTCAAAATTGTACATGCTATTTTGCTGATTCAAAGTTCCTATGATACCTGAGTGAAGTACCTTTCATTTAAAGTATTGATTGTAAATCTTGAACCTGTGGTTCTTAAAATTAACTAAGAAAAGATATTTTTCTATACAAAAACCTATTGGCCTGGAATTGTCTTTGAGTGCGTGTTCCTCATTTATTGCCTGTGTGTGTACAACAAATGCTTAACACTACCCTCTGATAAGCCTACTGCTCGACCACACTACCACAAAATAGAGCATAAGAATTATCTCTTTTTGCTACTATCTTACCTCTAAGGGGAACCCTTGGACTCAGTGCATGCTATTTCTTACTTTGAAATAGTGCATACAGAGCCAACTTCCTACAACATGCAAACTGCACATCTGTATATGAGTGACACGAGTCCTCCTATGCATGCACGTATTCATTGTGTGACGGAAGGTGGCATTTTTCACTCCTATGTTGAATCTATAAAATGTGTGTGGGGTGCTAACACTTTTTCTGGGTGTGCACTCTAAATATTGACCCCAGAATATCGAGGACAGAATATCAAAAGTAAAATATCGACAGGTGATTCTAGATTTTCAATAACTAACGTCACATATAACTTGCCTGTCTTGAGTGTCAGAGGGGCAACCCCACGCTGCAAAGATGTCTGCCAGAATCGGTAGGGTGGCAGTGGCTGATGTTGACAACACTTGGCGCACTATGGGGAAGCTAGAGTATTCATCGATGATGACTAGCAAGTAGACAACGGTGGTTAGAGGCCCATAGAAGTCTGCTGCCAGTGTTGTCCATACAGCCTCAGGGAGGTCGGACATATGGAGTTGCTCCGGCTTGGGTGGTCTTCCTGCTATCTGACAGAGGTGACATCTGGCAGTTCATAATCATGTCTTCTACCAGATGGTCAAGTCCCGGGAACCACACTTTTTTCCTCATAATTGTTTTTGTTGCCACCATGCCTCTGTGCGACTCATGTGCAAGGCTGACTGTCTGCTATCAGTATGACATTCCTAGTGCCACGGAGGCGTATCCCTTGTTCTATCTCAGACAGCTCCTCCTGCACCTGTTTTAACACGAGTATTTCCTCTCTTATAACCCCTTCACCTACTGGGCTGCAGTTGTTCACATGAATCCACCTCTGTTGCTGCATGAGTGTTTTGACCGCTTGTAGCATGACATCAGTCATTGTCTCTTGCGCCAGTTCCTCCATTGTGATTTCGGCAGGTTTATTCTGTAGCAGCACAAAAGTGAGGTACTCGGCCATGGAGGATGTCTCTGTTGCCCGAGGCAAGGGATGTCACGACATGTAGTCTACCGGGCTGTGGTCCTTCCCTTGTTTCTGCACTATTCTGAAGCCCAGAGCAACACCATTGCACGCTCCTTCCACGCAAAGTGCTGCGTGTGAAGGGGTTGTATTTACAAGGTGGCGGTAAGCCACAAAAAGTGGCTTAACGCCACCTTGTAAATATGGCTAAGTGCACAGCGCCACCTAAGCATCACAAAAAGTGACACTCCGGTGGCGCTACGGGCTTGTAAATATGCTCCTTAGTCTTTAAGAATAGCTTTGCACTGATAGGGAGACAATTACATCATCTTGGTACAGGGGATGTAACCCAAAACACACACACACACACACACGTGTAAACACACCTTAAACACAGTCCCTCACACCACAATCCAATCCGCCCCTCTGCTTCCTCCCACAGCAGTGGCAATAAATACCCTGACTGAGAGCCAGCAATCTGCGTCACTAGAGAAGAAATACTTTGCAATATTTATGGGGGTAATGCTGTCTGGCCTTGACGAATGTGGGGGTCCCCGGCAGCTCCTCAAGCAAAGAGAGAAGCCCCTGAGAGACACAAAAGAGAGAGACATGCTGAGCTACCCTGTTCACCCCATCTGCTCAGGGAGAACGCACTGCAGGGTCTCCGTTCCCACCCTCCACACTGCAGGTCATGTTATGTCGCCTGTTGAGGCGCACACCCGAGCCTTCACGCTAGTTCTACGTTTCACAATGCCACGGCACATGTCTCCATTTTCCATTTTGAGATATAAGTGAGACTGGTATGCTTGGGTGAGTAAATTATAGCTGACTTGGCAGGGCACTGTGGCACTTTGTTGCTGTGTTTCTCTTCTAGAGGGCCAGTTCAAGGTCAATCACAACTAGCAATGACCACAAGTCATCAGACCATTTGTTTTTGGGAGGAAGGTTTGGGGGGACTAAGTGAGGCTTCTGGGGCCTCAGCTGCGGGGACTGGGGTAATTTGTCTCTGATGTTCAGGAGTCTGTCCTACTATAACTCAGCAAACCAGGCCAAGAATAGCCCCTTCAGAACTTGACTCTCTGTGGTAGCAATTGTCAGAACGACGGGCGCAAGTGGGACCATCATGACTAACGAGGAAGGGATGGGACACCGGACACCACTTCTTGTCGGGGGCCAGGAACACGACGGGGGAAGGAAGCACCGTCATGCACGGCCATCCTTCCCAAGTATGAAGAAACATCTCTTCACCTCCACTGGCCTCCCTGTGTCTTTCTTTGGAGGCTGGGGCATGGGGACACAACATCTGGTGACGACAGTGGTGAGCTGGTCCGAGGCACACACAGTCGTACACTGCATCATGTCCCATACGTCCTCCTACACCAGTGTGACATTGAGGGCCCCCGGGCGCATGTGACTGCAACTCAGGGATGACATGGGCCCACAACAAGCAAGCGGTAAGCACCGTCAGGCCCTTCATTGCCAACCAAACCTCCCGTGTTGATCTCTGCCTCATGCGAGAACCCGTGAGAGTGTGACTCCCTTAGTGGCCATCTAGAAGTCAGGCGTTGGAGCCAATGAGCTGTGTGGATGCCCCGGTGGGCATCTTAAAGTCAGGCATACACACTGATGGAGCACTACGTCACCACCGGCAGCCATTTTAAATTCAGTAAACCTCATAATAGGGTGGATACAGTGACTACACAATCTACTAAAAGAACTGCAACAGGAAAAGGAAATCTAGTGATATACACTGCAAGTGGGACAACAATTATACATTTACCCATACAGTACCATAACTACGATCGCAACTGCAGCAGCCTACACTGTATTTGCGACCAGCAGATGCAACCATGACTTAAGAGCGCAATGAGGGCGCAATCCCAAGCACAATTTTCCTCCGTTTGACCTCTCCGACTCTCAAATACTGGGAGAAATGGATCAGGCATCTTGAACACTACTTGCGCGATACCTGCAAAAATCAACTGGATGAACAGGCAAGAGATATTCCTAAACTTGGTTGGTGATGATGTTGAAGACCTGCTTGTGACTTTCCAGCCTGACTCAATCACCACATACAAAGGCCTGATAAAGTGCCTCACAGACAGTTTCGACCCCCAGCGAAAAGTTGATTTTGAACGCCACACGTTGAACACGGCATGCCAACGAGCAGATGAATCCCTGGACGATTTTTGCGACCCAGGGCACAAATGTCAGAAATGCACCCGCAATCACTTTGCAAGCATCTGCATTGGAGGACCCATCAAGGCTGAGAGAGGGCGGCCTGCCCGACCACGAATAACCTCGAGTCGACGCACGACACATGGAGACACGCAATTGCAGCTCATCCACTGACTCAGATGCCGCCAATGCACGCAAAGCCAATGAACATCTATACCTCATGAGAGACGCCCCAGCATGAGAATGCAGGTCAGAACGTGTCCAGCTAGTTGACAACTAACAAATTAAGAGGACAGCAACAGTAGATCGTCAGGTTGGGAATCACACAACAAGATTTGTACTCGACAGAGGAGCCACATGCAACATCATGTGCGTGTCAGAGAATGAAAAAATAAAACACAAGCCCCCTTTGGTGCCCTCCACTGTCGACGTTTTTACATGGGGTGCGAAACAACCGGATGCCCCAGTGGTTCTTCCTCACGCTTTGTTACACTTTTTAATAAATGATGCTATTGATGGAGCATGTCAAGAACCTCTCCATTGGAGGCGTCTGCACCTTGGACATGTCACACCCAACATTGTGAGCAGTTTTCATTTTATACTTATCTTGACGAAGGGAAGTAGAACTGCACATCCACTGTATATGAGTGATATCCTCGCCCCACCCTATGCTCCCAGGGTGCAGGTATTCATTCTGTAAGAGAAGCTGCCACTTCTCAATTCTATGCTGCACCTACAAAATGTATGTGTGGTGTTAGCACTTTTTCTGGGTATGCACCTTGAATATGTACACCAAAATATTGAGGGCAAAATATCGAAAATAAAATACTGAAAAGTAAGTCTAAATTTTCCATACCTAACTTCACAAATACATACCTATATGGTACATCTATCTTCAAGGTACCAAGGTACCTATGTGTGGAGTTAGAAATAATAAATCTATACTGCCCTATATGTGCTACCTATCAATATTCTGTCCTCGATATTCTTGTACCACGATATTCTGTAATACTATCCTTTTTACGCCATACAGAATATTTTTTTATGTATTTGAGGGGAGTTAGTACTTCCCCCTCCCGAATGCTGCACATTTTCTGAGTGAGGGAAGTTTGCACATCCTCTTCAACGCTGCACCAGTTCTGTGTGTGTGAGGAAAAGTAGCACAGCCTGCTCTGTGTGTGGGGTGGGATACTGATGTCTCATTACATGCTGCATCTTTTCTGTATGTGAGAGAAGTTCCCACTACCCCTTCCCCTGTTGCTATTGTACTATATCTGAGGGACGTTTGCTTTCTCCCGTCAGAATGCTAAATCTGGAGGTTTGCACTTCTTTTTCACAGCATGGGCCTGTTCCACAAGTTAAGAAAGTTCGCACTTCCCTTGCACACGATTGCCGTGTTCGATGTGTAAGGATAGTAGGCACACCTCACCCAAGGCTGCAGGGCTGCACCTATTTTGTGAGTGAGGTGAGTTCCCTCTTTTTCCCGTGCTGCAGGTGTGAGGAGAATTAGGCCCTCATTCCTACGACCGCCGCCCGCCAAGCGGGAACCGCCAGAAGACCGTACCGCGGTCAAAAGACCGCGGCGGTCATTCTGACTTTCCCGCTGGGCTGGCGGGCGACCGCCAAAAGGCCGCCCGCCCGCCCAGCGGGAAAGCACCAGCAACGAGGAAGCCGGCTCCGAATGGAGCCGGCGGAGTTGCTGGTGTGCGACGGGTGCAGTTGCACCCGTCGCGATTTTCAGTGTCTGCCAAGCAGACACTGAAAATCAATGTGGGGCCCTGTTAGGGGGCCCCTGCAGTGCCCATGCCATTGGCATGGGCACTGCAGGGGCCCCCAGGGGCCCCACGACACCCGTTCCCGCCAGCCTGGTTCTGGCGGTGAAAACCGCCAGAACCAGGCTGGCGGGAAGGGGGTCGGAATCCCCATGGCGGCGCTGCTTGCAGCGCCGCCGTGGAGGATTCACAGGGGCAGCGGGAAACCGGCGGGAAACCGGCGGGAAACCGCCGGCTTCCCTTTTCTGACCACGGCTTTACCGCCGCGGTCAGAATAGCCCCAGAAGCACCGCCAGCCTGTTGGTGGTGCTTCCTCCGTCCCCTACCCTGGCGGTCTCGGACCGCCAGGGTAGGAATGACCCCCTTAGTCCTCTTCCTGCTGCACATGTTCTGTTTGAGGCAAGGTAGCACTTCCACCTGGGCTGCACTTTTCTTTTAACAAGTATCTACCAATGGGCACTTGTTTTGTTTTTGAACAAAGATGCTGCTTTACCTTATCAGGGTTCAACGTATATATGTGAGTGAGAGAAGATAACAATGGTCCCTCACGTACATCAACTCTTAAGTGTGTGAGGCAAGCATACACTTCACCTATCCTGCATCTCTCCTATGTGTGAGGAACGTTTACACTTCTCCCATCCTGCATCTCGCCTATTTGTGAGGGAAGTTTACACTTCTCCCCTACTGCATCTCTCCTGTGTGTGAGGGAACTTTACACTCCCCATCCTGCATTTCTCCTCTTTGTGAGGAAACTTTACACTTTTCCTAGCCTGCATCGCTCCTGGGTGTGAGGGAAGTTTACACTTTCCTATCCTGCATCTCTCCTGTGTGTGAGGGAAGTTTACACTTCTTCCATCCTGCATTTCTCTTGTGTGTGTGAGGAAACTTTAAACTTTTCCTAGCCTGCATCTCTTCTATGTGTGAGGGACGTTTACACATCTCCCATCCTGCATTTCGCCTATGTGTGAGAGAAGTTTACACTTCTCCCCTACTGCATCTCTCCTGTCTGTGAGGGAACTTTACACTCCCCCCATCCTGCATTTCTTCTCTGTGTGAGGAAACTTTACACTTTTCCTAGCCTGCATCGCTCCTGGATGTGAGGGGAGTTTACACTTTCCTATCCTGCATCTCTCCTGTGTGTGAGGGAAGTTTACACTTCTTCCATCCTGCATTTCTCCTGTGTGTGAGGAAACTTTACACTTTTCCTAGCCTGCATCTCTCCTGGGTGTGAGGGAAGTTTACACTTTCCAATCCTGTATCTCTCCTGTGTGTGAGGGAAGTTTACACTTCTTCCATCCTGCATCTCTCCTGTGTGGGAGGGAAGTTTAGACTTCCACGAACCTGCATCTCTCCTGTGTGTGAAAAGGTGGTAGTTCTCCCTCTCATGCTGCACCTCCTCAGTGTGTAAGAAAAGTCTGCATTTCTCCCTCTCATGCTGCACCTCTTCTATGTGTGAAAGAAATGTGCACTTCAAGTGAAGTGTTGCACCACTTGTGTCTGAGGGACATTTGCACTTATCCCATGATGCACCTCTTCTGCATAAGGTATTTTTGCAATTCTCCCATGCTGCACCTCTTCAGTGTGTAAGAGAAGGTTTCATATCTCCCAGGCTAACACTCGTCTGTGTTGAAAGGTTTCACTTTTCCCTGTAATGCTGCACCTCTGCTGTGTGTGGAAGTTTTCACTTCTCCCTCTCGTGCTATACCTCTTCAGTGGGAGAGACTTTTGCTTTGCATTTTTCCCATGCTGCACCTCTGCTCTCTGTGGGAAGATTTCACTTTAACGTCCAATGATGCACCAAATCCCTATGTTATGGTAAAACTGTACTGTTTTCCCATATTAAATTTCAGGAGGTTTGGCCTGCTGTAACTTAACAAAGACTGAGGTATTTAACATAGCCATTATTTACCAGGTGCGGTGAATACCTACCAACCCAGAACAGAGGTTTGCCCCGGGGTCAGAAAATGCAGAAACCCACTAATAGTTACGGTCTATGTGTCACTGAAATTACTACTTCCTTTGCTTTCACTTCTTGCACCTCTTCTGTCTGTGGGAGCATTGCACTTTTGTTCTCATGCTGAAGGTAATGTGTGAGGGTAGTTAGTTTCCCAAGCTACAGCTGTGCTCTTTGTGTGAGGAAAGTTAGCACTTTCCTGCTCATGCTGAACCTGTCCTATCGATGAAGGGAGTTTACACTTCAACTCCCCAAGCTGTGTCTGTATTCTTTGTGTGAGGAAAGTTAGCACTTTTCTTTCCATGCTGAACACCTCCGGTGTGTGAAAATAGTTTGCACTTCACCTCCTCAGGCTGCGGACCTATGGCACTTTCTTATAGTCTGGATGTATTCTATGTATGAGGAATGCTTGTTCTTGCCTACTGAGGGATGTGGGCCACCAGGAGTCATCCCAAGCTGAGGTAGCGTTTCCAAAGATGATGAGCTCAGTCTTGTCAGAGTTGAGCTTGAGGCAGCTTTCTCTCATCCAGGTTGCGACCGATTCCATTCCTGAATGTAATTTTTTTTTGGCAGAGTCTTTGGTGAGGGACATGAGTTGTGTCTCATCGGCATATGACACGATGTTCATACCGTGGCTTCTGACGATGGCTGCGAGAGGGGCCACGTATACGTTGAACAGTGTGGGGCTCAGTGAGGATCCTTGGGGGACTCCGCAGTTGACTCCTGTGGGACTGGATGTGTGGGTCTGGGTGTGTAGGGCTGGAGTCTGACCCCCTGCGTCTTCCCGGAGAGGAAGGAGTGGATCTATTCCAGGGCTCTTCCACAGATTCCTATGTCATGGAGCCTGGTGCGCAGGGTGCCTTGGGAGACCGTGTTGAAAGCTGCTGAGAGATCGAGGAGTATGCGCGCTGCAGTGTGGCCACAGTCTAGGAGTAATCTGATGTCGTCGCTGGCTGCCTTTAGGGCTGTCTCTAGGGCTGCAGAAGCTGGACTGGGAGTTGTCCAGGGAGTTTTTGGCCTCGACGAAATTCCATAGTTGTACGTTGATTGCTTTCTACAGTACTTTGGCAGGGTACGGTAGCAGCGAGATGGGCTGGAAATTCTTTAGTTTTGACGGGTCGGCCGGAGGTTTCTTAACGAGAGGGTGTATTTCGGTGTGTTTCCAGTCCTTGGGAAAGGTGCCAATTTTGATAGACCAGTTGATTGTGTTCCGGAACTCAGGGCAATAGATGCGCTGGCTCTGATGTATATGTGGTGCGGGCAGGGGTCCGTGTGGGCTCCGGAGTGGGTGCTGTTCATGATGCTGACTGTTTCCTCTGTGGAGAGCGTGGATTGGCTGTGGATGGTCTGGGTGGGGGGAGGCTCAGTCACAGGTTCCGGTGACAGGATTTTCCAGGAGAAAGCTATCGTAGATGTCCTGGATCTTGCGGTGGAAAAAGGTGGTGAGTTTGTCGCAGAGGTCCTGTGACGGGGGGGTGCTGGTGGTTTCGGATGGGGGATCTGTGAACTCATTGGTGACTGGGAAGAGTTCCTTAGAGTTGTGTGCAGAGGAGTTGATGCGCTCCCGGAGTGCATCCTTCCTAGCGTTCTTGATTTTACAGTGGTGGGTGGCAGTAGCGGCTCTGAATGAGGCAAGGTCTTCACTGGTCTGGCTGTTCCTCCATTTTTTCTCTAAACGTCTGCTGGTACGCTTTGATTCTTGGAGTTCGGTGGTGAACCAGCTGACTTTCTTAGGTACGCGTTTGGCCGATGTCAGCCAGAGTGTCGGAGCATTCAGTGAGCCATGCGTTGAGATTGCGCGCTGCTGTGTTGGCGTCATCAGAGGGAGGGATTTGGCGAGCAATGAGGTTAGTTGCTCGTTGGTGATCGGCATCGGCTCTGAAGGTGAAGCTGGACCTCAAATGTTTCTGGCATTTATGGTCTTACTATGGTCCGTGAGACCATACAGGGGCAGTCAAACTGAAACCTGGGCACCAAATGGCCATGGCATACTGATGGTGGCACTCTGGCAAACGTAAATACAGAAACATAATGAACTGTACATGGGCATCACCTGGCCCCTGCATTTCTTGTGGTATCTGGTGTAGGAGGCAGGATAGGAAATGTGAGATTGCTGGACCTGCTATATAATAGTGGTACATTGGCATTCTAAAGCATATAGAAGCGCGGGGAGGCTGAGTTCATAGGTTCTGAGCCTGAACCTCTGGACGAAATGTGTCTATTTACTAAAAACGAGAATCTAATGTTTGGTAACACGTTAGTCTACTCTCAGAATAGGAAAGCTGCGATTTGGGCAGAAGAGCATGTTTTCAGTAAATGGCACTATTATTTATTATGTAAACATTTTTGTTTTTTTAAATGACAAGCTAATGTTCGGGGATCCAATTAGTTTGGTATAATTAATTAGCTGATAACTGTTGGCTCAACAGTGTTTTTATTCCTGACAACGACGTCTTGGTATGTTGCAATAAATGTCTCTTTACTGAAAGAGTAAATCTGATATATGGGGGCACAAAATTTTTCAGGAAAAGGCAAGCAGATGAAGACGAAATCAGTACATTTCTAAAATATTTAAAGATGATTTTGGTTCAATAATAATAATAATTATTGGGAGGTATTTGTTTCTAATTCTATTGAATTATTTCATTTCTGCATAATGACGCTTCCTTGCTAATGCAGGGAATATAATTGTTATCTCTGAAGCATTTCACTATTTAGTCTTCAAATGTCCTTTAAAAGTTTCCTTATCAATCGGGATGTGTCTAAAATGACTTCAGGTAATATTACAGTCACAGGCAGAGGCGTATCGCAAAATGATGTCCCCTCTCCCCCAATCCTACCCGGCAAATTGTGACGAGGGGTCCCTACGTCTCCCACATCGCACAGATATTCTTTGGTCTTAGGCTGAATGGGGACCCTGTGAACGGTTGTCCACCGCCCTCCCCTCAGTGGAGTTGCACGCACCCTCCCCACCCCGCGCCGCCGGGGCTGTGTTCCCGACAGATTTAAAAGCTATGCTTGTCGAGAATGACGCTCGCCTCAACGACTAATCCCTGCCCTCGAAGACGGTTAGATACTTCCTGGAATCTCCATTAAATGTGCAATGACGTGTGCTGACTCCTGCCCTGGTAGCAGGGTCTCCGCCGAAATGCAGAGTTTGGTTAAGGAATAGGTGAAATGTCATTGCATGCGAAACCAAATCCTGCACTTCTGTCTGAATTCCTGATTTCGCGGTGTACTGGCAAAACCTCGCCTTGGTTACTCCTTTTTGCGCCTTTTCTGTGAGGAATGTGCACATTTCTTTTGCCGCCCCAGCATGTACAATTTTCAAGGCGCTTCTAGTTTTGCCAGACGACGTGCAATTTAGGGAGCAGAGTGCCGAAACGAGTTTCAAATGATCGCACAATTTGGAAACGCGTGAAAGCCACCTGATTAGGCCTGCATCATTCACTGCGTAAGTCCTCTGACGCGCCACTCCTCGTCAGTTCCCGCACCCACGCACCAAAACTCCTCGAGGCGCTTAAACCACTGACGGACTCGCTTGTAATCTCGTTAACACCAGGCCCAAGTTGTGATGTCTCTAATTGTTTTTACAAAAATCTAAGTGTCTAACATGCTTTTTTCTCTCTCTCGCTCTCTCCCCGCCTTCCCGTCCGCTCCCCTTCTATTGACCCCAAATCACCCCCTTCTTCCACAGCTGTGGGTGTGCAAATTAAGCTGGAGCTGCTGCAACGCAAATTCTGGACGGCGACGAGACAGGTGACGAAACACGGAGATTGAAGGGGGGAATAATGAATGAAAGAAATGCAGCAGCGAGAGAGTGACTGCATGAATAAATAAATCGGAAAAATAGCGGATGAATTAGCGAGTGAATAAGGAGAATGATAGAAGAGCGCTGAAAGCAATGACAGAGAAAAGGAGAATTCACTAAAGAGCAAGAAAAAATGAATGGATAACAGAAAAAGAGGGAGAAATAACGTAAAGCAGCATGAACGAGAATGAATGTTAGGGAAAGGATGAGTGGGTGAATGAATGGAAGGATTAAATGGATAGAAGGAATATAAATCATTCATAACTGAGCGAGAAAGAAAGACGTGTTATTCACTCTAGTGTACATCTATAGCCCCGCCTGGCCCTGAGGTGCAATGAAGCGCTTTACTGATTTGGGGGACATGCATTACAACACCTGAAACAAATAGGGTAAACTTTGGCCTGTGGCGTAAGATAATTCTTCCAAGATATTGCCTGTATAAAGGGGGGTGTAGGCTTTGTTGAAGCAGTGGGTAGTAATTTTCTTTCTAGACTGTGGGATTGAAGGGCAGCGCTTTGAATCATGTGCGGTTCTTTCTAGAGCCGAGGAGAAAAGAAGAAAGAAAGAACAAACAAGTGAACGATAGAGTGAATGTATGAATGAACAATGAGAACATGGGAATTCTGTGAGTTTCACTGAAGATAATGAAGTGGCCCTGGGTTAATAAAGGCTGATATAGTCCTCCTGCACAAACACTCCAACGGTTGTCTTTCTGTCTCTCCCTTTTTAATTTAGATCATTCTATCCTCAGCGAGTGCAATATACTAACAGCCTTATAACCCTTCTTCCTCGGACTATGCTGGTTGTTACACCCCTGTCCCTTTTAACAGGTCCTCGCTGCTCTCAGTTCAGGGCCTTTAACGACCAGTATAGCCCTGGCAGTGGGCTATAAGGCTATAACGAATGGCAGGTGGGGCAGCTAGAATTCCGGTGAGTTACATACATCAGGTGAATCCTAACGGTTCTTTGTGTCAGTTGGCATGAAGCGGGCTGTACCCAATGTTCTCAGAACCGAATTGGCATCTGTGGATTATTCTTGGATGTAAATAAAGTGGCAATTTCCTATTTTTAATTGTATGAAAAACGATTGCAGTGGAAGCTCTCACAATTTGTTGCAGGATTCTTGGGGTGGGGGTGGCAATGCACTAGAAGCTCTTTCAGAAAGAATTGACCATATCACAATAACAACGTAACTGCAATGAAAATAATAACGGCAATATAATGATACAATGATAAAATTAGTCATAACTACAGTATAAGACCTACATTGACTTGCACTTCAAATTTTTGTACGTAAGAGTTGTTATTAATGTTCTATTAAATAGCAATGAGATTGAGCACATTGCTTTTTTGGTTAAAGTGCTTCATTTACTTTCAATAAAAAAGCATAACATGTGTTTCTTACAATACTGTGGCACATAAAGGCCTGCAGTAGTGCATACGGTATACCAAGCCAAGTGTATCTATGAATACATAGTAGAAAGATCCTAGCAATAATTCGTTAGAGAAGCAAGGGAGAGAAATTAGGTGTAGGGATCTAGGTAAGGAAAGAGTTTTTTGCCAGGCTGACATGGATTCTAATTCAACATGTAAAACGCATTCATGCTCACCTGTAAATAATTTATCTGGGTGATGTAGCAGTGCATTCCCTGCTCTGTATGACTGCATGCTCTCTAGCTGATGGCACTAGGGTTGGCTGTCTCTGGAATTCACCGTCTGGATTTTGTCTGTGCAAGTGGCGGCCATTTTAGCTAAATCCACAATGTGGCAAATGGGCGGCCAGTGAAACGAGTCCCTCTGAATTCATGTCGTTCAACTCCACAAAACGTACAATCTGCAGCAAAGCCCCATCATCTCATCATGTTATATCTCTCCTAAGACATCTACAATGGAACATCAGAGGCCTCAATACCTGTAGGAAAGGGAAACAGGTTCTTTCATGCTTAAACAGACATGATGTTAAATTGTCATTCCTTCAGGAGACCCATCTCTCCCCTCGCGATGACTGCTTGTTCACCCATTACAGTTCTTGCTGCGGGTGGGTGGAGGGGAGGGGGTCTGTATTTTAATTCACAAAAGTGTCCCTTTCATGTGTCCAGAATGTGCCTGTGATGCCGAAGGCAGATGTCTGCTTGTGTCTCCTCGGACACAGACTCATCGGAATTTTACCACGAGATTTCCGCACTAATAGACCATTCACAAGCGGATTATATTTTAATGGAGGCGATTTTAATATCATATGCCATTCCCCGCTAGACTCCTCTGGCTCCACTGCTGTTACCAGAGCCTGCTCCCTGCAGGCACATACTGAACTCTGACACCTTCCAGCTTGCTGACGCCTGGCGCTCTCGCAACCCACACACTAAAGGCTACACTTTCTACTTTGCCACACATAATGTGTGGACCTGCATTGACCATTGGTAGATGTCCTGTGGAGCCATTCTCTGGATAACAGATGCCACATGTAGGAAAGTACCATCTTGCCTGGCATGTTACCCCCATTTTTCACTGTATATATGTTGTTTTAGTTGTATGTGTCACTGGGACCCTGGTAACCCAGGGCCCCAGTGCTCATAAGTGTGCCTGAATGTGTTACCTGTGTAGTGACTAACTGTCTCACTGAGGCTCTGCTAATCAGAACCTCAGTGGTTATGCTCTCTCATTTCTTTCCAAATTGTCACTAACAGGCTAGTGACCATTTTTACCAATTTACATTGGCTTACTGGAACACCCTTATAATTCCCTAGTATATGGTACTGAGGTACCCAGGGTATTGGGGTTCCAGGAGATCCCTATGGGCTGCAGCATTTCTTTTGCCACCCATAGGGAGCTCTGACAATTCTTACACAGGCCTGCCACTGCAGCCTGAGTGAAATAACGTCCACGTTATTTCACAGCCATTTTACACTGCACTTAAGTAACTTATAAGTCACCTATATGTCTAACCTTTACCTGGTAAAGGTTAGGTGCAAAGTTACTTAGTGTGAGGGCACCCTGGCACTAGCCAAGGTGCCCCCACATTGTTCAGAGCCAATTCCCTGAACTTTGTGAGTGCGGGGACACCATTACACGTGTGCACTACATATAGGTCACTACCTATATGTAGCTTCACAATGGTAACTCCGAATATGGCCATGTAACATGTCTATGATCATGGAATTGCCCCCTCTATGCCATCCTGGCATAGTTGGCACAATCCCATGATCCCAGTGGTCTGTAGCACAGACCCTGGTACTGCCAAACTGCCCTTCCTGGGGTTTCACTGCAGCTGCTGCTGCTGCCAACCCCTCAGACAGGCATCTGCCCTCCTGGGGTCCAGCCAGGCCTGGCCCAGGATGGCAGAACAAAGAACTTCCTCTGAGAGAGGGTGTGACACCCTCTCCCTTTGGAAAATGGTGTGAGGGCAGGGGAGGAGTAGCCTCCCCCAGCCTCTGGAAATGCTTTGTTGGGCACAGAGGTGCCCAATTCTGCATAAGCCAGTCTACACCGGTTCAGGGGACCCCTTAGCCCTGCTCTGGCGCGAAACTGGACAAAGGAAAGGGGAGTGACCACTCCCCTGACCTGCACCTCCCCTGGGAGGTGTCCAGAGCTCCGCCAGTGTGCTCCAGACCTCTGCCATCTTGGAAACAGAGGTGCTGCTGGCACACTGGACTGCTCGGAGTGGCCAGTGCCACCAGGTGACGTCAGAGACTCCTTGTGATAGGCTCCTTCAGGTGTTGCTAGCCTATCCTCTCTCCTAGGTAGCCAAACCCACTTTTCTGGCTATTTAGGGTCTCTGTCTCTGGGGAAACTTTAGATAACGAATGCATGAGCTCAGCCGAGTTCCTCTGCATCTCTCTCTTCACCTTCTGATAAGGAATCGACTGCTGACCGTGCTGGAAGCCTGCAAAACTGCAACATAGTAGCAAAGACGACTACTGCAACTCTGTAACGCTGATCCTGCCGCCTTCTCGACTGTTTTCCTGCTTGTGCATGCTGTGGGGGTAGTCTGCCTCCTCTCTGCACCAGAAGCTCCGAAGAAATCTCCCGTGGGTCGACGGAATCTTCCCCCTGCAACCGCAGGCACCAAAAAGCTGCATTACCGGTCCCTTGGGTCTCCTCTCAGCACGACGAGCGAGGTCCCTCGAATCCAGCGACTCTGTCCAAGTGACCCCCACAGTCCAGTGACTCTTCAGTCCAAGTTTGGTGGAGGTAAGTCCTTGCCTCACCTCGCTGGGCTGCATTGCTGGGAACCGCGACTTTTGCAGCTACTCCGGCCCCTGTGCACTTCCGGCGGAAATCCTTAGTGCACAGCCAAGCCTGGGTCCACGGCACTCTAACCTGCATTGCACGACTTTCTAAGTTGGTCTCCGGCGACGTGGGACTCCTTTGTGTAACTTCGGGTGAGCACCGTTTCACGCATCCTCGTAGTGCCTGTTTCTGGCACTTCTCCAGGTGCTATCTGCTGCTGAGAGGGCTCCTTGTCTTGCTCGACGTCCCCTCTCTCTCCTGGTCCAATTTGCGACCTCCTGGTCCCTCCAGGGCCACAGCAGCGTCCAAAAACGCTAACCGCACGATTTGCAGCTAGCAAGGCTTGTTGGCGTTCTTTCGGCGGGAAAACACTTCTGCACGACTCTCCACGGCGAGAGGGATCCGTCCACCAAAGGGGAAGTCTCTAGCCCTTTTCGTTCCTGCAGAAACCTCAGCTTCTTCTGTCCAGTAGAAGCTTCTTTGCACCCGCAGCTGGCATTTCCTGGGCATCTGCCCATCTCCGACTTGCTTGTGACTTTTGGACTTGGTCCCCTTGTTCCACAGGTACCCTAGATTGGAAATCCACAGTTGTTGCATTGTTGGTTTGTGTCTTTCCTGCATTATTCCTCTAACACGACTTCTTTGTCCTTAGGGGAACTTTAGTGCACTTTGCACTCACTTTTCAGGGTCTTGGGGAGGGTTATTTTTCTAACTCTCACTATTTTCTAATAGTCCCAGCGACCCTCTACAAGGTCACATAGGTTTGGGGTCCATTCGTGGTTCGCATTCCACTTTTGGAGTATATGGTTTGTGTTGCCCCTATCCCTATGTTTCCCCATTGCATCCTATTGTAACTATACATTGTTTGCAATGTTTTCTAAGACTATACTGCATATTTTTGCTATTGTGTATATATATCTTGTGTATATTTCCTATCCTCTCACTGAGGGTACACTCTAAGATACTTTGGCATATTGTCATAAAAATAAAGTACCTTCATTTTTAGTATAACTGTGTATTGTGTTTTCTTATGATATTGTGCATCCTAGTTCAGCCTAAGCTGCTCTGCTAAGCTACCATTATCTATCAGCCTAAGCTGCTAGACACCCTATACACTAATAAGGGATAACTGGGCCTGGTGCAAGGTGCAAGTACCCCTTGGTACTCACTACAAGCCAGTCCAGCCTCCTACATTGGTTGTGCAGCGGTGGGATAAGTGCTTTGAGACTACTTACCACTCTTGTCATTGTACTTTTCATAAGAGAAAAATATACAAAACAAGGTCAGTGTATATACACATAGCCAAAAAGTTTTGCATTTCCTCTTTTCACTCTTTTCTAAGTGCTGAAAAGTACTTCTAAACTTACAAAAAAGTTCTTAAAAGTTTAAAAAGTTTTTTTCTGTCTTTCTAAAAAGTTCTGAAAACTTTTTTCTCTTTTTCTATCACTTTAACTCTCTCTAAAAATGTCTGGCACAGGCCAAAATGTTGATCTGTCCAAACTTGCATATGATCACCTTAGCTGGAAAGGAGCAAGGAGTCTCTGCATAGAGAGAGGTTTGAGTGTAGGGAAGACTCCTTCCTTGGAATTGTTGCTTAATATGCTTAGAGAACAAGATAAGGCCATAGGGGCCACATCTGTTGAAAAGGTAGCAAATGGTTCCCATCCTGATCCAGGGACTCCCCCAGGAAAAGATTCAGGAAAGAAACTTCTTAGCCTGCCCATTACTAGACAGTCTAGCATAGTTGGTACTGAGGTGGAGTCACATCATCCAGATGATGTGCTCTCACATTACACTGTCAGCCAAGCTGTTAGGGTGGCTTCTGTAAGGGACAGGCAGGGATGTGGAATTCCTATAGCCCACGCCCGGGACATTTGGGGTCAAGGGCAACAAGTTTTTATGTTTACTTTGTCCTTGGGACAAGTAGGCCCAACCCCCTGCAGCACAAACCCTTTGGTTGCTTGTTTACAGAGAGTGGAATTCTCTGCAGTTGAGGTAATGTGTTTCCAAAAGATAATGCTGTTCGAACTTGTATATATGGTTAATTATTTGAAAGCCTTCATTATTAGGGTGAGTGCTGTAAATAAATGTTTTAAGGTCACACTTCACTACTGACGTTGGTTCCAGTACAAAAAAAAATAAAACGTGTACACACGTTTGAAAAGTTTAGGCTAAGAGGCTAAGTATAATGCTCCCAGAATGCTCTCTGATTATATGCAAATGAAGTGTCATTTAGTAAAATGTGTTGATGCATGCTAGTATTTCCCAAAAATATTTCTAATGGAAAATCAGTGTAACCATTTTCAACACGATTATGGGAAGCATGAAAATAAACAAACACTGACAAAGCCAACTGATCTGACATATTTTTATAAGTCTTTTAGTTTCATCAATGCGTGTCTTGTTTTGACATGGCTTTTGTAACACTTTATTCTTGTGGGAGCTACCAGGCCCTCAACATTGTAACAAACATTGGCAAAACCCCCCCAAAAAGTTTTTGAACTCTTAAAGCACACGTTCCCACCAGCGGCATAACAAAGGCCCCGCAGCCACCCTCCAGGGGGCCCCTCCAGCACAGCACCTGCCCTGAGTGAGTCTGGAGAGGGGGCTCCTCCATGTTCTTTGCAAAGGGGCACCCTCCAGTTTTGTTACGTCACTGATTGCCACTGTAGTTCCTGACACTGAACAAAACTACTTTGTGTGGCAATATGCTTCTTGTGGAAGAGCAGAATGCGATCGCTCACAGTTAAGCCAGCCGAAAGAGAGAGAAATAGAAGTTTAATAAAAACAAAATGTCTTTGTTAACACCAGACCTAATTAGGGACCAAGACCCACATGTAGGTAGCTTTTTGCATGTCGCAAACAGCGACTTTCGCTGTTTGCGACATGCAAAAAGCACATTGCGATACACAAACCCAGTTTTGCGATTCAGTAACCTGGTTACTGAATCACAAAACGGGTTTGCGACTCGCAATTGGTAAGGGGTATTCCCTTCCTAATTGCAACTCGCAGTGCAATGTAGGATTGTTTTGTGACCGCGAACGCGGGTGCAAACCAATCGCAGTTTGCACCCATTTCAAATGGGTGCTAACACTTTCGCAAAAGGGAAGGGATCCCGATGGGACCCCTTCCCCATTGTGAATGTCACTGTAAACATTTTTTCAGAGCAGGCAGTGGTCCTGCGGACCACTGCCTGCTCTGAAAAAATGAAACGAAAACGTTTCATTTTTCGTTTTTGTTATGCATCTCGTTTTCCTTTAAGGAAAACGGGCTGCATTACAAAAACAAAAAAAAAAAACTGCTTTATTGAAAAGCAGTCACAGACATGGTGGTCTGCTGTCTCCAGCAGGCCACCATTCGCGAGGAGGTCGCAAATTGCGACCCACCTCATGATTATTCATGAGGTGGGCATTTGCGAAGCCCTTGCGAATCACAGATGGTGTCAAGGACACCATCCTACATTCGGATTTGCGACTCGCAATTTGCAGGTCACAAATCTGAACCTACCTACATGTGGCCCCAAATTCTTAAAGAAAGTCACAAAAGTGCACCCATGGTATATGTCGTACCCCTATAAAATATTTGTGAACTGTATTTTAGCATGGGTAAATACGATGTGTAGATTTGCTCATGTGAAAATCTATTGAGCATTTGCAAGTTCATTTTCCCTCCAGCCACTTTCTTCCCAACCCTGGAAGAAGTTCTAATTCTGCCATTGTCAGGAGTAAATGTCCAACCTTTCTTATTATGGGAAAATATTAGAGAGAAGCTGGTAAAAATCTTTAAAACATGCAGGTTAGTAGGTTTGCAGACTCAAAGGCATTCCAGCCCTGAAACTATTGCTTACTGCTTCCTCCAGCCCCAGTATGCAGATCTGCAGAAAGGTGGCAAAATAAGGAAATTGCTACAGTAGCGATTGAAACTCCAAGTATTCAAGCCCTACTATGGTAGTAGCCCTGGCATAATCAGAGAGGCTATTAATTGCTGCCATAATTTGTCGCCACACTACATGGCACCAAAGGGACAAGTAGATCTTTTTACAGGACAAGTAGATTTGAGAAGCAACCTGTCCCCTGGACAAGTAGATATTTTAATAAATTCCACACCCCTGGACAGGTCTCCTTCTGTTCATTCCCATCATACCTCTGTATCTAGGAATGTCCCTCCCACCAACCCTGATGACAGAATGTTAGAGAGGGAACTCAATAAGTTGAGGGTGGAACAAACCAGACTGAAGCTTAAAAAGCAACAGCTGGATTTGGATAGACAGTCTTTTGAACTAGAGAAGGAAAGACAGAAGTTGGGTTTAGAAACCCATGGTGGCAGCAACAGTATTCCCCATAGTCATCCTGCAAAAGAGCATGATTCCAGGAATCTGCACAAGATAGTTCCCCCTTATAAGGAGGGGGATGACATTAACAAGTGGTTTGCTGCACTTGAAAGGGCCTGTGTTGTACAGGATGTCCCTCAAAGGCAGTGGGCTGCTATCCTATGGCTATCATTTAGTGGAAAAGGTAGGGATAGGCTCCTTACTGTGAAAGAAAATTATGCTAATAATTTCCAAGTTCTTAAGAATGCACTCCTGGATGGTTATGGCTTAACCACTGAACAATACAGGATAAAGTTCAGAGAGACCAAAAAGGAGTCTTCACAAGACTGGGTTGATTTCATTGACCATTCAGTGAAGGCCTTGGAGGGGTGGTTACATGGCAGTAAAGTTACTGATTATGACAGCCTGTATAACTTGATCCTGAGAGAGCATATTCTTAATAATTGTGTGTCTGATTTGTTGCACCAGTACTTGGTGGACTCTGATCTGACCTCTCCCCAAGAATTGGGAAAGAAGGCAGACAAATGGGTCAGAACAAGGGTGAACAGAAAAGTTCATACAGGGGGTGACAAAGATGGCAACAAAAAGAAGGATGGTAAGTCTTCTGACAAGGGTGGGGACAAATCTAAAAATGAGTCTTCATCAGGCCCACAAAAACACTCTGGTGGGGGTGGTGGGCCCAAATCCTCTTTTAATCAGAACAAGGAAAAGAAACCATGGTGCTATTTATGTAAAATAAAAGGCCATTGGACAACAGATCCCAGTTGTCCAAAGAAAGGCACCAATGCTCCTACCACTACAACCCCTACTGCTACCCCTAGTGTCCCTACTAATAGCAGTGGTGGTGGGAGCAAACCTACTAATAGCCAATCCAAGGGAGTAGCTGGGCTCACTATTGGTAACTTAGTTGGGGTTGGCCTTGTTAGGGAGGCCACAGAGGCTGTGTTAGTCTCTGAGGGGGCTATTGATTTAGCCACCTTAGTTGCTTGTCCCCTTAATATGGATAAGTACAAGCAGCTACCCCTAATAAATGGTGTTGAGGTTCAGGCCTACAGGGACACTGGTGCCAGTGTGACTATGGTCATAGAGAAACTGGTCCACCCTGAACAACACCTACTTGGTCACCAGTACCAAGTAACCGATGCTCACAACAACACACTTAGCCACCCCATGGCTGTTGTTAATCTCAACTGGGGGGGGGGGGGGGTTACTGGTCCAAAGAAAGTTGTGGTAGCTTCAGATTTACCTGTAGACTGTCTATTAGGGAATGATTTGGAGACATCAGCTTGGTCAGATGTGGAGTTGGAGGCCCATGCAGCAATGCTGGGCATCCCAGGGCATATTTTTGCTTTGACAAGGGCTCAGGCCAAAAAGCAAAAAGGACAGGGAAGCTTGGATCCTGGAACAATGGACCAAGTGCTCCCTAAAGCTAGGGCTAGTAGAAGCAAACCACTTCCTACTATCCCTCCCTCTACAGTGGATTCTACTTCTGAGGAAGAAGAATTCCCTCCCTGTGCAGAACCTACACCAGAGGAGCTGGAAGCAGACACTGCTGAGCTTTTGGGTGAAGGGGGGCCTGCCAGAGAGGAGCTGAGTGTGGCACAGCAAACCTGTCCCACATTAGAGGGTCTCAGACAGCAAGCTGTCAAACAGGCTAATGGGGATGTCAGTGACTCTCACAGAGTTTACTGGGAGGACAACCTCTTGTACACTGAGCATAGGGATCCTAAACCTGGAGCTGCCAGGAGATTAGTGATTCCTCAGGAGTACAGAAAGTTCCTCCTAACACTGGCACATGACATTCCCTTAGCTGGGCATCTAGGACAAATGAAAACTTGGGACAGGCTTGTTCCCCTGTTTCATTGGCCTAGAATGTCTGAGGACACAAAGGAATTTTGTAAGTCCTGTGAAACATGTCAAGCCAGTGGCAAGACAGGTGGCACCCCAAAGGCACCCCTTATCCCGCTGCCTGTGGTTGGGGTTCCCTTTGAAAGGGTAGGGGTTGACATAGTTGGCCCCCTTGACCCTCCTACTGCTTCAGGCAATAGGTTTATCTTGGTGGTAGTGGACCATGCCACAAGATATCCTGAAGCTATTCCTTTAAGGACCACTACAGCACCTGCAGTGGCAAAGGCCCTCCTGGGAATATTTTCCAGGGTGGGCTTCCCAAAGGAAGTGGTATCAGACAGGGGAAGCAATTTCATGTCTGCATACTTAAAGGCCATGTGGAAGGAGTGTGGTGTAACGTACAAGTTCACAACACCCTATCATCCACAAACAAATGGACTGGTGGAGAGATTTAATAAAACTCTCAAAGGCATGATTATGGGTCTCCCTGAAAAACTCCGCAGGAGATGGGATATCCTTCTACCATGCCTCCTTTTTGCCTACAGGGAGGTACCCCAGAAAGGAGTGGGCTTCAGCCCCTTTGAACTTCTTTTTGGACACCCTGTTAGGGGTCCACTCACACTTGTAAAGGAGGGTTGGGAACAACCTTTAAAAGCTCCTAAGCAGGATATTGTGGATTATGTACTTGGCCTCAGATCAAGGATGGCTGAGTACATGAAAAAGGCCAGTAAAAACCTTCAGGCCAGCCAAGAGCTCCAGAAGCAATGGCATGATCAGAAGGCTGTTTTGGTTCAGTACCAACCAGGGCAGAAAGTGTGGGTCTTGGAGCCTGTGGCCCCAAGAGCACTCCAAGATAAATGGAGTGGACCCCACACAATTGTTGAAAAGAAGGGAGAAGTCACCTATTTAGTTGACTTAGGCACTGCCAGGAGTCCCCTTAGGGTGCTCCATGTCAACCGCCTGAAACCCTACTATGACAGGGCTGATCTCACCCTGCTCATGGCAACTGATGAGGGACAGGAAGAAGACAGTGATCCTCTACCTGATCTCTTCTCTTCCACAGAACAAGATGCTCTTGTGGAAGGTGTAGTTTTGGCTGATTGTCTTACTGCTGAGCAGAAAGATAATTGCATAAATCTCCTAGATCAATTCTCTGAACTCTTCTCTACTGTGCCAGGTACCACTTCTTGGTGTGAGCACACTATAGATACTGGAGACAGTTTACCTGTCAAAAGTAAGATCTATAGGCAGCCTGACCATGTCAGGGACTGCATAAAGCAAGAGGTCCAGAAAATGTTAGAACTAGGAGTGGTTGAGCACTCTGACAGTCCATGGGCTTCTCCTGTGGTACTGGTACCAAAACCCCATTCCAAAGATGGAAAGAAGGAAATGCGGTTTTGTGTAGACTATAGAGGTCTCAACTTGGTAACCAAAACTGATGCTCACCCTATACCCAGGGCAGATGAGCTCATAGATACACTGGCATCTGCCAAGTATCTAAGCACTTTTGACTTGACTGCAGGGTATTGGCAGATCAAATTGTCAGAAGATGCTAAACCTAAGACTGCATTTTCAACCATTGGAGGACATTACCAGTTTACTGTAATGCCTTTTGGTTTGAAAAATGCACCTGCCACTTTTCAGAGGTTGGTGAACACAGTCCTGCAAGGGCTGGAAGCTTTCAGTGCAGCATATTTGGACGATATAGCTGTCTTTAGCTCCAGCTGGGATGATCACCTGGTCCACCTATGGAAAGTTTTGGAGGCCCTGCAAAAGGCAGGCCTCACTATCAAGGCTTCAAAGTGCCAGATAGGGCAGGGTAAGGTGGTTTATCTGGGACACCTTGTTGGTGGGGAACAGATTGCACCACTTCAGGGGAAAATCCAAACAATTATTGATTGGGTTCCCCCTACCACTCAGACTCAGGTGAGAGCCTTCCTAGGCCTCACTGGGTATTACAGGAGGTTCATTAAGAACTATGGCTCCATTGCAGCCCCTCTTAATGACCTCACATCCAAGAAAATGCCTAAAAAGGTATTATGGACAGCAAACTGTCAGAAAGCTTTTGAGGAGCTGAAGCAGGCCATGTGCTAGGCACCTGTCCTGAAAAGCCCTTGTTACTCTAAAAAATTCTATGTCCAGACTGATGCATCTGAATTAGGAGTAGGGGCAGTCCTATCACAACTTAATTCTGAGGGCCAGGATCAACCTGTTGCTTTTATTAGTAGGAGGTTGACCCCTAGAGAAAAGCGTTGGTCTGCCATTGAGAGGGAGGCCTTTGCTGTGGTCTGGGCTCTGAAGAAGTTGAGGCCATACCTGTTTGGCACTCACTTCATTGTTCAGACAGACCACAAACCTCTACTTTGGCTAAAACAAATGAAAGGTGAAAATCCAAAATTGTTGAGGTGGTCCATATCCCTACAGGGAATGGACTATACAGTGGAACATAGACCTGGGAGTAGCCACTCCAATGCAGATGGACTCTCCAGATATTTCCACTTAGACAATGAAGACACATCAGGTCATGGCTAGTCTTATTGTCCTTCGTTTGGGGGGGGTTGTGTAGGAAAGTACCATCTTGCCTGGCATGTTACCCCCATTTTTCACTGTATATATGTTGTTTTAGTTGTATGTGTCACTGGGACCCTGGTAACCCAGGGCCCCAGTGCTCATAAGTGTGCCTGAATGTGTTACCTGTGTAGTGACTAACTGTCTCACTGAGGCTCTGCTAATCAGAACCTCAGTGGTTATGCTCTCTCATTTCTTTCCAAATTGTCACTAACAGGCTAGTGACCATTTTTACCAATTTACATTGGCTTAATGGAACACCCGTATAATTCCCTAGTATATGGTACTGAGGTACCCAGGGTATTGGGGTTCCAGGAGATCCCTATGGGCTGCAGCATTTCTTTTGCCACCCATAGGGAGCTCTGACAATTCTTACACAGGCCTGCCACTGCAGCCTGAGTGAAATAACGTCCACGTTATTTCACAGCCATTTTACACTGCACTTAAGTAACTTATAAGTCACCTATATGTCTAACCTTTACCTGGTAAAGGTTAGGTGCAAAGTTACTTAGTGTGAGGGCACCCTGGCACTAGCCAAGGTGCCCCCACATTGTTCAGAGCCAATTCCCTGAACTTTGTGAGTGCGGGGACACCATTACACGCGTGCACTACATATAGGTCACTACCTATATGTAGCTTCACAATGGTAACTCCGAATATGGCCATGTAACATGTCTATGATCATGGAATTGCCCCCTCTATGCCATCCTGGCATAGTTGGCACAATCCCATGATCCCAGTGGTCTGTAGCACAGACCCTGGTACTGCCAAACTGCCCTTCCTGGGGTTTCACTGCAGCTGCTGCTGCTGCCAACCCCTCAGACAGGCATCTGCCCTCCTGGGGTCCAGCCAGGCCTGGCCCAGGATGGCAGAACAAAGAACTTCCTCTGAGAGAGGGTGTGACACCCTCTCCCTTTGGAAAATGGTGTGAGGGCAGGGGAGGAGTAGCCTCCCCCAGCCTCTGGAAATGCTTTGTTGGGCACAGAGGTGCCCAATTCTGCATAAGCCAGTCTACACCGGTTCAGGGGACCCCTTAGCCCTGCTCTGGCGCGAAACTGGACAAAGGAAAGGGGAGTGACCACTTCCCTGACCTGCACCTCCCCTGGGAGGTGTCCAGAGCTCCTCCAGTGTGCTCCAGACCTCTGCCATCTTGGAAACAGAGGTGCTGCTGGCACACTGGACTGCTCGGAGTGGCCAGTGCCACCAGGTGACGTCAGAGACTCCTTGTGATAGGCTCCTTCAGGTGTTGCTAGCCTATCCTCTCTCCTAGGTAGCCAAACCCACTTTTCTGGCTATTTAGGGTCTCTGTCTCTGGGGAAACTTTAGATAACGAATGCATGAGCTCAGCCGAGTTCCTCTGCATCTCTCTCTTCACCTTCTGATAAGGAATCGACTGCTGACCGTGCTGGAAGCCTGCAAAACTGCAACATAGTAGCAAAGACGACTACTGCAACTCTGTAACGCTGATCCTGCCGCCTTCTCGACTGTTTTCCTGCTTGTGCATGCTGTGGGGGTAGTCTGCCTCCTCTCTGCACCAGAAGCTCCGAAGAAATCTCCCGTGGGTCGACGGAATCTTCCCCCTGCAACCGCAGGCACCAAAAAGCTGCATTACCGGTCCCTTGGGTCTCCTCTCAGCACGACGAGCGAGGTCCCTCGAATCCAGCGACTCTGTCCAAGTGACCCCCACAGTCCAGTGACTCTTCAGTCCAAGTTTGGTGGAGGTAAGTCCTTGCCTCACCTCGCTGGGCTGCATTGCTGGGAACCGCGACTTTTGCAGCTACTCCGGCCCCTGTGCACTTCCGGCGGAAATCCTTAGTGCACAGCCAAGCCTGGGTCCACGGCACTCTAACCTGCATTGCACGACTTTCTAAGTTGGTCTCCGGCGACGTGGGACTCCTTTGTGTAACTTCGGGTGAGCACCGTTTCACGCATCCTCGTAGTGCCTGTTTCTGGCACTTCTCCAGGTGCTATCTGCTGCTGAGAGGGCTCCTTGTCTTGCTCGACGTCCCCTCTCTCTCCTGGTCCAATTTGCGACCTCCTGGTCCCTCCAGGGCCACAGCAGCGTCCAAAAACGCTAACCGCACGATTTGCAGCTAGCAAGGCTTGTTGGCGTTCTTTCGGCGGGAAAACACTTCTGCACGACTCTCCACGGCGAGAGGGATCCGTCCACCAAAGGGGAAGTCTCTAGCCCTTTTCGTTCCTGCAGAAACCTCAGCTTCTTCTGTCCAGTAGAAGCTTCTTTGCACCCGCAGCTGGCATTTCCTGGGCATCTGCCCATCTCCGACTTGCTTGTGACTTTTGGACTTGGTCCCCTTGTTCCACAGGTACCCTAGATTGGAAATCCACAGTTGTTGCATTGTTGGTTTGTGTCTTTCCTGCATTATTCCTCTAACACGACTTCTTTGTCCTTAGGGGAACTTTAGTGCACTTTGCACTCACTTTTCAGGGTCTTGGGGAGGGTTATTTTTCTAACTCTCACTATTTTCTAATAGTCCCAGCGACCCTCTACAAGGTCACATAGGTTTGGGGTCCATTCGTGGTTCGCATTCCACTTTTGGAGTATATGGTTTGTGTTGCCCCTATCCCTATGTTTCCCCATTGCATCCTATTGTAACTATACATTGTTTGCAATGTTTTCTAAGACTATACTGCATATTTTTGCTATTGTGTATATATATCTTGTGTATATTTCCTATCCTCTCACTGAGGGTACACTCTAAGATACTTTGGCATATTGTCATAAAAATAAAGTACCTTCATTTTTAGTATAACTGTGTATTGTGTTTTCTTATGATATTGTGCATCCTAGTTCAGCCTAAGCTGCTCTGCTAAGCTACCATTATCTATCAGCCTAAGCTGCTAGACACCCTATACACTAATAAGGGATAACTGGGCCTGGTGCAAGGTGCAAGTACCCCTTGGTACTCACTACAAGCCAGTCCAGCCTCCTACATTGGTTGTGCAGCGGTGGGATAAGTGCTTTGAGACTACTTACCACTCTTGTCATTGTACTTTTCATAAGAGAAAAATATACAAAACAAGGTCAGTGTATATACACATAGCCAAAAAGTTTTGCATTTCCTCTTTTCACTCTTTTCTAAGTGCTGAAAAGTACTTCTAAACTTACAAAAAAGTTCTTAAAAGTGTAAAAAGTTTTTTTCTGTCTTTCTAAAAAGTTCTGAAAACTTTTTTCTCTTTTTCTATCACTTTAACTCTCTCTAAAAATGTCTGGCACAGGCCAAAATGTTGATCTGTCCAAACTTGCATATGATCACCTTAGCTGGAAAGGAGCAAGGAGTCTCTGCATAGAGAGAGGTTTGAGTGTAGGGAAGAATCCTTCCTTGGAATTGTTGCTTAATATGCTTAGAGAACAAGATAAGGCCATAGGGGCCACATCTGTTGAAAAGGTAGCAAATGGTTCCCATCCTGATCCAGGGACTCCCCCAGGAAAAGATTCAGGAAAGAAACTTCTTAGCCTGCCCATTACTAGACAGTCTAGCATAGTTGGTACTGAGGTGGAGTCACATCATCCAGATGATGTGCTCTCACATTACACTGTCAGCCAAGCTGTTAGGGTGGCTTCTGTAAGGGACAGGCAGGGATGTGGAATTCCTATAGCCCGACGCACGGGACATCTTGTTTGGGGTCAAGGGCAACAAGTTTTTATGTTTACTTTGTCCTTGGGACAAGTAGGCCCAACCCCCTGCAGCACAAACCCTTTGGTTGCTTGTTTACAGAGAGTGGAATTCTCTGCAGTTGAGGTAATGTGTTTCCAAAAGATAATGCTGTTCAAACTTGTATATATGGTTCATTATTTGAAAGCCTTCATTA
Organism: Pleurodeles waltl; assembly: GCF_031143425.1. Taxonomy (NCBI): domain Eukaryota; kingdom Metazoa; phylum Chordata; class Amphibia; order Caudata; family Salamandridae; genus Pleurodeles; species Pleurodeles waltl. The sequence goes on from NC_090442.1 coordinate 195,655,017, forward strand.
TTAGGGTGAGTGCTGTAAATAAATGTTTTAAGGTCACACTTCACTACTGACGTTGGTTCCAGTACAAAAATAAATAAAACGTGTACACACATGTTTGAAAAGTTTAGGCTAAGAGGCTAAGTATAATGCTCCCAGAATGCTCTCTGATTATATGCAAATGAAGTGTCATTTAGTAAAATGTGTTGATGCATGCTAGTATTTCCCAAAAATATTTCTAATGGAAAATCAGTGTAACCATTTTCAACACGATTATGGGAAGCATGAAAATAAACAAACACTGACAAAGCCAACTGATCTGACATATTTTTATAAGTCTTTTAGTTTCATCAATGCGTGTCTTGTTTTGACATGGCTTTTGTAACACTTTATTCTTGTGGGAGCTACCAGGCCCTCAACATTGTAACAAACATTGGCAAAACCCCCCCAAAAAGTTTTTGAACTCTTAAAGCACACGTTCCCACCAGCGGCATAACAAAGGCCCCGCAGCCGCCCTCCAGGGGGCCCCTCCAGCACAGCACCTGCCCTGAGTGAGTCTGGAGAGGGGGCTCCTCCATGTTCTTTGCAAAGGGGCACCCTCCAGTTTTGTTACGTCACTGATTGCCACTGTAGTTCCTGACACTGAACAAAACTACTTTGTGTGGCAATATGCTTCTTGTGGAAGAGCAGAATGCGATCGCTCACAGTTAAGCCAGCCGAAAGAGAGAGAAATAGAAGTTTAATAAAAACAAAATGTCTTTGTTAACACCAGACCTAATTAGGGACCAAGACCCACATGTAGGTAGCTTTTTGCATGTCGCAAACAGCGACTTTCGCTGTTTGCGACATGCAAAAAGCACATTGCGATACACAAACCCAGTTTTGCGATTCAGTAACCTGGTTACCGAATCACAAAACGGGTTTGCGACTCGCAATTGGTAAGGGGTATTCCCTTCCTAATTGCAACTCGCAGTGCAATGTAGGATTGTTTTGTGACCGCGAACGCGGGTGCAAACCAATCGCAGTTTGCACCCATTTCAAATGGGTGCTAACAATTTCGCAAAAGGGAAGGGATCCCGATGGGACCCCTTCCCCATTGTGAATGTCACTGTAAACATTTTTTCAGAGCAGGCAGTGGTCCTGCGGACCACTGCCTGCTCTGAAAAAATGAAACGAAAACGTTTCATTTTTCGTTTTTGTTATGCATCTCGTTTTCCTTTAAGGAAAACGGGCTGCATTACAAAAACAAAAAAAAAAAACTGCTTTATTGAAAAGCAGTCACAGACATGGTGGTCTGCTGTCTCCAGCAGGCCACCATTCGCGAGGAGGTCGCAAATTGCGACCCACCTCATGATTATTCATGAGGTGGGCATTTGCGAAGCCCTTGCGAATCACAGATGGTGTCAAGGACACCATCCTACATTCGGATTTGCGACTCGCAATTTGCAGGTCACAAATCTGAACCTACCTACATGTGGCCCCAAATTCTTAAAGAAAGTCACAAAAGTGCACCCATGGTATATGTCGTACCCCTATAAAATATTTGTGAACTGTATTTTAGCATGGGTAAATACGATGTGTAGATTTGCTCATGTGAAAATCTATTGAGCATTTGCAAGTTCATTTTCCCTCCAGCCACTTTCTTCCCAACCCTGGAAGAAGTTCTAATTCTGCCATTGTCAGGAGTAAATGTCCAACCTTTCTTATTATGGGAAAATATTAGAGAGAAGCTGGTAAAAATCTTTAAAACATGCAGGTTAGTAGGTTTGCAGACTCAAAGGCATTCCAGCCCTGAAACTATTGCTTACTGCTTCCTCCAGCCCCAGTATGCAGATCTGCAGAAAGGTGGCAAAATAAGGAAATTGCTACAGTAGCGATTGAAACTCCAAGTATTCAAGCCCTACTATGGTAGTAGCCCTGGCATAATCAGAGAGGCTATTAATTGCTGCCATAATTTGTCGCCACACTACATGGCACCAAAGGGACAAGTAGATCTTTTTACAGGACAAGTAGATTTGAGAAGCAACCTGTCCCCTGGACAAGTAGATATTTTAATAAATTCCACACCCCTGGACAGGTCTCCTTCTGTTCATTCCCATCATACCTCTGTATCTAGGAATGTCCCTCCCACCAACCCTGATGACAGAATGTTAGAGAGGGAACTCAATAAGTTGAGGGTGGAACAAACCAGACTGAAGCTTAAAAAGCAACAGCTGGATTTGGATAGACAGTCTTTTGAACTAGAGAAGGAAAGACAGAAGTTGGGTTTAGAAACCCATGGTGGCAGCAACAGTATTCCCCATAGTCATCCTGAAAAAGAGCATGATTCCAGGAATCTGCACAAGATAGTTCCCCCTTATAAGGAGGGGGATGACATTAACAAGTGGTTTGCTGCACTTGAAAGGGCCTGTGTTGTACAGGATGTCCCTCAAAGGCAGTGGGCTGCTATCCTATGGCTATCATTTAGTGGAAAAGGTAGGGATAGGCTCCTTACTGTGAAAGAAAATTATGCTAATAATTTCCAAGTTCTTAAGAATGCACTCCTGGATGGTTATGGCTTAACCACTGAACAATACAGGATAAAGTTCAGAGAGACCAAAAAGGAGTCTTCACAAGACTGGGTTGATTTCATTGACCATTCAGTGAAGGCCTTGGAGGGGTGGTTACATGGCAGTAAAGTTACTGATTATGACAGCCTGTATAACTTGATCCTGAGAGAGCATATTCTTAATAATTGTGTGTCTGATTTGTTGCACCAGTACTTGGTGGACTCTGATCTGACCTCTCCCCAAGAATTGGGAAAGAAGGCAGACAAATGGGTCAGAACAAGGGTGAACAGAAAAGTTCATACAGGGGGTGACAAAGATGGCAACAAAAAGAAGGATGGTAAGTCTTCTGACAAGGGTGGGGACAAATCTAAAAATGAGTCTTCATCAGGCCCACAAAAACACTCTGGTGGGGGTGGTGGGCCCAAATCCTCTTTTAATCAGAACAAGGAAAAGAAACCATGGTGCTATTTATGTAAAATAAAAGGCCATTGGACAACAGATCCCAGTTGTCCAAAGAAAGGCACCAATGCTCCTACCACTACAACCCCTACTGCTACCCCTAGTGTCCCTACTAATAGCAGTGGTGGTGGGAGCAAACCTACTAATAGCCAATCCAAGGGAGTAGCTGGGCTCACTATTGGTAACTTAGTTGGGGTTGGCCTTGTTAGGGAGGCCACAGAGGCTGTGTTAGTCTCTGAGGGGGCTATTGATTTAGCCACCTTAGTTGCTTGTCCCCTTAATATGGATAAGTACAAGCAGCTACCCCTAATAAATGGTGTTGAGGTTCAGGCCTACAGGGACACTGGTGCCAGTGTGACTATGGTCATAGAGAAACTGGTCCACCCTGAACAACACCTACTTGGTCACCAGTACCAAGTAGCCGATGCTCACAACAACACACTTAGCCACCCCATGGCTGTTGTTAATCTCAACTGGGGGGGGGGGTTACTGGTCCAAAGAAAGTTGTGGTAGCTTCAGATTTACCTGTAGACTGTCTATTAGGGAATGATTTGGAGACATCAGCTTGGTCAGATGTGGAGTTGGAGGCCCATGCAGCAATGCTGGGCATCCCAGGGCTCAGGCCAAAAAGCAAAAAGGACAGGGAAGCTTGGATCCTGGAACAATGGACCAAGTGCTCCCTAAAGCTAGGGCTAGTAGAAGCAAACCACTTCCTACTATCCCTCCCTCTACAGTGGATTCTACTTCTGAGGAAGAAGAATTCCCTCCCTGTGCAGAACCTACACCAGAGGAGCTGGAAGCAGACACTGCTGAGCTTTTGGGTGAAGGGGGGCCTGCCAGAGAGGAGCTGAGTGTGGCACAGCAAACCTGTCCCACATTAGAGGGTCTCAGACAGCAAGCTGTCAAACAGGCTAATGGGGATGTCAGTGACTCTCACAGAGTTTACTGGGAGGACAACCTCTTGTACACTGAGCATAGGGATCCTAAACCTGGAGCTGCCAGGAGATTAGTGATTCCTCAGGAGTACAGAAAGTTCCTCCTAACACTGGCACATGACATTCCCTTAGCTGGGCATCTAGGACAAATGAAAACTTGGGACAGGCTTGTTCCCCTGTTTCATTGGCCTAGAATGTCTGAGGACACAAAGGAATTTTGTAAGTCCTGTGAAACCTGTCAAGCCAGTGGCAAGACAGGTGGCACCCCAAAGGCACCCCTTATCCCACTGCCTGTGGTTGGGGTTCCCTTTGAAAGGGTAGGGGTTGACATAGTTGGCCCCCTTGACCCTCCTACTGCTTCAGGCAATAGGTTTATCTTGGTGGTAGTGGACCATGCCACAAGATATCCTGAAGCTATTCCTTTAAGGACCACTACAGCACCTGCAGTGGCAAAGGCCCTCCTGGGAATATTTTCCAGGGTGGGCTTCCCAAAGGAAGTGGTATCAGACAGGGGAAGCAATTTCATGTCTGCATACTTAAAGGCCATGTGGAAGGAGTGTGGTGTAACGTACAAGTTCACAACACCCTATCATCCACAAACAAATGGACTGGTGGAGAGATTTAATAAAACTCTCAAAGGCATGATTATGGGTCTCCCTGAAAAACTCCGCAGGAGATGGGATATCCTTCTACCATGCCTCCTTTTTGCCTACAGGGAGGTACCCCAGAAAGGAGTGGGCTTCAGCCCCTTTGAACTTCTTTTTGGACACCCTGTTAGGGATCCACTCACACTTGTAAAGGAGGGTTGGGAACAACCTTTAAAAGCTCCTAAGCAGGATATTGTGGATTATGTACTTGGCCTCAGATCAAGGATGGCTGAGTACATGAAAAAGGCCAGTAAAAACCTTCAGGCCAGCCAAGAGCTCCAGAAGCAATGGCATGATCAGAAGGCTCTTTTGGTTCAGTACCAACCAGGGCAGAAAGTGTGGGTCTTGGAGCCTGTGGCCCCAAGAGCACTCCAAGATAAATGGAGTGGACCCCACACAATTGTTGAAAAGAAGGGAGAAGTCACCTATTTAGTTGACTTAGGCACTGCCAGGAGTCCCCTTAGGGTGCTCCATGTCAACCGCCTGAAACCCTACTATGACAGGGCTGATCTCACCCTGCTCATGGCAACTGATGAGGGACAGGAAGAAGACAGTGATCCTCTACCTGATCTCTTCTCTTCCACAGAACAAGATGCTCTTGTGGAAGGTGTAGTTTTGGCTGATTGTCTTACTGCTGAGCAGAAAGATAATTGCATAAATCTCCTAGATCAATTCTCTGAACTCTTCTCTACTGTGCCAGGTACCACTTCTTGGTGTGAGCACACTATAGATACTGGAGACAGTTTACCTGTCAAAAGTAAGATCTATAGGCAGCCTGACCATGTCAGGGACTGCATAAAGCAAGAGGTCCAGAAAATGTTAGAACTAGGAGTGGTTGAGCACTCTGACAGTCCATGGGCTTCTCCTGTGGTACTGGTACCAAAACCCCATTCCAAAGATGGAAAGAAGGAAATGCGGTTTTGTGTAGACTATAGAGGTCTCAACTTGGTAACCAAAACTGATGCTCACCCTATACCCAGGGCAGATGAGCTCATAGATACACTGGCATCTGCCAAGTATCTAAGCACTTTTGACTTGACTGCAGGGTATTGGCAGATCAAATTGTCAGAAGATGCTAAACCTAAGACTGCATTTTCAACCATTGGAGGACATTACCAGTTTACTGTAATGCCTTTTGGTTTGAAAAATGCACCTGCCACTTTTCAGAGGTTGGTGAACACAGTCCTGCAAGGGCTGGAAGCTTTCAGTGCAGCATATTTGGACGATATAGCTGTCTTTAGCTCCAGCTGGGATGATCACCTGGTCCACCTATGGAAAGTTTTGGAGGCCCTGCAAAAGGCAGGCCTCACTATCAAGGCTTCAAAGTGCCAGATAGGGCAGGGTAAGGTGGTTTATCTGGGACACCTTGTTGGTGGGGAACAGATTGCACCACTTCAGGGGAAAATCCAAACAATTATTGATTGGGTTCCCCCTACCACTCAGACTCAGGTGAGAGCCTTCCTAGGCCTCACTGGGTATTACAGGAGGTTCATTAAGAACTATGGCTCCATTGCAGCCCCTCTTAATGACCTCACATCCAAGAAAATGCCTAAAAAGGTATTATGGACAGCAAACTGTCAGAAAGCTTTTGAGGAGCTGAAGCAGGCCATGTGCTCTGCACCTGTCCTGAAAAGCCCTTGTTACTCTAAAAAATTCTATGTCCAGACTGATGCATCTGAATTAGGAGTAGGGGCAGTCCTATCACAACTTAATTCTGAGGGCCAGGATCAACCTGTTGCTTTTATTAGTAGGAGGTTGACCCCTAGAGAAAAGCGTTGGTCTGCCATTGAGAGGGAGGCCTTTGCTGTGGTCTGGGCTCTGAAGAAGTTGAGGCCATACCTGTTTGGCACTCACTTCATTGTTCAGACAGACCACAAACCTCTACTTTGGCTAAAACAAATGAAAGGTGAAAATCCAAAATTGTTGAGGTGGTCCATATCCCTACAGGGAATGGACTATACAGTGGAACATAGACCTGGGAGTAGCCACTCCAATGCAGATGGACTCTCCAGATATTTCCACTTAGACAATGAAGACACATCAGGTCATGGCTAGTCTTATTGTCCTTCGTTTGGGGGGGGTTGTGTAGGAAAGTACCATCTTGCCTGGCATGTTACCCCCATTTTTCACTGTATATATGTTGTTTTAGTTGTATGTGTCACTGGGACCCTGGTAACCCAGGGCCCCAGTGCTCATAAGTGTGCCTGAATGTGTTACCTGTGTAGTGACTAACTGTCTCACTGAGGCTCTGCTAATCAGAACCTCAGTGGTTATGCTCTCTCATTTCTTTCCAAATTGTCACTAACAGGCTAGTGACCATTTTTACCAATTTACATTGGCTTAATGGAACACCCGTATAATTCCCTAGTATATGGTACTGAGGTACCCAGGGTATTGGGGTTCCAGGAGATCCCTATGGGCTGCAGCATTTCTTTTGCCACCCATAGGGAGCTCTGACAATTCTTACACAGGCCTGCCACTGCAGCCTGAGTGAAATAACGTCCACGTTATTTCACAGCCATTTTACACTGCACTTAAGTAACTTATAAGTCACCTATATGTCTAACCTTTACCTGGTAAAGGTTAGGTGCAAAGTTACTTAGTGTGAGGGCACCCTGGCACTAGCCAAGGTGCCCCCACATTGTTCAGAGCCAATTCCCTGAACTTTGTGAGTGCGGGGACACCATTACACGCGTGCACTACATATAGGTCACTACCTATATGTAGCTTCACAATGGTAACTCCGAATATGGCCATGTAACATGTTTATGATCATGGAATTGCCCCCTCTATGCCATCCTGGCATAGTTGGCACAATCCCATGATCCCAGTGGTCTGTAGCACAGACCCTGGTACTGCCAAACTGCCCTTCCTGGGGTTTCACTGCAGCTGCTGCTGCTGCCAACCCCTCAGACAGGCATCTGCCCTCCTGGGGTCCAGCCAGGCCTGGCCCAGGATGGCAGAACAAAGAACTTCCTCTGAGAGAGGGTGTGACACCCTCTCCCTTTGGAAAATGGTGTGAGGGCAGGGGAGGAGTAGCCTCCCCCAGCCTCTGGAAATGCTTTGTTGGGCACAGAGGTGCCCAATTCTGCATAAGCCAGTCTACACCGGTTCAGGGGACCCCTTAGCCCTGCTCTGGCGCGAAACTGGACAAAGGAAAGGGGAGTGACCACTCCCCTGACCTGCACCTCCCCTGGGAGGTGTCCAGAGCTCCTCCAGTGTGCTCCAGACCTCTGCCATCTTGGAAACAGAGGTGCTGCTGGCACACTGGACTGCTCTGAGAGGCCAGTGCCACCAGGTGACGTCAGAGACTCCTTGTGATAGGCTCCTTCAGGTGTTGCTAGCCTATCCTCTCTCCTAGGTAGCCAAACCCTCTTTTCTGGCTATTTAGGGTCTCTGTCTCTGGGGAAACTTTAGATAACGAATGCATGAGCTCAGCCGAGTTCCTCTGCATCTCTCTCTTCACCTTCTGATAAGGAATCGACTGCTGACCGCGCTGGAAGCCTGCAAAACTGCAACATAGTAGCAAAGACGACTACTGCAACTCTGTAACGCTGATCCTGCCGCCTTCTCGACTGTTTTCCTGCTTGTGCATGCTGTGGGGGTAGTCTGCCTCCTCTCTGCACCAGAAGCTCCGAAGAAATCTCCTGTGGGTCGACGGAATCTTCCCCATGCAACCGCAGGCACCAAAAAGCTGCATTACCGGTCCCTTGGGTCTCCTCTCAGCACGACGAGTGAGGTCCCTCGAATCCAGCGACTCTGTCCAAGTGACCCCCACAGTCCAGTGACTCTTCAGTCCAAGTTTGGTGGAGGTAAGTCCTTGCCTCACCTCGCTGGGCTGCATTGCTGGGAACCGCGACTTTTGCAGCTACTCCGGCCCCTGTGCACTTCCGGCGGAAATCCTTAGTGCACAGCCAAGCCTGGGTCCACGGCACTCTAACCTGCATTGCACGACTTTCTAAGTTGGTCTCCGGCGACGTGGGACTCCTTTGTGTAACTTCGGGTGAGCACCGTTTCACGCATCCTCGTAGTGCCTGTTTCTGGCACTTCTCCGGGTGCTATCTGCTGCTGAGAGGGCTCCTTGTCTTGCTCGACGTCCCCTCTCTCTCCTGGTCCAATTTGCGACCTCCTGGTCCCTCCAGGGCCACAGCAGCGTCCAAAAACGCTAACCGCACGATTTGCAGCTAGCAAGGCTTGTTGGCGTTCTTTCGGCGGGAAAACACTTCTGCACGACTCTCCACGGCGAGAGGGATCCGTCCACCAAAGGGGAAGTCTCTAGCCCTTTTCGTTCCTGCAGAAACCTCAGCTTCTTCTGTCCAGTAGAAGCTTCTTTGCACCCGCAGCTGGCATTTCCTGGGCATCTGCCCATCTCCGACTTGCTTGTGACTTTTGGACTTGGTCCCCTTGTTCCACAGGTACCCTAGATTGGAAATCCACAGTTGTTGCATTGTTGGTTTGTGTCTTTCCTGCATTATTCCTCTAACACGACTTCTTTGTCCTTAGGGGAACTTTAGTGCACTTTGCACTCACTTTTCAGGGTCTTGGGGAGGGTTATTTTTCTAACTCTCACTATTTTCTAATAGTCCCAGCGACCCTCTACAAGGTCACATAGGTTTGGGGTCCATTCGTGGTTCGCATTCCACTTTTGGAGTATATGGTTTGTGTTGCCCCTATCCCTATGTTTCACCATTGCATCCTATTGTAACTATACATTGTTTGCACTGTTTTCTAAGACTATACTGCATATTTTTGCTGTTGTGTATATATATCTTGTGTATATTTCCTATCCTCTCACTGAGGGTACACTCTAAGATACTTTGGCATATTGTCATAAAAATAAAGTACCTTTATTTTTAGTATAACTGTGTATTGTGTTTTCTTATGATATTGTGCATATGACACTAAGTGGTACTGTAGTAGCTTCACACGTCTCCTAGTTCAGCCTAAGCTGCTCTGCTAAGCTACCATTATCTATCAGCCTAAGCTGCTAGACACCCTATACACTAATAAGGGATAACTGGGCCTGGTGCAAGGTGCAAGTACCCCTTGGTACTCACTACAAGCCAGTCCAGCCTCCTACACCACACATAAGCCCCATACCCTTTCTGATCATGCCCCCATTAAGGTGACTCTACTCGTCCCATATCAGGGCCACTTAGTCAGACACTGGCATTTTCCTGAAAATGCACTGTATGACGAGATTTCCCGTACTGAACTTCATGACGACATAAACGAATATTTCAAGCTCAACGCCAGGTCTGTGGAAAAACACTCTACGGGTTGGGAAGCCTTCAAGGCTTATATAAGGGGAGTCTGTATTGCTAAACGTCCGGGAGTCCTCTGTAGTAATCGGAGTGACTTGGTGAGGGTGGAGGGGGATCTGCAAGAAATGGATTTGGCCACCATGGACGGTGCGCAACCAACTCAACTACACAACCGATCCAAACTATTGAAGGAGTTCAAAGAACTGGCTGAGGGAGAGGCCGCTTATATGGGCAAATATGCTAGAGCGCACAAGTATGGAGAGGGTAAGAGACCAGGCTGCACACTTGCTCGACTCCTATGACCAAACTATCACACCACATATATGGCGAGTCTCTTGGTGAATGATGGTACGACCGCCAATGACGATACTATTGCCCAGATATTCTCAATCTACTACCAACAGTTGTATACGACTCGCGTGGATGGTGTTGAGTCGGCACTAGCTGACTACCTAGCTAAGATATCTATGGTATGCCTCACATCTGGCCAACAACAGTTTTTGACAGCCCCCATTACATGTGAAGAAATAACACGGGCTATAGACATCCTGAGTGGCTCTGAAGCCCCAAGACTGCATGGATGTACGGGGAACTTTTGCAAGGCCAATAAACAAACACACAGACTCCTGACCTCCTGGAGGTTTATGCTGAATCTCTTGCTGTGGGCACATAACCCCCACTATCCGGGAAGCCATCAACTTATTGCTGAAAACCTGGCAAGCCAACTCACCTCTGTACCTCCTATAGGCCGCTATCACTCCTGAATCACAATCATAAAATACTAGTTAAGGTCTGTCCCTTTTATGAAACACATTATTTTCCCCCTTGCAGTCTGGCTTTGTTTCCTCACTGCTCCACATCTATTAACCTCAGCACTATTTTTACCGTACCAAATCAGATTTCTCCCATGACCCCGGCAGCAGTCGCGCTACTAGGTGCTGAGAAGCGTTTGACTTGTTGGGATGGTCGTTCCTGCCAGCGACACTGGTCAAATTGGGGATACCCAATGGCTTTAGTGACCTCAGAATGCTACTTTACAAAGATCCTCTGGAGCTCCTGAAGATGAATGGTACACTCTTAGAAACTTTTCCAGTAATTAGAGGTGCACGTCAGAGTTGTCCAGTCTCCCCTTTGCTTTTTGTTATTGCCATGGACCCTCTTGTTAGGCACCTGCAAGAGTATCTCCTGGACAGAGGCCTCCGATTTCGACATGGCCCACTTCTGGCTTCTCTGTACGCTGATGACATCTTGTTGTTCATACGGGATCCACCCCTCAATCTTCCTCCTCTCATACGCGAGGTAATACAATTTGAATCCTTTTCCTGCTTGCTGATTAACTGGAGCAAATCAGAACTTCCCACTGACGGAGGCCACTGTGCCCTGTGATTTAGAATACTCCCTACACTGGTGCACTGAGTCCTCAAAGTATCTGGATGTTTTTGTACACAGAGACAAATCTGAAATTATACGCCAGAAATACGGCCCTGCTATTGATAAACTCACCTCTCAAGTAGATCGATGGATCAAGCTGCTGCTAGCTGTAGTGGGGTGCATTGCCACTATTAAGATGGTGGTCCTTCCTCGCTTTGTACCTTTCCTTAAATATTCCCTTTGCCTTAACCAATAACTTCTTTGTCACCCCAGGAGGTTTCCTAACATGACTCATCTGGATGTTACAACAGCCGGCATTAGATGGGAGCCTCTGAAAACTTCCCTACGAGTGAGGGGGCTCTGGTGTTCTAGATATATTACTTAGTGGCGCAATCCCATTTAGCGTATTATTGGTTACACCCCGGTGCCAGGCTAACATACCTTGAGCCGGAAAAGGCACAGGTGCCCAATCTGGTCCTATCACCCCTGCTCCCCTAGGAACTTCCACAAGACCCCACTGACATACAAACTAGCGGTGTAACAAAACTGGAGGGGCCCCCCCTGCAAAGAACATGAAGCCCCCCTCTGGACTCACTCAGAAGCTCTCAAGCCTGGGTGCTGTGCTGAGGACCCCTGGAGCTTGGTCCACCTCCCCCGCACCACAGGGGCTGCGGAGGCCTTTGTTACACCACTGATACAAACCCTCTCCACAGCGTGGTGGGCATAATCTAATCTCCGATGGTACCTGGGCGGTGGGGTTCTATATTCCCCACACATACCCCTCTCCACCAACCCATAATTACCACTCACCCAGGAACGATTGGTGCAACATAAAGTCATTTCACATCAGTTACTCGTGGTGGATGATTTCTTCATAAATGACAGTGAAACCCAGTCCCACGCTCGCAGTCAGGGAAGGCCCAGGCTCATGGATAGATTTGTATTCCACCGTTTGCAGAGCACCTTGCGTGTCACTATGCTTACTTACCCTGAGGACCCTGTTCATTTTCTCCCCTATCAGTAGTAATTTCCAGCCCAGATAGTGGTAGGTTGATATCATAACTTTATCACACTTCCCTGCAGCTTCGATCCCCTGGCGTGGAGAAATTCCAGAGTAGCTTAGGAGCGTGATTTAGGACACTCCATCCTGGATATAATCTGGCACTATTGTTGAAGGCAAACTTAATTGGTCTCCAATAGCCATAGACACAACTTGCTCCACTACACATACTTAAACCGTGCATATACTGCGCCGAAGGCACTGGCCAAGCTAGATCCCACAAGATCACATCATTGCCCCAAATGCAAAATGGACCAGACTGATTTTGCAGATTTGTCATGGAATTGTAATGTTTTTAAACAGTTTTGAGGGGAGGTGTTTTCCTTGATATCTACCATGATCGAAAATGTTATTGAACCCGACCCACTGATAGCCCTTCTCGGCTGTGTTAAGCCACTGTGTCCCGGCTAGCGATGATTCATGGCCATTGCTCTGCTAGTGGCTAAACATCAAATAGCCTCCCACTGGAGAAGCGATAGGCCCCCCAATTATCACTGCCTAGCCCAAAGATATTACATTTTGTGGCACTACCAGTGACCTCTTTGCCTCCCTGCAACCTAAAACCTCCAGACCGAAGGACATATGTCAGCAACTTCGAGACTATCTCTTAACATTGGAGTCTGATGGCAAGTAGGATGCTAATGTTTGACCTTTTCCAAGTGTACACTATGTTTTGTACTGATCACAAACTGTTTATTGGAGAAAGTATCTGTAAACTAGTATGTTGCATTGTATTGGCCTCTGCCTGCTTGTCATGTAGGCTCACTCATTTCAGCCTATCATACCGGCCTCGTGTGTGAGGAGTGCCATTGCACATTAACAACTTTGTAGCTTGTTTGACATTTAAAAAAATTATAACGTTTTTAAGAAAAAGTTTGAAAACTGTTCTCCAATGCTGGACTTTTCCTTATCATCAAGTAAGATCCTGACATTTGAAAAGATGAGGCCTGGCTTCACGGTTTCATTGACCAACACAGCCAGAGGCCTTTCACCTAGTGATGCTTGACTTGTTCATGATGGCTCAGATAGCCTATAGACTACTTCTCAAGGGCATGCCTGATCCTGCATGCTGGCAACAACGGTGGCTCAGCTGCCTCTCAATTCCACATCTTCATAGGCTCCGGCACCAAAGAGGAAGTCAAAGTCTTCCTAGGCGCCCTTATCTCTTCAGTTAGCACTGCCTTCGATGCCGACACAGACTTGAGGCCCTGTCTTTGAAGCCTTTCAAGTCAGAAAAATGGATTTGAGTAGCCAAATAGAACATGAAAGCATGTTTTGATGACATGCCTTGTCAGAGCCTTTTCTTCGGGCCAGTTTGCAGAAGCACTCGGGTCCGACTCCGAATCCATTGCCATGGTTGATGATGATTACTGTCGAGCAGAAGATGATGACTCAGAGGCTGATAACCTCTTCCCTATTACAATATTGATGCTTGCTTATATCTTCATTTACAAAACGCAAGTGACCTGGATACTTCACCATAAGGAGCATCTTTTACACCGCTTGCACTCCTTCCAAAGTTAAGAAGACTGGAGCTTAGGTAACAGTAAGGAGAGGTTTAAGTAGGGACATGCAAATACAAACACCCACAAAAGAGTGAGGTCATTGCTATTCACAAACTGCACTTACAAAGTTACTACAGCAAAAGGTCCCAAAACAAAGAGTAAATGTACTCCGGTTCTTCCTTACAGTACGTCCAGCACCATGCATGACCACTCACAGGTACTGCAACTCACCTCAATAGGCAATCAATTTTTACAACTTTTAAATTCAATATGTTAAAAAAAATATAGTATTAAAAAGTTAGATTCAATGTAAAATTAAATATTTTATATTTTACAAAAACTCATAATTCACTTATTTTTTAAATAAAATTTGAAAGTTTAAAAAAATGTAAATTATTTTATGAAGTTACCTGTTTCATGTGGGCTCACCCAGAAGTCTGTTCCTTAGTTCACTAATGGTTTACCTTAACCAATTTTCTGTACAGTGTGGTGTTGGCAGGAAACACTGGAAACACTGGAAATGTGATGTTACATGCTCACTTGACATGTTTGCACTCACTTTGCTAATAATAAAAATAAAAGCATTTTTTAACAATGAAATCATTTTAAATCAGTATAACAACACTAATTAAACTATTATTTACATTTAATAAATATAAATTAAATATGAAATTGGTAGAGATGTTTTTTATTTATTTTGATAAATCAGTTAAAAATTCAATGAACACATTTTAAATATTTAATAAACATTTTATGTAATTAGTTATTACGTTGCAATATTTCATATTATTAATTTTAGGTTGAAGATCTCCACCCTGATAGTGGAGATCTCCACCTAAGTGTGAAATGTTACTAATAGTAACAGTACTCTTATAAATTCTGTCTCAGATGTCTAAGCAAAAATGTGTAGACTTACACCTAACTACAAGAGTAAATTTATACGTGGGTAAATCTACACATGTATGTTTACTTTTGAGAATAGTAGTGGGGTAGGTTTGGCGGTAGATCTGAGGAGCAAAACTTCCATAGCAGTGGCAAGTACCCCCCGCCATTGCCATCTTCTTAAAGGTTGGATTCCCCAAAACTGTGGTCTCCAGCAGAGGAACAAATTTCATCTCCTCATACATGGAATGTGATGTAGGAGCAAGCTTGTGTGACTTAACACGTTTCCACCATCCACCACCTGTATACCAATGGGTTGGTGGAACACATCAAGTGGGCCCTAAAGAGCATGATGAGGAGCCGCCTCAGGACCTTGGAAAGAAAATGGAATTGAATCTTGACATGTCTTTTGTATGCCTACATGAAAATCCCACAGAAGCAGTAAGGTTTAGACCCTTTGAGCTTCTAATGGTCTGCTGACTTTGGTCAGAGAAAGTTAGAAAAGAAAATACTCCTGAGTCCCTAAACCATGATGTTGTAGACTGTGTGCTGGGTATCAAAGTGTATGGCTCACCAGATGAACAATGGAAAGCGAAAGCTCCAGGCTAACTAAGAGCTGATAAAGGAGTGGTGTACCTAGAAAGAGGCGCTAAGTACAACGAGGGTCAGAAACTATTGGTTTCCAGGCTATTTGCCTTTATGATTGTGAAAACAAATGGAGGTCGCTAGAAGGGGGTTAGACAGATTTCTGATGCCAACTACCTGGTTGAAAAAGGTACTACTTTGGATCCTCAGAGGGTGTTACCTGCGAAATGACTTAAGCATTACCTGTGGAAAAGACTACACAATTAGCATTCTGGAAAAAAAATCAGGCAACATTGAGGAGGACAGTGAGTCCTCTGTCCTCGGATCTGCTGCTCAGTGATGAGAAAGATGGCTTCATAGAAGGGTTGAAGCTTTCCCCTGAGCTGACACCTGAGCAGTGGGTGAAACACAGATCTTGGGATGGCTTGCCTTCCTTTTCCTACTCTTTGAGCTAACTCCAGTCTAGGTCCATGACACAGCCACTAAGAGTTGTTTGCCTGTGAAGAACAAGCGGTACAGTATGTCAGACTGGGTCCAGGAATGCATCAAGGCAAAAGTCATACATGGGTAAAACTGAGCACTCCCATGCCCTTTGGTTAAAGAATGCTCCTGACACTTCTTAGCACTTGGCCAACTATGCATTGTCTTGCCTGGAGGAGCTCATTGTGTCCTACTTGGATGACACCGCTGTCTTTAGCAGTACATTGAAGGACCATCTGAAGCACCAGGATCAGGTGCCTGTGAGGATGCATTCGACCAAACTGACCATTAGTGCTTTGTAGTGCCTGGTGGGTCAGTCTTCTGTGGTTCTTCTTGGACATCAAATGGGGAATGGGAAAATTAGCCCTTTGGAGGCAAAGGTACAGGCTATACTTTATTGAGAAGTTCCCAGAATCAGTTAGAGACAAGGGCTTTCTTAGGTCTGAGGAGTTACAGGGATTATGTGGACAAATATGTAATACGAGTTGCCCTGTTGACAGCCCTGACCTCCTAGAAGCAACCCAGAAAGGTGATCTTTACTGAGGAGTTTCAATAGGACTGATGATCAGAGGGCCGCCCTGTGCCATGCACCTGTCTTCTAGGCCTCTGACTACAATAAACTCTTCATTGTGCAGACCAATTCTTCTGAAAAGAGAGGTGAGACAGTTCTTTCCCAGTTCCAGGAGAAGGGAAGGGAGCAACTGGCTGTCTTTGTGAGCTGCAAATTGCAGCCTCAGGAGCAGAACTGGGCCATCATTCAAAAAGAGTGATTTGCTAAGGTGTGGGCACTGTGCAGACTCATGCCTTGCCTGGCACCACGGTTGTGATTCAAACAAGTCACACCCCTCTCAGGTGGTTGATTGGCTAAGAGAGAGAACCTTATGTTGATTTTGTGGTCAATCTTTTTACAGGGACTAGACTTCGTTGTGGACTGCAAGGCAAGGTTATAGCAAGGGGATGCAGATGGACATTCACTGACGGTGGCTTATGTCTTAGGACATTCTGATCTTAGAAGGGTGTCCATATTTTGGGAAAAAGGAAAGGAAACCTGCGTGACTCTGAAGAGCATGCACACCTATCTTTAATTCTCAATAGCATACTGTTGTTTTTTTATACCCACCTCAGCACACTCAATGAAACCAGGAAATCCCTAGAGCACCAAGGTTGGAGTAATGACTACTAACTCCCCTTTCCCAAGTTCATGACCAGTAACATGGTGAAATTATATACATACAGCAAGTGTGGCTATCTGCACACTACTTCAAGTACAGGGATGGACACTGTTTAGCATGTGTGCTGGAGGTGTCCTTGCATGAGGAAGAGTTTCTGTGAAGATGAGGGGCCGTGAAGGAGCCTAGCCAAGACAGTTCAACACCAGTGCTGTGACATTGGGAGAGACCTTCACTGCTGTGCCATGGGTAAGGCTCGATGTGCCTCAAATGTCTCCAGCACGGACAAGTGCACCACAACCTGCACTGGAAGGTGACAGGGCAACTTGGCATCAAAGCCATGCACCTGGCACTGAGAAGCTTCCAGGCACTTGAGGTAGCGAAGAACAAGTTACTTACCTTCGGTAACGCTTTTTCTGGTGGATACACTAGCTACCTGTGGATTCCTCACCTTATGAATTCGTCCTTGCGCCAGCATCCGACGGAAAGTCTTCTTCCCAGCTGTCCACGTCGACGAGGACGTCATAATGGCACGGCTCCACGTGACTTCATCTGACATCACCGTGCCAATAAGAGGTCCTCGTCGGGGTGCTGATGTCAGTTTCACCTCATTTTTTTCGTGCCTTTGAGGCGAACAGGTGAGAACCGACCCATAAAAAACATAAAGAAAAATACATATACACAAGAACACTTCCCATTATCGCATATATTCACATGAACTATAAGTATTAGATTACACCCATAAATACATATATATATATATATATATACATAAACAAATATAAACCTTTCGCAAGATATCCGTGCAATCAGGCAGGCAACGGGGAGGCGGAGGGACCGTGAGGAATCCACAGGTAGCTAGTGTATCCACCAGAAAAAGCGTTACCGAAGGTAAGTAACTTGTTCTTCTGATGGATACAACTACCTGTGGATCCCTCACCTTATGAATAGAGTCCCAAAGCCGTACCGCACTCGGTGGTGGGTGCCCACCTGATTACACCAAGAAATCTTGCAATACCGAGCTAGCAAAATGACAGTCCCTCCTCACCTCAGAATCCAAACAGTAATGTTTTGCGAAGGTATAGAGGGATGCCCAAGTTGCCGCCTTACAAATGTCCACTAATGGAACTCCTCTCGCTAGGGCCGAAGTGGCCGACTTAGCCCTAGTGGAATGGGCCCTGATACCCTCAGGGGGAACTTTCTTCGTCAGAGAGTAACAAACTTTTGTACACAAGATGACCCACCTGGAGATTGTTTGTTTCTGGACCGCTCTGCCCTTCCGCTGTCCAACATACCCTACAAACAGCTGATCATCCAGACAAAAGTATTTTGTTCTCTCCAGGTAGAAACTCAGAGCCCTCTTAGGATCCAACCGATGGAGTCTCTCTTCATCCTTAGAGGGGTGGGGAGGAGGGTAGAACGAGGGAAGGGTAATAGTCTGACCCATATGAAAAGGAGTGACAACTTTTGGCAGAAAAGCTGCCCTGGTTTTCAACACCACTTTATCAGGGAAAAACATGGTAAATGGGGGTTTAACAGAAAGGGCTTGAAGTTCCCCAACCCTTCTAGCAGAAGTAATTGCAATCAAGAAAACAGTCTTTAGGACTAAGGCGGTCATTCTGACCTTGGCGGACAGCGGAGGCCGTCTGCCAAGGTACCGCGGTCGAAAGACCGCGGCGGTGATTCTGACATTTGCCCTGGGCTGGCGGGCGGCCGCCAAAAGGCCACCCGCCAGCCCAGGGCAAATCAACCTTCCCACTAGGATGCCGGCTCAGAATTGAGCCGGCGGAGTGGGAAGGTGCGACGGGTGCAGTTGCACCCGTCGCGTATTTCAGTGTCTGCAAAGCAGACACTGAAATACTTTTTGGGGCCCTCTTACGGGGGCCCCTGCCGTGCCCATGCCTATTTGGCACGGCAGGGGCCCCCAGGGGCCCCGCGGCACCCCCTACCGCCATCCTGTTCATGGCGGGAGAGCCGCCATGAACAGGATGGCGGTAGGGGGTGTCTGAATCCCCATGGCGGCGGAGCGCGCTCCGCCGCCATGGAGGATTCAGACGGGCAGCGGAAAGTCGGCGGTAGCCCGCCGGCTTTCCGCTTCTGGCCGCGGCTGTACCGCCGCGGTCAGAATGCCCGGCGGAGCACCGCCAGCCTGTTGGCGGTGCTACCGCCGACCTCCGCCCTGGCGGTAATTACCGCCAGGGTGAGAATGAGGCCCTAAGTATCTTAACGGGCATGAATGCATAGGCTCGAAAGGCGAACCCATCAGAAATGTCAGTACCAGATTCAGGTCCCACTGAGGCATGTGAAAGGGCGTGGGAGGAAACTTATCAACTAATCCCTTAATGAACCTATTTACAATCGGAGATTTGAATAAAGAAGGCTGGTCCGGAAGGCAAAGAAAAGCCGACAGAGCTGCCAAATAGCCTTTAACTGTAGCTACCTCATAGCCTTTCTTTGCTAAATCAAGAGCAAATAAAAGAACATCTGAAAGGTGGGCCTTTAAGGGATCTTTTTGATTCTCTCCGCACCAAACCACAAATTTTGCCCACCTACCGGCATAAATGGATTTAGTGGAGTGTTGCCTCGACGATAGAATAACATCCACTACATCCGGTGGGAGAGAAAAGGAACTCAGGTTGCCCTGTTCAATCTCCAGGCATGAAGGTGCAGGCTCTGGAGGTGGGGGTGTAGAACCTGCCCCTGCGACTGTGAGAGGAGGTCTGCCCTCAGCGGGAGACGGAGCGGACGGCACTGAGAGAGTTGAAGTAGGTCTGTGTACCACACCCTTCTCGGCCAATCCAGTGCCACCAAGATGACTTGGGCTTGGTCTTGACGAACTTTCCTCAGAACCCGAGGAATCAAGGGTATGGGGGAAACACGTAATGCAACTGGCCGCTCCAGGACATCTGAAACGCGTCCCCCAACGCTCCTTCCAACGGATACTGGAGGCTGCAGAACAACGGACAGTGCGCGTTCTCCCGAGTGGCGAATAGATCCACCTGAGGTTTACCCCACATCCCGAAGATGTAGAGGACCAGGTCCGGATGGAGACGCCACTCGTGATCTACTGAGTAGTGACGACTGAGACCGTCCGCACGTACATTCAGAGCTCCGGCCAAATGATTTGCTATCAAGCAAATCTAATGGCCCTGAACCCAGGACCAAAGTCGCAGAGCCTCTCTGCAGAGAAGGTACGACCCTACTCCTCCCTGTTTGTTTATGTACCACATCGCGGTAGTGCTGTCCTTCAGGACCTGAACCGACTGACCGCGAAGGGAAGGGAGGAAGGTCTTGAGCACCAAACGTATCGCCCGCAACTCCAACAGATTGATATGCAACATCTGTTCCGCTGGAGACCAGTAACCCTTGAGCTCCAGGTCCCTCAGATGAGCTCCCCACCCTAGAGTGGAAGCATCCGATACCACTGTGGTCACCGGCGGTGGTAGCGAAAACGGTTTTCCTTGGGAAAGGTTGCCGTCCACTATCCACCAACGAAGATCCGCCGCAGTGTCCCTGGAGATCCTTATGGAATCCCCGAGATCTCCTTTGTGCTGGAACCACTGCCTGCGGAGGCACCACTGAAGAGCCCTCATATGCCAGCGTGCGTGAGTGACCAACAGAATGCAAGAAGCAAACAGACCTAGCAGGCATAAGACTTTGAGGACTGGAACTGCCGCTCCATTCTGAAACATTGGAATCAGCGCCTGAATATCCCGAACCCGCTGAGGCGGGGGGTAGGCCCGAAACAATGTTGTGTCCAATACTGCCCCTATGAACAGGAGGCGTTGAGAGGGCTCCAGGTGAGATTTGGGTACATTTACTGAAAAACCCAGATCGAACAACAACTGGGTTGTCATTCGCAGGTGAGACAACACAAGCTCTGGAGACTTGGCTTTGATCAACCAATCGTCCAGGTAGGGAAATACCGCTACTCCCCTCCTTCTGAGATGTGCTGCAACCACTGCCATCACCTTCATAAAAACTCGAGGTGCCGAAGTAAGTCCAAACGGAAACTGGTAGTGTTGCGTCCCCACCACAAACCGGAGATACTTCCTGTGCGACTTGATTATCGGAATATGAAAGTACGCATCCTGCAAGTTGACAGACACCATCCAGTCTCTTTCGTTCAACGCCAATAGCACCTGCGCTAGGGTCAGCGTTTTGAATTTCTCCTGTTTGAGGAACAAATTCAAAATCCTCAAGTCCAGGATCGGTCTTAGACGACCGTCTACTTTGGGAATCAGGAAATATCTTGAATAACACCCCTGACCCCTTTAGTGCACCGGCACCAACTCTATTGCGCCCTTTGATAACATGGCCAGAACCTCCTGTTGTAACAACAGAAGATGGTCTTCTGAACAAAATGAGGGATGGGGGGGAAAGGGAGGAGGGGACTCCTGAAAAGGGAGAGCATATCCTTTTCCCACAATCTTTAACACCCAAGAGTCCGTTGTTATCGACTCCCACTTGCAGAGAAAAAGACTCAGCCTTCCCCCTACAGGAGAGGTATGAACGATAAAGTGGGGAAAACTAGGGCTGCTTCTGCTGTTGTCCACTGGAAGAGGAGGATGAAGATGAGGGCTGCTGGACTGCCCCTCTAGCTCTACCCCTACCCCGCCCTCTAAAGGCACAATAGGGCGGATTGGCAGGTTGCTGGGACAAGTATTGGGACCTCCGAAAGGCAGAACCACGTGCAAACCCCCTGAATCTGCGAAAAGGTCTATAAGATGTAGCAGTGGTAGTCTGTAAGCCCAAAGACTTAGCTGTTACCCGACTGTCCTTAACCCTTTCAAGGGCAGAATCCGCCTTCTCTCCAAACAGCTTTTCACCATTGAATGGCAGATCTAACAAGGTGGTTTGAACGTCCGAGGAAAACCCAGAGGACCTTAACCAGGCGTGCCTCCTACTAGCCACAGATGTTCCCATGGCCCTGGCTACCGAATCAGACGTGTTCAGGCCAGACTGTATAATCTGTTGTGCTGCTGCCTGCGCATCCGTAAAAAGAGACACAAAGGACCTTTGTACCTCCTGCAGCAGATCTTTGACCATCCCCTTAGCAGAGTCCATAAGGGCGTGGACATACCTGCCCAGCACACAGGTAGAATTTGAAGCCTTGAGCGCCATGCTATAGGATGAAAAGATCTTCTTAGAAGACTGCTCCATCCTCTTGGACTCCCTATCAGTTGGAACCACAGGGAATGTTCCGGGAGCAGACTTCGCGGAGCAAGACGCCTGGACTACTAAACTTTCAGGAGTCGGATGACGTGACAGAAAAAACGGATCTCCTGGTGCGCCTCTATGCCTCCTCACTACTGCCCTGTTCACTGCAGGAGTCGTAACCAGCTTCCTCCACAAATGCAAAATAGGCTCAGTCAAAGCCTCATTGAAGGGCAGCAAAGGATCAGCACTGGACGCAGAAGGGTGCAACACCTCAGCCAGCAGGTTGGTTTTCACCTCCGCCACAGACAAGGGCAAGTCCAGAAACTCTGCTGCTTTCCTGATTACCGTATGGAAGGATGCTGCCTCCTCTGTAAACTCCCCCGGAGATGCAATGTCCCACTCCGGGGAAGTATCCAGGCCGCTTGCAGACGCCAGACCTTGGTACTCATCAGAAGGATCAATTTCGCCCTCCTCCAACTGCCTGTACTCTTCCTCTTCCAGAAGTCGTAAAGCCTTTCTACGAGACCGAAGGCGTGTTTACAAAGTCGGCGTCGATACCGAATCCATCGACGCCGAAGACTTCGAATCCCAGTAGGACACAGGAAGAGATGGATAACTCTTAGCATCACCCGGCGCCGGCACGGACTCCAATGATGTCCTCCGCGGAGTCAGCTGGCAGGAAGGCGATGGGGCCGGCCGGGAAGGAGACATCATCGACGTTGAATGGCACGGCGATGGTGTCGGCTGTTGCGATGGTGGAGCCACTGACACAGGTGGTGAAGATCTCCCACGAGGAGACATCCTCAGCGCCGATCCGACAACATCAGCAGGGCAAAAAGGCATGAATGGAGCCGCCTTATACGGCGCCGGAGAGCCCAAATCAAATGCCAATGGCCCCGTGGGACCCGCCAGTGCACCAGCAGGAGCCATGGACTGAAAAACGGCGTACATTGCATTTAAAAATGCAGCCGGATCCGCCCCTGGAGCCGGGAAAGCAGGATATTGCCGAGTAGAGGACTGTCCTTGAACCTGCTGTACATCAGGCTCCTGCGACGCCGGCGAAAACTGAGGACTATGATGAGTAACCTCAAAGACCGACGGCACCGGAGATAACTCCGGACTCCTGGGCTGAGGTGTCACAGTAGGGCTCATCTCCCATGTCTTTTGGCGTTGAGAAGACGGAGACCTCGACCTTGATCGGCTCTGCTCAAACCGGCGCCAAGAGTCATGACGGCGCCGTGAATCATAATAACGCCGCTTCTTATGCTTCTTTGGTGAAGTATGGGAGGAATCTCTGCTATGGCCCTTCTTCTTTGCTTTCGCCAGAAAAAGCTTTGCCTCTCGCTCTTTTAAAGCCTTAGGGTTCATACTCCGGCACGACGAACACCCTTTAACGTCGTGCTCAGAATTAAGGCACCAGATACAATCCAAATGTGGATCGGTCACTGACATCCGACCTCCACATTCCCTACATGGCTTAAAACCGGACTTCTTTTGAGGAGACATTGTAACCACCAAAAACGCAACAGTAATCAACGAGCCAGGAAGAAAAACCGTTGGCGTCGAAGGTACGGAAAAAAGGAAAAACTGACGTCAGCACACCGACGAGGACCTCTTATTGGCACGGTGACGTCAGGCGGAGTCACGTGGAGCCGTGCCATTATGACATCCTCGTCGACGTGGACAGCTAGAAAGAAGACTTTCCGTCGGATGCTGGCGCAAGGACGAATTCATAAGGTGAGGAATCCACAGGTAGTTGTATCCATCAGAACCAACTTTATGGTTGAAGTACAAGAAGAAATTTACAAGTACCATGAGCAGCAGCACAAGGGCGTCACCACTACAAACTAGGGCAGGCATCTTGTTTGTTTGGGTGGTAGGTTGTGACTGGGCCGATGGAAGAACCCAGACCACTAGACTGCCAAGACAGTCAGCACTACGACTTCTATGCAGTCTCTTCTTCACTCGTGCAGGTGCTGCAATTACTGACCTAATAGGAGGTCACAGGTGCTCTTAACACAAGAGCGCAAACACATCAGCCTGGCAGGGTTGAGACAGCATTAGCTCCACTTGGTGGGCTGTGCCAGATGCACATCACTGCTCATTTTCACTACCATGACAGTCAGGTGCTAAAGGGGTGTACTTGGTGATCTGTTTTGGATCAAATTGTGAATTTAACCTTTGAGACACCAGAGATAAATGACTGGGATTCACAAGAAGTGAGCCCAGTAAGCACTGATTGCACCTGGACTCCAGAAAAAGTTCCCACAGCTGCCATTGTTTACGTGTTGCCTGCCACAAATTGCAGGAGCACTAGGTGCAGTTGTGCTAGACTTCTCATCTTATTTTGGGTACAAACAGAATTCGCACCCAAAACAGGATTTTCAGCCCCAGTCTAATTGGGTCTATATTCTTCTTCTTGTACAGAATGTATTCCCGGAGACCATCTATAATGAAAAAATAACTTTTCCAAAACAGTTTTAGCAACAGTTGATGCCTTTAAGTCTTACTTTGGGAAAGCTTCTCCGTATATAATTATGTGAGCAATTATCACCAGAATGTTATGTAGCCCTTTGTGGTGCACTTCTAATGATAGGGAATCTATGCAGAGAACATCAAAAGGTCCTGAGTGTGCCAACTGCTCGACCTGACATGTGTACTACTGTATTTTACATGATGAAATGAGAACTTCTTGCAGTTTGATCTTCTCCATCTGTAGATGCAATGTGTTGTGATAGTTTTCTGAACTACATTGTGAGACAATCTGATAATATAGCCCACTACTGGGGCTTGTATAATATCCCTTGCACATGTTGAGAATATCTAAGCTTATTGCAGTATTTTAGCCTTTTATCTGCAATTTGAGCTAAATTGGAGGTTAGATTAAAGTCAACTATCTTAGTTCCTCAAAGCAATGTAAGCTCATAATTGTTAACATTTCTCATGGTAACCTGAACAGTCCACCAAATTTCCTTTTTCAGAGGAAAGAGTGTTTTAGTCGTTGGTAAACATCCTGCCAACGTATCCAATGCCTTGTGATGTTCAGGTATAATAGTTCGTCCTGATACCATCTTCCACATCTTCAGTGATAGCTGTAGCAGGTGTTAACTGAAAAATAAGGCTTTCCCTACTTTTTCCACTTTTTCCTTAAGTTCTTTTAGTTCCTTCTTATCCTCAGATATCACTGTTGCACCAACCAAGCCATGTTTCTGTAACTTGGGTAACGTTTCAAATATATAGGAGTTAATTCACAATACAGCAGGTGGCTGTGTTTCATCATCGCTGGTTGTTTAATGGAAGCAATCGAGAGTATATAGATCTACTTTTGCAACAGTGTCTTCCTCTTGATTGTGAAACTTCACATTGATGTTATTCATAAGGGACATCTCCAGCACTGTTCAGAGATACCCCATCTAAGAGTTCCAAGGATATATGTTTCAAGTATTTTCTATTTCTGGGTTATACATAAGGGTAACCTAGATTCCACTATCCAGTAGTCTAACCGCCTTTCGTCCTTCAGTGTATATTTTTGTATCCAACTTTGGTCCAATTAACTCACCTGGACTATTGTTATTACCAGAGGATCAACTTTCCTTCTTACAAGTTCGTAAGCTCACATCTTCATTGTGAGAATCAGGGTACCCCATGCCAAAGTCTCTTGTGCTCCATTCAGTTTGCCTCCTTGTCAAATAACATTCAGCAGCTTTTTATAGTTTGTGCTTTTCCATGCCTTGCCCATGTGTTATCACATTTATGACGGAATATCAAGGCTATATCTCTTGTTCTCTTCTCTTGTGGGTGATTATCCTGGCTTTTCCATTTGTTAAAACGTCTTTTTCTCTCTTTGTCTGGAGGATAGTTATAATCGTCTTCATCTTTCTTCATCTGTCTGACTTGGCTGTAGAATCTGCTATAGTTTTAGGAGACATCACTAACTTGGCAATCATCTACTTCATTTCCAGTAGCTGAGTTTGCACAGGCTTGTTCACGCTGAAATTCTTTGCTGCCTGAACCCTAGATGACAAGAGTCTAACTGCACATTTGATATGTCATGGTCTTTTTTTGAGTATGAGGACCACCTGCTATAGTTAGAGATCCTCACAAGGCAGGCAGTGATGTGACTTCCTTCAGTGGAACAATTTTCTGTGGCAGCTTAAATGAAGGCACTGAAGCTTTTCTGAGCAGGTGCCATGTTTGGTATGCTGGTTCAGTAAAGGTTTTAGTTTTCTGAAAACAAACTCCCAAATGGGAGTTTGTTTAGAGGAAACAAACAAACAATCAGTGGCTGTGACACGCAGGAAATGTTCTCCCTGTGTGTGTGGGCCATAGTGAATTTTCTTTACCTGCATAGTGGTCTCAAATAGGGAAAAGGACTTAAAGACTTACCCCATACTGACAGTCGCCTCACCCTCATTAGGCACTGCAAGTTTGATGTGCAGCTCCTTACTTTTGGGCAGGCCTGGGTGAAATTTAAATTAGGAAGTCGTAATTTGCATTAGATACGCTTGTTATGCAAAATTCAAGAAATTGCACCATTACTCCACTTTGCGTAATTATGCACCATTTGCAGAACAAAAATACTCCAAATGGAGCAATTTGTTGTAAAATTTACCATGACCATATGGGAACAACAGAGCAAGAGTGGCTGTTGCTCGTGGTATTTGTTTAAACACATCCTTGTGCTAAAAAGTGAGGAGAGGATGCATTTTGCCCTAAATTATAGTGGGAAATGACAGATTTGCATTTCATGTAATTACGTATAATTTCATGTGATTTTGCCATATTTTGAGTAATTATGTGAAATCAAACGACGCAAATTTTACACACACCCTACCCTTAGGCAACCTTGCACAAAACCTTTTTTTTTTTTTTTTATAAAACTCTCAAAGTAGGAGTCCCTCGGACGGTTGGAGTAATTTTCCAGTTGCCGTGCCAGCAGGGAGTCTGGTGTCGGAAACCTGACATTCTGCCTGACTTAAAATACAGCAGGGGGACCACTGGTTTGGTATAAAGATCCTCCAAAATAAAAACTCAGGCATGAGTTACCTATCAAGGTAGTTGTCGAAAATACAGACAAAGGTCTTCCCTTCCCCTCGTTTTTAAATATTTAAAGGGTTATCCTCGATTGGTGTCTTTAATACTTAAACAATTGCAACAAGACAAGTAAACTGGAATCTGTGTCTCTGTACACCTCTTTACTGTTCTGCTGGACAAGCCACAGTGAAGTGTGTCCACTAATGAAGGACAAGCTGAGAGGAAACGGATGGTGAAAAGTAGCAGGAATGGGGATAGGGAATGGAATTTTAAGACCCTAAAATGACCACGCACAGCTTCTTCCCCAACTGCCTGGCACTCACGATAGCTGTTTTTACAGATTGCTCAAGATGTTAGTAACTGCTTTGTTCACACATGTATCTTTCTCTTTGTTTTTCATGCATGCTGCATTCCTCTGCATGGCTGATACTTTGCTCCCTGCTTCCTAGCCCAGTGACACTGATGTAAGTAAACTGCAGTTTAGGTGTCGCCCATTTCCCAGTATCTTCTGCTCTGACCTGGATTGAACAATTTCAACGCCACTTTGCATACCATACTTCTTTTAAATAAAAGTGATGATTTCAGTGTGCGTACAGCCATTCCGTAATTCTCACTGCGACTAGTCTTTGACACACAGATACACACATTCAGACTCCCACTTTGTGAGATTTAAAAAAAAAAACATTTGGTGGATGGCTGACAAAACTAGTGCCATCCACCCACCAAGCTTTTGGTATCTTCAGAAGAACCACTCTGATGGCTGTTCCTTTGAAGATACAGAAAGTTTGGCAAGCAGTTGTCCATCAGGGTCACAGATGTAATGCCCTCCGCTACCCTGACAGGTAGCGGGGCACCCACCAAACTCTCAATCAGGCCCTTGTGGCCTGGTTTAAAATTTGGTGAACAGGACTGTAGGAAGTTGGCTCTGTATATACTATTTCAAAGTAAGAAATAGTGTGCACAGAGTCCAAGGGTTCCCCTTAGAGATAAGATAGTGGCAAAAGGAGATAATTCTAATGCTCTATTTTGTGGTAGTGTGGTCGAGCAGTAGGCTTATCAGAGGGTAGTGTTAAGCATTTGTTGTACACACACAGGCAATAAATGAGGAACACACACTCAAAGACAATTCCAGGCCAATAGGTTTTTATATAGAAAAATATATTTTCTTTGTAAATCTTGAACCTGTGGTTCTTAAAATAAACTAACAATAGTTTAAATGAACGGTATTTCACTCAGGTATCTTAGGAACTTTGAATTATCACAATAGCATGTACAGTTTTGGCAAAAATGGCAATAAGCTATTTTAAAAATGGACACTGCAAAAATCGTCAGTTCCTGGGGGAGGTAAGTAAATGTTAAGTTCACAGGTAAGTAAAACACTTACAGGGTTCAAAGTTGGGTCCAAGGTAGCCCACTGTTGGGGGTTCAAGGCAACCCCAAAGTTACCACACCAGCAGCTCAGGGCCGGTCAGGTGCAGAGGTCAAAGTGGTGCTCAAAACACATAGGCTTCAATGGAAATAGGGGTGCCCCGGTTCCAGTCTGCCAGCAGGTAAGTACCCGCGACTTTGGAGGGCAGACCAGGGTTTTTTTGTAGGGCACCGGGGGGGACACAAGCAGGCACAGAAAGTACACCTTCAGCGGCACAGGGGCGGCCGGGTGCAGAGTGCAAACAGGCGTCGGGTTTTCAATAGAGATCAATGGCGAGGCCCGGGGGTCTCTTCAACGATGCAGGCAGGTACAGGGGGGGGCTCCTCGGGGTAGCCACCACCTGGGCTAGGCAGAGAGTCACCTGGGGGTCGCTCCTGCACTGGAGCTCGGTTCCTTCAGGTCCTGCGGGCTGCGTGTGCAGTGTGGTTTCCAGGCGTCGGGTTCCTTGAAGCAGGCAGTAGCGGTCAGGGGGAGCCTCTGGATTTCCTCTGCAGGCGTCGCTGTGTGGGCTCAGGGGGGTCAACTCTGGCTACTCACGGGCTCGCAGTTGCCGGGGAGTCCTCCCTGTAGTGTTAGTTTTCTGCAGGTCGAGCCAGGGGCGTCAGGTGCAGAGTGGAAAGTCTCACGCTTCCGGCAGGAAACGTGTGGTCTTTAAAAGTTGCTTCCTTGTTGCATAGTTGCAGGTCTGTTGAACAGGGCCGCTGTTCTCGGGAGCTTCTTGGTCCTTTTAGATGCAGGGTAGTTCTCTGAGGCTTCAGAGGTCGCTGGACCCTGTGGGATGTGTCGCTGTTGCAGTTTTTCTTGAAGTGGGGAGACAGGCCAGTAGGTCTGGGGCCAAAGCAGTTGGTGTCTCCGTCTTCTCTGCAGGGCTTCAGGTCAGCAGTCCTTCTTCGTCTTCAGGTTGCAGGAATCTAGTTTCCTAGGTTCTGGGGGCCCCTAAATACTGAATTTAGGGGTGTGTTTAGGTCTGGAAAGGCAGCTACACCCTCTTTGTGCCTCCTCCTTAAGGGGAGGGGGGCACATCCCTATTCCTATTGGGGGAATCCTCCAAAATCAAAATGGAGGATTTCTAAAGGCAGGGGTCACCTCAGCTCAGGACACCTTAGGGGCTGTCCTGACTGGTGGGTGACTCCTCCTTGTTTTTCTCATTATCTCCCCTGGACTTGCCGCCAAAAGTGGGGGCTGTGTCCAGGGGGCGGGCATCTCCACTAGCTGGAGTGCCCTGGGGCAGTGTAACACAAAGCCTGAGCCTTTGAGGCTCACTGCTAGGTGTTACAGTTCCTGCAGGGGGGAGGTGTGAAGCACTTCCACCCAGAGCAGGCTTTTGTTTCTGTCCTCAGAGAGCACAAAGGCCCTCACCACATGGGGTCAGAAACTCATCTCCCAGCAGCAGGCTGGCACAGACCAGTCAGTCTTGCACTGAACAATTGGGTAAAATACAGAGGGCATCTCTAAGAGGCCCTCTGTGTGCATTTTGTAATAAATGCAGCACTGGCATCAGTGTGGGTTTATTATTCTGAGAAGTTTGATACCAAACTTCCCAGTATTCAGTGTAGCCATTATGGAGCTGTGGAGTTTGTTTTTGACAAACTCCCAGACCATATACTTAATATGGCCACAACTGTACTTACAAAGTCTAAGAGTACACTTAGACACTGTAGGGGCATATTGCTCATGCAGCTATGCCCTCACCTGTGGTATAGTGCACCCTGCCTTAGGTCTGTAAGGCCTGCTAGAGGGGTGACTTACCTATGCCACAGGCAGTATTTTGTGTGCATGGCATCCTGAGGGGGATGCCATGTCGACTTTGCCTTTATCTCCCCACCAACACACACAATCTGCAATGGCAGTGTACATGTGTTAGGTGAGGGGTCCCTTAGGGTGGCACAACATATGCTGCAGCCCTTAGGGACCTTCCCTGGTCACAGGGCCCTTGGTACCACTGGTACCTTTTACAAGGGACTTATCTGTGTGCCAGGGGTGTGCCTATTGTGGAAACAATGGCACATTTTAGGTGAAAGAACACTGGTGCTGGGGCCTGGTTAGCAGGGTCCCAGCACACTTCTCAGTCAAGTCAGCATCAGTATCAGGCACAAAGTTGGGGGTAACTGCAACAGGGAGCCATTTCCTTACACAAGTCCCCCCAGCCCACAGGCCAGGAGACTCAGCCAAAGCTGGGAGAGTCTTCCTAGTCTGTCAGGCGAGGAAGAGTAGAGGAAATAGGCTGGTTTGTTGCAGGGCCTACTCTGCCTTACATCCTCCTATTCAGGTCATTCCCTCTGGGGAACTGACCCACTTCCACAGTGATAGGTCCTAGTCTGAATTGCCTCTTCTCTGTGCTTTTAATGTCTTCACCCATTCTCTCTATTTTGGGGTTAGAGGCATCCAACTCTGCTAATCTTATCTTAGCCAGGGTCACCCCTAGCTTACCCAAAGAGGTTACCCAGAGCTGGAGTAACCCCACCATGACCAACAGGGTCAGGGGGCCTAACTTGCTATTTGGCATGGGGTCAGACCACCATCCCAAGGATAGTGCAGCCATAAAGGCTAACACCCAGCAGAGGCCACTGACAGCTGTCAGTGCCCAGAACCACACCTTTAGTTCTTCACCTGCAAGGGAAGGAGCTAAGTTACAGGCTTCTTTGGGTTCAGGGTGCCTGTCTGCTGTGTAAGAGTGGGGGGTTACTACATCTTGAACTCCCTTCTTCCACTCTTTCTTCTGTTAACTGAGGAGCCACCCACTCAGGTTTAACAGTTGCCTGACTATTCACGACTTCTTATGGGTCACGTTGGACTTTACCAGTGCCACTTTTGGAGTTCTCCCCTACTGGAGCAGAATCTCCTTGGCTTGCTGGAACCTTGGCTAAAGGTTTATCACCTTTCCTACTCTGTTTTCCTTTCTTTTTCTTTTGGGGCCTACTTGCAGTTACTGCAGGGGTAGCACGTCCAGAGTCCTTGGGAGAGGACTGGCACTGGACCAGTTCCTCTCTTGGGCTCTGACTAACCTCTGGGTAGTCATTTCCAAGGAGACACTCAAGGGGGAGGTCTGTACTGACTACCACCCTTCTCCAGCTAAATGTCCCACCCACTTCTATGGGCACAAAAGCCACAGGCCTATCAGTGACCCTGTCTGGGCTAACTCTTACTCTGGCAGTCTCACCTGGGATGTACTGGTTTGAGAACACCAGCCTGTCATACACAATAGTGTGACTGGCACAAGTGTCTCTCAGGGCAGTGGCTGGGATTCCATTCACAAGTAGGTGGTGGAAGTGTCTACTTCCCTCTGGAATCTCCAACTCACCTGTTGGGCCCTTTTTCCAGTTGAAGGCTATGAAGACCTCCTCATCTGAGGAGTCATCCCCAATGGCTACACTGGTCACCCCTGGGATTTTGCTAGGGGGTTTGTTTTTGGGACAAGAAGTGTCCTTGGTGTGGTTCCCTGTCTGTCTACAGTTTTGGCACCATGCCTTAGTGGCATCCCAGCTCTTACCCTGGTACCCACCTTTGTTTTGGGTTGTGTCTTGGGGCCCACCCGCCTGGTCTGGTTTTTGGGGGCCTACAGAGGACTCTTTTTCTTATTTCTAGTGTCGCCCACTTTCTCCTGGGGAGGCTTTGTAACCCCTTTATTTTGGTCACCCCCAGTGGAAGTTTTGGTTACCCTAGTCTTGACCCAGTGGTCTGCCTTCTTTCCCAATTCTTGGGGAGAAATCTGACCTAGGTCTACCAGATACTGATGCAACTTTTCATTGAAGCATTTACTTAAAATGTGTTCTTTCATAAACAAATTATAAAGCCCAACATAGTCATGCACTTCATTTCCAGTTACCCAACCATCCAGTGTTTTCACTGAGTAGTCTACAAAATCAACCCAGGTCTGGCTCGAGGATTTTTGAGCCCCCCTGAACCTAATCGTGTACTCCTCAGTGGAGAATCCAAAGCCCTCGATCAGGGTAGCCTTCATGAGGTCTTAGGATTCTGCATCTTTACCAGAGAGTGTGGGAATCCTCCAAAATCAAAATGGAGGATTTCTAAAGGCAGGGGTCACCTCAGCTCAGGACACCTTAAGGGCTGTCCTGACTTGTGGGTGACTCCTCCTTGTTTTTCTCATTATCTCCCCTGGACTTGCCGCCAAAAGTGGGGGCTGTGTCCAGGGGGCGGGCATCTCCACCTTCCCTGGTCACAGGGCCCTTGGTACCACTGGTACCTTTTACAAGGGACTCATCTGTGTGCCAGGGGTGTGCCAATTGTGGAAACAATGGTACATTTTAGGTGAAAGAACACTGGTGCTGGGGCCTGGTTAGCAGGGTCCCAGCACACTTCTCAGTCAAGTCAGTATCAGGCAAAAAGTGGGGGGTAACTATAACAGGGAGCCATTTCCTTACAAGTATTTACTCCATCATGGGGATGGTGTAAAGTACTCTGTCGCCCTGTCGAAGTACCCCCCAACCAAATTAAGAGATGTCCACCAGCTGCGAGATTAGACAATGCTTTAGCACTCAGATGTGTCCTGTGAATCTTAGGCAGGAAAAGCAATATTTCAGACAGCAAATATAAGATCTGATGGGGAGTGGATGCAAGCCTAATACTGCTAGTGCCTCAGCACACATGTATAGAATAGATGCCATCATAACACCACTAGTGCCATAGCGTACATGCAGAGAAAGGATACCAATTTAAGACCACTAGGGCTATAGTGCATATATATATATATATATATATATATATATATATATATATATATATATAGATCAGGACCAACTTAAGACTGCTAGTGCCATAGTGTACACATTCAAAACAGATGCCAACATAGGACCACTAGGGCCAGAGTGCATTCATAAAGAACAAATGTCAGCTGAAGTCTGCAAGGACTATAGTGTAACTGTATAGAACACGATTCCATGCTAAGACCGCTACGGCCGTGCTGTACGAAAACAAAACAGATGCCAGCCAAAGGCCATTAGGGCCATAGTGTACATACACAGAATGTATGCCAACTTAAACCACTAGGGCCAGGCAATAGTGTATGTATACAGATAGATGCCAACCTAGAAATGCTAGTCATAGCTTACATACACAAAACACAATTCCATCCTAAGATTGGTAGAGTCACAGTATATGAATACTGAATAGATGGCAACCAAAGACCACTAGGGCTATAGTGTATTACTGCAGAAAAAAGGCACCCTAAATCTTCTACAAACTGCTGTTACCTGCTAGCACTTTCGACTCTCCCTTTTGTATGCCTCTGCCTCTCTCTTATTTTCTCTTGTCTCTTCTTTTTCGTTTTATCTACGTATCAGTCTTTCTATTTATATATCTCTAACTCTCTTTCTGTATAACTATACGTCTCTGTCCATCTCTTTCCCAATATCGTTTACTCTTCCCCTTCATATTCTCTCGCTGCTTCTCTGACTTTCTCTCTTGATTGGTTCAAATCTGATGTAGTCCTGAGTGATTTACATTATTGTGTTTACTTTTAGACAACATAGTTGCAAAATGTATTCCATTACATACCCCAAGATAATAAAAACTATCACAAAGAAACCATAAAAAACCTATGAGGGTTTAATAAGTGTGCAGTGCAAAGAAGACATGCTTAACATTCAGTTCACACGCTACATTTATGAAGCGTACATGCAAAAGTACTTGTAAATATTGTAGCCTGTCCAAGCTTGCCACCCCTCCGACACCCATCTAGACTATCTCTAGGCCTGTTTAGTCCATTGGATAGTTATATCAATTTCTGGTGCCTGGTGGACAATTGACCTAAACGCTGCCCACATTACTAATAAGTCTGACCTTGCACTCCAAACCCTTCGCCATCCAATAATGTTCTGCACCATCTATTCAGAAACTCACAGGACTGATGATGTCCTAGTTGCCTAAAGCAAACATCCCACGGCCTAAGTACAAGACCTCCTCTTCCAGCTGCTGCGCTTCTTCCTTAAAGTCTATGCAGACTGTTTTTAGGTCTCGCTATAGACAGGTTTCAATACAGACAGTGGGGGTCATTCCGACCCTGCCGGGCGGAGACCGCCAAAAGACCGCGGCGGTCATTCTGAATTCTGAATTCTGAATTTCCCGCCGGGCGGGCGGGCGACTGCCAAAAGGCCGCCCGCCCGCCCAGCGGGAAAGACCCAGCAACGATGAAGCCGGCTCCGAATGGAGCGGCGGAGTTGTTGGGGTGCAGTGGCACCCGTCGTGATTCTCAGTGAAAAATCATTATGGGGCCCTGTTAGGGGGCCCCACGACACCTGTTCCCGCCATTTACCGCCAGGAACGGGATGGCGGGAAGGGGGTCGGAATCCCATGGAGGATTCCCTGGGCCAGGGGAAAACCGGCGGGAAACCGCTGGTTCCCCTTTTCTGACCGCGGCTTTACCGCTGCGGTCAGAATGGCCCAGGAAGCAACGCCAGCCTGTTGGCGGTGCTTCCGCGGTCGTCAGAATGACCCCCAGTGTACTTAGATTAGGGTTTGGGTCAGCGTCATGGCTGTAAAGGGCGCAGGCCGGTATAAACTCACGGCCTGCCACCCGCATGTCACTAACGCGCTGCAGTAAACACGCGCACACCTACTCGCTCTGTAGTTCGAGCGCAAAAGCCCTGCGGGCCCCGCCTCCATTTATTAACAAGCCCCTTACTCCGGACACCGTACTTCGTCATGGAGTGGGGCAGTGCGCAGAGTAGTGCCCGGGAGGCTCGCTACATCCCCCCCCCGGTTTTACTACATCATAACCAACACCAGAACAAAATACAAATCACCCAAAACCAAGTAGAGAAGACAGAGACAGAGAGAGATATGGAGAGAGGGAGATGGAGACGGAAAGAGAGAGAGAAAGAAGATGGAAAGAGAGAGAGCGCGCAAGGGAGAGAGAGAGATATGTATGTCATCGACAGTCCTCTGCAGCACGGGAAGTCCTTCAGCCGCTGGCTGGGATTGGGGTTTGGCTGCAAGTGGTATCTCGTCCGTCCATCTCGGGGCTCAGACCTCCCTGCAGGCTGCTCGTCAGGGGAACCGACTCTTACTGTGACATCAAATCAAATCAAATCATTAACATTTATAAAGCGCGCTACTCACCCGTGCGGGTCTCAAGGCGCTAGAGAAAAGGGGGGGGGTTACTGCTGCTCGAATAGCCAGGTTTTTAGGAGTCTCCGGAAAGCGGAGTGGTCCTGGGTGGTCCTGAGGCTGGTGGGGAGGGAGTTCCAGGTCTTGGCCGCCAGGAAGGAAAAAGATCTCCCACCCGCCGTGGAGCGGTGGATGCGAGGGACGGCAGCGAGTGCGAGACCAGAGGAACGGAGGAGGCGGGTGGGGACGTAGAAGCTGAGGCGTCGGTTGAGGTATTCCGGTCCCTTGTTGTGGAGGGCTTTGTGTGCGTGGGTGAGAAGTCGAAAGGTGATCCTTTTGCTGACTGGGAGCCAATGCAGGTGTCTCAGGTGTGCGGAGATGTGGCTGTTGCGGGGTACGTCGAGGATGAGGCGTGCCGAGGCGTTTTGAATGCGTTGCAGGCGATTTTGGAGTTTGGCTGTGGTCCCGGCGTAGAGGGTGTTGCCGTAGTCCAGGCGGCTCGTGACGAGGGCGTGGGTCACGGTTTTTCCAGTGTCGGCGGGGATCCAGCGGAAGATATTGCGGAGCATGCGGAGGGTGAGGAAGCAGGCGGAGGACACGGCGTTGACTTGCTTGGTCATGGTGAGAAGAGGGTCCAAGATGAAGCCGAGGTTGCGGGCGTGGTCTGTGGGGGTCGGTGCGGTGCCGAGGGCCGTGGGCCACCAGGAGTCGTCCCAGGTGGACGGGGTGTTGCCGAGGATGAGGACTTCCGTTTTTTCAGAGTTCAGCTTTAGGCGGCTGAGCCTCATCCAATCTGCGACGTCCTTCATACCCTCTTGTAGGTTGGTCTTGGCGCTGGCGGGGTCCTTGGTGAGGGAGAGTATAAGTTGGGTGTCGTCGGCGTAGGAGGTGATGATGATGTCGTGCTTGCGAACGATGTTGGCGAGGGGGCTCATGTAGACATTGAAGAGTGTCGGGCTGAGCGATGAGCCTTGAGGTACGCCGCAGATGATCTCGGTGGGTTCTGAGCGAAACGGAGGGAGGTAAACTCTTTGGGAACGGTTTGAGAGGAAGGAGGCGATCCAGTCCAGGGCCTGGCCCTGGATCCCAGTGGAGCGGAGGCGGGTGATTAGGGTGCGGTGACAAACGGTGTTGAAGGCAGCCGAGAGGTCGAGGAGAATGAGGGCGACTGTTTCACCGTTGTCCATCAGGGTTCTGATGTCGTCAGTGACTGAGATGAGGGCGGTTTCCGTGCTGTGGTTGGTTCGTAATCCGGTTTGTGAAGGGTTGAGCAGGTTGTTGTTTTCCAGGAAGGTGGTCAGCTGTTTGTTGATGGTCTTCTCTATTACCTTGGCTGGGAAAGGCAGAAGAGAGATGGGGCGGAAGATTTTCAGGTCGCTCGGGTCAGCCGTAGGTTTCATCGCGGCCCAACGCCTCAGTTCTTCGTGACTCTGCTGTCAACCCACCTGACTTCGAACCATCCCCGGTTTCAAACTCTCCGCCATCTTCCTCCTCTCCGCCTCCCGTGCCAACACCCCATTACGAGGGCACCACCTTCTGGAACCACGATACGTTCCTTGTCACCTGCCGTCCTCCTCTCGCGGCGGTCACCATGGTCCCTACAACGCTCTCCAAACATCAGGCTCGAACAGGGTGCGAAACTTCCATCCTGGGTGGTGGTCCTTCAGGATGACCGTATCTCCGACTTGCAGGTCGGGGCGCTTCAACCTTCTGTTAGCGCTGGCCTTAGCGTTAGTCATTTCTCTTTTCTCCTGCGTCCTGGATATGTCCAAAGCAGCAGGATGCCAGCCTCTACTCGCTGGTATACAGTCTCTGGGTGGCGAGCTGAAAAACAAAGTCGCTGGGGCACACCCCGTGGTGCTGTGGGGGGTTTGATGGTAAGCCCTCAGGAAGGTGTGGCGGCAAAGCTCGGGGTTCTCTTGCTGACTCAATCCTATTCGCAGGGCGCGATTCAATGTCCTCATGAAACGCTCTACATCTCCATTCGCCTGAGGCCATTGCGGGGTGATCCTTCTATGCGTTATGGCCAGTGAGCGCAAGTAATCATGGAACTCCTGACCATGGAAAGGGGGTCCATTGTCATTTCGTGTCTTGTCCGGCAAACCCAACAAAGCGAACGTCTTCTCCAGAACAGGGCGGACGTTTTCGAACACCGTCGACACCACCAATTCTACCACGGGGAACCGTGTACACGTGTCGACCATCAGAGCCGTCAGACGCCCATCCGGGAAACTGCCAAAATCTAGACTGATTCGGGACCAGGGACGAGTG
The DNA here is from genome assembly GCF_031143425.1 of Pleurodeles waltl. Classification (NCBI taxonomy): domain Eukaryota; kingdom Metazoa; phylum Chordata; class Amphibia; order Caudata; family Salamandridae; genus Pleurodeles; species Pleurodeles waltl. The sequence goes on from NC_090442.1 coordinate 195,692,858, forward strand.
CTGAGTGGCTCCGTCACAACAGGGGCAAGGAAATTTTCCTGAGCGGTGATGGCACATGGATGACACTTGCCTATCACGTCGTCCACCATGGTGTCCATTCCTGGGAACCACACCTTACTTTGCAGGCGCGCCTTTGTCTTAGCGGTTCCTTGATGGTCTTGGTGCGTCAGATCCACCACTCGACTTTGTAGGCTGCAGGGTATCACCAAACGTTGCCCTCTTAGGAGAAGACCCTCGGGACTCACCGAGAGCTCCATCCTCACTTTCCACAGTTGTTGCATCGCTCTTCTCATATCTGTGTCAGACACAGATTGTTTGTCCAGGAAACGTTTCCAGGAGCGAGTGTGTAGGGCCTCCTTCGCCTGGCTTATGAGGGCGTCTCCAGCTGAGGCGTTGGCAATTTCGCCCACCATGAAAGCCGTAGGACAGGCCATGCCCACTATCATGCTTACGAAACTCTCTACCTGCTCGTCCTCTTCATCTGATTGTTCCTCCGAGCACGGTGGCAAAGGATGTCGCGACATATAGTCTGCGGGATTGTTGACTCCCGGGTGGTAGACCACTTGGAATTGATACGACTGCAGAAGAACAGCCCACCTCTCGATGCGTGCAGAAGCAAGCCTGATGGAGCCTGCGAACAGGGATACCAACGGCTTGTGATCGGTGACAACTCTGAACTCATTTCCGCAGAGATATAAGTGGAAATGCTGACAGGCCCACCTAATGGCTAACACCTCGCTCTCGATTTGTGCGTACCGAGCTTCTGTGTTTGAGAGGGCTCGGCTGGTGTAAGCGACCGGCGTCCACTGCTGGTGCCTCTGTTGCTGCAGCAGCACTGCTCCTAGCCCAACGGGGCTGGCATCTACTACCACTTCAGTTCTCCTCTGTGGGTGAAAATAAGCCACCACTGCTGTGTCTAGTAGGGCTGCTTTCATGGCCCGGAAAGCTTTATCCTCTTCTGGACCCCACTCCCACGGAACGTTGGTCTTCGTGAGTCGCCGGAGGGGATCGGAGAGCGTGACAAGATTGGGGATAAACCTCCCGCAGTAGGTCGCCATCCCGAGGAAGCTCCTGAACTCTGTGGCGTTGCAGGGTATTGATGCTCCTCTTATGGCTTCCACCTTCTTGGGGTCGACTCTCAGCCCCTCCCTCGAGAAAATGTAGCCAAATAAATCAACAGAGTTGCAGTAGAAGGCAAATTATTTTCTATTCAGCGTTAGCCCAGCCTCTGACAGTCGTCGTAGAGTGTCTCGCAGGTGCTTATGATGGTCTTCCAGAGAGCTGGAGAAAATCAAAATGTCATCGCTTAAATTGATAACGCCTGCCAGGCCGGACAGAGTCTCTCGGATGGCGTTCTGGAAAATCTCTGCCGCTGATGACACTCCAAAGCTTAAACGTCTGTACCGGCAGAGCCCCACGTGTGTCGAAAAAGTGGTAATATTGCGGCTCTCTGGGGTTAGTTCTAGTTGGTGGTATCCTGAGTTCAAGTCTGGCTTGGAGAACCATTGTGCTCCGTTCAAGTCCGTTATGATGTCGTCCATAGTGGGTGTGATGTGGCGCTCCCGTTTGATGGCACTGTTGGGGAGGCGCATGTCCACACAGAGACAAATGGCTCTGGGCTGTTTGGGTTTTGGAGCGATGACCAGAGCTGAAACCCATGGCGTGGGCCCGCTCACTTTCGCTATTACCCCTAGCTCTTCAAGGGTCCTCAGTTCTTGTTCCACCTGAGGCCTGAGGTGAAACGGCACCCTCCGATGTCTCAAGGCCGTGGGGTAAACAGCTGGGTCCACATGTAAGTGAAACTGCTTGCCTTTCAGCTTCCCGAGTCCACGGAAGAGGTCTGGGAATTCTTCTAGCACCACTTCAGCATGTGAATCGGGCACCTGGCGGGCGAAGAACACCAGCTCCAGATCTTCTGCTGTGTGACACCCTAGGAGTGTGCCCTTCTTCCCTTCCGCCACGTGGAATTTTGCTCGCGTGGCATGTCCGTCACTGCTGACCGTGACTTCTATTGCTCCTCTGAGTGGAAGCGGCTCCACGCCACCATACACGTATATCTTGGTGCGCCACCGTTTAAGCTCTGGTGGAGGAGACAGTCTGTTGTATTGCTCAACGTCCATAACATTGACCAATGCTCCGGTGTCAATGAGTGCTGATATCGGCGTGTTGTTGACTGTTATGGTGCACATGGGAGGAGGCCGCCGCCTCTGATCCCACCTGTCAGCAAAAGAGACCACAAATATTTCCTCTTCGTCCTCGTCGACATACTGGGTGGTGTCTGGGCGTCGGTCCGCCGGTGCCGCGGTTGCCGCTGGTTCGTCATCTAGCGCCAACTGCTTTACCATGCCCTTCGTGCGGGAGTGGTTCCAGTTCGAGGTCGCCCGCCTCTGCAGACCTTGGCAAAGTGGTTGGGTTTACCGCATGTGGAGCAGTTCTTGCCTTTTGCCGGGCACGCACCTGGCGTGCGGTGTTCACCGCCGTAATTGCCGCACCCCTTTTCCTCCATCCGGGCCTGCTGAGCCATACGGGCGAGCTTTGGCGACGGGAGACAGCGGCCACTTGGTCTTCTCTTATGGGGTCCAGTTTGGTTGGGTGTGGAGCGATGGATGACCGTGCCAGGGCGGCAGTCATGTCTTCGGCGCGGCTGCTGGATAGTTCATGTGATCGCGCTAGGATGAGGATGTCATCAAGCGAGATACCTGGCGGTCGTAGGATCAGTTTTCTCATCGCTGAGGAGCGACATCCCTGGATTATCTGCGACCGGATTTCTTTGTGTTGATTGATGCCTGTGCAGGTGCTTGCCAGCTTCAGCAGACGCGCGTATAACATGTCCACCAATTCGGTGCCGTTCTGCTGGGCTTGCCGCAAATTTAACTTTTTGTAATCAGGGTTGTAGTGTCGTAGCCTTCCAAGCCAATGGCGCCATCGGGGTGCACCTGTGGCGGGGTCCGCCAGTTGGCTGAATGGTGGCAGTGCAGTGACAGATGAGTGGGACACGTGCTGGTGGACTGGGTGGTAGGCGTTGGCATCTGGCGGGGAGCTCATGACCACGCTTGGGAATTAGCCGCTGTTCCCTTCGTGCGCCTGGTGTGGATGAGGAGTGGAGAGACGAGAGTAAGGACACCTCCTTCCCTTGTCCTGAGGGATCAAGCTTCGTGGGCAGGGTAGACGCCCCACCTCGAGTCCACTGAGTGGGGGTGGCAACCTTGATGTCTTGCTCCAGCGCAGTCTGCACCTGACAGCAGGGCAGCCTCTGGTCAAACACCTCTGTAGGGCTGGCAGTGGGAGGGGCAGCTACCGGTCCTCGCACTCCAGCACATGGTGACAGGCAGACTGAGAGGAGGGGGGGGAGGCAGATTCACACTTTGCTGTGGCGTAGGGAGGAGTGTCCTCCGGTCTCCTCCAGGGAGAGGCAGCTAGGACACCCAGAAGAATGCACCAGACGCGCGTTGCGTACGGCCTCGAGATTGCTGGAGGCCCACTGGCCTGGTTCCTGCACCGGGCCCCGAGGGCAATGGGGCCGTGAAGAAGGAAAAAAAAAATGCTCCGGTGGAGCGGGCGCAGGTGAGTGCAGCGCGTGGGCACCGCCTCGTCGCCAAATGTAAAGGGCGCAGGCCGGTATAAACTCACGGCCTGCCGCCTGTGTGTCGCTAACACGCTGCAGTAAACACGCGCACACCTGCTCGCTCTGTAGTTCTGGCGCAAAAGCCCTGCAGGCCCCGCCTCCATTTAACAAGCCCCTTACTCTGAACACCGTACTCCGTCACGGAGTGGGGCAGTGCGCAGAGTAGCACCCGGGAGGCTCGCTACAGTGCCCATGACTGAATGACTAAGTTGTCTCTCTCAGTTGTCTGTTTCTGTTTCGATGGCTTTTCTCTCTATTCCTGTGTGGGTCTCACCCAGGGACATTTTAGTCTTGCAGTGTTCTGATTGAATGATGTGTATCCTCGGCATACTTGACGATACTCCGTTTTTATTTTACATGTAGCACTCCGTGGGAGTGTATTTCTTAGCTCTCTTACCCCACAGATCCTCCACCAAGCCTCCTTCCTGTTGGTTTTTCATTTGCCATCCCCTCTAACTCACTTCCTCAGTCACATGATTATGTAGCACGTGAACTCATGCATTGTGACGCAGGCCTCCATTTTTAATTTGTTGATCGAACATGCCAGATAATCATGTTAGATCAATAAATTATACTATAAAAAAATGAAATAAAGAATATAGGTGCTACTGGGCTGCTTCCTCTCTTTTTGTGTTTTGTGAGACTTGATTTCACTTTTTTATAGTATTATTTACGGATCTAATGTGGCTAGAAGAGCATGCATGCACATCAGGTGCTCATCTTGGAATGGGTTTTCTTTAAAACCATTCCAAAATTGCCAGCCACGCAGATGCCTCATTGATGGCTGCACATGCATGCAACAGGAAAAAAACATCGGCAAAGCACCAAGATTTGAAAGGCTTTGGCAGGCGCGGCTCACGGGAGGGAAAAGTGGCAGGGTGGCGCATGGCGGGAGGGTACCAAAAATAAAAAATAATAATCTTTCCACGCTGTGCCACTCCATCCACTCTGTCTTGCATTGCAGGCACAGGTCTTCCAGCCTGCCCTGCGTCAAATCCTACCGTTGCATGAAAGCCGCGGTAGGATCGGACAGAGCACCCACCCAGGGCGCTCCGAGGCAGAGTGGGAGCCTCTGCCTGCTCTCTCCAACCCAGCAATGCAGTGCCGGTTTGGAGAGAGCCTAGTGCGCATGTATGGTTGGCCGGCCTGAGACGGCCGGCCAAACATACATGCACACTGAAGGGGAGTGCTGTGCACTTCCCCTCTGTCCCTGTCACGCCTGTGGCCCCGTCCCTTTTATAGTAAACACATAATAAGCAGGGTTTATTATGTTTGTACTTTAAAGGTTTTGCAGCTGCTGCTGCTGGCTGGGGAGGGCTGGGTGGGGGTTGTGGGCGACGCTCCTCCGCCAAAGCGGAGGAGCCGCCTCAGGACTTTGTCCATAATTGTTAACTTTCCTGTTGACACCCTTTAGCCAGTGGTGACGTAGTGATCCTCTATCCTTTTTCACAACAATGAGATAGCGCGGGCCACCTGTAACCACAATGCTTTTCAATGGAAACATTTACAATGCTTGCTTTACTAAGACAGGTTTATGAATTGGGCCTGTCCTCATCAGTGCTTTCCACTTCTGTTTTTTTCAGTGCAGCGGTGTGGATGGAGCTTGTCCCTTAAGTTGCGAGGAAGAGGTAAGATCAGTTGCAAGACCCCTGTGCATAAGGCGGATTCAGAAGGGAAAGGGAAAAGCATAAGGAGGGGAGGGCGTAATCAAAGCAGCCAACATCCATATTCATGGGAGAAACCAGAAATGGGATGGTTTGTGCAGGAAGATTAGAAAAAACTCAGAAAGTGGCAGCCACATAGCAGGGATTTTACACGAAGTGCCCAACATGAGATGGTGCAGCCAAAGGGTGGAGCAGATACAGCAAAACATGGCTATACTTATAAGCGCCTTGAGACCACACACCAAGCCCAAGCACTTGGAGACCCTCTAGGGTGATTTATGCGCTATAGAAGTCAACATAACATAACACAGTGGAAAGAGAAGCACTGAGGTCACTACAGCTGGATGGCAACTAGTTAATACTGGATAAGAATTATTTTCTAAGCAACTGCTCTCCACCCACCTATTATTGTCTGTCAGCTATCCCCATCCTAAAAATGCCTCCCGTGACATAGCATCTTCCTGCTACTCATGGCTGATGGAGTTAATGGTGGAGGTAATGCACCAGAGGTAAAGTCCTTCAGCCCCTTCTTGTTTGTAGCAAGGATCAACCACTTAACATCCAGTGGGGCTCAAGCATACCAACAGACTATCTGCAGACAGGAGAGTTAATTCTCACTTTACTATTTACACCTAGTCGTTTTACTCTTCCACCTTTTCAACTGGTTGTGAATTGTCTGAGCGCTACTGGGAGTACTGCCTCCACTCCTCTGTCCTCTCACAGCCCATGCACAAGTCGCACTGCCGGAGTTATTTAATATATCTGAATCTGTTCTCTGTGCAACCTGATTAGCTTTTTGGCCTGAGAAGTTTTGACTCTCAAACCCTCAATAGTCTGCGGATGAACTTAGCTCATCATTTAATTTGGATTGGAGTTCTAAATTATTGAATCAGACTCCTAGCCTTCCGTCAAACTTTGTAATGACGGCTTAGTAACTAGAACTGTAGCTTTTAACATGCATGTCAACCCAATGAAAAGAGAGTCTTCCTTGCCTCCTAATTCCAGCAATGCTAGTCACTACTATGGAATGTGGAGTGCTTTCATTTTCCAAGGTCTTGAGGGTAAGAAAAGAGGCCAAAAATATCAGATACTGTACTAACTTCTTTAAAGTTACACCAATTTCCGACTGGCCTGGCTCTCCGTAAGGTTTGAAGTTGTAAGATTCCTTCTGAAGATGAAACTTTACCACAGCCCGATGCACAATCATGCATGAGCCATCGCATCATCCAACTCCAAGCAAAGCAAAGGTTGATTACAGCTACAAACTCACTGGATACTGACCTTGAGAGTGAACCATTGGAACCTACAACTGTATTCAGTGCCATAATGACTGAGTGGGTGGATTCTTTACAGCACCTTTCTCCTTCTAAGTCTACACTTCCGGCATTTTCTTGGGCCACTACTTCCACACCAGTGGAATCATCTGTCGGTGTGGAATCCTCTCTAACTGAACAGCTCATCTTGGCGTTGAATACACCTCATTCTACACCTTCTTTCCTAATTCTTAGATGCCAAAGTCCCTTCATTGTTGGAGACAATCTTCCAGTTCAGTCTGCTGTTTTAAAATCATACGTATCGTTACTCAAAGGCGTATATCCTTTATTGTATTTCCTATTGGTTCAGGAGAGTGAGCCTGCGTTTTCTTATTTCATACATCAATGTTATCTTTGTAGAGGATCACCATAAACTAGCTAAAACATTTGCAGTAGATAAGCAACTGTGTTATTAACTTTGGGTAAATATATCAAAACAGAAGAAAACATTAATGTGTTCACTACACATTCCCGCAGTTTCTAACTTGCAGAGTGAAACTTTGCACAATGCCCATGAAAGTCATGCATAATGACTCCTAAAACGTTTTCTCATAGGGGCTCCTCTACGTCGACATGGCTAGTTAATAAGCAGTATTTTAGCTGCAAAATGTTAAACTCTTACAAATGCTGAAAGAGGTGAGGGCCCAGCCAAATACAGACTAAGTAACCAAACGAGTAGCCCTTGCAATCTTTCACTAGTCCTTTACTGACAGTCCCCGGATTCTCTAAGATGAGTTTTGCTGTCTGTTGATTCTCATCGCAGGACCCAAAACTCTGGAAAACTGTCAATAAACACCTTGAAGCAGCTTGGAATGTTACGGGGCATAAAATCGAATAAGCATAAACAAATGACCACTGGTCCCTCCAGCAAACTTGTCAAGTCTTTGGAGAATGTTTAATAGGATCATATCACAGTACTCAAAGAGTTGAACAGAGGGGTCAGATGGCCAAGAATAGGAATGCAGAGAGCGGTTTAACTGTTGGTCATATCGCAGGGCAATCCTCAGTGGCTGCTTTGGGAACCACCAGCAGTGGGGCTTACTTTGACCCTTAAAAAAGCTAATGTAGTCCATTCACTAGGCAGGTGGGAGGCAAAATGTCACTTGGCTGGGGGAGGCAACATCCCAACCCTAATTCTGTGGAGAGATGGCGCTATAAAGATTATTTTCTAACATGTCATCTTTATATCTTCTATCTCCAGGGTCTGAATTGCTACCTCATTGACAATAATGGATTCATCCTAATTTCCAAAGACAAGAAAAAGGTAAGCAAAGCTGAGAAAAAAGGGGCAAAAGGCAGTTATGGGTGGGAGAGGTGAAAAAAAAAAAAAACATTAAACCAGTACGATAACTCCGATCTAACTCTGCAAAGGACCTGACTGGCCCACTTGAAGTTTCATCTTTATAAAGTAGATGCATTCATTACTATTGAGTTGTGTGATTTTAACACCTTTTGTTTAGAGCACGACAAAATATGTGCTAACAAATTTAATGTTATCAATATTGCATAATTGTGGGAAGGAAGAGGGACACAGACAGAAAATAAGGGTACAAGCAAGATATCAAAAGGTGAAATGCCTTCTTTCTTGTAGGTCAACTTTAACCTTCACAGACCACGGGGAATAGACAGGTTGACTTCTGGTATTCCCTTCCAATGGCAATACTAGATTTGTAGATATATTTATGTGCATTTGGTTTGTATAGAGAAAGGGGTCATCCTCAGCAAGTTTAACATTGGGTTTCCCCACCTGCTCTGTTCTTTCAGTCAGACCAAGGGCTTATTATAGGTTTGACTAGGAGGAGCTTAGTTCACCTTCACTGTGAAAACTACAACATGTTCTCGGAAATTACTAACACCTGTGCTCACTTATTCTTCGTTCCTCAGTGTAAGTCAACAGATATGGAAGCCAGTGATTGCAGTGCCTATATGTGCAGGGCGAGTGCACAGCTGAACCTCAACAGATCATTTAATTATTTATCCCTGACATCTACCTTGAAGACCTTACACAGTATTGAATTTGTAAATGAATCTACACCATCAACACATCCCTCACAGGTGTATTTTCAGTGTTGCCTTCCTTCAAAATGGATAGGCTACTAGGGACTACGCTCCGTGCATGGCCAGAGTTACAGACCCATGATTTATTGGTTAAAGTCTGCCTGGCTACTCCAACTTGTGGAGTAATTCTTTTTGTTATGTGTATTATGTTTGACTTTGCTGTTATCCACTGAGTTAGTAACACTAAACAACTGTATTGTACTTGGTCACAGCCACTCTTTGAGAAAGTCATTAGCTTCCTCATCTATGGTTCCCTGCTGCAACATAGTAGCACATCCAATCTGCTGAAGTTTAGAGGTCCAAGCCAAAGGGCCCTTGACTGTCTAAACTTGTGCTGTCAAAAGTCTCTAGTCTGAACTTTCTTTTGATGGAGCACAGCTATGTTTGCCGGTTTGACCCCAGAATCTATATATTCAGTAAAGACAGTTGATAATTATTGTACTTTCTTATGCCCGCTTAATGAAACATTAATGGTAGACTTGCATCCTTCTGAAGTCCTTATGTGGGACAGAGCTATCTTTGGCCCAGATTTAAGATGAAATAGGGACGTCAGTAGCCTTCCCATAGTAACCCCATTTGTAAGATGTACTTCTAGCAGAAGAATATTCTGGGTAGATCATAAAATATAAAGATTTTAAGACTCTTGTTTTTGTTTGTGACGGTTTCATTCCAAGAGTACCAAACCTAATGAAGCCATGCCTATCAACACAAACTCAAGAAGCTATTTTTTTATATGTTTTGATACTATGTTTAATGGCATTGTCAGGGACAACTAATTCAACTTGAAGGCCCATTTTGACAAAATCGATTCTAGGTGTTCTATCTTGTTCATGGTTGAAGGGGGGCAGGGACCGATTTTTCTCCTCTCTCCTTTTCTAACCCTTTTCTTTCATTCTGCTTTATCTTTTTTCCCCTTTCACATCTGCTCCAGCCTATTCTCTTTTATAGATCTTGCTACTGACAGCTTTAGAGTGTGGGGACCTCATGTTAGCAATACTTGTAACACAGAGAGTGGGTTTAGGTCAGGCCACCTCAGCAATTGGCCTTATTGGTTATTCGTAGTTTGTTATTGATTTCGATGGGCTGTCTGTCAATGACCGGGAATTTTGAGAATGGTTACAAGCTTCCATTTGTGTTACCGTTTATAGCGGTGTTTAAGTAGGCTACCTGTTGGAATGCAGCAATCAGAGTCAGTGTGTGTTCTCTGATGTCTTTACTACTATGACGACATTTTAATTGCTGATTTATTGCTTTTTGATTCAGTAGTATTTTCTGTTTATCTTTATGGCAGGTAAATACTAATCACCCTTGCAGGTTAATTTGTTTTACTTTCCTGTAATAACGTTGTTGGATTTACCGCTTTTTTGCTCACAACGTAAAGATGTATATGCACATAAGCTTTCTCACAACAGCACCAAAAATATACACCAGAAACTTCAACTTCTGGCTCCTTTTCATAACATTCCTCTTTGAGGGTATAACACAACTCTTCTAATCTAATCAAAGGGTCCTTCTCTCAGCTGCCATATGTCTGAAACCCAATTGCTTTATTAAGGGATTTTATTTCTGTAGCAGCCAGGAGCGGTCCAGTTGTCCAACTATTATGTGGAGTAATACACAAGTCACTCAACTTTTATCAAACACTTCCCGTCAGACCTATTAGCTGTGCTATTACATGTTCATGACACTCAAGACCAGTTCCCTTTGTCAATGCCTGTTTCCTGAGGGGACTTCTCTTTTTGCTCATCAGTCCTGTGTATCCTGCTCCACTGAGGTTTTCTTACGTTTTCCCATATCTTATTCTCATCAAACCTCTTTCCCCCTCCTCTGAAACCCCCTCACCGCTATTGCTCTCCATTCGAGTCATCATTTCCTGACCCCTCCTTTTTCATCTTTTCTCTGTCCAACCTACTCCCATTAGCTTTCTTCCTACACAGGTCATAGTAGAAATAGAAAACTTACTACCAAAGTCCAGTTTTCTTTTTATTTCCGCAAAAACTGTTTTCTGATCTTTTTGTTTGCTTTTTTTTTCTTTAACCCTATTTACAACTCCTAACATTTTATTGATTATAATAACTTTTGCATCATTCTTTTTCCTTTTTTTGTCTTTAGAGTATGAACCCTGTATTCAGTACAGGCTCCTGTGCATTTTTGTGGATAAGATTTGGATTTACGTATTGGTCTCCAGTTTAGCTTTTCAATAAATTGACTTAAAAAAACATTTTTTACCATAAAAGCCCAAGGCACTTATGGGAAATGGTTTTAAATAAATAGGTTACTGCAATATTTCTCCAAAACTCAATTGGAGGTAAGCGTTACTTACCGGTTTTCATGGGGATAAATTTGGGATCGCAAGAGTGTTCAGCTGCTTCCCTGGTCTGGAATGAATGAATACATGAGAGATGCATCAATATAGCTCCTCGAGGACTTTCTGTGGTGAGAAAAGCTAGACTTTGGTTTCTTTTTAATTGTGAGTACATCTACATATTAAGACTGTTAAGAAAGAGCATTCCAATGGTGCGAAAACTGGAAGGGAAGACACAGGATTCGATGAGTCTTCCGCGTCTGACCCGAGACGAAGACTGTAGATTTCATCCCATGTTTCTTTTTGTCCCCCAGATTTGTCACTGCGGGCTATTGGGTGGATGCCTCCCCCTATGCACGATACGTGTTTCGCACACGCATGTAAATGAGTAAAGCGAGTGCAGGCTGGACCTGTGGGTACTGGACGCATCTGTCTACAGTTTATTTTTAAAACGTTTAGCATAATTCCTGGAATATTTGGAAGAACGTAGTGACGTTCTGCGAAAGGTAGCTTAGTAGGTGTTTATAGCAGATAAGAACAAACAGGCCCATGGGGACTGCTAATAAGGACTGGCCATTTCCTAGCATGTTCTAAATAATGGGTGCAACTGTCCTTGAAAACCACTGTGGTGTTTACATTTATAAAAAGCATCGTGGTAAGAGACCTGCTGCATTTGATTTTCTCTCCCACTCACACCCCCCCCACCCCCCCCGACAGTTTCGTTTGCCAATACTGCCTTGCAAATTCGCTGTTGTATTAAGAACATCTAAAAAAAATCATTCTCTCGTGCCCAACACACAAATGTGTTTCACAATGAACACAAAACCTAGAGTATTGATTTCGTGGATGCCAGCTGCCTATGTGCAGGTCAGAAATATGTCCGTCGAGTCCACATGAAGTTCTCCCACTGATGTCTATTGAATATGTGGTTATACACTTCCAATGCTTCATTTGAGCCGGTGGTTTCCGGTGAGGGGTACCGGCACTTATTTTTGAGGGTCGGCACTTATTCTTCTGCCTCAAGCATTTACAGCGAGCAAAAGACACATATGGTAAAGACGCAGGGAGAGAAAAACGAGAAAGTGTCACAAAGGTAGAGAGCTGCAAGAATGAGCTGAAAGGGCAGGGAGTTGCTGTAAATTGATTAAAGAGGCTCGGGATGGCTTCAGGATTACGCTGCCTCAGTATTCTGGGCTCGTACATTTAATTACAGCATCCGCGAGTTTCAAAGGAGATCTTAGGGCACCAGCACGTTTTTATTTACAAATTAAGCACTGCACATTTCCTAGATGTCATTAACTTGATAGTTCAAGTTGGGTAAGAGCCTTGTTGGACTTTTGACTGTAAAGACTCCAAAACGCCGAAGAATCTGGCTTCTGGCTGGGGTGCACAATAAAGCACCCGTTTACCTGTAAAATGTCTTGTCAGTTCTTTGTCAGACCTTCACGTCTGGCGTCGAGGATGGGAACTTGGTGAAGAGCAACACACCTCAACTCTGGTGCAGGGTTTTCCGTCACCATTTGGCGGCTTCCTTTGGAGAACTCTTTGGCACAGACGGCGGTTTGCTTTGTCCTTCGATTTGAAGCTATTCGCGGACCACGCCTTCCGGACGGTAGATTGCGTCATCAGCGTTCGAGGTTGATTTTAGGGGGCGAGTTGGGCTGCATCAGGCGGTGGCTACTGGAGTGCACATACCGCGGCCCGCGCTGCCGTTTCAGTTGATGGCGTGCTGGCACGCGCAAGAGACGAGCGATCCAGGGCCTGTGAACGAGGCTTGGAACGCCTTGAAGCATGCGTTCCAGAGACCTGGGCAGTCACGCTTTTCAAGGCGGATTGGCCTGCATGGCCACATGAGGAAAGGAGCGTTCCGGGCCCCTGTGTGGGAGTGAAGCAAGACTACTGTGCTGTCGTGCTTAGGGTCTAAAAAGGTCAGTAAGGTCTTATACAAAGAAGTGAATAACTACAGTCAATACACGATACATCTTCGCATCACAAGGGAAAATGCACATTGAATGTGAAAGCAGAACAGTGATTCAAATGAAACAAAGCATAAGAACAGATACAACTGATTACAGTCCATATACAGATGTTCATAACCCAATAGTGAATGTACAAAATCTTGTCAATACTTTGGTTTAGGTGAAATTCTTCTATGCTGAGACCATGCATTTTACGCCTTAACACACTGACCACTTGCCACCCCTAGTTCTTTAGTATCAGAGACTTTTTGACCCCCTTCTCCCTCTTTACACATTGATATACAACCGAAATACCACATTCTTCCATCAGAGAGCTTCACTGTATTTTTAAACAACATTGTGAGTTCAAGAGGCCTTGTGGATTTAGAGAACGTCTCACAAACAGCAGGAGCCTTGATATGCACCATATCCCCCACTCAGCTTAGTCATCACAATCACGTACAGCTTTACTGATAACAAAATACTCCCTCCATTTGCTCTGAAGAATTAACTCCCTCTCTCTCCATTAATCTTCAGTGGAGATTCTCACATGATCTTTCTTCCACTCCATCCAAATGGAACTAACTTGAAATTAGGATTGTGAGCCCTGAACAATTCACAGAGTTTTAGCAATGGACTGATTAGGAGAAAGTCTATTTGCTTTTATTCTGTTGAGTATTTTACTCTTGAAGTCCATCCTTGAGCCACGCACCAGCTGTATACTTTCACTCAGCTTGCAAACTAACCTTTCAACCATGCCATTATATACAGTCTGAAAAGGCAAAGATCTCTTATGTTCTATGCCACACTTCTTAAAATATGTTTCAATTCCTTTTCAATTTAACTGCACCCATGTAGGAAAGTACCATCTTGCCTGGCATGTTACCCCCATATTTCACTGTATATATGTTGTTTTAGTTGTATGTGTCACTGGGACCCTCCCAGCCAGGGCCCCAGTGCTCATAAGTGTGCCCTGTATGTGTTACCTGTGTTATGACTAACTGTCTCACTGAGGCTCTGCTAATCAGAACCTCAGTGGTTATGCTCTCTCATTTCTTTCAAATTGTCACTAACAGGCTAGTGACCAATTTTACCAATTTACATTGGCATACTGGAACACCCTTATAATTCCCTAGTATATGGTACTGAGGTACCCAAGGTATTGGGGTTCCAGGAGATCCCTATGGGCTGCAGCATTTCTTTTGCCACCCATAGGGAGCTCTGACAATTCTTACACAGGCCTGCCACTGCAGCCTGAGTGAAATAACGTCCACGTTATTTCACAGCCATTTTACACTGCACTTAAGTAACTTATAAGTCACCTATATGTCTAACCTTTACCTGGTAAAGGTTGGGTGCTAAGTTACTTAGTGTGTGGGCACCCTGGCACTAGCCAAGGTGCCCCCACATTGTTCCGGGCCAATTCCCCGGACTTTGTGAGTGCGGGGACACTATTACACGCGTGCACTACATATAGGTCACTACCTATGTGTAGCTTCACAATGGTAACTCCGAATATGGCCATGTAACATGTCTAAGATCATGGAATTGCCCCCTCTATGCCATCCTGGCATTGTTGGCACAATCCCATGATCCCACGGGTCTCTAGCACAGACCCTGGTACTGCCAAACTGCCTTTCCCGGGGTTTCACTGCAGCTGCTGCTGCTGCCAACCCCTCAGACAGGTTTCTGCCCTCCTGGGGTCCAGCCAGGCTTGGCCCAGGAAGGCAGAACAAAGGACTTCCTCAGAGAGAGGGTGTTACACCCTCTCCCTTTGGAAAATGGTGTTAAGGCAGGGGAGGAGTAGCCTTCCCCAGCCTCTGGAAATGCTTTCATGGGCACACATGGTGCCCATTTCTGCATAAGCCAGTCTACACCGGTTCAGGGACCCCTCAGCCCTGCTCTGGCGCAAAACTGGACAAAGCAAAGGGGAGTGACCACTCCCCTGACCTGCACCTCCCCTGGGAGGTGCCCAGAGCTCCTCCAGTGTGCTCCAGACCTCTGCCATCTTGGAAACAGAGGTGCTGCTGGCACACTGGACTGCTCTGAGTGGCCAGGGCCAGCAGGTGAAGTCAGAGACTCCTTCTGATAGGCTCCTTCAGGTGTTACTAGCCTATCTTCTCTCCTAAGTAGCCAAACCCTCTTTTCTGGCTATTTAGGGTCTCCGCTTTGGGGATTTCCTTAGATAACTAATGCAAGAGCTCATCCGAGTTCCTCTGCATCTCTCTCTTCACCTTCTGCCAAGGAATCGACTGCTGACCGCGCTGGAAGCCTGCAAAACTGCAACAAAGTAGCGAAGACGACTACTGCAACTCTGTAACGCTGATCCTGCTGCCTTCTCGACTGCTTTCCTGGTGGTGCATGCTGTGGGGGTAGTCTGCCTCCTCTCTGCACTAGAAGCTCCAAAGAAATCTCCTGTGGGTCGACGGAATCGTCCCCCTGCAACCGCAGGCACCAAAGAACTGCATCACCGGTCCCCTGGGTCTCCTCTCAGCACGACGAGCGAGGTCCCTTGAATCCAGCAACTCTGTCCAAGTGACTCCCACAGTCCAGTGACTCTTCAGTCCAAGTTTGGTGGAGGTAAGTCCTTGCCTCCCCACGCCAGACTGCATTGCTGGGAACTGCGTCTTTTGCAGCTACTCCAGCCTCTGTGCACTTCCGGCGGAAATCCTTTGTGCACAGCCAAGCCTGGGTCCACGGCACTCTAACCTGCATTGCACGACCTCCTGAGTTGTCCTCCGGCGACGTGGGACTCCTTTGTGCAACTTCGGGTGAGCACCGTTTCACTCCTCTTCGTAGTGCCTGTTCCAGCACTTCTGCGGGTGCTGCCTGCTTCTGAGAGGGCTCCTCGTCCTGCTGGGCACCCCCTCTGTCCCCTGACGCAATTGGCGACATCCTGGTCCCTCCTGGGCCACAGCAGCATCCAAAAACCCTAACCGCACGACTTGCAGCTAGCAAGGCTTGTTTGCGGTCTTTCTTCAGGAAAACACTTCTGCACGACTCTCCACGGCGTGGGGGATCCATCCTCCAAAGGGGAAGTTTCTAGCCCATGTCGTTCCTGCAGAATCCTCAGCTTCTACTGCCTAGTAGCAGCTTCTTTGCACCCACAGCTGGCATTTCCTGGGCATCTGCCCACTCTCGACTTGGTCGTGACTTTTGGACTTGGTCCCCTTGTTCCACAGGTACCCTCGTCTGGAAATCCATCGTTGTTGCATTGCTGGTTTTGGTCTTTCCTGCAGAATTCCCCTATCACGACTCCTGTGCTCTTTGGGGAACTTTAGTGCACTTTGCACTCACTTTTCAGGGTCGTGGGGTGGGCTATTTTTCTAACCCTCACTGTTTTCTTACAGTCCCAGCGACCCTCTACAAGGTCACATAGGTTTGGGGTCCATTCGTGGTTCGCATTCCACTTTTGGAGTATATGGTTTGTGTTGCCCCTATCCCTATGTGTCCCCATTGCATCCTATTGTAACTATACATTGTTTGCACTGTTTTCTAATACTATACTGCATATTTTTGGTATTGTGTACATATATCTTGTGTATATTTGCTATCCTCATACTGAGGGTACTCACTGAGATACTTTTGGCATATTGTCATAAAAATAAAGTACCTTTATTTTTAGTATATCTGTGTATTGTGTTTTCTTATGATATTGTGCATATGACACTAGTGGTACTGTAGGAGCTTCACTCGTCTCCTAGTTCAGCCTAAGCTGCTCTGCTAAGCTACCATTATCTATCAGCCTAAGCTGCTAGACACCCTATACACTAATAAGGGATAACTGGGCCTGGTGCAAGGTGTAAGTACCCCTTGGTACTCACTACAAGCCAGCCCAGCCTCCTACAACCCAATTATCTATTAAACTGTCAAACAAAACCCTTCCCTGAAAACAAGAGTTTCCTACTGCACATAGGCGGCATCAAAGTTTTGCGTACTTTTTTCTAAATGAGACGTATATCTGCAGATTCTTTACCTTAGAATTATTCCAGGAGTCACACTGTATCCAGAAGTTTTTTCGCAAGCAGTACCCCAGAGCATAGGTAGGTTGCGTTGTTTGGTAGCAGGTGGCATCGCCAACGTCTTCTGCACCAGAAGTGAAGTTCACAATCCCTATATAGGAACCACTCATGCACTCTGACGCCAGTTCTTTTCTTTGCTACCAGTCAGCATGGCTCTGGAGAAGATCTACTCCTAGTCAATTTTTGACTAACTTTTTCTGACTTTTTTTCAACTTCTTTTTGAGGTTTTCCTCCCAGTGTGGAAGGGATGTTATCAAGGAAGACCGCTTCAAGCCCTGCTTGTATGCCTCTGATGCCTCGAGTGGGACCATGAGCTGGAGGCCTGCACCGATTGCCATGCCATGAACTTGAAGGCTTTGAGGAAGCGATCCTCAATCTCCTGGTGTCTCAAGGTGCGATGCTGCAACAATCAAGATCCTGGTCGAGAGGAATGTCCCGGGAGTGTCTTGGAGACTTAGATCTTCTTTGCACTTGAAGTTGTCAGGTCACTCCGGTAGGTCCCATCATAAGAAGAAGGCTCCACTAGAGCCCACCAGCAGTGACGCCCCTATTCTGATCCCCAACTCCAATACGGAGCTGGAAAGGCATCAACCAACATTGATTCTAGCTCAGACTGGAGCCATGCCCTCCAGGTCGGAGTTTAAGCTGTAGTCCTATGGACTAGAACTCAGGGAGGAATGGGAGGGGCCGCTGGGCCCTGTAGAATACTTTCCTAAAGTCCTATGGCCTCTGGGTGAGGCCAGTGGACTGAACACTTCTCCAGATACTAGCATGCTTTCACGCTTAAAGTGGCTATGGAGGAGGGAGTGTCATTCATCATGGTGGTGAAGAGGGCAGCTAAAGTCCCCAACCTTCAATTGTATTCAGTGGCACTCAAGACTAATTTCTTGACAGAGGTACTGCAACGGGAAGAGACCCCTTCAGAGTCACTTCTCTGCTTCAGAGCAGCCCTCACAAACGTCTGCTTACGACCTGGTCCAAGCCCAGAACAGGGGCTCCTGTGAACAGGGCGACTGCCTGCCACCACTGCCCTACTCCAGGGGATCCAAACTTCTTCACCCAACAGCCTATCCCAGAGAGTTTGGTGGTCCAAGCTTCAACTCCCCTTGTAAATCCTGGCACGTTCCCTACCGCTCCCCTGGATACGTAGTCCAAGAGGATGGACACCTTCGGGAAGAACATGTTTTCTTCCAACTTTTTGGCACTGCAGTCCATGAATATTGCATGCCTTTTTGGCTGCTATTCCCACACTCTGTGGGATACTGTTGTGCAGGTGCTGAAACGGTCCCGGAGGAGGCCTGGGCTGCAGTCTCCCAGGCTGCTGTCGATAGGAGAGGCTCAGTTAAGTTCACAATCCGATGTGGACTGGATACCACCGACTCACTAGACAGAGCGGTTTCAACAATGGTGGCCTTATGGCGCCATGCCTGGTTGAGGACAACTGGCTTTTCTGGGGATGTCCAAGCATCTCTCATGGACATGCCCTTTAAAGGCTCCTGTCTCTTCGGAGTCAAGGCAGATTCTTATCAACATGGGCACCCAGTTGGTGACAAGATTCGCCATCACTTGCCCCTCTGGCGGTCCATAACATTAGACAGCCTGGTTTTGCAGATCATCAAATGAGCTACTCCCTTCCTTTTGTGACAGCGCCTCCCACATGCCACCAACTCACGACAGGCTGAAGAAGGATCACCTATCTCTTCTCCGCCAGGAAGTCACAACTGTCTCTGCCAAGGGAGCCATAGAGAGGGTGCCAATGCCAGAATTCAGTCATGGTTGCAATTCCCTCTACTTTCTGGTGCCCAAAAAGGACAGAGGCCTTTGTCCTATCGTAGATCTGTGATCTCCAATTTCTTCCATAGGAAGAAGTTCAAGATGTTCATGCTAGCTCAGGTTTTGTCTGCCATCGACCCAGGAGATTGGATTATAGCGTTGGGCTTGCAGGAAGCATGCTTTAACATTCCCATCCTGCCTGCCCCCAGACATTTCCTGCGGTTCATGGTAGGCCACAAGCACTTTTGATTCACTGTGCTCCCTTTTAGCCTTACTAGCTCCCCTCGGGTGTTCACAAAGGTGATGGCAGTGGTTGTAGCTCATCTATGGAGATCAGGGGTGCCAATCTTTACCTGTCTCGATGATTGGCTGTTGAAGGTGGGCTTGCCCCAGGCTATTGTCTCCCATATCCAGACTACGACAGAACGCCTTCACTCACTGGAGTTCACTATCAATGTGCCGAAGTCACACCTTACTCCTTCTCAAATGCTTCCTTTTATTGGAGCTGTTCTGAACACTGTGCAGTTCCAGGCTTATCCTCCTGAACGGTGAGTCCATAATATTCAAGCGATGATATCGATGTTTAAGCTTCTATCCTGGATTTCGGTAAGGCTGATTCTGAAGCTGCTGGACCTCATTTCCTCTTGTATCCTGCTTCTGACACATGCCCGCTAGCATCTGAGGGCTCTGAAGTGGAACTTGGAAGTTCCAGTGGACACAGTATCAGGGGAATCTCTCTGACATGATCCAGATCTTGGAAGGAACTGCAAAAGATCTGAAGTGGTGGCTAACTAACTGCAATTTGTCAGTTTAAGACCCATTCCCCAACCAGATCTGACAGTAGTGACAGCTGCAGCACTCCAGGAATGGGGTGGTCATCTAGGAGAGGTGGCAATGAGAGGACTCTGGTCTCCAGTATTATCCAAAATCCACATCAACCTGCTGGAGCTCTGTTTGATCCAACTGGCATTGGAAACCTTTCTACCCTCCATAAAGGGGAAGGCTAGGGCCGGTGTTCACGGACAACACCACCACCATGTGGAACTGCAACAAACAGGGAAGCGTGGGGTTGTGGTTCATCTGTCAAGAGGCCCTGCATCTCTGGACATGGCTGGCACGCTAGGGCATTTCCTCGGTGGTTCAACACCTGGTGGGCTGTCTGAACGCAGGGGGCACAAACTCAGCTGAAGATTCCTAGTGGATCACGAATGGCGTCTGCCTCCGGAGTTAGTGCAACGTGTCTTTCAGCAGTGGGGAGAGCCTTGGTTAGATCTGTGCGCCACCACCGTCGTATGCAAAATGTCAGCAGTTCTGCTCACTGGAGTTTCCAAGGCGGTTCTCACTCAGAAATGCTTTTTATCTTGAGTTGAGCTCAGGCCTGTATGCCTTTCCACCTATATCCCTTCTGCCCAGATGTCTCAAGAAGATCAAGAACGACTGGACTCAGTTATCCTTATGACTCCGCACTGGGCACGGAGTTTGATATCCTAAAGTGTTCATCATGGCCATTAATCCTTCAATCAGGCGGCCCCTTCAGGAGGATCTTCTGTCGCAGCAGCAGGGGAGGGTCCCCCACCCGAACCTGTCAACTCTTCGCCTTCTTGCATAAAGATTGAGAGGCGACAGTTGACAACCTTCGACCTTCCTCTCGAAGTCTGTAATGTTATCTTGGCAGCCAGACATCCCTCCACCAAGACAGTATACGCCTGATGTTGGCAAACATTTGTGATGTGGTGCTCAGTTAAACAAATTGATCCCCTTTCTGCCCCCCTTTCTAATGTACTTTTTAAAAATTCTTTCTCTTCCCAGCAGGGCTCTGCTGTGGGCACTCTGAAGGGCTATCTTTCTGCTATCTCTGCATTTTTTGCAGTTGCCTGATTAGCCATCCCTCTTGAAATCCCCATTGTAAATAGGTTTTTAAATGGTCTCCAACATATGTTCCCTCCTCCATTCTATATCATGACTCACCGGGACCTCAATCTTGTTTTGACATTCCTGATGTGTGCTTCTTTTGAGACGCTCTACAATTGTCCTCTCAGACTTCTTACCATCAAAACAGCATTCCTCGTGGCAACAGCATCTGCCCAGCGGGTCAGTGAGCTTCAGGCCTTCACAACCAAACCTCCTTACCTCACAATCTATTCATACTAGTTTTTCGCACCGAAAGCTTCCTTTCTTCCAAAAGTGGTCACTCTGTTTCACATTTGACAATCTATCAGTCTTCCCACTTTTTACATTCCACCATATCCCTCCAAGAAGGAAAGTGTTTCCAACATTTGGGCCCAAATAAAGCATTGTTATTCTACCTTGACCGCATACAAGAGTTCCAGCTGGATGACCAAGTCTGCGTGGGGTATGTCAGAGCAAAGGAAGGATGCCCCCACACCCAAAAGCAGGCCATCTCCAGATGGATCGTCCACTGTATAAAGATCTGCTCCACACTGGGCAAGAAGCAACCCCCGAGGTCTTGCAAGCTCATTCCACCAAAGCTAAAGCTGCGACCACTGCATTAGCATGCAGTGTTCCAATCCTAGACATCTGCCAGGCAGCATTGTGGGCCTCATTGCACACGTTTACAAAATGCTACTGCCTGGACAGTCAGGTCAATCGGGATGGGCATTTTGCCCTTTCGGTCCTGCAGGATTTCCTTGTCTGAAATTGGCTCGCAGACCCACCTCAGGGAAGATATTTGCTTGGGTACCTATTCTAAGATAAAAGATCTGCAGCTAGAAGTCTGTATCAGATGAGCAAGTTACTTACCTTTGGTAACGCCTTATCTGGTAGAGACTATATAAAGCCACAGATTCCTTACCAATCCACCCATCCTGCCCACTCTGCAAGTGGATTTCTAGGAACAGGGCTTCTTCCCTTTCAGGTCCCTAGTTTTCCACACCAGTGGTCAGTGTTATTCATGGCTCCATGCTTCTGGCGTTGGAAGTGGCGAAAAAAATGACATCAGATATTTTAGCATACTGACCTGTACTCTACAGTGCCACATGCTCAATCTTCACAACATACCTTGCACATAATCAACACTTGTATTATTACATGTGAATGACCTGTCATTTACCCACTGTGTTAGAAAATAAATAAGATCCATGCAGAACAGAAGGGGTATTAAGAAACTGTTGTATTCTGATTAATATATTCATTGTTTGTTGCCATTGTATTAATAGCCTATGTGAATTTAAATGAAGCTGTATTTCCTTGAATGCATGGAAGTTTGGTGAAGGTTCCATGGATCTGGGAGTATGAGAAGGCAGTTCGGGTCATCACACTCTGGAGTTCAGTTGTACTACCTGTCATCTTAATATATAAATAAATTCCATATAAATAACAACTCCTGCAGCTTCTTCAGAAACCTTCCTACTTATCAAAGGAAATCCCTTAAGTACATCAGCTTTCTTTTTTAGGATCTATTTCTACCAATACATATTCACTTACCACTCTGGCCTAGTGCCGCCAGTCAGTCACAACTTTAGAACCCAATGTGCTCACTCTCATGAAGCTCATTCATTATCTTTGTAAATAGTTTCTGAACTTGGCTTTAGCCCAGGCAATAGGTTTGGACTCAAGCCATAAGGATTCCCCATGTGCGAAAGAAGTAAGAGCTCCAAGATAGGGTGACAATAAATGACACCTACCTCTGGGATTCAGTGCTCATTCGGAGATGTCTCTTTATCGGCTCTCATTACCTGCCTCTAACAATCTTTATCATCAGCCCAACTACAAGTTCCTGACTCGACATTCCTTTGTTGATTATGTCAAACAGATTCAAACCAACCACAGTCTGACAATCTAGACTTAGCACTTGCCTTCATCTCTCTTGCATAGCTTTTAAAGAGCTGCTTACTTGCTAACGTCCAAATTAGTCTAAAAATTACATCCACAAAACATCTGCATGGCCAGTGCTGGGGACAAATGTATCCCCCAAGCAGTTTCCAAATCTTGAGGAATTTTAAAGGGATGTCTTTAGAATAAGGCTTTACATCTTCCGTATGGAAATGGGTGCTAGACCTCTGATTTCACTGTGGGGCACTTCCTGGGGCCCACAGTGGCCCCAGACTGGCCCTATGTAGGGTCACCTCCCTGCTGCCCTTGTTTTGGCTGCACCTGTGTCCAGTAAGCCATTACATGGAGTATTGCCTCTCTCTGTCCCAGCATACCCCTTCTCCCTCAGAGTTCTAAGGTCAGGGTGGGTGGTTGGACCATCTCAGACCTACATGTTCCTCTTGAAGATTGCAGCCGTCTTTCCCTTAATCTTCCTGTACAATTATGACAACTTTTTTTTAAAATCTTCCTCCTCCCACTGATGGTGACTATCACATTCGCTCCCCAGTATGTCATACCAGATGCTGTTTCTCTCTGCCTGTATTGTTTTTGAATTGCATGAGCCAAACAGCATCAGTCATTGGCAAGTATCTCTTCAATCATGGAGTTCCAGCTCCTGTACAAGAAACTTAGGGGCATAATAAGAGCCCCTAACACCAACTTAGTGCCACCATAGCATAATATTTTTATGCTAAGGAGGCGCTAAAGTGGCTTTTCTGCTGCGCCATATTTAAAAAGTGGCGTAATGTATGCATTGCGCCACTTTATACCCCCTTGCGCCACATTATGCCTGTGCCAGGCATAAAGTATGCAAGGGGCGTGTTCCGGTGCTAGGAGGCACACAAAAAATGGCGTGGTGAAATTTTAAAGATTTCACTGCACCATTCTGGGGATCATTTTTAACGCCTGCTCAGAGCAGGCATTAAAATGATGATCCCATAGTAACTTATGGGCCTCCTTGCACTTTGCTGCACTAGCATCAACATTTTTGATGCTAGTGTAGCAAAGCACTGCAATAGCATAAAAAATGTTGACACTTTTGTGCTAACGACCGCCATGGTGGGCAGTATTATAAATACGGCGCAACCATGGTATCGTTAGTTGCCGGTAGAAGGGCGCAGGAAAAGTGCCTCATCATAGCTGATGCACCACTTTTTCTTAAATATGGCCCTTAGTGTTTCTCTGCTGCCTTTTTCGAAGCCCACTGTGCGCATGTCCATACCTTTTCCTGATTGTTCTACAACTATGAACAGCCTATCAATAGGGATGGTGACCAAAAGATGTATTGCAGTCCTGTAACAGATAGGTCACTGATGTACCATTCATGTTTAATCCAAGGCTGTTCAGTGTAACCGATAGCCAATTGGTAGCCATACTGTGCTATGCAGGGCACAAGTCCTAAAACAAGAAGTGGGGACACTACCAAGTTAAGCAGTGTGCAAGTGACATCACGGTGCGGCGCGTGACTTCGCACATGGCATTACAGGGAGTGACATCGCAGGAAGTGGCATCACAACCCCTAACTTTACAGGAAGTGCCATCATAAGAAGTGACATCAGATCTAAAGATGTCACACGTATGCTTAGTAGGTCTGTCTTGAGTACATTTGAGCACATCATCAGCATACATACAAACACACCTCACATGTAACCTTATGCAAGGTAACGCAATGCAGGGCAATGTGCTGCCTTGCGTTTGTGTTTTTTTTAAAACAAATCAACTGAACCAGGATTTGTGTGGCACTATAAATCCCAAAATAGTTTTTGCCTCCGGGTTGCACCAAAAACGTGATGCAATCCTACGCAAAATCTGTGCCTCCACTTATACATTTGTTTTTAAAAACTGTGCCATCAAGAAAATGGCAACGAGGAGAAACAGGACAGTAAATCTGTCCTGCCTAATTGGTTGCAAAGTATGACTTTTAAAATATCTTATGGGGTTAAGGCACCTGCTGCAGAGATCTTTGGGTTCCTAGTAATTCTGAGAGAATAATAATGGTACGATAACTTTGGTGGTTAACACATTTGCTGGAAAGAACTGTTTTGCCTTGTGCCCCTTTTAACGCAAAGCAGCATTGATGGTCAATGTGTCTCCTGCAAAGCACATCATGTAACATGCAGAGGCCAGATCTTTATTTTATGTAGTTAGGTAAGTGGGGTACTTCTTTTAACACAGAGATACTTTTGTTACTTGCAGTTCATAAAATGTATTCCTTCTAATATATTGCAGCGAGAAGTGAAGCAAGATATGTGACTCCTACACCTTGTAACCCTCACCTTCTTATGTACCATATCCTGAATATTGATGTACAAACTTCTGTGATTGAATGTGAATGTAATGAGTGTGTTTAATTTAAAGGGCTCTGACACCCTGCATTGGAATGAGTAGCGCTATAACAGAAATAAAAAAATAGCGGTACTTACATTGTTATTGTGTGCAAATCCTGGGACAGACCAACACATCTGACATTCTTACAACAGTACAATCATATCGCTCAAATACAGGGACTGCACAAGGTCAAAGTGTGTCTCTCTTAAGTACCTGTGAAATGATCACAAGCTGTGAGCCTTTTTTACCCTTCCACTGCATTTATATCTATATGTTAGGCTCCAAATAGGAGCCAAACAGGATACTCCAACAAAAGGAAGACTGAAGGCCCCTTAAATTTGGCCTTTGCATTGGCCCAGCTGGAGCTTGAATTATGACAGCTCCCTCGCCTGCACATTCTTGCTCGGATCGAAAGCACAGGGCATGCAGACACTGCTGAATGTGTCCTGGTGTCTGAAAACTACACCGAGAAACGTCCAGCATTTTCCAGTAGGCCCAAGCTTCTTCTTGGCAGGGTGGACGGCGTCCACCCTGTGAAAATAGTGGGTGGACACTGTCCACCCTCGTATACCCTCGACTTGTGCCTTGGTGCTATGTTGCACTGTACAGCAGTGTTTTATGTCTGTCTAGTGGATTTCCCAGAATGCACCACTGCATCTGTATTCAGATTAGAATCAGCATTGCAGTGAAATTTTACTCTTGCACAGGAGGATATATTTTGATGTTGCCTTAAAGTCCAGGGTCATTAATCTCAAAATGAGTTACTGCGTTAAATTGTTTGTGTTATGACTTACTCAGGTTATATATTTACTACCCTGCAGTTCACACAAAGAAGGGTTAGTTCATGTGGTCAGTAGCTCTGATTCGAGGATTAACAGTGGCCTAGCAGAATTGATGTTTAGCTTTTGTTTAACTTTTTCCTCCTCCAAACTAAGCAATTGTTATGCAATTTGTTTCATTTCATATACTCTTGTGACCATTTGTAGTGGACCCATAAAGCAGCTACCTACAATGACCTCACTATAGTATCCGCCCTATTGCTTACATGATTGATTGGGAAATAGAGATTCAGACCCTCATTTATGTAGATTTGGCGTAGGGCAGAACTGCAAGTCACCTTGCTGCACTGCCCTATGCCAAAGTGAAAAAGTAGGAATGTGCCATCTTTATGCAACACTGTGCATTCCTGACCTTTTCCCCTGCGCTGGTTCAGTTTCAGCAGCCATAGCGCAAACACAGTTATCCTTGCATTGTGGTGCCAGTGTGTCTGTGTTGTGGCAAGATTGTTTTGTGTAGGAAGTGGCACCTTCCTGCACAAAAACAATCCTGAGAGGGGTTTTCCTCTTTGTATGTTTGCTCCAGAAAGCAGCACATGTGGTAAGAGGAAACAACAAGGAGAAATACAAATATTTCTTCTCTTTACACCTTACCTCAGGAGGCATAGGGTTTTGGCGCATCCCCAGTTTACATGGTTTTGTAACTCTGGGAAAGCATCAAAATCCATGAGTGTTCAAAAATATGTACCTCAATTTCTAAGCCTAGCTTCCACACAACTAAATACTGTGATCAAAGTAAAATTGCGGAACACTTCTTTAGCTGGTTTCCCTCATCTAGGGCCACCATGATATGGGCTTTATTATATGAGAAATGAAAACTTACCTGCTTAGGTCAGTGTGACCTAGAATAATCGAAGAACAAACATATTCTCATTTTGACTGGGTAATGAAACGATTTCATGCAATAGTGAATGTTGCAGCTTTTTTGAAGAAAAGACTCACCTCTGTGATAACCTAGAAAAGTGTTATTGTCCCTATGTGGAAATAAAAATATTTACCAGTTTTGTGAAACATTGATAGATGTGCAGTGTTTATCATGCATTTCATTCTGCTGCACTGGCTATCTGGCTATGCAAAGTGCAAATCTACATCCCAATCCTCGATTCACCAGAAGTTCTACCACAAATAAATGGAGACTTTGGTTCAGAGTATCTAATACATATTTAGGTGCAGTACTCAATTTAGGATTTGAAGATCAAAAGATCTTGGCACATATAGTACTGGAAGAAAGCAAAAACCTTAATGAGTATAAGAAGCTGTGAGGGCATTTGAATCTCATTTTTATGTACAACTTTGTCTTGTGATGAGACATACATTTTTACATGAACATAGTGTCAGATAAATTCTATTGATTCCTGTGTAGTCACAATCCAATTGTTAACAGTTGAGTGCTTAGTTGAAAAGCTTATTTTCCTATTGATTTGTGATTAAATTCTAGTATATTGCTAGAATAAGGAGGTACAACAAAAGCTTTTCTCCATGAAGATTCATCAGTCAGTGAGACTGTAGACATTGCTAAAAGCATTGAAGCATCACAGAGTTCTGCTGTTGACAAGTATACTGACATTATCTGTGTCACACTAGAAACCAGAGTAAGACATGTTAGAACTAGTCAAGCTTAAAATAAGGCCATCTTTCTCCAAACAAAACAAAAAAAACAAATGTGTTAGGTGTGAATATCCATCACATATTCCAAATGGAAGAGGTAGTCCTACAAAGAATGCCATGTTCAAGTCTTGTTGTTGCCAAAGTGTGCACTCTGTGCCACCTTATTCCAAACCAGTTCACTCTACACCACTGCACTTTATGCCAATCTACTCTGCACCACCACACTCTATGCTACTCTGTTCTACTCTTCATCCCTGTACTGTACACCACTGCTCTTTCTGCCACTGGACTCTAAACCACTCTACTCTGTGCCACAACAATCTATGTCAATGCACTCTTTGCCAATGCTCTCTATGCCACTCAACTATACACCATTGCACTCTATGATACTCTACTCTGCAACACAGTGTTCTCTGCCATTGAACTCTCCGCCACTCTACTCTGCACCACTGCACTGTATGCCACTGTATTATACACTACTACACTCTACTCTGAACCACTCTACACTACTGAAAACTATGCCACTGCGCTCTATGCCACTGTACTTACACCACTGCACTCTATGACAATGTACTCTACAACAGTCTATACTACACCGCTGCATTTTATGCCACTCTACTCTATGCCACTGCACTCTACTCTGCACCACTTCACTCAACGCTGCTTCATTCTACTCTGTAACACTCTACTTACTGCCACTGCACTCTATACAACTCTACTCTACACCACTCCACTCTACACTATTTCACTCCTCTCTGCCCTGCACCACCCCAGTCTATGCCACTATACTCCACTGTGTACCACTGTACTCTATGCCACTGCACTCTACTCTGTAAAACTCTACTCTATGCCTCGGCACTGTACCCCAATCTACTCTGCACCACTGCACTCTGTGCCACCATACAGTACTCTGTAACACTCTACTTACTGCCACTGCACTCTACGCCACTCAATTCTACTCTGCAGCACTGCACTCTACACCACTGTTCTCTATGCCACGCTACACCACTGCACTCTATGACCCTCTACTCTGCAACACTGCACTCCCCGCCACTGAACTCTCTGCCACCCTACTCTGCACCACTGAACACTATGCCACTACCCACTATGCCACTGCACTCTATTTTACCCCACTCTATGCTACACCACTATACTGAACTCTATGCCAATGCACTCTACACCATTTTGCATCACTCAGTTCTACATCAACTATTTTATTGATAAAATTATGAATTGAGAAATAACAACAAATACGGTGGCATGCAAGGTCAGCTTGAACCCATATAGAGATATAAATGTTGACTGAGGTTCACATAACAATAACAAACAATACCTATGTATACTATTTAATAGAGGAAGAGGAGGATGAGAGAATAAGA
Source organism: Pleurodeles waltl (assembly GCF_031143425.1). Lineage (NCBI taxonomy): Eukaryota > Metazoa > Chordata > Amphibia > Caudata > Salamandridae > Pleurodeles > Pleurodeles waltl. The sequence continues at coordinate 195,721,558 of NC_090442.1, forward strand.
AGGGGGAAAAGGGGTAGTGAGTACAGTGATGGTAATGAGGAACAAGCAAAAGTCTAAGCGAAATATGGTAGACGGACAGGGGCATCTTGCAAAAAGAGGGTCCATGTAAGAAGAAAAATATCTGCTTTGTCCATTAAATTGTAAATGATCTTTTCATTTGATGCAATCTTGTACATCTCTGCAAGCCATTCCTCATGGGACGCAAATTGTGGAGAGCACCAATGTCGCAAAATATTGATTTTGGCAGCTGTAAGGGCAGTGATAAGTAATCGACGAGCATGCTGGGTCAATTTAGGAATGTCCCATAAGTCATGGAGGGTTTAGGAAGTGGCAAAGGCAAATCCATAGATTCCCGGAGCAAAGACTCTACTGACGTCCAGAAGGAGTCTATGGTGGGACAGTCCAACAAAATATGGGCAATGTCACAGGGCTCATAGTCACATCACCAACAAGCAGAATGAGGGAGCAACCCTGCAGCCTGGAGACACGGCAGGGTCCAATGCTAGCCCTCAAGGATCTTACGAAGACTGAGTTTCATCTGTGCTTCACATACTCCTCATTCTAGGCCTCCAAAAGGGCTTCCCATTCTTCTTCATCATATTCCACCTGCAGACGAGCCTGCCAATTCATCCTGAGGCTGGGAATATAGATGCTGAATAAAGAGGTTATATAATCTGGACATCACATCTGTAAACTGACCCCACTTGTTGAGCTAAGAGAGCACCAGGGAACAAGGAATGGTCCAGGGTTGGGGACACAATTTACTCAGCAGATAATGACATAATTGTGTATATCACCATTGCTGAGTATGCAGCAAGCCAACTTCGTTGTGTAGCATCTCAGAGGACTTGAGTTCACCACCAGACATCAAGTGTGTAAGATTCAGAATCCCAACTCTGCCCCAGTAAGGCATGGTCCCTCCTATGCAAGTGCCTGCATTGTTCCAGATGGGAGCTTTGTTATATAGATGTGCATCCACCGAAAAGAGCTTGTGGGCCCCGCATCCAGGCAGTGTACATGGCTTTCAGCATGGTATTGGGGAAGTCGATGACACTGCACTCTACAGCACTCTACTGTACTCCACTGCAGACTGTGCCACTCAACTCTATGTCACTGCACTCTACCCTGCACCACTCCACTCTCCCCTGCACCACTCTACTCCATGCCACTTGTACGCTGAAACAATCTACTCTACGCTACTGCACTGTACATCATTGCACTCTACGCTACTCTCCATAACTCTGCACCACTCCACTCTCCATTGCTCTAGTCTGTGTCACCCACTCTGCACCATGCCACACCACTCTGTGTCTCGCTACTCCACTCTACACTGCACCATTCCACTCTATGCCACGCCACTCTGTGTCTCGCTACTCCACTTTACAATGCACCATTCCACTCTATGCCACGCCACTCTACTCTGCACCACCCTGCTTTATGCCACACTGTGCAAAACCACTGCAATCTACTCCTCTTTACTTAAAACCAATGCACATTACTTTAATCTACTCATCTACTCTGCTGCACTGCATTCTATGCCACTGCACTCTATGCCACTGTACTCTATGCTACTCTCTTCTACTCTGTACCACTGTACTCTATACCACTCTACTCTGCACCCCTCTACGCCACTGCACTGTATGCCAATGCACCCTACTCCACTCTGTTCTACACCACTGCACTCTACAACACTCTGCTCTGCAACACTGCACTCTCTGCCACTCTTCTCCACAATGCTGAACTCAACGCCACTGCACTGTGCTTTAAACCAATGCACTCTATGCCACTACACTCTACATCACTCTACTCTGCATAATTGCACTCTATGCCACTGCAGACTATGCCATTGCACTCTATACCAATCCACTCTACACTACTCTAATGTACTCTGCACCACTGCACTCTATGCCTCTGCAATCTATGTTGCGCTACTCCACTCTGTGCCACTCTACTCTATGCCATGCCACTCGACTCTAAACCATTACACTCTACCTCATTGCATTCTACACCACTTTACTCAACACCACTGCACTCTATGCCAATCTACTGTGCACCACTTTGCTCTAGGCCACTCTGACATCACACTCCACAATACTCCACTGTGCACTCTACCCGCTCCCTCTGTGTCACTCCATTCTACAACACTTTGTGCCAATCCACTCCGCTCCACTCTATGACAGTCTACTCGGCACTACACCACTTTACTCAACTCCATGTTACTTTATTTCACTCTGCGCCACTTCACTCTGCTTTACACCTTTCCACTCTACTTTATGCCATTAAGGTTTATGAACAGTAGCCACGTGGGTGTACAGCATGGCTAAAACACATTGGTAAAGCCAATATCTCTTGCATCGGTGTGAACTGTTTACTTTGCCCATGGTTGTCTTTTGTAGGCACAGGGAGGTTAAGTGAGTTGCCCAGAATCACAGCCCGTTGAGCCAACCATGAGACTCGAACTTTGTTCCCCAGCTCCAAAGTCAGCAGCTTTGGCCATTAGGCCACATCCTTTCCCCAGTACATGTTCTAAACAACAATACAATTCTCAGGGAGAAGAACAACTACGTTAACAGGACATTAAGGTTCCTGGGGTACGAAAGTATCTCCAGCACACTAAAAAGATAAGAAATTCAGAAGTTAACGCACTATGTAAACATTATCTCCCTCAGCCGCTTTCTCACTTGACCTTAAACCTACCGCTAGGCGCCATCATGGGTATCCCAGACTTCTCTGCTTCAAAGAAGCATTGGTTTCATAACTCAGTCAGTAGCAGGATTCAGAGCCTTAGAGGACACGCATGCCTTGATGCTCAGTCTTTGTGTATTTATTTAAATCTTCACTTGTTTTTCTTTAGCGCACTTTAAAGCATGAACAGCTTGCATACCATATTCTTCGAGCTCCTTCAGGGCATGGGGGGACTGAATATTGCTGCCAAATGGTTGTGCTGATTTGGTTGTGTGTTCCATAGTTTTTTGCTCATTTTTCCTCTGGACCTTTCGAAAACGCCATTAACTTTGATCTTTCGTTTGTTATTATTTAGGCACCTTACGTTGCTACAGTTTTCATATATGTAGGATGTGTTGTAGACCTTATTCATCTTGTGGAAAACGTGTGTCATCTGGTCCCCGGTCCTCTTCTTTTGGCTCGTTTGTTCAGAATCTCTCTCTCGCTCTCTCTCTGTCTCTCTTTCTCTCTGTCTTTTTAGTTCTTTTTGTCCTTTCTTTGTTTCCAGCCCCCTCTCTCTTTCTCCCCCTCCCTCCCTTTTGTCCCTGAGTGTCACTCGCTTGACTGTGCCCTTTTGTCCCTTTGTTTCGCAGACTGCAAGATTCTTGGGTGAAGAGGACGGCTCTGTGATGACCCAGCTCCTCAACATGGGGATGTTCAAACAGTAAGAATGGGGTATTTTTAGCGCTTGTCTCCTGGGGCAGAGCAGCTGAGGCCTGCTACTTGAAGCCTGCTGCCGTGCTCGCTGCTTCACCCACGCCCTTCTCCCCTTTCTATGTCTGCGAGTTACCGCAGTACCTTAGTGCAGTGTTGTCCAACCTTTTTATCGCCGCGGACCGGTAAATGTTTGATAATTTTTCAGTGGCCCGCTTGTCCCATTGTGTGACAAGCGGGCCACGGAAAAATTATCAAACATTTACCGCCTGCCACAGTGGGGCGGCCCGGTGCTGATTGATCCACGGACCGGCACCGGTCCGCGGCCCGGGGGTTGGGGAACACTGCCTTAGTGCTTCGATACTCTGCCAATTTCATATAGAAGCCGAGGTATTTAGGAAGTACTGGAGGTTACTCTGACTGGTTCCAAGCACTGTCAGCGATGTCGCATAAGGAATCTAAAGCACAAAGAGATAAAATGAGTGGCCTAGGATCACACAGTTTGGCCAGGTAGGAGCTAGGATTGGAAGCCCGGTCGCCTAGTAGAAAGTCAAGAATTTAGGGCCATATGTACGAACACATTTTCCCATAGACACAGAATGGGTAAAACCCTTTGCTACATCTGGCCCTTAGTCACTAGACCACTTCTGATTCTATGGAACCTTCATGTCTACTGTCTGATGAAATAATGTATACTGGCAAGACGATGTCATTGACCACTTCCCTCTCTTAACAATGAAGGGTCACGTCTGGCTCCCCTTACTTGTCATGTAGGGAAGGGAACACCAGAGGAGCCCTTGAATAGTCACATGTGAACATTGGAATATGTCGCTAAGCTCAGAAATCCGATTTGTTGGCCAGTGGCTCCAAGATTCTTCCTTGTGGAGAGTTCTCAAGACTCACTACTTGGTCGTGGCTCCCACACCCTGCATTGTAGCCTCACACTTTAGCCAGATTCAGTAGTCCTGTTGACTTTAATAGAACCTCACAACTGAGACTTCAGACCCCATCTCTGGACTCTTGGGCAGTCATCTCGGTTCATTAGCACAGCGAAGGACTGCTAAAAATATGGAAGGCCTGATGATTAAGGAGTTACAGCCTACCAGCTCTTGCTTTCCTATTACACAGCTGCCTCTTGCGTCAGGAGGGGGTATTGTTGGATGACAGCAGCGTTTGGGATATGATGGTACATTCATTTTTATGTCTGCTCTCTTTCATAGGGTGACGCTGTTTGATTACCAGGCCATGTGCAAGGTGACATATCACCACCACAGCGGCGCGCGGACCCTGCTGAACGTACGTATTGTTACAACTGTACCAGTCACAGACCACTTGACGTAGCCTATCTGTTGACCTATTATAGGAAATAACCAAGTGACCCAGCCACATCAAGTAAACAATGAACTCCAGTTCGAAACAATGAGGTCTTTCAGGGTTGCCCGAATATTCACAACCAAGCAGACAAAGCGGGATTTGCTTCATGGCCAATATCTGGCACACCACTGTCTACAAACTGACAGCTACGCCCCATCATTGTCTACCCAGTCTCTTGACATACCACAGCGTACAGACTGACGTCCATAGCCCCATCATTGTCTAACAAGTTTCTGAGACCCCACTGTCTAGAAACTGACATCAGTGGCCCCATCAATGTCTAACCAGTCTCTGACACACAACAGTGTACACACTGACATTTATAGTCCATCAATGGCTGACCAGTCTCTGAGACACAGCAGTTTACACACTGACATTTATAGCCCATCAATGGCTGACCAGTCTCTGACACACAGCAGTGTAACACACAACAGTGTACACACTGACACTTATAGCCCATCAATGGCTGACCAGTCTCTGACGCACAGCAGTGTAACACACAACAGTGTACACACTGACATTTATAGCCTATCAATGGCTGACCAGTCTCTGACACACAGCAGTGTAACACACAACAGTGTACACACTGACATTTACAGCCCATCAATGGCTGACCAGTCTCTGACACACAGCAGTTTACACACTGACATTTATAGCCCATCAATGGCTGACCAGTCTCTGACACACAGCAGTTTACACACTGACATTTATAGCCCATCAATGGCTGACCAGTCTCTGACACACAGCAGTGTAACACACAACAGTGTACACACTGACATTTATAGCCCATCAATGGCTGACCAGTCTCTGACACACAGCAGTGTAACACACAACAGTGTACACACTGACATTTATAGCCCATCAATGGCTGACCAGTCTCTGACACACAACAGTGTACACACTGACATTTATAGTCCATCAATGGCTGACCAGTCTCTGACACACAGCAGTTTACACACTGACATTTATAGCCCATCAATGGCTGACCAGTCTCTGACACACAGCAGTGTAACACACAACAGTGTACACACTGACATTTATAGCCCACCAATGGCTGACCAGTCTCTGACACACAGCAGTGTAACACACAACAGTGTACACACTGACATTTATAGCCCATCAATGGCTGACCAGTCTCTGACGCACAACAGTGTACACACTGACATTTATAGCCCATCAATGGCTGACCAGTCTCTGAGACACCACTGCTTGCAGACTGACATCTATGGCTCCATCGTGTTCTAGCCAGTCTCTAACACACCACAGTCAACATACTGACAGCTGTGGGTCCATCAGCATGTAACCATTCTGTGACACACCACTGTCTACAGACTGATACCTGTGGCCCATCACTATCTAACTGTCCTCTTCATAGATGCTGAGTACTGTTTTAGGGCTGCTATGCCAATCTAGTCTACCGACTCCCCAGTCTGCTCTTGTGCCATGGATTACATTCAGTCTCTTGTTCGGTCCGTGCTCGGTGTATGCCAAAAGGATTAGGGATTCCAAAGCTTCTACTAACCACCATCCAAGATTCTTCTTGTACCAATGCTGTCTGTCTTCTGAGAAAGCACCTGACACCAAATTCAAGTCCGCCCACCTCACTGCACACCTCAAAAGACCCAACGTGAACTACCTCAGCAGTATACTGTGATAATGACACTCACACTGCAAGTGTAGGTTAATCCTTTTTGTAAATACAACAGGTACAAAGATCTCCAACTAGACATATGTCTTCCCTTTCTTCCATAAATGACTAGCTAGCACTCCGGCATCACCTAGTGCTGAAGTGGGCATCTGAGACTCTCACTTTCCAAGTTCTAGTGACCTTAACTCTGCATGAATGTCTGTCTGCAGGAACCGCATCCATCATTTTCTAAACAACTTACACCCATGCTTACACTCAGGCTTCAAGCATACAGCCACACTCATGGACAATATATGGCCATTCCACATAGTGTGGTATCAAACAGAATGCACAATACTACTGCAGTTGTGCCACCTGTCTGCAAATATTGTTCAGAATACTAAAGCTGTGCCTTCATAAATACCGTTGTCAATAGATTATAATCTTTCTAATTTCAAAATTAGTACCCCAAAACACATTTAGAAACTTATGGGGGTAATTAAAAAAAAATAATCATGCCTTCCATTTTGTGGTTTTTTTTTTACTGCAGTCTAGCGGGAGAGCTTCAGGATCGTGGCAAAAAAACCATTTTTTTTTAATTTTCAGATTGTCAGTGTTAACATTTTTAGACTCATCCAGTAGGATTGTCCCACAGTTTTTTTTATCTTGTTAAACATAAGATGAGCCTTTGGGTGCCCTCTTGCATAGTCGTCACATCAAAAACTAGCTGGGCTTCTTCGATGTATAACTGAAACACAGTGCCAGAATGAAGACGTGTTACTTGGGAGCATCACATTAATACTGACGACCAGTCAAGAATGCGCTGAGAGTTGCAGACATTAAAAGCCACTTTGGCAAAGATGGTGGTCAGACAGTCCTTGGTGTCACATAAATTGTGTAACACTAGGGTTTCTTGCTGCACACTGCTTATGTAAATAAAGCTAGAATATTGCCTGAATCACAAGTAAACGTCCAGCCATACCATAAATATGTTACATGTCTCTCAAAACATTATTTACCATTTAACTGTATTTAGGATTGTTCATACCATCTAGACCAGGCACTACGGGAAAGGCGTGGGACGGTAGTTTACTTCCTGCCTGTCATGTAAGGCACATTGCTTGCTTGTGACTACCCTTGAGACTCTGACTTAACAAAGTCTATCACAATCATCACCACGTTGCAATACTAACCAATCATCATCTTATGTATGAAATATAGTTCACTCACACATACAGCATGTAGTAATGCAGGGTTCTCTTGCTGGCCGAAGGTAAGCTGAGACCTCCATATTCCCTCTCACATCATCTTGTAAAACATCAGGGGTTAATGCGATTACTACAAGCTGTATGTGTGGATGAGCAGTATATTATGCAGGAATCATTTTTGAGTTTTTTTTGTAATTTCCTTAGCAAACATTTGTATTCATCGGAGCATCAATCCTGTTTTTGGCAGGTGTTAAGTGTCCATTTAGGATACAGACAGGTGTTGTTCACTGTGGTTGCTAGTGGTTTGACTTGATCAGTGAAGGAGACCAAGGAATCTTCTAAGCATGATGAGTGGTGATTGCCTTTGGATGGCCAGAATGGATGACTTGGTGTTATGAATGTGGTAATTAAAGGGTTGAATGTAGCAGGTTCATGATTATTCCAGCCATGAAATGTTGATTATGATGTAATTAAATGAGCCCTTTTTAGGACATAGGTTTGTTGATGAGCTGTGTCACACAGTAGCAGTGAGTGTTTTTTACAAGGCTGAAACATCTCATAGATGTTTAGCTCAGAGACTGGCATCTCCAATCACAAGTAAATTGTCAAAGCTTGGAAGATGAATAAAAACACTGTCTGGCTGGTCATATTTAAACAGGATGAGGATTTTGCAAGTGAATTTTGGTGAAACAGATTTTTATGGCACTAGCTTGAATGGATGTATGTGAATGGAGGTTTAACCAAGAGCTCTTCAGATTCTTCCTGGAGGTGATGCGGACTCCGCCACCTTTGTGGCACCTGTCAGGAATAATGCTAGACAGTGCTTGGTTTGGCATGGTAAGTGACCATGCTTCAGTGAGGCCCTATGATACCAATGTAATGGGGTTTCTGATTTCCATGGCAGCAAGCACTGACAATTATGTGAGCTGTGAGTGAAACGTCCCTTCAGGAGTGCTGTTCCGCTGATGCTAATGTATGAGCTAAGCATCTGATGTTAACAGTGCAGGTGATGAAGTGATCATTTAGCCGCTGAAGAGCATAGGAGAAGGTTGATTAATTGAAGGCGGTTTTGAGGGAGGTTTTCCATGACCGCTGAAGGGGATTGAGCTTGATTTCCTGTGACGCTGTGGTGGAGAAGAGGAGGTGGATTGTTTATACGGAGCACGAAGGGTAAAAGTTTATTGGTACTGACATTGATTTGTCAACTGTTATGTCCTCTGAAGTATATGTGAGTTATCATGTGGCACAATATAAAACTTCCAAATAAACAAAAGGTAAATAAATACATGAATAAATCATCTACATGTTCTTGGTGAATTTAGAATTCAGTTAACCCATAAATTCAGTGACTCGCCAAAGTAGATTTGGCATTCTTAAACATACGTCATTGACTGCTTGAAAACTCTTGGATGCAAAGGGTAAATGACACAGTGTTAACTTTGGCCATTGAAGCCTCTGTGGAGGCAGGGGTGATGCATGCAGGACAAGAACCTGCACCCAGAAACTTGAGAGTTCTGTGCATAGCCAAAGGACAGGCCTAGTGGTCTCTCGCGGAAATGGAGCAGGGCCATAAAGCAAAGGCTGTGGGGAAAGGCCAGGTCCTGCACCAAGAGTTTTCTGGGGACAGTTGAAGGCCAAGTCCAGGGTTCCCTAGAAGTAGGAGGGTGGGATGCAAGGCCTAAATGAAGGATCTGGCTGAAGGACAGGGTCTGCACTCTGATTGTACTGACTAAGAGCTTTTTCATAGTTGGGCCAGTAACTTTAGAATTATTCTCTCACCCTCTATCTTTGGTCAGGACCTACTTTTTAAAATTCTGTAAGAGCTTAAAAATGGATTTTTTGAGTAAACTTGCTCAGCGCGAAGACACTCAGTATGAGTAACAGCCTGTGCTGTATAAATCTTCATCATTATCCTCATGAGCTCAGAAACACTTCCACTCTGTAGAGGGTCTCTCCTAGGGCCTGCTGGCCAAAGTGGCCTTAGTGCTGTCATAAATAGTTTGAGGGGAAATTATGATTATATTATTCACCATAAATTCAAATTGTCAATTTATTTTCGGAAAATTTGAAATGTACCTATGAAATCCCTTTAAATGGCTGTAAATGTCAATGTTTTTAACACAAACATTCCTTTAACGAAGTGTTTTCAATACATATGTATATCTGCACCTCTAATCATTCCATGCTTTTGTGGAGACACGTGACACTAATTTATGTGGCATGAATTAAGAGATGACAATTTCAGCATCCAAGTTCCAAAAGAAAACCCAAGCCCTTCCTTTGCTTCTACAGAGTGACAAAGAAGATGTCTGAAGATAGTAGGGTCTCAGTGGAAGTCGTGCAAGCAGTTTAATCAGATATCATGTTGGCTGTAGAATGACAAGCAGAATTGATTTTAAATGTGTCAACGCAGTCAGAGCAGCGACGTTGATGGGCTGCGCATCAGTGCCTTTACGATGGAATGCATGACTACAAGACTTAGAAAATGGACAGAGTGCAAGAAAAAGTTAGCTATGTGATGCCATTCTGTGGTGGAAAGCTGTTAGGCCCCTTAATGCACAAAGACATGAAGAAGTCCTTTGGGCGCAGGAAATACGCTGGCCCTATTCATGAAAACACATATTCAGACATATTCTCAAAGCTTCCACAGACTAGGTTGCATGGTCCCAAATTATCAGGGAAGGATAGGTGCAATCATCTTCAGCATCATCATTTTCCACAAAACCAAAGAGTGGTATGTGTATGACAAGAGTCAGATGATCTTCCCATAGGTTGACCGAAAAGGTTTTAAAAGTCATTCTGACGGGATCGGGTGCAGATGCATGGATGCTGAAGGTAATCCTACATGTTTATTTAATCATGTGACCAGGATTCACTAGAACACAGGAGTCAGAGAGACGCCATGCCTTAGGCAGAAACAGACAAGAGGATCATTCATGCTTGTTATATCCTTGACTTATTGCGCAGTGTAGTACTAGAGGCACCAGGAGGGTTGATTCTTGAGCTAAAAGGGTCAGCAAGTGACTAAGAACCACTGATGGACTCCGCATCACAGCCCTGCAGCTTCTTTGGAACTACCAGTGTGCACTGCATCTTCTATGCAGGACTTTGCATCACAAACCCTTAATTGACGGCATCCTCAAAGACAAAGCTAGACTACACATCACAGCCTTGCAGCTCCTCTGCACTGCTGATGCAAGATGCACTGTTGATGCGGGATCTCGCAATGCTCTGCACCCTGGATTTAAGCTACTTTATTCAGCGGGCTTACTGAGTCCCTGTATCCGGCCCGTGCTCCAACTTCTTACTTTGCGCAACCAGATGTCCACAGTTGGCGCTTTTGCTGCTAGGTGCTATTTTTACTTAAAACGTTGAAACTTTGAAACTGCATCTCTCCGGTTCCATTGATTGGATTTTCTTTACCTTTGGTTCAAATAATTTATTAAATTTTAATCTATTTTTCTAAATCGGTGTGTTTTTTTTTCTTGTGTTGTGTTTTTAGTTTGAAGTGCTGCCTAAATACTTTACACATTAACTCTAAATTAAGCCTAACTGCAATTTTGCCAAGCTACCAGAGGGTAAAGCACAGGTTAATTTGGGGTTTGCTTGTGTTTCACCCTGACAGGAATTGTGGTTGCTAATTGAGTAGGGTTTCATCTCCCTTAACCAGTAACCCAATTTCCAACAACCACTTATTTCAAGATGCTAATGTTTTACTGGATCGTACTGTTTGCTTCTCCGGAGAACTGAATGAAGGCATTAAGGCCCATATTTATACTTTTTTAGCGCCGCATTTGCGTCATTTTTTTACGCAAAAGCAGCACAAACTTACAAATTCTTATTGTATTTTGTAAGTTTGTGCCATTTTTACGTAAAAAAATTACGCAAATGCGGCACAAAAAAAGTATAAATATGGGCCTAGGTGTTCGAGATGCCTTCTGTCCCAAATCCAGTGAATCGAGCTCTGTGTAATTTTCTCCAGTACATTATGCTAGGACACCACCGTGAGTGTTTATAATTTCTGTTTGATCCTAACTTTAGAGATGTTTACCAAAAGGATAGCACCTCTGGTAGGGATGGATTCTGCAGGAGGAGGGGTAATGTTTCACCTATATGTGGACAATTGACTAAATCCTCCTCCATCATTGAGCCAGTATGTAAATTGACCCCAGAGGTTGGCTTCCTAATCAGTCGTAACAAATCACATCCAGTTCCCTCCCAGAACATAGACGCTACTGGGGCGTTATTGCATGCACACATCTGCTAATATTTTGCTGTAAATCAGGATTCAGAGGTGGAGAGGTCATCTGGGAGGATTCTTGTAATAAACAGCATAATTACGTCGGTAGTTGATGTAGCCTCTGGCCAGGCCCTCTTCTCACGTTGGCATTCACTGCCGCCGAATTACAATCAGGGCATTCCAGTCATTCGAAGAATGTGTGAGGTTCTGCTGTGGTTCTGTAGAGAAGGCAATTCATCTGTATCCCCCAGCTCCAAATGTGGGTGACGGCGACTGCCAGCAGCATGGGATGTGTAGTAAATTTAGATGCTGTGAACACACACGGACATTGGACACAACTGGTGACATCAAAGCCTTCAACTGAAGGAAACTAAAGGCTGGGATGTCAGTGGTGCGAGCCTTTTACATAAGTATCAGGATAGCACATCAGAGCAGATAACTTGGTGACGAAGAGTCACTTAAATAAGGACATCCTTAGCTTTGGGAACAAGGTTCATGTTTTATTTGAGGTCTTATAGTGGTATATTGTAGAAAGCCATATGCATGTTTTTATCAATATGTATTATTATTATATGGTAGTACTAATGAATATCGAGCCCAAAAATATTGACATACAAGAATATTGTGGACAGAATATCGAGGGACAACATATCGAAAGGTAAGTGCATATAGGTAAGTATAGATTAACAATTCCGAACTCCACATCTACGTATAGAATATCTTTACCTCCTTTCAATATTTTGTCTTAGATATTCTGCACACTTTATCATGACATATGTATTTTGGCCGTAGTTCTTCATAAATGTTGCTCTGCTTTTGTTTAAATGTCATGATGGCTGCCCACGACCACCTCGCATTATAATGTGCTCATTGCGTTTGGGTTGACAAGTAGATAGTACCAACATATCTTTTCAATTTTCGTTTTTTTTGTCTTGTTTTAAGAAATTTCTTTCTGAAAAGTTTAATTTCATTTGTGTTGTGTAGTGGTGGGCGATATATTCAGCTCTGTCTGCACAGATGGTGGGGGTTTGGCCACTCAGTTCTGGCCATAGTTGCGGAGTTTTTTCTCACGCGCAGCTCACAAGTGGTACGTTGGCGAGCACGAGTGAGACTTGGCATCCCCAACATGATGTTTGCTTGCTAAGGGGGCACATGGTAAGATTTCTACAATGCAGACGGTTGCGGGGCGTCGCAATCATTCGTTGTCAGAAAGCTACAGCTCAAGTAGAAAATCTTGAGCGGCAGCAAAATCAATTCAAGAAGCTGCACTCTCTGGCTTGCCACGTTCATGCTGAACAAGCTCCTGCCACTAAATCACGGGGCCACATGCCTATTTCCTTCCATTTGTGCAATTCCACGGAATATTGCAGGTTTTTTTGTAATTCCGCAGAGTTAAACTGCTCGGACCTACGCCCATATTTATACTTTTTTAGCGCCGCATTTGCGTCATTTCATGACGCAAAGGCGGCGCAAACTTGCAAAATACAATTTTATTTTGTAAGTTTGCGCCGTCTTTGCGTAAAAAACCGGCACAAATGCGGTGCTAAAAAAGTATAAATACGGGTCTATGGCCCTCATTTCAACTTTGGCGGGCGGCGGTTGCCTTCCGCCAAGTTAAAACCGCAGGTCGGCCGCCAATGCAGCCGCACTCCCGCGGGTTCTATTTGGAGATCCCCGCTGGGCGGAAACCTGGTTTCCGCCCGCCGGCCCAGCTGGGATCTCGGCCACAACACAGGAGCCGGCGGTGTTGCGGCGGTGCGACGGGTGCAGTTGCACCCGCCGCGCTTTTCACTGTCTGCTATGCAGACAGTGAAAAGCTCCATGGGACCGTGGCCGGGGGCCCCTGCACTGCCCATGCCAATGAGCATGGGCAGTGCAGGGGCCCCCAGGGGCCCACGACTTCCCTTTCCGCCAGCCTTTTCATGGCGGTTCATACCACCATGAAAAGGCTGGCAGGAGGGGGACTCGTAATCCCCTGGGAGGATTAAATCCACCGGGAACACCAATGTGGAGGGAAACCGCCGGTCCCGGCGGTGCGACCGCGTCACTTCCGCCGCAGTCGTAATGCCCGAGTTTGTACCGCCAGCCTGTTGGCGGTACAAACTCCAAAACAGCCCTGGCGGTCTTTGACCGCCAGGGTTGTAATGAGGGCCTATGTCTGTTGTGGCTCCAGCACGACCTTAAACTGCAACAGAGGGGAAATGAATTGGTGTAATCAAGATTCCCAATAAGTAGTCAGAGCTTTAAGAATACTGTGGACAAGGCTGACGTCTGAGGAGTTCCATACCTTATGTGACACTGCGAAAGCATCAAACTAGCACGGGAGGCAGATATTCATTTCCTACCATCAAAGAGCAGGACTCCTCATATACCTTGGTAATTTGTGATTGATAGACTTTGCCATAATGCACCGTGGTGGACAGTATCGGAGGCATCACTTTACGCAAACTTGTAGTAGTACGCCCTGTCTGTTCCAAGTCCAGGACACGTGGAATCACATCTATTTTTTTAAAGTACCTATTACCACCCCGACCTCGAAGGACTTTTTTGAGAGGTAAATAGTAGGGTAAGCCAGAAGCTTCATCTCTGAATCGTGCAGTCGTCCGCAGAAGCTAAAGGCAAAATAGTGTCCTGTTGCTTATGACAGTACTCTTATTATTTTTGGGTTCTTTATGTCTCATTTTATTGGATATTAATATGGAAAGGTGTTAGTCTTAGCTACGAAAAAATTTCTAGAATCAGTTGAAGTACAGTTCTGACAAAAATACATAATTTAGCAACTACATTTAATAAGCTCTTTAGTTGGTTACATACATTTGCTCTCAAAGAATGAAAAATACTCTTTCTAAATAAAAACGCAGTACTAGACAGTAATTAGTCTTAGTGCTCAACTGATATTTTTGTTTTATATTTTCTATACAAATGTGGTTGAAAAAGTTATCCACAGTAACAAGTCCCTTTGGATGTTTTCCCTTGAAGGCTTAGTTGATCATTGACAAGCAAGCATCTGTGAAGGCCCCTGGGGTCCTGATGCCCTAGCTCCATACTATAGGGAAAACGCATTAGCCTTCCACTGTTAACGGCGCAGACCCTGGGCTTGCCAGGAGGACGCCTGCATCCTGCTATCAGTCACTGCTCTAGAAGAACCCGCTACACACTAATTCGCTTCATCTTGTCATTATCTTCAGACAGTTCCATCGGCATGCAGCCTGGCATGTCCAAAGCCATTGCTGTTCCCAGAAAAAAAAAAAAAAAAAATATATATATATATATATATAGATAGATAGATAGATAGATATAAATATCTATAGATATATATATATAGATAGATAGATTGTACCTTGTTTGGTACAAACACTCCAAGACAGATAGATATGAAGTCCAGAATGTGGGCTAATTGTGGAAGAGAACTGTTAGCATCAGTACCTAAAGAGATGGAGTGCTTTACTGCATGATGTGTATAAAATATGCATTGGTATTTCCTCAATGGAAAATATATTGTGGCTTTAACAAACATAGATGTCCGAAAAAACAGTCTATGCACTGATAGAGTGAAAATGTCCTCACACTCAAATCGCCTTGTTCCTGGGTTTGGCAGAGGCTGGCGGGCACAACTGAAAAGGTTTCTTGTGGCTGCCACTATAGGATGAACGGCACTATAAACCTGGGTATTAGTTAAAATGTGTGGGTGATATGAGGCAGGGAGAACATCACATGACCCTCGGTTAAGCCAGGCCGTCACTGGAGCCAGGCCCTGCACTCATGGTCTGCGGCTTTGTTGGGATAGACGTCAAATGAATCCAGAGCAGAAGAGTCAAGGGCCCTTTGCATTTCTTTGCTGAGGCCGCCGCTGGCCGTCTCCTCGCTGCAGTTTGCTCTGGGCTCAGAAGAGCTAAAGCAGTAGTGGCTATCAGCCTTTTCTGGCCTCAAACGAGTTTTTTCATAATACGCATTATTAGTTCAAAGTCTTCATCAAACAATCAATCAATCAGTGTTTGTACAGCTTGGCTCATCATCAGTTGCTGCTACCCTTGCATTGCCCGTTAGTACTTCTGCAGTGGCCTTGTTGCCCCTGGCCGCAGCGGCCTTGAAGGCAGGGGTAAAAACAGAAAGTAAACAGGTGTAGGAGCCATATTTACTTTATGTAGCTTACTTTCCTTGGGCTACCCTTCTGCCTCAGCAGCAAATAAGAGCCTGATGAGAGGCTAGAGGCAAGTGGTGAAATCTGTGATTTTATCAAGGGTCTGAGAGCGTTTGATGTCACTTCCGCTGCTGCCTCTATGCCAGACAGCTTGACAATTACAGTGGGTCAGAGTGGCCACACTATTCCTGTCATCAGTACAGCAAGACTGACCAATTAATACAGAGCAGCAGCAGACCTCAGTGACCAATCAGGACTGTGGCACTGGTGTATTTAGAAAACACACTTGCAGTATCTGGTAATATGACTCAGCAGTCATTGGCCCACTTGTATGTTATTTATGTTCATACACTATATGTACTTCTCATCTACCCCATGGCTACCTTGCCTTCTCCTTGCCAGGGCTATGCACCCGCCAGCCACTGAGTCCTAATCTACCAATGTTTTGCAGTTGTACAGCTCTCTGCGTTCTACTTACAAATGCATTTTCCATCCGAGTGAATACTTCATTGGAAGGGAATACATCATAAAAATGCCATGGATCCCTTTGGTGAACATTCATAGCCAGTACATGATGCATGCTGTGAAAAGAGTGCTTGCAACAGAAAGTAGAGAACCACTCCCAACACACCACCACAATTCAATTAGGCATTTGTGCTCTCTAGTGTTGGTTTCTTTATGTGTTTTTATGTATGAATAAATGGACGTGGTATTTCAAGCGACAGGGGAGCACTGTACAGGGTCAAAGAAAGCTTAAAGTCATCAAGTGACAGGAGAGGTAGCTGGGGTGTGGGTGGTTATTGCATTATGAGGTAGTGGTCTTTAAAGAGGAGCGTTTTCAACTCTTTCCTAAATTGGAACAGTGTTGGGGTGATCCTAATGGATATAGGGATTTTGTTCCAGGCCCTGGGTGCTTAGATGGGAAGGGCCTGCTGCCTTATTTTTTTATTTTTTACACTTCTTAGTATGCAGTCTAGTGGTGTCCGGGCTGTGGTTATGCCAAGGACCACTTCAGTGGTGAGCTTGTTCGCAAGATAAATATGATACCGGTTGTGATGATTATGTAAATGATGCAGCTGCTTTTGAAGATGGTGTGGGATTGCAAGCAAAGCCAATGGAGTTCATCCAGATGGTGTTGATGTGATGATATTTCATCAGACTCTTTGTGAGATTTGTTGCGGCTTGTAGGACACCTTTAAGAGGTACCAGTGTGGGGTCTCGGAAGCCATGGTGCAGTGAGTTTGAGTGTTTGAGCAGCATTTTGGATGTGCTTTATGGAAGAAACAGTTTCAGTTTCTATAGACGAGAGATCTAGTACCAGGCCATCTATGTTTTTTGGCATTGTGTTCAGTCGTGGCTCGCGCGATGGTGAAGGGGTGGGATGGCGGGGGGGAATTCAATAAAAAATAAAAAACCTTCCCTTGGCCGCCACCACAAGAACCGCGCTGCTCCTCTCTTCTTTCTGCAGGCACAGGCTACCAGCCTGCCCTGCGCCAATCCTGGCGCTGCTCAGAGCAGCATCAGGATTGGCTGGGAGAGCCCAGCCAGGGAGCTCCCAGGCAGACTGAGAGCCTGTGCACGGTTGCTGGGCTGGAGAGAGCCCTGTGCGCATGTGTGTTTGGCCGGCCCGAGTTTGTTGTTCTTGGCAAATAACAGAATTCTGTTTTGGTTTCCTTGAGCTCCCGCTAGGCACTGGAGATCCAGGTCTGGATGAGGCATAAGCAGGGTTTGAGGCCTTGGATGTTTGAAGCAGAGGAAACTTTCAAGTAGAGTGGTGTATCATCGGCATATCAGTACATCTTGATGCTGTTATCTGTGAGTAGAGCACCCAGCAGCCACATCTACAGGTTGAAGATCACAGAGGTCAGAATAGTATGACACAACAATGAAAGCCGAAATCTTGACAACTTTTACCATGAAAGTTTAACAACAAAGCTACCATTATGACGCCAGTTTCCACAACTAATACAAATATCACGCTGTCACATACAGAACCATTGAAAATACTGGAACAACGAACGCCATGCTAACGCGTCCATTTATAACGATTACCATTACAACGACAAGTGGCAGTAGCTGTTAAAAAGTAATGTGCAGTTAAACAAACATTTCACTTACTATTGCACATTTGAGAACGTAACCAGTTTGGTGAAATGCATTGGCTAATTGCAAAGCCCTTCTGCTCCGTTTCTGCCACGCGCGCATGTGCAGTAAGCCGGGTAATGGACCTGTAGTCCTTCCTGACTGCCCAGTGTTCACCAAGGCAGAATGGCTGTTACTTTGCCCGTAACGAAAAGCATCAAACTTAAACACATTTGAGGAAATCCTTGACACTTGAGTAAAGGAAAGGTTATTGCTTTTAAACGGAACGGCATTTTGCTCAATGTGGAAAGTTTTAAGGACTGCCTTGCAGTCTGCCATTTCCCGAGAATTGAACCTACAATGTAATCTAATTGTGAGTTACCAGCACAGCCTAAAATGAGCCTGGGATAAGAGGCACAAGACTGGCCGAAATTTTAATTATTAAAATACGTGGATATCGCAAAAGACAAGTCTCATCCCTGATAAGCAAATACAACGTTAAAGTTAATTACTGAAATTCACACAAACTTATTTCACGAGTCAAGCAGTGGTTAGTTTGTGCTTGTTCTTTCGGGTGCGGGGCACCTGCACTTATTTTTGAGGGCCGGCACTTATTTTCCTGCCTCAAGCATTTACTGCGAGCAAAAGACAGATATGGGAAAGAGGAAGGAAGAGAAACACGAAAAAGCGTCACAATGGGAGAAAGCTGCAAAAGTGAGCTGATAGGGCAGGGAGAGGCTTTAAATGGATGAAAGAGGCCCGAAGTCGCTTCAGGATTACACTGCCTCAACATTCTGTGCTCCCACATTTAATTGCAGCAGCCGCATGTTTAAGAGGAGGGCTTTGGGCTTTGGCACGTTTTTATATTCGAATTAAGCACTGGAGTCGTGATTAGGCCAGAGGCACTGGCAGTGATAATGATGCTTCTTGCTTTTAAAAGCTTTCAACTGGGAAGAAACAGATAAAAGCTGTCTGCCGTTGCGTGTTGTGAGGGTGTACTGACCACTTTACGGGGGGAGGGGGGGACACCTCTAGCCCTAAGACCACCCCTTCCCCAGCTCTGTTTAAGCAGCGTTTGCTCAGCTCTGCTCTCGGCACCTCTGCCTGTCTTCGCGACCATTTCTTCTCTGTATTTTTTTCTTCATTGTAAAGACTATTGTTGTAATGCCATACGTGATTACGAATTATTTGTTGTAAGAACCAGCATTGTAATGCCTCCGTTGGGATTCAGGCTTCTTTGTTAAGTCTTCTCGTTCTTAAGCCTTCGTTGTAAAGGACATTTCCCCTCTGGGGACTCTACATATTTATATTTTTTTAGCGCCGCATGTGCGTCATTTTTTTACGCAAAAGCGGCGCAAACTTAGAAAACAGTTGTATTTTGTAAGTTTGCACCGCTTTTGCGTCAAAAAATGACGCAAATGCGGCGCTAAAAAAAGTATAAATATGGGCCTACATGTGATAGGGATCTTTTGGGACCTGTAGGTGCCCATGTGAACAAACTGGTGATGTTTGGAAAGATAGGAGAAGTACCAGTGAATGGCACTGCTGGTGAGTCCCACTTGGGACTCCAAGGTACATACAAGCTGTCTAATGATACTCACATTATTGACCACAAAATAACAGGAGGCCGGCGTTGTCTTGCTCAGGTCCAACTCGAACTCTCCGGCTCCTAGCAGATGTTAACAGCAACTCCGGTTGCCCAAAAGGTAGAGTTATAGCTTGTAAAATGGGCCCTTTCCACTCCTAGATGGAATTTGTGCTAGCCTTCATTATCCAACAACAGACAGGAGAGAGGTAGTGGTGCGCCCAGAGTTAGAGTTCACTGCCTGTGGTCTCTCAATTAACATTAAGTTAAAAATGTTTTGTCGATTTGTGATTACATAAATGTTTTTAACGATGTTTTTAGAGGCACACACTACCCTTATTGTCATGAGGAGACGGAAAGCTATTGGTTGAAATGTGTCGCCTTCCATGTTATAGGAGATTGCCACCAGATCTTTGATGTTTGCAAAAATTGTGGCTGTGGAGGATATTACACATATTGAACATTCTTTTGTCTTAGGCCCATGACCAGGTGCTGCTATACCTTTAGGCGGACCCCGGACTGATGATTTTTGATGGATGCTTGGGAAACACTGTTATTGACAAGGCCAATCGGTTATTAGATTTTTTTTTTACTTATTGGTGCAAAAAGGGTTTATGCTATGAGTTGATTAAAAAACAAACTGAGCCACCACGTGTTATCATTTGTATTGTATCTGCATGCATACTTATAAGTTCTTGATGGAAATATGTAAACAGAAAAAATCATGCACAATTTCAGCCTGCTAATTGAATTGGCCGGTCCAATAATAATTGCCTATATGAGTGGTAGGTAGATGAATTTATCCCTGTAGAGATCCCTCGTGTAGTATTTTGTCTCTAAGTTGAAGCGTTCATCTGGGAGAGACAGAGATCAGGGGACTGTAGTTGCAAGCAGACTGAAACATAATCTTCAAAGCGCTTTGTGCCATCTGGCTGGCTTTGAGACCTTCTCTACCATCCATGAGAGGGAGACTGGGGCAGCTCTTGATGGACAACACAACCACCAGATGATACTGCAACAAGCAGTGCTATGAGGCACTGTGCTTTTGGAGGTGGTTCCACCAACAGGGGGTCTCTATGGTAGCCAATCATCTGGCAGTGTCTCTATACATCATGGCAGATTAATTTAGCAGATGTCAGCTGGCAGATCATGGATAGGGGTTTCCCCTAGAGAAGCACCAGACATTTTCAACCAGTGGGGCAAGCCCTGGCTGGATGTTTTTTGACCACTGCCAAGAAAGTGCATTGTCGAGAGTACTGTGTGCTGGAGTTCCATCCAGTAGGCCCCCAAGGGTACACATTCCACCACAGCACATGACATCTGTACTCATTTCTAGTGCTGCCTGTCCTGCCTCGGGTTCTGATGGAGTTCAGGACAGAATGGAACTAAGTGATCTTGATAGCCCCAGATTTTATCAGGAGAATGTTGTCCCCCAACCTGTTGAGTCTGAGTGTTTGCCCTCCAATCCCTCTGCCTCTCCAAGAAGACCTCCTACCTCAGTAACAGGGCAGGCCCCTGCCGCTGAATCTCCACATACTTGATTTCAATCCATGGTGATTGAGTAGCAAGAACTCATCTACTGAAGCAGTGGATGTGATTCTCACAGCTCAGCCTTTCAGAGAAAGATTTGGCCTGGTGTTGAGACCCTAAAGTATGCAAAAAAGTGATGAATGGAATCCTCGAATTAATCTCAGCCTCTAGCAATTACACTCCATTGTTATTTTGCACACCATGCCACCTCATTGTGGGTCCAGCGACGTGTAAATCAGTGTTGACCCTAGTTAGGGCTCATCAGCCTAATATAGCTTGATTCAACTGACACAGTGTGCACAGGACCAAGATCTGGGCATACCTGTCCCATTTATAGTGACACACTGAAGTACACAAAAAAGTATACAAAAAAAGTTTGCATTCCAGGGCAGCATTATTTTGCAGGTCATGCCACCTCAGTTCCATTAGTGTGTCACCGTAAGTGGGATGGGAAGCAATGCTTGAGGATCAATTCTAAAGGTGAGGATTGTGCGGTTAGAATTATCCATCAGAAGAACAAGTTACTTATCTTTGCTAACTCTCTTTCTGGTGGATATTCTATCTAACTGTAGAACCCTCACCACTCCCCCTCTTCCCTGTTCTGGGGAGTGAACTCCTGTGTCTATGAAAAAGGTGTCAAGCTTGTTTCTGCACATTGTCACTTTTGATTTGTCATACTTGATCCACATCTAAGGGTGTGGAAGAGTAAAAGACAAAACTGACTTCAGAGGATATGGGGTGGTGTATATTAATATTATGCGGCTCCACCATTCTCAAGGACATCGTAGACTCCCACGTGACCACCTGCAATTACTGTTTAAAAAAATCCAAATCCAGTCTGTCATCTGGGTTTAATATTTAGATGAGAGCCTGCAGTTAGAGTATCCACCAAAAAGAGCATTACCGAAGGTAAGTAAGTTGTTCATTTTCTAAAGTTATTTTTCTTATTACCATTACTTCAGCTGGGCATATTGACAAATTTGTGTTGTTACCATAACTAAAGACACAGTTGTCTTACACCTGTGGCCAGTATTACAGTCATTATGCCCTCCTTCTATGCTAAATGTGTCTTCCTCAAAGAGCTTCTGTTTCAGATTTGTTGTGTGTACCCCAGGCGTTTCTGGTCTATTTGCAGTGTAATTGCACCTTCCAGAAGTCAAATTCCTAAGATGCTTGAGGTTGCTGAGGTTAGAATACACATTTCCTATACAAGACAATCAGGGCCTGATGAAGATCTTGGTGTTCGCAGTACCAAGCCCCGCATCCCCTTTTCCCTCTCCTGTGGTTGACACGGGCATTTTGTTTTGGCAGAGAGGGCTCTCGTCTATGGGACCGGCAACATCTAAATATGGTGGGTGGACCGCCACGGCGGAGTTTGGGGTTTCAGTTGAAAAGTTGACAACGGGACTATTATCACCAAGATCTAAATCTGCCCTAAGTGTCTTCTCTCCTATGCAAGGACTCTACATATAAAAGAAATGTGACCAGACATGGACTTGGAGAAACTGAAGATTTTCATTTTTTCAGTCTGTAAACGTAGGGCCGTCCATATTGGGCTGGTTTTAAACGTGACACGTCATGGTGGTACATATGATGCAAATTAGTACTTTGAAACCGTTTGCTTTGAACCTACTCCTCTGCACACATATATACAATGATTTGCTCAACAATGTAGTCATCTCTCAAACAGCATGTGTCACAAAGACTGATCACAGGTATCTTGTTTTTGTTTTCTTTTGCTTCTCTGTAGCCACTCTATGCTCTGTTGGCGACAGCCAAGTGGCTGCTAAGCAACTTTGTCATGTAAGTACCATCCCTAAAATGTCACCATGTGCATGAGGGGGGCAGGATACTCGGCTGTTGAGCTTTTCACATTGAATTTGTAGGCTTGTGGCAATCTTTGTGTTATCTGACTTATACAGTAGAGCACCCCAAAGCTCAGTTACCTTCCTATAGGCTCCCTCATTTGAGTCTTGACACAGGGAAAGAAGTTTCCTATGTGCTTCTTCCAAGCATGTTGCTGCACACTGCGCCTTGTCTCGCACAAGGCTTTCTTACCGTCAGAGCTGCTCCTGCGTAGCCAGACCTAAAGAAACAGAGAGGGGTGTGTTATGGATTGTGAGTACCATGGAACGCTGGTGGCAGTAGTGAAGGTCTAGAATGCTGCATGGTTCAAGGAACATCAGATTTCGGCTTCTCCTTCACAGTAGAACCATGAGTTCCCAAAAGCAAGCAGAGCTTGACCTTATCAAATGACTTCCTAAGATGGTGATGAGTCCAGTTGGATTCACTGGAATTTCTTTCCTGTACGTCAGTTCCTGTGTCAAGCATTTGAAAGGCAGCACTTGAAAAGGCACGATGCGTCAGAACACATCTTGTTCCCTAATTTTTTGTCTTTCTCAACACCCATCTGTTATTCATTTTTGGCTCTGATTTTTCTGTTTGGATATTTCGTTTGACAATTAGCCTTGTTATTTCTGTTATTTATTGCTTGGTGTTGCATTACCCTTGCTACAATCCGTTTCCCAAGCAGTTGGAATTCCTTTAGGATCCTTGTTAGAACCCTTTTCCTTTTCTCAAGCAGTTGGAATTCCTTGTGGATATTCTTTCCGCGGATCTGATGTTTTGCATGGCTTGCTAATCCTTCCTCATGTCTTGTGGAATTTATGCCCCTATTTATACTTTTTTTGCGCCGCATTTGTGCCACTTTTTGACGAAAAAACGGCCCAAACTCAAAAAATACAATTATATTTTGCAAGTTTGCGCCACTTTTGCATAACAAAATTATGCAAATGCGGCTCTAAAAAAGTATAAATATTGGCCTTGGTGCCTTGTTGTGTATACCGAGGCTATTAACAGTCAAAGGATACCAAAAAAGGGGTTTCCCCTATTTGGGTTTTAATTCCTAGTGTGAGCCTTTAAGGTGTATATTATTTTGTGCATGGTGCCTTCATGGCTACTGCGAGGTGGTGTCCTTTCCCCAGACAATCTAGAAGCGTGTTAACATCTTTAGTCAAAGCTTGCTAAGGCTTTGCAATTTGCAGATAATGGTCTGAAAGTGAGTTGATGGATCCTGATTATTATAGGGTGCATGTGCCCCCTTCCAAGAAGCTACATTCTGAAACCACAAGAGATTTCATACATGAATCCCTGTGAATGCGCAAAGATGGGCCAGTCCTCTTGCAGCTCTATGTGGGAACAATTGAAAGGCAGGGGCTCTCTTCAAACCACTGTGATACAGTGTATATTATGGCTAGCCAGCATTGGTACACAGTTCTAGCAGATCACAGTAGATCTCTGCCTTTGTATTGGTGGAACTGATATGTAATCAGCTGGTTCTCATTGTGCATTGGCAGGCTGTCACCAGGAATTGCAGGGACCAGAAGTGTATCTAATCTCAGCAAGACGTGGGTGTCTTCACCGTATGTGCAAGCGAAGAACCGTGAGACCTGTTGAGGGAAGCAAAGAAAACACACAAGTACAACCTGAAATTGATACATAAGGAACATGGATGTGCTGCCTAGCACAGTGCTTGAAAGATTTATGTTGAGAGAAAAACAGCTGCAACAGTTTGCACCCTGGCCTGCAGGAATGATGACAGACGTCTTAAGATTTGACACCTAAACACATCCTGTAGTAGAAAGCCAAAAATTAAAGGTATCAGATCAACTTGTAGCACATGTAAGACTGGTTTACTGGCACGGCTGCAGATCATTCCCCCTGCACAAAGTTCTGAACTGTTTAAGTGATGGTTCACTCCACGACTTTGCCAAAAAGGTCAAAGTTTGTGCAGGCCTGAGATTTGCAAGACTGTTTATAAGTAGCACGGTTCCCAATTATTGTTTTAGAGACTTAGGACCAAAAGTGAGTTCTTTTAGATATTAATCATGGACAGAAATTGAAGGCTGGTTAATTAGACAGACAATTGAAGAGACTGATGACTTTGGTGACACTAGTGAAGAGCCCCTCAAATTACTTCTGGCCTGTCTCAGTTAAAATTGGCCCATGGAGGAGCCAAGATCTCTGGACGGAAATGGAATGGAAACTTGTCTTAGAGGAACTGAAGCATTGCAACTGTGGCCAAAAGGGCATGGGACCTGCTCATTCCCTTCAACGCACATGTCAATTTGTCGTAATCTCAGATGCCCTGACTATTGGCAGCTTAAAGCAGCTTTTAATAGAGGGCTTGAGCAAAGCTCAACCAACTCTTAAACAGACTTTGTGGCTTAGTTTATCTTTCGGACAGTTTGACGTTTCCAGCTTTTTTAGTGGATGTTATTTGTCCTTTTAGTTTCACAAGTTCCGCAGTGATTGATGGGGCACTGATCTTCCTAGGAGCTGACTGGGATCTGAAAAGGGGTAAACTTCACTACTGCTGTGTGTGCAATGGTTAAGCATTTGGAAGGCTGTAGATTCGAGATGACCCTTAGGAAAATACCAGATATAAGGAGTAATGAGAGCTGCTTCTGACGATTTGTTCCAGGTTCACGCCAGGACTTTGGTGTTTTCGAGGGGGAATGGTAATTGAAAGTTCTTCTGCAAAATAAATTTGACTAGCAAGAGTCACCAGTTCTTGCACTGCCCTGTAGCGAGCCAGTGACAAACTCTGATAAACAACGCTCCTGGTTGTGCATCTAGGGTCAACTGCTTGGAGGAAGATGATGTGATCGACAGAGACCCCCAAGCTCTTAAGGCAGACCCAGAGTATGATATACATCAGTTATGGGAGGTGAAAAGAGGGTCCATAATCGATCATCAGAGAAAAGGCAATATTATATGTAGCTTGAAATTGTGGAAAGAAGATGATAGGGTCTATTGTAATATTTTGATCCTTACGTAATCCTTTCATTGATTATTGTGTACATTTTATTTATGAGCTGGAGGTCTGATATCAACCAGACAACAAGCTTTTCTTTTGGTTATTTACATGCGGCGTATTCGTCTTCTAGTGGGTAATTTGAATGCATTGCACTGTGTAGTGTTTTCCTTCCTCTGTTTGTATTTACGAAAATTATGCATATAATATATTACTTATCAGGGCTTTCAGCCAGCCCTTTTCATTCATTGGTCAGCTGTTGTGTCATTCACGTTTTTCCTCTGCTCACTACAGCATAGGGAAGTGGTCCGCCCACTTCAGCCATTGGCTAACTTCACTGGGAGTAATGATCTTCTCTTTCACCAGAGCGCCTCCACACACAAAGTAGTTTCCTTCAGAGCACGGACTACTGTGGCAATGTTTGCTTTCTGAGACAAAAAAATAGGTTTGCTTTTAGACAGATTGTTTTAATAATGGCGAGGACCTGCCGGATCCCCAACAGTAACGCTTGGAAAAAAACATGGCAAAACGAAAGAGGCGTTGACAAAGCCAAAATGCTGACAGCCAACACCAGATTTATTAGCTTTGCCAGTGCTTGTTTTGCATAAATCATCTCTTTGATTCTCTGTACAGATCTCTGTTCGTATAAGTGTGAAGAGAAACGTGTTGCCTATTTGATTTTATGATAAAAGGCTCTTCTGAATGATCACAGAGATGCTTGCGTC
The DNA here is from genome assembly GCF_031143425.1 of Pleurodeles waltl. Classification (NCBI taxonomy): domain Eukaryota; kingdom Metazoa; phylum Chordata; class Amphibia; order Caudata; family Salamandridae; genus Pleurodeles; species Pleurodeles waltl. The sequence continues at coordinate 195,748,264 of NC_090442.1, forward strand.
GCAGGATGCTCACCCTGCAGCTTAAAGGCACTTAGCACCAAACGTGAGATCATCAAAGTGCAGCCAGACAACTCCCAGATTTAAGTAAAATAATCAGCAGTACGGGAGGTTTCAGAACCCTGCCTTAAAACGTTTTCACGGAAATAAAGTGATCAATTTTTAAGACAACTATTGGCCAGGTTACTGCATGTGAAAACTACATATTCCATAACTCTTCGGCCAAAACAGAATGCGTGACAGAAAAAAAAGCAAATCAAGTTTGTTTAATGGGTTTCTTTGTACAAGGCAGGTACCAGTAATTACCGGGCATCTTCCCACGGGATATTTCGATGGGGCCTACCTGCCAAAATGTACCTGGCAAATATTGCAGAGTTCCAATTGTGAGCACAACCACTATCAGTATTACAGAGGAGGATTGCTCTGAGTGTGTGGCCGTACTGGCTTTCTTAAGTGGTGCTGCTATCAGGGGAAAAAGGAGTATCTATTGTATGGATATTATGAGCAACATCAGGGTCTGGTTGTCCCCGCAACTTGTCCCATTCTTCCGGGGATGATTGCGACCCAGACTACATTGTGGTGCCAGACAATTTGCTGGTGATATTTTACTCTAAGCGTTGGATCAAAAAGTCAGGTTTGGTATAGGCCTGAGGTATGCAGCCAGTTTACATGTAGCACGGGTACAACTGCTTGTTTAGAGAAGTTGGTCCTACTGATTGTGGGATGTGGGTGTCACCTAGCAACAAGGTGGTGGTTTCCTGGGCTGCCTGTCAGTTTCTTGCAGCCACCGTGCAGAAGGTGAGAGCGTGACATCCCAGGTGGACGAATGCACACGCCTGTGAGGATTAGACAGTCCATGTTATACAATGAGTGCAGAGGAGAATAGAGACTGACACCTATATTGTGACGCTCCTAGAAAAAGTTGCTCCAATATTGAGATTATCGAATTCAGTATCTCAGATGCAATTAACTAGAGCTATCTTGGTGGGCTGTTGATCAGGGATGTTCTTCTTCTGGCCTCATTGCCCTCTGGTCCCAGCAGCTGACTCCTATATGCTCCTCCTGTAGAATGAGTAGGTTTATCTGCCCGGTCTCCACCCATTGGCCTTCTGAGCCCACGCTGCTTGCAAGCACCAGGATGCCGGCCAAGAGCCTGAGACCCGATGATGGGAGGGCGCTTGATGTATTAGGTCTGCAGCGAAGAGAGGATAGAGAGTGCAGATGTAATGGTTCTCTTATAATACTGAATAAAGTTGTAAATTCTCACTTGTTCCTTTGCACACTCCTATGTTCTGAACTTAATCTAAAGATAAAGAAGAATTGGTTGAAGTATTTTGGTGGGCTTGCCCTAAAAGGCCATCCTAGGTATGCAACAGCCACACTGGAAACCCCTCAATGAGCCTCAGATTGATTTAAGTTGCTAGCTCTAGTTGCAAGTTGCACTACATTACTAGTGGAGGGTTTGAGTTGAGCGGCCCATTGGTCTGGCACTTACTGTAGGTGCTCCCTCTTTATTCAATGTCCCTCAATGGTAACAATGGGAACATTGACGTTCTCAGAAAAATTGTTTCAGAGAGGCACTCTGGTTTCAAAAGAAACTCTTAAAAGACTACTGTGGAGTAAATTTAACTCTATGGGCCTCATTCTGACCCTGGTGGTCTATGACCGCCAGGGTGGAGGCCGGCTGAAGCACCGCCAACAGGCTGGCGGTGCTTCATTTTGTATTCCGCCGCGGTCGCCCAGCCGGGTCCGGCGGTTTTCCACCGGATTTCCCCCGGCTGGGGGAATCCTCCATGGCGGCGCTGCTTGCAGCGCCGCCATGGGGATTCCGACCCCCTTCCCGCCAGCCTGTTTCTGGCGGTTTTCACCGCCAGAAACAGGATGGCGGGAACGGGTGTTGTGGGGCCCCTGGGGGCCCCTGCACTGCCCATGCCACTGGCATGGGCAGTGCAGGGGCCCCCTAACAGGGCCCCAGCAGGATTTTCACTGTCTGCTTTGCAGACAGTGAAAATCGCGACGGGTGCAACTGCACCCGTCGCACCCCTGCAACACCGCCGGCTCCATTCGGAGCCGGCTTCTATGTTGCAGGGCCTTTCCCGCTGGGCCGGCGGGCACCCTTTTGGCGGTCGCCCGCCGGCCCAGCGGGAAAGTCGAAATGGCCCCTGCGGTCTTTCGACGGGGGTAGTTTGGCGGGCGGCAACCGCCGCCCGCCAAACTCAGAATGACCCCCTATATGTCTTACCTTATTCATTAATTTTGAGAAAGCTAATGGTCAGCTGGTCAGCCAACACATGTTTTGCATGATTTCTCGCTTCTTCAGACTATTAGATCACTTTAAATTTCCAATTTATATATTTTGCACAAATAAAAAAAAAGATGTCTACATTACAAAATCTGAATCATCCTATTGTACTAAAAATGTAATACATGTTAATTTTCCCCCCTAAACATGTCATGCTTGCACTGGCAGCTAATGCATCACTCTGTGTGTTATTGTTCTGCAGATTCCTGCTGGAGTTTAACTTGTGCAACTTCTGGCACTCGGACAATATCGCAGATGGTGAGTGGGCAGCGACGCTACAGCCCTCCCTTATTGCGGATGGGGAGGCTGGTTCTTTTTATATTTGTCTGTAAGGGAGGCAGAGAGCCCACCTTCTATTGTCTGAAGAAGTGTTGCGGGTGGGAAATCACTCTTGTCTTATTTACCTGTAGGGTAAGAGCATCTCCTTCAGGCGATAGCGTCCAGGTTGGACACATATCTCAAACAGTTGCACTCAGTCCAGCCATATTATTAGTTTTCTCAGTGGGAAGAGCTGGTAGTCTCTCGCCGCTCTTTAGTTTTGACAGGAGCCCATCCAACAGATACCGCGTGAGCTGAACTCTCAGACTTCCTCTCACAATCATTGGAAATGGCCCCTTACACACCTTTTTCTCCCAATGTGGCTTGCCTCCCAGATCTCGGGTCCCTCCATGCACCTCAGCCCTGTGGCTGCTTATTCTGGAGCATGTGCTGGCATCTTCTGTGCCAACTGTCACTAGTGCATGGAACACATCAGACTGCACTCAAGTGCATGCCAAGGTCTCCATGACATTTTGCCCTATAAAGAACCTTTTTTAAAACTCTTTTCAACCACAGCTTCTTAGTTTGCCTTAGTCTGCAAAGTGTGCTCTGAGCTCATATCCTCCTATGCTCTAGGCTAAGGTGAGTGCTGTGTTGCTGGTGGAAGGCATTTGGAGGTGCAGAGTACAGACAGAGTTTCCTGTAGACCTGATGGTTGGGACTAGCTAAACAGAAATTCCAAGGATGAGACCCTGGAGACAACCTCTGTGTGGTTCTGGTTCTGTGCCACACTGCAGCCATTGCCTCGGCTTTTGTGTAGAGAAAGAGGGCTAGAACACCAAGAATGAAAATTCATGTTTGTGGTGCAAGCCACACCTAAGGAAATTGGGTGAATTTCTCAGCTATCCAGTTACAAATGGGTTCCAAGGAATCTAAAGAAATGCGATGGAGAAAAATTGATTCCAGTTGCCTCTTTCATCTGGTTATTGGTACCTAATGGTATTTATTAGTGCAACAAAATAAACTTATCTTTTGTATTGGGTATGCATAATCTAAACTCCTACATGCCAATAATGTATCCATTAGATACTATTTGTAACTGGTCAAGTAGTATTTCCACCAGGTTAAGTAAAGGCAACGTTAGACACTGTGATTGGTAAAGCAGAGTCATTGAAAAACAAATCTCAGAAGAACAATGGAAAATATCATTCTTGATGTATTTCCCCTTGAGTTGGCACTAGATAGAAAGCATACTGTTGCAAATAATTTCAAAATGTGCGGTTTCCAATTTGTTTATCATAAAGCAAGAAGGAATGGTTCATGATCGTTGCCTACTGCTCGGGTTCGCAATGCAATACCATCAGGACCGAGATGCCTGCTTTTGAGTTCGAGACTCACTAAATGCACAAATACAGTGCATTTTCTTCATGTTCATATGTATATATGATATGGTTATCCCTGGATGATTTATAAATTGTAAATTTGTTTTATGTTACAAAGTTCTAAGTGCCATTTCACTCTTCATTCTCTCCATCTTTTCATCCACCATTTCTTCCATTGGGCCTCACATTGTCACCATGCCGCCATCCTCTGACATGTTCATGTGCCTCTCCATCCCCATCATGATATGTGTCATGTGATATCAACAGCCAAGTCTTTCTTCCATCACTGTAAGTATATGACAATAAATGTGTGCGTATGCTTTTGTTCAATTTCATTTTTTGCCGCTGAGGGTGCATCCGTAGAACATAAGAACCAATGACACAGCTTTGGCAGCCCATGTTTGTACCTTTTCCCTTCATATGAATAGATGTAAAGATCTCACCCCCAATAGAAGGAAATAGCAAGGTCACTTTCTATTTTTGTATACCACTCACCGCAGTGGCATTATATAAATTCTGTGTGATTCTACCTCTCATCTGAGAGGCATTACATTAGGTCCCGTCTAGATCTACCTCCTATCTAACTCTACTTTCCACCTGAAAGGCATCATATGACTTCCTGTTTGTATCTACCTCACAACACGGAAGCTCTGTAGCAATTCCTGTCTACTTCTTCTACTTAAGGAACACCGGGCTAGATTTACAAGGCCCTTGACTTGCACCACGCTAGTGTCATTTGTTTACGCTAATATGGTGTTAAGGAGGCCCCTTTCCTGTACCATATTTACAAAGTGGTGCAATACTTGCATTGTGCCATTTTCGAACCCCTTGCACCACATTATGCCTGCACCAGGCATAATGTGTGCAAGGGGGACGTTCCCTGGCAGGGAGGCTGCCAAAAAATGGGGAAGTGAAATCTACAAGATTTCACTGCAACATTTTTTCCGTCATTTTTAATGCCTGCTTGAGTAGGCATTGAAGTGATGGGCCCATGGTAACCTATAGGCCTCCCTAGTGCTTTGCTGCACTAGCACCATTATTTATGCTGCTAATCCAGCCAAGCACCATAAGAGCATCATGAATTATGACCCTATTGTGGAAACGACCGTCATGGTACGCCGTATTGTAAATACGGTGCAGCCATGGTGTCGTTAGGTGGGGCAGAGGCGACGCAAATAAAGTGGCGCATCGGAACCAATGCGCCACTTTGTTGTAAATCTGGTCCACCATATCATCTTGAGTCTGATTCTACCTCCCAAATCAAAGATTCCAAATCACGTTCTGTCTAAATTCATCTTATGCCTAGCATATGCCATATCACCTCCTGTCTAAGCCCATCTTCCAATTCAGGGGCTTCTGTCACTTCCTGGAAAACTATGTCTAGCATCTGAGGGACCCCATTTCACCTCAGGTCTAAGTCTACCTCCCAAATCAGAGACCCCACCACACCTCATTCTATTTAGGTCTATTTGCAGTTGACATAGCTCATATAACTGCCTAGAGGTTCTACATCATAGTAGCATAACTACAGGGAGCCACAGTTCACCGGCTGACTAATCCTGCTGCTTCGTATCGGTAGATGCATCAAATTAACTTCATTAATTTGTGCTAATCACAATTTCATCTGCAGATGTGAAGATTCCTCCAGTGTTTCCTTTTGGGGCTTATGTTCTTTCTTTTCCGACTTACCTTATACTCTTCTGTTGGAACTTGATATACTTCTATCTGGTTTGGCTTTCTCAACTTCTTTGCCTCCTGATCTAATTTCTTCACACTTTGTCCATGTGTGCCTTTGCCTGGCTTCCTCTCTAACCATATTTCACTATGCTTATTTCCTTACAGACTGATGCTTCCTTGCATTATATTTGTCTTACCGCCTATCGCTCTTCTACTTCTTATTTCACAACCAAGTGTATCTCCTTCAATATTGTCCCATGCAAGACTCACTTTTTCTCTCAGGGAACTCAGTGTCTTTCTTCATCTATTTTATAAACCTGTTTTACTTTTTGCACAAATACCTCACAAGTGTTTTTGTTTGCACTCACAGCTCACAAGCACAAGAAGCATGACATGCTGCAGCCATGTGACACCGAATATCCGGTCTTCATCCATGATACATCCATCAGGGAGGCCAATGGACTGATTGATTGTGGACACTGTCAAAAGTAAGAGACCCCTTAATATCACCCCAGCTGCACCGTGTCAACAAAAGCATGCTTTATGCTCAACCTACCAGGGTCATGATGCATTTCTTGCATATCTAAATTTATATGTTTGCACTTCTTCACCGCTAGAAATATCTCCAACTACCCATGTTGAAAGTATTTGAATCGAATGGTCTACAGCAATCTTGGAGTTCCTTATAGAGGTTTCTGGGATGTTCTTCCACAGCTTGATCATATGAGAATGGATACGTATCTCACATACTGAAGGCATGTAATCGCAAAATTATGTGCCTCACATAAAACCCCTGTTTTCAGGCTGGAAAAGAAAGGCTAAAGCCCTTATTATTGCGTTTTATTCCCATTTTATGCCCTCTGTAATAGAAGGAATCCTCTACAGACTTTAAAGTGCCTATGGAAGTAACAGGCTCAAGCCGAACAAGGCCATAGTTAGGATTCCCTGAAGCACTTAGGGGCATATTTGAGAGACCCTAGTGCCATTTTAACACCACATTAGCATCATTATTTGACGCTAATGTGGTGTTAGAAGGTCAAAAACGCCGCACCATATTTACAAATGGCACAATGCATGCATTGCGCCACTTTGTTACCCTTTGCGCAGGCATAATGTATGCAAAGGGGGCATGGGGGGGGGTAAAAAAATGAAGCAAGGAAATCTAACAGATTTCCTAGCGTAATTTTTTTCAGCACTTTTAACGCCTGCTCAGAACAGGTGTTAAAAAGGGCATGGCATTGAATACAATGGGCCCCTATGTGCTCTGCAGGAGTAGCACCAACATTTTGGCGCAATTCCTGCAGAGTACATCAATAGGGGGAAAAAATTGCACTACTGCCCCTCCTACCCTGCACCATGGTGCACCGTATTTTAAATACGGCGCACACATGGTAGCGGTGGGGGGGTGCTAAGGTCGCAAGAAAAGTGGCTCTGCAGTGGGTGCAGTGCCACGTTTCTTAAATATGCCCCTTAGAGTCTGCAGCCTTCCTCACGAGCCTGAAGTGCCGTAGAGGATGGAGAAGAGTTTCGAGACCCAGACCTGCCAATGGTTTTGTGAAGTCAGTACAAAGGTGACTCACTGTGAGGCACAAGCCAGGGTCTTAACTCACTGCAATGAAGAGGAGACAGGACCTTCTCGAAGTTATTACAGTAGGCCAAACACTTTCCAGCCGGACACACCAGGCATAACTCAAGACTTAAGGGAATCTAAGTGGAATTAAAGGCAATATACTTCACATCTGCTTCAATGATGTAATTGCTACCTCACAATTAAATGTGCTGCCACCTCAGTTGGGCTTGTCTGTGGGAAAGCTGCCAGGCACGCAGGAGGCATCATTGTCCTCAGTGGCTGAGAGAAAGAATGATACCTCACCGGGTGATTGGCAGACACAAGGGAATGGGTGCATGAGGTGTGGCGTATTTGCATGTGCCTTAAGTTTTCCATACTGCAACAGCGGTGTGTGTAAATAAACTTTCTACAGTATGGCACCCATTCTGTGCGGTGTGTGAGATCTTTACTGAGAGAGAACGCATTGGATTTTGCACTACTTTCATGGAGGTGCTATGATTCTTTTGTGTGAGAAATGCTAATCTCTACATAGTTCACACCGCACACCGAGGTAGGGCATGAGATAACCCATGCACAGGCTAGCACCAGACCAACTCTCACAGAAGTATATAGTGCCTGCGTGGCTAAACCAGGGCAGGTTCCGAATATATGCTTCTTAATGGCCACAGGGACTCTCAAACTCGTCTGAAGCCTGTTGCCGCACCCACTGAAAACTCTATAATAGCATGAACGCCATATTCACCGATAAAATTCAACACATTCTAAATTATATTTTTGCTCACCTTTAGCAAACTCCCTCAGTTGTCCACTGTAAAAGGCCCGCCAGCCACCTCCACCAACTCTCCATCCTTCAACTTCAACTTATTGCAGAGGACCAACCCTAATGACTCCTTTAGCCTTTTCTTCCAACCCATGCCCCATGTCAATAGCAATGGCTAAAAAAGGCATAGATTCTTAGCCACTGTAGCATCGTAGCGTCATACACATCCACAGGTAACGAGTGAGTAAGTCCTTTATTTCTTCACATAACCAAGCTGCTCTGTATCCGACAAATGAATTATCTATAGAACTCAGATTACAAAATATTAAGTGCTGAGTATTGTAACCATTAAAGGGGTCATATAATTCTGGCTATGTGTATTAGGATAAGCATTTGCAATGCAATAGGTCTCACATTTGCTTGAGTTAGAGCTATTGGCATTGTAAATTCATAACTGGACTTTTCTTGCCACATAACTTGGTCACCCCTGCCTCATCATTTTGTATTTTCCTGCCATATAATTCCAGTGGCCTTGCATATAACTTCCATTTACCTTCTTCCTCTGTCTGTAGCAAAAAAATGAAAATGTTGTCATTTAGCATCTTAATTTAAATCTGCCATGCTAATTTCAATAGAATACCACTTTTACCACCCCTCCATCAGAGCCGGTGGCTGGCTAACAAAATTCCCCCTAAAAAAAGACACAAGACAGGCACAGAGGAGAAATGAACTAGAAGGGTCACCCAAGCATATCAAGAGTGTTCAAACAGTCATAGTGTAATAAGGATATTAAATTATGGTCATAATTGTAATAAGGAGAGACTATTAAAACATATACAAATATAATTTAAACCTTTATCGGAAAAAATATTTTTGCATTAGACTGTAATACTCAAAACAGCCCCTAAGGAGCACCATAACAAAAATATCATTTGTAAGAAACATGGTCATTTAACCATATTGTGAGCCCCTAGAGAGCATAACCCCATGAAAAAAAACAGGAGAAAGTTACGCAGTGTAACCATATACTTAGCCCCAGAGAGCAGTTTTAAGGCTAGCAGGCCAGCTGCAATGATATTACAAACAAGGCCTTTAAAACAAAACCTCTCCCAGCTGTAAAACGACTGTCCGGTCCCAACTTTTTGCGACTCTCCGGTGGCGCTAACCACTGCTCCATATTTTCAAAGAAGTGTAACGCCACTTTTTGTGGCTTTGCCCCTTTTTGTGAATATGGGACCCTCCATCCTGCAGCACACATAGAAGAAGCAAAATTTCATGGATGGGATACCTTCCTGCACATAAATAATCACACCCCTCAACACAGAACCCTTGCACTATGGTGCAAGCATGCCTGTGTTGGCGCAGGCAGTTTAATTTAGCACTGTCTCAGGGGGAAAAGCAGGATTGCCCTGTATTTTTGTGAATACAGCGCAGCCCTGTATTTCAAAACTGGTGCGACGCTGCTGATTTCGGCATAGCACTGCGCCAGTTTCTAGTAAATCTGTCTCTCAAGTTTTAGCCATGAGAAACCATAAAAGGCATTGAATGGTGGGAGGGATTATTATTTTGGAGCCCCCACTAACATAGTGTGAGGACCCAGAGATGATGTAGACAAAAAGAGCACATTGTGGTCAATGTTTTGAAGGTGGTCCCATTGTCCTAGGACCACCAACAGGCTGAGTTATGAACAAATATGTTTTGTAAATGTAATACCGTACAAGCTTCCGTGCCACATTTGACTGTAATGCTTAGAACAGCCCCTACAGGACACCACAGTGAAAATATTATTTGTAAGAAACATGGTCATGTGACTATATATAGTTAGCCCCTAGAGAACATAACCACACAAAATGAAAACAGCAATAAATAATGCAATATCACCACATATGTAGCTCCTAGAGAGCATAATGCATTACATATTTTCAGGGGTAGCAGGTCTATATCAATAATGTTACAAACAAGGCCCCTAAAACACAAGCTATTCTCAGCTAGAAAAGTTTCAGCCATGAGAGAGTGCTTAAACAGACATTGAATGGTGGGAGGGGGTTATTATTTTGTGGCCCCCACTAACCTAGTGCGGGGACCCAGAGATGACTTAAACGGAAAGAGTGTGTCCTTCTGAAAGTTTTGGTGGTGGTCCCATTGTCCTAGGACAACCACAGGCTAAGTTATGGGCACGAATGTTGTGAAAATGAGTGCTTGCACAGCATTATGGGTCGAGGTTTCCCAGATGCAGTATATATTGTAGTATTGGCTCTCCCGCTTTGCTGGGAGAGACGTTTTTGCTTTGTGAATTTCTGTTTTATGTAAAGCATTTACCAATATCAAGTGTTTTAAAGGAAGAGTCACAAAAATTGACTCTAATTAGGTAATTGTGTACACTATGACCAGTGATTCAATACCGCCGATTGAGTTCACGCTGTTGTGCCTGTTCGTGTTGTGAGCCTCATGGCTGCCATGCAGCACAAAGGGTAGAGACAAAAAAAAATAGTTTATCAACGCTGAAATATATTGCCAATCATGCAATAATCCATGTAACAAGGGCTGTCTGCAAGGTGTGACAAAAACAGCCTCAAGGCGGAGACAAACGTAAAGCAATTACCAGTGACATCAAGTGATTTTTGAAAGGCAAGCCCACAAACGAGTGAAAGTGATGGGCGTGGTTAAAAGCCCACAATACTTACAACAGGTCAAAGCGCTTGCGTGCTCCACCTAAAAACAATGTAGAAAACCCCCACTAACCCATGTTTAAAAAAACACGAAATTATTCAGCAATAAGTACATAAATAATAACTTAATACTGTTTCAGTTAACAATGTTCAATACATCTTTAAGGCTTTCTCTTAACTCTTGTCCATCTGAGATGATCGCAAAAATTCAAATAAGGATTAGTTATTTCATTAACACCAGCTATCTCAGAAAAACTATCTCCAACATTCTCACTCTTCCTTCTGTCACTCCTAGATGTTTCAGTATCAATGTTACTTTTTCTGAACTCAAGATCCTTGAAACTTTTAGAACGTGAAGCATTTCTGGCCACAGGTCTCTCTTCATTTTGTGCTGTAATCATAGAACTCTTTAAACATTTTATAGCCAAAGATTTTGGATCAAAAGGAGGTTTATATTTTCATGTTTTTTGTTGTCTGACCGAAAATAAATCGCCCATTTTGTGCTGTTGTAGTCTAGCCCGTCATTGTCACATCCTCTTTTGCTAACTTATCTTGTTTTTTAACCTCTCCCTGACACTTGCGCTTTTAAACAAAACCTTGGAAGACGACTTTGCCTAGTTTCTCCAAACATAGGCCGTGTCGGACATTCTCCTATTCAAACATAAGGGACACATCTACAGTCTCCCAACACTTGAGACAGTGCTTAATTCAATGTTATTTGTACTAATGTAGCTCTCTTAACCGTTTTTGTTAACAGACTTATGCAACTTTTTACAATGTCATTTGCATTGTTTACATTTTTTATTTATAAAGTGATGTGGCATTGTAATTTTTCGAATAACTGGGATTCCCTAACTCGAAAAACCATCAGGCAACATTGGAAGTATAGGAGAAGCAGAAGTGGACATTACATGTTTCACTAAGGAAAAATATTGTTCTGAATCGAAGGGTCTAAAAACGTCTGCTGCCAACGTTGTCCAAACTGTCTCGGGTAATGCAGACATTTTGGGTTCTTCTGAGAATGTTCTTTTTGCCCTGCAGTGGTTCAAGTGACATGCTTGCACAGCCTCCTCCACTTGATTATCTATCCCTGGAAGCCCTAATTTTTCATGCAACAACCTTTTTGCTGCAGTTATACCTCTGAGGTTCTCAAGGGCAATGTCAATCACTTCTCTCTGCAATATTCGAGGAATCTCTGCTTTTCATTCCTCGTAATAAAATACCAGATGGCACTATTGCAAGTTGTTCATTTACATTTTTCAAAGCAATTCTGTCCTTTTTGTTGACACCTGAAGGGAAACATACTGTACCATTCACACGCCTCCATCTATTAATTTCATAGATTCTTTTCACTTCCTGTATTGTTTGATAATTTGCTGAAGCCTTTATTATTTTTCAGAATTCGTTCCGGAGAGTAGCAGTTGTAACTACCAGCATACGTAGATAAATATGGAAGGGGAAGGGGGGTGTAAGTCCGAAGTACAGCAGCCCTCACGTTTTTAGGTCAACCGGGCAAGCGATTTCACCTCTTGTAAGTATTGTGGGCTTTTAACCATGCCGACCTCACTCCCATCACTTTCATTCATTCCTAGACCTCCCTTTCAAAAATTATTTAATGTCATTAGTAAATGCTTTACGTTTGTCCCACCTTGAGACTGTTTTTGCCACGCCTTGCAGGCTGCCCCTGTTACATGGATTATTGCACGATTGCCAATATACTTCAGCGTGAGCGAACTATTAATTTTTGTCTCTCCCCTTCGTGCTGCATGGCAGCCATGGCACTCACAGAGTGAACAAGCACAAAAGCGTGACCTCGATCGGCTGTATTGAAGCGCTGGCCATATTGTTCACAGTTACCTAATCAGAGTAATTTCTTGTGGCTCTCCCCTTATAACACTTGAAATTGGTAAATTCTTTACATACAACAGAAATCCTCAAAGCGAAAGCGGCTCTCCCGGCACAGCAGTAGAGCCAATACTACAACATTCACTGCACTCGGGAAAACCAGACACATAATGCTTTGCAAGAATTCTTTTCACAACATTTCTGCCCGTAACTCAGCCTGTGGTGATCCTAGGCCAATGGAACCACCACCAACATGTTCAACACAACACACTCTTTCTGTCTAGGTCATCTGTGGGTCCCCCAAAATAACAACACTTCCCACCATTCAGTGTCTTTTTAAGCATTTTCATTAAGCATTTTGTTTTCCACCTGAGAATAGCCTGTGTTTTAAGGGCTTTGTTTGTAATATCATTGCTACAAGGCCTACTACCCTTGAAACTATGTAATGCATTATGGAGGTTATTATGACAATGGGGGTGACTGTTAAAGTGGCGGTAATACCGCCAAGAAGCTGGCGGTGATTACTGCCAAAATATGACCATAGCTGTGATAACTCCCATAGACAGCCAATGCACCACACCAACCACCAGGTTGTTAACACCACTGACCACGGCAGTAGCCATCAACGCCAGACGGAAGACAAGGTACCACCCACCATATTATGACATAGCAAACCGCCATGATTTCTGGGGCGGTACCAACCCCATCAAAACCCTGGGGGAAACAGAACACAGAAGATGAAAGACTCACCATCAGAGACACAGAGAAGACCAACGCCGCCATGGAACCGGAATTTCAAGTCTTCCCGATGCTCATCTATGCCATGTTCTACCTGGAACACCAACGCCAAAGGAAGAGGACGACGGTGAGTACAGCCACCTAGCACACAAGGGAGGGAGGGAGGAAATGGAGAGTGACACACACACGCACAACACACACCATATACACACACACCATACACACAACCAGCTGCAGAGGAAAACCAGTCTCACAGAACACACATCATAATAATGCAAGAACAACAATTAGTCTGAACTGATAGTGTAATTTGATTCCAACAGCCACCATATTAACAATGTGACAAGATAAATATGAGATACTGTTCAGAAAGGGCCAATGGCCAGTACAAAAGGCCCACATGGCCACAGGGCACAGACCAAGGCCCAACTTGTTCCCTGACAAAATCTGCACTACACTGTGCAGGGGCATCATGTTGGGAATGGCCAGTCACCTTAGGGGGAAGGGGGGTGTGGGCCACCTCAGCTGAAGTGGGGAACTTGTTCTGGAGGGGGCTCCATGCCCATTTCATATTGCTGGGGAGTGCAAGGTCACAGTCTATGAGATGGGGGACTTGCCCACTGGTTCTGGAGGGGGCTCCATGCCCATTTCACATTGCTGGGGAGTGCCAGGTCACAGTCTCTAAGGTGGAGGACTTGTCCACTGGTTCTGGAGGGGGCTCCTTGTACAACAGTCCCTGGAGGGTGGCCTACATGCCCTCTACTGGAGGTGAGGGCTGCTGTGTCCCAGTTGGAGGTGAGGGCTACTGTGTCCCAGCTGGAGGTGAGGGTTGCTGTGCCCCAGTTGGAGGTGAGGGCTGAGCTGAGGGCTACTCTCTCCCAGCTGGAGGTGAGGGCTGCTGTGTCCCAGCTGGAGGTGAGGGCTGCTTTGTCCCAGCTGGAGGTGAGTGCTGCTGTGTCCCAGCTGGAGGTGAGTGCTACTGTGTCCCAGCTGGAGGTGAGGGCTACTGTGTCCCAGCTGGAGGTGAGGGCTGCAGTGTCCCAGCTGGAGGTGAGGGCTGATGTGTCCCAGTTGAAGGTGAGGGCTCCTGGCCCACTGCTGTTGGAGGGAGCCTCTCTTAGTTGGTAGAGTGGGAACCTTCCCTTTCTTGGGTGGTGGAGTGGGATCCTTCCCTTTCTTGGGTGGCGGAGTGGGATCCTTCCCTCTCTTGGGTGGTGGAGTGGGGTCCTTCCCTTTCTGGGGTGGTAGAGTGGATTCCTTCCCTCTCTTGGGTGGTGGAGTGGGATCCTTTCCTCTCACGGGTGGTGGAGTGGGATCCTTCCCTCTCTGTCGTCGACATGTTTCCGAACTGGTGGGAAAACACGAAAGAGGCCCTTCATGAATTGTTTCACAATTCTGGTGGAGCATAATGAGACCATGTGTTGTGATCTACGGTATCTCGAGATTGCTGCCAGATGCACTCGATTGGAGGAGTATGAAAGTCCTGACTTTGCCAAAAGCAAGAGATATGGAAGTATCTGCTCTGGAGGAGCGGAAATAGGATGTATACCTTCTGTTGCACACCATATACAAAAACGTTTCCATTTAAGTTTGTAGGTTTTGTTGATAGTGTCCGCTCTAGCTTTGGCTAAGATGTCTCTACACTCCGAGGAAATGTTCAGATTTACATACTCATTGAATTCAGGAGCCAAGCCGACAAGTGAAGAGATGACGGATCTGGGTGCCTGACTTGTCCCTGGTGCATTGTCAAGAGGGTCGGACTCTGTTTGAGTTGCACATGTGGCTGTTCGGAGAGCATTAGGAGCTCCGTGTACCAGACCTGTCTGGGCCACCTGAGAGCTATGAATAGGAGGCGACACCCCTCCGTCTTCATTTTGTTGATGACTCTCGGTATGAGCGGGATCAGAGGAAAAGCGTAGGCATAGACCCCGGACCATCTCATCGAAAACGCATTTCCCCACGATCCTTTCTGGGGAAGCCAACTTGCATAATACTGGCATTTCTTGTTCTCGAGTGTGGCAAATAGGTCGAGATTCGGTTTGCCCCATAAAAGGAAGAGTCGATTGAGAAGTTTCTGGTCTAGCTCCCACTCGTGATATGGTATCACTGTCCTGCTCAGGGTGTCTGGTTGGTTTGTCCTGGCACATGCTCCGCTTTGAGCGAAATGTTGTGCTTGATGGCCCATGTCCAGATATCCTGAGCCAGTTGCGAGAGTTGTAGGGATCTTGGGCCCCCTTGCTTGTTTAGATAAAACATGCTGGTCGTATTGTCCATTCTGATTTAGACGCTTGAATTTTGTAGTTTTGGCAAGAAAGCTTTTAGAGCTAGGTCTATCGCTTTGTGTTCTAGGTAATTGATGTGGAGCTGAACCTCTTTTGCATTCCAGGATCCGCTGATTTGCAGATCTTGGCAGTGTGCACCCCGTTCCTCGAGAGAGGCATCCGTTGTTAATATGTAACTGGGTACTTGATGAAGGAATGTGAGTCTGTTGGACAAATTGGTCAGCGTCGCCCACCACTTCATGGTGGTCTGCATTAGAGGTGTTATGCGAATTCTGTCCTCGAACGAACCGCGCACCTGAGTCCACTGTACATCCAATTGCTCTTGCAGGGGTTGCATATGGAGCCTGCAATCTGGGACTAGCGGAATGCATGATGAGATCATCCCTAGCAATGATTTGTAGATGCGGACTGAAACGAGATTTTTTGTAGAGAGTCTGCGTGCTAAGGAGGTTAGTTTTTGTTTCCTCTCTTGAGACGGATACCCCTTGCTGTGGACCGTGTCTAGTATTGCTCCTAAGAAATTTAATACTTGTGTGGGGTGAAGTTGAGACTTTTGATAATTGACGACAAACCCCAGGCTGTTTAACAATTGAAGGCAAACCAAAATATGACGTACCACCTGAGGCTTTGAAGGTGCCTTTATGAGCCAGTCGTCTAGGTAAGGAAAAACCTGCATACCCGACTGGCGGAGATGTGCTGCTACCGGAGCCAACATTTTCGTGAAAATTCTGGGGGCCGATTTGAGACCGAATGGAAGAACTCGAAATTGGAGGTGCATACCACCTACTCTGAACCTGAGGAATTTGCGGTGGTTGCGGTGTATTGGAATATGAAAGTAAGCATCCTGGAGGTCTAGGGATGCCATCAGATCTCCAGTATTTAAAAGGCGCAGGACATCCTGTAGTGTTACCATCCTGAACAATTGTTTCTTTAGAAACTTGTTTAGTGCTCTTAAGTCCAGGATGGGGCGCCAGTCCCTGGAGGGTTTCTTTACGAGAAAGAAGCGGGAACAGAATCCCCTGTTCCTCTGAGAAAAAAGGACCGGTTCTATCGCTCCTTTGTCCAGCATCACTTGCACTTCCTTGAGGAGTTGGTTCACCCTCGGGGGCGGAGGGCCCGATGGAGGAACAGTTGGTGGTGTTTGTGTGAATTCCAGAGTATTGCCTCTGGCCACTATATCGAGCACCCATCTGTCTGATGTTATCCCCGCCCATTGAAGGAAATAGGAAGTGATGCGACCTCCAACCCTCGAGATTGGTGAGTGGAAGAATGCTGGAATGGCTGGTGGATCATTGTTTCCTGCCTGTATCCCTTCCTCGGGCAGCCACTCTTCCTCTCGCTGGATGTTTATAGGCCGTGGCCGGTGGCAACCTGTAATGCTGCTGTTGCTGGTGGTACTGTTGTCGGGATCCTGTGGAGGAAGACTGATACTGGGGTCTGTACTGATGGTAGCCCCCTCGAAAGGAGTAACCTCCTCTTCCCCTTGCTCCACGAAAAGGTTGCTTTTTATATTGTAAGGTACCTAGTGATTTTGCTGTATCCGTATCTGTTTTGATGGCTTGTAACATGTCGTCGACATGCTTCCCAAACAGACTCTCACCATCAAAAGGCATGTCGAGAACGCGACTCCGGACCTCCGGTCGAAATGATGTAGCCTTTAACCATCGTTGCCTACGCAAGACTGCTGCACCAGCCAATTGTCTGAAACCAGTTAAAGAAATGTCTATTGCGCTGTTTATAATCTCTGCAGCAATCCGTTCTCCTTCCGGCAACACCTTTTTTGCTTCCACCTTGACATCATCCGGCAAGAGATCCAAGAAAGCAGACATGTCTGCCCACATCTGGCGATCATATCTCCCTAGGATGGCGAGGGAGTTAGCTGCCTTGACTGTGACCGCCGCTACCAAGGATAATCTTTTCCCGATATTATCTAATCTCCTCCCCTCTTTGTCTGGGGGAGATGCTATAGGTGTGGAGGGGTTTCTAGAATGTCGTTGCGCTGCCTGTGATATTACTGAATCAGGTTTCGGCTGCGACACTAAACAGGCTGGCGAATCATCCGGGGCCTTATATTTCTTTTCTAGCCTTGGCATTTGTGAAGGCACTGTCGCCGGATTCTTCATCGCCTTCAACCCTTCCTGCCATAAGAAATCTATTATCGGTATCGCTCTTACCGATCTCTTTGATGGTTCCTTGAAGTCGTAAAGGAAGCACTCTGTTTCATGAGAGATAATAGAAAGGCCAAAACGCTTTGCCGCTCTCTCTATCAAATTATGAAAACCTCCTATGTCCTCTGGATGCGAATCCACTGGACCTGCTGGAGGCGGAGATGGTGTGGGGACGAGGTAATCATCCCATTCACTGGTCACAGAATCTCTTAACTCACCCCCTTCCCTTTCGTCGTCTGACGAGGGATGAGCTTCTTGCGTTTGGCTAGTCAATGGTATGCTAGCCTGCGGCGTCTCCGGGAGACTGGTCGTCTGGGTTTGACGAGGCGTCTGGTATGTTTCAGGCCTGGGTGGTGTGGTAGGTGTTGATGGTGGAAACCTTCTGTAGTAGTCATTGAGCATAGATTGAAGGTCTGCCACTAATGTGCTTGGCATGGAGAGGGGTAATTGTTGTTCTGCCGGGGGGTATGATGTTGAAGCATAGCTGGGCTGGTACTGCTCTTCATCTTCGTCATCAAAATCCTGGCATTTTACATGCAGCTGAGACGGGCTACTCGCTGCCCCAAACATTCCCTCATCTTGGGAGTATGCGTCATCATCATCATCCAAGAGATGTTGTGGGGGATATGGCAACACTTTGCTTGGGGAGGTATGCATTGGCAGAATATCGGAAGCTTTGTCCCCCATGGTGATGAGTGAAAGAGGTAAGAATCTCGTTGAATCGTCACCATATAGTAAGGCACCATAGTTGAATATTGGTGCGGTGGAGTACCCAGGAGGGTCGATGGTCTCTACATTGCTACTGCTGTCGACGATATGCTCATCGACGGTTCCCTCATCGGCGGTTCCCTCGTCAACGGTTCCTTTGTCGACGGTTCCTTCGTCAACAGCGCTTTCGTCAACGGTTCCTTAGTCGACGGCTTCTTCGTCGACCATTCTTTCGTCGACAGTTCCCCTGTCGGCAGCTGAGTCGCCGACGGTGTTGTCATCGTCGGTGTGCTCTTCTTAAACCTCATTGAGAGGTGCTTCATAGACGGAAGTGCCTTGGTCGATTGATGGACCCATGAAGCCTCCGCCGTCGACGACGTGTTCGTCGACGAAGCTTTTTAAAATATTTTTGCCGTAATTATCGTCGTCGAAGATAACGGTGAGACCGCCATTGTAAACGTCGACGACACTGTCGTAGATGTCACCGTCGACACCGTCGTCGACGGGTGCCTTTTTCCTGAAGAGAATTTTTCCGGATCTTTCTGGGGTGACAGAGACAGGGATGCCTTTTTTGCGGTACTCTTCTTATGTAAAGGCGTAGTAGGCTCTGAATGAACCTTTTTGGCAAACTTGTGTGTGTCTCTGAATGGGAAACACCCTTTTTTGTCTCAGTAGAGACCTGTTTCATCTTTTTGGCCATCTTCCTTGGTGGCTCATCAGGCAATCTTCCTCTCTCACCTGTTCTTTTTTGGGAGTGAGAAGCATGAGATGATGCTTCACTTTCATCTGAGGAAGGATGCTCCATGGCTTTCTGCTTCTGCAGCCACAAGAGAAGCCTACCCTCACGGTCTTTGAGGGTTTTTTGACTAAAGGTGCAACAGATTTTGCAGTCTCTCACCTTGTGGTCTGGATGGAGGCAGTAGATGCATTTCTTGTGGGGGTCATCAACATGTAGTCTCTTCTTCCCACAACTGCCACAGTCTCTGAACAGACCCTTTTTTGTCTTTTCAGACATGATAAGGCTGGAAAGCTGGGTTCCTGAGAGAAACAATTTTCAGTCAGAAAAAAGGTAAACTGAGCAGAGCTCAGGGAGACTCCCTTCACACGACGTGCGGTAGAAAATCTGCGGGAATTCAGCCTCTGTTGGGAGTGTTTGGGAGGGGCTTAATCCTGATTGGTTGACACTGATGTTTGGGTCTTTTCACAAAACAAGGTGAATAGGCTATAAAATATCCTATAAGGCCTACTGAAGCCTACTGGTTTTAAACTTACTGACCTTCTGCTTTGTGTATTTAAAGTTACCGTAAGGCTCCCACCTCGACGACGGGGATGATTCAAGCATATGAATCTATGAAAGATCCAATACTGGAGAAGCAGGCCATCAGGGGGGTCAGGTTCCGATGGGCACCTTGCCCTCGTTGGGAGGCCATCTCCAGCTGGGCCTCTGCGGTCTTCCGGGCCCAGCGTCTCAGGTCCTCCCACCTTTTCCTACAGTGGGTGCTCCGCCTGCTGTGGACCCCCAGGGTCCGCACGTCCTTGGCAATGGCACGCAACAATCCCTTCATCTGATGGGCACTGACCTGCAGAGGAAACACAGACAGGAGGGCACCATTACACATACAATCCAGCCTGTCACACATATGGCCCACAAATCTGCCAGAAGGTCTGGCAGATAGTAGTGGCATGCTGCATGTTGCACAACCTGGCCCTCAGACAACATGTGCCTTATCTGCAGGAGGAGGAGACTGGAAATGCCCCTGTGGCAGCAGTGGACCCTAAGAACAGTGAGGATGAGGAGGCAGAGGATAAGGATGTGGACAACAGAACATCAGTTATATGTCAATACTTCCAATGACACACAGGTGAGACAGTGTAACTGACTATTCCTCTGATTATTGATGTTTTCTGTGTGGCTGTATCAGGATGGCATTCACTTCCTTTGCATCTCTAATTACTGTCACCTATGCCTTCTCATTTTGCACATGTTGGTGATGTAACACCTTTGACTGATTTGATGACTACAGACAGAAACAGGTCATTAAATGTATGCTATCACAGTGTTCAGTTCATTTGCACATGATGTCTCTGGCTTCTGTCTGGGTCACAGGGAACTTTTGTGGGGTGGTTCACCTTCTGCAGGGCTAGGAGTGCTGGTGGCCTGTGGGTCCTGTGGCAGAGCCTCCTGCCCACTAGCTGCAGCGGAAGTGGTGGCCTGGTCAGTAGGGGCCCACTGGTGTGCTGTCCATTCCCTCATAATGTTGGCCATATCTGCCAGCACCCCTGCTATGGAGACTATGGTGGTGTTGAGGGCCTGTAAATCCTCCCTGATATCCTGATGGTGTACCTCCTGCAGCCGCTTGTTCTCCTGCATGTTGGTAAGGATCTGGCCAATCTCGTCCTGGGATCGTTGGTAAGCCCCCAGGACATTAGTGAGTGCCTCCTGGAGAGTCGGTTCCCTGGGCCTGTCCTCCCCTTGGCACACAGCGGTTCTTCCAGTGTACCTGTTCCCCTGTGCATCTGTCCCCGGAACAGTGTGGCCACTGCCACTGACCCCAGGTCCCTGATTGTCTTGGGGGTGAGGTGTGGACTGGGGTTCCTGTACATGTGGGCACACTGCTGATTGACGTGTCTTGGGGACAGAGGTGTGGGGACATTGGGTGGGTGCTGTGGTGTTGGATACTGATGGGGGAGGCTCTGTGGTGGACTGTGAGTGTGCTGGGGTGGCCGACTGACCAGTAGTCCCTGATGGGCCGGGTAGTTCATCAAGATCCTGAAGTCCAGAGTTACTGCCATCACTGGGGGCATGTTCTGTTGGGGGACTGGATAGTCGTGGCACCTCCTCGCCGCTGAGATTGGCTGGGGCACCTGTGGGGATGTAAGTGTGTATTATACTTCATGTCTGTGACATATTGTACATCCCTAGCTTCCCCTCTGTTGTTGCTGTTGCCCTGCCACCTTTGTTTGTGTATGGTGATGTACTGTGTGATTATTAGTTCTCCATGCTGTGCAAGCTTGGGTGATGGGTGTACGTGCAGGGCTGGGAGGGCTGTCCATGCATTGGTATAGTATGCAGGGCTTTGCAGTTGAGTTAGTCAGGCGTATAGGTGCAGTGTGTGGGATGGAGTGGAGTGATGGGAGTGAGGGTGAGGGGGTGTGATGGCATGCAGGTACGGGGGGTGATGAGTTGTAAATATTGACTCACCAGTGTTCAGTCCTCCAGCTACTCCAGTGAGTCCCTCATGGTGCAGTATTGCCAAGACTTGCTCCTCCCATGCTGTGAGCTGTGGGGGAGGAGATGGGGGTCCACCCCAGTCCTCTGGATGGTGAGCTGGTGCCTTGCTACCATGGAACGTACCTTCCGCCGTAGGTCGTTCTACCTCTTTCTGATGTCATCCCTTGTTCTTGGATGCTGTCCCACGGCATTCACCTGTCAACGATTCTTCGCCATAGCTCCTTCTTCCTGGCAATGGATATTTGCTGTACCTGTGCTCCAAACAGCTGTGGCTCTACCCTGACTATTTCCTCCACCATGACCCGCAACTCCTCATCAGTGAAATGGGGGTGCCTTAGTGGGGACATGGGTTTTGTGTGGTGTGTGTTGTGCAGAAGGTGTTAATGGATGTGGTCGGGTGTGGGGTGCGTGATGGCTGAATGGGTGTTTGTGGTGTGTGTGTAGTTGTCTCGGTGGTCCTTGTGTTAGTCTTGTGGCGATTATTGGTATTCGTAAAGGGTTGTGAGTAATGTGGGTATGTGTTTTATAGTGCTGTGGGTGGGTGTGGTGTGTGTATCAATGTCAGGTGTCTGATTTTCGTTTAGGCCAATTTTGTGTTGTTTTGCATTTGGGTGGCCATTCTGAGCGCGCCGGTGTGTACCGCCAATGTTTTATCACCATTGAATGTCTGCCGTTGTGATTCGTGGGTCATAATGTGATGAGCGTTGTTTTGTTGGCGTAACAGTATGGGTGTTCGCACCGACACTTTAACATAGACCTTTGGGCTGGCGGATTTGTGTATGTGGCAGTATTCTGTCGGTTTGGTGTGTGTGTGTCATAATATGGTGAACGGATATTCACCACTGTGGCAGTATGTTGCCGGCCGTCACCGCGGCGGTAAGCGGTATTTACCGCCAATGTCATAATGAGGGCCTATGTCTTCTAGGGGCCACATATATGGTTGCTCTGCATTATTTATTGCCATGTTATTTTCTTTTCATGTGGTTATGTCCTCTAGTGGCTACCTCCATAGTTACATGACCATGTTTCTTACAAATGCAATTTTCACTGTGCTGTCCTCGAGGGGCTGTTGTAAGCATTACAGTCATATCAGCATATTAAAATATTCGAGGCATGAAACTTTCCCCATTATGCTTTGCAGAGCATTAATTTGACAAAATATTTTTATCATAACAGCCTGTGGTGGTGCTTGGACAGTGGGACCACCTTCAAAACAATGTGCTTTTTCTGTTTACACCGTGCCTGGGTCGCCTCACTAAGTTAATGGGGACTCCAAAATGATAACTCCTCCCACCATTCAATGTCTTTTAAGCTTTCCCATGGCTAGAACTTTTGTTTTATAGCTGGGATAAGTTTAGTTTTAAAGGCCTTGTTTGTATTATCATTGTAGTAAGCCTGCCAGCTCTAAAAATGCTTTCTAGAGGCTAGGTTTATGGTTACGCTGCATTACTTCCTTCTGTTTTTTTAATGGGGTTAGGCTCTCTAGGAGCTAACAATATGGTTACATGACCGTGTTTCTTGCATATTATATTTTTGTTATGGTGCTCTATAGGAGCTGTCTCGAGCATTACAGTCAAATGCCAAAAGTTTCATTTTGATAAAGGTTTAAATTATATTGTATAAGTTTTAATAATCTCTCCTTATTACAATTATGACCATAATTCAGGCCAAATTAAAATCCTTATTACACTATGACTGTGGGCTGTCTTGTGTCTTTTTTTGGGAGAATTGTGTTAACCAGCCAGCAACTCTGATGGTGGCATGGTGAAAGTGGTATTTTATCGGAATTAGCATAGCAGATTTAAATTAGAATGCTAAATGGCAACATTTTTCTTTTTTGCTGCAGATGGAGGAAGAAGGTAAATGGAAGTGCTTTAGTTATATGCAGGGCCACTGGAATTATATGGCAGGAAAATACAAAATTATGAGGCAGGGTTGACCTATTTATGTGGCAAGAAAAGTTCAGTTATGAATTTACAATGTTAATAGCTCTAACTCAAGCAAATGCAAGGCCTATTGCATTGCAAATGCTTGTCTGTTTTTTTTTAGTCCAAACGGGGAAGTATCCCTTGTTTTTCACTTAAAACTCTCATCCACACAGCACATTGTGGCAAGCTTCCTCTTCTTGTTCCCCTGGACGGGCTCAGCCCTTGTCCTTTTCACAGATGGGATGTGGACCTCTTTGATTTATATATGGTGGAATTCTGCTTTGTGAAAATATTAAAATAATCTTAATTTCCCCTGGGTTAAAAACATACAACGATGTGAGTGGAGATAGATGTATCTCCTACATTTAAATGTTTCAACATGTTTCAGCCGGATTCGCAAGTGCTCCTTAGGGTCAACTGGCTTTCTTCAGGACCATGGAGGATCCCTATATATTAAGCTCTCTTGGAGTCCTACACTTTTACACAATTGTACATTCATTCCGAATGTATCATTCACACACATACTAACCAGCACTTTGGTTCTCCATGCTCAGGTAATTCTCAGCATCAATTACATTTAATGGAGTTGTCTGTTGCCCCATAGGATAGCGTGGTTGGGGCCCTTTGTCACACTTACTCCATAGAGACACCTGGCTTCTTCACCTACGTCGTCCCTGCACCATCAGGCTGATTCTCAAGACAATATAAATGCAGCAGCTGAAGAGCCCCCACCAGGTAGATGGAAGACAAATTGTGAATCATCTATCTAATATAAAACCTAAGGTAGAGGGAGTGGAGGAAATTGGCCAGGCTCAACATGAATGCTAACTAAACAATGTTTATTAATGACCTCATTATAAACTATCTATTTGATTTCTTTTTCGCCTTTACAATGTTGCTACACAACTCCGACAGGTGTGGCTTGGTAAGCCAACATGTCAGTCTTCAATTGAGCTGCACCACCAGCTGATAAAATCCTTTATAATCCCCCCCCCACGGGCTCAGCATAGCCCATCATTCGGACATCCCTGCGAGGCAGCAGCTATGGGCTCAACTGAAACCTCTGCAGATCGACCTGTTGGGGCACGATACTGATGCTCGGGCCTGACTCAGGGGTGGCCTACCCCAGGCCGGGGACGACTGCCTGACGAGCTTCACAGGGCTCCTGGTCACAGCAGCCTGCAGAGTGCGACACTCGCAGATGCTCCAGAGTGGATCCCATCCCGCGACCCTACACAGCCACAACGAAAGAACACAACGCATCCCAGCTGGTTCCCTAGTGTGTGGCCTCCCTAGAAATCTGTGGATGCTTCACTGCCCCCCCTCCACCTTGGAAGCCATTGGAGATGGGCAGATGTGGTGCTGAGGCCCCCAGCCGCTCCTATACATTGGGCCTGTTGAGCCCTGCAGCTCACGCATGCAGCCATCACTGAGACACCCGAACTACCTCTGAAGCGGCAGTGGGTGTGAATGCATGCCTGCCTTCAGTTGCTGAGATCCCCCGCACACAGCAGCGATGTGAAGTGAGTAAGGGGGAGGCCTTTCTTCCCATCAACAGCTCTTGCAAGTGCCTACCTTTAGGCCCACCCACCCAGATACAACAAACCTTGCTTGTCTTCCTTGATCCTGCCCTGACCCACCAGACAATATTGGTGGGGATTCTGCTTAGGGGAAATAGGATCTGATGCAGCCGCCCATGGGCCCCCCCTTCCATGTGGGCAGCAGTGACTTTCAGCGCCTGTGCAGTGGGGGAACCACTGTCTGCTGAAGGAGCTTAGTAGACAGCCTTGACAACACCTCTCTGCCACAGCCATGTTCTCCCCTACACCGCAAGACCTCAGTCAAACCTCTCCATCTGTGCGGTGGCACTGCTGGAGACCGGCTCACCTTGGCGCCACCCAGATAGCTGGACTTCTGGTAACCCAGCACTTTTCTCTCATCCGATGTCCAAGAGGAGCCCAACCTGCAACATACCCCCATTGCAGCCCAGATATACACACTTCAGACTCCCTGCTGTGCGCTCTGATCACTGGTGTGCCTCCTGACACTGCTTTCCCCAGTTCCGACTCCTTGGGGGCTTACGTCTGCCATAATGGGCCACCTGAGATCTGCTGCACCCGTGCAGACACAACCAGTGGTCAACCTTCAAACAGTTGTGCCAGAGACTCCTCTACTTGACAACTCTGCACAAAACTCACTGCCATTGGACGACAAGCTTTACAAAGTTCTTGTGTCCATTGACAACATGTGCATCTCCACGGAGTTGAAGAGAGGCTCTCTGGTGGCTGAACTTGGTTTTCTGTGAGACGACCACCACAAGCTCAGGGATCGCATAACAGAGGGAGAGAAGGAGCTCTCCTCACTGCAACCCCAGGTGACTACTGCTCAACACGCGCTCAACAATCTCAAGGACCGAGTAAAAGTTCTTGAGGAACGGGAGGAGGATGCAGAAGTCTGCTCACATAAAAGCAACATCCGTATCATAGGCCACCCAGAGGGGCTGGAGGGCTGAGGCCCTCTGACATTCTTGGAAAACTGATTTTGTTCCTTTGTTCCCGCTTCTGACCCCACACCGTTCTTTTTGTTGGAGAGAGCTCACAGGGTCCAGCACAGCCACCGATCCCAGGGGTACCCGTGCACCCTATACTCGCCAAGCTCCTTCACTTCAGAAATGGCAATGCCATCCTGAGGGCAGAGAGGTCATCCAGACCTCTGAAACTTGAAAACCAACTCATCACGTTGTTCCCCGATTATACTCCTTCTGTCCAATGTCAACAGGCATTGTTTTTGGGTGCAAACAAACAGCTTTGCAAACTGGCAATATTCTTTGCTATTACCTGGTTGCCTCAAACTTCTATCAGAGGGCAAATCACCTTTCTTTACAGACCCTAAAGAGACTTGCAACTGGATCAACAGCCACCACAATGGACCGCTGACAGCCTGCGAGGGTGGGTGCTCCCCTGACACTCGATGAGAGACGGCGGAAACCACATCTAGCCCAGCGGGGTACATCTCTGCCGTCTGCTATCTCCATGTCACCCCCGAACAGCTCATTGTAGGCTGGCAGATGGTATATAGAGATGGCAGCATCGCTGGGGCACAGTGCTGGCAGCTCTCAGAAGGGGAGAGAGGTCCCCATATCTTTAAGTCTAATGATGACTCCATGGTGATGGACAGCCCGCACCATGGCTCCTAGACGCCTCTGTTGGTCACCTCACAAACAGCAGAAAGTATTTCCCCTCTCCTCCTGTTCCCCCTGCACATTCTTTTTCACCTCCCTCTTGATGCCGAGCCCCGTATAGACCATCCGTACTGATATGTTACCAACTCACTGCCATTGCAGCATGTCCCACATGTTGTATTGTCTCATTACCCCTGCAACTCCTCACATATTGATCTCACCAAGGTTGTACACCTAGTAATATCCATGACAGGAAAGGCACTGTACTGAGTCCCCCCCAGAGAGCTCCCCACATCTCTCCTTTTACTTCTGTCTGGTAGCCCCCACAGGATAGCCTACCCATCAACCTCATGACCCCCTAGATAAGAGAAGGCCCCTACTCTAATCGTCCAGCGCATGCATATGGCAAGGAAACACTATACTGTTTACTTCTACGTCAAATGCCAGAAGACGTACATTATCTTCCACAAAGAAACACACATTACATCAGCAGAACTACAGCGCTTGTGCAAACATTGGATGGGACTCCTCATTGCTACTAATTATTTTGCCTACGCTCGCGGGGT
Source organism: Pleurodeles waltl (assembly GCF_031143425.1). Lineage (NCBI taxonomy): Eukaryota > Metazoa > Chordata > Amphibia > Caudata > Salamandridae > Pleurodeles > Pleurodeles waltl. The sequence goes on from NC_090442.1 coordinate 195,775,527, forward strand.
GCTCATCTGGATCCAGCCAGGGGTCCCCTTCCAAGCCTTAGATGCCATAGTTGAAAGAAGGCACAGTACACCATAGTACAGGGCCGTCTAGACGGTTCCAACATCCTTCTGGGTAGCATCTATGTTCCTAGTGTGGACAAGGGAGACTACTTGGCAACACTCTCTGGGGTGCTGGCACAGAGAAGCGAGACACCATGAATTCGAGCTGGCGACGATGATTGCACATCCTCCCCTTCTTCCCAATGTACTCAAACCATTTTCGAGGGGCTTTGTCAATGGTCACTGGTGGACATACTCAGCAGTACATGAGCTGTATATACGCCTTGATTGCATCCTCTTCTCACCCTCCATCCTAGGCATGATCCACCACTCCGACAACGTAGGCCTCCTTGTCTCTGATCATGATGCACACATCATTGATGTGGCATGGAATGCCCCGGTGTCCCGGTACCCTCGTGGCGACTCCCCCGGTAGATGCTGGAGGATCCATCCTTCTATGAATATAAAGACTTATGCATCACCCAATACCTTTCAGACAACTGAGACACAATGTCGTCTAGGTCGATTAAATGGGACGCCTTTAAAGTGGTAATACAGAGGCTGTGTTTACAGAAAATAGCAGGAGTCCATAGGACACTTGAGCGAAAGATGTAAGACTCTGAATGCCACATTGCCAATCTGGGCGAGGTGGTAGCCCTGGATGCTTCTAAGATCGCATGCTCATGGAGGCTATAATCCAACATAAAGCCCTTCTAGAGTAATTTTTTTGCTTCAATCTCAAAGCTTACTTGGCCAGGACACACAGAGAGGGGAATGCTTTTAGTCGTCTCCTTGTACGCCAGGGATCCCACTCCGGGTCAATCCTACAGATTACTCTGCATGTTGAACTCAACATCCTAGATGCCGTCTTCACTTATTGCTCCTCTACGACCCCCTCCCGTCTGCCCACTGATGTAGTCCCCTCATTCCTAGAGGGTCTCCCTCACCAGCCCATTACCAGGGATGACCTGGATGAATATGTCACAATCCCTGAGAGCAAACAGGCCATCTGAACCCTAGCCAGAAATAAAACCCCTGGCCTTGATGGCCTGTCATTACAATATTGCAGCACCTTTACCTCGCTCTGTGTGCCCAGGCAGTCTGAGATGTGCAGTGAAGCTCTACGGGTTGGGCAACTACCCCCATCTCTATGAGAATCCCTTCTTGTATCCATACTGAAGCCTGACAGAGATCCGACTGCCCCGCCCTGATATCTCATAGGGCGATAGCCATTCTAGGCACAGACTATAAGATCCTGGGGAAAATCCTGGCTGAAAGATATGCCCAAATACTATCTACCTTAGTACATCATGACCAAAATGGCTTTGCGCTAGGGGTGCAGCACATCGCACAATATACGCCACCTGTTCCACCTGATGGATCGAGCCCCCAGACAGTTTTCATGTGTTGCTTGCTTAATACTTGACCTGGAAAAGGCCTTCAACACACTTGAGTGGGACTGTCTTATCCAGGTATTGGCCATTATGGGGCTTCAAGTCTACACAAAGTTGCTTTACACTGGCCCCACATCCAGAGTCCGCATGGGCTGGTTGATTTCATCACTGTTTCCTGTGGGGAGGGGCAGCAGACAGGGATACCCCTTATTGTTTTGCACTGCCCATGGAACTCTTGCCACTAGGCTTTGCCTAGAGAGGGAAGTCTAGGAGATACCCTTGGACTGTGTGACCCATGTGCTGTCCCTTTATGCAGATGACCTGCTCATTTACATCTGTGACATCTGCTCAGACCTCACCCCCATATACAAAACACTACAGTTGTATGCTTAGGATGTGGGCCTTCGAGTGAACTGGCGAAATCGTGCTTATTCCCTCTGATTGGCAGCCTACCCCCCGCTCAAGGTACAGCTGAGGAGAACGCTACTGGATTGGAAGGGTGACACTGTTCGCTACCTCGGGGTACGCCCCTACCACTCTTTGAAGGAAACCTCAAGAGAGACTTCTCAGTCCTGAAATTGCAGGTACAATTTTGGAAGGTACTTCCCTTGCCTACAACAGGGAAAATAGCTCCGTCCAAAATGATTGTCATTCTCTGAATTCTTTATTATTTTGCCAACCTATCTGTTGTTCCATCCCGTTGTTTTTGCAGTGACTTGGACACGATGCTAGGAGAGCTCATCCGGGTTACCAAATGCTACCGCATTGCGCTGCACAACCTGCAGTTATTAGTGGTCAGAGGGAATCTTGGTGCACCCTCATTTGAGGGCTTACTACTTGGAAGCACAGGTCCAGAGGGTCTCTCAATGGCTTGTGGAATGCAATTTGGATGAAACCTGTATGGGATCAGGCCACTACCTCTTTCGATGCTCCAGTTTCCTCCTGCCTGTGGCCACCCCTTGGACCCTGCCGTCTTTACAGATAATGGTAGTTTGCAGGTGTCTCAAAAGAGTTGCTTGCCTTACCTGCCACATCCCCTCTTGTGCCACAGCATTCCCCTTATGGGGCCTGCCACGCCCCCGGGATCCCGTTCCCTAGCTGACTTAGCACAGCTTGGCATGTCTGCTCCCTATCTACTGTCAGTGACCACTTCAGGGATGGACATCTCTTCTTCCTTGACCAACTCATAGATGATTACGCCCTTCCCAGGGGCTAGTACCTGACATACCACCAACTATGACACACGTTCCGAGCTCTCGGTTCCTTACTGAGTGAGGAGGCCCAAACCTACTGTGTTTTGCAGACTCTACTACACATGGGAACAGGTCATCACTTGATTACATGACTATACAAGGCTCTGAGGGAGCACACAGGGTCCAGCTGAAACCACTAAGGGACAAATGGGATGTCAATTTCAGACAGGCACTACACGATACTGAGTGGGACAGGGAATTAGAGTTTCCACATTGTGTCTGCCGGAACGCGTGCTTTAAAAGCATACAGCTCACAGTTCTACACAGGGCCTACCTAACACCTGAGTAACTCAATTGCTGTTTCCTCACCACCCTTCTGGGTTGCCCGCATTGCCACACACCGTCTGCAGACCTCAGACATATGATATGGTGGTGCCCAGTTCTCACCACATACTGGCACTCGGTCCACACCACACTTCAGGAGGTAACAGAACTTCATGACATTTACACATGGGAGTCCTGTTCCCTGGGCATTTTCCGACGTAGGAAGTGTATGGAGGTCAGAGCACGCTTTACTGGCGTCACTTTCCTCCTCTTTAAACAAACTTTCACCCTACAGCGGAGATCAAGTCAGGCATCTGTGATTAAGGCCTGGCACGGGGCGCTGCAATGCTGGGGGAGAGCTGAGGTGGCTGCCACTGTTTATTGAAAACCCCTATGAAAACATTTTTTTTTAAATGTGGCCATGCAACTCCTCCAATTGGATAGAGACCTCCTGTTCATAAGATGACTTGCTTTAATCTGGTGGGCAAAACAGGATGTGACATTACCATTATTAACTGAGGGGGACATAATTAATTCCCCATCAATCTTACCACCTTCAAATTGCGCCACTTTGTAACGCTTTACGCTACATTATGCCTGGGCGAGGCATAATGAATGCAAAGGAGGTGTTCCCCCGTTAGGGGGCCTGGAAAAATGGCACTAAGAAATCTAAGAGATTTTTTTGCATCATTTTTTTCAGCATTCTTAACGCCTGCTTATAGCAGCGTTAAAAGGAGGCACACCATTGATTACAATGGGCCTCAATTGGCTTTGCAGGATTAGCGTCAAAATGTTTGATGCTAATCCTGCAAAGCTCCGCTAGTTCCCCTAACTACCAACATCGTGCAACGTATCTGGGATACGGCGCACGCATTGGTGGCATTAGGGGGGCGCTAAGGGGCGCAAGAAAAGTGCTGCTGCACTTGGTGCAGTGCCACTTTACTTAAATCAGGCCCTAAGTATCTTGTTTAGACACTGCCTTTCCCAAGCTTGTTCAACAAACTACATGGTGACGGAAATAATGCTTGAATTAATCTTAGCTACTGGCGATCACCAGGCCTCCGTTCCAGTGCATCGTCTTTTCCAATTTTGCCACTCCAGACAGAGGCCATATACAAATGAGTCTTCATCCTGCTCCTGTAGGAGCAGTCCAGCCTGAACTGCCAGGCCAGACCTCTTCTTCTAGGTGGGAACACAAGCACCCCCAGACCAGTTTCGACCGATTTAGGTCTCATTAAGAAGGTATAGACTGAGTCCTATATCACCGTTAGCTCTTTAGCAGCCAAGCTCCTCATTATAGATGATGTCAGTCGATAGGTTGATGTTGCAAACTGCACAAAGTTTGAAAGTTGCGAGACCTTTCACCTGACTCAGTAATTATCCATACCTTCCTGTGGGCCATATTCATGATCTCATTTGTAAAAATTTTTAGGCCACTACATTGGAATCTTCACTCACCGTACCTTGGTCCGAATATGTTGCATTTGACTTCCATCAACTTTAACTCACCCTTGGTCTAAAATTTCCCTTCCCAGTCTGAAACTTGTTCTGAACACTATGAGCCTGATTTGGAGTTTGGTGGAGAGGTTACTCTGTCATAACGATGACGGAGATCTCGTCAGCTGAAATATAAATCCCATAGGATACAATGAGATGTATATTTTGGCGGACGGGTTAGCCGTCACAACGAAACCCTCGGCCAAACTCTAAATCAGGCCCTAAATTGTTAACTCTGAGCCCTAATTTTTATTAGATTGTAGTTGCCTTGAACAAATGGATCACATCTGCGCTGGATGGTGTACACCTGGGATAAATGAAAACGATTAAAACTGGCTTCCCTCCTGATCCACGGCCTGTGAGAACTCTCCAGCGGGCCTCTGGCATAATGTCACCTTTCTGTGCTGACTTCTGCAAACTGTCTTGTTAAACTGCGGTTGTTTCATTTATTTGCAAACAGGCAATGGTTGTTCCACACCTGAAGAGACGCACTGTGCTAAGAATGTAATGGTAGATTACAGGCCCATAGCTTCTGGTAGCCGGGAATCAAGAACGTTAACATGGACCTATCATGTTTCATAGAACAGCAGGCACCAGCAGGCATCATCCTATTATTATTATCATAGTCATCATCATATTCATCATAATCATTATTATTAGTATTAATGGTATTATTTTGCACTCGTTCACTGAAGCATCTTGCTGATAGGAGCAGAAAAATATGATAAAAGGAAAATGAAAAAAAGCAGAGAAGATGTGAGATTGTCATAAAAGAAACATAGATAAACTTAATCACAAGCTTTTTCCAACTGATGAATCCCTTCACATTCAACGCACATGCAATAATCTTTATGCAGGCAGCCCATGCAGTCCCTGATTCTTTGTGGCCCGCGTGGGCGCCACACGTGTTCTGCCTTTATCTGCAGGTAGTCTTGGTTGTATGCTTGTACACCACCATTACCCTGAAACTCCAGGTCTGTGACCTTACTTCCTTTTTTTCTGCCTGAGCCCCCTCCATAAAATCTTTCCAATTGAAAACCATTCAGAAAAGCTTTGCAATCGTGCTTCTCAACTGCTGCAAAATGATGACTGAAGCCTCTGTGACTTTCCATTTAGGTTATGCCAAGTCTCTGTTCTTGGGCAAACTTTACACATACGTGTTGGCCAGACTCCAGCTTTTTCAGGAGACAGGTGCCTGCCTTATTCTGCGGGGTGGCTGACTAAGGTCCAAGCTTCCCAGGGTTCCTAGCCATAAAAAATATTATTTTTCAAAGAAATGTGTATGTGCGATAAAAACATAGGGACATATTACTGGCAAAGTGGCACAGTGTGACGCAGCAAGTCACCTAGCTGCTCTGCACAGCGTCACGGGGAAAGGGCAGGAATGCACCGTATTTAAGGCATATGGCGCATTCTTGTCCTTTCCGCCTGTGATGGCGCACAACAGGCTGCCTAGCGCCAATGCAGGCACCCTTGCGCCATGGTGCAGGAGTGCCTGTGTTGCATGCAGGATTGTTTTTGTATAGGAAGCGGCACCCTCCTTCACAAAAACAACCCTTAGTGGCATATTCCTTTATCTCTGTGTGCTGCAGAATGCAGCACTCACAGAAAGGGAAAGTAATGAAGAGTCTCCTCGTTACTCCTCTCCTTGTGAGGCGTATCGTTTTGGCGCATTCCCAGGTTTACCAGGTTTGGTAAATCTGGGAATGCATTAAAAACCATAGGAGCTGCATAGGAACACCCGCACAATGCCCATGGAACACCTCCCTAATGCCGAGTAATGCAACGCAGTGATTTGCGCTGCGTTGCATTAATCCAGATTTTTGAAGCCACGCAAAGCCACACAAGGTGGCTTTGCGTGGCTTTAAAAATCTGACTTATGGGTTTGCGTCTCGCATGTACCACATTGCATGGTGCAAGCATGACGCAAAGCTCTCATAAATATGCCCCATACTCTCCCCAGCATTTTACCTCAGCCAGTCCCTTGATGATTCCTCCTGTTTGGGGAGCACAGAGTAATGGCTGTGGCTTTTGTCAATTGGTGCCAGCACTTTGGAGTTGCCACCTTCCCCCCGCATTAAAGCACAACCTAATTTGTTTTCAGTTCGGAAAATACCTAAAATCGAGCTACTTCTCTGTTCTAAAGCTATGAGGATGTCTGTGGTATTGGATGACTGTCTCCTGCACCAAGAGAGCCCCCCAAGGTCGCTCTTGTGCTATATAAATGCTTATTCTAGGCTATCCTATGTGCAGTAGTACCTCTATCACACTTTTGAAGGATACAGGGGAGTTTCATGTAACTTGAAAGTGATCATAACTTCTTATGGGTCGGTAATGACTAACATGAAGAAAAATGTCAAATAGAAAAGTATTTAAATGAACAAGTACATGACTTACAACTACACTTAAAACAAATAAAAATAGAAATATTAATTAGTGGGTATTTTTGTTTGAAAAAAATAATAAGAGAATATATATACATTCATTGTTTACATTTCAATTTGTTTATAATTCAAGACACAGTTCTAGGTTGATATTAATTATTTTAAATTATTTTACATTTATATTTTACATTAGAATATGTTTAAATAGTTTAAATCAATAAACTTTATTACATTTCACATACTTTGCCTCCGTGACAGAGATCAATAGGTAGAAAAAGAAAAGCTACTTGTACTACTTCTATGCTAGACTCCATAGGAATGGGACATGTAAGTCTACACCTTGGTGAAAATATCCACTCCAGAAGGATAGATTAGTAAATAAGTGGAGAATTAAGCTTAGGTGTAGGAATAGATCTACACGTGCGTGGATTTGCACATGTAATCTGCACATGTAACTTAACCTTTGGGAATGGGCCCAGTGACCTTGGCATCATATGGCAGTTATTGGTAAAATAGATGCTGCAATAAGCGTACCTGTGTGATTCCTAATATTGTTGTTAGGCTAAACGCGTCTAAGCCAACATGGACTCACGGCGTCATCTAGTGGGCTCTTTAAATAGTTCTAAACTAGGCCAATCTAAATTTTTATACTGAAAAGAAAGGCTCCTCTCAACAGAGATGACTGAATTGGTACTGGTAATCTTCATAACTTCAATTCTTCCTTCCTCATCCCAGTGCTTAATTTGAGCCGGAGGTTGCCGTGGGGGACACCAACACTTATTTTTGAGGGCCAACACTTATTTTTCTGCATCAGGCAATTACTGCGAGCAAAAGACACATATGGGAAAAACAGAGGAAAGAAAGACGATAAAGCGTCACAAAGGGAGAAGGCAGAAAGCTGTAAGAGTGAGATGAAGGGGCACAGAGTGGCTGTAAATGGATTAAAGAGGCCCAAGATGGCGTTAGGATTCAAAATTTGCTAGCTATCGTTTCAAGAATTTTAGATTCTATTAAAAACATGGAGGCGAGGATTATGCTTCTCTTTCTTTACTGATATAAAACACAGCAGCCAATCTCATTAAATAAAACTCTAAACTACATATCCCAAGAGCATAAGCCCCCTCATTTGTCCAATCACAAGGCGCCTCCAGTGTATATATGCCTGCGCCAACATTGTCTTTCCTCTTTTTTGCCAATAATAACAAAGCCAACCAGAACAAAGTCTAAACACTCTGGAATATCAAACAGCCTCCTGCAAAACGAACGGCGTCACCAGAAGTTGAACCACTAGGAACCGGATCTCCATACTTCACTCTTCAGGTTTACCAGGTTCAAGCAGCTTTGCTGTCAGCATCTAAGGAATAGAAAATTGTAATAATACAAATGAACCACCAACATAATATCAAACAGGGTGGGTAAGAATTACAACTCAAGATCATACATATTGATGCAATTACATATAAAATCAGACCATATGAAATACATATGACTTTGCATGGGTTGGATAATCCTAACCGCCGTGTCCTTAATAGAATTTAAAATTCTTAATGCAATAGCTATAAACTTTTTTATTCTATGGCAGGACCGGAGGCTTCAGGTTATGCTAGTTTAAAGTTGTTCTACCACTCTTGTTGCAACATCCACAATTGGTTTATGTTAAATCAATTTAAAAGTAGAATCAGAAGACCAATCTGCTGCGGCCATAATATCCTCTAATCGAGTATCCACTGAATAGATCTTGGATGCCATCACTCCCCGCACAGAATGGGCTCCAAAGGGACTGTCATCTATACCAGCCTCTCCAAGCAACCATTTAAACCAATGGGCCAAAGTCGCAGAGGAGACTAGGCAGAACGGTTCCTGCAAAGAAATAAGCAATTGACCTGTTTTATCTCGCCGATATTCATGAATATAATCCTCATATGCTTTTAAACAATTTAACTGCACACAATTTGTGATTATGAGGAAACGCAGGATAAGAAACACAATGTGAAGCAGCCTTTGTGCGTTTGGAAATAGTAAAAGACATCCCGGAAGGTATGAGCACTCTACCTGCAATATCCAGTGCTCTCATGTTCGAGACCTGGCTGCAGGATATCAAACCTAACAGGAGGGTCAAATTTGCTGACTATTGCTCACAAGAAAGATCTTCATTAGAAGGCCAATTTCTAAGAAAGGTTAAGATCACATTAACATCCCATAATACTGAGTATTTAGGTTGAGGAGGACGTATCAATCTAATGCCTTGTAAAATTCTACAAACTACAGGGTGTTCTCCAACTGATTTACCATCAATATGAGGATGGCCCCCCGAAATGGCCAATCTAAAATTCTTCACCGTCCTGTAAGCTAAACCTTGACTGGCCAGTTACCTGAATTCCAACCCCCACGGGAGCCACATTCCATTCACTGTGCCAGCTAACCCAGTGTCATCAAACTGATTTATACTGTTTGTGAGTAGAGGGAGCCCAAGCTTGTGCGAGGAAGAATGTTGCGTCCTCCGAAACTCCAGACATTTGCCAAAGTCTCCTGAAAGTCTCCATACCATGAGATACAGAAGGCCCTGTGAAATCAGCAGATAAGGCCGACCCAATGGATCCAGTAGTAAGGTTGGAAAGGAGCGGATAGGAGCCAGAAGGTCGCACAACAATGTCATTGCCTCCGGAAACCAAGGTTGGGCTTTTCAACAGGGAGACACCATCACCACCTCCGCTTTGTGTTGTCTGATCTGTACCAAGACCCTTGGTATCATGAAACATGGAGGGAATGCATAAAGGGTCTTCAATGACCAAGATTGTAGAAAAGCATCTGAATTCGCCACCAGAGGAACAAGCCTCCAAATGAAGAAAGTCGGGAGCTGAGCATTCATTCTTGATGTGAACAATCTATCAGGCACAGGCCCCATCATTGATTGATGGCCTGAAAAATCCTGGGGTGTGTTGAGAACGAATGCCCACATTCATTAAGACCTTTTCTGTGAGTTTAATTGAAAAACACAACCTGGCGTCAGTATCCTCCAAGGCTCCAGATCTAACTGGCACCCTTGGAATCCTCTGCGCCTCACAATCTAGAATTCCCCAAGTTTACATCATAACACATCCTCCCCTGTTCACTAACAATGACTTAAACAAAATAAACAAACAATAAACAAAACAACTACCATATAATAGTTACTAAATACCAATAAAACAAACTTGCATATACCTACTAATTATATGTATACATATTTCATCTATTCATTATGCAATATTGAAATCTATTCATTCTACAATACTGGAATTTGATATTACTTTCCTTACTGTCTCACAAAGTCCTGCAAATAAGATGGTGGTTTACGAACTCTTTTTCCCAATACTGAGCCTTTCCTATCATTCATACTTGCCCCTTCTACTACATTCTCACACTCATCAGCGTTATATGAAGTGCCCAACCCATTGCTTCTGATCACTTCATCATCTTTCATGAACATCAAGCCTGAACAGTCTTCACCATTGTTCCTCAAACACTCTTCTTTCTTTTGATATAATGCCACATTCCTAAAGTTCCACCTCTCACCATTTTCCAAAATTACAAAAAATTTGCCTAACCGCTAAACCCGGAAAGGTCCTCTGAACTTGGACAATCCTCTCTGAACTCTTCCTGACTTCACCTTGACCCTCCCCTACTTCAACTTGTTGCTTGGTTTCAACGCTATGCTCTTTAAAAGATCTGACACTGGTGTGATTCCCATCATCACCCCATAGCCCTTTTCAACCAAGCGGGAACTAAACTTGTACCTGGTAACCGCCCCCACATGGACACGAAAAGATGTTTTTGCGTAACACTATGAGGTGTGGTACAATACGCCCATACCATATCAGAGATTGTTGCACAGACATCGCACTGATTGGCAAGTGCTAATTGAATAGTACCTTTGACCACCCTATTAGCTCTCTCAGCTGTGCCATTCCCCGAGGATTATACAACGAGGTGCAAGAGTTTCTAACACCCCATCCCCTCAAAAACGTCACCATTTCATGCAAAGTTAATTGTGTGCCATTGTCAGTGATAAGAACCACTGGCACACCTTCTCCTTTAAAAATGTTCTCCAAAAACTCAATTGTAGTTCTTGTAGTAATATCTTCCAGAAATTCCACAATCAACCACTTAGAATGAACATCCACCACAACCACTGCATATTTCATGGCAACTCTACCAAAGGCCCAATAAAGTCCAAGCAAACTGTGTGCCATGGTTTGCCTGGATCTTCTAAATGACCTTCCACCCTCTTACCAAATAATAACCTTTTTTTACTTTCCTTACACATTCTGCATCTTTCCACCCATTCCTTGATCTGATTATCCATACTCTGCCACCAAAATTCTTCTCTTACTCTCCTGATGGTTAAACCTTGCCCTAGATGCCCTTCATGTGCTAACTGAAATATCTGAAACCTCAACCCTACAGAAGGAACAAAACGATCCCCCTCCTTAATTACACTTTCACCACATATAGATTGCTCATCAAGCACCTTTAAGTATGGCCTCACTGCAATTGCAATAATACTTTCCCTTGCTCCACCACACCGTACTATTCTGACTACATCCTTCATGGCCACATCCTTCTCCATCTCCTCTTTCCACCGTGCCCCAGTGACGGATCCGGCACTACCATGTACTCCATCTTGGACAGACGCCACTGCCCTTTCATTGTCAGCCTCTCTCACTCTTAAATCATCAACTGTTTCCCAGGCCAACGACAACCTGGACAAACAATCGGCCTGGGCATTTCCCCACACCTGTAGAAATTCAACTGAATATGTATATTCTTGAAGTCTGGCCAATAATCTGGCCAGCCTAGCTGAGCCTCTGCCTGCCCCTCCTGGAACCAAAATCCTCACTAGTGGCTTATGATTGGTCCTTATGACAAAAGGTAACCCCCACAAATATATACGAAAATACTCAGCACCTCGTTCAATGACAGAATAGTTTTTCTCAGCAGTCGTCAACGTACGAGATGCAAACACCATAGTTCTCTCATCTTTACCATGAATTTGTGAAAATTCCACCCCAATGCCAGATGCGCTAGCATCCACCGTAAGTACAGATTTCAAATCTTTGTTGAACACAGATAAAATCCTCACCTCACATATCTCTCTCTTTATGTTCTTAAAACAGATTTGTTGTTCTTTTTCCCAAAAAAATGTACTCCCTTTACGTAGCATTTTCTTTAAATGTTCTGTTTTTTTCTGCAAATTTCTCTACAAATTTAGCATAATATTCCACCAATCCCAAGAATGATCTTAATTGATCCTTATCTCTTGGGGCAGGTGCTTTCTTATGGCATCCAACAACAACTGTTTAGGTTTCATTGCTCCCATAGAAACAGTGTATCCCAAATATTCCATTTGTTCTGTTAAGAATACACGTTTCTTCTGATTTAGCGTTAGCCCAAACTCCTCCAATTTTCTCAACACCAACCTTAATGCAATATTGTGTTCCTCCCTAGTTTTCCCCATAACTAGAACGGCATTTTGAAAGTAAATCACATCATTCATTCCTTCCAGAATTTTTGCCATCACTTGTTGAAAGACGCTAGCGGTGGATGCTAACCCAAAAGGCACGCGCTTAAATTGAAACGTCCCTGCTGAAGTTATAAAGGCTGTGAGTGGTTTGGAGTCCTTGTGCAGCCTAATCTGGTGATAGGCACTTCTTAAATCAAGTTTAGAAAAGTATTTCCTATCCTTCACTAAAGTCAACAATTCGTTAATGTTAGAAAGAGGAAACCTGTCAGTCACAATATTTTGGTTCACAGATCGCAAGTCCACACAGAACCTTAGACGTCCATTAGATTTCTGGGTGATAACCACTGGAGAGACCCACTGCAAGGCTTCCACAGGTTCAATAACTCCCTCATCCAACATGTTCTTCAACAATTCTTTCAACCCATCTCTTACAGACAATGGCACTCTCCTCAATTTGTGCTGTACAGGGATAGCATCCTCTCTCACCTTGATTTTGTGAACATAACCCTTCAAACATCCTAGTTTCTCATTAAAAACATTCTTCGCACCACACGGCACATCCTCCAGAGAAATCTCTTCCACTACCATCACTTGTTTGGGAGCTCTGGGATTCAGTTATATATTTAAGTCAAATTGGTGCATCCACCCCAAAATTGGAGGTCCTTCAACTGACACATAGGTTTTACCCCTTGTAATCCTCGACCCATAATGTATGTCACCCTCCATGTATCCCAAAATGTCAATCAATTCACCTTGATAACCTCCCAGGTTGATATCTTTTGGCTTAAGTTCAAACCTTTCCCAATGCATTTTGAAAAGATGTTCCGGGATGATAGTATACATGGATCCAGAATCAACCATAAGTTCTACATTGAACATAGCATTAGGTCTAGACATCCTCCCTTTGTCATTTTTTTCCGCGAAAGTGGTACTAACATCCTCAGTATTCCCTATCCTGAGATCATTATTTACCATAAGCACTCTATCTACGACTAAGCTTTCATCTGTATCTTTGATTACCCCCACTCTAAAGTTCACATTCTTATTTGCTTTGCTATTTTCCCTGCAGACCCTTGCAAAATAGCCTTTCCACCCACATTTCCTACAAATCTTACTGCTCACAAAACATTTTTTGGAATCATAATCAGATACTACCACAACGAGTACAATCTACTTTGTTTTTGGATGCTGGAAGCATTTGTTCTTTTTTCTTGTTCCTCCTAACTACACTGACTTCACCTTCATTACTGCCCTGAACATCTGCACTAACAATGGATACACCACTCATCTTGTCCCTCTTGTTTAGTTCACTCATACAGCGTTGAGATTCCTCGATCACCTTGGCCATTTCAATGGCCTCCCCGAGTGTGGGATCCTTCGTCGCCCATAGTCTCTCTTGTATCTTCTTTTCCTCACATTGAACAATCAACTGGTCACAAATTAATTCTTCAGTCATGTTTCCAAAACGACACTTAATGGAGAGTTCCCTCAGTCTAGCAACAAATTTGTCTATGGATTCATGTTCAGCTTGAGGTTGAGTATAAAATTTGTACCTAGCCATCACTAAATTGAATTCTTTCACAAATCTGTTTTCCAATCTTTTGATTGCCTCCTTGTAGACATCATCCATGGGTTGACCATTCAGGCCTAAAGTCACAGGTAAGTATTTGAAAACCTTCTGACACTCATTACCTAGTGCACTTAATAAAAATGTTTTTTTCCTGGTTGGTGAAAAGTTCTGACCATCAAGGGCAATAATATAATTCTCCAAAATGTCTACCCAATCCTCCCAACAGATGTCTGGTTGTCCTGTCTGTGACAAAAAATATGGTGGTGTGATAATATTTCCTTGCAACTCCATTATATGAATGGCACTCAGTAAATTATTTGTACACAAATACTACCACTCATAAATTGTTGGTATTCTAGTCACTCTTAATATGAGGGCCTCGATTGGGTCAATAGTCGCTCTAGATCTTTTATACCCTCTTTTTGAAAAAAATTCCCGCCAGTAAGTCAAATAAAACAAACTGCCTGTATAGGAAAGTAGTAGTCGCTCCTCTGTGGGCTCTGTCCCGGCCACCTCTGTGTCTCATGGGGTCGAAGTTTGAACATGAGGAACCTCTGGCTCTAGGGGCAAATCCTCTACAGGTCTTTTGGAAGCCTCAGCCTGGCATTTGACCTCTATAACAGCCGGCCCTGGCAAAAAGGGCATTGTTGATCACCTTTTTGATCGATGTCTGAGCCTTGTCCAAAGCTGAAAAGGTGGCCACATACTTGCCAAGCTCCTTAACAAACGTGTCACCAAATAATAGGCCATTAGCCAAAGGCCCTGCTTCTTTAGATGCTAGATCAGCCAGTTTGGGGTCAATGTGCATGAGGAAAGATTTACGCTGTTCTGTGGACATTGCATAGTTGGCATTTCCGAGCATACATATAGCTTGCTGAGCCCATTAATATCTCTTCCAGATCCAGATGTGTGTTGTTATCCTTCGCTTGAACTGCAAGCTCAAGAATTTTAGCCAGCGGACCAGATAGGTCTAATAACTTGTCCTGACACCCACACCAGGCGCGGTTTAGTCCTTTTTTAGGATCTTTAGCTAATTTTTTCAAAAAGGTCGCCATATTTGGGTCTAGCTCTGGTGTGTCAGCCACTTTACCGAGGCGTAATGATCGAGAGCACTCTAATCACAAAGTATTACGAACGTTGGGTTCAAAGCTTATGTGTAATTTCTCTTGGACATAGTGTGCGACAAGGAACCCATTCCGTGGATTGTGGATGGATAATATTTTCTGGCTCAAATAATAAATTGCACCCAACCGATTCTGGTACCTCAGTAGAGGAGTGATGAGTTTTGTGTTTCTTTTTGCGAGGTTGGGATTCATCATCTGACTTGTCAGAATCCATGGCCTGAGCGGAGGTGTCATATGAAGTATCTGCTGAACAAAGGGTGGACTTAATCCCCGAAGGGCCTTGGAGGTCAGTTCCCTCTTACTCGTGGTCTCTGAGCACAGAGGCAGCTATTTGTGCCAGGATATCAGCTGAAGAGGAACCCCCTGCTGAGGATCTCGAACGAGATTCAGAGTCATGAAAGGACAATTGGGGAGGAAAGTTGGCCTAATCGGAGCATGCCATTAGTTCTCTATTGCCAAATCTCACCAAAGACTGTGTAAATTGCTTGAGGGCTTTGATTAATGCCCAGTTCACGGAATCCTGCACATGGTAACCCAGTGCTTCCACCAGACGCTCTTCCAATTGTTTTCCTCTTGATTGCCTTGTAGATCCATCTGGGGATCCTCTTCATCGGCGTAGTACGCCATAATAGTATGCTTATGAGGAGAGGAAGAGGTTCGGGGGTAGCCCCAAGCAGGTAAGTTAATGTATGTGTGGAAGGTAGACTAATCCACACAGAAAACCAATGATTAGATATGTTGGAAGTGGAGGGAGCACCTGCTTACACCCTAGGCAGAGCCTTCAAACTTTATTGCGCCCCATCAGGTGTTCTGGGGACCTTGATAAACCGGTGTCTCAATGTGCGTGAAACTGGAAAAAATTAAGAAATTTCTGGTCAGGCTCTCCCGCGCATGTGCAAGCACCAAAAAAGAAAGAGTACAAAGTCCTCCAGGGAAAGAAAACCTCCTACTCCACATGTAATTACAAGCTGATATGAGGATGAATAGAAGTGTGATTGCGCCACAGAACACGGGTGTGCTATTTGTGAAACGCAACGCGTTAGCTAAGTAATCATACATAAAAAAATCGCATTATATTTATCTCAGGCTGCAGCAGCAAGGAAAGAGGGAAGACGATGTTGGCGCAGGCATATATACAGCGGAGGTGCCTTGTGATTGGACAAATAAGGGGTTTTATTTCATGTGATTGGCTGCTGTGTTGTACGTCAGTAAAGAAAGAGAAGCATAATCCGAAGCCTCCGGACCTGCCATAGAATAACACTGCCTCTGTATTCTATCCTCGTACGTTTAATTGCAGCAGCCGTGTTTCAGATGAGAGCTTTGGGCACCGGCATCTTTTTATTTACAAATTAACTGCTGCCTCATCCCAGTATTTACACAACGCATTGAGTAAAGAATGGAATGAGGGGGTAATGCCACATGAGAGGTGTGGTCAAAGGTAAAGCTGCTTTTCTGATCTCTTCTCTTGAGACAGCATTTGCATCTAAGACACAGGGCTGACAACGGGCCTTAATTTGGCTTTTGTGACTAGCTTGATCTTCCTTTTACACCAGTCAGATACAAGCAGTTTTAAATGTTCTCCCGTGCTCCACCAACTCACTCTACACCATTGTGTTTGCAGGTTTCACCAGCAAGTTCACAGCAGTGGACCGTCCCAACATATTCGACAAGTTTAAAACCAAAAAGACTTACTGGTGCACGATATCCCTTAAAAAGATAATCAAATAATCATGCTTATGGACACTCACTGAATGTGCAATTACGGAAGCATATACATTAGCTAAAAAAACTCGCAACGCAGGTGTAGGAGAAATGTAGATACAATACCATAATGTACTCACAGAAGCTTGGGAATTTATAGACGGGCGGAAACTTGCAGAACCCAGCTGTTGCACTCTGTTTTCATCATGGTCGCAGAGAGAACATTATCAGGCTATAGGAAATGTTGGTAAGTTATGTTCCATGGGTCCCCTTGCTGAGAAATGCCAAGACACCCCGGACCTTGAAGGTGTGCCTCAATGTACCTACAATAAATCCCTTTAAATATTCACCTTGGATCAGAGTAGCTCTTAGCATACACCACGGTAAGCAAGATGTGATACAAACACACTCACTCATTCTCAGCGCATTGCACACTCACGCACCAGGCACTCACATACATATTAAGGCTTTGGGCCTGTGGAGACGTCATGGAAGGTTTAACCTCTTAAATGCGGGCGTCGGCCACTGGCCGACGCCCACACACCCTCCCTGGTGCGGGTCACGACCAGTGGCCGACACCAGGAAGGGCATTAATAAATCCTCGGGTGCGTCGCACCCGAGGATTTATTTTTTATTTTTTTCCCCCCCCCGGGAGACACGGAAGCTACCGTGTCTCCCCCCGCCCCCCACCCGCCCCTTTGTGACGTCAGCGCGCCGCGAGGCGCGCTGACGTTGCAAAGGTGTTTTCCCCATGAAAGCAGGAAGCAGCCTTGCGGCCGCTTCCTGCTTTCATGGGGAAAACGGCCTTTTTCACGTTCGGGAAGGCCTCGTAAGAAAGGGGAGAGTCTCCCCTTTCTTACGAGGCCTTCCTGAAAGTGTTTCCTGGCCCCCGATCGCAGCACAGCTGCGATCGGGGGCCAGGAAACACTTTCAGGAAGGCCTCGTAAGAAAGGGGAGACACTCCCCTTTCTTACGAGGCCTTCCTGAAAGTGTTTCCTGGCCCCCGGTCGCAGCTGTGCTGCGATCAGTGGCCAGGAAACACTTTCAGGTTTCCTGGCTCCCCCGATCGCAGCACAGCTGCGATCGGGGGGGTCAGGAAACATTTTGAAAAGGCCTCGTAAGAAAGGGGAGACTCTCCCCTTTCTTACGAGGCCTTCTGAAACTGTTTCTGGCCCCCGATCGCAGCTGTGCTGCGATCGGGGGCCAGAAACAGTTTCAGAAGGCCTCGTAAGAAAGGGGAGAGTCTCCCCTTTCTTATGAGGCCTTCTGAAACGGTTTCCTGGCCCCCGATCGCAGCACAGCTGCGATCGGGGGCCAGGAAACCCCACTAGACACCAGGGATTTCACTTTTGGGGGGCAGCCCCCCCCCGGAAAACGGGCCGCCCCCCCCCGGATAATTTTCCTAAAAAAATAAAAAGGTAGGTGCCCCCTGGGGAGGGGGGGGGCGATCGCGCCCCCCCCCCCCCCCCAGGGGATTTTTTTTTTTTTTCAAAAAAAAAAAAAAAAATGAAATGACAGGGGGTCGCCCGTGGGCAGGGTGACCCCCTGTGGGGGCATTTTTTTTTTTAGATGTTGTAGGGTTTCCCTGGGGGGCATTTTGGCCCCCAAGGAAACCATACAACAACTAAAAAAAAATATATGTATATATCTATATATATATATCTATGTAGATAGATATATCTAGGTACATGGATATATCTATAGATATATCTATGTAGATATATATTTATATATATATATATAGGTAGATCTGTATCAAAGAGATTTATAAAGCGCGCTACTCACCTGTGAGGGTCTCAAGGCGCTGGGGGGGGGACGGGGGGGAGGGAAAGGGGCTAGGAGGTTCACTGTTCAAAAAGCCAGGTTTTGAGGCCCTTCCTGAAAAGAAGTAGGTTTTGGGTCTTGCGAATGTGGGTTGTGAGTGCGTTCCATGTTTTGGGTGCAATGTAGGAGAAGGATCTGCCCCCGGTGGTGGTGTGTTTGATGCGGGGGTCAGAGGCGAGAGAGAGGTCAGCTGAACGGACGTTTCGTGTGGGGGTGTGGAAGGTGACTCTCGTTGAGGTAGGCAGGGCCTGTGTTGTGGAGTGATTTGTGTGTGAGGATGAGGATCTTGAAGGTGATCCTTTTGTCAATGGGGAGCCAGTGGAGGGATTTGAGGTGTGGAGAGATGTGTTCGTGTCGGTGGAGGTCGAGGATGAGTCGTGCTGCTGAGTTCTGGATGCGTGTAGTTTGCACTTGAGTTTTAGAGTGGTGCCGGTGTAGAGGGCGTTTCTGTAATCAAGCCTGCTGCTGATGAGTGCGTGAGTGACAGTTTTTCTGGTCTCTGTGGGGATCCATTTTAATGTTTTTCAGTATACGGAGTTTGTTGAAGCATGAGGAGGTAAGAGCGTTGATTTGTTGGGTCATAGAGAGGGAGGAGTCTAGGATGATGCTGAGGTTGCGTGCGTAGTTGGCGGGGGTGGGTGCAGGGCCTAGCGTGGTGGGCCACCATGGGGGGTCCCAGGTTTTTTTGGTGAGGGCCAAAGAGGATTATTTCGGTTTTGCTTGAGTTGAGTTTCAGGTGGTTGGCTGTCATATATACATCACTTTTGTCAATATGTGTGTGGTTTCCCTGGGGGGAAAAGGGTCCGACTTGTCTAGTGGCAGTTTTAGTGCCATAAAGAAGCGCAGAAGGTTTATATGCCTACTGCAAAGAGCACATCTGTTTTTTATGTAAATAGCTGAGTACATTAGTAAAGTCTATGGAGAGATGAAGGGCACTTTTGCTGGGTGGTAATGAGGGAATCCGAGGAGGAGGGAGTGGGAGCACCAATAATGATTGTTGGACTGGGCGCAGGAGGTGCTAAAGACTGTGACGAATGGTATGTGACAAGGTGTTTTTTGAGTGTCTTGAAAGTACATGCTGATTGAGGGAAGAAGCGCAGGTAAGGTGGCCTCTACTGTTGCACGTATCTCACACACACCATCGATTTTGTGACTGTCTACGTAGGCTAGTGTTTTAGAGCAACAGTTTAGCCAATAGCAGAGATGGCATCTTGATGGATGACTGCTGCCTGCACTCGGGTTATAGAGGACCGCTCTGACATAGGATCAGAGACTGAGACATCAGATACTGAGACAGCATCTGAGGGATAGGACAATGGCGCAGACTCTGGGAGTGATTTTTCAGTCAGAGGAGTCCCATTCGAAAACTCCTCTTCCAGTACATTATGAGGGAGGTGATGAGGACAGTCCTGCTGTCCCTTCGCAAGCTGTTCGTGCAACTGGGTAATAGTGGGTTAGGCCAACCCAGAGAGCAGGTGAATGCGGCGGCAAGCAGAGAGAGAGTGCTCTCTTGGGAGCTCACCAATTTAGTTCAGCCCCAAATTCCACCACCCAAATCATATTGTGGAGACATCAAAATTGTCTATGGCAAAACAAACTGGTTTTGTAAGGCAGGCACCTGTGTTTTTGGTCCTGGATTCGGCGGCCATATAGAGAAACACACTAAACCCAAACATTTCTGGAAACTAGACATTCGGGGGAGTCCACAGAGGTGTGACTTGTGTGGATTCCCCAAAGTTTTCTTACCCAGAATACCCTGCAAAGCTGAAATGTTGAGAAAAAACTCTATTTTTCTCGCATTTCTGTCACACAAACTACAGGAATATGCTGGGATCCACAACATTCCTACCACCCAGTGACTCCTCACCTGTCCTGATAAAAACACTACCCCACTTGAGTGCCTACACCTAGTGCCTGTGTCAGGAATGGATCACCCCAGGGTCAACAGCTGCCTCACGTAAGGACCAACATTGACTGTTGTGTGATCTATTCCTGTCGCAGGCACCAGGCCTAACCACACAAGTGAGGTATCATATTTATCGGGAGACTTGGGGGAACGCTGGGTGGAAGGAAATTTGTGGCTCCCCTCAGATTCCAGAACTTTCTGTCACCGAAATGTGTGGAAAACGTGGTATTTTAGCCACATTTTGAGGTTTGCAAAGGATTCTGGGTAACAGAACCTGGTCCGAGCCCCACAAGTCACCTCATCTTGGATTCTCCTGGGTTTCTAGTTTACAAAAATGTGCTGGTTTGCTAGGTTTCCCCAGGTGCCGGCTGAGCTAGAGGCCAAAATCCACAGGTAGGCACTGTTTTCTATGAAAAAATGTGATGTGTCCACGTTCTGTTTTGGGGCATTTCCTGTCGCGGGCGCTAGGCCTACCCACACAAGTGAGGTATCATTTTTATCGGGAGACTTAGGGGAACGCCGGGTGGAAGGAAATTTGTGGCTCCTCTCAGATTCCAGAACTTTCTGTCACCGAAATGTGAGGAAAACTTGTTTTTTTAGCCACTTTTTGAGGTTTGCAAAGGATTGTGGGTAACAGAACCTGGTCCGAGCCCCGCGAGTCACCCCTCCTTGTATTGCCCTAGGTCTCTAGTTTTCAGAAATGCACAGGTTTGGTAGGTTTCCCTAGGTGCCGGCTGAGCTAGAGGCCAAAATCTACAGGTAGGCACTTCTCAAAAAACACCTCTGTTTTCTTCCAAAAATTTTGATGTGTCCACGTTGCGCTTTGGGGCATTTCCTGTCGCGGGCTCTAGGCCTACCCACACAAGTGAGGTATCATTTTTATCGGGAGACTTGGGGGAACGCCGGGTGGAAGGAAATTTGTGGCTCCTCTCAGATTCCAGAACTTTCTGTCACCGAAATCTGAGGAAAACTTGTTTTTTTAGCCACTTTTTGAGGTTTGCAAAGGATTCTGGGTAACAGAACCTGGTCCGAGCCCCGCGAGTCACCCCTCCTTGGATTGCCCTAGGTCTCTAGTTTTCAGAAATGCACAGGTTTGGTAGGTTTCCCTAGGTGCCGGCTGAGCTACAGGCCAAAATCTACAGGTAGGCACTTCTCAAAAAACACCTCTGTTTTCTTCCAAAAATTTTGATGTGTCCACGTTGCGCTTTGGGGCGTTTCCTGTCGCAGGCGCTAGGCCTACCCACACAAGTGAGGTATCATTTTTATCGGGAGACTTGGGGGAACGCCGGGTGGAAGGAAATTTGTGGCTCCTCTCAGATTCCAGAACTTTCTGTCACCGAAATCTGAGGAAAACTTGTTTTTTTAGCCACTTTTTGAGGTTTGCAAAGGATTCTGGGTAACAGAACCTGGTCCGAGCCCCGCGAGTCACCCCTCCTTGGATTGCCCTAGGTCTCTAGTTTTCAGAAATGCACAGGTTTGGTAGGTTTCCCTAGGTGCCGGCTGAGCTAGAAGCCAAAATCTACAGGTAGGCACTTCTCAAAAAACACCTCTGTTTTCTTCCAAAAATTTTGATGTGTCCACGTTGCGCTTTGGGGCGTTTCCTGTCGCGGGCGCTAGGCCTACCCACACAAGTGAGGTATCATTTTTATCAGGAGACTTGGGGGAACGCCGGGTGGAAGGAAATTTGTGGCTCCTCTCAGATTCCAGAACTTTCTGTCACCGAAATCTGAGGAAAACTTGTTTTTTTAGCCACTTTTTGAGGTTTGCAAAGGATTCTGGGTAACAGAACCTGGTCCGAGCCCCGCGAGTCACCCCTCCTTGGATTGCCCTAGGTCTCTAGTTTTCAGAAATGCACAGGTTTGGTAGGTTTCCCTAGGTGCCGGCTGAGCTAGAGGCCAAAATCTACAGGTAGGCACTTCTCAAAAAACACCTCTGTTTTCTTCCAAAAATTTTGATGTGTCCACGTTGCGCTTTGGGGCGTTTCCTGTCGCGGGCGCTAGGCCTACCCACACAAGTGAGGTATCATTTTTATCGGGAGACTTGGGGGAATGCCGGGTGGAAGGAAATTTGTGGCTCCTCTCAGATTCCAGAACTTTCTGTCACCGAAATCTGAGGAAAACTTGTTTTTTTAGCCACTTTTTGAGGTTTGCAAAGGATTCTGGGTAACAGAACCTGGTCCGAGCCCCGCGAGTCACCCCTCCTTGGATTGCCCTAGGTCTCTAATTTTCAGAAATGCACAGGTTTGGTAGGTTTCCCTAGGTGCCGGCTGAGCTACAGGCCAAAATCTACAGGTAGGCACTTCTCAAAAAACACCTCTGTTTTCTTCCAAAAATTTTGATGTGTCCACGTTGCGCTTTGGGGCGTTTCCTGTCGCGGGCGCTAGGCCTACCCACACAAGTGAGGTATCATTTTTATCGGGAGACTTGGGGGAACGCCGGGTGGAAGGAAATTTGTGGCTCCTCTCAGATTCCAGAACTTTCTGTCACCGAAATCTGAGGAAAACTTGTTTTTTTAGCCACTTTTTGAGGTTTGCAAAGGATTCTGGGTAACAGAACCTGGTCCGAGCCCCGCGAGTCACCCCTCCTTGGATTGCCCTAGGTCTCTAGTTTTCAGAAATGCACAGGTTTGGTAGGTTTCCCTAGGTGCCGGCTGAGCTACAGGCCAAAATCTACAGGTAGGCACTTCTCAAAAAACACCTCTGTTTTCTTCCAAAAATTTTGATGTGTCCACGTTGCGCTTTGGGGCGTTTCCTGTCGCGGGCGCTAGGCCTACCCACACAAGTGAGGTATCATTTTTATCGGGAGACTTGGGGGAACGCCGGGTGGAAGGAAATTTGTGGCTCCTCTCAGATTCCAGAACTTTCTGTCACCGAAATCTGAGGAAAACTTGTTTTTTTAGCCACTTTTTGAGGTTTGCAAAGGATTCTGGGTAACAGAACCTGGTCCGAGCCCCGCGAGTCACCCCTCCTTGGATTGCCCTAGGTCTCTAGTTTTCAGAAATGCACAGGTTTGGTAGGTTTCCCTAGGTGCCGGCTGAGCTACAGGCCAAAATCTACAGGTAGGCACTTCTCAAAAAACACCTCTGTTTTCTTCCAAAAATTTTGATGTGTCCACGTTGCGCTTTGGGGCGTTTCCTGTCGCGGGCGCTAGGCCTACCCACACAAGTGAGGTATCATTTTTATCGGGAGACTTGGGGGAACGCCGGGTGGAAGGAAATTTGTGGCTCCTCTCAGATTCCAGAACTTTCTGTCACCGAAATGTGAGGAAAACTTGTTTTTTTAGCCACTTTTTGAGGTTTGCAAAGGATTCTGGGTAACAGAACCTGGTCCGAGCCCCGCAAGTCACCCCTCCTTGGATTCCCCTAGGTCTCTAGTTTTCAGAAATGCACAGGTTTGGTAGGTTTCCCTATGTGCCGGCTGAGCTAGAGGCCAAAATCTACAGGTAGGCACTTTGGAAAAAACAGCTGTGTTTTCTATAAAAAAAATAGGATGTGTCCATGTTGTGTTTTGGGGCATTTCCTGTCGCGGGCACTAGGCCTACCCACACAAGTGAGGTATCATTTTTATCGGGAGACTTGGGGGAACACAGAATAGCAAAACAAGTGTTATTGCCCCTTATCTTTCTCTACATTTTTTCCTTCCAAATATAAGAGAGTGTGTAAAAAAGACATCTATTTGAGAAATGCCCTGCAATTCACATGCTAGTATGGGCACCTCGGAATTCAGCGATGTGCAAATAACCACTGCTCCTCAAAACCTTATCTTGATCCCATTTTGGAAATGCAAAGGTTTTCTTGATACCTCTTTTTCACTCTTCATATTTCAGCAAATGAATTGCTGTATACCCAGTATAGAATGAAAACCAACTGCAGGGTGCAGCTTATTTATTGGCTCTGGGTACCTAGGGTTCTTGATGAACCTACAAGCCCTTTATATCCCCGCAACCAGAAGAGTCCAGCAGACAAAACGGTATATTGCTTTCAGAAATCTGACATCGCAGGAAAAAGTTACAGAGTAAAACATAAAGAAAAATGGCTGTTGTTTTCAGCTCAATTTCAATATTTTTTTATTTCAGCTGTTATTTTCTGTAGGAAAACCTTGTAGGATCTACACAAATGACCCCTTGCTGAATTCAGAATTTTGTCTAGTTTTCAGAAATGTTTAGCATTCCGGGATCCAGCATTGGTTTCACACCCATTCCTGTCACTAACTGGAAGGAGGCTGAAAGCACCAAATATAGTAGAAATGGGGTATGTCCCAGTAAAATGCCAAATTTGTGTTGAAAAATTCGGTTTTCTGATTCAAGTCTGCCCGTTCCTGAAAGGTGGGAAGATAGTGATTTCAGCACCAGAAACCCTTGGTTGATGGCATTTTCAGGGAAAAAACCACAAGCCTTCTTCGGCAGCCCTTTTTTCCCATTTTTTTGGAAAAAACAAAATTTTCACTGTATTTTGGCTATTTTCTTGGTCTCCTCCAGGGGAAATCACCAACTCTGGGTACCATTAGAATCCCTAGGATGTTGGAAAAAAAGGACGCAAATTTGGCGTGGTTAGCTTATGTGGACAAAAAGTTATGAAGCCCTAAGCGCGAACTACCCCAAATAGCCAAAAAAGGGCTCAGCACTGGGGGGGGAAAGGCCCAGCAGCTAAGAGGTTAAGAACGTTATGGGATATGACGTAAAATATGGTTAACAGTATAGAATTGAGACTGGATGAAGGTGTGGTTACCACCCTTCCTCCGAACTCTGATTACTTGATGGTTCTGTGAGTGTCTGAAAAATCTTTCAAATATATTTGCACTGACTGGGAGTGGATCCCTTCAGATTTGAACCATGTTGAGAAAGAGGACTGTGGCCTTAAAAGATACTTGTAAACGTGACTTGAGAAAAGGCCTGTCTCCTTTCGTCTTGAGCAGCCCACAGAAAAGTTGAGGGTATGAAGTCAAGAGAGCAGAGAGGGGGGTTTTATTCAGTCTACTCTGTGACAATTAATGAATGGTGCTAGGAAATTGAGATTCAAGACTGTGTTTTTCTCAAACTCCACAACAGAATAAATCATTTTGCAGCTTCTCTTAAAGAGGACAAATTCCCCAATTCATTCGATCAAAGGGATGTGTAACTCTGAACCAGTTTTTGGAAAAACCTGGTTCCTTCCAGTGGCAGGGTTTATAACAGTCGCGTAAATTCTTTAATTGTATGCACCTTTCATCAGGAAGCCAATGACAACTATGAAAAGCTTCAGAAATGCGATCACATCTGCAGATTAGAAATCAGAATGATTCTGTACATGTTGCCCTAAGCAAGAGGCATTTGTATAGCCAAGAAGTGAGTTGATAGCTTAATTCCTTACTAGGGTTGTACGGCCCTTAG
The DNA here is from genome assembly GCF_031143425.1 of Pleurodeles waltl. Lineage (NCBI taxonomy): Eukaryota > Metazoa > Chordata > Amphibia > Caudata > Salamandridae > Pleurodeles > Pleurodeles waltl. The sequence continues at coordinate 195,801,352 of NC_090442.1, forward strand.
AAATAAATGGCAAGATTGATGTTAGCAGTTTAAGTTGGGGGAAAAACAAAAAGTGAGGGGCCAGTTAACTTGGGGAACCATAGTTGGATCTTTATCTATTAAAAAGCCAAGGTCCGAGATTAGCAGGCCATAAAGAGGAGGGTCAGGGATTATTTTTGCCAAGTAAGAGCATCTCAATCTTAGATCCATTTAGTCTCAAGCACTGACATTTCATCCATTGAAGAATTGAAAAATGACAACCTGTCAGGTCTCTTTGAATCTCCGGGGGGGTTTTATCTACTGATATTAGCTGAGTGTCATCTACACAAGATACAATCTTGTCTCTAGATCCTCTAATGAACTAGCACAAGGTCGAAATAAATGTTAAACAGATATGGAGAGGGAGCCAAACCAGTTGCACTCCACATAAAAAAGTAGGTATTTGAGATGGACATGAAGTTAACATCAGAGAGAATTTTCTATTCTGCAGAAAGGATCTGAACTAATTCATAGGTCGAGTGAAATTAAACAAATGGGCCCAGATCCATTCCTAGTTTATGACAACTTTGATGCTACAACAAGACAGATGGCACGACCTTAGGCAAAGAATTGGACAATGAGACAGGTCTAATGGAGGAGGTATGGTAGGGAAGGGTCGTTGGATTGCAATACAAAAACGGTTACAAAGCACTTTCAATTTAATCAAGGAAATCAGTAAAATTACAGTCGCTGATTTTCACCGTGATTGGGTAAAATAATTGTTCCTGAAGATTATATATCATCATTTTAATATTTCTTACTTACTACTTGTACCTATTTTCAAATCTATTGTTGTTTGTATAGATTGCATGTTTGTTATATTTGTGCAAAAGGCAAAAATGTCAAAAACTCTTAAATAGCATTTGTCTGTGAGTGTCTGAGTTGAATCGACTTGCGATTGGCCAAAGTGTCTGCTTTATCTGACTATGTGATAGGTGTGTGAAGAGGAGCACTGGGTTACTGTCTCTAAGAAGACAAGCTAAATCTTAACATCCTAGTGCTGCCTCATGGGTACCAATACAGCCAGCATCCTCAGTGGAGTCAATTTCCACAACCACTTGGATCTCTTCCACCTTTCCCTGTTTTTCCCATCTGTGTTTACATTAGGTCCTTGAGGAAAAAGTGTCACAGTTTAGGAATTCTTTTAGAAATTATCTGTGTATTTTCCTTAATTCTCTAAACATTATTGGCAGAAATGCCAAAACATGAATCTTGTGAGCGTTGTTTTGTTATCATGTTTTCACTCAGTGGAAAGTGTGTAATATTCTACTTGTTACTGTTGGTTTTGTCAAGGGAATTAGCTGAGGTATTTCCATGTGTTTCACCTCCTTGCGGCTATACCTGCAAACACCCCAGTCTATCTGTGAATCTGCTTTACAAACCTCTGAAGAACAAATAAATATCTGCCATAGTCTTCATAGTATCTAATGTCTGGTTAAAGCAGTGGAATAATCCATTGCTCTTCCAGTGGAATGCTGTTTGAAATTGGTGGGGTACGTACACTCCTTTCAACAGTGGAGTTAGTCTTTTGTAAAGATCTGGAAATCCTGGAGTGAGATCAAGTCTGTGTATGATAACTTTTGCATGATATAAGAATAAAAATAGGGACTGAGGCCTCCATCTTGGCAGACCTTGGGGCTCAATTTGCTGTCCTCTGAGGACCACAAACCCAGCCTCGGGTCCACAAACCCTGTGGCAAAATTACCATTTTTTTTTACTTTTAAAAACTGAGGAGAGGGCCTTGGCCCACCTAGGCCATAGGGCCTGGGGCAGAGGGGTGGCTCCCCCACCCCCTTATGGCTCCTTCATGTTTTTTCATGATGCCAAATTTCCATGTCCTATAATCATAGCTCCACCATTTTTCAAGTTGTATCCAGCCAATCATAAAGCTGATGGTTCATTGACCCAGGTTTGGATTTGCGGGTTTGTAATGCAAAACACAATCCGATTGAAATATTTTTGAAAATTTTGGTCCATGTGTGTTTCCACAGACTTCACGCACCATCTGCAGGCTAGCGGGATAATGGATCGAATAGCTCTATCTTGATTGACAGCTCGGCTTAATTTGAGGTCTACCAAAAACACTTTTCTAATGTTTTTATCAAAAACTACTGAATGGATCTACACCAAACTAAGCAAAGGCACTCCCTTGAGTAATGTTATACTTTCACGCCAAGTTTGGTTTAATTCAGTTGAGCTATTTTCTTCTGTATTGTAATACAATGAAACGTTGGTAATTTAAAAGGGAAAAGACACTATTGTTGACCCCACTCTCCCCTTTCCTTTAAAGATCTGCACAAATCTTGACATGCCAAACCCAAATCAAATGAATATTTGTTTTGGAAACATAATACAGATTCAATGCACTACAGTAAAGATAATATTTACATGCTATTCCTTTCTGGTACTTTGAAAATGTAATGGGCCATTGTAAAAAATATTGTTAATATGGTAGAACATGCGCACTATAGTGTTGTGGTCCATATTTCTTCTCTAGGGTAATGATAAGGCTCCTGGTGATTTTGTTTTCTGTTTCCCTAGGATGTTTGTGGTTCAGCACATCACCAACAGCAATCTCCTTCTACTGGTCGTCGAGTCTGACTGCGATTGCAGCCTCTTCCCTCCGGTTTTACTGGAAGCCAAAGAAGTGAAATATATCCTTTGGGCCTTGGTGTTCCTAAGAAAGAACCTTTTATCAATACACTGTGCACTGTGTCAATTTCTCAATTGACTCTCACCTCTTCCTTTATCATGATCTGGGGACCAAGAGCTTAAATGGAAAGTAGATGCCAACAAGTGAGTGAGAGTGGCCCTTGGATATGCTGAGGCTGTGTCTGCGCTGCCTGTATACTTGATGGAAGAGACAAGATAACTATACAAACCCCCTCATGCTTGTGGGGGGGGGGGGGGCAGTCAGATACTAGTTTGTTAAGGGCAGCCCTGACCAATCAGAATACAGGGAGTGCAGAATTATTAGGCAAGTTGTATTTTTGAGGATTAATTTTATTATTGAACAACAACCATGTTCTCAATGAACCCAAAAAACTCATTAATATCAAAGCTGAATATTTTTGGAAGTAGTTTTTAGTTTGTTTTTAGTTTTAGCTATGTTAGGGGGATATCTGTGTGTGCAGGTGACTATTACTGTGCATAATTATTAGGCAACTTAACAAAAAACAAATATATACCCATTTCAATTATTTATTATTACCAGTGAAACCAATATAACATCTCAACATTCACAAATATACATGTCTGACATTCAAAAACAAAAACAAATCAGTGACCAATATAGCCACCTTTCTTTGCAAGGACACTCAAAAGCCTGCCATCCATGGATTCTGTCAGTGTTTTGATCTGTTCACCATCAACATTGCGTGCAGCAGCAACCACAGCCTCCCAGACACTGTTCAGAGAGGTGTACTGTTTTCCCTCCTTGTAAATCTCACATTTGATGATGGACCACAGGTTCTCAATGGGGTTCAGATCAGGTGAACAAGGAGGCCATGTCATTAGATTTCCTTCTTTTATACCCTTTCTTGCCAGCCACGCTGTGGAGTACTTGGACGCGTGTGATGGAGCATTGTCCTGCATGAAAATCATGTTTTTCTTGAAGGATGCAGACTTCTTCCTGTACCACTGCTTGAAGAAGGTGTCTACCAGGAACTGGCAGTAGGACTGGGAGTTGAGCTTGACTCCATCCTCAACCCGAAAAGGCCCCACAAGCTCATCTTTGATGATACCAGCCCAAACCAGTACTCCACCTCCACCTTGCTGGCGTCTGAGTCGGACTGGAGCTCTCTGCCCTTTACCAATCCAGCCACGGGCCCATCCATCTGGCCCATCAAGACTCACTCTCATTTCATCAGTCCATAAAACCTTAGAAAATCAGTCTTGAGATATTTCTTGGCCCAGTCTTGACGTTTCAGCTTGTGTGTCTTGTTCAGTGGTGGTCGTCTTTCAGCCTTTCTTACCTTGGCCATGTCTCTGAGTATTGCACACCTTGTGCTTTTGGGCACTCCAGTGATGTTGCAGCTCTGAAATATGGCCAAACTGGTGGCAAGTGGCATCGTGGCAGCTGCACGCTTGACTTTTCTCAGTTCATGGGCAGTTATTTTGCGCCTTGGTTTTTCCACACGCTTCTTGCGACCCTGTTGACTATTTTGAATGAAACGCTTGATTGTTCGATGATCACGCTTCAGAAGCTTTGCAATTTTAAGAGTGCTGCATACCTCTGCAAGATATCTCACTATTTTTGACTTTTCTGAGCCTGTCAAGTCCTTCTTTTGACCCATTTTGCCAAAGGAAAGGAAGTTGCCTAATAATTATGCACACCTGATATAGGGTGGTGATGTCATTAGACCACACCCCTTCTCATTACAGAGATGCACATCACCTAATATGCTTAATTGGTAGTAGGCTTTCGAGCCTATACAGCTTGGAGTAAGACAACATGCATAAAGAGGATGATGTGGTCAAAATACTAATTTGCCTAATAATTCTGCACTCCCTGTATTGTATACTCAGGTCCAGGAAAGAGTTCGAATCCTTCCTATTGACCAGTCTGGAGAAATAGCCAGGAAAATTCAGGGCCAGATTTATCAAGGAGTTGTGTTGTCCTAGTATCACACAAGGCAGCACACTTCCTTCATTCAGATTTACAGAGCCGGTTTGCCTGGCTTTGTAAAAAAATTTAATTCAGCGCAGCTACTTGTGCTGTGTTTTGTTAAATTTCAAGCTGGGAGGCATTCCTTGTCTGGTGCATGGGTGTTCCTATGCATCCATCCAGGGAGCTCCAGGGGGCCCTCTCAGCACAGCACCCTGGCCTGAGAGCTCATGAGTGAGTGTGGAAGGGGGCCCCTCCATGTTTTCTGCAAGGGCCCCCCTCCAGTTTCATTACACCACTGCACCCAGCCATGGATTTGGTGCAATTCTAGAGCTACAAAAGTTCATAAATGTGGGATTCCATGAAATTGGTATGCCTCCCAGATGATGGCATAACAAGGAGAATATTTTTTTCTCTTATTATTTCCTCTTTGGATTGCTTTTTTGCAGGATGGTTCTTCTTCCTGCACCAAAACAGTTCTGCTAGTAATGCAGGCACCCCTGAATTATGGCACACTAGTGGAAAGAGAGAGCAGAAATGCTCCACATCTTTGTAAATATGGAGCATTTCTGCTCTTTCCCTTTAACGCAACGCAGCACAGCAAGTTCTCTTCATTGTGTGAAATAATAGTAAATGTTCCCCTTAATATGAAGCCAGCAGCAGTGTGACAGTTGGGCCACTAGGACATATTTTCCCTTGACAGAACTAGCTGATGCTCTAAATGTAAATGAGGCAGAGGAATCGTGAGTGTAGCGGAATTGGCCATTTGTAGATTTACAGTGAATGATCCGTTCCACTACACCTTAGGCCCAGATTTACGACGGCGTCACGAAACGCAGCATAGCACCCAAAGGTACTGTGCTGCGTTGCGTGGCAGGGAGAGAGGAGGAGAGTGCCATGTCTCCAGTGATATGGCACTCTCCTTCCTTCTTCCTAGTGCTGGTGCAGAATTTTGCTGCCGAGCACCATGCACACACCTTTGTGCCATAGTGCAATGGTGTGTGTGTGAGTCTAGCATAGGTTTTGCACTGGAAGAGTACCGTTTCCAAACAAAATACTATGACTAGACAAATCTTAAAACTTTTCCTTATGTGTATGTGTGCTGTACACTACAGCACATATGCAAAGTTGGAAAAGAAAGGACAAATGAAAACATTTCTCCTGTTAACGCCTGCTTTCCAGCAGCATCTGTTTGTTTGTACGAAACCTTGTCTCCTAATGTTAATAGATAGAGTTTTGCATCAAAAAGCATGGGAACGCCCAGGTATCACCAATATAACCCCTCCCCTTGACGCTAAGTAATGCAAAGCAGCGCTTCTCACTGGTTTGCTTTACTTTTTCTTACAAAGCAGCACACATACCAGTTTACATTGGTTTGTAAATCCCCAAAAAGACTGTGTCGGGTTTGTTTTAAAAAAATGGCTCAAACCTGACTCAAAACCTTTGTAAATCTTGGCCTGAGTGAGGATTAAAGCTCAGTTGAGAGGTACTTGATTGAGTGATGTGCATAGATCGATCACAAGAAGTAAATGAGTGTCCCAAAATGTACAGTGATTTTGTTGCTTTAGCATTACACATTTTAAGGCACACAGTTCATGTTTTCCCCACACCCTTCACCCTAGGTTCATGTCCTTTTTCCCCTTCACCAGAGTCTGACAAATGTCCTGTCCACTTACAACAGTTCACAACCTATTAACCCTGCTTCTGCCCCACCATATAGTAACCCTTGAGGCCTTCAGGCAAGAAGCCATGTTTGTCCCACTGCTCCTTGGAGTCTGAGTGAACCCTTAACTCCGGCGCACATAACGCTTCGGTGAAATGCGACAGGATGCGCTCCCAGAAGCTGCGGCGGCGGCCGGAGTCCTGCCATGCATTCCATGCTGAGGTAAGAGCCACAGTACTGTGCAGTGTGAGGGAACGCGGCTGGGAGTCCCAGGGCAGTGAACAGGTGAGTGGTGTTTACTACACATAGGTCCTCATTATGAGTTTGGCGGAGCGGTACACCCACAGAACAAGGCTGCACTGGACACTGACGTGGAATTACTAGGTGGGAGCCTGCCAGTGACTTACCCTGTAAGTCAGTGGTAAAAGCCTCATACTGGACACTGCATGGTGGAAAGGAACCGGTATTTCCAGGTGTTACATGTAATTCCACAGTCCATGGTCTTCATCGGATAATGTCCAGATTCAGAGGTGGAAATGAGGGCACCTCGTAGTGAAGCATGTTGTGTGATGTAGGTCTGTGTGTGCAAGCGCATGCGCATTGGTACATGTGTGTGCCAAGCTTTCTCTGTGTGTGTGCACGCACGCAGGTACACACACCTCTGCGCGTGTGTACTTGTGAGTGGAGATCCTACCATAGGCATACTGGAGTGTTGTTTGCAGCTGATCCACATAACTAAGCCAGTTAATGGAGGTGAACTGCCTGCTGGAAAGGTTTTCATGCCACCTCCGTGTCACAGGTTTGAATTCCGGGAGGTTATGAATGTCTTTCTTCCACCAGTGTTCATTAAAATAAGTAACATTGAATGAAAACACCTGTTATCTCCATCACTATGAAACAAGACTGATTGCATGCCCCAAAACAAGATTTTTGTCTAGCTCTTATTTTTGTGCATGTTCTTGATCATTTATTCTTACTGTTGTTGTTTTGTCGTTAATATTATGAAATGCTTGAAAACAAATTAGCTATTCAGTTTGTAACTTTTAGGTTGTGCTTTTTCAGTCAGACAAATGAGTAAGTTCCTGAATATGCCCACGGAAGGTCTGTTCCGCCCTACCATGGGCGGATGTTTGCACTCCTGATCCCTCCTGGTTAGAGGTGCGGAGTAGCCATGTTCCCTCCTCAGGTGCTACATGCCTCTTTGGACTAGCGGTGCTTTCTTCATCGAGAGATAGCCTCTCCTGTATTCACTCCAAGAGGACAGCGCTCAGAAGCTCGTAATCTTGTGACCAGGCCATGATTCCCTGTGGTCCTATCCTTTAGGGAAGTAGACCACCCTTTGGCGTCCACATGTTGTACTTTACAGAGGAGGGAACCATGCATCACACACACTCCCTACATCCCCAGGATCATAGGAGAGAAATGAGAACGAGCCCAGCATCTTCTAAACCTTGGAAAGTGGGAAACAGGGAAAGGCTAATGGCTTCAACACCAGACCTCATAGGTGACCAGAACGGTGGTCTTAGAAAGACTCTGGGTTATCTGCACACGTTACCGGAAATGGCTGTCAGTCATGTGAGTAGCTGGCAGTTCATTGGGGAAACACCCTGTACAATGCGGTTTGAACCACACTGTGCCTTAACAACGAAATCCAAACCACAAATGCATTTTGTCAACACATTACTTTACCACACAAGTTGTTACAACAGCTTGCGTTAAGTTAGACTGATGTTGGACTTTAAGTCCAGCACTTTCGCTACTGTTCCTAGACTACCATTGGCTATTAAATTAAACTATTACAAAGTCCAGCACTTTCCCAAAGGCAAGTCGTTGTAACAACTTGTGTGGTAAGGGAATGCGTTGTAAAAACACATTTGTGGTTCAGACTGCCTTTTTAAGGCACAGCGTGGTAAATGCAACACTTCATTGTCATAGCGATCATCACCTTCTCAAGAACAAAGCTGTCCCAGACTCCATGCAGCCCCTCCCACCAACTGCCTACCTTTTCATCCCTCCATGTACATACTGAATATTTTGGGGCATATTTATGGGTTTTTCCGCAAAACTGCAGATTTGCAGCAAAATCCTTAGCGCCGGCTAGCGCCATTCCATAGCGGCAGCCATGCGCCATATCTATGGAATGGCACACGCAGGAGGTAAGGATAGGCTAGTGTCTAAAGCAAAGATGCTAGCTGGGGAGTGGTGGTAAAGCAAAAGGCGCTAGTGGGTCAGAAATGACGCTAGGCTGGTTAGCAGCAATAAATATGCCGCTAACCAGCCTAGCGTCATTTTCTAACACACTACCACCCAAAAGTGACTCCTGTCCTAGTAAAGACAGGAGTCATGCCTACCACCCAACTAGTCAGCACAGGGGACCAGTGTCCCCTGGGCACAGCCATACGACCCAGTGCCAGGCAGGGAGCCCAATGTGATGGGCCCCCAATGGCACATTAACAATAAAATTAAAATTAAAAATGAATAATTAAAATACTTAACAATACATACCCAGGATGGGTTCCCCCATTCCATGGTGTCCCTCTGGTGTGGGTGGGGGTGTTGCTGGGTCTAGGGGTGGGTACCTGTGGGCCCATTCCATGGTGTCTGACCATGGAAAGGGATCCACAGGTACCCAATGCCTGGTCTGACCCAAGCATTAAATAATTGCGCAAAGCAGGCTTAGCACCATTATTGGGGTCCGCCTACTCCGTGCGCGCCGTTTCTGCACCGGAGTATAAATAAGGCGGTAGGGGGTTAGCGTCATGTTGTGGACAGGAACGCATACCTCGCATCTAATTAACGCAAGGTAGTTTGTCGCATCCACAACATGACGATAACTCCAATATTTTGATGCTAGACGGATCTAGCGTCAAAATATAAATATGGAGTTACGTTTGCACCATTTTAGCATCAAATAAAATGACGCTAAAACAGCGCAAACAGACCATAAATATGGGCCTTAGAGAGGAAGATGACATCATCAGAGAAGCAACTGAGACAGTTTCCCAAATATTGGAGGGATAATGAGATACTCCTATAAACCTGGTTTCAGGAAGTTGTTGATGGAAGGAAGGTTTGGGGTACCAGCAAGTTATATACCCTCTGCTTACAAGAGACCCCTCAGAGTTTGAAAGCTAAAGACTTGAACCTAGGATCACGAGAACAAGATTTTTATATGGGCCCCATTAAGCAACACCCTACATAAACTACCACCGCCCAACTACTTTATCCTAGATCCTTCACAGCCAAGAACAGTTCAACATTCATTCAGGATACTCTGTCCAAGATATTTAATCGGACACCCCGTTGTGTTGGATTGCAGCTTCTATCCCTTCGCTGGAAGGAACATGCACTGCATGCACACTCGAGGATGCTTCCTGCACATCAGCATCTCCACACCATTCTCTTTCTAATGTCTTCCTTCTGGGATCAGAGGATCTCCGATTAGCCAAAGAGCCCAGTGCGGTGGTGGTCTCCATTGGTACAGATATTTCCTGCTGACGCGTGTGCCCTGGACTTCCATAACAAGGCTGGAGCTCTCATTCCCACGTAGACTCCCTGCTCCTCTACGCTGCCTCCTTTCTGTTCTCTGACACCCACATCTCCCACTATACTGGCATATGCACCAGTGAAACCAAGACAAGCCTCCTGTATGTCACCCACCCCGGAAACGGAAGCTTCTGGTCTGGATAGATTAGCTGCTTCATCAAGAACCAGGGCAGAACCCAGGTTTCGGTTTATGTATTTTGGGCAATGCAGATTGTAGCAGTGCTGCCAAAGTAATGACCTACGCTAATTTTCCCCAGGACCTCAGGAACAGTATATGATTGCTTTTGAGTTTTGATACTAAGGTTTGCCTGTTATTGCACTTAATGCATAGCCGGAGTGCAGGATGCAACGTATCTGGTAGACATCCATCTTATTCCTCTGTGTTCGCTTAGAGGGAGCCAGGGACCGGTTTAGTTTGGCAGACAGGGTATTCTGCCGCAAACTTGGCAGAGTAGCCTCTCCATCAGGCCCTGGGTGTGCCCACTCTATTATGAGTTGGGTAGACTGCCAGGTGTTCGATGGCGATGCCCCTAGTGGCTCCGTCATTGGAAGCTTGCACTGATGGTGTAAGGTGGGAGGGACCATTTGTCTAAGAACTTTAGACCGCCCGCCAGAGAGGACTGTTTGATGCATACATGCCAGTTCACCCAATTCAGGCTGGAAATTACTGATTTCAAGGCTAGTCTCCCGCCCCTGATTCCTGCATGCAGGAACCCGATTCGGAGTTTTGTAAAACTGCCACGAATAAAATGTTGATGTCTGTCACACGCACCAATCTCCCTCTCCAAGAATGACTTCTGACATCAAAGGTTAACACTTTGTCCTTAATTCTTGGAGGGGGAGATTAGAGCATGTGACAGGCCTCTACATTTTATTTTTTACAGTTTTACATAGCACAATCAGAAACAGAGTTTAGAACTCTGCTTTTGTTTGACAACATTTAGAACTCTGTCACCATACATAATATTAGACCAATTCAGGCAGATTGCTTGTGCTCCAATATAAATCAGTGGGTAAAATACATTCTCCTGACTATTTTTTTTTTTTAAATCTCCCACTTATCTGCTCTAAAATATTGGCATGTATGCTGATGTTCTGATTTTTTCTGTTTAGGACCACCAGGGATCAAGGTCATTAGTGATATTTCCTCTTTCAAGTTCGTTTTTGAAAAATAAAAAATCTGGTGAGGAGCTGAGTGAAAGATGGCGGCCACTCTCCAACCTGTAGGGGTCTTAACAAGAGCCACTTACTGTGAACGCACTGAGCTCACGCTGGGCCGGCAGCGATCTTTAAATATGGCTATCCTCAGTCAGCAGGGTGATGGATATAATGTCCTCTGCTACTCTCACGGACAGAGTAAACACCACCAGGTTCTAAATCAGGCCAGCAGTGACCCCAATGGATCCAAACATCAGCTGCCTATTTCTGATTGCTTAACAACGGAAGGCACTTTGCTAGTTCTGAGCACTGAGAGCTTCTACGGGCACAGGTCCTTAGTATATGTCTTGGGTCACTCTTGGTCCTCAGATCAAACTCTCAAATAATAGAACTGGCAGATGATACTGTTAAATAGTTTTGCACTAGTTGCACCGCGGGTGGGGTCATTTCTCCAGTGTTTTTTTTAGAATGCATGCATCATTTCTTTTTGTAGGGTTTTGACAGCCAGATTAAAGGTCCTAGAAGCAGGCTCGGGTACGCCCGGTATAGAGAGTGCCGTCTATTCCTGAAATTGTTTTGGTAGTTTCTGGCTTGATATGGAAGTCCTTTATATTCTCCAATATTCATTGACATGCAAGGCACCACCCAGCACTAATTCTCTAGCAGATCTAGTTACTTTGGTGGCCCTCTTAAGTGGCAGACAGAGTGACTACAGGCCACATGTACGTACGTTAGGCATTGTGATTCCAAATGTACGTAACTCCATTGCGTTTCTTTTTGCGATTCCCAGTGGGTCACAAACAGACCTACGTCATTAATATTAACGAGGTAGATCACAATTTGCAACTCGGTGGGAATCGCAAAAATCACAAGGATGGTGGCCTGCTGGGGTCAGCAAACCACCATGTATGTGATTGCTTTTGAATAAAGCAATCTTTTTTTTATTTTAAACGCAGCCCGTTTTAGCTTAAAGGAAAACGGGATGCCTTTTAAAAAACGCTACGTATATATGGCCCTAGATGTCTGTACATAACTTTTATCTCGGATTTCCGCAGCAGCTGGGGAGTAGGCGTACTCAAGCAGGGCATAAACACATATTTATTTATATATTTATATGTTAAACAGGGTGGGGTAATCATACAGCCATTTCACCCTCCTCACTCTTTTAATGGCTGCTGTTTGCGTGCTGTGGATCACCACCTTGTAGCTGATGGACAAATATACATACATTGGTCCATGTCTCGTGTTGTTTTCCTTTTTCCCAGTCGGGTGGGACTTTTAGAAATTTCAAGCCTCACTCAGATCTACGAAAATACAACACTGCCATCTAACGTTCATAGTGGAAATAGTTTACAATTGAAAGCTCACCGCAAAAAAATCTTTCTCTCATTAATGTCTGTTCTATCACTCCTATGAATTAGCTTAAGGAAGTCCAGCCAGGCCTGGTTTAATGTTAGTCAGAATTTCATATTTTAAACGTATACTCCACGCAAGAGAGAGAGAAAGCATTGTTCCATTTCAGATATTCTTCATCCTAAAAGCACAGTCTCCATAGCAATGCTTTGTTCTTACGTGCAAAATACATTAACATTTTTTTTACCCTACCTTGTCTCCGAGAATCTGTCCATTGTATCACAGAACCAATTACAAGCTAGTTTGTCTGAGAGACACCCAGGCCAACTTTCCGATCAGTCAGCTATGCCAGCACATCTGACACACTGGAGGTCTGAGGGATTGGGGTGGAGTCAGCCAGATCCGTGCCTCTGTAAAGCTAGTATGACTGAGGCAGTCTTTTTCATTCCAGGTTCACTTGCGAGACCTCCATGTCAGGAGCATTTTGGTGTTCCAGTATATCAGGGCCCCGTACAGCTCTTTTAAATAATTTGATCCCAGTCTGCTTCAGGAACCAGGGCAGGTTTCTTATTGCATGGACTAAGATACTGTGCCCTTGACTACAAAGGCCCAGAACATCCACGAGTCTTGTGCCCCAGTCACGCTTCTCATTTCAATACATCTTTTCTTTTGATTTATTTAAAAACATTGCTTATATCGCTTAGGTTCAAATTTATGTTTCTCAATGATTACATAGTTGTTTGACCTTAAATAACACTTTAATTTGTGCTTCTTTTTTGCTGCAAATTTGTGTACTCGTAATCATACCACATTTCCGTATCCTTATGCTCCCTTGAATTGTACATTGACCATATTTGGGCCCAGATATACAAACATTTTGCAAAACATTTTGCAAACGTGCCGCAAACCAGCACAAAATGTTTTTTGTTATTTACTTTCTAGTGCAGAACTTGTTTTGCACTGTAAAGTTACCAGAAAGTAACACAATTTTCCATTACTTAGCGTCAAGTGTGCATTACATGGGTGGTCCATGGGCGTTCCCATGGACCACCCATGCTTTTTTTTGGCACAAAACACGATCTACTAACATTAATAGACAGGGTTTCGCGCCAAAAAATAGTGTCACTTAGAAGTGAGTGTCTCATAGCACTTTCCACTTTGCATAGCACATTTACAACGTATGAAACATTTTAAAGTTAGTCTATGCTTAGTATTTTGCACTGGAAGAGTAGCCTTCAGCACAAAACCTATGCTAGGCTCACGCACTATGTTGCAAAGGTGTGCGTGTGGCGCTCGGCAGCCTGATTGTGCACCGATGCTAAGGAGAGAGCAGGAGAGTGCCATATCTCTATAGACATGGTGCTGTCCTTTGTCTCCCTGTCAGGCAACATAGCGTAGTGTTTTTGGGTGCTGTGCTGCATTGTGTGTAAGTTTAGTAAATATGGGCTTTGGATTACTATAAAATTGTTCGAATTGTATGAGTAAGAGCATTACAGATCTCTCTTTTTTATATTGCTTGGTTGACCTTGTTGAGTCTCCAAAGGTGGGTTTTATTGCAGATGCGTCTGCATTTCTTCCATTTGTGTAAATTGCAGCCATTTTGGATTTGATCCTGTGTATTCCATCACTAATGCAAGGTGATTTAGGGTGCAGGAATGTTTTGAGAGGGATGAAGTCGTTAAAATATGCAGAGAACCAGGGTTGTATGACGGAATCACGCATGCTATTACCACGCATGCCCTTTCTCCGTGGTCATTACAAAGACCACAACACTACCACGCATTCCTTAACATCGATCATTTTTACCACAAATATGACTTTACCATGCATGCCTTCACAACAAAAACTTTAACTGTAAGTATAATATATATATATATATATATATATATATATATATATATATATATATATATATATATATATATATATTTCTATACAGAGACATAAATAAAAATGTATGTATAGATATACATTTATATAATTTATATATACATATTTATATATTTTATTCATGTGTGTGTGTATAGATATCTATCTCTCTCTCTCTCTCTCTCTCTCTCTCTCTCTATATATATATATACATATATATATATATATATAAATATTAGCACTGTTTGACAAATCTTCACAAAATGTTCCTAAAAAAAGTGTTGCAGTGATTCTTGTTGCACACGGAAAGTTTCGGGCTGATCCGTCGGGGGTGAGAAAAAGGGAGCTAAAAAAACGTTGCATTTCCCATGTTAATTCCCATAGGATTCTTTAGACACGACTACAGGCCGAACCACTGGACAGAATTATACCTAATTTGGCAGAAAGCTAGCTGTCAGTACACAGATTACGCTTTGGTTTATTTGATGTGAATCCGTTCAGTAGTTATTGAGAATGTTAGGGAAATTCAAATTTGTATATTTCTATCCGTGAAGTATTTGTGAACAAATAGGAGCTCGTGCAGGGAAATGCACAGCTCTGATTAGCTCCCAACACTTCAAACCAGTAAGTGTTGCCTGCCATCTTGGGACTTCAGCCGAGTCCCAGTAAAAGAGTTAAAAAAAAAAAGGGGGCCGAGGTAGAGACACCCTGACTATATTAGCACTGGTGGTGGGGGGGTGATTCCAGAGGGACACCCCAGTGCAATTTTTTTTTTTATTAATATGCCTGCGAGTTTGCAATAATCGTAAATTTGCGACAAAAACTTTTTTTTAAAACAAGTGCAGGCTCTCACACTTGTTTTTTTATAGGCCCCTGGGTGGGCCAGGTCCCAGGGGAATTACAAATTTAGTGTGGGGGGCCTCCTGACCCCCCCACAGCTCCGGTGACCACCACCTCCCCGGAGTTTTCATTTTTTTATATGCAGGGGGGCCCGTTGCACCCCACTGCCCTGGGTCCGCCAGGCCCCGGGGACCACCCCCCATGGTTATGTCCTAGTTGGAGGGGAGCCACGTGGCCCCCTCTTGAGGAGCCACTAATGGCCCTGTGGACCGCCACCCCCAGGGCTGGCTCCTGCTATATCCGTGGGTGCCCATGTCGGGAAATAGCTGTTTGCTGTGTCTTGGCTTCAGCTCTGCAGCTGCAGCCAAGCCACTGCAAACACTTTGGGTTTTGACAGCGGCGCCTGTAAAGCAGCAGGGGACAGAGATGAAATGCTTCAGCAAGCACAGAGCTGCTGGCAAAGCTGCTCTGTGCATGCAGAAGCAATGGCTCTGTGAGGTAAGCCTTAAGGCTTTCCCCTCAGTGCCAGGTAGCCCGTAAAGGGCATTTTAATAAATAAATAAATCAGTAAGGACCACGGGGCAGCACGGTCCAAGAAAGCCTATAAAGGGCTAAAAAAAAACACAAAAAAATCTTTGCACTGAGCTTTGGGGGTTCAAATTCAGGTGGACTCATTTCAATTTTTTAAAATAAAAAAACAAATTATTATATTAAAAAAAAAGTATTTTAAATTGGAGACAAATAACTCATTCTATGTGTATCAGACATCAAAGGCAAAAAAACACTATTTATGTCCTCTCACTTTCTTTCTCTCTGTCTGTCTCTCTTACAATCAATTCTCCCACTCACACACCCACACAGACACTTATGCACCCACTCACAGAACCATTCCGACAGTCATGCACCCCAACACAGTCCCACTCAGAGACTCACTCACCCACTCACAGACCACTCACAGTCCCACTCAGACTCTCATGCACTCAATCACAGACCCAGTCAGACCCTCACGCACCCACTCAGAACGTTATGCACCCACTCAGACTGTCAGACACCCACTCACAGACCCACTGACACCTTGGTGCACCCAACTCACAGACCCGCGCACGTACTGACGCAACCACTAAGACTGATGTACACACTCTCACACCCAGACAGCCATTCTTACCCCCAGACACAGCCTCTAACACCTATTCACACACCCAGAGAGGCCGCAGCCAACTTCCTCTGTGCATGCACAAAGGGCCATGCACATCATCGGGTTGGGTGGTTAGTGGGGTTGGCTGCAGGGACTGGCTGCAGGCCAGCGCTTGTGGACAAGCCCTACTGCGCACCAGAAAAGGCAGTGCATGGTGCAAGGTTGGGTGCATATATAGGGTTGGAGTCAGCCAGTCCCTGTAGCCAACCACAGCGGCTGTTGTTGGATTCACATATAGCAATGAAAATTACTATACGTTAAGAAAAAATAGACATTCACTGAAAAAAACAAAGGTTACAGGGACGTTACAGTTAGGTTCTGAATTTACTCATACAAAACCATAGAAATTGAGCAGTCATAATTAGAGTTCTTACAAGTAACTAAAACTTGCGCCCTAAGGTAATTATAACTCATGCCTTCGCCATGCACAGCTAATTATGCCACATATTATATCATTGATGACATATTTTATGCCATTTTTCATATTGTCACTCCAACATTTGTAATAAAATTATTGAGACAACTGTATTAGTTATCTTAGGGCACGAGTTTTGGTTACTTTGTTTTTTTTCAGTGAATACATATATATATACATAACCCAAAAAATACTTCCCACACAAAAAACCCATACCCACTCTAAACCCTAAAACCCCTTACCACCCCAAAACCCATAACTCCCTAAACCCTAAACAAAGTACCACCCAATAGCCCATACCCACCAAAAACCCTAAAAAACACATACCACCCAACAACCCACAGCCACTCTAGCCCAAAAAACACTTACCACCCAAAAACCAATACCCACCCTAAAACCTAAAAATGCCATTGCCATCCAAAAACCCATACCCACCCTAAAACCTAACAATACCTTTACCACCCAAAAACCCATACCCACACTAAACCCTAAAAATATCCTTACAACCCAAAAACCCATACCCACCCGAAGCCCTAAAAAACACTTACCACCAAAACAATCATACCCAACCTAAACCGTAAAAAAAACACTCACCACCCAAAACCACATACCCACCCTAAAACCGCCATTACCATCTAAAAATCCATACCCACCCTAAAACCTAAAATTACCGTTACCACCCAAAACCCATACCCTCCATAAACCCAAAAAAACTTACAACCCAAAAACCCATACCCACCTTAAACCCTAAAAAACTCTTCCCACCAAAAAACATACCTAACCTAAACCCTAAAAAAAACTTATCACCCCAAAACCCATACCCACCCTACACCTTAAAAAGACACTCACCACCCAAAAAACCATACCCATCCTAATACCTAAAATTACCCTTACTATCCAAAAACCCACAGCACACTGAACCCTAAAATTACCCTTACCACAGAAAAACCTATACCCACCTTAAACCCTAAAAAGAACCTAAATATATAAATATATATATATATATATATGAAAACTTACCTGTAAAATCTTTACAACGAATATGCCTTTAGCATTCATTCCTTTACAATGAATTTCGTTGTAATGGCATGTGTGGTAAAGGCATGTTCGTTGTCAAGACATGCATGGTAAAAACATGCTTGGTAAAGATACATGCGTGGTTATGCCTGCATGGTAAAGCCATGTGGGGGTTTAGCCTTCGTTGTAAGGCTGTTTCCTGAGAACCAGTGGTTTCATTTGGTTGAGTATTGAGAGCTATGAGTGTGTTCTGAGAGGTTTAGGCCCATATTTATACTTTTTGGTGCAAAACTGCGTTAATGCGTCAAAAAGTTTACCGCCAGCTTGTGTCATTCCAAAGCGCCAGCCAGGCACCAAATTTATGGAATCCCGCAAGCTGGCACAAAGGGAAAATGGCGTTAGCCGGGTGGGGGTACCGGTATCAGGGAAGGGGGTTTTGCACCAAAAAATGACGCTAGGCTGGTTAGAGGCAAGAAAATGCCTTTGACCAGCCTAGTGCCATTTCCTGATGCAGAACCATCCATACCACATGAGTCCTGTCTTATAAAATACAGGATTCATGCCCACCACTTCAATGGCCAGCATAGGGGACAAGGCCACCATCCCTGTGATTTTTGCCATTCCCAGTAGGTCGGAATTTGCGACCCACTGGGAATCGCAAAAGAAACTCAATGGAGTTTCGTAGATTTGGAATTGCCATTTCCTAATTGCAATTTGCATGGAATCGCAATTAGGAACTCACAATTCCAAATGTTCATACATGTGGCCCTTAGTTCCTCTACTGACAAGTATTGTTTTAAAAAATATAAATCTACTGTGGGCTTAAAAGTTGGGACATAATCGACTTATTTGCTTTTAAGTTTCAGTACAGGAAGACCAGATCAGCAGTCCCAATGCGCTTAAGAAGGCTCTATTTGTTACTAATTACCCCAGGTAGTATGCCACTTTCTACCATTTGTACTCACACAATGCATATGAAATGCATTATTTGGAATTCGGTTTCCTGTGTTCTTTGAGGGAAATCTAACTTGCTTTTTGCAGGTGTGAAGGTATATTAATGCATAATACTGGGCAATGAATGGGGATGGGAGCACTAGTGGACATGTCTATATCATCCTACATTCTCAGTGCACGTCCTAGCGCCTGCACAGGCAACACGCAGCATGTGCACGTGTGGTGAAGTGTGTGGGTTGTATGCATTTAGATACTTGATATCTAATTGTTGGCTTTCATTCCACACAGAGGAGATGACCATTGATGGACAAGCCGAGATTGCATGCATGCGTTGTGTGCATGTGTGTGTGCATTGTAACCTACGGTCTCATTACGAGTGCCTAGACATGGGGTTGTTAATTCCACACCCCAAGGGCTAACGATACCGGGAGTCCCTGGTATCATTCCAGGTTGAACAGTGAGAATCCCCTGAGAAATGAAGAATTACCATGGAATCAGTAATTACAGGTGTGAGTCTCCCAATAAATCCTGATCTTGCCCCAAACTTTCACCTGGACATTCTGGTTACAGTCAGCAGCTACAATCTCCAGGTGAAAGTGACAGGCCCGTACTGTTCTCATAGTTCCATGCTACCACTGGCCCCATCAGAATAGAAAGGAAGCTTATACTAAGATCATCAGAACCTGTAATTGAGGGCTCCTTGGCTACACAGGTAAAGCTAGTCAGGGGCTTGGAGGACGTGTGAGGTATACGTTTTATGTTGACCATCACAAGTATATAGCTCCAAGAAAACCAGAATATTGATGGTTCCTCCTCCACTGCTGTGCTAGCTCATGCACTTTCTCTAGAGGTCTGTGGATGGCCACATCCATGTGGAAATTGCCCTTCATGGCGTATTTGAATTCTAAGAGCTAATATCTCCCCTTTCTCTGTCCATCCTAGGAGAACGCGCAGGACTGTGGAGGGGCTTCGGCAATATCATCTTCGTTGACGCTGCTGCTTCTATCATTTGGACCTTCAGCTTATCTCCTGCGGTGACCCAGGCACCAAGGGTTGAGTGCTCAGGACAGAAAGGCTCTGCAGTTTGAGGATGGCCTCCACTCCAAGGACTCACAACATTTAATTTCCCAGGCCAAGGAAAAGGGCTGACCCCTTCCAGCACTCCATTGTGCATCTGCTCACATCCCGATTGTTCTGAAACTGCAGGATCTCTTTAAAGACGTCACTTAACGTCATTCTTTCCTTCTCCTTCATTTGGCGGCTCCTTTTTACTTTTGCATTTGTATCCCTGACCACACTACTGCAGCCTTTTCCTTCCACTCCAAATCACCAGCCAGATTGCCTTCAACTCCTAAACTTTTCCCTGCACCTGCATATCCTCTGTTTGATCACTTTTCTAAGTGTTGCTCTTTCCTCTTCCTGTATCTCTTTATAAACTGCATATTTCTCCCTATCCCCCCTGCCCCTGTTCCTCTGCCTGCACAGACCATATCCTCCACCGCTATTTTTCATATCATCCACCTGCAGGTCCCTACCTTCTGCCTACACATTACCTACCCCCTGTCAACTCTTCCCTGTCCCATTCCTTGCTTGTCCCTATCCTCCGCCCTCACATCAATTTGTCTTGAACCAATATCACTAACCTCGGTCTCCACTACCAGTCTCCTACCTGCATGTCCTGTCCTCTGTCTCTATCTCACTATCCCCTCTTAGCACCTCCTTTTCCTTCTTCTGTCTACCCGCTGTCTCCACCTCCCTGTCCTCTCCCTCCACCTCCCAGCCTCTATCCTCTCCCTATGCCTCACTATCCTCTGTCTGTACTTCACCATCCCCTACCTGCATCTCCCTATTCTCTCTCTTCATCCCCTGTCTTCTTCCTGTACTTCCCTATCCTCTGTCTGCATCCCCTATCCTCTTCCCGTGCCTCTCTATCCTCTACCTGCATCTCTTTATGCACTCCCTGTCTTTTGTCTGCACCTCACCATGCTCTTCTGCAAATCTCTGTCCTTTGTTTCCATCTCCATGTCCTCTGCCTGCACCCCATCCTCTTCCCAGGCCTCTCTATGCTCTATTTGCATCTCCACGCCCTCTGCCTGCACTCCCAGTCTTTTGTTTTCACCTGACCGACCTCTACCTGCATCTCCATGTCCTCTATGTCTCCCTATCCCCTGCGTCCACCGCCTTAACCTCTGCTTACACCTCCCTGTCCTGTGTCCGCACCTCCCTGCACTCAAGCAGCAACTTCCTATCCTTTGTGCCTTATTATCCCCTGTCTGTATCTCCCCATCGCCTGCCTATGCCTCCCAAGTCTCAGCCTGCAGCTGCCTGTCCTCTGTCTGCTTAACACTGTCCTCTGTCTGCGTAACACTGTCCTCTGTCTGCGTAACACTGTCCGCTGTTTGCGTAACACTGTCCGCTGTTTGCGTAACACTGTCCGCTGTTTGCGTAACACTGTCCTCTGTCTGCGTAACACTGTCCTCTGTTTGCGTAACACTGTCCTCTGTTTGTGTAACACTGTCCTCTGTCCTCTGTTTGTGTAACACTGTCCTCTGTTTGCGTAACACTGCCCTCGGTCTGCATCTCCCTAGCCTCGGTCTACACCTCCCTGGTGTCTGTCTGCACCTTTGTACCCTCTGTCCTCCTCTCCCTATCCTCTGTCTAAACCTCCCTGTTCTTTGTCTGTACTTCTGTTTCCTCTGTCCTCCTCTCCCTGTCCTCTCCACCTCCCTATCCTCTTTCGGCACCTTCCTATTCTCTGTCTGAATCTCTCTATCCTCTGTCTGCTATCCCTCTCCTCTGTCTGTGATTCTATATACTCTTCTTGCCTCCTGTATCCTTTGCCTGCAGCCCTTATCCTGTTTGCATCTCCATGTTCTATGTCTGCACCCCTTTCCTCAGTGCACCCCATGTCCTCTTTCTGCACCTCCTTTGCTCTATCTACACCTCTGTCTTCTTTCTCGAACTCATTATCCTCTGGCTATGCCTCCTTATTCTTTGTCTACGCCTCTTTGCTTCTTCTGCATCTTCCTGTCATTTGCAACTCATTGTTTAGTCTCATCATCCTAATCCCTAGCTGCCCCTCTTATTGCCTGCCAACCCTCATTATTTGTCCTCCCAAATCTGCCTTAGTCTTTTTCAATAAGTCATTCTGTTCCTGGTTTCTGTCCAGTTGATCTGTGTCTGCTGATACTCATTAATTGCACCACCTTTTCCCTTCAACTTCTTCCCATATTCTTTTTCTGGAGGAAATACTATCTGCGGAAAGAATATATTTGGCGCTGGGCCACGCGGCTGTGACTGAATGTGGAAATTATCTATGCAAAAAGACGTGGAATTGGAGGTGCCTTTGTGTAGACACTTTTCTGGCTCATGAAGCCACTCAAAAGGCAGACTTTCTTCAGTTCCTAGCCTCCAGTATCTTATGTTCCTGGTATTAAAGACACAGCGAGCCTCTTCTTCGTGGTAAACAGTACCACTTTCTGTGTGGTCCACAGGCAGCCCTTCTGCATGACACACGAATGCTACAGGTGGCCCCCTTCTGTTTGGAACATGCCATACTTGGTTTGCCTAATAAACATTATCTTCTGGCCTCCTTCATGAGAGCTGTGTTTGAAAAAAGATCTAAGCTGGATGCTGTTAGGTTACTAAGAACTTTGCCAATCTGTATCATCCTCAGCAGGAAGACCCAACTGCACCAGGAAGTAAGCATGTTTAGGTTTTCTGTAGTAAATGATGCCACAAGCAGGTGTGGCAAAGAGACATCAGAAGCTTCAAGTCCACTGTTAAGGCCTTCCATATCATAATCTCTGGCAGGGCTGTACAGTTACTGGGGAATTCTTCACCATTCTGCACCTCACCTAACAAAATTTTTCTGACAACAATGGTTGGCTCAAATATTCAGACCTTTCTCTGGCTAAAAAATAGACAATGTTCTCTTTTATTTAAAAAAAATCAAAGGTCAAAAGAGTATTCTGGTCACTGCAGAGGCCCTCTTCAAATGAACCACTGGGGCCCTGAGAAGTTTGCACCCTCCACTGGCTTGGTGGTGCATGCAAGGGAATGCATGCACATTTGGTCAATAGGTTGGTCAGTCTGAATTTGTAATCAGCTGGGTAAAGATGGACTCTGGTAAGAGATTAACGGAGCCGAGGCCCACAATTGCACTGTGAAGCTAGTTTTAAGTGATGAAGCAGTGTGAGGGCAGAGCTTCTGAAGCTAATGCATTTCAACTCACGAGCTATACTCAGAAGCAAACGTAGCTCATACTTTGATGCATGTGACTATGCAGTGCACCTTTACTTTTTTTTAATAAACTCTTCTAATCCAATCCATAAATAAAATCAATTATTATTGTTTCTTTCTTTGCTCTGTGTTCCAATAAATTCAGTCTTACATTTCTCCTCATTAGGTGGTACCTTATGTCTGATAACAGTATTACACACACTCTCTTCCCAGGTAACTCACTTCTCGAGGTTGCTCTGTATTTATTGCTGCTGTCAGCCTAAATTCACCACCAACCGGTAGCTCCAAATATTGCTGGTAAAACAGTGTGGAGCCCAGCAGTCTCCTTCCCAGCTGATAGTATCAAACACGTCCAAGGCAGCGCTCGGCGCCAGCGGTGAAAATGTGGGACGAGGGATAGGTAGGCACGCGAAGGCAAAAAGGGCGCGTTTTTTTGTTGTCACACAACTCGTCTCCTCGGATGGAGGATCTATTATTCTCTGCACTCTTTCAAGCGTGAGATTTTTTAATTCAAATCAGAACTCAAAACCACAGTTACTTTCTGCTCTTACGTTGACTTAAAATACACAGCTTTATTCATTTATATAGCATTCACATGAATAATAACATTCTACAGGAAATGAGGCATACAAAATACTCTAGTAACTGAAGCACTATTGTGCCTTAATCTTGTTGGGACCAAAAGAATCGTTGTGACATTGGTCATGTTCTGATATCCTATATCAGTTGCTAATGATCCACAGCTGACCCTGATCAGAAACAAAAGTTCACACAGGATCTGCATAAAATACTGTACTGGCCCTAGAGAGAGTTATTAAAGTACAACTTTGAGGGTATCACAGAATCCCAGTACATAGCTCCATGGGACAGTTCAGAGGCCAAATAGGAGCCCCACAATCTGAATAAGTAATATCTAACTCTCCCTAACTAATAAGCTAAAGCTTGAGCTATTAAACTACTAACCGGAGACTTCTGAAGACAGTGATGGGAGAAGGTAAATAATTCCATTGATGATTTCAAGAAACATCACAAATGGAAAAAGGCTGGGAGGATGTTCTCACCATCTAACATGATAGTATTTGAAACTGCAGAGCCAGGAACACAGGGGAAGAGATGAGCTCAAGCAGATTAACACAGGTGAAGAACAGAGCCCAAGTATGGGTTTCCTCTCACCAACAAATCCAGGCACCTGGCCAAGCCCTGATTGTGGGTTTTACAGATTGCAAGATCATTGAATACTGCAGGTGATCTTTGAATTCCAGTATTCTTCAGTTCAGCAATAGACCCTGGAATCCGACTGTAATCGGCCACTCAGGTGTGGCATACAGTCATGACTTTGGAGAGTTCACTCGGGGACTGGATTGACTGTGCAGGTGATCCCTGAATTCCAGGATCCTCCAATTCAGCAATAGACCCTGCAATCCCACTGTAATCGCCCACTCAGGTGTGGCATACAGTCATGACTTTGGAGTGTAGGCTTGGGGACTGGATTGACTTTGCTGGAGATGGTTGGGGGATGAACAACCAGGTAGCACACATGATAGCCACAATCCTGGGTGGTATGACTCCTGTCCTGCTGCATTGATGATATCATGAGGGCAGTCTTCCAAGTAAGAGGTGGACTGGGAGGTCAGTAATGCTCAAGACCGGAGGTGGATGGGCATGGAGGCACACACCCATGACTAGCCATGACAGAACTCCCCACCCCAAAGGCCACCCAAGAGAAGGTTTGTCTTGGTGATGACTGACATAGGCAAACCAAACAAGAAACATGTTCATGCCCATCTTGCTCCCAAGACCTATCTGGGCTGTATAATTTCCAGTCTACTGGGTAAAAAAATCATCCTCTTATATACCTGGAGTCCAAAATGGCTTTGATCTCATGTTCCACATGACTGTCTACGTTTATAGGAGGAAGAGGTGGATCAGGTTTATTGTGTTCATTATAGGGCTTGAGCAATGAAGCATAAACACAGGGTGTCCTTGGGCAGAACTCATTTACCTGCAACTGGGTTAATCATCTGTTTTATTGCAAATGGACATGAAAAGTGTGGTTGTGACTTTTTTGGCCATTATAACCAAAGGTGCTTGGTGGCTAACCAAACACGAACTCCATGTTTGTATTGAGGTGCTGGTTGTCTGTGTTTATTTGACTGCTTTTGGTGAGTGATCTTGGGTTTTTCAAGATTTTTCTTAGCTTGTTCCAAAATGACTTGGAGATGCGGAAGGGCACCAGTCTCTTCCCTTGTACTTACAAAGAAATGGATTTCCGGTGGTAACGAAAAGGCAACAGAAGGGTGAAATCTGAGTTGAGTTGTAAACAAACTCAGCAAGACTGAGGGATTTTACCAAGTCAGTGTAACCAATGATTAGTAGCATCATAGGAACTGTGCCATAATTTGGTTTTCACATTCTTTTGGTTATTTGCTCTCTGAATGGAAGGCTGAGGATAATCAGATGTCAGCGTCTGAAATGCACAAAACATGTGCCAGAACTCTGCCACAACCTTAGGCCTATAGTCAGATATAATGGCAGCAGGCACCCATTGTAGTTGTACAGTTTGTGAGTGAAAATATCTGCCAATTCTTTGGCACTGAGTACCTTAGAGAGGGAAACCAAATGTGCCATTTTAGTTAATAGAACCACTATCAGCAAAATGGTGGTCTGGCCATGGATTAGGGCAAATCAGCTGCAAATTCCATATACCAAAAGAAAGGTGTCACGTGTAAAGGCTGTAGCAGTCCAGAAAGACAAGAATGTTTCTATTTATTACAAGTGTAGATTGTGTAGTTCTGAACAAATGCCTATGCATCCTTAGTGCTAACTACCAAAGGGCGGTTTTTATATGGTGCTTGGCGCTCTCTTTCAATTTAGTCCATATAATATAATTGATTAATCAGATGGTGCCAATCACTAGGATAAACCCCCAAACAAAACCCAGTAATGATAACAACAAAATGCTATCCAAAATACATGTACGAAAGACACACGTCAAAGCCTAGAATACAGTAATATTCAATATAGCATTATATACTCAAAAGTCCTTAATTCAAACAAGGTCCAATATTTGATTCGTATTCTTCTTTATTCTTCTTGAAAAAATCCTCAATCCAAATTTGCTCCTGTTCCAGTCAACCCGATGTGCAGATGGGCGTGGCAAGCAAAGAGGGATTTTCAAGGATTTGGTAATAAAGAATATACTATCCAAACACACATAAATTGCAATACAACATATGTAATCTACATGCTAGTCTGTAAATGTGAAAAGATATATGTGGGTAGCACTATTCGTCCTCTCAAGGTGAGTATCTCAGAGCATTGGAGAGCTTTAAGACCGGATGATGAGCGTTATCCTATTGCCTTACATATGAGATCATGGAAGGCACAGGAGGCCCATAAGGATTTTAAGTTTTTCGGATTTGAGCAAATAGAAAGAAACCCACGAGGGGGTAATAGAGAACCAGCACTAAGAAGAAAGGAATCTATATGTATCATGCGTTTAGGAGCAGTGGAATATGGACTAAATTCGGATTATGAATTAGAATATTTTCTGGGAGAAAGATAAAGAAGGGGATAATATCCGATTTGGTTATACACTATGTGATATCTGATTAGTAATACTGTTTGGATCATTATCTACGGTTATCATTAATTTAAGAATTTTGACATTTGAATTGGAATCTACGTAATTTCTGAGAAAAGGTTTATAATAGTTAATTAGAGAGCTTTTACTTGTGATAATAAATATAGCGTAAAAAAGATCAATTTAACAAATAATATTTGTTGTATACTGCTTATTTAGATAAAGGACTAACATGTAAGTTTAGATATTGTGCAATATCGTAAGTAAGGGACGCTGTAGTAATCCAGTCTGCTTTCAGGCAGACGGGCTAGTGAATAATGGATATGGGTTCAGAGCGTGTGCACAAACGTGCAACTATGAGTGGAATTAGTCCGCTCTCTATGTTTACGGCTAAAGAGGGCGGGCTTATATACGCCGAGAGAGAGAACGGACTCTCTTTGGTAGAATCGGCGTACTCATGGACTCCACTGAGATAATTACAGGTACGCGGCTGTATTAATATGTTCTGGGACCTATTAGAATGGTAGGCACACAAGGATTTTAATAATTTTAAACTGATTTTGTAGGATACGCTTCTCTGCAAGATTATATTGGGGCATCCGGGACAGGAAGAAAGCTATATCAAAAAAACATAGACGGCCAGGTAAGCAGTACGAGACAGAGGTTGCTCCACTAATATGGTATTAGTGACATGAGACAAAGTTGAGAATTAATAAGAACTTTAAATTCACAGATGATAACTGGCACCACATTATGTAACAATATAAACTATCAGAACAACAAATTTTGATACATGCGATTGACCCTAAGAGATCAGGTATCAATTCTCTCTATTGACACAACCTAGGGAGATAATATAATTAGATCAGTTCATAATTAAGCATAGGTTTTTCATATAAAAATCTTTCTAAAAAAATAATTTTTGTAATTTTGAGATCTTTACTGAGGCTTTAAATAACATTGAGGGTTGGTGCTTTTTTATAAATTATGAGTGGTGATATATTTGCAGATTGTTTGAAATCACGGTTCTCACTTTTGACTTTGTAATCATTGAGTCACATTGCACGTGAACGGGTGATGGAAAATGTGAAAAGTAATGTGTATATATATATATATTTAAAAAAAATATGTTGGACACTGTTCGTTGTACAAAGTCCTGAAGAAGTCGAGGAGTAATCCCCAGACAAAACACGTGTTGACTAGAACAGGAGTACATTTGGATTGAGGATTTTTTCAAGAAGAATAAAGAAGAATATGAGTCAAATATTGGACCTTGTTTGAATTAAGGACTTTTGAGTATAAAATGCTATATTGAATATTACTGTATTCTAGGCTTTGACGTGTACTTTCATACATGTATTTTGGATAGCATTATGCCTATGCATCCTTATTCTGAGGTGCTCACCAAAACCAATTTTGACTGGATAGAAGAGTTTTGCACTCTCCTCGATGTCCAGACAGGGGTGCAGAACGACACCAAAGATGTGCTTCCTGGCACAAGTCTGAGATAGGTACATACAAGGCCCCTTTGATTAAGTACATCTTGGAATGTGCTTTCTGGCTCTTGCAGTCACTCAAGAGGATGAATGTGAACAAAAACAGAGTGGACTGCTTCAACAAATTTGACCAAGCCTATTGCACCTGTCACAATTCTTTCCAGAAGGATGCCAAAGTATCCAGTTTTTCAGTTTTTATTATTGGTTGATATATTTTGATGAAGTCAAACTCACTGAAAAACAACTCCCAACGCAATTGTCTGGGAGACATTTCTTGTACTCAGCTCAGAAAATGCAGCTAGTTGTGGTCTGAAAAAACTATCATGAAATGACAGGCCCCTAAGAGGTAGTGCCTCAGTTCCTAGAAAGCTAGTTGCTTTTTCTCCTTGTTGGAATAAATATGTTGAGTTGGAGTTGCTTTTTTGGAGAACATTGGCACACAAGGAAGTTGTACAGTCTTCGGGTCCTGTTGGGACAATACACCACCAATCGCAAATTGAGAAGCATCAGCCTCCACCACACATGGAGGGCAGGGTCTGGGCATCCGAGGGTGGTGCAGGGTCTGGGTGTCTGAGGATGGCTACTGAGGTGAAACCCTCTTATAACCTTTTGAAAGTGTCTTCTGTCACCATAGACCATGAAAAAATACTCCTTTCTGCAAGAGACAGTTTGTAGGATCAAAAATACTAGAGATTATAGCAATAAATGTAGAAATGTGCATGTCATAGGAAGTTCTGAACTTCCTTGACCAAGAAAGTAAAGGCCAGTTCAACATAAATTATGACATTTCTCTAGTATCCCTGCTGAGGAGATAAAAAAAACCTAGAAGCATACCATCTGTAGTGCTGAACCTACATTTTCCAAGCTTAACAAAAGGATAATGCAAACATAGGTATTGAGCGACAGAGTACAGTTATTCCATGCGCTCAGCATCAGTACTGGAATATATTATTTTAAAATATTTCATATGTAGGCCACCACATATACATCCTGAAAGTCCTGTTTGACATCATTTATGAAAAACTGGAATGCTCCAGGAGTATTACATAGCCTGAATGTGTACTCACAGAGATAGTATTTCCTAGAAAACATGATCTTCTACTAATTTTTCTCTAGAAAACTGCCAAGATGGGATGCCCCCCACCCCACAGGCCCAATGTAGTGTAGTATAAATGGCTGGCTGTCTTAAATGGTCCTCAAGTACAGGAATCATGGGAAATTGGTATCTATTCTTTATGGGGTCTTTGGTCATGGCCCTATTGTCTATGTAGATCCTGAATTTTCTGTTCCTTTTCAGAGCAAACAAGAGCGGTAAAGACACAAGAGATGTCAAATGTGAAATAAACCCATTCGCCAGGAGCTTGCAGAGACCTTGCAGGTCTTTATTTTCTTGCTCAGTTAAAGCGTATTCCTGACTGCTTGGTAAGAGTGCCCATAATAGTAGATCTATCCAGCAGTCAAAACTCCAGTGAGTGGCAGGACCCTAGCTGTTGGTTTGCTGAGCAAATCTTGGAAATCACAGTATTGAGGTGGTAGACAACCCTGAAGAGTGATTTCCACCACTACTCAAGACAATGGCATAATCAACAGTGGAGTTTCCTCATAACATTTCTGGTAAAAGTGAATAGAGACAAGGATCAACTTAAGGAAACCCCAGTCGATCTTTGGATTATGTGCATAGAGCCAAGGGCTACCAGTATGACACCAAATAAAGGAGTGTCAATGAGATAGAAAATAATCTTTTTAACATGGCCATTCCCAAATTCCATAGTAATGGTTTCTGTGTGATATGTAATTGCCCTGGACAGTTCAGTGCCATCTACAGCTAAAACAGGCTCTGGGCACTCTTTCTTAAAATAGGCATATCTAAGGACATTACATATGCTATGTCAATTAAAATTCCCAACCACTCCACAGTCCAGGAAGACTTGTATGGCTACTCAGCTTGAGTAGGCAGGGCCAAGATGGCATGGCAAGATGACAGTATTCTTGGGTCAAGGTTTCGACCTGAATATGCGGGACCAGAATTGGGTTTGGACCTGTTGGACCTGGCAGCTCTTGGTGTGGTTTCCCTCTACATTTTGCTTCTGACCCCCTGTTTTTTGGACCCTGTGCTGTAATTCATTTTTGCTGGTTATGATACTCTGGGCACGTTACCACTGCTAACCAGTGCTAAAGTGCAAGTGATCTCTGTCTAAAGGATACTGGTAATTGGTTTTCCATGACTGGCACTTTTGATTTACTGGTAAGTCCCTCGTAAAGTGCACTATGGGTGCCCAGGACATGTAAATCAAATGCTACTAGTGGGCCTGCAGCACCAATTGTGCCACCCACATGAATAGCCCTGTAAACATGTCTCAGACCTGCCATTGTAGTGTCTGGGTGTGCAGTTTTGTACTGCCAATTCGACCTGGCAAGTGGACCACTTACCAGGCCCTAACCTTCCCTTTTACTACACGCACGTCACCCCTAAGGTAGACCCTAGGTAGCCCCATGGGCAAGGTGTAGTGTATTTAAAAGGTAAGACATGTACCGGTGTGTTTTACATGTTCTAATGGTGAAATACTGCCAAATTCGTGTTTCACTATTGCAAGGCCTATCTCTCTTATATATTACCATGGGGACTGCCTTTAAATATCTTTTAAGTGCAGTTTCCCATTGGAAGCAGATAGAGATGTGGAGTTTGGGGTCTCTGAACTCACAATTTAAAAATAAATTTTTTGGTAGAGTTGGTTTTTAGATTGTTAGAAAGTGGGCATTTTCTTGCTTAACCAGGCTATGCCTCTGCCTGCCTGTGGAATTTACGTCTGGGTCAGACTGACAGTTGGGATGTTTGTGAATTCCCTCTAGACAATGACACAAAGGGAGCTGAGGAGTGTCCTGCATATCCTGATGAGTCTCATGGTCTAGGGTGGGGAGGAACGGGCTGACACTTACACTTGAAAGGGCTGTGTCTGTCCTCACACAGTACAGTCTCCAACCCCTTGGTGTGTGTGTGTCTGGGGCCAGGCCTGGGCAAGGCAGGATCTTGTGAGAAACAGAGACTTTCCTTATAGGTTTGCCAACTTCAAAGGCAGAAATTAGTATAAGCAGTGGACCCAAAACCCCAGATTTGCAGATTACTTCTGGCTCAAGAGGAACCTCTGACAAGGAGAAGAGCTTGATGCCTGAAGAGCCTGTTGCTTTGCTATGCTGGCCTGCTGCTTCTGCCTTAAGAGGGAAAGGACTGCACTTTGCTTTCTGAAATCCTGCTTGTGAAGTTTCTCCGAGGGCTTGGACTGAGCTTGCCCCCTGCTCTGAAGTCTCAGGGACATCAAAGACTTCATCTGCCAGTGCCTAGTCTCTTCTGCTGAGAGTCCTGACTTGCTAAGTGGTGCCAAATCCAGTCTCTGGGGTCTAGGAAGTGGAAGCTGGTAACATGTGGGGAAAAATCCACGCATCGCTGAGTGCATGTCAGAATAATCGACTCGCCGCCCGTCCATCAGCTGAAAATTCAATGCAGCCCCTCCCTCACAGCTGGAGAAACTACACCACGCCTGTTCTCAACCCAGACTCTTCACACAGCACGTCAGAAATTTCCATGCACGGATCCTGGACGTCACAGTCTTCAACATCACCACATAGACCAGAGGCTACACACACGGAATCGACATACGGCCTCCCTTGCGAGTAAAGAATCGACGCCTGGTCTCACTTGCGAGTGAGGAATTGATGCATTGCTTGCTTCTCTGATGCACCCTGGCCCTTGCAGCTTTATTTTTGACGCATACTGAGTACTTTGTACTAAAACAACATATGCATGGATTTCCATGGATTAAGACTCTTTTTACTCTAAAAATACAGATCTTTACTTGTGTCTGTTGGATTTATATTGTTTTGGACTTGTTTGATTTAGATAAATATTGGCTATTTTCTAAAATGGAGTGGAGTTCTTTTGTGGTGTTTTCATTGTGTTACTGTGTGTGTTTGTACAAATACTTTACATATTGCCTCTGAGATAAGCCTGACTTCTTGTGTCAAGCTACTAAGAGGGTGAGCAGGGATTATCTGAGCTTTGTATCTCCCTAATTTGACAGGGTGTAAACTGAGTGCTAACTAGAGATCCCATTTCTAACAGCACCCAACAGAGAGGTCTCATTTACTGTCAGCCATTTATATTTTCTTTAACCTCCAGGGTCGTATCTAGTGTCGGTGCCACTGTTTTGATTGAGTTAGACTTCCATGACATTCCTTAGCGAAATGTACCACTTTCCTTCAATTCAGCCACCCATTCTGATTTCAGCACCTTTCTTTAACTTCTTGGTTAGTGACAATGCCCTCCTCTATTCTGCATAGGCCCTGACCCATTGGTGGAAGGGTGCTGCTCATTATCTTTTTTTGTCTTGATGAATGACATTTAGTTTATGAGCCTCCCAAACCTGTCTAATTTTCTCTCTCCAAGTCTTTGTGCCAATTTCACTACTAAGTCGAAGAAGACATTGTAAGAGTTGGGAGAATCAACTACCTGTGCTAGGACATCATTTAACTCATTGTGAAGACCCAAAACAAGAGAGAAGAACATTTCTTTTTGGGTCAGTTTGTTTCTGCAACCAGTCAATTGAACACAATTAGATAAGAAAGAAGATCCTTGTTTCCTTGCTTTAGATTTTGTAACTCATTATCCGCTGCCTGCATGAATGTGTGTTTTGCAAACAACCTCCTTTTGGCCTCCTGGAAGGCAGTGAAGTTGTATAGCACAGGGGCATCTCTCTAAGCTATGGGTATTGACCAAGTCGCTGCATTGTCCCCAAAGTATGACAATATAAAGGTTACCTTGGATCAGTCATCAGGGAATACAGTTAGCCAACACCAAACCTGCAAGTAGTATTATCATGAATATGGCAAACCTCGCACTTTTACCACAAAAGCATTTGTTTGGTGCCAAAAGAACAGGAGATTGTGTGGCCAATGCCCGAGGCAAAGGCTGGATCCCTGTGGAGTTTGAAGCAAGACTAGGCTGAGTATTGGGTGTCGGAGGCAAGTTGGTTCCAAGAGGAGTATGGGAGGAGGCTACTAGACTTAACAATGATCAGGGTTCTTTCCTGGGGTGGTACCTGTCTAGTTCTACATGTAGACATTGATTCTCTAGACAAAGGGCATGTAACACTGCCTGAATGCTAACTAGAACATCTACAGCTGGAGAGTTCTGACTGTCATTCTCCAGTACCTCCAGAGTGTGGTCAGAAAGTCTTGCATCTAAGTTGTTTCACCAGCAAGGTTCCATGGATTTGGCTTTCTGTCAGACTGAAGTCATTGCTAATCTATAGATCCGAATGTTGCTGCTGGAACAACGTGGAACCCATCAGTACTGTTCCCCATCGACAGTGCAATACGTCCAATACTGTGATTTGCATGGATCGGGAAGAAAGTGTGGAGGATAGGGATATAAGAGAACATCATCAGTTTGTAGTCACACAGTTTGTCACATAAGAGGACTGTCCTCAGCGTTTCGGCAGTCTCTCATGAGTGACAGCGTTTGTGTACTAAATAGAACACAAGACTACTATTAACCACTTCGCTGCCAGGCCTTTTCCCCCTCCTGTGCCAGGCCTTTTTTTGCCTATTTGGGGCAGTTCGCGCTTAGGCCCTCATAACTTTTTGTCCACATAAGCTAACCAAGCCAAATTTGCGTCCTTTTTTTCCAACATCCTAGGGATTCTAAAGGTACCCAGACTTTGTGGGTTCCCCTGAAGGAGGCCAAGAAATTGGCCAAAATACAGTGAAAATTTCGTTTTTTTCAAAAAAATTGGAAAAAGGGGCTGCAGA
This sequence comes from Pleurodeles waltl, assembly GCF_031143425.1. Classification (NCBI taxonomy): domain Eukaryota; kingdom Metazoa; phylum Chordata; class Amphibia; order Caudata; family Salamandridae; genus Pleurodeles; species Pleurodeles waltl. The sequence goes on from NC_090442.1 coordinate 195,835,112, forward strand.
AGAAGGCTTGTGGTTTTTCCCCTGAAAATGGCATCAACAAAGGGTTTGCGGTGCTAAACTCAGCAGCTTCCCAGCTTTCAGGAACAGGCAGACTTGAATCCGAAAACCCAATTTTTCAACACAATTTTGGCATTTTACTGGGGCATACCCCATTTGTGCAATTTTTTGTGCTTTCAGCCTCCTTCCAGTCAGTGACCGGAATGGTCATGAAACCAATGCTGGATCCCAGAAACCTAAACATTTCTGAAAAGTAGACAAAATTCTTAATTCAGCAAGGGGTCATTTGTGTAGATCCTACAAGGGTTTCCTACAGAAAATAACAGCTGAAAAAGAAAAATATTGAAATTGAGGTGAAAAAAACATCAATTTTTCTCTACTTTTTACTCTGTAACTTTTCCCTGCAATGTCAGATTATCGAAAGCAATATACCGTTACGTCTGCTGGACTCCTCTGGTTGCGGGGATATATAGGGTTTGTAGGTTCATCAAGAACCTGAGGAACCCAGAGCCAATAAATGAGCTGCACCCTGCAGTGTGTTTTCATTCTATACCGGGTATACAGTAATTCATTTGCTGAAATATAAGGAGTAAAAAATAGCTATCAAGAAAACCTTTGCATTTCCAAAAAGGGCACAAGATAAGGTGTTGAGGAGCAGTGGTTATTTGCACATCTCTGAATTCCGGGGTGACCATAGTAGCACGTGAATTACATGGAATTTCTCAAATAGATGTCTTTTTTACACACACCCCTATATTTGGAAGGAATAAATGTAGAGAAAGACAAGGGGCAATAACACTTGTTTTGCTATTCTATGTTCCCCCAAGTCTCCCGATAAAAATGATACCTCACTTGTTTGGGTAGGCCTAGCGCCCGCGACAGGATATGCCCCAAAACACAACGTGGACACATCACAGAAAACAGAGCTGTTTTTAGCAAAGTGACTACCTGTAGATTTTGGCCTCTAGCTCAGCCGCCACCTAGGGAAACCTACCAAACCTGTGCATTTCTGAAAACTAGAGACCTAGGGGAATCCAAGAAGGGGTGACTTGTGTGGCTCGGACCAGGTTCTGTTACCCAGAATCCTTTGCAAACCTCAAAATTTGGCTAAAAAAACACATGTTCCTCACATTTCTGTGGCAGAAAGTTCTGGAATCTGAGAGGAGCGACAAATTTCCTTCCACCCAGCATTCCCCCACGTCTCCCGATAAAAATGATACCTCACTTGTGTGGGTAGGCCTAGCGCCCGCGACAGGATATGCCCCAAAACACAACGTGGACATATCACAGAAAACAGAGCTGTTTTTAGCAAAGTGACTACCTGTAGATTTTGGCCTCTAGCTCAGCCGCCACCTAGGGAAACCTACCAAACCTGTGCATTTCTGAAAACTAGAGACCTAGGGGAATCCAAGGAGGGGTGACTTGCGGGGCTCGGACCAGGTTCTGTTACCCAGAATCCTTTGCAAACCTCAAAATTTGGCTAAAAAAACACATGTCCCTCACATTTCTGTGGCAGAAAGTTCTGGAATCTGAGAGGAGCTACAAATTTCCTTCCACCCAGCGTTCCCCCAAGTCTCCCGATAAAAATGATACCTCACTTGCGTGGGTAGGCCTAGCGCCGGCGACAGGAAACACCCCAAAGCGCAACGTGGACACATCCTAAATTTTGGAAAAAAACAGAGGTGTTTTTTGCGAAGTGCCTACCTGTAGATTTTGGCCTCTAGCTCAGCCGGCACCTAGGGAAACCTACCAAACCTGTGCATTTCTGAAAACTAGAGACCTAGGGGAATCCAAGGAGGGGTGACTTGCGGGGCTCGGACCAGGTTCTGTTACCCAGAATCCTTTGCAAACCTCAAAATTTGGCTAAAAAAACACATGTCCCTCACATTTCTGTGGCAGAAAGTTCTGGAATCTGAGAGGAGCTACAAATTTCCTTCCACCCAGCGTTCCCCCAAGTCTCCCGATAAAAATGATACCTCACTTGCGTGGGTAGGCCTAGCGCCGGCGACAGGAAACACCCCAAAGCGCAACGTGGACACATCCTAAATTTTGGAAAAAAACAGAGGTGTTTTTTGCGAAGTGCCTACCTGTAGATTTTGGCCTCTAGCTCAGCCTGCACCTAGGGAAACCTACCAAACCTGTGCATTTCTGAAAACTAGAGACCTAGGGGAATCCAAGGAGGGGTGACTTGCGGGGCTCGGACCAGGTTCTGTTACCCAGAATCCTTTGCAAACCTCAAAATTTGGCTAAAAAAACACATGTCCCTCACATTTCTGTGGCAGAAAGTTCTGGAATCTGAGAGGAGCTACAAATTTCCTTCCACCCAGCGTTCCCCCAAGTCTCCCGATAAAAATGATACCTCACTTGCGTGGGTAGGCCTAGCGCCGGCGATAGGAAACACCCCAAAGCGCAACGTGGACACATCCTAAATTTTGGAAAAAAACAGAGGTGTTTTTTGCGAAGTGCCTACCTGTAGATTTTGGCCTCTAGCTCAGCCGGCACCTAGGGAAACCTACCAAACCTGTGCATTTCTGAAAACTAGAGACCTAGGGGAATCCAAGGAGGGGTGACTTGCGGGGCTCGGACCAGGTTCTGTTACCCAGAAGCCTTTGCAAACCTCAAAATTTGGCTAAAAATACACATGTTACTCACATTTCTGTGGCAGAAAGTTCTGGAATCTGAGAGGAGCCACAAATTTCCTTCTACCCAGCGTTCCCCCAAGTCTCCCGATAAAAATGATACATCACTTGTGTGGGTAGGACTAGCGCCCACGAAAGGAAAGGGCCCAAAACACAACGTGGACACATCACATTTTTTTATAAAAAGCAGTGCCTACCTGTGGATTTTGGCCTGTAGCTCAGCCGACACCTGAGGAAACCTAGCAAACCAGTGCATTTTTGAAAACTAGAAACCCAGGGGAATCCAAGATGGGGTGACTTGCGGGGCTCTGACCAGGTTATGTTACCCAGAATCCTTTGCAAACATCAAAATTTGGCCCAAAAAACACTTTTTCCTCTCATTTCGGTGACAGAAAGTTCTGGAATCTGAGAGGAGCCACAAATTTCCTTCCACCCAGCGTTCCCCTAAGTCTCTCGATAAAAATGGTACATCACTTCTGTGGGTAAGCCTAGCGCCCACAAAAGGAAATGGCCCAAAACACAACGTGGACACAACATATTTTTTCACAGAAAACAGAGGTGTTTTTTGCAAGGTGCCTACCTGTGGTGTTTGGCCTGTAGCTCAGCCGGCCCCAGGGGGGGGGGGCAGAAATGCCCTAAAATAAATTTGCCCCCCCAACCCACCACCCTCCCCCGCCGGGAGCGACCCTTGCCTACGGGGTCGCTCCCCCTGCGTGACATTGGCACCAAAAAACAAATCCCCGGTGCCTAGTGGTTTCTGCCCCCTTGGGGGCAGGTTGACCTAAACTCAGCCAATCTGCCCCCAAGGGGGGCAGAAATGGCCTAAATACAATTTGTCCCCCAGGGGAGCGACTTTTGCCTGATGGGTCGCTCCCCATCTCTAAAAAAAAAAACAAAGAAAAAAAAGAAAAATTCCCCTGGCGCCTAGAGGTTCCCCCCCCCCCCCGGGGCAGATCGGCCTAATAATAGGCCGATCTGTCCCCCAGGGGGGCAGAAATGGCCTAAAATAAATTTGCCCCCCCAACCCCCACCCACCCCCGGAGCGACCCTTGCCTACGGGGTCGCTCCCCCTGCGTGACATTGGCGCCAAAAAACAAATCCCCGGTGCCTAGTGGTTTCTGCCCCCTTGGGGGCAGATTGACCTAAAATTGGCCAATCTGCCCCCAGGGGGGCAGAAATGGTCTAAATACAATTTGCCCCCCCAGGGGAGCGACCCTTGCCTGATGGGTCGCTCCCCATCTCTAAAAAAAGAAACAACAAAAAAAAAAAACACACAAAAAAAATTGCCCTGGCGCCTAGAGTGTTCTGCCCCCCCCCCAGGGGGGCAGTTCGGCCTAATAATAGGCCGATCTGTCCCCCGGGGGGGCAGAAATGGCCTAAAATAAATTTGCCCCCCCATCCCCCACCCCCCCCCCCGGGAGCGACCCTTGCCTACGGGGTCGCTCCCCCTGCGTGACATTGGCGCCAAAAAACAAATCCCCGGTGCCTAGTGGTTTCTGCCCCCTTGGGGGCAGATTGACCTAAAATTGGCCAATCTGCCCCCAGGGGGGCAGAAATGGTCTAAATACAATTTGCCCCCCCAGGGGAGCGACCCTTGCCTGATGGGTCGCTCCCCATCTCTAAAAAAAGAAACAACAAAAAAAAAAAACACAAAAAAAAATTGCCCTGGCGCCTAGAGTGTTCTGCCCCCCCCCTCCCCCCGGGGGGCAGTTCGGCCTAATAATAGGCCGATCTGTCCCCCGGGGGGGCAGAAATGGCCTAAAATAAATTTGCCCCCCCAACCCCCACCCCCCGCCCCCCGGGAGCGACCCTTGCCTACGGGGTCACTCCCCCTGCGTGACATTGGCGCCAAAAAACAAATCCCCGGTGCCTAGTGGTTTCTGCCCCCTTGGGGGCAGATTGACCTAAAATCGGCCAATCTGCCCCCAGGGGGGCAGAAATGGTCTAAATACAATTTGCCCCCCAGGGGAGCGACCCTTGCCTGATGGGTCGCTCCCCATCTCTAAAAAAAAGAAAGAACAAAAAAAAAAAATTTGCCCTGGCGCCTAGAGGTTTCTTCCCCCCCTGGGGGCAGATCGGCCTAATAATAGGCCGATCTGCCCCCAGGGGGGGCAGAAATGGCCTAAAATAAATTGCCCTCCCCCCCAGGGAGCGACCCTTGCCTAAGGGGTCGCTCCCTTTGCGTTTAATTCACGCAAAGAAAAAACTCCCTGGTGTCTAGTGGTTTCTACCCCCCTTGGGGGCAGATTGGCCTCATCAAAATAGGCCAATCTGCCCCCAAGGGAGGCAGAAATGGCCAAAATATAATTTTCCCCCAAGGGGAGCGACCCTTGCCTAAGGGGTCGCTCCACACCAAAAAAAAAAGAAAAATGAAACAAAAAAAAAAAAAATGGTCCCTGGTGCCTAGAGGTTTCTGCCCCCCCTGGGGGCAGATCGGCCTAATAGTAGGCCGATCTGCCCCCAGGGGGGGCAGAAAAGACCTTCCCGAAAATATGCCCCCCCTGGGAGCGACCCTTGCCCAAGGGGTCGCTCCCTTTTGTCAATAACAATAAAAAAAAAAAAATCCCTGGTGTCTAGTGGTTTCTACCCCCCTTGGGGGCAGATTGGCCTCATCAAAATAGGCCAATCTGCCCCCAAGGGGGGCAGAAATGGCCAAAATATAATTTTCCCCCAAGGGGAGCGACCCTTGCCTAAGGGGTCGCTCCCCACCTCAATAAAAAAAAATGAAAAAAAAAAAAAAAAAAAATGGTCCCTGGTGCCTAGAGGTTTCTGCCCCAGGCCTTTTCAAAAAAATGCCCCCCCTGGGAGCGACCCTTGCCCAAGGGGTCGCTCCCTTTTGTCAATTTCAAAGAAAAAAAAAAAAATCCCTGGTGTCTAGTGGGGTTTCAAAAGCCGGATTGCAAGCAATCCGGCTTTTGAAACCCTCGGAGGGACTTCAAAGGGAAGGAAATACTTTTCCTTCCCTTTGAAGCCCCTCCGGGCCTCCCAAGTGATTGAAAAAGAAATGCTTTTGCATTTCTTTTTCAATCGCGCTGGAAGCAGAGCTTCCAGCGCGACGAGGGAGGCCCCTGTGACACATCAGCGCGCGTGCTGATGTCACAGGGGGGGGGGGGTGGGGGGGGTCGGGGTGGAAGGGGAAGGGATTCCCCGGTCAGCCCTGACCTAGGGGGGTGGGGGGGGCGGCCCTCGGGAGGAGCGCTAGCGCTTCTCCCGAGGGAAGCATTCAGGACGTAATGGTTACGTCCATGGCGCCACACGGGCGCTGCCATGGACGTAACCATTACGTCCGTGGCGGGGAAGGGGTTAATATTGGCTCTTACATCAACTTAAAATGCACACATTTATTCAGTTTACATGGACTTTGCATGAATGGTAATGTTCTAGAGGAAATGGCATAAACACAACATTTACTCTAGTTATGCAGTATAGTAAATATGCAACATATCACTGGCACTGTACCTTCATCTTGGTACAGCCGAAAGAATTGTCATGGCGCTGGTCTTGCTTCAATGTCCTATAATAATTGTTAGTGCTCCACAACAAAAATGTGTATATAATATTGCTAAGGCCCAACAAACAGTTGTTATAGCACAACTTTGAGGATGTGACAGAATCCCTGTATTTTGATGCAGTAGACAGCATGGAGCCCTAAACGGGTCATGGAGCCCTAAGGGAGTCACAAATTCCAAACAAGTAATATTTCAAAAACAGAAAAGGAATTCAACAGAAAACTTCTTGAAAGATGTTCTGAACATCTGACTTGCAGATAATCTTGTCTGGAGGGTGAGAAACACAGTGCACTGACTGTACTGGCTGGTGCACTGATGCCAGTTCCTGTTTCTCCACACCTCATCGAACTCTTCTCTGTGTTTAACCAACAAAATTACTCACCAAGCAAAAGTGACTAGGGCACAATTCACCTTGTAAGGTCTTGTAGTTTAAAACTATCAATGATGTCATAGAAATGTAATTATTGGATCTACACACAATATGTGTGTGGTGTCCTGGATGTGACCACAACCTTTTGGCCTGTGCAGCTGAAGGCCATCAGGAAGTCAAACTATTTTGGCCATGGCTTCAAAATACATTCCAAAATAGTCCCATTCTCCTCCTTCTAGAAAGTCAGAGGACATGAATGATCCCCCAAGGAATCTCCCCACAAGAAACGGAAAACACTATAGGAAGGAGAAGGCCACTTCTTCCTCGGTTTGGAGACTGGACACCAGTTCCTGACTCCAACTGCTGACCATTCTCAGGTTGAGGACTTTCTGCAGTTTGTAGTGCGCATTTTTAGTAAAGACCTGCAACCATCTGGGACTCTAACAAAGTGTCCTAGCTGGGTGCATTATATCCAACGTTTTTGACTATGATGCCACCCCATTCCACACCTCAACAGGCTCCAGTCTAGGTGTCACCTCCAAAGTTGCCCCAGCCTCTTAAATGCTGGTGCTCACGCCTTCCACACTTCCTACAATGCCATCACAGCCTTCACCCTCAACCCAATGTTGGCACGGCTTCCAACTTCAAGTCAGCAGATATTATCGGAGCAGCAAATGAAAAAGTTTGGGTCTCTTTGTTGATGAATCCTTTGCAGAACATCCTCCTAGGGCTACAGATCTGCGAAGGAAGGAAAAACTGTGGATAATATTCTGAAGCTCTGAAAATGGCCAATAGCTATTATGAGCGCATGGAGCAAGAAGATTTGGAAGCCGGCAACTGACAGCCGATGGCAGGTGAGGCCACCTCAGTCATACCTTGTGGCACCTGAATGTTGTAGTGCTCCTTTGCTGTTAGAGATGGCAGTCTGGGTACTTCCATTTTTCTTAATATCTTATATGTTATATGGTGTGTGTTGTTGTATGTTACATATTATGTTATGTTTTGTTATACGTTATGTATTATGTTTTGTTATATATTATGTGTTATGTGTTGTTATGTTTTATGTGTTTGTATGTGTCATGTGTTGTTATATGTTATGTGCTGTTATGTATGATGTGTTTTTACGTGTGATGTGTTGTTATGTGATGTGTATGATGTGAGTTTACGTGTGATGTGTTGTTATGTGATGTGTTGAGATGTGTTATGTGATGTGGTGGTGTTTTGTGACATGTTGTGATGTGATGTGATCTGATGTGCTGATGTGATGTGATATGACGTGATGTGAGGTTACATTTCATTATGTTATGAAATTTTATAAAGTGCAAGTGTGACCTAAAAGGTGTCCTACACTAGATATGCAAATAGACCAGGAAACAAGTTAAAGAGTGCTCCTGTACTAAGCTGCCGCAGAGGCAGAAGACGCGATCACCCCGCCTCGCTTTCCTAAAGGGGGAGAAGCTGGTCAGAAACTGAACAGAGTAAGCGGATGGGCATGCAGCTTTGAGACTTGTCATATATATAAGAGGGACTGAATTTAGTGACTACATGATACGCGAGACAAAGGATTTACAAAATAATCCTTTTATCGATGAGAAGACACTGAACTTGGTGCCTATGTCGGAGGATGTGTGCATGACAAAAAAAGATCAAAAATCTTATGGACTGCTTTTTTTTAATGACTTGGAGATCTGCCAATAATATTTTTGAAGGATAATATCTGGAATACTTTTAAACAGCATTTCAAGTGAAAAAGGGGTTCATTTTCTTAGAAGTAAGGTTAGGTGACCAGAATTACTGAGTTGAGGGCGTCTTCAAGCTGAACACCAAGACCCAGATGTATCATAGGATTGTGTTGCTCTCACATCACGCAACACAAGACAAGGGCAACACAATCCTTGAGTTAGATTTACCAAGCTACGCGAGGCCCCCTTGAGTGGCCCTGCATGGCTAGATAAATCTAGAGAAACGCAAGGCAGCACAGGTAGCTGCCCTCTGTTACTCTGCACCGGAAATACTTTCCCTGGGTGGAACATGGGTGTTCCCACATATCCATCCATGCATTTTGGTGCAGCCCAAGATTGACCAAGACTGGTAAATCTTCAGGGTCTATGTACCTATGGGGCTATGGCTCCTGTTTCCTGGCAACTATCAACTGCAAAACAATATGTGCTATGTATTATACCTCTCTTCAGTGTTCTACTATTGCACTGTGTTTGGTGTTTTGTTACAAAATAAATAAAAAGTGTTTTAAAAAAAAAGAACTGGTCAAGCTGCGAATGTGCTAAAATTGTACACCTTCCTGATAAAGGCGCAAAAGGAGAAATAATTGTATTTCTCGTCATTGTCTCCTAAGATGGTTTTGAGCAGGGAGATGCCCAACAATCCTGCCTGCATCCCTGGCACCCCTGCAGCATGGCGCAAGGGTGCCCGCATTGGCTGTATGCAGCCACAAGTGTGCCAGTGCAAGGAGAGAGCAGGAATGCACCATGTCTTTGATAGATATGGCACGTTCCTTCCCTCTCCATTTGATGCAGCACAGCAAGTTGTCTTGCTGTGTTGCCCTCTGTCAAGTTTTGCTAAGTCTGGGCTCAAGGTTTTTTACAGTACTAATTATAGAGGCAAAGAATCCAACTCTAAAATCTAACATCCATCTGACTAGATAGAAGTCGAATGTCCCAGAATCAATCATTTTAATGGTTTTGAGTCGAAGGGAATTACAGTGCATCCAAGTAGCAACTTGGGAGAGATAACACTTAATCTTAATTAAATTCATAGGTGCATCCAACCGGAAGATAAATTGAGTATTGTCTACTTATGTCATTAAAAAGATCGAATCAGTTACCTGAGGTGCAACACGGTGTAGTAATGAGGAGGTGGGAGCAAGGTTGTATGAAGTTTTTATTCGCAAGTAGTGGCTCGCGGGATGCGGTTCACGTTCTTCGTCCGTCCACCTCCCATCAACATTCCAAAACGAGCGTACAGCAGGGGAAAATAGAACGTAAGATGGGTTAATTGACAGATAGCACTATAAAAATGTATTAAGGGAACATTATATCTTATTCCTTTTATCAACAATTAGTCCAATACATAGGGGGTCATTATGAACACGGCCGTGTTCATGCTGGCGGTCTTTCCAGTGACTGACAACCCCCCTGGGACCCTGCTGGCCGTATTACAAACATTCTGCTGGGCGGAAACATTGTTTCCACCCGCCGGCCCAGCAGAATGCCTGGCTGGGACATTGCCTGCGGTTCCACGGAGCCGCCGTCAATGCCTCTGTGCGGCGGGTGCAGCCGCAGATCACTGCCTGTAAATCGGGCAGTGACCTGCGCAATGAGGCACTGCACAGGGGCCCCTGCACTGCCCATGCCAAGTGCATGGGCCCCCAGAGGAGCCCCGGAGCACCCCTTCCGCAAGCCTTCCAGGGAAAGGCTGGGGGAATTGGGATTATCATCCGAGGGGCAGCAGTGCTGCCCTGTCGGAAAATGATGCCGTCCACCGCCAGGCTGCCTGTCGGAGGCAGTCTGGTGGTTGGTGAGGGCCACCTATGGCGGCCCTCCCTGTCCTCATTATGTGGCGGTGTGGGCCGCCATGCTGGATGAGGGGATTTCCCGCCACCGCCAGCATGGAGGCCCACACCGCCAGGTTCATAATGAGGGCCAAAATCTTTATGTCTGGAATGATTGTTCTTCTGATCAAAACAGTACTACTTGGATTGGTTGATTTCATAGGTGAAGACACAACGGCGGAAGGTTCACTGTTAGGGTTAGCATCACTATTGGCATTATCATCAAACATGGGTACACTACTTTTAACTGTTTCATCACTGCCTACTGGTTCCTGAGTCCTAATGCTAACAACATATGATGCATTCCACCATTGGCCACTGGCTATTAACACAGCTTGAAGAACAGAGTAAAGCTCTAAGAAAGAAGAGAGTTTGTTATTTATATGTTTTTCCAATTTCTTAATGGGACAAGACAGGAGAAGAATAGGGGGATAATTACTAGGATTCATAGGATCCACTGAGGTGTATTTTAATCCATCTAAGGAGATAACCGCTGTTGCAATTGATGCACTGCACAACAGAGCAAGGGCAGTTGTTATTCTGTTTAAGGCCAGGTGTAAAAAAACGCACTGGACAGATGTCTAGGAGTAACCCAGATGTGACCGTCAAGGCTAACTTTGTCAATCGCACTGGTGCTAATGGGGCAAAACTGATCTAAACCTGCTTGCAAGTGAATGAGCCAGGGGAATTCATCTCAATTTAATTTAACGTAATCGTAAAGGCAGAGATGATTTTGAAATTGGAACATATTGTGTCAATTGTATCATAATCATATAACTAGCTTGTCGGCTAATTTCCCAGTCCCAAGGGGTTAGAGTGGACAACTGCTTTACATGTCGGTGGGGTAAAAGATTGAACAGTTTGAAATATTTGTTTTGACTAATTGTTGAGGTATGTTTTCTCAATGAAAGATAATTACGTTTAATCATTTTAATCATTTCCTAATATCGGTGTGGACCAGCTACAATCTGTGATTTGCTTTCTGAACTATAGTGACATCTCTAAAGTTGCTTCAGTTTTTTCTTCTTTTCTAAGATTCAGCCTCATTCGGATTGGCTTAACTGCATCTGTATTTGGCCTTTCCAACTGCCCTGCAGGATCCTGCCTTATCCACTATAAAATTCTCGATATGATGTCCATGCCAATTAAATTGCATCTTATATCGCATTCTATATGCCCTCGGTTATTGTGATATTGGTCTTTCAGTGGACCTGTTTAGGCATGTCGCTTCCCTTCTACCCTATCAAGGCTTGCTAAGGTCCTTCTCTGGTCATGGTAGGGTGAACTGAGCGAGGACTTCGTGCATTCGGTTATGGCCCTTCTCTGCATTTGGCGAGTATATGAGCTATGTATCCCAGGTTTCACAGGTAAATGTATAAAGTTCTTAGGGGCATATTTATACTTTTTGCGCTGAATTAGCAGCCGTTTTGTTACACGAATTCAGCGCAAACTTAACTCCATATATATATTTTGATGCTAGACCTGTCTAGCATCAAAATATTGTAGTTAAAGTCATTTTTTAGATGTGTCAAACCACCTTGCGTCAATGAGATGCAGGGTAGTCGTTCCCGTCCAAAAAATGCCTCAAAGCCCCTAGCGCCTTCCGTGCAAAAATGGTGCACGGGAGGGAGGCGGGCCTAAATAATGGCACTAAGCCTGCTTAGCGCCATTATTTAACACAATGATAAAGGCAGGCATTTGGGGACCTGTGGAAAGAGCTCACAGGTGCCCGCCCCAAGCCCCAGAAACACCCTCACCCACACCAGAGGGTTACCAGAGGATGGGGGGACCCCAACCCGGGTAAGTATAGGTAAGTCTTTTTTTTTTTTAAATTAAGTGCCATTGGGGGGCCTGAAATGGGCCCCCCTTCATGGCTCTGGGCACAATGGCCATGCCCAGGGGATCCTTGTCTCCTGTGCTGGCCTTTGGGGTGGTGGGCATGACTCCTGTCTTTTATAAGACAGGAGTCATGTGGTATGGATAGTTTTGCATCAGGAAATGATGCTAGGCTGGTTAAAGGAATATGTTTTGCCTCTAACCAGCCTAGCGTCATTTTTTGGTGCAGTACCCCCTTCCCCCATACCGCTACCCCCACCCAGCTAATGTCACTTTCCCAGACGCTAGCCCACCCTTTCCGTCAGCTTGCGGGTTCCATAAATATGGTGTCTGGCTGGCGCTCTGGAATAACGCAAGGCGGCGAAATACTTTTTAATGCAAAACTGCATTTGCGCAGTTTTGCCTCCAAAACTATAAATATGGGCCTTAGTGTTGCTGAGCAGATCGGTCTGAGGTGGCATATTTTGGACTCCTGTCTTTTACAGTGGTTCTTTTTCTCAGAACCGCATCGTCTTGCAGAAAACTTCAGGATTAGACTATATACTAACCTGTGTCTGGCCTGAGCTGATAGTGCTCTACTTGCATTGTCATTATTTTGCATCCATTCTAAACCTTTGGATGTTAGAGTTTGTTCAAGATCCTTTGAAGGAGGAAATTGACATTTATTGCTCAATTAGTCCTGGTTCCCTTTAATCTAACAGCCCTTGATTCCCTTCAGGTCCTGCCCTTCTCCTGCTAGGGATTATTATGGTTTCCGGCCTTCAGTACTGGCCTTGGCAAGGGAATGGCCCCACTGACCTTCTTCTTGTGCAGTGCCAGTCTTGTGAGGAGTTCTGTGGGGCTCAGGTCAAAGACGTGGTGTGGGGGCCCTTCCTTTGGTTTAATGGAGACACCTAGTGGCGGATAAGGTTATCTACCGTGCTGCAATATACCACAAACGTATACCGGCCTGCTTTTGTAATATATAAATATTAGACACACAAGGCCCTGAACAGAGCAGGCCTGGGTCAAATAACTTCGGCTCCTGTCTATGCTGGGCATAGGGCAAATAAGCAGTGCCAGTTTGAGGATTGTTGAGGCCTTGGGCAAGGTCTACTTTGAGACATCCTGTTAAACTTAAAATTTATCACACATTTTCAGTTAATTTAAGCCTTTGTGATGCCACAATATAAGATCTTAAACTTTTAGAATCAGTGGCACGCCAAAACAGCCGAACGCTCAAACTGCCCGGTGTTCACAAGCCAAAGAACAACAAAAGAAACCAAAAACACATATTGATAAAGCCATTTCTTTTTTGCACTTGGCCCTAGGTATTTTTGTCTTGCAGCAATATCTTAGAAGGAATACAGGACCATAGTTACGAAAAAGTGGCACAGCATAGCAAGTCACCTTGCTGCGCTTCACTGCGTCACTTGGCAAGGCAGGGATGCACTGTATTTAAGGAAGAAAGCGCATTCCTGTCCTTTCCTCCGGCACTGGCACACAATAGGCTGCCTAGCGCCAACGTAGGCACCCTTGCACCATGGTGCCTGGGTGTCTGAGTTGCATGCAGAACTGTTTTTGTGCAGGAAGGGGCACCTTCCTGCACATAATCAATCCTGGGATGCTTTTTTCTCTTTCTATGTGTGCTTCAGAATGCAGCACACTTAGAAAGAGGAAAAAATAATGAGAACTAAGGATATTTCCCCTCGTTGCGCCTCACCTTGGGAAGCATAAGGTTTTGGCGCATCCTCTGGTTTACCTGGGTTAGTAAATTTGGGGATGCATCAAACTCCATGGGTGTTGCATGGGAACACCCACCGCAGCGCCCCTGGGATGCCTCCCTTGCACAGAGTAAGGCAAAACAGCGATTTGTGCTGCCTTGCCTTTCTCCATATCTATGAGGCCATTCAAAGCCATGAAAAGTGGCCTTGCGTGGCCTCCTAGATATTGTTGCAAGGAATGCACCGCTGTTGCATCACAAAAAGTGACGCAACAGCAGTGCAAGGGGCTCAAATATGTGCCTCACAGTCTTTAACTAGACTGTTTTTGCAGTTGAAGTAAAGACAGTAGTAATGCCTTGATGACTATATAGTGGACTATGGCACAGTATTAAAATGAAACATTTGCAGGTAGGCCTTCAAATGTAACTTTGATGGCTGGATAGTCACAGTCACAAAGAACCAGTGGCGGCTCCTCTATTGTGGCGGAGGAGCGTCCCCCGCCAGCAGCAGCAGCTGCAAATGTAAAAAATAAAACTATTGTTTTATTTTTCGGCGGTGGGGCCATTTGGATGACCGGCACCAGGGGGAGTGGTAGATGCACTCCCTTCAGTGCGCATGTGTGTTTGGCTAGCTGTCTCAGGACTGCCAAACACACATGCGCACTGAGCTGTCTCCAATGCGGCACTGTGTAACCGGGTTGGAGAGAGCAGGCAAATGCTTCTCTTCTCCCTGGGAGTGCAAATCGAGAGCGCTCAGGCCGATCCTAATGCGGCTCTCATGCTGCCAGAAGCATGAGAGCTGCATTAGGATTGGCCGTAGGGCAGGTTGGGAGACTGCGCCTTCAGCGAGAGACCCAGTAGAGCAGCGAACTGGCGGCAATGTGGCAGGTAAGGTTTTTTAAACTTTTCTCTGTGTCTTTTTTGTTTTGTGACCCCGCCACTTTCCCCCCAACTCCAGCTGTCACGGCAAATAAACACGCTGCCCCACCCCCATCCCTTCACAACTGGATTTTTGCTGCAAACTTTAAAAATCAATAAACAGTAAACTTGTGTAAGGAATGCTTGAATGAATCTCACTGCCGGTGACCTCTCGGGCCGCATTGTAGTGCAAAACCATACTTTTAAGATTTTACCTTTTCATCAGATCTGATCATTTTGCCCTGAATTCTCTTCCTCTGCCTTGTCCTGATTCTCCTTTCCTCTCCCCTACCTATGTGTACACTTCTCTGGCTATACAGGGAACTCCAAGTCTGCTGAGTAAGAGAAATGGAAGCGTCCCGAGACAGAAGAAAGATGGAGCAGTAAAGAGATTGGTACTTCTAGACAGTTGAAAAAGGAGACGGGAGTTGCAGATAAAGATGAGATGGAGAGATAAGTGAGGAAGGAAGAGACATAAAACAAAGATAAAAAGGTGACATAGCCAGGCAGAAGGATACAGAGAGGCAGAAAGGCAAATCAGTATAGTTCAAAGGGGGTTAGAAAGTGCTAGAGATAGGGTAGAGAGGATGGGTGGGGTACACCGAGAAGTGACGTAGAAAGAGAAGTGATTTAGAGACTGGCAGTAGAGCAGAGTATAGAGATATGAAACATTGAAAGAGGGCTAAAATGAGAAGTATAGTAATACAGGCCACATAAGGAATAAGAAGGCAGAAGGGAAAAGTGTCAGAGGGAAGAAAACTAGAGCGGTGAAAATTAGACAGAGATGATGTGCAGAGATAAAAGACATGAGACAGAGAGACACGTGAGGTAGAGGAAGCAAGGGAAGGTTGATTGGGAATTAAAGAGAGAGGGCGAGGTAGACCGAGAGGTGTGAGGTGAGAGAGAAGAGAAGAGAGGTAAGAGGGACAAACAAAGAGAAAGTGGTAGAAAAAGGGCTGAGGTTGCAAAGGTGAGATGCACTGAAAATGGGGTGAAGAAAGCAATGAGAGAGAGAGGAGATAATGAGAGCACAAGAGGTAATGGTAGAGAAAGGAGGAAGTCTGAGCGGTGAGAAAGAGGGCCGAGAGGTAGAGAGGGGGTAGAGTGCAGCAGCGATGGAATGGTGAGGTAAATCAGGCGGTGAGGCGGTAAGAAAGTGAGGTGGGTGGAGAGATGAGGTATTGAAAAAGATGTGTGATAGAGACATTAGGTAAATAGGTGAGGTACAGAAGCTGGGGGAGAGCTGAGTCAGAGAGGTACAGAGGCGAGGGATACAGAGAATTAGGAAGTGAGATGTGAGGTAAAGAGAGAAAGGAATTTGAGAAAAAAGTGAAATAGATGGAGCAGAGATAGAGGGAACATGGAGAAGAACTTTGAGGTGCAGAGAGAGGTGGGGTGCAGGCAGAGATGTAAAGAAAGGCATAGGGAGTGAGTTGTATTGAGAGAGAGGAGAGGTGAACATACTTGAGGTATTGAGAGAGGGGGAGTACATTGGTTTGTAGGGAGAGAAGTATAAAAAGAGGTGTGAAGAGGTTAGGTCAAGAAAGGAGAGATACATGATACAGATCTGTTTTTTAATATAATTGCCCGAGAGTGCAAGGGGTACATGTGGGCAGTCTGGGTGTGCACACAAACCTTCTGTGAATTGTGCTGCTTGTCCAGCTGTCAAGTTAAAAAAAAAAGTTTTTAATGCTTGCTGTCATTATGGTGGTGCTTCTGGGGCTTCCTGATTGCTTTGCTTGTGGACTCCTAGAAAGGTGAAGAAGGCCTGGGCAATTCCCCACTTTCCCAATGCCTTAAAACAGCTCGGCCCATTAGTATTCGCCTTTCTCTATCAGCTTTTGACTCCCTCTACTACTAGAAAGTGCTGCTCATATACACTGGCAACCAGTGGGACACCAGGAGAGCAGGTCACACATCTCAAAGCCTGTTACTTTATCACCTCTGCATTACCTTTCCCTTCTGAAGGCGCTCCAATGGCATGGCTCACCTCACGCTCTGCCAAACAGTAGTCACGCAGCTGTATACAGGCTCACGCACGCGTAACTGTAAAGAAAGTTGGTTAAACTCTGCCCCCTCAAACCTGGAATAATCCAGGGTGACCACTCAAGGACTCCCCATTCACATACACAAGCAACAAACTCCTCCCTCAAACACGGAAAACTCTGCAACGTGTTGAAAGTTATAAAGTCACATACACTGCCACAAAGCATTCATGTGACCAAGACCCAGTCGGCTTCCCCATCATCATAAACCTCAGGCCTCCTTGTACATGCCTAATACTGAAGAAGAGGGAACTGGTTAACCTCATTCAAATACCCACCAAACAGCCTAAAAAATCCTTGCCAAAGACCACCCACTCCTTGCTTCAGTGCCTACTGAATAGCTGATGTCCTTCAGTTAATCTTCCTTGGAGATATCTGAGACTATTGGGAATTTTGACCTAGATATACTAGGAAAGGGGTTTTCAAACCTTTTAATGCTGCGCTCCCTGAGTGAAAGAAAAAAGTAATTGGGCCCGCCCCCTCGGAATTTTTCACAGTTGTTCTATTAAGTTGGCAATGTTTAAATATGTCTAGACCAGAGGTCTTCAAACTGGAGGCGGGCCTCCGTATGAGGGCCTCAAGTGATCCCAGGGGGGGCGCCAGGTACCGGCCAAAAGAAGCATTACACAGATAACAGTGTTTTTTCTTTTTTTTTTTAAAGCGCAAACATGTTATTGCACTTTTGAAAAGGTAACAGTACATAACTGCAATATTTAAATACGTCTGGACATATTTAAACATTGCCATCTTAAGAAAATAATTGTGAAAAATTCTGAGGTGGGGCCCAATGATTTTTATTTTTCACCTGGGGGGGGGGTTGCGGCAATAAAAGGTTTGGCGACCACCGGTCTAGACTTATTTAAATATCGCAGATAAGTTCTATTACCTTTTTAAAAATGCAATAAACGTTTTTTCTGCTTAAAGTAAAAGCACTGTTAACTGCATAATGCTTCTTTTGGCCAGGGCCTGGGCCCCCCTCACATCACTTGAGGCCCCTCTAGCGGAGCCCACCCCCCAGCTTGAAGACCTCTGTCCTAGGGTTAGATGTACTATTTACTGGTCACAAGTATTTTTATGACCAGTAAAGGATTTTATGAACCAAGCTAGGTACTAATAGGTTGGTTCCTAAAAACAAATCCTACCATAGAAGATCAGAATCCCACCTACCTCATGAATTTTAATGAGGTAGGTTGGAAATTACAACTCACTGCTGTTGGAGGTCATCACAGAAATTGTGGCCTGCTGGAGTAAGCAGCTCAACATGTCTGTGACTGCTTTTTAATAAAACAATCTGTTTTTAAATGCAACTTACTTTCCTTAAAGGAAACAGGATTGAGCTTAAAAAGAAAATGTTACTTTTTTGTTTGTTAAATAGTTGTCAGTGGTCCCATGGACCTCTGTCTACTCTCACCAAGCATTTTTTTACATTCACAAAGGGGGCACCTTCCCTTTTGCACAATGCATTACCCCTTGCTTTGAGGTGATGGCAAAATATCAATGTTTTACAATCAGATTTTTGTCAGAAAACATTGATACATAAAACACTAATTTGATGTTTGCAAGGGGTGCCTACTTAAGGTCCCTTCCAGGCTCGGATAGCTATTCATTCAAAATTCCATTTTAAAATTGGAAAATACTTTTCTGACTCCTAAAATGTGATTAGTACATAGGAGAAAGCATTTTAATGGGTGCAAATGCCAAACAGAAGAAACATTTGCCACCGTTAAAATGCTTTGCACATCTATCCCCTAGTTTCATAGAAACCTGGCTAGTCAACTCCTCAAATACTGTTTTGGACATCTTTCTACCCTCAACACTGCTCCTTCCACAATGTGACCAACAAGACAGATACAGTGGTGGAGTGCCTGTCTTCCATAAGAACATAGTAGGCCTCAGAAAGCCTCCAGCTTTTCTCTACTGCTCATTCCAGTGCCTGTCTCTGGAAATCTCTGCTCAGAATGCATCTACTCTTAGGCCTAATGTCAGCTAACGCCTCACATTGCCAATAAAACATTAATTGAAGAATGCATGGAACTGATCAATACCCAGCTGATGATATAGCCAGCATCTTCCTGGGTGATTTAAATTAAGGGAGTGTGTAACTGGTGTAATTCTCTCTGACATAATTACTCATAATTACCACAAAATTACTTATAATGATGTGTGTTTCTGTCAGAAGCATAATCGATCTAGATATTGTCATCCTCTTTAGGACTTAAAATTGATTAAGCCATTCAAAAGAGTCATAGGCTTTTGACGTGTCTAGGGAGACAGCTACAGCTGGAATTGCGATATTGGCCATCCTAGCGAGGCAGCTGATGAGAGATCGAAGGCTTAGCCTGGTACTCCTGCTAGACATAAAGCCAGATTAGTAAGGGTGTGCAAGGATCATTATCACTCGCAATAGGCGATTCACAAGTACCTTGGCTAAAGTTTTTGTTTTGGCATTTTGGGAGAGAAATTGACCTACAGGAGCAGCATAGATCCACTGGCTTACCTGCTTTATGGATGACCACAGTCATGGCCAATTGGGTCTTTACCACCATGCAGCCCTCCATCAGTGCCCCCTCGTCCATCTGGAAGAGGTAGTTAGAATTCTACAAATGATTGGCTAACTAGTAGAATATCTATCATGTGCATCGAGTGCCATTCTATTTGCATTTGGAAGTAGAGGGAGTGTGATATCTAGGAGAAAGGCCTATCTCGTCAGCAGTACTAATCAGTGCTGATGCATAGAATCTCGCATAGTGACGGGGGAACTTCTCTGCAATATGGGTACTGCCAGTGATTTTTTTTTTTACTGGGTCTCTGTTTGCCGTTTCACAACCCGCCTATCCTCTTCTTCTCTCCTGTCTAGCTACACTAATTTCCCCACCTTATTGCCCACCTCTTAAAAACCTCTTTGGACAGCTGCAGAATGCTTTTATGCTGCGTCAATAGCCAGATCATGATACCCCTGATGGGCCAGTTCTATGCGGTGGCACAAGTCCACGCTAGACTGTATAACGTTCAGTTTTTCCAGTTGGAGAAGGTGGTCTTCAAAGTGTTGCATTTGCTGTCACCTTTCCTTGTGCTTAGCCACAGCTAAAAAGATTGTCTTTCCCCCTTAACACTGTCTTGTACGCTTCCCATAATACCACCTTCAACCGAACTGTGTGCTTATTTTCATGCAATAGTGTTCCATGGTTGGGTGCTGGTCCTAATTCACTTCCTTTTGTTTCATGAGCCAGGGGCCCAATTTCCCCCTCTACGTACACACCCAAGTTTGAGCAAAGAGGCGAGTGGTCCTAGATTCCTCAGCCCAAAAAATGTGGTTTCATGACCTGGGGTAAATATAAGCTTTGTTTGAATATGTGGTCATGCTCCATAGTAGAAACAGTATTGTTGTGCAGTGGGATTACACTTTCTCCAGATGTCCGACAAGGCATGCGTCTCCACAAATTGCTTCAGCTATCTGTGCCCACTGGTTTCACTCTGTGTGAGTCGGTCAGCGGTCTAGTTCACTACCAAGTCAATTTTGCACCTTAGGATAACCTCCCAAACTGGTAGTTGTAAGAGTCAGGCCCCTAGGTCTGCCAAACCTACACACAGCAGTTGGAGAAGCAAGTAAACTAATCTGTCTATCACCTGTGGCCCATTCCATCTACCGACCAGAAGGGCAAAGAACCCGTAGTTGTCTCTAACCACTTGCATCACCTCAGTCGGAAAGGCCCTTCTCTGCAATATGGCCCCCCCATGGAGTCTGAGATGTATCCCACTTGTGCCACCAAGGGTGAGTCCCACCTCATCAGCATCATCTGCATATCTATCATTTCATCTGTTGCCTCTTCAGCACCCTCTTTTCGCTTTCTCGTGTATGCACTTCCTCCCAAAGCTGTCACTTAACCATCCCCAAGCACACAATGTACCCACTCACCTGGAAGTTCTGCATTTTCTTTTGCTTTCGAATATTTTGACAACTGTGTACCTCCTTCACACACATTTACCTAGAATCACAATTGCAACTGGACTATGTGACAATTGTTCTGTGGGGCTCTCACTGCCTTCAGGCTCAACTCAAGCGCTCTCAATCATGGCCTGCTATAAAAACCTGGAGGTGATTGGATCAAAGTATGTGCTATTCAAGAGTAATATGCTACATGAAAAAACAGCAACATCCTGGAAATAGCTAATACTCTTATGGAATACAACATTAACTAAAACATAAAATATAAACAGAAATTAATTTGGTGACACGGATTACCTCCAAATTTTTTTTACATTCATTGTTCAAAAGTCGATCAGTGTTTTTGACAGTAAAGTCAGGACAGGAATATAGGGCCCGATAGGGAGGTGTTTTAGTGTTCGTTTGTATTACTTCAGGGTCTAAGACCCGGAGGATGGGGAAGTTAATAATTATTTAACAAGGAATACCACTTATCCATAGTGCGCTCCGAGGGAATACATTGATGCAAAAAGGGCTGAGAAGTCATGCCGAGAAGATGGACAGGGCATCGTGCATTTAACCATAGGATGATGATAAACATGCCATCCATGGCGGACATGTTGGGGAGGTAGGCATACCGAACACCCCAAATAGGTTATCCAACAGATCAGCGCTTGGGATTTCCTAGATGCAAAGGAATGGGGCACTTCTGCCCCCTTGACTCTCTGATCCTCTCTGACATCTCAAAACGCCATCTGGAACAAACTAACGGTGTGTTGTTCCATGGCATCCCTTTCCGACGTTTCAGAAGATGTGATTTTTTTTGGGCCTCGACCGGCCTACATAAAGAGACACGGATTACAGGGGTGGTAATTCCTCCTATTGGTACGTAATACCAATAGCAGCTGAGATACATATATAACGCTTGGGCCATGACAACAATACTCTCAGAAAACCACAACGAGCCCAGGTGTAAGAATGTACAATAAAACCACAACAATTGTGTAAATGTGAAATACGCTGAAGACGAGTGACCGTGGGTTAAGTTATCCAAGAAAACCACACTGACTGGAACAGATGCGGAAAGAGCCAAGAGCTCGGTGATGAAGGAATTCTCATCTGCTCTCCCTGTCGCCTTAGGAGGGCTAAAATTGGATTTCGAAGGAAAAGAAAGGCTACGCGCATCTGCAAAATGTATGTAGTAATTAGTTTGTATAATAGCTTCAGTGCACGCAGAATTGGCGGCTCGCGAGCATTTGTGAATTCCAACTGCACCCGTGACTCAGCCTAGCCTGGAGCGCGCGCTAAATGTGGCGCATTCACGCGCCGCCCATCGCATGGAAGTTACCGCCATTTCTCTGAACACGTTTCTGAACAGGGGAATTAGCCAACCAGACAAGACAAATCCCATTCCGGGAACCCGTAAATGGCCCCCGTTCCGGGCTGCACGGTGAGTCAGCCATGTAACTTCATCCAAAGGGGCCAGGTCTCGCCCAAGCGCGATTTTCCAGCGTTATAGACCAGCTGGTCCAAATTAGGTCTAATGGGACCTCGTTAATTCTGTGTACCCCGGGAGGCGCGGAGGAATCCGGGACCTGGCCACAGGCTGAAGTGCCAAGCTCCAGGACCCAGGTCGGCTCTTTGGGCCAGGCAGGTGCGCATTCCAAGAGGACTGCAGAAACTAACCCCATTAAAATAGTTTACTTGCAGACCCGGGTAAATGGAGGTTGCCAGGCTCATCCAGGAAAAAAGACTGCCAAGTGTTTCCCGTCAGGCCTCTCTGGACACCCGTTTGTCATGGTTCAACATTTAACCTTTCCAGTCAGCATCACTTGTTCTTTGGTCAACATCAACACCGTCGTAGAATATTCAAACTCTGCAGCAGCTCACACTGGTCACCCGTCTAGCCCCCCAGGTTAGTCCAGTAATTTACCCAAAATATTTCTCCTCCTTGGAATGTAAGTGAGAGGTTTAATAACGACACATTATTTACCCATCACTTATTTTTCTCTTTGCAGCACGCACCCTATAAACAAATTGGATTGCACCAGGGCAGTGTACATGAGAGCTTACTAGGTAAATGATCACCTTAAACCAGTGGTCTCCAAACTTTTTAATGTCGCGCCCCCTCCATTGAAAAATAAAAATCTTTGGGCCCCCCCCCCTTCAGAATTTGTTCACAATTATTTTATAAAGATGGGAATGTTTAAATATGTCTAGATGTATTTAAACATTGCAGTTAAGTACTCATACCTTTTTAAAAATGCAATAACATGTTTTTGCTTAAAACAAAACACTGTTATTTGTGTAATGACTGTTTTGACCAGAGTTTGGATCACTTGAGGCCCCCCAGTTTGAAGACCCCTGCCTTAAACGCATGTGGTAAATGTAAATTCCATGTTTTACATAACAGTTAAGGCTCATGGTTTTCCTGGTTGGAAGTGTAGAAGAAGCTGAAAAAATACATTATTCACAGAAAATGTGTAAATCTGCTCACCGCAGAGTAGCCGCTATGATTTACGTAGAACAGGGGTTTTGGAGGTATGCTTCCTAGGTCGTGGAAATAACGTAAATAATGTTCCTAGATGAACTGAGTGTCCACTAGGCACTCTCAGGCAGAGTGTCTGCTTGATGGACAAACCGCTGAAGTGACCATGAAGAAAATATGAAAAAGAACTGTGTTCCTGCTTGAAGAAACGTCTTGTACTATACAGTATGGATTATGGGGTGATTGCCATCTGCAGTACCCACGCCTATGAACCTGTAGGGTCTCATAACTTTTTGCTGGCAACAGCCAAGAACTCCTCCAGCCCTGTCCTTCAGTCAGAGACTTACTGTAATTGACAGATCGACCACAGAGTAAATCCAGGGCCAGACTGGGGAACCAAAAGTCGCCCTGGCAAAAATGTTCAAACCAGCCCCACTCCCTTCACCTCCGCGTGCAATCTCTCTCTTTCCATCTATCCATCCATCCATCCATCCATCCATCCATCCATCCATCCATCCATCTCTCTCCCTCTCTACCACCCCTCACCTCCCTTTCTCTCTGCTTCCAACATCTCTATCTTCCCTTTTCTCCTCCCTCTCTACCTCCCCTCCTCCCTCTATTTCTCTCTTTCCACCACCTCTCTCCCCCCTCCCACCTGCTGCAGTTACCCTCCAGGAGCTGAGGTAGGAAGGGGGGGGGGGGGGGGGGGGTGATACAGAGGCACCAGGGGCGGCCTCCTAGGGCTCTGGCCCACCGGGGAATTGCCCAGTGGGATAAAAGGCCAGTCCGGCCCAGAGTAACTCCAGTCTATGGGTGGAAAAGTCCGCTCATCGATTCTGTGCATCAGTAGCATTACATTTCTGTCTTCAGGTCAACATTTGGTCATATAATTGCAACTTACATGTTTATTTTATTTTATTTTATTTTATTTAATGCGTTTTTATATAGCGCGGACTTTACCCGAAGGTGTCAGAGCGCTTCACAATAGGCAAAGTAAAGATACAAGAGGAGAAGAATTACAAGTGAGCCTGTTACAAAAACAAGCGTTACATTACAAGAGGCAATCGTGATAATTGTGCACGTATCAAGAGCAAAAAATAAACGAGGTAGCAAACGATACGTTATGAGAGGAAAAAGTGACGTGTGCAGGGTACAAGAGCAAATAAAGTACGAATAGAGGTAAAAAAGTTGCAATCAATGGTAGACACTCAAAACACTAAAACAATAGTTACGTTACATGAGGCAGTGGTGGCCGTTGTGCATGTATCAAAAGCAAACAAGAAATAAGAGGTAGCAAATGATACGTTGAAAAGGAAAGGTGCCGTGTGCATGTTACAAACGAGTACAAGATACAGGTAGAGGTAAAATACTGCACTACATGGCAGACACTCAAAACACAAAAACACCCTGGGAAGGCACTTCTATAGGCATGGAGAACAGAATATCCTATAATGGAAGGACTTCCTTCTGAAAACAGAGGGCTTGAATTAACTTTGGAAGTGTCTTTGAAGGAGGAGAGCTTTGAGGTCAGCTTTGAAGGCCTGGGAAGAGGTGGTGGTCCGAAGCTGAGGCGGAAGTGAGTTCCAGATTCTCACCGCGTTGCCTGAAAAGGATTGGGCCATCAATCTTTCCTTCTTGAAAATGGGAGGTTCAAGCAATAACTTTTCTGCATTACGTGATGGTCTGGAGCCCCCAGAGAGTTTCAGTTTATTCACCAGGTAGCGAGGGGAGGAGGAGTGCAAGGCTTTGTGGGTGATACATGCAGTTTTGTAGATAGATCTTGCCTCTATGGGAAGCCAACGGAGGGTGGATAAAATGGGTGTGATGTGGTCGCTTCTTTTGGCCCCATATATGAAACGAGCTGCTGAATGGAGAATAGACTTCAGGGGGGAAAGGTGGGATTTGGGAAGGCCAGTAAGAAGAGAGTTGCAGTAGTCCAATCTGGAGAGAACCAGCGCTTGGACCAGGGTTTTAAGGTCGTGCTCCTGGAAGAAGCGACGAATCCCCCAAAGAAGGCGCAGTTGGTGTCGAGCAGACTTTGCAATGGAGTTAATGTGGGAGAGTAGATTACGTTTTTTGTCGAGAATGACACCAAGGGATTTTGCGCTCTCGACAATGATGGGCTTATTGTTCATTAGATTGATCTGATCCATCCATGTTTGCACTGGGGGATGAGAAAGGGAGGAGGAAAGGAGGAGGGATTCAGGATCAGTTGATGAGTTACCATCCAGTTTTGAATGGAGTCGAGAGTAGAGCTAAGGAAGGAGAGATCGTGAATGGAGGCCACCTTAAGGTAAATCTGAGTGTCATCCGCATATAGATGATAGTGGATCCCGGATTTACTCAGCAGATTTCCCAATGGTTCTAAATAGAGATTGAACAGTGTGGGTGCAAGTATGGAGCCTTGAGGAACACCTTGACTGACTGCTACAGGAGCTGAAAGACTGTTCGCTATTTTGATCATTTGGGATCTATCAGAGAGGAAGGAGGCAAACCATTTGAGCACAGTGCCCTCCATGCCCATTCTCTGTTGAAGAGTGTTAAGGAGAGTGTTGTGATTGACAGTGTCAAAGGCTGCAGAAAGGTCAAGAAGAATTAGAAGACAAGACTCCCCTGAATCGAGTATCCGCAGCGCGTCATCAATCACTAGCAGCAGGGCTGTTTCAGTGCTGCAGTTTTGAATGAAGCCAGACTGGAAATTGTCAGGAAGATCATTTTCCTTGATATGGCGAGAGAGTTGTTTCGCTACACATTTTTCTGTGATTTTCGCAAGAAAGGGTAGGTTAGTGATGGGACAGTAGTTGTTGAGGTCGTTCGCATCAGCAGTGGGTTTTTTTAGCAGAGGGGTGACCTGCCCAGTTTTGAAGGACACAGGAAGGGAGCCTTGACTGAGGGAGAGGTTGACCAGAGTGGTCCAGTAGGAAAGAGAATTAGTATAGAAGTCAATGGCAATGGCACTAGGGATGGGGTCAAGAGAATGGTTAGAGGGCTTTGTATCGAGGATGCATTTAAGGAGAGCATCGTCAGAGATGGGGTCAAAGTTTTGCCAAATGGTTAAGGAT
This sequence comes from Pleurodeles waltl, assembly GCF_031143425.1. Classification (NCBI taxonomy): domain Eukaryota; kingdom Metazoa; phylum Chordata; class Amphibia; order Caudata; family Salamandridae; genus Pleurodeles; species Pleurodeles waltl. The sequence continues at coordinate 195,861,171 of NC_090442.1, forward strand.
TTGCACTCCTCTGTGGGGGTAGGATGAATGACCTGATCTACAAGTGATTTTACCTTTTCGTCAAAGAATATAGCGAATTCCGCTGCTTTCTTTGTGGAATCTTCCAATTTGGAGGGTGGGGGAGAGCTGTTAGGGTTCTTGATGAGGTCGAATAGTTTTTTGGGTCTATTTTTGGCTGAGTCAAGGAGGGATTTGTAGTGCGACGCTTTTCCAAGGAAGATGAGATTGTGGTACTTGGATCTTGCTGAACGAAGCGTGGCCAAATTTTCAGTGGAGGGTGCTTGTCTCCATTGTTTCTCAAGGGCTCTTATGAACTTCCTTTCTTCATAGAGGGATTTGTTGAACCAAGGTGCTGAGGGAGTGGGCCTTTTCTTTTTGCTTTGGAGAGGAGCGACATTATTGATTTCGGCTGCAAGGACTGTGAGGCATTGGGAGGTGAGTTCGTTGACATCTAGGTCCGGGTCTAGCCTTGGAAGTGATAGCAAGGCAGAATTACAGAGGGTACTGAGGTCAATATTTTTAGTGTCACGGAACCAGGAAGTAGCCCTCTTAGGCTGGCCCAGAGTTATAGAGTGTGATAGGTGAAGAGAGAATGGGATGAGGAGGTGGTCCGACCAGTCTACATGAATAGGGGTAGCGATAGTCAGCAAGCCTGCTTTAGAAATGACAAGGTCTAGGATTGAGCCTTTAGAGTGTGTTGTTTCTGTGCAGTGTTGGATAAGATCGTTTGCAGAGAGGAAGGTGGCCAGCAAATTCGCATTTGTGTCTTGAGGCGAGCCCCAGTGGACATTGAAGTCACCCACAAAGATCTGATTGTCACTTTGCGTGAATTGGTCGCTGATGCAGTCCGTGAGTTCCTCCATAAACGAAGGGCTGCTACCAGGCGGGTGGTAAATAGCATGGAATCTGAGAGGTGAGCGGTGGTGCAATTGAAGATCAAGTGATAGGCATTCAAAAGTGTGGCAGGAGCTGTTAGGAAGAGCCTTAAGTTGAAGGGAGTTTCTAAAGATGACGCAACACCTCCCCCCACTTTGTCAATTCTGTCATTTCTAAGTATAGAATAGCCTGTGGGTACAAGGAGATCAAACATAGAGTGAGAGGTATCGTTGAACCAGGTCTCTGTGAGGAAGAGCATGTCAATATTATGCAGGTTGATGGTATCGGAGATTTCAAGTTTGTGTTTTATTGCAGATCTGCAGTTGTGGAGCAGACAGCGCAGCTCTGACGCAACTGTTTTGGTGACGGGGGCACTTGGGCTATGAGGGGTGATAGGGATATTGTGCTTATATGAGGGCGCTCTGGAGCATTTAGGTGGGCGAGTGGTTCTGACAGAGGAGATGGTCGGAATAGTGTAGATTACAGGGTTACTGGGAAGTGGAAGTGAAGGAAGAGGTGGGGGAACGGGAGGGGAGTAGGGGTATAGGGTTCAGAGGTGGGGAAAGGTTTAGGGTGAGAGCAGGAGTTGGTGCACCAGGGGTGAGAGGAGAGTTGTCGTTGTTGGCGTTGCAAGAAGGATAGGAATTAAGGGCAGAACTAGGGGGCGATAGTAGAGGAGTGGGGCGGTGGGGCGATAGGAGAGGGGAGGAGTGTGAGGAGTCATAGGGATTAGGGAGGTATGAAAGGAAGGGGGGGAGGGGGTTGGATAGGTCCTGGCAGCTAAGTGAGGTGGCTGTGATGGAGCGGGTATCGGGCAGAATGGGGGGGATTGGGAGAAAGGGAAGTTGAAGAAAGGAAGTGATTCTGCTCGGTCCGAGGGAGGGAAGGGGTTACCAGGGGAGGAAAAGGGGTAGCACAGCAGTGCTGGAGGAGAGTGGGGAGGGAGAGAGATGGAATGTATTTGCGGGGAAATCGGGGTACATAGTGAGGGGAGGAGTGGGCGGAAAAGCAGAGCGGAGGAGGGAACAAGGGGAGCGTAGGGAACATAGACAGGGGGAGAGGGCTGGAGGAGAGGTGGTCTAAGGAGGGGGGTGGCCGGAAGGGATAGGGGGGAGGAGATGAGAATGGAGTGCCGGGACGGTGCGGAATGGACGAGGAGCGTGTTAGCTAGAGGTAAGGCTGAAGTGAAGAGGGGAGGGGCAAACTGTGAGGGGGGAAGAATGCGAGGGGAGGTCCGAGGGGAGAGAAGAGGGTCGACCTGTGCCTCCCCAGGGTGCAGCCTGTTGGAGAGTGGGGGGGTCGGGGGAGGAGAAAGGGAGTAATTGGTGGAGCTAGATGGAGAGTCAAGGGATAGCCCGGTAGCAGAGGAGGGGAGTAGGGAAGGGAAGAGGCGGTCAAAGAGAGAGAGACAGGTGTCTTTGGCTTGGATCATAACAGTACCGTTGTTATAGAGTGAGATAGTGAGGGAGCCGTTAAAACACACAGAGGGGGAAATTTTTAGCTGTTTCCCATGAGGGATAGAGGAGGAGGAGGTGACGTTAAAGGAATTGTAAAAGCTGGTAGACCAAGAGGGTATGTCGTGCGTGAAACAAATTAGATCGTTTTTGAGCCCCCCATATCGACCATTGTAAAACTGATCGACAAAAAGGGAATCGGGGAAATATTCAATGGTGTTATGCTTGAAACGTTTTGTTGCAGCTTTAGACAGGTTAGAAGGGTAGATGATTTTGTAGCAATTAATTCCAGACTTAATTCGAGCGGTGGCCATGTTGGGAAATTGTGGAGGAGGAGGGTGGTGGGGAAAAGGGAAGGGTGTTACTAGGACGGTGGTGGTGAGGAGAAGTATGAGGGCAAGAAGGGGGCACGTAATCCAGACATCGGGTGAAGGAACCTGAGTTATTGTGGAGACAGGAAAGTGAGGCGATTAGGGATAGGTTGTTACTTCAGAACATGGCTGATTCAACAAGGTAGGACTGAGGATGGAGTGGTGTAAGAGGAAAATCACTGTACTTATCATCCTGAGATATAAACCACATAAAGCACAGCATCACAATAGGTATCAAAGACATTGTACGCCCAAAATCTCAACAGTCTAATATTAGATACTTATCTCCTAAGTATCGGCAGCATTATGGGCAAAAAGCACAGGGTGGAACATAATTTCACTAGCATAACCCAAAGTATGCCAGAACCTCAAAATCATAAAACACAATTTAGAGGTAGCCAGAACAGGGTCTGAAAATCAAACTACCAGAAATACATTTCCTAGCACCACAAATACACAATGGGGCCTGGCGCCCTACAAACCACCAGGAACCCCTAGTCAGCTGGCCAACCCAAAGGGGCTCAAATGCCCTGTGTCCAGAATGTTGGGGCTGCTGCCAATACAGCGAAAGACCAGCGTGCGTACTTGCGCAAACCTAAACGTTGCAACTGGCACTAAGTGCTGCACAGCTGTGAAGAAATGGTGCAAGGAGTGCATCTCACTCCTACCTCAGACAGAACTACCTCCAAAAGCCCTAAGAGTCTAGAGGACTGTACTGCACGGCGTTGGCCCATTTTACCCATTTTGCGGTGATGTGCATGTGCCAAATGTAGGTGGTTTCCCTACAGATCGTTGTAGTTTGCTCGAGTGATGGGGCAAGGTGTGGAGTTACTCTCAGAGCCCACAATCCATAGTTGGGGTCAGAAAGAGACTGGGTGGATCGCTTTTACTCTTGCTTTGGTCTTGATACCCCCCTCTTAGTGCAGAGTCTTGGAAATAGTCCCTGCTGGGATCTGGTTCAATTCAACTCCCCAGGTGATTCCCAGGACCAGGGGTGTTTCCATTATATTCCCAGAGGCTCTCACCTTAATGCTGCGTTTGTACAATCTTGTCTTCAGGTGCCTCCAGTGGTGCTCTGTCGGACCTCCGAATAGGGGTCTCTAGAGTTAGTTTTCCAGGGGCCCCAAGTCAAGGGGCCTCGCCAGTTTTGTTCCTTGACCCCGATCAGGTCACCGGTGTTCCGCTTTCCTTCTCTCCGCAGGGTGTCAGAGGCAAGCACGGCTCAGCTCAGCGGAGTGGGGCCAGCCGCTTCGGGTCCTCCCTGGGGACTCGTCTATTTTACGGGCTCCGTAGTCCCCGGGTGACGGCTCCAGCGCAGGAGGCTGGAGATGCGCCGGGGATCCAGCACCGAGCGCGGTGCAGGCAGCCCTTTCACTTCGCTCTATGCTTGCAACAAGTTCGCATGCAAAATGGCGGCCGCCATCTTGCGCCCTTCCATAGAACCGCTTTTCACTGATTCGGGCTTGCTGTAGAGAAGTTAAATCCAGGAGGGCCTTACTGCTTTCTTAGTATGCTGTTGCTGGCACTTACAAATCGCAGAAACTGACCGTCATGAAGGACATCGTTTCTTCTGTTTGTCAAAAAATTAGTTCCTCGGCGATTTTCATAATGAATATTCCATTTCGTCCCCTCTTCGCCCGTCAGTGTGCGGAGCCCGGCGGAGCAGCTGGTTGAAGATGTCGGCGAAAGCGGGCTTTTACCGGCAGGAGCTGAACAAGACTGTGTGGGAGGTACCCGAACGCTACACCAACCTCACTCCAGTGGGCTCCGGCGCCTACACTTCAGGCATCAAGGAGACATCCTCGGGGGCTGCCGAAGCCAAAAGGGAGAAAAGGGTCCGAGACGGAACTCGGGGGAAAGAGAGCAGAGGTGGTGGGCTTGAAGCCCGGGTGAGGGCCGCCGGCCCGGAGGACGGACGCAGGGTCCGGGGTTGTCGTCGCTGGTGGAAATGTTAGGATGTTTTCGCATCACTGCACATTTTTTCCAGCCCGTTATCCGGTGGAGCACAGTCCGTGCCTCGCAGGCTGCCGCTTTTCATTGTGAAAACATTGAGAAAACATTGTGGAAAGGGCTCTTAGGGATTTTCCCAGGATCACTCAGTTTACTTCAATGAAGAATCAGTGTTAGATTGCTCGTATTAGAATGCGGAACCTCTGGCCACAGTCAACAGCTCACATGTTAAATTGTTTAGCTCGTATGTACAATTCCAGAAATAGTGACAAAAAAGAGTGAAAATCTGTATTTGACTCATCACGCCTTCTCCCACGGAGCTGAAGAATGATGCTACCACAACACGCTTTGTATCTGACAAAAGTAAAAGTGTCTACAGAGTATATTTGGGTTACGTGGAGCGGCCCAGCCTGTAAGAACGTTCTGTTAGGTAGCGCGTGAAATGGAAATTCAGAAGTGCAGGTACTCCTTGTCCCAGAGTACTTGTTGGCTGCTGAGAAGTGCCGTCACTATCCCATTCAAAGCATGGGAGCGTAGCTGAGAAGCGTAGTGCTCTCCCTTCTGGAAGAACTGCAGGTCCTGAGTTCCTGCCCATTTAAGACTCTGATGTTAGGAGGGCACCAAGAGAACACAGATCCTGCAATTTCCGAAAATGTAGTAGCTAATTATGCTTATCTTAGTTGAGTGTTATTTTCTGCTAAAATACAGCTGAGGGCCACCCAGGTTCCTGCTACTTCTATAAACGCCTTAACTCCGTGTCACTACCCTTAACCATGGACACTGCTCACCGCACACAGGCCCTTATTTATACTTTTTGACGCAAATCTGCACTAGCGCAGATTTGCGTCAAAAAGTATAACATCAGCTACTGCCATTCCAACGCACCAGCCGGGCGTCTTATTTATGGAATGATGGTAGCCGGCGCTGCGGCCTGGTTAATGTCAAAATAAATTACGGTCACCGGGCAGCGGAGGCGTAGGGAAGACTGGGGGTTGTGCGCCAAAGAACGGTGCAAGTCAGATTAGAGTAAAAAATATTGGCTCTAACCTGACTAGTGTCATTTTTGACACACAACCCCCATGGAAATGACTCCTGTCTTATCAAAGACAGGAGTCATGCCTGCCTGCCCAATGGCCATGCCCGGGGCACTTCTGTCCCATGGGCATGGCCACTGGGCACAGGGGAATGTAGGGGGGCCCAAGTTAGGCCCCCCCATGCCACTGCTACGTAAAAAAAAAAATACTTACCGTAGATGGGTCCCCCCATCCATGGGTGTCCTCCAGGGGTGGGCGAGGGTGGCAGGGGGTGTCCCTGGGGGCAGGGAAGGGCACCTGTGGACTGCTTCCATGGTCAGAGACCATGGAAATGAGCCCACAGGTCCCTTAACCCCTGTCCTGGCCCAGGCGTTAAAAAATGACTCTAAACCGGTTTAGAGTAATTTTTTAAGGCCCTCCCCCTCCCGTGCACCATTTTTGCACAAGAGTATAAATAAGGCGCAAATGCCTTTGAGTCATTTTTTGCCCGGGAAGTTTGCGCCAAATTTGCTTAAAACAAAATGACGCAAATCCGGTGCAAACAGAGTATAAATATGCCCCACAGTATCTTGATACCTCTCGGGTGAACGGTATGCAGGGGAGCTTGGTGTGACATTCAGTTTTGGACATGAATCACACTGGTTCACAGCATTAACATCTGTCCTGACTTTTGATATGATTAGACAGTATATGAGTGAGGCATTGGTGAATTTGTGGAACATTTTGAGGCAGCCAATTTTCTTTCCAAGTTGTTAGAAAGAGCTCTCCAATTAATAGAGGGGAACAAACAACATAATTAATATGTCTCAAATGATGAATGATAGTCATAGGACATTAAAACACCCCAAAAATATTGAGCAAGTACATGCATTTTTCGCAGGCAGTAAAAAGTTTAGAAACTGTGCAAAAAGGAAAGCATTAAGACATAGTTAATTGGAGCGGGAATTCATAGCTAATGGCCCTAGGATTAATAATGTATGGGAATTATGGGCCATTCTTACGAAATAATATGGAAATGGTGCGGAACGTCCCTTTTGTGTTTATCTAGAGGTATAATTGAGTTATCATGTAATGTAGCTGTACGCATCAATCAATGCCTGCATAATGAGTCTCAGTTGATGCTGCTTCAGTGGTCTGTAAATGCCCACTTAGGTAACTAAGCAGGCGATTGTGAAGTCTAAACTAGCATGGTAATGTATTGGATTTCCATCTAAATTGGTCCTTTGGTCCTCATGAACCAAACATTTATTGGCTTAGGCTTAGAGAGGTTGTTAGAGAACTTGGGGCCAGATGTAGCAAAGGGTTTGCGCCTCGCAAACAGCGAAAAACGCAGTTTGCGAGGCGCAAAAGCCTCTTTGCTATGCAGAAATGCATTTTGCGAGTCGGATCCAACTTGCAAAATGCATTTCCGACTCGCAAATAGGAAGGCGTGTTCCCTTCCTATTTGCGACTCGCAATGCTATTCAATTTCATTTGCGACCGCAAAAGCGGTCGCAAATGAAATCGCAGTTACCATCCGCTTGAAGTGGATGGTAACCCAGTCGCAAACGGGAAGGGGTCCCCATGGGATCCCTTCCCCTTTGTGTCTGGAAAAAAATATATATGTTTTCAGAGCAGGGAGTGGTCCAATGGACCACTACCTGCCCTGAAAAAAACCGAAACAAAAGGTTTCGGGTTTTTTTCTAAGTGCAGCTCGTTTTCCTTTAAGGAAAACGGGCTGCAGTTAGAAAAAAAAAAACTGCTTTATTAAAAAGCAGTCACGGACATTGTGGTCTGCTGTCTCCAGCAGGCCACCATCCCCGTGAGGGCCCATACTCGCAATGGGGTCACAAACTGCGACCCACCTCATTAATATTAATGAGGTGGGTCTTTGCAACCCCATTGCGAGTTGCAGAAGGTGTCTGAGACACCTTTCTGCATACCAAATTGCGACTTGCAATTTGCGAGTCGCACTGACTCGCAAATTGCAAGTCGCAATTGTCTACCTACCTACATCTGGCCCTAAATGATTTTAATGCAGATAATTTCATAGCAGTAAATAATAGCAAAACTAAGAATCTGAGATATGGTCATGGTAGAGCTCAACTGGAGAATAAAGTGAATGTCCTTAGAGGAAGTACAAATTTACTTGTAGTTAGTTGTTAGTGAGTACAAGTCTTTATCATGGTAACTAGAGTTACAGAACTTTTCCCACAAACTTCAAAAGGTGAGTACCCGACTGAAACCCTTGAAAGAAAATTTTGTGGCTTTTCTGCAGATCTGCTTTCGGCTCTCCTGCCCTTTAAGCTTGCACCTTTACTGCATAATTCTGATGTTTATAATGGTTCTAGGCGTAATATAAGGCTATTGAGTGCCATGTTTCAGGTATTTTTCAGTTTAAGGAGGTCAACACTACCAGCACTTCTTCATTTGGAGTTTGAAATCACCATAGTCGACAAAATGTCTGGCACAGTGGCTCTTTACTATTTCCTCCATCTATGAAGCTCTGATTCTAACACTAGTGGAGCTCATTTGACAGAATGTTGAAATAGTGTATTTATGAATAAGAGGGGTCCGAATGCATATCCTGTTTGGATGCTCTGCTATCTAAAAAGAGGCTAAAAAGTTGATTGGGGAGCAAATCCACTTCAGTGTTAGAAAAGAAAGGTACAATTAAGCTGAATAAGGGGTAGAAATCTTTGCTGGTGCTGTTCACACACTTAGTCCCAAGTATCTTGCCTTAAATTTTATTCTAGACATACCATGTGCAAAGTTATCTGGTTGAACCCATTTTGAGCAAAGTGTGTTGGGCTTCTTACAATATTGATTAAGGCATTGGGAGCTGACAGCGCGTTGGAAGAACCGTGGTAGTCACAAGGGTCTGTGTCGCTCTTGTGGCCAAGTGCTGGTTCTACATATCAGTTGGCTTTGCACGGCTGTGACAGACAATTCTTCAGTGATAATTGTTCAGGTCCTGAAGAAATAATCAGATATGGATAACTGCGTGTGCAGTTTTGGGACTCTGCCTTGAAAAACAGCAGTGTGCAGATTTAGTTCATTTATATAAATTTGGCTGCAAAGAGGGTAAAAACAGCTCAGTAATCTGACAAAAACTGCTGCAACTTGGGTGCTGTAGGATTCTGATACTTTGACTAATGCTTCTGAGTTTCTGCATAAGGGCCTTTTGGGGATCCAGCAGCATGATGCTTATTAATTCAAATAGTATGTGTGCACCTTTTATTAACATCTATTTTGTAATTATTTTTTGTCACTGTTTCGTGAAGGTGAGTGAACTTGATTTTATGTTACTCTGCTCTTAAATATTAGGTTTTACCTTAGATCAAAAACACAACCCGGACTCCATAATTGTAATTCAATCTTGACACCTTCATGGCACCTTCAGAAGCAGTTTATAGATAGGTGATGAGTTTACCTCTCGCAGCTACGGATATACCGGTGACCATTACCATTGGGGGAAACTGATATCCTTGAAGTCAGTGGAGGTTTTGGCAGGGTGAGCCCACTGAAGTCAGTGGAGGCAGCAAGTTGTATGGACTTGTGGGGCCGAGAAGCAGCAATAATTCATGTTAGAAGCCCATGGGTCAGGCCAGAATCCTTCACGTTGCTTTTCCTGGGCTGGCATCTTAGAGGCTGAGGGAGTAAACACAGAAGTACTCCCTTAACAGTTGTACGGAGAATGAAGAAGCCAGGAACCGCCACCTGAAGACACAAAGGGGAAAACCTTGCATTTCTAGTTAGAGCTACTGCCAAGTGCCTGCTTGCTGGAAGAACACTCAAAGGTGTCAGTAAGTGCTGTTAAGCATGGCCAAAAGCTGCCAAGAGAGTCAGAGACGGTGTAGGGTAGCAGGAGCAACAATGCTTCATCACTTGAATATCCATTTTACTCATTAGAAATCTTTTTAATGTACCGCCATACTTTCCTCGCCTTCAGTTGAAGTGGTTGTCACTTTGCATGATTTATAAGCTAAACTACTTCTTAGAATTTGGAAACATGCACTTTATTTACAATGGACGAAATTATTTTTAATGTGTATTACAATTTTTCGTGCTGCAATTTTTATTTTATTAGTTAACTTTCTGTTGTGCTCACATGGCCAGGAGGCTGCTTCAGAGTGCTGACAAAACATAACAGGGCCGCAAACCTTGAAGACCCATTGGTGGAAAACGTCACACGTCCCATGCTACACTTTCTGAATTATGTTGTAAATAATGTAGAACTGGCTTACGTGCACCAATGAACTTTCTAAGTTCTATTTATTAAGGGTAATTGCACAAGAGTGTATAACTTCTTAAATAAATACTAGCAATCCTTAAATTGTGTTTTAGTTCATGGCAGGTATGATTGATATTTTATAAATACATGCTTTATTTTATATATTTAGGCTGTTACATTGCCTCTAATATTCAATGATTTGAAATGAGTAGATAAAAATTAATCTATGGTTTACATATTACATCATCTTTGTGTATTATATATGCATGTGTGCATGCATGTATAATACACTGTGCAGTTTGCACCACAACTATCACTGCAAAATAGACTATTTCCCAGGATAAGGGAGGCTATAATAAATTTCAGTGGCATTGACATGTGTGATTAATGTCTACACAGAAATAACATAAACTCAAGAGTTGGCTCTTTCCTTCATAACCACTATACTCAAACAGCAATGGACTGCGTATGCCTGTATCTGAATATGTGCATATTCTAGATATGTATAGTTCTTTAGGAAATATGTATTGCTACTATGTCATAACAATAAATTGCACACATACTCTTTAAACCTGTTTACCAAATGTATATTTACTCACAATTAAATACGTATATGTAAGTTAACATACACATATATGTGTATATATATGTGTGTATAAATAAAAATAAAATAAAATCAATTAATAAAACTCATATAATAAGTAAATGAAAGTAAAAAAAAAGAAAATTAAATAAATAATAATAATGAATAAATAAATTAAAGACAAATAAAATAATGATTTAAAAAAGTATATATATATATATATATATATATATGGGCAGCCATGCGCTTTACAAATTGCATAACATAAATGTATATATATATATATATATATATATATATATATATATATATATATATATTGTAATGTATTGTATTGTAATAGTATTTATTTAGCGCTTACTACCCCTGACGGGGCGTCGAAGCACGTTACTCCGGAACCCAACAAGAATTAGTGATGGATTAGTATAGGGATATATGAGTACAGTTTTAGTATTATTATGAGTCAATTTGAGCCGCGGATATGAGCGTTTGTTAGTTAGATTGACTGGAGTAATGGGGGGGGTGGAGGAGGAAAGAATCCAGAAGTGTTAATTGGGAGTATATGGTAATAGGATTTAGGCTTGGGATGAGTAAAGGAGGATGGAGGAGGGAAGAGTCTGTGGAAGGGGTTAGGGAGATCATAGTAGCAGGGTAAGATAAATGAGGGAGAATTTACTAGGGTTGTGTGGGAGGTCATGGTAGTAAAGTGAGGTTTGGTGAGTTAGATGTGGAAGCAGAGGGAAGAGCTTAGGCAGAGTTATTTAGGAGATGAAAGTAGTAGAATGATTTGGGATGAGTCAGAGTGGGAATGGAGGATAGATTGATAGAGACATGACATATGGTGATGGGTAGATAAGTGTGATATAAGATGAGAGCAGGTATTCATAGATTCTAGTATAACAACCCACCCAGGAGCCATGCAATGACCCACGAACATGCCAAGCACAGAAACAACATACACACACACACAAGAGGACATGCACAAGCTTTTACTTGAATGCAAATCTGGCTCCCCTATGGATCCTTGTCCGCCTGCTATCCTGCGACTTGTACCTGACTTAGTGGTACCTATGTTGACCCCTATTTTTCAGGAAGTTCTTATAACAGGTGTGTACCCCAAGGCATGGAAAGAAACTACGATCATTCCTTTAAAAAAGAAGGAAACTGGTAAACCTGACGATCTGACTAATCTACGCCCTATAGCCCTTCTTCCCTTTGCGGCTAAAATTTTGGAAAAACATCTCAATAAAGGATTAGTTGATTTCCTGTCAGCCACTAAGGGCTTAGACAGTGCGCAACATGGTTTTCGGAAATTGCATAGTACGGAATCGGCTCTCATTGCATCTTCCGACACCATACGCAGATTGGTTGATGAGGGCCAAGGGGTCTTTTTGGTTTTGCTAGATTTGTCTGCAGCATTTGATACCATCGCCCCCCATATTCTACTAGATCGTCTGCATCAGGCTGGTGTAAGAGATCAAGCTCTCAAGCTGATTGAATCCTTTCTGTCCGACAGGTGGGCTACGGTTAGTAGTGGTGATTTTAGATCCCCAGGTTATCTGCTGCCGTGTGGGGTCCCTCAGGGTTCGTCACTCAGCCCTACGCTGTTTAATGTGTAAGTGGCACCGCTGGCAGAATTAATTCGTACTTTCGGCTTCATTCCCACCTTGTATGCTGATGACACTCAGATCATCATCCCTATCGATAATGGTTTGGAGGAAGTGGCTATCCGCTTTAATGCTTGTATGATAGCAGTGAACAATTGGATGAGAGCCAATTGGCTAAAACTCAATTGTGAAAAAACGGAAATCCTGTGTTTCGGGATGAAGAGGGATCTCTGGTCTTCCATGTGGTGGCCGAAAGAATGCGGCACCCTCCCGGAGCCAGGATCCACCTCGAAAAACTTAGGGTTATTGTTTGATGACCAACTGTCATTTAAACCGCAGGTTAATCTGATAGTTAAGTCCTGTATGTGGATGCTGAAGAAATTAAAGAAAGTTTTCCCTTTTATTCCACCCTCCTGTAGAATTGCCGCTACTTTGGCTCTAGTCATTTCTAGATTGGATTATGGAAATGCGCTGCTGCTTAACCTGGATAAAGCATCCCTCAACAAGCTACAGGTGATGCAGAACACCGCGGCTAGGCTTGTATTGAAGTTACCTCGTGGGGCCTCTGCTAAGAGCTCCCTCAGAAGCCTTCATTGGCTTCTGGTAGCCCAGCGGCTTTCTTTCAAGGCGCTCTGCATCACTCATAAAGCTGTCCATGGGATTGGGCCCAACGTTTTGACTTTCAAGCTGCAATTCTATAGGCCTAATAGGCCGTTGCGGTCTGCTTCTGCCTATCGAATTCAAACCTCCCGTACTAAGAAGGCGAAATGGGGAGATAAAGCGTTTACCATCGCGGCCGCCAAAATCTGGAATTCACTCCCGTTGAATCTTAGGCAAGAACATAACCATTTAAGATTTAGGAGATTGGTTAAAACGTGGCTCTTCCCGCAATAACTGGGGAGTCCCTGGGTATATGGATTCTGCCCCACTTCAGTCAGCGCTTCGATGCCCACGGGTTGGAATGCGCTTTACAAATACTCAATACATACATACATACATACATACATACATACATATATGTATATATATATATACACACACACATACATACACACATGAATACACACACATATGCACACATATATGTACATACAATACATATTTAGAACCATGGGTAAATATACTTAGTTAAACAGGTTTAAAGAGTGTGTGTGTATTTTATTGTTATGACATAGTAGTGATACATATTTTCTAAAGAAACTATACATAACTAGAAATATACACATAATCAGTAAAAATATTTATCAACATAGGCATATGCAGTCGATAGTTGTTTGAATATGGTGGTTATGAAGGAAAGAGCCAACTCTTGAGTAGTTTTCTGAAGACAAGAAAGTTACCCGTGGCTCTTATAGTTGGGGGTAATTAATTCCATAGTTTGGCTGCTTGAACGGAGAAGGATGTACCACCTATAGTCTTTTTCTTGTATGGTGGTGTTCTAAGGCGGGGTGCCAATCTTGAGCAGAGGTTTCTTTGTTGGATGTATTTGGTTATTTTGTTTCTGATAAAAAGCGGTCCTGTTCCATGTATAGCTTTGTGGGTGACACAAAGCAACTTGAAAGTGCATCTTCTGGCAACAGGTAACCAGTGTAGCGCTCTCAAGGCAGGGGAGATGTGGGCTTGCAGCTTTACATGTAATAGTAGCCTGGCTGCGGAGTTCTGAATACGTTGTAGTTTTTTCATAATAGATAGAGATGATCCATGGTAGAGGTAATTGGCATAATCCAGTTTGGATAGTACAAGCGAGATAGTACCATGCACCTTGTGTGGAAATCCGAGGTGGGGGAAGATGCGTCATAGAGCCTTCAAGGTGATGAAGCTTGCTTGTGCTAATTTGTCCACTTGGGCATTCATTGTTAATTTGGAGTCCACGGTGATTCCAAGGTTTTTAACTTCCTTGGATAATTGAGGAGGTGGTCCGAGATCATCAGGCCAGACGCACAGAGGGTCATAACTTTTCTAGTCACCACATATGAGTATTTCTGTTTTGGAGGTATTTAGTTTGAGATGGCTCCAGGTCATCCACTGATCAACAGCTCTAAGGCAGCTGAAGATTTCTGAATTTTCAATGTTTTTGGGGCATTCTAATTTACATAGTATTTGTGTGTCATCTGCATAGTTGTAGCATGTGAGATGAAAATCATTTATCAGTTCTGGTAATGATATCATGTAGATGTTGAAAAGCAAAGGTGAGATGATTGATCCTTAGGGGACCCCTGCTTTTGTGAGGTAGGGTTTGGACGAGAAGGGTGGCGATTAGATGATATTAGATCTTTTTTGAAGATAGGAAGTAATCCAGTCAAGAGCAGTCCCTTATATGCCGGCTTCGTGGAGTCTTTGAATTAGGGTGTTATGGTCAACCGTATCAAAGGCAGCCGAGTGGTCCAAGAGAAGTAGTGCAGCAACTCCATTGTGGTCGACTGTGTTTTTAAGATCATCCCAGGTTGCTATGAGTGCCGATTCAGTGCCTCTTCCTGGGCGGAATCCAGTTTGGAAGTTTGAAAGTATAGAATTGTCTTCAATGAATTGTGACATCTGGGCGAATGCTGTTCTTTCTATCAGTTTGCCCAGGAAAGGTCCATTTGTGATTGGTCTGTGGTTGTTGGGGTCCTGCGGGTCTAGGTTTGTTTTCTTTAATAACGGTCGTATGTATGCCTTTTTCAGGTCTACAGGAAAGGTTCCTGTATTTAAAGAGTTGTTGATGATTCTTCTTACAGGTGTGGCAGCAGAAGTAGATAAACGAATGTTCTTGAAGATTTGTGGTGGACAAGGGTCAAATATATATATATATATATATTATATAATTATATATAATTATAAATAAACATAATATAAATTTACTCTCTTGTAAGCTTTACTGTGTCTACCCATCACCTTATGTCATGTCTCTATCAATCGATCCTCCATCCCCACTCTGACTCACCCCAAACCCATTCTACTACTTTCATCTCCAGAATAACCCTGCCTAAGCTCTTCCCTCCTCTTCCACATCTAGCTCACCCAAACCTCACTTTACTACCAGACCTCCCAAACAACCCTACTAAATTCGCCCTCATTTATCTCACCCTGCTACTATGATCTCCCTAACCCCTTCCTTTCTCCCACCTTCTCTTCTCGTTGCTTTTTATTCTTTCACCTCATTGTCTACTTTGCCTCACCCTCATTCTTCTGTCTTTTGTCTATTTCCTCCCCGCCACTCTTCATTACTCATTCTCCTACTCTCACTGCATCTCAATTTTTTTCAGACCTCCATTCATTGCATCTCCCTCCCTTTCCTTGTTTCCACTGTTTTCTTCATTTTCTCGCTCTATAACATGTTCTCATCATTTCCTTCTTTTCTTCTTTTCCACACCAGTGTCCTCCACTTTCCTTTACGCAACAGCCCTTCTCTCTTTCCCTACTCCTAGTCCTCCTACGGTGTTTTCTCTGCTCAGACCATCCCACTGATTTCTTCCTCTCAGCTCTTCTCCCTTTTTTAACCACTCACTTCTTAACTCTCTCAATCCTCCTTCCAGCATTTGTTCTTACTTGCCTCTGCCCTCCCGCCTCCAATTTCCCCTCATCCTTGTTCTCTTGTTTTCCTCTTTTCTGCCCTTCTTGCTCATCCTTTCAAATTCTCCCAACTTCATTGCTCTACTTTTCCTCTCTTCAGTCTTACTATCACCAGTTCAATCGCAGGCCTCCAGTACCTATGTCCTCTTTTCAGCCCTTACCTTTAGGGTGACTAGATTTTCAGAATGAAAAACTGGGACTGCCACAGTTACAGTAGTGGAACTAGCAGTAGCACTGACTTGGGATGCTGAAGGACTACAATACATCACCCATCACCAAACAATGGCCACTCCGCTATATCCCATTTATTTGTTTATGTATTTATTTATTTAAGCATGTGTACCTAAAGCACAATTATCGCCAACAAGCATCTTGAGGCTGAGCTTTTAGGTGAAAAAGCAGGTGGAAAAACAAAACAAATCTGTACCGAAGATACTCCACTAGATTTTACCTAGAAGTAGCCAGGTTTTCAAGGCTTTCCTAAAATGTAAGAATTTTGTTACCAATTCTTATCTTCAGTGGAAGCGCATTCATTGTTTTGTGGCAGCTACAGAGAAGGCTTCTCCGCCAATGGTCCTACATCTGTAATTAAGAATCAAAATGTATGCACAGACTGTATTATCGGCCTGCGATGATATAACTCAACTCAAGATAGATGGCCATTCACTAAGCAAATCTTTGGGACCTAAACAGAGTGATTAATAAACAATGTGTTGCTTTACTAGCAGCCAATGGAGCTTATCAAGTGCAGAAGAAATGTAATCAGCCTTTTAAAGATTGTCTCGTAGCTTAGTTTTAGACATTTTTAAAAAATGCCTTTCAATAGGGCAATCTGGCAGATATAAAAGCATTTAAAATTGAAATTTTATAGGCAAAGAAGAGCATAAAGGATACTTTCCTAAAACTCGAAGTTGAAGAATGCAGGACATGATCACTGCATCAAGCCGAACCGAGAGAGTGAGATGTACTTCGTGCTTCACAGCCAGATTCTTCTTACAAGTAACCGGCATGGGTTTATCACCCAAACAAGAAGGCCAACAAGCATTTGCAATACAATGGGCCTCGTCTTTGCTCAAGTTAGAGCTATAAGCGTTGTAAATTCCTAACTGGACTTTTCTTGCCACATAAATAGAAAATTAAAATTTAAACTGTTGAAATAAGCGAGCCAATTCAAAGCGCCACGGCTGCCATGAGCGTGGAGAGACACAAAAGGGAAAAACATATCTGCAAATGTGCAATTATCCATGTAACAGCGTTGATGGCTAAGGCGGTAACAAAACTGCCCCAAGGAGGGACAAGCGTAAAGCATTTACCAATGATAACAAAATAGTTTTGAAAGGCAAGCCCATGAACAAGTGCTAATGATGAGAGTACTGTGGGCGTGGTTAAAAGCCCACAGGTAGATCACAACAGGCCAGAGTGCTTGCGCGCTCGATCTAAAAATATGCCCCTAAATCCCCTTCCTCGTAATAGCAGGGCTCAGCAGAGAGGTCTCCACATCAACAGGGAGAGCAGTAAAGTGCTGAAAACAGAATTAAAGATAGAGAACGGAAGCTGGGAAGAGATAAGGCAGCCTGGAAGATGGTGTGTATTTAAAAAATCATACCTAAAAGCAGTTTTCAAAATCTGCATGATTAAGGATTCTCATCATGGATTTAGCTCTACCTAAGGGCATGGATGTCATTTAGGGGTCACCAGAGGTCGCAACTGCGACCCCCTAATCATGAGCTTGCGACCCCATGGCATGTTGTCTTCCACCCCAGTATTTATCACCATAAACCAAAAGTACAGCAGTGTTGAAAACACGGGCTGCTCATGAGGTCACAGCGTATAAAGTTAGTCCATGTTCCTCTTGCATGCGCGCTGGCCTTGGCTGCTGAAAAACTGCAGAAGGGAGTAGGAGGCCAGAGCTCTGCGGTGCCCGCGCCCTTTGTCCAGAGTGCTCATTCACAGAGCGCCATCAAATCAAAAGAAGCCTCAGCTCACGTCTTTTTTCCTCTCATTCTGTTGAATAAAACGCTAGGCACAGACCTCCAACTCACACGGTGCCACATGATATTGGCTCCCCGCACACGGTGAGGAGCCAATATCACATGGTGGCAGAGAAAACAAGCCTGAATATCAATGTAAATGGATTTCAGCTCGTTTTCAGTTGTTTTCAACCTCTGACATTCATCAATGGGTGTGAAAACAGCTGAGGACATTGGCAAAATCTTCCGTGAGCTTTTGTTCCTTTTTAGAGGGGGGATCTCGGGGCCGGGTTTGGGGCAAAAGTGCCTCTTAGGTGCCACACCCCCTCCTCACATGGTGTGGTTTTTTGTCGAAATGGCAGGAAGGTAGGCACTTAGCTGCAAACTTCGTCTGCTTTCAATGGTTATAATGATTGCATGTGTGTCGTGGAGTGGGAGTGGGTGGGGGGGCGGAGGGGGGTGCAGATCACAAGAAACATGCAGATCTTGGCATCTTCAAACCAAACCAATTTCGAGCAAGCTGCCCATGAATTCATCAGACACATAACTATGAAATAGAACATGCTGTCGGATTTCTGTTTAACCTGTGTACCTCGCGGTTACATGGAGTCTCTGACAATATTTGTGAAACTGACTGATTGCATGAAAGCTGCAATTTTGATTCCATTAGAGTTAGATTGCAAAGGGTAAGTGTGTGCAGTAGTGTAAGTAAACACATTCATGTATAGCATACCAGTGCTCATGCCTGAGGAATGGTTGCAACCCCCATTGTCTCAGATACATGCTAAGTTCTGCTTTGGTCTTGTATCATAGTGCAGTCACTTCACTTTAAAAAATGAATCCCTGTGTCAACGTAACCACTTCAGAAATTAAACATAGCTCCTTGCAGCAGTAATAAGGAATTGTATTGCTTTATTGCCCATGGACCCAGGCCCTTCCATTTCTGTGCATTGCTGAAGGGGTACGTCCTTGCTAATTAAATTAGCAGACTGTTTCATGCTTCGTGCTTCATGTGTTCCTCTACATGATAAATGGTTCCATTTCCCAGACTGGAGCACTGTGTGTTGTCCTTGCTGTGTGGTGCAGTCATTGCAATTATGGCTCAGTCACAAAGTATTGCTCAGTGAGTCACTGTTCACCTCTGTCTGAGTTACAGGTGTCTAGTCAAAGTTGCAACAAGAACTCCTGCGTCTTCCTTTGGACGACCTGTTGTCGTTCCCTGCTGCATGTCATGATAGTTGGCAGTGGTCACCAGAGGCAACCCTGGCCATGTCCAAATGTGTCTTCTGTAATGAGCTGTCAAAAGTGATACTAGTGTTCACTTAATATGCCACCGGGCATTTGTGAGCGTCATTGGTACAGTTTTTACCAAAGTCATCACACCTTGTAAACCATGCAAAATTAAGCAGGGCTGTTTTACCCTGCAGCGCACTTCGTCAGACTCCCTAAGAGCGGTTTATTATTTGTGTGTTTAAGGGTTTTTAACTCCCTGCTACAGTGAGATGTTTTGGAACTAATTTCTCATCCATTTATATGATGGCACTTGGCCTGGTTCAGTGTTGCTAAAAGATCCTACATTGCGGCTTCCTAGTTATGTAACATGCTTAAAGGGTCATCTAATGACACCTCCTTTTATGTCACTCGTGTCAGAGGGCACATGTCAGCCCCGCTACCCTTGGGTGGTTGTTACTCATGAACTGCTATTTTATCTTCCGTAGATACACCATGAGATGGCAGCAGAGAGCCATTACAAATATTCGCCGTCCTTGATTCGGGAGGCCAACGTTCTAGTACGGCGTGGAGCTGATACACAAAACTTTTGATTTCTCATAATATGCAGAGTTGCTGGAGCAAGTTTCTGAGTCCTGGCGCTAGTGTAAGAGCAATAGCAGCAAATAAACAAAAAAACTTCAATTCGGGGTGCATTTGTGGGAGGGAAGCAAATGGAAGTCTTAGACTTTTTGCAAAAATTTAGTTCAGTGTTACTCTATGATGCAATATTATTAAATATCTGGGTCGTTTATCAACTATAATCACAGAGAGTTATTTAATAAAGAACTCGGAGTGGGTTTGGCCACCCCGACACAAAGTAAAATAAATGTGTATAGGTTTGTTTTCTTACCGTGCTTTGAAACTGAACTTCCTCGGCCATCCACAAGTTCCAAAGTAAGCTCCATTTGTTAAATATTGGTAAACTTTAAAAATGAGCCTTTTGATTACATTTGTGCCAGTCACGTGCCTCATTCTTTCATCCTTCGTTGGGATCGGAACCCAACAGTGGCAAACGTTTTTTTGTCTCTTTGAAGACATGTAATGAAACTTAGATATAAACGACAATAACACATGCAGTGGTGTGTTAAAATTTGTGCTCTGGGCCCCCTTAATTTCCATTGACCCCCACTGCATTTGAACAACCAGTTACTGCTGTGGAAAGAAAACTGACTGAAAGGCCTCTTTGTTTTTAATTATCTTCCTGAATTGCCTCTAAGTCTCGGGGTGCACACCTAGTTCCGGTGAGTGGGTAGGTAGTTAGGTTGGTAGGTAGCTTGGTTGGTGTTTTTAACAACTTCCTCTTCGCACTTGCTTCGGGGATTGTATGCATATGTGTGTATATATAATTAAAGTGTTGCTAAAAGGCTTTGTCACTTTCTAGCTCAGTGTGGATGGCACTGTGCTAATACTATGCTTGAAAAATCTTAAACCTTTGAGAGGAGCAAATTCAGACTGTTGGTGGTGTATGCTTCATATAAAGCAGTGTGTGTGTGTATATATATATATATATATATATTATTTTAACCTCCTTTTATCAAACACTAAAATTACCCTTAAACCCCCTTTACCTCTACTCACCCCTTATAATCACCTATATATACATATAAGTTAACAACCCCCTTGTGCTTGCTCCAGGTAGATATGTGTGTGTATATATTTATATATAACTTACTGCTGGATGTCAGTAGGTATGGTTATAGTTATAGTTAGGACCTAGTTACCATAGAAAAAGTGCTTTTTAACTTGGCTCTATCATTGGCACAGTTTGACAAGTCTTCATGACATTTTCCCAAAAAAGTGTCCTCTAGTGTCTTGTTGTACGTGGAAAGTGATCCATCATGCGGGGGCTTAGAAAAAGGGAGGGTTCAAATAAAGTGTGTTACCCATTTTAATTTCCACAGGGATTTGGGACACACCTTCATCCCAAACCATATGAAAGAATTACACCAAATTTGTCAGAAAGCTAGCTTTTTGTCAAGAAAGCACACTTTTTTGTTATTTGGTTTAAATCTGTTCAGTAGCTTTCAAGATATTAAAGGGAAAAGAAATATAGCTACCTAGAGCCGGGGATCCCAAGGTCTCGTTTTGAGATCTGATTGGCTGCCAACACCTTAACCAGGACGATTTGGCCGTAATTTTGAGACTCAGCTGCAGGCAAGAAGCAGGCATGCACAAAACGGGGCTGAGAGCAAGGAGAAAGCAGTGAGACAGAAGGAAAGGCAGGCAGCAGGCACACACAAAATGAGGCTGACAGCAAGGAGAAAGCACTGAGAAGAGGGAAAGGCAAGGAGCAGGCATGCATAAAACGGGGCTGAGAGCAAGGAGAAAGCAGAGAGAAGAAGGGAAAGTTAAGGAACAAGCATGCACAAAACGAGGCTGAGAGCAAGGAGAAAGTGAGATGAAGGGAAAGGCAGGGATGCCCAAAACGGGGACGAGAGAAAGCAGAAAGCAGTAACATGGAGGGAAAGGCAGACATGCATAATACGGGGCTGAGAGCAAGGAAAAAACAGTGGGACAAAGGAAAAGGCAGACAACAGGCACGCACAAAATGGGGCTGAGCGCAAGAAGACAGCAGTGAGACTGAGAGAAAGAGAGGCAGCAGGCACGCACAAAATGGGGCTGAGAGCATGGAGAGAGCAGTGAGATGGAGGGAAAGGCAGGCAGCAGGCAACACAAAACGGCTGAGAGCAAGGAGAAAGCAGTGAGAAGGGGTGAAAGGCAAGGAGCACAAAAGAGGGCTGAGATCACGAAGAAAGCAGCAAGAAGGAGGGGAAGTCAAAGAGCAGGCATGCCCAAAACAGGGCTGAGAGCAAGGCGAAAGCAGTGAGAAGGAGGGAAAGGCGAGCAGCAGGCACACAAAACAAGGCTGAGAGCAAGGATAAAGCAAAAGAGCAAGCCACAGGCATGCACACAACTGGGCTGAGAGCAAGGTGAAAGCAGTGAGAAGGAGGGAAAGTCAAGGAGCAGGCAGGCAGAAAACCTGGGTGGGGGGAGTAAGGACAAAGCAGTGAAAACAAGTGAAAGGCAAGCAGCAGGCATGCCCAACACCCCTGTTTTCTGTGTGCCTTCTCCTTGCTTTTCCCTCAAGGGCAGTGCACGGAGTGTGGTTGGATGCATGCCTGGGGGTTGGATGCACTTTTGGAGATGGCTGTGGTGCGCACTAAAAAAAAACAAAAGTTACAGGGACGCTATAGTTAGGAAATAAAATAGAAGCAAACTTGAGAAATTCACTAAAAAAACAAAGGCTACAGGGATGTTATAGTTGGAAAATAAAATTTAAAAAACCTTAGAAATTCACTGAAAAAAACCCCAAAGGTTTCAGCGATGTTATAGTTAGGAAAAATAATTTTAAAAACCTGAGAAATTCACTAAAAAACCAAAGGTTACACGGATGTTATAGTTAGGAAATAAAATAAAAAAGCTTAGAGATTCACTGAAAAAAACAAAGGTTACTGGGATGTTACAGTTAGGAAAGAGAATTCAAAACTTAGAAATTCACTGCAAAAAAAAAACAAAGCTTCAGGGACATTATATTTAGGTACTGAATTTACTCGTACAAAACCATACAAATTCAGCAGTTATACTTCCTAGCCCTAACTCTAATTTACGCTCCTGCAATGCACTGCTTATGACCTCACATTTTACCTCAATCATGACATTGTCAGTGTCATCATCGAAAAATAGGGCCCTTTTTTCCCCCCATCTGCCATTTCGGTACAGTGGGACTGAAGGATAAGATTGCCTATTTGTAGGACTGCAGTATTCTGCAGGACCAACCATCCTGATATACTTTACCTTTTTAACCCCTTCATGCCCAACTCAAGCCTCTCTTTAAATGCTAATTGTCAAAAACATGGATTTACATAAAATCAAAGAAAGCACACTTTCTGACTAACTTTTTGCCAAATTTGTTGTAAATCCACTCAGTCATTTTTTTTTCTGTAATGGAAAGCAACGTTTGTTATGGGAATCAAAATGGAATATCAATATTTTGGGATTCCCCTACCCCCTTTCCTTGGCTCCGGCTTAACTGATCGGCGCTAAACTTTCCATGAAAGAACCAAGGTAGATGAACCTTTTTAGGGGAACAGTTTTGTGCAAATTCATCAATCAAAATAAAAACATTCTTCCTATAGAAATGCTGACCTAACTAATACTACCACTGTGTAAAATATTTTTA
This sequence comes from Pleurodeles waltl, assembly GCF_031143425.1. Classification (NCBI taxonomy): domain Eukaryota; kingdom Metazoa; phylum Chordata; class Amphibia; order Caudata; family Salamandridae; genus Pleurodeles; species Pleurodeles waltl. The sequence goes on from NC_090442.1 coordinate 195,884,233, forward strand.
TTATCACACAGTGGTGGTCATCACTGGGTAGTTATAGTTACGACAGAGTTTCCATAGGAAATAGATATTTTTTATAATAACTTTGGAGCTGTTTGAGGAATCCTCACTAAACTTTCCCAAAAAAAGTTTCATCCACCTCAGCTCCTTCCTCAAAACTTCTGTGGTGAAGCGGAGAGGGGTGGGGGGAGGCAGGTGCTCGAGAAAACATAGGGGTACTAAAACATGTTTTCCCCATGCTATTTCCCATAAGAACATAGAAAATGCTACAGTCAAAATGGCTGAACAGAATTACACCAAATGTGGTAGAAAGCTAGATATTTACCCTGAAAGTGTGTTTTTTTGTGATTTGCTGAAAATTCGTTCAGCCATTTCAGAAAATAAACTTAAAAATTTGTAGATATCCATCGCATGGGTACTACAGAGGAAGTACCGAGGAAAACAACAATAAATGAAGCATTCTGATTGGCTGGTCCCAGTCCCTCGAGACCAAGTGATGTGACTGGCTGTCTAACATGAAGAGATATTTTGGGCCCGACCTTTTAGGGCTGGGGACTCAGTCCCTGTGTCCTAAATATTAACATAAAATAATATATAAAGGTGACAGGGAAGGGGAGACCTGACCCCTGTCTCTTGTGGTGGGAGGGTGGAGGTCATACAGGTAATCCCCCCAAGGACAAAGTGCAAACAACACTTTTTTTGTGGTGCCATGGGCTAGCAGTGCTTATCACAGTTTCCCATGAAAAGTTACATGAATGCGGCAAAATTGCTGCAAGATTACCATGGGACCAAAAAAGGCAAAAAAAAGTTAGGTGGGTGTCTATTGTTGTTGGATGCCCGTGAAGGGTTGGCCAGCAATAGAGGGCTGATGCCATGTGGTGGGTTTGGTGCAGGGCATCACCACAGGCCCGGCCCTGCACCCAACCTCACGCCATGAACGGCTGAAGGCCATGGGTGGCAATGATCGGGCAGCCTACCCCATGCCTTGCACTTCCAAAGGTTGAAAGGGGTGTGCAGTGCGTGCCAGGGTAAACCCTGTGCCCAAGCCCCCGCCCCACCGCACACAGCCATGCACTGCTAGGGCTTGGGATAGTTAGGTTCTCATTTTAGTTTCAGGAGCACCTTCCATAGTCTATGAGAAAATAATAAGAGAAAGCCGTTTTCTATCAAATGTGGTTCATCAAATAGCAGCAGAAGACGAGTTTTCACCATGTAAATGGACCATAGAATATGCCACCATCCCTACAATTAGTATTGTACCAACAACAATCAATTTATATTGTGACTAAAATCTGTTATGACCCCTCATGTGTTCTCTTTTGTGACCCTCAAAAACAGACTTTCACTACAATGCATTTGAAAGTGGACCAAGTCCCGGAGTCATTTAATGTCTGCTGCAACATATTGCCCATGTTGTAGCCAACCAGTTAAGGTTCTCCCAAGGTAAACCCCCCTGACACAACCCCTACTTGTTCTTATTGGTCAGGGTGTGTTCACCCTTCCCCCTTATATGTTTTGGTTTAATTCATTTTCAGGAAACAGGGACCAGTACCTCGAGTCCTGAGTTGGCTGCCACAACATATTGTTCATATTGTGCCCCGGTCATCAGTAGTGACAAATCCCCTTTGCCAGTCAGAGCATATCTAGACACCAAAGATTCAGATATCACTAACGTTTTCTGGTGGCTTACACCTTCATGTCCAACCCAAGCACCTGTTAAAATACTCATTTCTCACAAACTACTAAACGGATTTACACCAAATAACAAAAACCATGCTTTCTGAGTAACATTCCAACCTCCTGTCAAATTTGGCGTAATTGTTTTCAGCTTTCTGTATTGGAGAGCACATTTTTCTATTGGGAATTAAAATGGGAAACCAATGGTTTGAGAGCCCCCACTCCCCTTTTTCTTAGCAGACAGATCCACACAAACCTTTCCATAAAAGTAATCATGAATTAACTTTGTTTTTGTGAAGTTTAGTGCAGATTTGTTGAATGATGCCAAAGATATTAAGAACACAATAAATCCCTTTCCTGAGGAAGGTCTTCCCTAACTATAAAGAAAACCAAAATAAACAGCAACGGAAAAAATAATTTCAAATTTACTTGCAAACTGAAATGTAATGGTACTCTCGTAGTGAATTCTCCCTGCGTAGTGGCTGTGATGTACTGATATACACCTGTTTCAAAGACAGGACAGGAGCCTAGGGACTATGTCATCCAAAAGAACTAGAGATTCCCATTTAAGGTGTATCTTATTTTACCACATTTCTTTAGATTTTGTTGTAGAGATGTTTTGGCACCACTAATTAGAAACTATTGGAGTGAGTCTTTCAAGAAATGGACTACATGGAAGGAAGAAGTTGGTAAATTCATCACAGATTCTTTAAAGATCAAACACAAATACCTCCATTAATAACGAATTAAGTTCCTCCTTGCAATGCGTGGATGGGGAAGCCTCTATTCTGTGCAATTGTGCATGGATTCTCTTTTTTAAATACGGCTTTGCCACACTGGAATGTAGGTCTGTGCATTTAATAACACAAATCAGTGGGTAAAAGGGATGGTCGGAGGAGTTATACTAGATATTAAAAAGGGAGTCTGTTGATGTTATACGTGTTGTTAGCGTTTTGTGTTGGCAGAAATTGTTGGCTGTAATAAAGGGGTGACTTTCTAAGAGTGCTACAGAGCGGCCTGGTATTGTGTTTTATTTATTAGTGGTGCTTGTTTACTGAAATAAAGAACATAAATAACAACACAAGTACAGGCCATTATTTCACTGTAGAATGTATGTAAGTGGTAACTGTATGGCACTTATTAAAAAGGCCCAAGAGCACTTCACAAGGTAAAAGGCAAATAGACAGTCAACGAGTGATTGGAGGGGTAGCTGGGTCTCTTGGAGTAAAAATGGCCTTAGATCTTTAGAAATGTAATGTTGTCTTTGTTGTTGTTGTTTCAGTCCTACCAATTTTATAGGAAAGAAATGCACATGCTTTTCAGCCTGCCCAGGCTTATCCTTTCAGTTGTGGTCTCCCTGATCTTTGTGCAGTCTTCATGCTCTCCTAGTGGCTGTAGAAGCTGTTCATTGCCTACCCACCAGGTCCTTGCTAGTGCTGGATAGGGGCCTGGGGCAGCCTGCCACTGAGAGGAGTTTTAGAGCAGCTACTAGAACATGTAGTGCTTCCTGCATGAACAAAGTGGTTGAGTGGTGGCATGATTGTGTGTCACATGTTTGTGGAACCTTACCTCCCAGTTCACCTCAGATTGTCTGGTTTTCCCATGTTGGTTATATTGTTTGCTATTTCTCCAGTCTGCCCACTCTCCGTCTGCCTAATTAACGCTCCCCGGCCTACTAGCTGTCCCTAGGGCGGGGCTCTATCCCACCCTGGACTTTCTTTTCTCACTCTGAGGCTTTTTCACAAGCATTTCATACATAAAGTAATACTCCTGTAGTACTCTTTTACATACTCTTAAGTCTTTTTGATTTGCCCCCCAAACATCTAAAACACGAATTAACATAAATAAAACTGAAGCATTTAGGATATATTCATGTACAGTTAGTTAAAATAGAAAGCACTTTTGCTAATATGGAGTAGGATGCCTCTGCCCGATTCACAAAGGCATGTAAGAGTATGTAAAACAGTATTCCGCGAGTGCAACTTCCCCTGCTCATAATCGCTTTTGTGAATCGCCTGCTCGCAGTCTTCCTGCCATCTGCCCACAGGATGCAATCTTCTCCAGTCTTCTTTTTCCCCACTTTTCCCTCACTCTGTGCACTTTCCCCACAGCATCACCCCTCTTCCTGCAGCTTTCACTCCAGCCTCCCTGTTCGTTGCAACAGTCTTCCCTATCTGGCCTGTGCCCCACTCACTATGTGGACTTTTATTGTATTGCTGTTTGGCTGCATCAAACATGCTGATCAGGGGTCCTCCGCATGCAACGGATAGGGGGCACAGGGCTCAACAGGAGTGTTTGGGGTTGCCTCTTGAATCTGAAGGTGGGCAAGACACTGAAAGTTCAAGCCAAATACCTAGTTTTGTCTCAGCTCAAGGCCCTCTTGGATGCTTGGGCCCAAAACGAGCTTCAATGAGGCTTTTGCCAGCCACGCTCTAACACATATATTAACCTGTGATGCAAAAACAGAAGGGGGAAATAGATTCACATCTAATGGCTTAATAGCACAATGTGAAATCAGAAAACCTTTTATTTTTCCCAGTTTCTCTGCTTCACCTACTGTATGATACTAGGCAAATACTTTATTTCACTGTACTTCCTTTTTCCTTATTGTATCTGAGAGTGCTTTGAAATATGTGAGGTCAGGTGTATGGTATACAAGTATCTTTCTTGTGTATGACTTTGGTAGACTATAACATTGCTCCATGTAAACATCTAGGCTACGTACACAGTGTACATCCCATCTGACGTCTCTTAATTCGCTAATGGCATGGCGGCAGGGAATTATTATTTTGGCCGTCTACATGGTCACAGAACTCCGAAGTGACTTGAAATACCGTTATATTGTATGCCAGGGGGAACTTTATCCAAAATATGATCAAGCTGAAAGTGAAGTGACCCTCAGTCTTGAGTTGAGTTCACTTTGTAAAGCATGTGTCAGCTTGTGGGCTTGTCCAAGAAACATGAGCTCTCAATGCACATGTTTTTTCACAGGGGAAGAGATTAAGGGCCTGATTTATATTTTGGAGGATAGAATACTCAGTCACAAACGTGATGGATATCTTATTCGCCAAATTACAAATGCCATTGAATATAATGTAATTGTAATAAGGCCATCTCATCCACGGTATTACAAATGCCATAGAATATAATGTAATTGTAATAAGGATGGGATATCCATCACAGTTTGTGACTGAGTATCCCATCCGCCAAAGTATAAATCTGGCCCCAAGTATTTTGCCCATAACCGCAGGATGTTGAGCTGAGGCCAGACTCCAACCTGGTTCTCTGGTTGCAGTTCTAGCCATTAGTCCACATCCCCTTCCCAAGATTTGGGTCAGTAGGGCGTCTCTGAAGCAGGCGTGGCTCGCGGGAGGAAAAAGGGGTGGGGCAGCGCAGCGTGAGGCAGGGAGGGTGAGAGGGGGCGGGGGGAGTTAACCAAAAAAAAAAAAACTTACTATTTTCCCGCACCGCTCCATCCGCTCTGCATATAAACAGAGTTTATTATGTTTTTACTATAAAAGTTTTGCAGCTGCTGCTGCTGGCTGGCGGGCGGGCGACGCTCCTGCTCTGAAGTATTCTAGTATTGAGAATGTAATATGGAGCGAAGGAAGGGGGAGTTGGTGAGCGGGCTTCTCTTGATGATAGTGTGGATACCAGTAAGGAGTCTGTGGGATGTGAAGACTGACACTCTTCGGATACATAGCTACGAAGGAGGGTCTAGTAAATTCACTTCCGCTATATCAACACCTTGCTCAGAGAGCAGTACGCCCACAGCCATTTGTTTATGGCAGGACGAGGAGCTGGCAGGTCAGTAGGATTTTATGTAAAACGCTAGCCATTCTTTCTTAACATGGAATCCCTGCTTTCATGTTAGTTTAGAAATTTAGACAGCCATAAAATACTTACGAAGTGATTTCTTTTTTTCTTGCATTTCCTATTTTAACTTTAACTTTTAAAAAGGGAAAATGATGACAGCCTTGTGGTCAAACACTGGTCAGGTGGTGTCACATCTACCACGAGAATATTCCCATCACGACATATTGCCTGTATTTACATGCTTCTATTTTTTTTTTTTTTAATGGAACGCTTTGGCAGTTGCTGTGGACGTTGGAGGTTTAAACTTCTGCTAGAGTTTGACAGTTAAGTTGCCTCATGTTTGTGGGTGAGTGACTACATCGCGCGCTCGCTGTTCTAACAGTGAAATGGATCCCAGCTTGCCCACTAGGGAGAATGGATCTAAACCCCCTGCGTTTCAGGGCTTTCAGCAACTCGTCTTCTAATTTTGTTCACAATACTCGAGTGGACAACTCATTGAGATGAACTGGAATGGTCCCCAAAACAAACTCTTTTTCAGCTTTCCAATCTTCGTAAGCTTTGTATTAGCGAATCTGAAGAAACAAAGTAAAAAAGCTGCAGGTTTGACAACTTCGCACTGCCCTGGCCAGGACAATAGAACAGGCGCTGGCCAAGCCAGTAGGTTTGGCCTTGGCAAACTAGTGCGGTGATTGTTTTTATTGTAAAAAAAAGGCCACAAAAATATAATGAAGAAGCAAAAAGAAAACATGCTGCTTCCTAAAGATGGCGGCTTGGAATAAACTATTTCAAATGCAAACAAAAAAAAATTCAAATAATTTTATGAGTAAAAAAAATACAATGGCGCTTACTAGCAGGTAAGTGAAAACAACCTTTTTTTTTTTTTTTTTTAGTTTTAATGCACATTACAGGAAAGTATGATTCTCACTGTTGGAAAAAAAATAGTATCATTGGTTTTAAAGTGCATAGAAACAACTGTGGTAAATGATTGTGGTTGACCAGCATTGCCCATACTGTAAGCTGCAATAAGTGCAAGCAAAATGCAATGACAATTAAACAGACCAATGAATAGAGAGCTGACCCAAAAACCTATGCTATGGCTGGTGGAAACAAAACCTGAATGACCGTTCACTTGAACAACGGATGAACACGGTGATCTAGAGATTTGTTTTAATGCTGGGATTTTTTTTTCCCGGTTAATTGAGACTGGTGATATGTAAACATTTAATGCTCACTATAAGCCAGACCGAAAAAAGCAGCCTTGACTACAAGATAAACTGGAAAAACTACGTACGAAACAATTATATATCACTCAGGTATTCACTTTGACGTCGCTTTTATGGCTTCGGCCAAATAAAGTTGATTCTATGGACTCTGGGGGCTCCTTAAGGGACCCCCGGGCATTGTTCCTTCTGAGGTTTTCCGGGCGGCCCAAGCTGCTGCCATCCCTCAGACAGGTTTCTGCCCTCCTGCTGCCTGAACAGCTCAAGCCCAGGCAGGCAGAACAAAAGATTTCGTTTGGGGGAGGGGAGTAATACCCTCTCCATTTGCAAATAGGTGTTACATGGCTTGGGTGGGGTAGCCTCCCCAAGCCACTAGTATGCTTTGAAGGGCACATTTGGTGCCCTCCATGCATAAACCAGTCCACACCGGTTGAGGGACCCCCAGTCCCTATTCTGGTGTGAAACTGGACAATGGAAAGGGGAGTGACCACTCCCTTGTCCATCACCACCCCAGGGGCGGTGCCCAGAGCTCCTCCAGAGGGTCCCTTGACTCTGCCATCTTGAATCCAAGGTAGGCAGAGGCCTCTGGGAGCATCTGAGTGGCCAGGTCAGGCAGAAAATGTCAGAGCCCCCTCCTGATAGGTGGTCAAGGCTATTTAGGGTCTTCCTCTCAGGGGGTCCTCAGATTCGGCTTGCAAGATTCCAGCTTCCTACACCCAGAATCACACAGTGTTTAATGTAACATTGAGGGTGTGTCAGAAATGGGATCTCTAGTTGGCAGCCAGTTTGCACACTGTCCAAACAGGGACCCTCACTCTAGTCAGGATGAGGGAGATGACTGCTCAGATAACCCCTGCTCACCGCCTTGGTAGCTTGGCATGAGCAGTCAGGCTTATCTCGGAAGCAATGTGTAAAGCATTTGCACATAACACACAGTAATGAATGAAAATCCTACAAAAGGACACCACACTAGTTTTAGAAAAATAGCCAATATGTATCTATATAAAACAAGACCAAATACGATAAAACTCCACCATACACTAATAAATATATGAATTCTGCAAGATTTACTCAAAAAAACATCTCCTTGAAGTCGATAGCTCCATCTGGGGCTATCACGGCGGCGTGATCAACAAAACCAACAGTTCAGGCCAGCTGCGGCGCCGCAGGCCAGCTATGGTGTCAGGAAGACCCACAAACAGTACCTTTGGAATTGCAGGGTATCGTGATCCTCGCGGGGAGCTCCGGAGAGCAGAGTTGCTGACGTCACAGTGTCGGTTCCAGAGTCGGCACGGGAGTCGTCGGGCCTTTTAAGTAACACGCCTTGCGGATTGAACTAAGGGCTGATGAAGACAGGAGCACTGGTGTGGATGGCATCAGGGCTCCAGTACGAGCGGGACGATGCGACATGCAGTGCCCACAGGTCACGGTGCAGGCAACGGCTCGGGGATGGTGTCCAGCGGCATCAGTGAGACCAGGGCTGAGGTGTGAAGCAGGGGCAGTGCAACGTGCAGTGTCACCAGGTCACAGTGCAGGCAGCGGCGTTGGTGTCAGCAGGAGCGGCATCGTCAGGGATGCCCAGGCTGCGGTGTGAGCAGGCGATCCCGGAGTGCAGGGCCCACAAGTCACGGTGCAAGCAGCGGCTCAGTGAAGTCATCCGATGATGGCGTCGTTCAGACCAGGGTCGCAGTGCAAAGTGCTGCAATGTGACTACGTGCGCCATCGGCAGGTCATGGTGCAGGCCAGGTGGCGGCGTGGTGGTTTCTCCTCTTGAACAGAACAAAACGAACAAGTTCCTTACCTTTGGTAACGCTTTTTCTGGTGGATACAATAGCTGTGGATTCCTCACCTTATGAATTCACCCTTGCGCCAGCATCCGACGGAAAATCTTCTTCCAAGCTCTCCACGTCGACGTCACAATTTCACGGCTCCACGTGACTCCGTCAGACGTCACTGTGCCAATAGGAGGTCCTCGCCGGCGTGCTGACGTTAGTTTCACCCATTTTTTACGTGCCTTTGAGGCGAACAGGTGAGAACCGACTCCACAATAATTCCAATAAATACATATATACATAAAGCCTTCAAGGTGCAACATAATCAAAACCATCATTTATATATACAGGAAAAATATCAATATATACATACATCTATACAACCACATATCCAAGTGCAATCAGACAGGCAACAGGGAGGCTGGTGGGACTGTGAGGAATCCACAGATAGCTATTGTATCCACCAGAAAATGCGTTACCGAAGGTGTCTGATTACACCAAGAAATCCTGCAACACATATCGTGCAAAATGGCCTTCTCTCCGAACCTCAGAGTCCAAGCAGTAATGCTTTGCAAAGGTATGGAGGGACGCCCAAGTTGGTGCCTTACAAATATCGACCACCGGAATCCCCCTTGCCAGGGACGAAGTAGCAGACTTAGCCATGGTGGAGTGGGCTCTGATACCCTCAGGGGGAACCTTTTTCGCCAACAAGTAGCAGATCTTGATACAAAGGATAACCCACCTGGAGATAGTTCTTTTATGGACTGCTCTGCCCTTCCTCTGTCCAACGTACCCTACGAACAGCTGATCTTCCAGGTGAAAGTCCTTCATCCTTTCAATGTAAAAACTACGCGCCCTTTTAGGGTCCAAGCTGTGAATCCTTTCTTCCTCCTTCGAGGGGTGAGGAGGAGGGTAGAAAGATGGAAGGGTAATAGTCTGTCCTATATGAAAAGGAGTGACAACTTTTAGCAGGAAAGCCGCCCTGGTTTTCAACACCACTTTCTCCGGGAAAAATAAGGCAAAGGGGGGTTTAACAGAAAGAGCTTGGAGCTCACTAACCCGCCTAGCCGAGGTTATGGCAACCAGAAAAACTGTCTTAAGCACTAAAAACCTTAACGGGCAAGAGTGCATGGGCTCAAAAGGTGACCCATCAAAAAGGTCAAACAAGATTTAGGTCCCACTGAGGCACAGGAAAAGGAGTGGGAGGAAACTTATTAAGTAAACCCTTAAGAAACCTAACTACAATAGGTGATTTAAACAATGAGGGCTGATCCGGGAGGCAAAGAAAGGCTGACAGAGCCGCTAAATAACCCTTAACCGTAGCCACTGCACAACCCTTCTTTGCCAAGTCCAAAGCAAATAATAAAATATCAGAAAGGTGGGCCTTCAAAGGGTCAATTTGCTTTTCTCCACACCAAGCCACGAATTTTGCCCACCTGCCGGCATAAATGGTCTTAGTGGAGTGTCGCCTGGCCGATAAAATAATATCCACTACATCTGGTGGGAGAGAAAAGGAACTCAGGTTGCCCCGTTCACTCTCCAGGCATGAAGGTGCAGGCTCTGGAGGTGGGGGTGTAGAACCTGCCCCTGCGACTGAGAGAGGAGGTCTGCCCTGAGAGGTAGACGGAGCAGAATAGTTGGAGAAGGTCCGTGTACCACACCTTTCTTGGCCAATCCAGGGCTATTAAAATAACCTGAGCCCAATCTTGGACCGTGTGAAAAGAAGCTGCCTCCTCCGTAAATTCCCCCGGTGAAGACAAGTCCCATTCCGGGGAAGTATCCAGCCCACAGGCCGACTCCAGGCCCTGATACTCTCCCAAAGGCTCGACAATCTCTCCTTCCTCCAACAACTGCCTTTGATATTCTTCCTCCTTCAAGAGATGCAAGGCCTTCCTGCATGACCTCAATCGAGCCTCCAACCTCGACGTCGACATGGAATTTGCCGATATCAAAGACACCAGCTTCAACACCTGACGAGGAACAGGAGAGGAAGGTTGACTCCGTTCGAATCCATCACTTGGACCCGGCGCCGGCATGGACCCTAATGGCGCTGAAGATGCATGTGGCTCCACCATCAGCTAATGGGGTGATGATATCGGCGCCATAGATCTAGAAGGCGACGTCATGGGATTCACAGGACCTCGAGGTGCCCTCAGCCGGATACAATGGCATAAATGGCGCTGCCTTGTACGGAGCAGGGGAGCCCAACGGAAATGCCAATGGACCCGTGGGACCAGCCGGTGCACCAGCAGGGGCCATGGCGTTGAACATACAAAACTTGGCATTCAAAAATGCAGCTGGACCCGCTCCCGGAGCCGGGAAGGCAGGATACTGCTGGTCTCCCTGTTGCATCTGTGCTTGCTGAACATAGGACTCCTGAGCAGCAGGTGAAAATTGAGGACTGTCCTGAGGTGCCACAACCTCAAAGACGGACAGCGCCGGAGAAGCCTCAGGACTCTGGGGTTGAGGAGTCACCGTCGGACTCAGCTCCCACGTCGCAGACAAGATGGAGATCTTGATCGGCTCTGAGCCGAACGGCGCTGAGAGTCATGACGGCGCTGTTTCTTATGCTTCTTCGAAGAAGCATGGGAAGAGGATCTTCTATGGCTCGTATGACCCTTCTTTTCCTTGGCCAAAAAGAGTTTGGCCTCCCTTTCCTTTAAAGCCTTAGGATTCATGCTCTGGCAAGACGCACACTCCCCGACGTTGTGCTCAGAGCTAAGGCGCCAAAGACAATCGTCATGAGGGTCAGTGACCGACATGCAACCCCCACACTCTCTGCAAGGCTTGAAACCGGACTTCCTAGGGGGAGACATTGTAACTACAAAGAGCAACAAGATGAAACCCTCAACAGAAACAAGAGCTAGGAGAAAACCGTTAGCGTCGAAGGCACGGAAAAAAGGGAACTGACGTCAGCACGCCGGCGAGGACCTCTTATTGGCACGGTGACGTCAGATGGAGTCACGTGGAGCCGTGCAACTGTAAAGTCCTCGTCGACGTGGAGAGCTGGGAAGAAGATTTTCCGTCAGATGCTGGCGCAAGGGTGAATCCATAAGGTGAGGAATCCACAGGTAGTTTGTATCCATCAGAAACACAGTTACCAGTGCTGCAGGTCAAGGAAAATGAAGTCTTTGGTGTCCCTGAGACTTCCAACAGGAAGCAAGCTCTGCTACAAGCCCCTGTAGGACTTTCTTAAGCAGGACACACAGCAAAGTTCACCCTTTGCACTCTTTTCAGGCAGAAGCAGCAACTGCAGGCCAGTCCAGCAAAGCAACACAGCAAAGGGACAGGACTCCTCATTTAGCTCTTTTCCTGGGCAGAGGTTCCTCTCGATTCCAGAAAAATTCTAAATTTCTGATGTTTTGGGTCTTCTTCTTATACCCCTTTCTGCCTTTGAAGTTGGCAAACTTCAAAGCAAAGTCTCACATGTTTGCAAGATCCTTTCTTGTACAGGCCAGGCCCCAGACACACACCAGGGGGTTGGAGACTGCATTGTGTGAGGGCAGGCACAGTCCTTTCAGGTGTGAATGACCACTCCTCCCTCCCCTCTAGCTCAGATGGCTCAACAGGATATGCAGGCCACCCCCCTGCCCCCTTTTGTGTCACTGTCTAGAGAGGTGCAAAACAGCCCAACTGTCAAACTGACCCCGACAGACAATCCACAAATAGGCAGAGTCACCGAATGGTTTAAGCAAGAAAATGCCTACTTTCTAAAAGTGGCATTTTCAAACAGACAATTTAAAAAACAACTTCACTAAAAGATGTATTTTAAAATTGTGAGTTCATAGACCCTAAACTCCACCTTTTTCTCTGCTCTCAAAGGGAATCTGCGCCTTAAGGATATTTAAAGACAGGCCCCATGTTAACCTATGAGAGAGATAGGCCTTGCACAGTGAAAACCGAATTTGGCAGTATTTCGCTGTTAGGACATATAAAACATAATAGTATATGCCCTACCTTAAACATACACTGCGCCCTGCCCCTGGGGCTACCTAGGGCCTACCTTAGGGGTGTCTTACATGTAGTAAAAGGGAAGGTTTAGGCCTGGCAAGTGGGTACACTGGCCAAGTCAAATTGGCAGTTTAAAACTGCACACACAGACACTACAGTGGCAGGTCTGAGCCATTTTACAGAGCTACTAATGTGAGTGGCACAACCTGTGCTGCAGCATTTGATTTACATGCCCTGGGCACCTCTAGTGCACTTTACTAGGGACTTACCAGTAAATAAAATATGTCAGTCATGGATAAACCAATCAACAGTACACTTTACACAGAGAGCATATGCACTTTAGCACTGGTTAGCAGTGGTAAAGTGCCCAGAGTCCTAAAGCCATCAAAAACTGGTCAGAAAAATTAGAGGAAGGAGGCAAAAAGATTGGGGATGACCCTGCAAAAAGGGCCAGGTGCAACAGGGTGAAATTCGTAACCTCGTTGCCCACGTTCAGAATGTGTCAGCTCTACCTGCAAGACCACATCTCCCACCTCTAAACCTTACCACCTGCCATTGTCCAAGAAATTCACCATGAAGCATTTGGAACAGAAGCAGTGAGCGAAGAGCACAAGGGCCTCTCTGCAGAACCAAGCAATGCAAAACATTTTCCCTACTTTATCCTAATAATATAAGGAAGGAAGTAATATCAGAAAGGAAATTTACTCTGTTGCGTAATTATTTCTACGTACTACAAACAGCTTAATATCTTTGGAAAATAAATAATATTTAAGCAATTTAATGAAAAATGATGTTGGGCAAGATGTGGGCTCTCAATGCACAACTACTACCCCAATGTCTCATTCACTGCATCTAGTCCTTTGACCCTTTCTATACGGCACTTCGCTGCCTATGAGGAAGGTGCGTGCTTTAGAAGTTCCACATTTGTATAGGACACCCAGGTGAAACATCATAAAAATAGGAAGGAAGAAAGAAAGGGCCATAGCAGAAGCTATGAACAACTCCCAAATACAGGTGATCCATCACAGAATATGGAAGTGACAACCAGAGTCTGAGGGGAGCACGGTTAAGTACAACTAACAGCATCTGACCAGCCCATCTGCAAACCTGGATGTAAACTCAGGGGTAAAAGGGACCAGAACATGACTCCAAATAGCAGAGCAATGGACCAATGCAAAACAAACCAACCTCAAATCAAACACGAAGCAGTGGCATGTGTAAAGACCACACAAATCAAACCATGAATTGATTCAAGAGCCTGTTACATTGTGCATATACATAACAAGGCACACAATTAAGGTCCTAAATTAGGTAAAAATGCGACATGCTTGGTCTACTAGACCACAGCGCTGCCACAAGCCATAGGCTGGAGCCATTAGGACACCCAACGGGACAAATAGGACTCCAGGTGCCAAGACCACAATGCCCAACTGGATAACCCAAAATGAGAGTCCTATAACTTCACAGACCACCAGAAAAGGTACTGGTGCCCTTATGGTGAAAACCTAGCTCTGAAAAAAGGCTATAGAGCCAGAAACATCACACTAAAAAAAGACCACAGCACCGAGGACCACCACCAGAATCCGTAGGAAGCAGTCCAAAGAGCATCGCCAAACCACAAAGGCAAAGATGGGAATAGCACGAAGCAAAAGTAGTGCAAATTGGAAAATCAACAGACCAAGTATCAAGGAAAGCCACAACCCATGTGACAAGCTGTGCCACTTCAGTGCCAGAGAGGCATAGTCTTAGGTGACAAAGTAGAAAAGATTTTGGTTAGACAGTTCTGGTGCCACCTCCTCGTTGCTACGTATAACATCAAAAAAGGGAATGGTCGGAGAAAAAAAGAAGTTACTTTTGTTGGTTCAACATCAAAAATAGACTGGTCTTCCAAGTTTGAATTACAAAGGCCCCGTTCCTTCCCATCACTCAATGTCACCCAAGATGTTTGGTGTCATCTGCATCACGAGGGAGAGAGGCATAACCTCCATCTAAAGGCTAAAGACCATCAGAGCCTGGAACCCCAGGTTTCATGGTTCAGCCCCAGATACCTGAGAAAAACCTTCATGTCACAAAGCAGCCGGCTTTCAAATCACCTACCAAAGTCCTTTTTTGTCCACTCCCACGCAACCACATTAGGAAGTCGGAGCTTTTCCAGTCTAGGGGCCTACAAATTACTCTCCGACCTTAAGACAGCTGCCTTGTTCCCACCGTGGAAAAGTTCTGGGTAGTCAGAGAGAACTTTCTCAGCTGCATGTGGTAGTAATGAATCAAAAGGCAACAAGTCGATCAGCGCCTGAAGCGATAGTAAAAGCATGGGAAAAAAATATGACCCGAAGGGCTCAGATTTGCCGTTTCAATACAGCCATTTTGTGGTATTGGGTTCCAGACCAAAGAACATCCAGGACAAAAGCCTGACCCAAGAAGCCCATTGTTAAATTCAAAGTCTGCACACCACAGGTGAGGACGAGAGACAATCCACAGTCACAGAAGAATTTAATTCAGTTACTCATTCGCTTTTAGGTGGAGAAATAGGAACATCCTACCAGGAGCTCAAATGTTAGCTCAGCTCGGCTCATCTCAACAGGCAGGGACAGGCTCTTCACCACAAAACATCCCACATGTCCAATACAGAAGGGACACAACACAGCACGCAACACAGGTGAGGCACAGAACACGCCAGAACTTGTTGGGTCCGGAACTTCATAACCCAGTCAAAAACTTTTACCCAAAAGCTGATGCACCTCGCCTTCAAAAACATCAGTAACCACTTCAATGCCACAGAAACTGCTGCTCCGCTTGTGACACCAAAGACTGCATAAACACACCACGACATGAATTCATACATTTGCATGCTGCACACAACACGTGTAATATGACACTGGCACACAGACAAAGAGCACACTCTGCTCACACATCATGGGGGGAAAAAGCAAGGACCCCATGTACAGGGGAGCACAAGCATTTTCCAGATGAGAACTGGTGGCATGCAACACTTTAGGAGTGCCCAAAAACAGGCCTCACTACTGCCAAACATCTATAAGACTTCCAGAAACCTTATCTGGACATGCAGACAGAAGTCACCATTGATCACACAAAAGGTGATGGGGGAGGGGCTGGATGCTTGCAATTTGTCTAACCAGTGGAAATCACTTGGGTAGCATTTCAATCCATATTTCTTTTGCTCACCATGCCACCTCAGTTTGTACCCAGTCATATGCAAATCAGTCTTCACCCTCCTCCAATAGGATCAGTCTGGCCTAACTGCAAAGCCATGTCCTCCCTGTATCGGAACACAAGCAACCCAAGACAAGTTTCCCAGACTGGTTCTAGTCGGTAGAGTGTAACTTGGTTCCGGTGGCACAGTAAGCACAGGACTCAAGTCTGGGTATACTCTTGCAGCCACCCTCGACAACAGGCATGGATGCAACATTTATCAAACAGTGATTAAATATTTGCTTGTAAACACCACCAAAAATTATGAATCAACTCCAGGAGATTTACAGATTGCTTTGTCTCAGAGTTGAAAAAAAAAAACAGACTTTGTAGAAACAAAGTCTCTTGATTAAGACAAATTAAGTGACTACACCTCTCTGAAAAATTTTAAGTGCTCAAGAGAAAAGGTTTTGCCACACGCCTTTTCACATGTCTGAGTCCAGGGTATCAAGACACAGAAAGCCTGTAAGAAAAAGGCAAGGACAAGGGGTGAGGCGTGCTGAAGTGTGTACACTCTTTAACAAACTCAGTATAGACACAAGCACTTGGTCACTCAGTGGCATTGAGACATCCTTTCAAAGATTGGCTTTCTATTAGCAGAAAAATACTCTATTAAAAAATAGGACACTGATCCCACACTCACCACTAAATGGAATGCTTCATCACCGGGGTTGCCTGTAACATCACTTTTTTTTGCTAGATGGGCTAGTGAGGTTGTGAATGTACCAATTTTTTACATTTCATCTGTTACCTGATTAATAGTGTGTTGTGTTTATGCCACGGGATTGATTAGGTGGGAAAACGTTTCCTTTATTCTGATCTCCCCTATACAGGGTTAAAAATGAAGTGGATTGTGTTAAAATGCTTTATTCGGGAAACCTCCCTCCCTCCTTCCTAAAATAAATGTGAGCCTGATGCTCAAACCTGCACTTTTTTCAGAATTCCATAAACATAAAGCAGAGTAACAGTACTTCCAGTGCTGGTCGCCCATGTCATCATGTGCATTAACACCCAAACACACATCACCACAAGTGGCAAAACTGAGAGCAAAACGTGAGGTGTACTCTCAAGAGGAAAGGATATGGTTCAAATCAAATCAGGATTTATTGATCGCAACTACTCACCCGTAAGGCTCTCAAGTCACTGAGCGGGTTTGTCCTCTGTGCTTCAGTTGAAGAGCCAGGTTTTAAGGTCCTTCCTGTATTGAGGTAACAACGGTGACTGCCTGAGGGGCAGGGTGTTCCAGCTCTTTGCCGCGAGATAGGCAAAGGATCTTCCTCCAGCCAAGTTCTTCCATATGCGGGTTACTGTGGGTAGTGCTTGTTGGGCGGAGAGGTCCCATGGGGGAGTGGAAGATGATGTGGTGTTTGAGGTAGGCGGGTCCTAGGTTGTGGAGGGACTTGTATGCGTGGATGAGTTTGAACAAGTTAATTTAAAACGCATCATAAGTTTGATAGTAAAGCTCACCTAGGCAAAGGTTGGCCAGCATACGTCCTATTGTGGTGGGGGGTGGAGGTTCCCTAATAAAGAGGTCAAAACTCAGGGACTTAGTGTTGTCAGAAAGTCAGTGCTTTAAAGCTCCATTCCTGCTGCCTGAGGACGTCAAACCCCTCACTGTCCTGGGCAACATTAAAAATATCATGAAAAACCTTTTATTCAAAATATTGAGACTTCCAAAAGATTCAGGTGGGTTGGCCTTCCGGACTTCCATCTATGCTGTAAAGCGGCCCAGTTACATGTCATTTCCGAATAGTCCCTACGCGAGTCAGACAAGCACTGGCTACACATGGACAGAGCAGTAGTGGGCAGATATATCTTGACGAAATCTGACCGTCTCCCCAATGCATATTTGAGCACACCCACCAAAACAACGCATGAAGTATGGGATGAGGTACTTTGCAGTGTAGAGTGGACCACCGTTCCCTCCCCTTTCACACATCCATTTTAATCCAGCATTCCCCCAGCATTGTACCCGGGATCCTTTGATGCATGGAGGGGGGGAGAATGCCTCACCATTGCTGATCTATTCCATGTGAGGGATATTCTCACTTTTGAGCGCTGCCGGAGAAACTTTCACCTCCCATCGGCGGAACACTACCGCTACACACAATTAAAACACTGGGTACTTCACCTCGACGTTTGGGAGGCGGCCACTAGAGAACTGACTTCAATTGAACGTTTTGCAAGACAAGCAGAGACCTCTAAGGGATGCATATTCTTCATATACTCTCTCCTGCTGTCCACCACTCCTTCACAACCTAGATATAAACGTTTTAGGGAGCAGGTCCTTGTACGAGCCATTTTAGAGACTAGTTGGGGCGGACTTTGGAGAGATATTCGAAGGTTTAACCATTATATTAGCATGCAAGAAGTCCATCATAAACAAATAATACATCTTCCCAACTACATCTGATCTGCGCTGGAAGGGATGTGACCTACTAAGTGACTTTTGCCACATCTGGTGGGATTGCCCTCCATTCGTCCATTCTGGACTGAAATACTTACTTAAATCAAAACGATTCTGAGGTAACAGATTCCAGACAGTCCCAACTTTGCATTACTAGGTTTACAAGATGATATCCTTGAGCACCAAACCAAGGGTGACAGGGCCATCCTATAGTTGTGTCTTGGTGCAGCTAAACTAGCCTTAGCAGTGGCATGAAAGAAAAAAGATGCACCATTACTATCTCAATGTCATGCCAGGCAATCACAATGGAAAGAATGGCTGACATATTTATGGATAATTATAAAAACTTTGAATTCATTTGGGGCCCCTTAGTGCTATATCTGTCCAAAGGTTTGCCCCTATGTGCCTGCCCTACCCGCACAACAGCTCTCCCCCTCTTCCAGTTTTAGAGTGGGGGGCACCAGGTGGACAAATGGGGACCGAAGTTGCCTCCTTGGCCTGATTATCTCGGGCTGTTTCCCCATCACCTGCAATAGTATTTTGATGTTTTAGCCAATGATTCTCAAAAGTACAGAACTTGTTATTTTTGTTCACCCCTTTGGGGGTATTGTTTTTTTTATTGTTCTTGGGGGGAAGGTTCCTGGAGGGGGGTGGGAGTTATTTACATAATTTGTAAAACTGACAGCAATGGTGATTAAATTTGTACTGTACAATGAGAAACATCCCCCAACGGTCGACAAAGGATCACTGAATTTGCTGACCTAGAATAAGGTGGTATTTGAAAAGCCTGCTATTGGCAATGTTAATGTATGCATACAATTAATTAAGAGAACTTTGACAAAAACCTTTAATTCAAACAAGAGGTCTGCCTGCGGAATTTTGCTGTTCTGGTTTCTGCTATTTCAAGCCTAAAGCGAATATGTTAAGTCTTGAACTCATAGCAAAGTCTCTCTAAATGCTTAATTACAGATGGCATAAAACAAGGTATCAAAATATTTTTAGACAGGATAGCATATATAGCTATAAGCCTCTATTTAATCATCATACATTTAAGGTAAGGCACAGTACACATCCTACCACTTTGAACTATCTTCACTATCAAGTGACAGTCAGACATTATACAAAGAGGAGGGCACTCCAAGCAAGTCACTGAGAGGTGTTGACTCCACCCCTATCATTAACTACCTAAAAGTGCCTTTCCCTTTAACATAATATTGCAAGTCAGACCTTTAAAGTTTGGGATGCAATTCACAAAAATACTTGTTAGACGATGTGGTTTTCATGGTGCTACTTATATGAACGTTTACAAGAAGAATACCTGTTAGCTATCTTTTGATAACGCGTCATTTTTGACGCACTGAAATGCACTGTAGTGAATGCCTGGTTTTGAGGGTCATAAAAAGGAATACCTAAAGGCTGACTGCAGATTTTAACCACAATTTATTGGTGGTACCATGCTCATTTTAGGAACTGGGGTGAGATCTAAGGTCATTTTACCCTGTGAAAGGAAAATGTTACTTACCCTTTAAGCATCTGTTTATAGCTTAGAGTGCAGTACATTCACGTGCTCTGCATACTCCTCCCATCTAGTGTTGGGCACAGATGTTCACTCACTCCATGGTAGAGTATAGCACACCGAGTGAGAGTACTATGGAGTTGCGAGTGAAATCAAGATGGTGCACTTGTGAATTGTGAAAAGGGAATTAATTAGTAAAAGAAGACATCTGAAAATAGAGCCACTACGAGAAGTGGGCAGACTCTACAGCACTACACAAAACAAACAGATGCTTACAGGGCACGTAACAGTTTCTGTTCGTAGCACGTGTTGCTGTATTTACAAATGCTCTAAGGAGGGGCCTGTATCTTTGCCCTACATATGGAAGGGCTGTCTTATATGGCCAGAAGGGCCCTCAAGTACATAATGCTGCCTAGGGCAAGGGGCTGTACCTAGTTTCAGGTTTTACTATTAAGCATCCACTCCGCAATATATGAGGACTTTAATTATAGGAAAGCAACCAGGTCATCAACTGAGGGAGAACTTTCCCCCTATACATGGACTTTTGATAGGAGATGAGGCAAATACATTTTTAGGAGAAGTGGAACGTAGCTACTTTAAAAAGGTTACATTTAAAATGGTACAATCTGCATTCAGGATCTGGTCTCAGATCTTTCAAGCGTAAATTGGGGATTGGGCAATATAATTACCACACTCCCCCGTGGAGAACACAGATCCTGTCAGCCATCTTTCATGACAACTATTGTAGCAAATGGGAACAATGTGGAGTATGGAAAATTGTAGACTTTTTAATGTTAATTAATTCAAATCTTGACAAGATGCAAGGGATTTTGGGCTTGAAGGCGGAATTTTTCAAGTTTCTCTAGTTTAGACATTTTTTGTTAAAATGCCCCAGATGGGTAAAAGTAAGGCAACTTTTATAAAAGTGGCCAGCATTAAAGTTGAAAATATCAACTGTACCATTGAATCACATTTGATGTCCCCTTTAATTTGATACCTGGGGGGGGAGAGAAGACTCTCTTCATAGAGCATCTCGGTAAATTAGCAGAATGTAGGATCAGTCAGAACTATCAACACTTAATGAAGCTTATGAAGGACGATTTGGCAAAACAGGCAGATAACGGGAGCCTGCGGCTGGGCATTAACGAAGCACAATTTTATGAGTCTTTGGAATAGGCCAGTTGGTATTATTATCTGCAGGGCTACAGGCTCAACACTAAGACCCCTGTAAGAAAATGGGTGCAATATATATATCTCCTTGGGTCCAGTCTCAGTTATTTGCTTAACCATCAGCTCAACCCTTTGGTAGCTACGGCAAAGAGCAGCAAGGCTTAGCAAAGGAACAATGTGTAAACCATTTAAGAGCACCAAACAATGAAAAGTCACCAAACAAGAAAGACCCAACAACAATTTATAAAAAGAGCATATTTTTATGAATTTTTAGAGTCCTTGATTAAGGACTAAAATCCAGAGATATGAATTTTTAAAGCATTTAAAAACTTTAACATCAAGTGCAAATAGGCACTGGCAAGTCAAAACTTTGCAAACTTCTGAAAACTTCGTAAAAGTTTGTAACACTGAGTTTGGGAACTCTGACCTGGATTGGGCGACCAAATCCACCAGGATAGGGGTCTAGGAGTCGAGAAGGAAAACTTTGAAGTTACCTGGCCATCAGAGCATCTTAGAAGCCACTGACTTCTATGGAGTGGTCCTGATGCCTAGGAACGCCGGCTTAGGGATGCTCAATAGAAGCTCCAGATGCTGTGCGGTCCACAGGGGCAAAGTCCGGTTGAGTCCACAGTCCACAGGTGATTGGGTGCGACTCCGGCCACAGATCTTACGGTCCCGCAAAGTCCTCTATGCAGAGGTCAAAAGGCTACCAAAGCAGACCTTTTGTTTGCGCAACACAGCGGTTCTGGTGCAAACCTTTGGTGGGGGTTTGGAGTTCTTGTGGTCCAACGAATCCTGTCTCTGACATCTCTCACAGGTCCAGCAGACTTGGGTGCAGACTTTGGCTATCTTGGATTCCTTTGTTGGTGCGATCGGCAACTGGTAGCCGCAAAATGTCAGCAAGGGCTATCACTGTCGTTTTGGGCTCTTTCCACTCTTGTGTCCCTGGAGCAGGTTGCAGGGTATCAGCCACCTGAACCTTAGAGCCTCTGCTGTGGATTGGGATGGGAATCAACTTTTCCAAACTCTGCTAGACCTAAGTGCAGCAGATGCAGTCGCTTTGGTGCCACACCATCGCTTCAAAAGGATGCAGCGTGGTCTTCTTGTCCTTGGTACAAATTCAGTGAGTACTGACTTCTTGGGTGCCAGGGGTGCCAATTATATCTCAGCAAAGTGCCCCGAGGGGACAATGTGGTCACTAGCCAATGGGCTAGTAGGTCCCCTCCTAAATGGTGAGAGTTCCAGTGATCTGTGGCATTGGGGTATCCCAGAGTGAACTTTGCAAGACACAACCACCATGGCTGAGGTCTTCCTCGAGTATGAGAACCTTGGTAGCCCATTCCAGGGGGTGTGGCTACCACGGGCAGCATGCCCATGGAAAACTGGTTCTAAAACCGGTCTTCCCTCCTTTGGCCCTGGTTCGACCCTGTCTAGGAGAAACAAAGGACTTCCCTCATGGGAATGTTGTAACAGCAGCTCTTCAAAGGTGGTATCACCCTTTGGTGCCTGCCTTTCAGGCTACCACTCATTGCAGACCATCCCGTGGATGGGGGTTGCACATCCAGTGTGGCAATACCCTTTGTTCTCAGCCTGGGGGTCGTTCACACGTCTCCCAAGGCGCGAAGAAACCTGCCTCAGTCCCTGTGCCTCTCTGAAGCCACTGGACTAGCTGGGTAAAAGTAAGGCAACTTTCATAAAAGTGGCCAGTATTAAAGTTGAAAACATCAACTGTACCATTGAGTCACATTTCATGTCCCTTTAATTTGATACCTCACATGACATGGTTAGGTAGTCTGTGCCAGACGCATTGGAGTGCCAACCTTTAACTCTGCAATTACCTTATAAGGCTACATAAATGGCCTCAGCAAACACCAACACTGGAGGGCTTTGCTATTTGGACATATTGAAAATATATGTATATCTTAACAATATACTGTTTGCCATAGGGCCGCCTTACAGGAGACTTACATATATAGTTAAGGGGCTTAAGGGGACTTAAATATTAGAAGTAATAGAAAAGAGTGCAGTGCATGCACAGCCTTTTCAGTCTGCAATGGCAGCTGTAAGTCTTGTTTTCACTTTGTCTTACACAGAGTGGCACAACCAGTGCTGCCATTTTTGTGTGGACAGCCAGCCTTACATGCCTGTGATACCTGGGTATCATATACTAGGGACTTATAAGTAAGTCAGCACATGCCAATTAGAGGTGTATAATGCAACACATACTTTAGACAAGGGAAAGAACACTGTCACTGAGATCTGGACAGCAGACCTCAGGGCACTCTCAGAGTCGAAAAACAGCAGCTAATAGTCCAAAAAGTTGGGCAAAACCTGCATAAAAAGCCTGTTTAACTTTTATTACACACCTGCAAAAATAGCAACCTGGGGAAGAAGGATTGGTACAACCTGCCTGCAATGCAGCAGTTAAAATGCAGTTCTGGTCCATATGTTTAGCAATTGTGCTAAGTCTGAAGGGCTTTAACAGGGGATCATTGTGTTTTTTAGAGGTTGTTTTGCACATGCGGTTATGCCTTTTACCCCCGCTCATTTTATTAGGGTTGGATGATCAAGAGGTAGCAATCCAGTTCCAATATTTTGTATTTGTGGCTATGGCAGCTGGGATCTGCATTGTTTCAGACTGGCTCGGACCAGATCCTCCTACTTACAATCGAAAGCTGGCTAGATTGCGCTCCATTTTCCATCATGAGAGCAACTTGTAAGGGTGTAGGGGCAGAACTGTGAAATAAGTGGGGTTAGGATCTGGGCACCAGTCTTGGAAAGGTTGGAAAATGGTTCAAAGGAAAGGCAGGGCATGAATTTATGAGAGCATAAAGTCTCTTTTGCCAATATTTATTCAATTCTGATTAAGTATGGTTATATCATGACTGGTGAGATATGCTATCCAAAATGAAATACACTCCGGTGTGTTTTCCCGATTAATTGCTGATTAATTGTTGATATTGCCTGAGCTATCTGTCTAGAAGCTGATTTTCTTTCCCCTTTTGTATCAATTATGCTTGTAAATTGTTACTGTACCTCTTGTGTGCAAAAGGGTGAAGAACTGAATAAAAACAAAAAGAACATAAAAAGGGGCCCAAGGATCCAAATGGATGTTTTCCAAGGTGTAGGAGGTTGGGACCATGCAAGGTTACATGTTTTCTGATCTCTGGAGAATGAAAGCAATGCTGTTTAAATTTTGCTAAGTGGAACCTGCAGAGACAAAACCATCTTTGGTTTATTCATCCTTTGGATCCTAACCAATCTATCCTACTGAGAAACAGAGTTTGTGAATCAATCATGATCATGGGAAGTTCTAATCTTGTCAATGTAGGGAGGGTATCGAAACCAGTAAATGCTTCAGAGTGAATTACTAGATATTAAGGACTGAGCAGGTGTAAAGGGATGTGGACTTAGCACAGGTAAAAGTTACTTGTCTGAGCTTTTGTTTACTATTTCTTACTAGTGCATCGGGTGCATTTAGCTTGCAGGTTTCATATATAGAAAGCAAAAGGGATGACGAAGAAGGCAATTGCACTAAAAACACTGACTTTCTACCATCACAAGGGAATAGAAACATGAAAGAAATGATGGAATGCCCAATAATGAGTCGGAATGCAGGTTATTTCATTTATTATAAGTTATGAATAATACAGCAAGTAAAGAGATCCACTTCAGAAACCATTGCCACCCCTTCAACCACCACAGAATTCCACGACCTCAGAATGTGCTTTGCTGATGTCGACATTATGCAACTGAAAAAAGAAAATAAATACTCAACAAGGCCACTATTTTACCAGGAAAGAAGCAACGGGCCCTAAATGACTCTACAGCAATATGACCACACAGAGCAAGCAAGCCTCCAACAGCTGAGAGTAAGGCATTCAGGCAACAGCCTGGGAAGAGTTCTCAGCAAAGCTATGAAACAGGGCACACAGCTAGGCTGCTTTATTGTAATACACACAAACACATTCTAAATATATATCTCTTTGCAACTTGATTAGAAAAATCTCTGAGTTTAATCCTTTTTTGTTTGAGTTCTGTGCTGCGTTGGTTCAGGTAATGACTTGTTACGGAGGCCAGTGCATCGTGACACAATGCACAGATGCCTCTGAATATAGATGCCAGGTTTCCAGATGATCTCCCGAAAGTGCTCTTACAGAAAGCACGAGTCACATTACAATATGTACCTTTGCTTCCTTAAATCAAAAGTAGATCACACGACACTGGCCAGCATCTTTGGCCACCACAGATGGATGTTAACGTCTCCACTTCAGATGTGAGAGCGAGTCCTATTGCATTGCTGTATTGCACTAGTTAATACTGCTCTTGATCTGCCGGCCCACTTATGTTCTCCACATTGTGCAAAAGGGTTGTATGGGCTACTTCCGCCACGGCGACACAGTCTTGCCAGATCTCTCACCGTTCCTGTGACTCCCAGAGACAGCACTGACTAGTCATGCTACGTCTTCAGCAGTCAGCAGCGGGCTGAACCTTCTGCAACGACCCTTGTACTTACATTTGTCTTTCTATAGATTACAAACTATACTGAAAGGCTGCCCGTATGCTTCCAGAAACAGTGAAGCTGTAGACAAGCTTAAGAACGGTCCTGCTTCTACCTGGTTTTCTAAAGGGAATTTCTGAAACAAATGCCTGCAAATCCGAAAAGCCCTATTTCCTTTTGTTTTCCAGGATCCGTGGAGGCTTTTTACAGTTGGGTCAAAGATTATAATTCTGTAAAATCTCACTTGACAAGTACCTTTTAACTTCTCCACAACCACCTCGTGACATATGCACTAAAGAGATCCAGAAGCTCCTGAACTTGACTCCTAGCTCAAAGAAAACTGAAAGCTGCTAGAAAGCTGGCACTAGGACATTGTAGAAAGCTGGAATTAAAACGGCGGCAGTCATACAGGTGTACCGACATCCAGCCACGGGATTTAATTCACGTACAGCACTATGAGAAAAGAAAACAAAAACTACACGCTGTGGCAACGAAAGATTTGTTGTTTCCCACAAACGAGGTGCTTTTGATGGCATCTACTGCCACTTCCACTGTCATTTGTATATGATAACTAAGCCCTTAAATGAAGTATCATCAGTATAAATGAAGTATCATTGGTTACGTTAGATCTAGGCAACAACTTAACAGCCATATTAATCTTAAGGAAAGGAGGAATTTAAGGATTTAGGAGGATTTGGGTTATTTAGAGAAAACAGTCTTGGTTGGGGTGAAGACACAGATTAGAGTTGTGAAGAGCAGGAAAAGATCCTTTCTGCCATTTTATGATTAACATTCATGCATATGGCTGAGTGCTGTAAAATCAAGATTAGCAGCATTAACGGATTAATCCTTTATAGACGTACATTAAACCATTTTTAAAGGACCCAGGATATTTTAGTCTTACAGGAAAAAGATTCCTTTTTAAATTACTATTAAGCAAACAAAAAATAAAACAGCTTTTCTCTCAGTTTTAATCTCCTTGCCTGCCAGTTGATTATGAAAATATATGTAAGTGTTGATCCCTTGTGCATCAGGTACCATGTTGCAGGTAACGGGATCATCATGTGGTGAAGGCATGCTTCATTGTGCCTGAATAATATGCCTAGCTCTTCAAAAGTGCCTTCTCTTTTACTTGGATTTGGTGGTGGAGTTGTATTACGCCGGAGAGTTTAGCTTATACAGACATTAGCAAGAACAAAAATACTCCTTTTATCTTTGAGTAGCAGGAACAATTTAGTGCTGGACAAAGTTTGACTTTGCAGTTGTGTAAAGGTTTGTGTCAAACTTCGAGACAAGGAGTATTCTGAATGATGGGTACTCACATTACGGAAAACATATGCATAAGTCTACTGAGCTACTTCTGTACTCATCGTGCCCAAAGGTGCCTCCTTGTGAGTTACAAAGGAAGTTTGTCCTTCCTCATAGACTATAAACTGCAAAGCTACAAGGTTAAGCTAGCTAAAATTCTATAATAAAGTAACCACAGTACCTGGGTTATTTGGTGACAATGCAAAGTGTTACCTTTGACAGCTATTCCCTAGGCTGATGTACTCATTCCCATCATCTAAACGTCTAAACATCTAAACGTCCTTCATTATTCACAAACATCTTCTGCCATGTCCCATGGCCAGCCCTGTCTGGTGTCTCCAGTGAGCCTGTTCCAACACCTGCCCTGTGTCAAACTGAAACACACCTTATGTTACTAGGTCCAGATTAGTGGACAGTACCTCATTGTCCTACTAGTTAACTTCAATAGGCCTACCCTAGACCATCTCTTACCATATCATTTTTATCTTCCAGGTTCTGGGTGAAATAATCTGAACAAAATACACATCCAAGCACCTGCTTGATACATTGTACTGCTGGAGCACACCCACTCATTGGCATTTCAAGAACCGGCTTGCACAAGCACAATTAGTTCCTCCAGATCATCTTTTGGTGTTAAGGAAGCATGTCCTGTCCTGCAACTACAGTTTTCAAGCTGCAAACGTCCACAAACGCTCCGTAAACGGAATGGACACAGTTAGTGTTCCAAAGTGGATCCAATGGGTCTTTCAAGTATAGGGTGTTCTGGTTAGGCTTCTGTTATGTTCACTCTTGAAGCTGAAACCAAAATCCACGTGTCAGAGACGAAGGCATGTCTGAGACAAACATACACTCCTTCATTTGCTGGGATATATCTATGCGCTCCAACGATCATGTCTTTTGTGCAAATTGAAAAAACAGTGTGTGGTACTTGTTTTGTATGGGTTTCTATACAAAATAACCCCGATCCGTTCCATTCCACCTTTTTTAAATGTCTATAAATTTATGGTTAACGGAAAGTTAGAAATTTTTATTTACATTAAACTGTTCTTTTACCCTTCCCAAATCAGCATGTAAATCAAACCATTTTACATGTTGTTCAATTCAACATTAATAACGAAACTAAATCTGTCTAACTTAGAGCCCCCCCCATATATTCTATAAATAAATATGGCATTTAACAGAAATCCCATCTTGCATTTTCTAAGACTCCTATAATGCTTCCCTCCGTTCTTTTACAGGTATAAATTAATGTTACACTTTCTCATTTCAATCAGCTGAGGTAAGAATTTTGTTGCCCACAAGTCCTTTATTCAAGTCCACCTAAGGGGGCTCCAGGTTCCAGTTGGACGTATTTTTCTCTTCATCTTCACATAGTTCATGGAAAAGTCCAACCTATAATTCCACCATTCAGCAGTTTTCCACTCGTTCCACCGTTTTTGATGGGAAAGACAGGCGCTACAGCACATCCTGAGCACTGCAGCCTCCTCCAACGGTGAAGCGGAACTCCTGGAGGTTGGACACGCCATGGAAATGGACGAAGGCGCCAGCAACAACGAAGATGTGGAATAGCTGATGGGAGTGGAACTGTAAATACAAAAGGTTGAGATATAAGTAACCTGAAATTAAATGAGTACATTTTCTGTTCTATGTGCATGAATAAAATGCATATGGCGTTAGTCTAAATGGGTGCTAACTGAAGTATAATTGTGGTTAATTAGCTTTACCTGTTTAAGTCTACAATCAAAAAAGTGCACGGGCTACATTCGCATACATTTAATACACCTTTATGATAGTAGTTTAATAACTAAGAGCATATTGTTCACCATATTTTTGAAGCTTTTAGTTTTAACAAATAATTAATGAGCAAGTTACTGGTCTATGTTACAATAACACTATTATTGGGAGCTGTGTGGCACAATGATTTAATTGCTTCTTTCAATCAATGGATATTTCATTAATAATTTGTTACCTCTACGTATTTCCTGAGGAACTAAGCTTTGGTTTAAAAAAAAATAAAAAATCTAAATACAACGAGGGGAAAAGGTAGGAGACACAACAATAAACATAAAAGTAGTTTACGAGAAAATATAAGTTTTCCTCGTCTTATGTTTTACTTTTCTAGGTTTATAAATCAGCTTTTACATGTTTTTAAATATAGACCTGTCCTTTAAGAAGATTAAACATGGAGTGTGAAAAGGTCTCAAATGGGTCTCCGCTATTGAGGTGGATTTTTATACAACAAATGGACTCCAGAGTTCTCCATTTAATTTGAGTATGTTAATAATTTTGCAACAAAGCAGAGCACAATTTCCTGAAAGAAGTAAAGATGGCCACAGATTTCTGTAAAGGCCTAATGCAGATGATATTTCCACAGCAAGTGCAAGCAATAAATGCCACATAGAGGCATATAGCCCAACACATTAGTCAGAGCACGCACACACATGCAAAACCCACAGAAAATACTAATTAGAAGACCAGGCATGTTAATGTACATCATATTTATTCAATTTTACATCCTAACTGGATCTGATGTATCTCTCAAAGATTGTAATGCTTGCATTGAGTACTATCCCGATCATCAAACACAAAACTGCACTGAGCTCTCCCGTAGGTACGCTATTCATTAGAATTTGCTAAAACCCAACCAAGCACTTTTAGACTGCCCAATATGTGCACAACAGAATACAAAAGCCATGTAGCTGGCAAAGTGTTGTCAACTTAACAGCATGGCCCACTCATCGCACATATTAGAACCTATCAATAGAAGTTAAATGTCTCCTTAGCATGGTAACGGCAGTCTTTACCAAAATGTGGCCAGTTTGAGGTTGTACGTGGATCGGTTTTTGCTTGGAATAGAGTTGTTCCTTCATTTTATGGAGGATAGGCTTTACTGAAGCACTCTGTTCTGAATGTGTTGCTGTTTTTTTTTTTTCTTTCGGTGCCATAGCGGTCTTGTGTTTTGGAGCTGAAACTATTGATGTCAAAACTGCTTGTGGTGTTTTTTCCAACACAGAAGCGGTCACTGCTGACTGTGAGGCAGAGGTGGTCGGTGGCAAAGGTGGAGTTCGTTGCTTGGCATCGATGTGGTCAGTTTAGGCTTGTGTTTAAGTGCAGAGGCGAAAAGTGGGGCATCCGAATCTGTTTTCCAGTGCCGACCACAGCCTGTTGGCAGTGGTGGCCCAGTAGCCTTTGTTTCAGTGGAACTTGGGTGTTTCTTGGGCAGAACAGGGGTATCTGTACTTACAGTATGTTGCACTGGAGGGAGATCCTGCATTTTGAGGTCTACCTCTACATCCGAGTCCTTGTTCGAAAAGGCCTCTTCCTCAGCCTCTTGTAGTTCTTCCTCCTTCTCCGGCTCAACATCTTGGTGTTGAAAGATGTCAAGTGTTTCTTCGACCTCCTGTCTCTACATTTCTCTATGGTGTGCTCTTTGGTCCCATAGAGTCTTCTTTGATCGAAAGGACTGACAGGCCTCGCAGCTTCCCTCTGTGGTTGGGATTTAGACAGAGATTGCAGACCTGATGTTGCCCTGTCCATGGGAACTTTGCATGGCACTTTGGACAAAAACGGAAAGGAGTTTGTTCCATTAGCAATTCATTCTCAAGGTCGATGCAATTGAGAAAATGGCGGCACGAAGGGCACGACGCAGAGGGCCTCTGACCGAGCACGTTGATCTGACTGCGATGTTTTCATGGTCCCGAAATGCAAGAGATGGAAGTGAATGCATTTGATAATACCAATGTATATCGGTGGATCCCAAACAGAAAGAGCCCCAAAAAATGGTCTTGACCCTGAGCACGATCGGACCAGACGGTGGAAGAAAACAATCTAACAATGGAGTCAATGCCCATGCGCATTACCAGCACGAGGTCTGACTTGAAAGACTTTACGAAGAAAAATAACTTGCAAACCTCCGGACCCAACAATAGATGGCAGAAGTACGCAGAGCATATGTATCTACAGCCACATATGCCATCAAACATAAGAAAATCCCAAAACGATAATCTAATAATCCTTTCTGCCATCTCCAGCAAGAGGTCTGAAGTGATCTGCTTGCTCTACATCTGAAAGAGGAAAGATTTCTCACTAATTTGGAACGGCTGAAGATGGTTCAAAAAGTAGCATGACTCCCAGTACAGACTGCATGCACTGTAAAAGGCAAAGCAATCTGAAAACACTAAAAAATAATCTCTTCATTTCCTAAGGATACACCGTAAGACCGCTGACCCGCACCCCTCTTTGGGAGGCATTCTAGATAAAGGGAGATGAGTTCTGCAGCATCATCCTGACCATGACCCTTGATATACCTTGACAGGCTGAAGGATGGGATAGCGACAGCTTGATATGAAGCAGTGGTGTTCATTTGTGCAGGAAAGTCAGTCCTGTGACACTTGTCTAAGCAAGACTGAGAAAACAGGGGGAAATGTTTAATCAAACTCTGCTTCAGAACAAATGTTTGTTTTCTACCACACGGCATTTATTCGTGGTTGAGAGACAATCTCCAGTATCGCCTCTAAGTAGAAAAGCATCCAACTTTATGTTTGAGAGTAACAGCACTAATCTGTGCTTTTTTTTCTTCATTTTCTTCTTTCTCCCCATATTCCAATTCCTGGGGATCAAATACTCTTTTCCAGACACCAAAACTCCTCTCTCAGCAGGACTGAGTGATTTAATGGAAGACATTTTGCTTTCTATTTCTTTAAAACATGACTTTAGCAATTGAAGCAAAGTTTTTTTGTTGTTTTTTTAATGACACGGATACTGAACCACCAGAACCAGGCACCAATTGGACTGATTTATTTGTACAGGAGCAATATAAGGAAGCAAGTGAAACCTCCAGTGACAGAGATATGACCAAAAACGTATGAATGTCTTTGTGGCATCCAGCTGACGAAGGGAGCTCCAAGAATTATCAGGCAAAAGGAGCAAAAAAGCGAACTATATCTATGATTCTCCAGCATTGGATCTTTCAGAGATTTGCATGCTTGAATTATTCCCTAATGGCAGAACAATACAAGGTTGTGAATCAATGAAAGATCCAATGCTGGAGAACCTCTTTGTGGCACTCTTCAGACCAAATCCACAAAGAACGAGTGATTGGTTACTGCAGGCCCGCACACCCTGCCAATAGGTGCTCTCGATCAGGTACTTGTAAATGCACATGCCTAAAGTTCTCACTCATGAACAAGCAACAGAGGGTAACTAACAGCAAAAGTAGATACCCACTCAGTGACCACAGTACCAAATATCAAACGTCCAAAGTGTGAATGTTTAGCCCCGGAAACAGTTGACTGATTGGTTAGGGCGTACCCACGGGGCACTCCCACCCTCTAGCTTATACCAGGCATAAATGTGGACCTGTGGAAGATCAGAAGAGGCTGGAACGTGCTGTTTGACACCTAAGAAGAGCCTATGTGACTGGACCTGTTCCTCTCCCTCCTGTACCCAGGACAAATAAGTGGACTCCAAGGATCATAAGGTTGATCTGTTCAAGCAACAGGGATACAATAAGCTACAGAAGGGTCTTTCCTACAACTTCCCAGCTGATCAGTGGCAACTGGACCTGAACTCGATTCTACCCGATTCCCTGTGAGTCTCTTAAGTGCCTCCCCTTGATGTCCTGGGGGATGTTAGAAGTGTACTCTTTTGGTGGAATGGGGCTTAAAGAACAAAGGTTGGAACGTAAACTATTTGACCAAGATGAACTTGGTTAGCGTGCGGTTTCCAGTGAAGTTTCCTCTTTTTCATTGACTTTATGCATAATATTACCATGAAAAATTATACTGTGCACTTCTAACGATTACAACTCTTAAGACAGTTCTAACTTGTCTCAGTTTAGTCAAAGTAATTAGTGTTTGTATTTTAATGGCCCATTTGTAGCGCTAACAGTATGCTGGGCCACTTTGTTTACTAAAATACCAAAAGAAAGCAGTGTCAAGACATCCACAATGAACACAGGAAGCACAGTGCATTAAGAAGTATCAACCAGTGGGCAATCTTGTTTCTCAGGTGCCTTCTGAATAACTCCAGGTGATCCTAAAATGGTAAAGAGCAGCCACAAAAGGCAAGGTTGTATACATAAGGAAGAACCTCAAGACATGGCTCTTCGGATGATATCTAGAAGTACGGTTTAGGCCTATACAAAGGAGTTATTTTGACAGGTCAACTTTCAGTTTTAAAATTTGACAGCCAAGCTACAATGTAAGCCTGGAGACAGGGGTTTTACAGTGTTAATGCAGTGGATAGCATAATGAGTGCTGCAGCCTACTGATAGCATTTAATTTACAGGCCATGGGTACACGTGGTATCATATACTAGGGACTTTTGAGTAAATTAAATGTGCCAATCAAGAGTATACCAATTTTAGCATTTTAAAAGGAGGAGCACATGTATATTACCTCTGGTTACCATGGGTTATGTGCTGAGAGTCCTACAGCTAGCAAAAATAGGGTTCAACAAAAAGCCAAATACAATTTGGGGTGACCCCGCAGAAAGGGCAAATTCCCACCAGCAATGGAATATTCAGAAAACGCAGTTGTTATCGGACGGGATCAACAGAACAGTGAGGCTAGTTGAAAGACTCAAGATTCACCTACATGTTCCGAGTGAAGCATTCTTGTAGTTCTTTTCTGTAAGGTAGGAAAAGTAAACTTTTGACATGCTCCATTTTAACCTCTGAATCTCACCTTAGCAGGTACAAAAGATTCAGGAAGATACCAGGAAATATAAATGTACAATTAACTACCTTTGCCTAGGCTTTTTTGAGAACTCAAAATAGCCTGGCGCTCAATTTTGGCTGCTAGAAAGCAGTGCCATTATTAAATTGCGCTTTTACATCAACTTAAAATTACTGGAAACCAGGGGGTCACTGGGAGACTTGGCAAGCTATCCTACATACTTTCATAGGCCATATTGTGAAAATAAGTTTTCACCTAAAGAAAATGAGCATACAAGTACAAGAAAATGCCTTTTAACAGCTGTGTTGGACAAGGACCAAAATATTTAATATTACCATACACCTCAGGCAACCGCTCAATAACATTCACAGGTAACAATTTGGGAATCTGTCTCAGCTACATAACAGGAAACCATCACTGTCCCTGCTGTGCTGCACCCGTACCGTCCGTGACCATTATGACGTACACACTCGCAATGCTTTTGCGGCTACTTCGTTACTTATACTACAGCACACGGATCAGATCTGTTCCTCTTACCTCGTGCTTCTCCCCTCTTACCCTACGTTCCCGAAAGCTTCATCCAGGCTGAGGCTTGTGCTTGGGCCTGAGACTGGGGTAAGTGGTTAAGTAGGACACTTTTGTGATGGTACCTGGGCTGCTTCACTGCGTCCACCTCATTGGGGAGCCAGTCAACAGGGGTATCTGGGCATTCGAGGTATTGGAAGGGGGGAGAGACTAATTGGGCTTAGAAGTAAGAAAACTGAAAAGTACTATCAGATAATCGAGCAGTGTACCTTACCCAACCATTGCTACTTAATTTGGGCCGGCACTAGGTCACAAAGGATTATTTTGGAATACATTGAACCAAAACTGATTCTACTGTATTGTTGATTAAATACGTCCCGGCAGCAAGAGATTATTCGAGAACATGGCAGGAAAGTGCAGCCACAGTAGTAAGGTCAGTCCAACAACATTTTACATCTTTGTTCAATTGTTTAATGTTGTGATGTTCAAGATAGCGGATTCAAGCCTTGAAAGGGATTGCTCTGTCTTTGTGTGACTCACAGATCCTTTTATCACCTTGTTACGAGACATTCCGACGATCTGGCAATAGATTACACACCGAAGGAGGCTACATCTTTGCTCTTTGGGCCCAACGGGGACATTTTCGCACAGCCTTTACCATGGTGCCAAAAAGACCCAGTATTGGCAGACTCAGAGCACTGGTAGCAAAGTTAACAAGTATTTGCAGTGCAATGGTTCTCACATTTGCTCGAGTTGGGAGCTATTTGCGTTGTAAACTGCTAACTGGACTTTTCTTGCCACATAAATTGAAAATTAAAAGTAAAACAGTTTCACATAAGCAAGCCGATTCACAGCGCCACGGCTACCATGAAGAGACACACAAAAGGAAAAAGAAGTTCGCTCGCAGTCAAACTGCACAGTACTCATAGCGCTTTATCAGACTTTGTTCAGTTATTAACCTCTTTAATCTCTGCACTTTGTTTCCAGTCTCTTAAAATGGACATTCAGGTTGAACTACTATACACCATGGCTAATAATATTGTTGACAAAGGCAATAAAATGAGTAAACGGACCATTCTGATTCTGAGGCATTAGCAGACTCAAAGAAACTTAGTAATCACTGCATGTGTGCCCTATACTAGAAAAGCTTGTAACTCTCCCAAACATGCTTCAAATGTTGGTTGATGTACTGAAGGGTCGGAAACCAGCCAATGCACCATGCACAGGGCAACCCTATTGCTTAAGACAACCTAAATGACACGACATTTAACAATGCTCACCTGGAAAGACGTAAGCCCACAGTTAGACACAATCAAGCAGCATGCCAATCTGAAGAGTCAAACATTGATCAATAATCTCTCATCTCTAGGAAGAACAGGCGAAAGCTTAGAAAGCTAAACAAGATAAAAACCTCTCTTTTAAAAACTGGTGAATAGTACAAGAAACTATCTGTCTGTCCAATTTTTCTACCATCTGAAGATTAATTTGAGGTGGCACAACAGTCAGCCTCGTCACCTTCTGTATCTCCTCCTCCCTTTAACCCCAAAAGCAAACAGTCTGCATTGTTTTAAGTAGTTGCGGTTCGCTGGGCTGTGAAGGGGAGGGGGACGTGGCGCAGGGGGGAAGGGGTGCGGAGGCTGGGTTGGAGAAAGTATGGAGGGAACATTTAATAATAAAACTAAACTAAAATTTAAAAAAACATACCTGCTCCGTTGCTGCCACGCTGCTCCTCTTTCCCTCGTTCCTCCAGGTACAGGCTCCCAGCCTGCCCTGACGCCAATCCTGACGCTGCTCAGACCAGTGTTAGAATTGGCTGGGAGCACCCAGCCAGGTCGCTCCCAGGCAGACTGGGAGCCTGTGCCTGCTCTCTCCAGCCCGGCAACACAGTTGCGGCCTGGAGAGAGCACAGTGCGCATGTGTATTTAGCAGGCCAAACATACATGCACACTGAGGGGA
The DNA here is from genome assembly GCF_031143425.1 of Pleurodeles waltl. NCBI lineage: Eukaryota > Metazoa > Chordata > Amphibia > Caudata > Salamandridae > Pleurodeles > Pleurodeles waltl. The sequence goes on from NC_090442.1 coordinate 195,919,939, forward strand.
GTGCCCAGTGCACTCCCCTCATCTCCGGCATCCCCCATGGCATTGCCACTTTCACAACGAAAGGATAATAAACATAGCACAGGATAGTTTCTGGGGAATTCATCCACAGGCAGATACTCTCTGCCCTAGGCAAACAACATTCTGAATTGTTTACGTGCTCTATGTCCACAGGCTCTGAATGACCGTTATTCATCTCACCACCCCATACAAATGACTCGTACCATCCTTCAAAAACTGTCCATCCTTGGCTACACATTTGCTTCCATTCTGCAGTTTTGAGCCATTTATAAATACAAATTTATTATGAGAATGGAAAGTGATCACTTCCCTCAAATCTTTAAGTGAAATCTCCCAGGCACTGAGCCTAAAACATTTCAACGTGTGGAGTCTTACAATGGTCTTGCTCGGCTAACGAAAATCCTTTGGGATGCTCAAACAATCCCCCAAATTTCATTCTTGAGAGAAACACCTTTGGCAAAGAAGTTTCCATTTCTTTCCGGTACCGATGGAGGTAGGGCTCTGCCAGCTACAATCTAGTCAGCCATAGAGAGGAATGTAACAGAATTTATTGCCAGAAACGTATATCATCTGAATAAGCATCTGTGAAACCAACAACTAGATGCTTCATGAAAGCACTAAACGCTCAAAATAAGGTCCCAATAAAAGCGCAAACAAAACCTTGGTCTTCTGTTTGCACAAAGGCCCATACTAAAGGCCTGAGGCATGCTTACAAGTTAACTAAATGAGAAGCTGAAATGCAATCCAGCAACATGCAATGGCTGGAACTACACACAATAACATATAACTGTCTCTAGAGATTCACGAAAATTCTGGAACTCTGTAAACAAATTAGATCAAACCCAAATGTTATTAACAGAAAGCAGTACCAGTAGGGAGTGACAGGAAAGGCGTATATTAAGTTCTGCATGTCGCCTTGGAAGGGGTAAGTACCTAACATAGCATTACATACAGAATTTACTGTATGGGCTTTCATAGAAATGGTAATTCTAGCCATTAAAAAGTGTAGGTCTGACCGTGCCCAATTGTCCAAAGGTCTTTCTGCAGCACTTTTCAAACTTTCTGGACTAAGTGTTTAAGATTGCTGATGAATGGCAGGTACAATTCTTTAGTATTTTGTTTAAAGCGATTTTATGGAAAGTGATGAGTGCTCCAAACAAGAATCAAACAAGTTGGAGCCAAACTTTAGTAAAGGCACTCCAAAATGTAGATATGATGCCACTCTGGAATTTAGGCTTGCTTCACAATCCGTTTAAGGTGATTTTAAAAAGGGAGGTGAATCGTCTGTCATTTAACAAATCTCTTAACAGTCAATAGTTCTAAAATGCCCATCTGGATGGGGAATTCATACACAAAAGCAGGGCCACAAACATAGCTACCATTTTCTATGAGACAGTCCATAAAAAAAGACTCTCGGATTAAGATTTAGACCATTAGATTTAGTGAGGCTGTACAAAAAATGGAAGAGTGACTGCCCATATGTCATGCATTTTCTAAAATATCAATTCTAATAGGCTGTCTAACTTTTTCTGCATTTACCAAGTCCTAAATAATGTCAAACTTTTTTCTGAAATCTGTATTACTACGATTGTGAGTTAGAATGTGTAGAGTGATTGTTTACAACTGCTTTAATTGCAATGGTGAACTGCTTCTGGCCAGATCTGTAAAATTTGTGTTGGCCACACATGATACATTTCTGGCTGCATTAACAAACATAGACAATAGCCAGTTGCAGGCAACACTGCGCCAGCCCACTAGAGCAAACATTTTAAGGACCTATGAAGCATTCCTATACTATCATGCACTGTACTTGTTTTTATGTAGAGCCTTTAACTGATTGGATTCTGTTAAGCACACATGTAAAACAGTTAGATTTTTTAATTGCTCTTAATTTCGGTTTATTTTTTTGATGGTGTAATGGTTTTAATTATTATGACAATACACATGAAACTCTGCATATCTAGAAAAAAATTACAATCTAGCAAGATTTGCAAGAGGTCAACAGAGAGGACAGAATTCTTCTTTCTTCCTAAAGTCCAGTAACAACATATTAAGCATTTTACTTAGCAGAGTGTGCTCGGACAGACCACTGCTCTTAGAAATCAGTTTTTGATGCTGTCAAATTCAAATGGAGGAAAGCTAGCCAGACGTTCAAGAACCAGGCTTTCAAGGTCAGAATCAAGTTTGAAAGATTAACAAATTTTGCCGAAAAAATCAGAAAAAAGATCAGATGTCCTTCTGCAATGAAAAAAAAGCTCTGATGACATTACAAGAATGCATGAGCTAGAATAGAGCTGTGAGAGACGGGGAACAGTTCTGTGACTGACCAATTGAATTCATCAGTAGGTGTACAAGAACTCTAACCAGGCTCTCCTAGTGGCAAGTTGCAGTTCCAATAAGAATTCTGAGGGATGGATCCGACAGATCCCATTTACAAATGACCAACTAAAAGAAAGAAAAAGAGCAGGAAGAGATGGCTTCCTTTGTTGTGGGCACCTTATAAATGATCCCCATTACTAGCCCGAGCATTAACTCTCCACATCTTCACCTACTCTACATCATCGTTTATACTTGATATGATTATGTTTCTTGGAGCGCCAATTTTAAATACGCTTTTGCTTCCAACATCTAGGGTTTCTTTTCATAACTGGGCAATGACCTTTTTGGGAGTGGATGTGCAGGACAGCCTACCTGCTATACTCAGAACTCCCCATGATTTCACGTGTAGAACAGATCATTGCTTACATGTACTTCACCAGGTTTCAATTCGTGCTTCATCTGGGATAGTAAATGTGATGGGGAGGCATATAGCTCGCTTATGGAATCAATGAGTTGCACTTGCGACACCTGCCTCCTTACCTGCCCCTGTACTGCCCTTACCCACTTCTTTCTCCGTCTTGTAAGTTTGAACTCTGGTCACAATGTAATTCAAGGCATGGATGGTGCTTCTGTGGGTAACGGTGTGAGAGTGACGCACACTATTTGAAGCAATGCTATAGTGAGGTATGCAGTTAATTGTTTAAAGAAAAAAACTCTGCATGATGACACCACAGCACCCACGGTTGGAGGAGAAGAGATAAAATAAAAAATACTTTGTTGGCAAGGATTTTTGAACTACAAAACCATTAGCCTGTGGTAACACTGGGCCCTCAGCAGCGTCAGTAAAAATTGATTAAGAGCGAAGCAATTGTTGGTGGCTCAACTAGACACCAGTAGTCTCGGTATTAACTACGGGGCCTACGCAGACCCATCCGTTTTCAATAGATGTGGCAGTCCTGCTAACTCGAGTTTCCCATCAGCTTCAAAGTATTCAGGTTAATCTACTCAGGTAACAGTCCTGACAACAGGAATAGTTTCATCCGTAAGAGAATCTATTCCAACTGGAAACAGATGTGTGGGGTTTATTAAGATTCAAAATGAGTTTTGCACCTACTACCAAAGCTCTTGTGGCCAGTTGAGAATTGGGAGAGGCTGAGCACAACTTAGCCGAGGAATCAGGCACCACACAAAGAGCGGTTTGTTATCTTTCACTAGGAAACTGAAGTTGCAGAAGGCCTCAACCCACTCACTGGATGCCAACAGGGCAGCCTCATCACTTCACAACACTACTTAAGGCTGAACTTTTTGAGGCAATGTTCGGCTGAAACAGATCGTATAATACAGCAATTGAGCAAAGGTCTCACTACTTAACGAAACACAATCTGAGTGTGCAGAAATCTCTGAATTCTCTCCTCCAACTACAAATCCCATCCATCCTGCTACTATTTATGCCATTCTAGAAGACAAATTGGACATGACCGGGGGGGCACACTGCTGGCTACCACTGTCTTCTATGGCTTAAGACACAGCTAATCTAAGCCTAATTAACCACTAGAAGACTCTCTGCGCTCCAAGGTGCTCTGAAATGGCATCACAGTGCCAGTTCAGCACTTTAAAGCACACTACGGTAATTACATGAGGGCAAGTTGTATCCAAGGATACATCTAATGTTTAAGCACTTTCAGTGACAACACTGCCCCTTCTTTCGAATCTGCAGAAACTGCCCAACATGTGCACTTGCCCACAAGTTAGCTCATGTCAGGTGCTGCTCTGCAGTCATGCACATTGTTATTTCATGCTCTTCACAGTTGCCCCCAGAGTTCCCTCTCTTATATTAAGCACGCACTACACCCTTCCTATTTTAGAGTCTAGTTCAATCCTCCTCTGCTATTTAAAAAAAAAAAAAATCGAACTGTATTTTGTAATCTACTACAAATTTAGGACTTTAGTTGCCGGTATAGCCCAGCTACGAAGGGCTATCAGGCTATTAAAATATTCTGCCACTAGAGGGAAGAATGTTCTAATAAATAAAACAAAATCCTCACTGAGCTGTTGCTGTGAACAAAGAACATTGGAATGTTGTTGCTCCGGGCTTTTACCAGCCAGTAAAAGCCCTGAGCACTCCATTGTCTCCAAGGGAGCTCCCAACATTCCAATGTTCTAATAGAGGTTAAATAATATTTTACTGTTAACTGATTCCAATAACACTCCAATGGCACACTAAAAGCAGGATTCCTACACAGACACTTACCCAGATGTCACATTTTCCAGGGAAGAATCGCTCGGGGATGCGAGCGGCATACAGTAAGGCCCCAGTGATGTAAAGGGTGGCCATGAGAAACAGCCAGCCAACTTGACCCATTGTGGCAGCCTTCAAGAAGCCCTCGGCGATGACAAAGTGCAGAGTGGGGATGATGCCGCTCAGGCCTAGTCCCACAAAAACCCCTAAAACATAAATAAATGAGACAACTGTAGATAGCAACAGACAAAACTAATAAAAGCACAGTTTCTTCACAATGACGGTGTACCTCTTGAAATTTGTGACCTACTCAGCATATGTTCACACCACATTACTACACAATTACAGCAGCAGTACTACCAGAACGGGTCTCAAACGGAAATGTCTTTGCCACATTTCCAGCTGTTCAAATATTTACCTATTATCCATATCCAATTACATTCTAAACATAGGCTAATAATTATTTACATTGCGCACCCAAGAGAAGATACCTGCGAAGCCTGCAAATCCTTCAGGTCCAAGACAGTAGTATGGTAAGATGTCCATGCTAAATGAATGTGTGATAACTTATAAAAGTAACTGGAACACACACGGGTGTCCAGGGAGGAAACAGGGCGCATGTGAATCTACAGCACTGCCAAGAATAGATGCTTACTGGATAAGTAACATTTTCCATTCAAGGCATTGTAGCTGTAAATATACATGCTTAGCATAGATTGAAATGCAGTCCTCCCCAAAGCAGTGGCTAACCTGTAATATTGTACGTAGAACTGCTTGGCCAACATTAGCTTGTTGACGGGCCAGCAAAACAACACAGTAGTGTTTAGTAAATGTATGTGGTGTAGACCATGCAGCTGCTTTACATATGCCAGGTATTAGTATATTTCGTAGAAAGGCCAATGAAGCTCCTTTTTTAAAGAGAGGCGTGAGCTCTAGGAGAACAGGTAGAGTTATTTTAGCTTTTGCATAACATTCATGGATGCATTTGACAAACCAACGTGCAATGTCTTTTTTTTATTTTTTTTTATATAGAAATGGCCCTCCCTTTGCGTGGTTTTGAAAAAGCAACAAAGAGTTGCTGTCTTTTCCTAAATGATTTAGTTCTATCAATATAATACATAAGGGCTCCGTTTTACATCTAGGGTACGTACAGTCCTTTCCGTAATAGAGTCTGGTTTGGGATTAAAAAAATACTGACAAATCAATAAATCGATTAAGGTTGCTGGTTGGGGATAAAAAAATACTGACAATTCAAAAGATCGATTAAGGTGGAATTGAGAGACCACCATTGGAAGCAATTTAGGATTGGTACGTAGAACCACCTTATTTCTATGTAGTTGGAAGAAGGGTGTTAATGCCTGAAGCTCACTGATACGTCTGAGTGAAGTTAATGCAACTCAAAATGATACTTTACAAGATAAAACCTGGAGGGAGTGGAGGGGCTCAAATGGAGGGACACGTAATCTTGTTAGAACAATATTGATTCAAGCAGGGGCAGGTGGCACCCGAGCAGGAATAACTTTTTTGAGCCTTCTAGGAAGGCTTTAACAACGGGAATCCTGAAATGAGAAGTATGTTGTCTATTTTGTAAATAAGCAGCCACTGCCCCCCAGGTGTAGCCTTAGGGATGTAAAAGTTAGACCAGTAGAAGGTAAATGGGATAGATAACAGACAATGTCCTGAACTTTGGAGTGTAATGGGTCATTTTGTTTAGAATGACAGTAGTGGACCAATCTTTTCCACTTTGTAGCATTACAAGAATGGGTAGTTGGTCTGCGTGCTTTGTTAAGAATGTCTATACACGACTGTGGTAGGTTTAAATAACCAAATTTGAGGACTTCAGGAGCCACGTCGCAAGGTTGATGGCTATGGGTTTTGGGTGTCTCATTTCTACATGATTCAGCATGAGAAGGTCCTGCGTGTTCTGCAGTACTTCATGGGGAACTACTGAGAGTTCTAACAGTGTGTGAACCATAGTTGCCGTGCCCATGTGGGAGCTACTATGATGAGGGCTAGAGATGTCTGCTGAAGTTTGCGAACCACAAGTGGATTAGAGCTTTGCCACCATTCCATTATTCAGAGATGGCCTACCAACGAGGGGATATAAAATAGAAAAGTTTAAACATTATGAGCTAATCTAACATTTTTGTTTCTGTAGATGTTGCAGCAGATTGATGTGAAATATGCATGATGCCATTTTAATGTTTTACTACCTATTTCGAGTTCAACTTACACTATCAGAGGGTAACTTCACATCATTAAAGTGGCTTAAAATAGAATTAGACTATATTTGTTGTATATCTGTTCCAAGACATTAGAAAAAGAAAGTCCATATTTAGGACACACATTTTGGACTCTTGTTAATGGTAAAATGTTAGCATTTATTATTTTGCATTTTTATAGAAAAATTACAACCTTGGACAAAAACTAGAAGAAAGCTTTTTGGAAGCGGCTCAACTTATATGTAATAGTTGCTTGTTTTGCGTGTTTATGATGGGTCTTTTTCCCAGGCCGGGTAGATGCGGTTATGTTAGGTTCCTACCCAACATGCACAGGGCTCATTAGAAAATCCTGCATAGTATCAATGCTATGTTACAAAACTGCCAGCAAATAGGCCAGTTAACAACAAATGAAAAGAAATGATAATGCAATAGATTTAGGCTTACTTTCCTATATAGTTTTTTAATAAAAAAGAATGTTAAGCGATCAAAATGCATTTTCTAGTGAGGTGTGCACAAATGCAGCACAACATCAAAGTTGGCTGAATGTATTTTTTTCCAACCAAAAAATGAACAAAATGTATATTTTTTAGCTTGATATATAGCCATCATTCAAGAAAAGTAAGCAAAAAATCATCCGTACAATGGATGCATCAATGCAATTGTGTTCCCTGTGCCCAGTCTCTTTTCACTAAACCAGCACCCACACCGCCAATGTACACCTCTTATTTCCTCCACTGTTTACATGAAACCATCCCTAAGGCACACATCCCTCTGCTTAGTTCACCTAATCAACTAACAAGTTCGTGGCCAAAGGAATCGGACAGGATTGAAAAATAAGGAAGGAGGAAGGAAAAAAAAAAAAGAGAAACGGCGGCCATAACTAGGCCACATAGTACTAGAGCGTGATGGGATAAAACTGCATGGGTGGGCAAGGACCACAGACCATACTAAAACTCACCAAAGTTTAAAAGTCAAGTCCTCAGTGTCAAACGAACACCCAAAAACCTTAGCATTTAACTGGCAATGTTACATTTTTTACTGATTTTTGTAGATTTGAGAAATTAGTAAGGATATTGCATTTGAACACTGTCATGGGGTTCTCAATTATTTTCGAAACTATACTTCAAATGTTACTATACCAAATAATCATAAGACATATGATAGTAACACGGAGGCACCTTGAGCCAGTTTCTTGCTGTTTACAGAATTCTATTATGCACATTCCTACACCAAGTCTCCTGGTGCTGAGAAAATGCTACGTTGAGCCCAATGAAGGGGGCAGAGAATAGAAAACACTGGTCACTTATTCCTCCTTTCCCAAGTTAACTTATATTCACTTAGCATCTCTAGGAAATTATTCCCAAACAGAATAATATCACTTGCAACTCACAATCAAGGTGTGATCTAGGTTCATGGTTTATTACAGGATATTTGGAAAGAGCAATGCTGAGACATCGAGAGAAAGCTGATGCTTACCAGCTCTCACCCCTCGGTACTGAGGAGTGGCAAACAGGTCCCACTGCGAAACGATGATGGCCGCTATGCCTAGCACACAGATGATGATCAGATACACAAAACAGGGCTGGGGGTTGCAATAGAAAGAATAGTACAGCCATGGAACAAAGCTGCCCATAATCAGGAGTGCAATGCCCGAGTAATCCAACCTAGAAAACAGAAAAACATCAAGTTAGGTATTACCATTTTTCACAGTGTACTATCTCTCACATGCCCTCTCCAATTTTATAAATTAGCCTTGAGTAGATTATGTGTGAGCAATTTAAATCTACTAAAACAAATTATTCGATGACAGTGGGAAAACAAAAAAAGCATTGGCAGTGCCAATAGGCCAGGCTTTAAAATAAAGCTGTATGATAATGTGAAGCATCACAATTAAATAACATTGGCATGACTATGCATTAGTGTTGAAGAAAATAACTGTAAAATAACTGTGGTGTAGGTTAAAGTGTGAGGTGAATGTTGCACTGTCAAGCCAGACCTAACATTCATATAAGTCCCTCCTCCCATCTGTGCTGCTGCCAGAGAAAAGCAACTTTAATTTTGCTGGTTTTCTAACACATTTTAATAGCATTACAATATCATGCGGGTGCCCTTGAAAGTCCAACTCATGCATCTAGATAAATAAATAATCAGAATGCTAACAGCTGTGTCGAGGGCAAGCACTTTTTGTGGAAGCACACAACTTCTGCCCAAACAAAAACATGTACTCCCAGCACCTGTTCTGTCACTATCGTTTTAGTATCTACCCAAACGTAATCAGGGTTATACCATGAGGAGTAAAATCACCGTCTTTTAAATTAACTCTTGGAAACTTTATTTTTGCTTGCAGACATATATTTTTAAGATTATTCTTCTCTTCACAATGTTTGTTTGCAAACAGTCCTAAGCGATCATCATCATCCAAATTAACATTGTATGTTTTCAAAACTTTGGGCAACAGATACTTAAATACCAGTGTACACAATGAACCATCTAGAAATGTGCTACGGTGTTCTGTAAACGCGTTAAGAAAGGTAATTTCTATTTTTTCAAGCAAATTTTATAAATTTCCTCTACATATCAATAATGCTGGTGTATTAACAATTCGAACACAGCTAAACGTATAAGCTGTGATACACCAAAACATGAAACATTTTTATGCACATATGACGCTCGGAAGTATGTAGAAAACATCACAGAGCACCAATGTATCTTTCACAAAGGAACCGAAGCTACTAATACAGTTTTCTGGTATTTGATGCTATGCAAATGCTAAGTGATATCTTGGATCCTTTGTGCTCCGGCAGTAGCAATGTTGAACAACAACAAAAATCAGACGTGGTTGCCAGTTAAGTCCATGTTTCAGGTGGCGCATCTTATCTCCAGCTTTGCACCTCTTCATTAATTCTGTCCTCGACAACATCAATGCATTTCTTGAAAACCATGTGAAAACCCACTCAACTGAAACACAACCGTGCAAGGCAAACCCTTCAGCACGCTGGTGCTCCAAAGAACTCTTCAACAACAAACCCTCCACCCGAAAACAGGAAAGAAAATCAGAACCACTGATGATTTCACCCTACTGAAGTCATTTGGCATGTTAAGCCAAGTATTATACGAACACATTCAAAGAATCTGCCAACAAAAGCAGAAGACACTTCACTGCATCAACCTCCTGCATAACCCTCCAATCCAATAATACATGGACAAGTGCAATGCCATCAACTGTTTGTTGAATGGAAATATACAGAAAATATATGGCAAGGCCAAACCTGCTTCTCCTCCGACATCCACTCCTCCGTGCTGCATTCGATAATGATCATCATTAAGAACCCTGTCTTTCAAAGACCTCGCCACTGACATGCTTAACTCCTTTAAAGCCACCACCAAGGATTATATGTTATCCTTCTTTAAATACCTCTCTGGAGAGGCTCTTTTGCTCCTACTCACCCTTGTAAACACTACCCTCCATCAAACCATCCTCCCTGAAGCTTTCAATACAGGTCAGATCCTTACACTCCAGTAGAAGTCCACATTAGACTCTTGCCAACTACCAGCCCAGCACTCATTTTTCTTTCATTGGCAAGGTCATCTAAAAAGTAGTCTATGTAAACTTCACAATCAAATCAATGCCAACCACCTCCTGTACAAATATCAAGCCAGCTCCAGATCATGCTGCAGGACGAAGACAGCTACCTTGCAAATCGCAGATTCCACCCACCTGACAACAGACAGGGAGAATCCTGCCTCCTGATATTACTGATCCTCTCAGTTGCCTCGAACACCACTGACCATGACACACTCATGCATACTGTGAAGTACTGTAAGAGATTCAGTGAAAAGGCAATTCACTCAAACTCCTCTCCCATATCTGAACAATATCAGTTGGTTAATAGGGGCACCTCCGGGTCGAAGAAGACAACCACCCACAGACCATGCCAGGATTACAGGGTGCAACAACGTTCCCAATCATCTTTAGCCTCCATATGTAGCTGCTTGGTGCACTACTCACAGATAATAGCAAAATTCGGATATAAACATATGATGAGCAACTTCATATAAACTCTTCTCGTCAAATGGCTCAAATACTGCCAGCATCTCGATCACACCTAGAGATATCCATCATCTACCTGAAGCTTAACCGCCAAAAAAGAATGCCTGTTATTCTCCAAGAACAACAAGGGACAACTAGTCCAAACCTGGCTTAGAGACATTAATCTGCATGGATTCAAACCCCAAATTTCACACAATCATAAGTAACCAGGATGGGAGAAAAAATAAAGGAAGCAAGGAAGGGGAGTTGGAATAGGTGAATGAAGAACAGAAGGGATGAAAAAGTAAGGAATGAATTGGCGTAAAGCTGATGAGCTATCTTGACATCCTAGTGTCTGGATCGATCATGCCTTCAGGAGGGAAGCAGCTTTTGTAGTGCTGCTGAAGAGGAGACAAAGTTGAAGAACATGTGACAAATTAGGCAATTTATATGCAGATTCCTTATCTTAGAATATTCCCCTGGCATCAGACTGGATCCAGAAAATATTGAGCAGTACCCATGAGTGTGCATCGGATCGCTCCACGTCTGTGTCGTAGGTGTCATCCATGCCAGATGTGGCATGCCCACTGCCTATACAGGCACCACACTCGCATGCTTACAACAGTTTCTTTTCGCGACTGTTTCCGCACCAGAAGCATGGTGCCATGTCACAAGGCTGAATGACCAATGTGCAGATTTTAAGAGCCTAGAAGGACTTTTTTAAGCAGTAAAGTCCAGTTCACAGAATGGAGGGGATGGAAGGATCAGTAAGGAATCTGCAGCTAGGTAGAGCCTCTACCAGATAAGGCATTACGAAAGGTAAGTAATGTGTTCATTTTTTTAGAGACTTTTAGCCTCAGATATGTTCTCTTAGAATAGGCAGCAAAACAATACCTCCCTTGAGGTGGGTCTGTAAATTGACTCAGACCAAAAACTGGAGGACTGAACAGTCAAACTGCCCATCACAATTGCTCTGACTGTCAAGGAAGCAGTGTTTGGGATATATGGGAAGGATGCCAAAATTAGCAGCCTGGCAGATATCCAGGAAGGAACTCCACAAGCAATGCAATAGACACAGCTTTGGCTCTGGTGGAATGAACTTGCAAGCCATCAGAGAGCTATTTCTGGGCCAATGTGCAACAGATCTTAATGCAAAGTATAATCCATCTGGAGATGGTCCAAATCTGCACTGCCTTCTTTGTCCTAGTGAACTCTACAAAGAGATGACAGTCCACCAGATGTTCTTTGGTAAGATCGGCTTAAAATGTCAGTGCCCTTTTAGGGTCCGTGCAGTGAAGTCTCGCTTCCTCTCTGGAGGGGTGAAGTGAAGCAAAGAAAGTTGACAGTGTGATGTTCTGGCCAATGTGAAAGGGTATCAAACCCTGGGCAGAAAAGTGGCACAGGGTCAGAGAACCAGTTTGTCTGGGAAAAAGCTGGTGTACAGATATTGAGCAAAAAGAGCCTACAGCCTGTGACTCTCCTGGCCAATGAGATGACCACCAAAAGACTGTCTTGATTGTCAGAAGTCTGGGAAAACCACTAATCATGGGTTCAAAGGAACACCACATCAAATAGGATAAAACCAAATTAAGTTCCCGTTGGGAATAACAAAAAGTTTGGGAGGAAACATATGCGGAAAACATGTCACAACAGGTGACAAACAGGGAGGGGTGGTCTGGCAACTGCAAGAATACTGAGATGACCAACAGATACCCCCTAACTGTGCCCTGTGCAAAGTCTTGCTGGGTTAAGGACAAAACAAATAACACTTTGGACAGGGGTGCAGAAAGTGGATCAACGTGTTTCTCAGCACACCAAACCACAAATTTGTCCGAACAGCAGGCATATAAAATGTTTGTTGATGGGCACTTGGCGGCCAACGTAATTTCACACACTTCAGGAAGACCCTCAACTGTTGCGGCTCAATCTCCATGCAATTAAGGTGGAGGGTGCACAGGTTCAGGTGCACTACCCTGCCCTGTTGCTGCAGTAGATCCTCCCAAAAGGGCAGTCTGATCGGAGGACAGATGATCATGCTCGGGAGTTCTGGATATCATACTCTCCTCACCCAATCTGAAGCCATCAGGCTGACTTGAGCCCGGTCAGTTCTCATTTTTTTTCAGGACTCAGGGAAGGAGAGGTATTGGCGGGAAGGCATTTAGGAGTTCTGTATACCAGCTTTGTTGGAAATCTTCGAGTGAGAGCCGCTTTAAAACTCCAGTGTGCAAAACTGCTGACATTGAGTGTTCTCCGTGGTGGACAATAGATTTAGTCAAGATTGTCCCCAGTCCTAAAAAAGACCTTTATCCATCTCCGGATGCAGACGCCATTCATGGGTTTTGAGGCATCGACAACTGAGTTTGTCCGTCCTAATGTTTAGAGCTCCCGACAGGTGCTGCATGACCAGGAAAATGTCGTGACATTCCAGCCAAGTCCAACACTGGCACAGGGTCCATGACCCCACTCCGTCCTTCTTGTTGCAATACCACATGGTGTTAGTGTTGTCCGGCAGGCACGGAAATGCACTGGGTTATGAATGGCTCCAATGAAAGGGAACCTCTGAGAAGAGTCAGGTGTCACTTTGGCATGTTGATAGTGAACCCCAGCAAATGCAGGAGGTCCACCGTAGTCTGGAGGTTTCTATGTGCGCCATAGGTGGCTAGGGTTTACCCAGACGTGGGTCCCTTGCTCGCTGCGCCACTGGATTCAAGCTAGCCCAGCTGATGATAGGTGATACCCTGAAAAACCGGCCCCAGGATGCTTATTTACGGTCCAGGGAGGACCTATCTTGGCAGTTCGGGCTGGGCTGCTCCCACGGGAAGCATGATCAAGACAGATTTGCATATGGCTGGGTCCACACTACGGTGATGTGCCGAGCAGAATAACAATGGATTAAACCCAGACCTGTGACTGGGGGTGAGTGACTGAAAAGTTTCAATACTGCATTCATCATTTTTTTTTGTGATTTTGCTATACTGACTTCACTCCAGGACACAGATGAATAGGACATATTCCATTAATTATGATTAAGCTGATGATAAGATATGCGATCCAAAACACTTCCAGAACGTAACTGAACATTACTCTCACCAGCCTTCTAAATAAAATAAGAAAGGAAAACACATATGGCTTTTGGGTCTATAATGTCGGTGGTAATGGGGAAAAGTGGACAGCTTGCTATGAATAACATTAGATTTGAAACAGCTAACATGTACCTGCTGCTGCACCCTCTTCTGCTACTTTACAGCGCTCCTTTCTGCCAAAGTGCAAGAAGAGGCAAAGGTGAACGATCACAAGTGGGCAAAAAAGAATAAAGAAAGGAAAAAAGAGGGGAGGGGTGGAAAGTAAGAAATCACTAAATACAGTATTAAGAATAGAGCTTAAAGAACAAGGAGTGGAGGGAGGAAAGGAAGAAAAGGATGAAAGGGACAGGCCAAGGAGTGAATGGAGGAAGAGAGGAAATAGAGATGAAGTTAAGGGAAGGAAAGCATTAAGAAAGTAAGGGTATGGAAGAAAATGAAGGCAAAATGGGAAGGAAGGAGGAGTGGTGGTTGAAGGAGGAAGTAAAGGAAATAACAAATAGAGTTACAAAATGTGACCTATATGGTAAGTTATGTTGAAACTAGAATATGTAGGTACTGATCTCAGTCTCCCATGCGGCCAAACTGGTGTGACCTGCAGTTATGTTATATTGATTTGTATAGTGCACTAATCACAAGAGAGAGATTATCCGGGTGCTTGTGCAAGAATGTGGTTTGTGGTCCCCATGGTCCTTATTCGTAGAGCCAAGTCTTCAGCTTCAGCTTCCTGTGGAACTCAAGAAGCGAGGAGGATACACTAAGTTGTAGAGGATTATTGTTCCATATCTTTGGTGTGATGCAGGAGAATGAGTGACCTCCAGTTTTGATTTGGCGGATGTGGGGAATGTGTGCGAGCGAGGCAGTGTAGTAATGAATCTCCAGCCGTATGTATTTCTTTTATGATTTATTGTCTCATTTATATAAGAATAATACAGCCCCAACATCTCCAGCAGCACATCTGTAATCCTTTCCTGTTCAGCTCCAGCTCTGTCACCACACACCACATTCCAACTCAGGCTCACATTCTTCCTTTGGCGCGGATCGAGCGCAACTATATACAACCCATACAACACATTTCCCCCCTCATAATAATGCAATTGAATTATAACTAAAAGTTTGTGTTACTACCCTAACAGTTTACTAAGGAAAACAAAAAAAATGTAATGCACTAATCATGAAAATACAAAGCCATTTCTAAAGTAATCATGGAAATATCTAAATGTCACATTCATAATCTCAACATTTTAGACCTCATTCTCACTCTTCCATATTTACTAATTACATTACAGGACTTTGCACCACTTCCTGCTTCCTCCCCTTGGGACTCTTGTAAATTTATATTCTGATGCCAATCCAAAAGGTACCCTAGTAAACTGGTAGCAACCATAAGGAGTGATAAATTCAGTAAGTCTTCGACTTTCCGAATGTAAAACAACCTGATGGTAAGATGAGGTTAGATCAATCGTGGTGAACCAACTCATTCCTTTCGTACGTGCAATCATTTTGTTAATTCTTGGTAGCGGAAATTGGTCCACCATAATGTTCTTATTCAAATCTCTCAGATCAACACATAATCTCAACTAACCATTGGCCTTCTTCACCACAATCAAAGGCGACACCCAATCCAAAGAGTCCACCTGTTCAATGACACCTGCTTGCATCAATTTTTCTAATTCTTTGTACATTTCATCTCTAATACCCAAAGGTATATTCCTAGCTTTGTGTGTCACTGGTACGGCATTATGCTTTAAAACTATTCTGTGTTGGAAATCCGTAAATGTTTGCCAATACCACCCACAAATACCCTGGGATATTTAGCTTTGATAGTATTAGAATCCCAAATCTCTTCTTGCACCACAGACACTGGTTCAGGACTACACGGATTAAGAATAATACCAAGCTTGGCTTGGTCCCACCATCCCAATACTGATGGCCTCGACTTTGACACATACAATTTACATTCAGCCTCTCTGTCCTTAAACAAACAACGTACAATCCTATACCCCAAGATGTCTATAGGTTCTCCAGTAAAACTTCTTGGAGCTATGTCCGAAGGTACCAGCATCTTTTTCAATTTCGGTTCTAATTTATCTCTGCACACCGCTTGGCTGACAATAGTGTAGTGAGATCCAGAATCAGCAACCACACTAACAATTCCCTCTATGGATAAATTACATTTCAGTTTTTGTTCCTCATCCAATTGATCTCTCACATTGAATACACACATATTTATATTGTCATCATCAGACGTAGATGAATCCGAATTGGAGTCTTTCTCCAACAACTTAATGGATTTTTCTTTTTTCTTCTTGCATACTCTTCCGAAATGTCCAACCAAACCGCATTCTGAACATTTTTGGTTCCGCGCCGGACACTTCTTGTCATTAGCGTAGTGACCCATAAATCCACATCTATAACACTTAATCATGGATTTGTCACTCTTAGCCTCAGCTTTCTTTAATTGCCTCTTGACGAGGTTATCTTTTGACTTAGGAATTTCCCGTACATAGTTTGAACTTTTCCTTCCGCTTTTAACTTTATTAATCTGTTCCATAGCTTCCTTCTCCTCTTTCTTTTCAGAAAGCACTGCTTTGGCACATCTTCCAGTTAACTCTGCTTTCCTTACAACTTTCACAACCTCAGATAAGGGTGCTTCTCCTTTTGCCCACAAACAGTCTTGTATAGATGGATTGGCTGCATGCATAACAATTTGGTCTCTGATCATTTCATCATGCAGTGACCCGGATCTACAAGTCAAAGCCAAATCTTTTAAAGCCGATACATATTCCTCGATGGATTCTTCTTTCAATTGTTTCCTATAATAGAATTTATATCTATCAATTGCAACACACACTGTAGGTGTATAGTATCTGTCCAAATCCTCCATAGCATTAGAGAAAACATCACCTTGGCCTTTTGGGCGGGTTTTTTTTTCAATGCGATTATCAATTTTTAAACCTTGTGAGCCCATACAATGTAAAAGGATTTTTTTCTTCTTTGTAGGTGTGAAATCGCCCTCTTCATCACAAATAGCAATATCATTTAGGAAATACTCTTTCCATTCTTGCCACTTGCTTGCATTGTCACCTACTAAAGGTTGAAATGGCTGAGGAGGAGGCAAATTCAATGAGCTATTTGAAGCCATGGCAGAGAAAAATAGCAACCACCAAAGTACAGTGGCACTAGTAGGTTAGAAAAAGGAGTTTCACCCCTCAAATATGGCTCAAAGAGTGACAAAATAAGCACACATGTTCAATGTCGAAAACAAAAAAACAATAGTCCAGTTGTAACACAAAAACTACAATGTTGAAATAAGTTGAGCCATTGTACACAGAAGAAATTCCCAATATGACCGCCAAAATTATCACACAGTCAGTGTTCTAGCAGCCTGGCAGTATTAGAGACGAAGCCCACACAGCTACGATAACCAGTAAGGCTGTACGCGCTTTCACACAGCTCCGGTAACCAAGGAAACAGATATGCCAAATGGGAGCCTCACTCATGCAAGCTGATAAAACGCATTAGCCGGCTTCCAGATACCAACCGAAAGGCTTGGACAGTTGTTCGTATTTGGTAGGTCTTTTCTCCTGAAATAGACCGTATGATCAAATGTCCATTCCTTCGTCAATCATTTGCACGAGCCCCTCAACGATAAGGTTTCTTCGCACTCAGCGCTTCAAGACGTTGGGGCTAATTACGTGTGTTGAGACGGTGTCTCCAGCTCGTCGCCAAATTTGTAGTAATGAATCTCCAGCCATATGTATTTCTTTTATGATTTATTGTCTCATTTATATAATAATACAGCCCCAACATCTCCAGCAGCACATCTGTAATCCTTTCCTGTTCAGCTCCAGCTCGGTCACCACATTCCAACTCACGCTCACATTCTTCCTTTGACGCCATTCTCACATGCGCGGATCACGCGCAACTATATACAACCCATACAACAAGCAGAGTGTAGGTGTCTGGTTGATTGATGAAAGTGTATGCGGATGTTCAGGTATTCTGGTCCTGTGTTGTGCAGGGATTTGTATATGTGTGTGAGAAGTGTGAATTGGCAATTGGCTGCGCTTGTGAATGGGGAGCCAGTGAAGCTTCTTGAGGTGGTGTGATGTGGGTGCGGTGTAGGAGGTCGAGTATGAGACTTGGAGCGATGTTCTGGATGGTCTGGAGTCTGTGTAGGAGTTGTTTGGAGATTCTGGAGTAAAGAGTGTTGCTGTAGTCCAGAATGCTAATGAGGAGTGCTTGCGTGATGGCCAGCCTGGTGTTCTGAGGCAATAATTTGAAGATTTTTCTCAGCATATGTAAGACGTGGAAGCAGGCGGTGCACACTGTATTGATTTGAGCCGTCATGTTGAGCAAGTCCTCTAGGACGATCCCTAGGACTCTTGCGTAGCCTGAGGGTGTTGGTCCTAGCTCCAACGGCCTCCAGGTGACGTCCCATGGGGAGGTCTTGTTGCCAAAGACAAGTAAATCCGTCTTGGGAGAGTTGAGCTCCAGGCGGTTGGCTTGCATCCACTCTTGTACCATGGTAATGCACTTGGTGCAGTTGGTTCTGGCAGTGGTTGTTTTGCTCATCAGAGAAAGGATGAATTGAGTGTCATCGGCGAAGGAGAGGGCAGTGATGTCTTGTGGTCAGATGATATTGGCAAGCAGTGTCATGTATATGTTGAAAAGGGTGGGGCTGAGGGACGATCCCTAAGGGACTCCTCATGTCAATTTCTTGGTCTCTGATGTGAAGGGTGGCAGCCTGTTCCTTTCAGTCTTCAAGGGCGGAAGGAACAGATCCATTTGAGAGCCGAGCCTTGTATGCCCATCTTCTGGAGTTTTATGATGAGGGTGTTAAGAGAGACAGTGTTGAAGGCCGCAGAGTGGTCGAGCAGGATGAGGGCTAAGCGGGAGGAGGTATGCTGTTTTTCATCAGTCCATGATAATTCAAATGTTATCGGTGGCCACAATGAGTGCCATTTTTGTGCTGTGGCTCTTTTGGAATCCCGGTTCAGTGTTGTCTAGCAAGAGTGAAGTTTGAGGTGGGTTGAGAGTTGCTTGTTGATGGCTTTCTCAATCTCTTTAGCTGGATTGGGGAGCAGGGAGATGGGTCGGAAGTTCCTAATTTGATTTCTGCAAGTTTCCATTCATCTAGGAAAGTGGCAGATGTGATGGAGGTGGGTCAGGGTAATGCTGATTACTGATGTTACCTGGTTGTAAATGTGTTGGAAGCATGGGTCCGTTAGAGCCCCTGATTGGATTGTCCGCATGGTTGCGGCTGTGTTGTTTCTGGTGAGGGTTGTCCATTCGGTCAGGTGGTTGTCTTGGCTGGTAGTGGGACGGTCAGCAACTAGTTCTCTAGGGTTGGACTGGTGTGCGAAGTTGCTGTAGATGTTAGCGATTTGGATCTGGAAGAAGTTGGATAGGTTGTCACAGAGGTGCTGGGAGAAAGTGATGTTGGTGACAAGGATTTCACCTCTCCCTCAGCCATTAATGATTACAATGAAAGCAGATTGTGGCTGTGTATAAGTGGTGCGCACTTCCAAAGTATGTGCTACAAGTTAGATCCGAAATATTTCTTCATCAAGTTCCGAATAATGTTCAAAAGAGTGCCCAAGCAGTGTTACACCCAGCCACAGGTTGTGTTAGCTGTGAGCCCATAAGAGTCCACAGTTGTTAGAATAATACAAGAAGGACCACAGCACATCACAAATTCAAAATGGTGTCATTTATTCCTCCATGATAAGTCAGTCAGGGATGCCCGCATAAAGGACATTACCGTAAACCAGTCTGCTGGTAGCCAGGGCTTCGGATTATCATCTAACGTGTCTTAATGGAGAACACCTTGCATAACACCTTTAAGATGGCAAAGCAAAATGCTGACACTGATGTGACCTGCTTCTGGAAGATTTGGTAGGCTGCTCCAAGATCTTTAGGCCACTAATCTTCCAACCTATAGGCTGTTGATTTTCCAAATATAATTACCTCCACTTTGGCGCCATTTAGTTTAAGGCTTTTACTTTACATCGAGTTGGCTACCTGAAGCATGAAAGAGTTCAAATTAGCTTTGGTATTGGAAATGTTACTAAAGATGGAAATAATCAGCTGTGAGTCATCAGCGTAGGAGACTATTTCAAAACTGGGAGATCTGATAATACAAGGGGCCATATAAATGTTAAAGAGGGTCAGGTTCAGAGTACCTCGCAAACTATATGAGAGGTGTTTAAGTGGAACAGGGAGAGCAGAACAGTGCAGGATATCTGAGATAAAAGATATCATCCATTTTTGAGAGAGTTCAGGCAAATGCCACAACCAGGCAGACATATGAGAAGGATGGAATATGAGATGGTGTCAAATACCACCAGCAGAAACGCCCTGTTACAAAATCTGGCAAATGTCCTCAGTGCCTGCCAACAGAGCCGTTTCTGTGCTGTAGGTGGTCCTGCAAATGAATGGGAGTAATCCAATAGGTTTTTCTAGAAGGCAGAAAGTTGTAAATGAACCAACTTTCTCAGTACGTTCACATGGGAAAGTAACAGGGATGTGAGTCTAGAGTTGAGAGGACTTCAGGGTCCGAAGAAATGTTCTTAAGCAAAGGTAGTACCGCTTCATGAGTCCTCTCTTGGAATTTTAATGGTGACAAGGTAAATGAGCAAATTTGGTTGAGGCAGATGAAAAAAACTGAACAAATCTGGTTTGGGCAGATGAAAAACATGCAATATGGGTAAATTCTGTCTGGAAAAATCAGATTTGGTAGATTGCATATCTGCTGTTTTCAAGTCAGTCGGAGCAGACTTGGAAAGAGAGGCCCCACTGGCCAAAACTGATGGCTGATTAATAACCGGAAGAGAATAAGCAAGGGCATGGGATGAAAATGAGTGTATACTTTGCTACTTTTGTCGAGGAAGAACTCAAATAGAGCAGAACAAATGTCTAGCAAGGGGGTGATGCGCTGGGTACTCGTCAAGGGTTTGAAGAAATCCCTGACTATATAAAGGATTTCTGTTAAATAAATCATAACTGCTGTGAATGCGATTGAGAACATTTCAGTGCTGTTTTGTAGATGTGCTTGACTTCTTCCGACCAAGAGCACCTCCAGGTGTGCTCAAGCCACTTGCAACGTTGCTTTAAGTCTCTGAATCCAGCCATATACCATTCAGCAGATGGGGTTTTGTGCTTAATATTGAAAATATTCAAAGGGGCTAGGGAGTGAAGTGCATTAATAGTCCAACGATTAAAACTGTTGACTGCCAAAGAAATGCCAGTCACATCAGCCAGAATTGAAAAGGCTAGCATCTCTTTCAGGCGTCCTCTTTGACCCGTTGCAGGACCTGAATGTGACCTACTATATCAAACTCAGTAGGGAAGTCGGATTGGTCGCTCAATCCGACTTCCTTTGGCGCATTAAAACAAGACAAACTATAGTCCAGACAAAAGAAAATGGAAAAAAACCTATCCCTGGGTTGGTTAAAAACTAAGAGCGGGGGCGGTGACACACCCAGCAAGCTGGATCCCAGAAGAGACGATGAAGCGGCAGGTCATGGCAACAAGCCACTGAATAAAAAGCAAAGAATACCCGCGTGACAATAATGGGCTCTGAGCCGAGTGTAAGTTCGCCAGGGATCTTTTCGAAGCGGACAGCTTATGATGTCGTACAGGGGAGACCTAAAAAGAGTAGGCTCATGTGTTCCCCAGCAGCTTCTAACTGGCATGATTGAGTGAACTAATTCAAGAAGCTGCGATCCACGGCGATTTAAAGAAGTACCTCATTGCTTTCTTTTCACTGCACCCTTCTCCGTGTGCGAGATTAAAGGAGAATGTTTTTCCCACTGGGTAGCTGTTCAAAAAGACTGAAACACGATAAAACGTTTCTTCCTCAATAGAGAGCATCCACAGCAGAACCTATTTATTTGCCAGCGAGTGTGTGTAAGCCGGATATGCAGCGAGATGCCTATGAGGGGGCAGATTTTGCAGTGGCATTGGACTCTGAGGGCCAGGTGACCCAGTCTGCCCTGCTTCAAATGGAGTTACTTTTGAGTCATCTGCACAGATTTCTGTTTCGCGTACCTGTCTGGGCCCATCTGAGGCCCAGCTTGGTGTTTACTAGAGCGGGGTGGGGAGTTGAATCCACAGCCAATTCAGAACAGCCATAACGCTGGCGGCAGCCCACCTTTATTGTGGGCCACAATGTCCTAGTGGCCAGAGTGAGCTAACTTCCGCAAATGGGGGAGTTACAGCACTACCTAGAGTTAAGGCTGCTGGCTGGATTTCATCGTCCCCTTCACTGGTATTGTTCAAGTGATGGAAACCTTCTGGCGTCCAATACCTTTTGTTTGGACTTCATTCCTAATGCAGTGTTGTGGTTTGAAGTGCTGCTGGGCCTCTTGTGTAGTACACAGCAACAGCATGGTCGGTCCTCGCAGAAGTGCGGCCCACAGCACATCTCGAGACTTAATTTATCTGCTGGTAAATTCTACTTGAGCTCCTATGGTGCCTCCACTCGCTTCTGATGGTAGCTAATCCAGTGGCGACCAAAAATGCAAGCCAAGGGACTTTGTCTTTGAAATGTCATTAGGCGTTTATGCAGTTGTTCATTATATTAAAGACTGGAAATGAAACAACAAAGCCTTTCAGGACCGCTCTTCCTGTGTGTCAAGTTTCACTACATCAGTCACTGTGTTAGAGTAAATCACGCTGGTTTTCAATTTATAAAAGCATAACTGCAAGTACTACACTGCTTCATGCCGTGATCAGGGGAGGCAGGGCTAGCTGCAGAAGTTCCAGCTCACAGGCCCTTCCACAAGCCAGATCCCAGGCTGCCAACTCCACCCGACAGACCCTTCAAGACAGACCATGGCGTACACTCGGAAGCCTTGTCAGACAAGGCAGTGTGCACTTTTCCAAGTCTTCCAGATGAGTGACGGTGGCAATCCTCTCCCCCATATAAGCTACAATGGAGTCAAATAGTACTTTCCATTAAGGAAAGCCCCCTCAGTGCGTTCCACCGGGTGATTACAGACAGATCACAGCACAAGCATCCACAAGATACTCAAAAATAGAAACGAAAAACTAAGGGTAAATACATACTGTATTGCTTCGCGCAAAGTCTCCACTTTGCAATTCAAAACAGTTGAATAATTATAATATTGATAGAACTGCATTTGAATGAAGACGTGTGTTAGCGAGTTAAGCAGTGAGTGAAGGAATGATAATTGACTGAATGAGCAAGTGACTGTCCAAGCGAATAAAGGATTGAGCATGTGATGATGTAAGTGAAGCAGTGGGCTAAGGGAGTTAAAGAGTAAGTGTCTGAATGACTGAGCCAGTGGTGAGCATTGCAAATAAGTGAGTGAGTTAAACTTTATGACTGGATAGGCAATTTTGTAATACAGTGAGATAATAAGCAGGTAATCAAGTGACAGGATTAGTGAATAGGTGAGTAAGCAAGTAAGTTAGTGGGCAGGTTTGTAGATAAGTGAAGTATCAAATAAGAGAGTGTTAGCAAGTTAGAAGGGAGGTCAGTCAATAATGAAAATGTCACTTACCCAGTGTACATCTGTTCGTGGCATTAGTCGCTGCAGATTCACATGTTGTGCATAGTCTGCCGTCTGGTGTTGGGTCGGAGTGTTACAAGTTGTTTTTGTTCGAAAAGTCTTTTCGAGTCCCGAGACCGAGGGACTCCTCCTCCTTTGTTCCATTGCGCATGGGCGTCGACTCCATGTTAGATTGTTTTCCCCGCAGAGGGTGAGGTAGGAGTTGTGTATGTTAGTAATAGTGCCCATGCAATGGAATGAATAAGTATGTACCAACTAAGGTTTAAGTAATATATTTACAAATGTACAAATGTTGAAGATAACTTCCAAACGGCTACAGGCTCCCGGGGAGGCGGGTGGGCACATGTAAATCTGCAGCGACTAATGCCACAAACAGATGTACACTGGGTAAGTGACATTTTCAGTTCAGTGGCATGTGTAGCTGCAGATACACATGTTGTGCATAGACTAGTAAGCAGTTATCTCCCCAAAAGCGGTGGCTCAGCCTGTAGGAGTGGAAGTAGTCTGAAATAAAGTTCTTAGTACGGCTTGACCTACTGTGGCTTGTTGTGCGGATAGCACGTCTACACAGTACTGCTTAGTAAATGTGTGAGGCGTAGACCATGTGGCTGCCTTACATATCTCGTTCATTGGAATGTTTCCTAGGAAGGCCATGGTAGCGCCTTTCTTTCTGGTTGAATGTGCCCTTGGTGTAATGGGCAGTTCTCTCTTTGCTTTAAGGTAGCAGGTTTGGATGCACTTAACTATCCATCTGGCTATACCCTGTTTTGATATTGGGTTTCCTGTATGAGGTTTTTGAAATGCAATAAACAGTTGTTTTGTTTTCCTAATTTCTTTTGTTCTGTCAATGTAGTACATTAGTGCTCTTCTGATGTCTAATGTATGTAGTGCCCTTTCAGCTACTGAGTCTGGCTGTGGGAAGAACACTGGTAGTTCTACCGTTTGATTTAAGTGGGACGGCGAAATAACTTTTGGTAAAAATTTTGGATTGGTTCTTAGGACTACTTTATTTTTGTGTATTTGAATAAAAGGTTCTTGTATAGTAAACGCCTGAATTTCACTTACCCTTCTTAGAGATGTGATGGCAATGAGAAATGCAACCTTCCACGTTAAGAATTGCATTTCGCATGAGTGCATGGGTTCAAAAGGTGGGCCCATGAGTCTTGTTAAGACGATGTTGAGGTTCCATGAAGGAACAGGTGGTGTTCTTGGTGGTATAATTCTTTTTAGGCCTTCCATAAACGCTTTAATGACAGGTATCCTAAATAGTGAAGTTGATTGGGTAATCTGCAGGTATGCAGATATTGCTGCGAGGTGTATCTTTATGGAAGAGAAGGCTAGATTTGATTTCTGTAAATGTAGTAAGTATCCCACTACATCCTTTGGAGATGCATGTAATGGTTGAACTTGATTATTATGGCAGTAGCAAACAAATCTTTTCCATTTGCTTGCATAGCAGTGTCTAGTGGATGGTCTTCTAGCTTGTTTTATGACTTCCATACATTCTTGGGTGAGGTTTAAATGTCCGAATTCTAGGATCTCAGGAGCCAGATTGCTAGATTCAGCGATGCTGGGTTTGGATGCCTGATCTGTTGTTTGTGTTGTGTTAACAGATCTGGTCTGTTGGGCAACCTGACATGGGGTACTACTGGCAGGTCTAGTAGTGTAGTGTACCAAGGTTGTCTTGCCCATGTTGGTGCTATTAGTATGAGTTTGAGTTTGTTTTGACTCAATTTGTTTACTAGATATGGAAGGAGAGGGAGAGGGGGAAAAGCGTACGCAAATATCCCTGACCAGTTCATCCATAGAGCAT
This sequence comes from Pleurodeles waltl, assembly GCF_031143425.1. Taxonomy (NCBI): domain Eukaryota; kingdom Metazoa; phylum Chordata; class Amphibia; order Caudata; family Salamandridae; genus Pleurodeles; species Pleurodeles waltl. The sequence goes on from NC_090442.1 coordinate 195,945,202, forward strand.
TGCCTTGAGACTGCCTGTGTGGGTACCTGGATGCGAAGGTTTGGCATTTTGCGTTCTCCTTTGTTGCAAATAGGTCTATTTGAGGTGTCCCCCAAATTTTGAAGTAAGTGTTTAGAATTTGGGGGTGAATCTCCCATTCGTGGACCTGTTGGTGATCTCGAGAGAGATTGTCTGCTAGTTGATTTTGGATCCCTGGAATAAATTGTGCTATTAGGCGAATGTGGTTGTGAATTGCCCATTGCCATATCTTTTGTGCCAGGAGGCACAGCTGTGTCGAGTGTGTTCCCCCCTGTTTGTTTAGATAATACATTGTTGTCATGTTGTCTGTTTTGACAAGAATGTATTTGTGGGTTATGATGGGTTGAAATGCTTTCAACGCTAGGAATACTGCTAACAATTCGAGGTGATTTATATGCAGTTTTGTTTGATGTACGTCCCATTGTCCTTGGATGCTGTGTTGATTGAGGTGTGCTCCCCACCCTGTCATGGAAGCATCTGTTGTTAACACGTATTGTGGCACTGGGTCTTGGAAAGGCCGCCCTTTGTTTAAATTTATACTGTTCCACCATAGAAGCGAGATGTATGTTTGGCGGTCTATCAACACCAGATCTAGAAGGTGACCCTGTGCATGTGACCACTGTGATGCTAGGCACTGTTGTAAGGGCCTCATGTGCAGTCTTGCGTTTGGGACAATGGCTATGCATGAGGACATCATGCCTAGGAGTTTTAATACCGTCTTTGCCTGTATCTTTTGTGTTGGATACATGGCTTGTATAACCTTGTGAAAATTTTGAACCCTTTGTGGACTTGGAGTGGCTATTCCCTTTGTTGTGTTGATTGTCGCTCCTAAGTATTGCTGTGTTTTGAACGGCAGAATGTGAGATTTTGTGTAGTTGATGGAGAAACCGAGTTTGTAGAGGGTTTGTATGACATAATCTGTGTGTTGTGAACACTTTGTTAGGGAGTTGGTCTTGATTAGCCAATCGTCTAGGTACGGGAATACGTGTATTTGCTGCCTTCTGATGTGTGCAGCTACTACTGCTAGGCATTTTGTGAATACTCTTGGTGCGGTTGTTATACCGAACGGCAACACTTTGAATTGGTAATGTATTCCCTTGAATACGAACCTTAGGTATTTCCTGTGCGAGGGATGTATCGGTATGTGGAAATACGCGTCCTTTAGATCTAAGGTTGTCATGTAGTCTTGTTGCTTTAGCAGTGGTAACACGTCTTGTAGCGTGACCATGTGAAAGTGTTCTGATTTGATGTAGGTGTTTAGTGTTCTGAGATCTAGGATTGGTCTCAGTGTTTTGTCCTTTTTTGGTATTAGAAAGTACAGTGAGTAAACTCCTGTGTTTACTTGTGTACATGGTACCAATTCTATTGCGTCCTTTTGTAGTAATGCTTGAACTTCTAGTTCTAGAAGGTCTAAATGTTGTTTTGACATATTCTGTGTTTTTGGTGGGACATTTGTAGGGAGTTGGAGAAATTCTATGCAATAACCATGTCGGATAATTGCTAAGACCCAAGTGTCTGTTGTTATTTCCTCCCAGGATTTGTAAAACTGACTTAGTCTTCCCCCTACTGGTGTTGTGTGAAGGGGTTGAGTGACTTGTGAGTCACTGTTTGGTTGTAGGGGTTTTCGGACTTTGAAATTTTCCCCGGTTTCTAGGGAATTGTCCTCCTCTGTACTGGCCCCGAAAGCCTCCCCTTTGGTACTGTCCCTGGTAGGTAGACGGTGTTGATTGTGAGGTGCTGGCTTGTGTGGCTTGACCCCGAAACCCCCCTCTGAAAGTTGTTTTGCGGAAGGTGCCGAAAGTGCCTCTGCCCTGCGGGGAATAGAGTGCGCCCATGGCCTTGGCTGTGTCAGTGTCCTTTTTCAATTTCTCAATTGCCGTGTCCACTTCGGGTCCAAACAATTGCTGTTCATTGAACGGTATATTGAGCACCGCTTGCTGTATTTCCGGTTTAAAGCCAGATGTGCGCAACCATGCGTGCCTTCTTATGGTTACTGCGGTATTTATTGTTCTTGCAGCTGTGTCCGCTGTGTCCATAGAGGAGCGTATTTGGTTATTGAAGATGTTTTGTCCCTCCTCAACCACTTGTTTTGCCCGTTTTTGAAATTCTTTGGGCAGATGCTCAATGAGATGCTGCATCTCGTCCCAATGGGCTCTATCATATCGCGCTAGGAGCGCCTGAGAGTTCGCGATGCGCCACTGGTTTGCAGCTTGTACTGCGACCCTTTTCCCAGCTGCGTCGAACTTGCGGCTCTCTTCATCCGGAGGTGGTGCCTCGCCTGATGTGTGCGAGTTGGCTCTCTTGCGAGCTGCCCCTACCACGACTGAATCTGGTGGCAGTTGTGAGGTGATAAAAGCAGGGTCCGTGGGCGGTGCTTTATATTTTTTCTCCACCCTTGGAGTTATCGCTCTACTCTTGACCGGTTCTTTGAAGATCTGCTTTGCGTGCCTTAGCATTCCTGGAAGCATAGGCAGGCTTTGGTAGGTGCTATGGGTGGAGGAGAGGGTGTTGAAAAGGAAGTCATCCTCGACAGGTTCTGCGTGTAACGACACGTTATGGAACTCTGCTGCCCTAGCTACCACCTGTGCATACGCTGTGCTGTCCTCAGGTGGCGAGGGCTTGGTAGGGTACGACTCAGGACTATTGTCTGATACTGGGGCGTCGTATAGGTCCCAAGCGTCTTGGTCATCTTGGCTCATGGTGGTATGAGCCGGTGAATGTGACGGAGTCTGTGCCGGTGATGTGTGAGTTACAGGTGGAGGAGAGGGTGGCGGAGTTACCTTCTTCACCATTTTTTGTGGTGTTTGTTCTTGAGTTTGGAACTCGAGTCTCCTTTTTCTCCTGATTGGGGGAAGAGTGCTGATTTTCCCTGTCCCACTTTGTATGAAGATCCGCTTTTGTGTGTGGTCTACATCAGTGGTCTGTAACTCTTCTTCAAATCTGTGTTTGCGCATTTGAGAGGACAGTGATTGTTCCTTTGTATATGAGCTGGCAGTTGGTTCGGTTGCTGGTCGTTTTGGCACCGAAACTGTGTCTCTGCTTGTTTTCGGCTCCGAGGCGAATTTTTTCTTTTTCGGCGTCGAGCTTTCTCGGAGTCGATCTTCCTCGGTGCCGCTGTCTCTGCGCCGAGCAGCTTCGGTTCCGCTGTCTCGGCGTCGATCTTTTTCGGCAGCACTTTCTCGGTCCCGAGATTGCTGCGTGCCTGTGTCTCGACCAGAGTCGGACGATCTCGGCACCAGTTCGGCCTTTTTCGGTGCCGATGGACGGTCACCTACTTTATGGGTTGAGCCATGGCCTGTTGGCAGTGGCGTCCCCTGGGCCTTGTCTGTTTTCTTGTGTGGTGCTTGCTTCGATGTCTTACTCACGGTTTCTTCGACGTCGAATTCCTCCGAGTCCGATTCATGGATGGAGAAGGCTTCCTCTTCTTCTCCTTGTCCCTCGAACTCTCGGTGTCCTGACGGCGTGGACGCCATCTGCAATCTTCTGGCTCGCCGGTCACGGAGCGCTTTTCGGAACCGAAACGCACGACAGGCCTCACACGTTTCTTCCTTGTGCTCGGGCGACAGGCACAAGTTACAGACCAAATGTTGGTCTGTATATGGATAATTATTGTGGCATTTAGGACAGAATCGGAACGGGGTCCGTTCCATCAGTGTCGATGTTACACGCGGTCAGGCCGACCAGGCCCCGACGGGGGATCGAAATTACCCCGAAGGGCTACCGGAGCTCTTCACGATTCGGTGTCGATTCTATTCTTACCCGATCCCGAGCGAAACAATACCGACGTAGTTTTCCGAAGTTAAGACTATCTTTCCGTCCCGAAACCCGGAGCGAAAAGGAACACGTCCGAACCCGATGGCGGAAAAAAAACAATCTAACATGGAGTCGACGCCCATGCGCAATGGAACAAAGGAGGAGGAGTCCCTCGGTCTCGGGACTCGAAAAGACTTCTTCGAACAAAAACAACTTGTAACACTCCGACCCAACACCAGACGGCGGACTATGCACAACATGTGTATCTGCAGCTACACATGCCACCGAACCTGAATTACTTTTCGAGTGCTTGAGAAAATCCCCAAGTAGTCCAATGAGACAGTGTGATGGAGCATGGCGTCAAGCTGAAGTTGACACACAGACGATGTCAGGTGTGACAGGCATCTTTCATTGTCGGTCCCAAAACAGTGTACCTGCTGGTGCACGATGCAGTAAATTCCATAAAATACACAATAATAGCGTATGCAGTACGCTATCCCCAAAAAACGCACCCTATGAATAAAGAATACTGCAGAAGGAAGTCTAGGTAGGGTAACCCTAAGGCAGACAGCCTTCACCAGAACCAAATACAAAACAGAACTCTGTGCATTCTTCAAAAGAAAAAAAATAACCGCACAAAAACACAATTTATTTATTTGCTTTTGAACACTGTCTTTCGGACTGGGATCTTCTAGATATGACATTCTGCAGATGGGTAATACATTCTGCAACTCCCTAACCCCTCTAAAAACAAAACGCAAACACACTGCAAAATAAAATATGATGTAGTAATATTAACACTTACCTAAAAATGTTTCTTCATGTGCTGAGCTTAGCGTGAGCACACATTCCAAGTTATGAGGAACGACAATGTGGAAAATACTCGTATTGTAAGGACAATATTACCCTGTAAGCATCTGCTCATCGCATGTAGTGCTGTTGATGCACATGCTGTGCTTAGTCCTGCCATCAGGTGTTGGGCCTGGATGTGTGCAAGTTGTTTTTGTTCAAAAAAGTCTTTAGAGTCACAAGGTAGTGCGACTTCTCCGCTTGGTGATGATGTGCATGTTCATCAACTCCATTGTTAGACTGTTTTCCCACTCGACGGGTGAGGATGATAAATTTATTTCGAGGCATGAATGGTTGCAGACACCCATGCTGTGCATAAACGGTAAAGCAGTCTGCCAAAAAAGCAGTGGCTAGCCTGTGAGTGTTGCAGCCAATTGGAAAATTGTACGAAGTATTGCCTAACCAACATTAGCTTGTTGGTGTGTAATAACATCCACCCAGCAGAGTTTTGCGACAGTGTGGTGTTTGCCAGGAAGCTGCACTGCATATATCAGCTACAGGGATGTTCCGCAGGAAAGCTACAGAGGCTCCTTTCTTTCAAGTAGAGAACGCTCTAGGAGGAGTGGAAGAATCCTGTTGGCTTTAACATAACATGTTTGAATGTGTTTAACTATCGATCTGGCAATGCCTGACTTGGATACAGAATTTCCTTTATGGGATTCGAAGAAAGCAACAAAACGTTGCTGTGTGGCCTAGTTCTATCAATGTAGTACACCAGGGCTTGTTCTAAAGTATGGAGATCCTGTTCCGCAACTGAATCAGGTTGAGGGGAAAAACACAGGTAGGTCAACTGACTGATTAAGATGGAAATGAGACACTACCTTAGGGGGGAATTTGGGGCTGGTGGAGAGGACAGCCCTAATCCTATGTACTTGGAAGATAATGGAGGAGGACTTGTGGGTGGAGTTGTTTGGTGAGAATGGTCTGGGATAGCTGTGGAGAGTATGTACCCCTTGTTTCTGAAAGCAGAAGATTGCGGCCATGTCGTCTGTCCGAACAAGAACAATTTTGCCCACACGTGAGGTAGGAAAGCCTTCAATGGCAGGTGAACGGCTAGAAGCTCCAGAAAGTTGATGAGGTGACCTTGGTATTTGGTCTCCCACTGACACTTTACAGTCAGATCCTGAAAGTGTGTATCCCATCTAATAAGGAAGGTATTCGTTGTAACAATCGTCTGCGGAACAGGGTCAAGAAAAGGCCACCCTTGCAACAAGTTGTTGGTGTTCCACCACTGCAGAGAGTGATGAGTGTGGCTACCTGTCAACACTAGATCATCCCAATAACCTTCTGCCTGACACCACTGTTGCACCAAACATTCATGCAATAGAAGCATGTGAAGCCTGGCATGAAGTACTATGGCAATGCAGAAGGTCATAATGCCTAGGAGGCGCTTGACTGTCCTGTCTGAGACCTGGCGGTCTGGTTAGAACAGATGGATCAGTGCTTGAAAGAAGAGGATCCTGGTAGAATTTAGATAGGCTACGTCTACCTCCATGTTGAGAACAGACCCTAGGTAAGGCTTGCTCTGTAGGGGCTGAAAGTGGACGTTTGAGACCTTGATGGTAAAGCCTAAGCAATGAAATAGATCTATAATGACCTGCATGTGTGTGGGGAGCTGCTGGCAGGTGGTACTTTTTATAAGCCAATCGTTCAGATATGGGAAAACATGGATGCCTTGTCTGAGGAGGTATGCAGCTACAATGGCAAAGGGACTTGGTGAACACCCGAGGTGTAGTAGTGACCTCAAAGGGGAGCCCTTTGAACTGGTAGTGCTTTTCCCTGACCAGAAATCTGAGACACCGATGAGGAGCTGGGTGTATTGGGATGTGGAAATAGTCATCCTTTAGGTCGAGCAGAGCTAAAAAGTCATCTTGCTGGAGAAGCGGAATGACATCCTGAAAGGTTACCGTGTGAAAATGCTGTGACAGGATGTATTTGTTTAGGGGCCTTAGATCCAGAATGGGTTCGAGTGACCCGTCTGCTTAGGGTATTGGGAAGGATTGCGAGTACACTCCTGTACCTTGATGAAGGTGGGGGGGCAGGTTCCATAGCTGCTTTGAGGAGGAGGGCTATGACTTCCTCCTTTAATAGCGATTAATGTTCTGGTGAGAGTCTGTTTTTGCGAGGTGGAATAGTGGGAAGCATGGAAGACAGATCCAGACAATAATCATGTTGGATAATATCCAACACCCACTGATATGAGGTGACAGTTTGCCATGTGGTAAAGAAGCCTTGTAGGCGTCCTCCAACAGGTGTTGTGTGGTCGGGGAAGAAGAGACAAGTAAGGGTTTGGTGGCAGGTGTTACTCCCTTTGGGGAGCTACCATAACCTCTACCTCTGGAATATTTGCCCCTTTAGGACCCTCTAAAATAACCACTGGGATAGGATTACTGGTCCTGGGTGTGCTGATAGGATGTGGAGGCTTCAGGGGAGGTGGTCTTTGAGTCTCCATGGTGAAGGGTGTGGCGAAAGAAGATAAGGGGAGCGGGTGTTTGCAGTGCACCCATCGCTTTTGCTGTCTCCTTATCCTTTTTTATTTTTTCCAAAGCTTGGCCCACTTGTGGACCAAAAAGGTGGTCACGGTCAAAGGGCATGTTCAGCAGATTCTACTGATCTTCTGGCTTAAAGCCAAAGATACTGAATCATGAGTGTCTGAATGCTAGTATTTACCCACCCCTCCGGCAGCTGTGCCAGTTGAGTCTAGGGCACAACAAATGGAAGTGCTGGAAATAAGGTTGCCCTCAGAGGCTATATTTTAACTGCGGTTTGTACGCTCTTCAAGGAGGTATTGGAGAAGCTCCTCTATTTCGTGCCAGTGGGAAGTTGTAGCTTGCAGGAAGACCAACAGAATTTGCAATGCGCCAGTGGTTGGCCGACTGTGTAGCTACAGGTTTCCCTGACGCATTTATACATTCACTTTCCTTATCTGGTGGCAGGGCACCTTCGCTGGCCTGGGAGGGACTCGCTTACAGGCAGTGGTGATTAATAAGGAGTCAGGTGGCAGCTAACCACGTATAGATATGGGGTCAGATGATTTGATTTGATTTTTGAATTTTGTAAAGCGCTCTAATTCCCTAGAACGTCTTGGTGCAGCTTCTAAAAAGGTGATATGCAAAAGGCGAAAAAGATACAGTGTTAATGTGGAAAAAGTCAGGTTTAAAAAAAAAAAAAATGTAAAGGATCACAGATTGGGACTATGTTTTAGTGTTAAGAGACGCAAGTTCCACAACTTTGCTGTACCTACAATGAAGCTTCTCCTGCCCCAGTGAGCTCCTTTGGTTCTGGGAACAACTAGGAGCTTAGGAGGGGCTTGTCTTAAAACCCTTGATTGGGTGCCCCTAGGTTAAGCGATGTCTCAGGTAATCTGGACCATCATTATGAAGCACTTTAAAGGCTATACATAATGATTTGAATTTAATTATTTTGTCAACTGGAAACCAGTGTAATTTAGTCAAGCTCTGGGACACAGATTGATGCTTAGGGATGCTGAGGAGTAAATGTGCAACTGCATTTTGTGGTATAAATAAGTTTCTGCAGAATTTTTTTTTGAATATTTAGAAATAATGCATTCATACATAGCTGTGTTTTGTAGCATCTGTAGTTTCAGCAGAAATCGTTTTTTAATAAATAGAAATAATGCATTTCCATAATCAAGTTTGAACAGGGCTAGGGCAGTCACAACCGTCTTCCGGAGGTCAGATGGAATGAAGGGACACATCTTCCTAATCATATTTAGGATAAAAAGACTGAAAAGACTGATGTGCCCAGGGCATTAAGCCGATCTTTGAAGGTCAGTCTGCTACTGAATATAATCCCTAGATTCCTCACCTTACTCACTGGCGAAGGTAGGGATCCTGTGTCCCTAGGCCAACAAGTAGATGAGCAAAAAGAAGTATCATTGCCCACGAGGAAAACATCAGTTTTCCCGCAGTAAAGTTTTAGGCAATTAATCTTCATCCACTCATTGATAGGAGTCATACAGATGTTAAAGTGTTAGGCTGTTTCCTCTGGATAGCTGGACAGATGATTATCTGGGTGTCATCAGCATTCAGAGATTACTAAAAAGGCAAAAGATCTGATGAGCCTTGCCAGTGGGGTCACAAAGACTGAAGAGGGTGGGGCTCAAGAGAGTGGTACCCCCACATGGCAGCCTGAACCTGTAATCTCCCAGTGCCATGTGTTGCTCCCTATCTAAAAAGAAGGATGTGAGAACTTTGAGGGCAGTCCCTTTTAGTCCAAGCTCACAGAGCGGGTCAATTAAAATGGTATGATTGACCGTGTTGAAAGCTGCTGAGAGATATAATTGGATCAAGGCTGCATTCCCCATTCGAGGATAGTTCTCAAATCTTCAAATGCTGCATTAAGGGTAGTCTCTGTGCTATGAGCATCTCTGAAGCCAAATTGTGTTTGGTCCAGGAGTTTATACACTTTTATGAAGGACGTGAGTAAGATGTTTAGTGCATTTTCAAAGACTTTAGATGGAAATGGCAGTCCGGAGATGGGCCTATAATTACTGGGTTCCAATGGGTCCAGGTTATGTTTATTTTTTTTATTAGTGGTAGAATGGATGCAGTCTTCCATTTGGCCATAAAGAGTCCTTTCTTGTAAATTTCTTTAAATACCTTAGCCAATTGGTCACTCACAATTACTGGTGCAAATGTACTATCCTTGGCGTGCAAGGATCTAATGGTGAGCCAGATTTTTTGTATTCCCTAATTTTAGAACCTGCTCCGTGGAGAAAATGTCTCCAGCAGTTTGGTGGTAGGGAGTGTTTCAATAGCTGATTGAGCTTCTGTAGTGTTTTGTTTTTTTAATAGAGAAAGTGTCCACTTTGGTCTGAAAACATTTTGCTAGAGAGTTACAAAAATCAAGACTACAATTATTGAGTAGATTCTGGTACTTTGGCTTGACTTTTTACCATGGTGAATAGACTTTTTGTTTTTTTAAGTATTTACTTTTCTCTTCCCTAATTAGAATTTTGTAATCCGCGATGGACCATGATTATATATATTTTTTTTTTATCTAGTGGGTCGTAATTGTATCTCCACTTCCTTTTTTTTTTTTCCAACAAAGCTGTTTTTGTATTCTAAGTTTTTCAGTGAACCATGGCTTGGAAGGGGTGTTTCTCCTATTTAAAAAGGATCCTCCCAGAACCAGTGACACTACCGTCTCCTGATCCAGTAGCAATAGGTAAGGGTTGCTGAATTTGAATCTGATTTGACATTTGGCTTAGTGTTGGATAGTAATGTCTGAAATTCAGGGAGGAGTTGATCGTGAAGATATCATCTGGTGTGTGTCCTGCTACATGGGTGGGATGTGCTACCAGCTGACGTAAATCAAAACTGGCGAACATGTCGACCAAAGAAGAAGCGTCACAATCGTCTAATTTATCCAATTGAAAGTAAAAATCTCCCAGTACCGAAAAATCTGATGAATCGAAACTGGATTCTAGCAATGAGCTTGAGTTGTTGACAAAAGAGGTTTCCATGTCTGGAAGTCAGTAAACCAGTAGGCCTCTGAAGGTGTAGTTTTTACTGAGAACAATCTGAAAAGACAGGATTTCGCAGTCCAGATCAGTTCCTACTGAAGAGCCTGATATGGCCAGATAGTCCCTAAAGACAATAGCCAGCGCTCCCCTCATCTCCCTAACCTATCGGCCCACATAAATGAGTATCCTGTCGGAACCACTTGGGACCAATCGAGGGTGGGTCCACCCAGGTTTCTGTAATGAAAATGATATCCAGACTGTGTGTACCTACAAACTCAGCGAAGTCCAAGTTATGCTTCACTAAGGCTTATGCTTTGAGTACACTACAGCTGAGTGAATTAGTATTATGTGCGTGGCCCCCTGGGAGATTATAGTGTGGCTGGTTTGGACGGTTTAATAGGTGAGAGTGGGTTTACATAGAGTGCACTGAGTGGGGCCAAGATGCAGATCTAGAGTAGCGCAGCTTGTATTCTTATCAGCTGTGTTCTGTGCCAAACGATCCTCCCTTAGGTATCTCACTGAGGACGGTAACCCTGGTGAGAAAGGGGTTTCGGTGCTTGGTGCGATCCAGGGGTAGACGGGCTCGCCTTTGGCCCACCCGCTGTGAGCCCCTGCTGTGTGCGCTTCCATATATTTTTAAATAGCCCTCTGAGAACAGGGGGTGTGTTCAGCGGGCATGGCTGTAATTGACGCTTCCCGCGTGTTGCAGTGTCTTGTGGCAAACTAGAAGGGTCCAGCAACCCCTTCAGTCCTGAAGCAGGCTCTGTTGCATAGGACTGGTACTGGTAACTTAAGCAAAATTAAATTTAAAAAATTGAAATTTCAAACACATAAAATAGGATAAAGAGCCTTTCTAAGATGCCACTCGAGTTCACTGGAGCCAGGCACCTCCAAAACAATGGCACAGCTGTGCCTACAAGGAAAGAAAATAATACGAGCAGAGTGGAGTAAATTTCTACGATTTAGGAGCTGCGCAGATGCGCTTCCATATGTTTTGTAGATAGGGAGGTTTTGTACTTCTTATCCACCCTAGGTGTCATGACCTTTGCCCGGACAGGGTCTTTAAATTGTCAGGGGTGTGACACAACTGGGTGGAGCGAAAAGTGGGGAAAAGAGTTTTGAAAAGGAAGTCCTCCTCTGAGTGCTCCATGTGGAGCTCTACTTTATGGAGGGAGACGGCTGTACTAATGAGCTCTTGAAAAGATTTAGGGTCATTAGGAGGTGGGGGGGCATGGTAAAGGTTCGATTCTATGTCCTCTGGTGGGTCTACATCTTAGGAGCCTGATAGGTCACCCTGTGAGGACAGTACCAAATGCGTCATCACCCTTACCATACCCACGTGTGTCAGAGTGTGGAGACTCCTGAGGTGTGATGTTAAGGGGGGGGGTCGCCCTGTAGAAGGTGGGGAGAGCAAAGGCTGAGGTAGAGGTACACGTAGGGGAGATGGTAGTGCAAAGGATAAGGTGCTGGTAGCCTTATTTGCTTTCCTGCATTGCTTTGCAGGAACTGGAATGTCCAAGACCTCCTCAAAGGATAGCTGATGTTTTGAGGGTGGAGCAGCAGGGCCCAAAGGGCGGGCAAGCATGGGACCCGTGTGGAGGTGGATGACCAGGTTTTCCTGTCTGGAGTCGAGCTGCTCTTGCATCCTATGGAGGATTGGCTCGACTACGCCACTGTCGGACTTGCTGGTTGAAACTGAAGTCTTTGACTCCAAGGGTATCTTCGGTTTCAGCGCAGAGGTTCCGCTTAGTGGCAAGGCGGAGGTGGGCGATGCAGAGGGTCCGCTCGATGCTGGTGTGGCCGGGGCTGAAGCGGTTGGTCTCGAAGTCTTCTTTGGTGCCGACCTGGGAGGGGCTTCTGAAGTGGTCAGCCTGTATCAACCACAGCTGGAAAGCAGTGACTGTCCGAAAGCCTGTCTCTATTCCAAAGTGGCTACATGCCTTTTGAATGAAGGGTGCTAGGGATGTATGTGGTGTCGGGGGCAGGGAGTACCATACTCACGGGGATGCTGAGCAGATGGAAGGTCCTCAATCTCGAATTCGAAGCCATAATTTTCTTCAGCAGAGAAAGCCTTGCCAACAGAAGTGGATGTTGTTCCCCCTCGATGTCTCCTGAACCAAAAAGGTGTTGTGCGTTTTCTCTGCCCCTACTCAACATCTCACATCCATGAGTGTGACTGTTGCTAAGAGTCTTTTTGGAGCAGAAGCATCAGGCGTCACAGCCAGCCGCATTGTGTTCCGGTGACAAACACAGATTGCAGACCTGATGGAGATCGGTCCAAGAATATTTCACATGGCAGCGAGGACAATATCATTCCATCACCCTCGAGGCATGGTGGAAAGACACAAAGGAGACATGAATAGGCTCTGATGGAAAAGGCCCAGGAGGGCCCGCAGTCGATTCGGATCCCACTCAAGCACAATATTCAAACATTGACTTGCGAAGGAAAGAAGGGGAATGCAACTGAAGTATTGACTGAGTGAAGGTACTGTGTGAACTGAAAAGAGTACTGTAACAGTGTTGACCTGGAGCAAAGGCGCACAAGTCCAAACCAGACAGCGGAAAGAAAACAAACAATGACCATACACATCATCACCAAGCGGAGTCACCACACTTCCTCATGATTTGAAAGACTTCTTCGAAGAAAAACAACTTGCACACATCCAAGCCCAACACTAGATAACAGGAGTATGCACAGCATGAATATCTACAGCCACACGTTCTTCAAACATAAGAATATGGCACCTTGTGTGTTTTCCCCAGTGCAATATATCCACCCAGTTCTAAGTCTCAGAGCCCAACATGTGGAACAAATTGTGGATTTACTGCAAATTTATCTTCTTTCCGACCTCTTTTCCACTGGCAATTTTTGCTCGGTTTTAGTTAGCAAAATTTGCACTGGAGGAAAAAAAAAAATAATTGAATGCAAATTTGCAGCACATTTTGGAATACAGGGATTATGTGCTGAATCACTATATTTTTGGGAACTCTAAATGAGAACCTACATCTAAAAGATAGATGGCGCACGAGACTAACGACCTTGATGCATCCTCTGTCAAAAAAGCAAAGTCAGCAGTACTACACAATGTAATAAAAACTACGATAATGGTAGAATGAATGGAATGTACTCAACCACAAGATAAACGTTTAAAGACCTGGCCAATCATGAACTGGTATTCTGAAATCAGGTTAGAGTAGAACATGGTTTCCATGTGGATGCCATTGTTTGGAGGTACAGAGAGTGGGATACTAGTAAACGGAGTCAACTAAGGAGGATGATTCTGACACACTCTCAGACAATGGTGTAGCTACCATTAATATATGAGACGCAGTGGCACCGAGGCCAAAGTATAAGAGGTGGCCACTGCACCCAAACTTCTGATTGTCCTTTACTACCATACAAGCGATGGAGGCAGAGGGCCCGTTTTCCTTTCTTGTACTAGAGCCCATGAACCTCTTGCAGCGTCAGTGGGATTTATGTTCTCAATGATAGGCATCTTTTAAACAGTTCAAGAATGAAGGGTTAACATGCAAACTAAGATGAAAAAGGTCATACTGATTATTTCACAGAGAATAAAACAAATACGCCTTCGAGTTAAAGCCGCCTATGTACGGCGTTCATCCAGACTTACTTGGAGAAGACTCTGGAGACCCCTTCAGAGTGGCAGTAGACCGTGTGGAACACCCACGAGAACGAGAGGCAGAGGATGGCACCTAAAAAGAAAAGTCCAATGACCACTTTCTCCTGAATGGGGGCCACGAAGGCAATGTTGGGCCGGAACATGTAGAAAATCCCCAAGCAGAGGAAAAAAACACAACCTGGCAAGAAAAAAAAAAAATGAAAATCAATCGTTCGCACGTCTAATTTATTATTCAGACAAGGAAAGGAAAATTATTAAAAACTTTGAGATCCTATATAATGAAGACAATATTTAAAGCTGATGCTTCAGGGGCATTCCTATTCCCAAAGAAATAACCCTAAACAAGTCCAATGAATGCCCCTGAATGAATATACCATACCTGGCCTGTGCTGACGGCAAGTGTCAACTCTATAAAGGGGCAGTTACACGATTCACAAGTAGTTAATCTATGCCCTCTGTTCAATGACAAACTAGTTGGAAGTTATTTACTGCGACTGCAAGATCACAAACTGAGGAAACGGATTACCAGCTAAAAGACCATGCTGTGTGCATTCACTTTAAGTTGTATTTAAAAGAATTGCAAGTGATCTTTGAGGGAGATGCACACTTAGCAGCAGAACCGGAAATTGTAATTTATTTATTTTGGGATCCGGTAAACGCCCAAACATATCACCTCAAAGTCACTTCAGAGGGCCAAGGAGGTTGATAAAAGGGACAGAAGATCATGTGAGTATTTTGTTTTCAAAAAGATTCTTTCGACTGGCATTGCCAACTCGCTGATGGTTTCGCAGGAATGCATAGATCAGATAGTGAAGACTGTAGGAAAGAAACAGTTGCTACAAATGCTAGAGGGCAAGTTTGGCATGCATCCAAATGTAATAAACATACATGGTGAAAGCCAGCACATTTGGCGGGTGAGGGGGCAAGGATTGCCCTTCTGATCTTGAGTTTCTCAAAAGCCTGCTTGATAAGGATGACTTTCATGTCCTTCTTCTAGCAACAGCTTGAATGAGATCAGTGGGAGATACACTTTCATAAAACACGGTGCAGGAACCTTGAATGTTCTTTACCAAGTAACCTAAATGAATTTATGATTACAATAAACTTTTCCACAGTTGGTTCTCTTTATTCACGAATATTCCAGGTATCAGAATAGTTGAGATCAACAAGGCAAAAAATTGTTGATGCCGCAGAGTTGGATGTGGATTCTGGCAGTCTGTAGCAAGGGAATACGGAGTCGAAGTAAATGAACTCTGTAAAGAACAAGTGCTTTTACAATTGACTTTCTTCTATGGCTTACATTTGGGAACTGTGGTGGAAACTGCCTTCGTACAAGCCATGTTGCTAGTAAATATGTTGCGAAGTATGATCAACCTAAATAAATCTTCCACTGCCACATCTCTATCAATAGACAGGGCTCGACAAAAACAAATTAGTAACTTCTAAACTCTGCCTTATGTGCATGTAGACACCAAGATCACAGTGGGCCGCCTTGGCTCTTGAAGCAGGACTCAAATATGCAAATAAACATTTCTCTGATTAACTTATCATTGTGAACACTGCATGCAGGATCCCTTACAGAAAAGAACATATGCATCGGTTTGTCCAATCCCTGTTTACATCAGATAAAAAAACCACTGGCAAAGTCATTAGGTCTCGCCTCTGAGAGCTATTGGCTTAGGCAGAGATTTTTAGTCATACCGTAACTGCAGCGCAACTAAGCAGCATGGCTAAAAAATATTTTTTTTAAAAATGCTCTATAACGTGTAAAGGCTAATGTGCTTTTTTATATTAGAAAAAAACAATGGGGAATGGGTTCGGGATTAGGTAAATTGGAGGGAGAACAGAAGAGAAGGACGCAGTGTGAGAGACAATGAGGAAGCACACTGAAAATAGATACTGGGGTAACAAATGAACAATGGAGGGTTTAGACCAAAGGACACAGAAGGATGGGATGAAAATGGACAACTGAGGGCGGTCGGGAAGAGCTGAAGCAGCAAGCTGACAATAGAGGGTGGGCAGGAGGGGCTAAGAGTCAAGCTGACCACAGAGGGTGGGTGGGAGGGGCTGAGGGAGCAAATTGGCAACAGAGGGTGGGTGGGAGGTGCTGGGAGAGCAAGCGGACCACAGAGCATGGGCGAGAGGGGCTGAGGGGGCAAATTGACCACAGAGGGCGGGCGGTAGGAGCTCAGGGAGAAAGCCGACAAATGAAGGTGGGTGGGAGGCGCTAGAGCAATAAGCTCACTACAGAGGGTGGTGGGAGGGGTTGGAGCAGCAAGCTGACAAATGAGGGTGGGGCGGGATCGGCCGGGGGCGCACATGGAGAAGAGAGGGTGGGCGGGAGGGGATGAGGGAACAAGCTGATAGAGGATGGGTGGGAGGGGATGGGGAGGCAAATTGACTAGGGACAGTGGTTGGAGGGGATGGGGAGAAAGCTGACAATGGAAGGTGGGCAGGAGGGGATGGAGGAGCAAGCTCAAACAGAGGGTGGAGGGTAAGGGACTGGAGCAGCAAGTCGACAACGGAGAGTGGGCAGGAGGATAGAACACAGCAAGCTGACGGAGTCGGCAAAGGGGCTGGAGATATAGTTGACACCTGTGTGTGGGTGGGATGGGCTAGAAGAGTAAACTGAAAATAGAAGGTAGGGGTAAGAGATTGGGCAGAAAGCTGACAATGGAGGGTGGGGGAGTCCATGGACAACCATAGGTTTAGGGAAGAGCAAGATGACAACAGAGGGTAGGCAGGAGGGGCTGGGCATGCAACCTGAGAATGAGGGTGGGCAGGAGTTCAAGCTGAAAACTTAGGGTGTGCAGAAGGGGTTGGAGCAGCAAACTGAAAACAGAAGGTGGGCAGGAGGATATGGGGCAGCAAGCTGGTAATGGACGGTGGGGGAGCAAGCGGACAATGATAGGTGAGTGAGCAGCGCAAGCTGCCACTGAGGGAGCCCCAGAGGCTATGAGAGTAAGCTGAGTAGGGGCAGGAGGGGCTAGGGCAGCAAGCTGACAAAGGTGGGTGGGAGAGAAGGGGGACACATGGACAACTGAGGGTGGGCTGGAGGGATATAGAGGTGCACATGCCCAAGAAAAGGTGGATGAGACAGAATGGGGAAGCACACAGTCAAGTGAGGTTGGGCGGAGGGGACTTGGGAGCACATGGACAATGATGGGTGGGTAGAGGGCTTGGGGAAGCACACGAACAACAAATAGTGGCTTGGGGGGGGCTGTGAACAGACAACAGAGGGTGGGTGGGTTCAATTTGTAGAAGCACACAGACAAAAGAGGATGGGTTGACGGGCTGGGGAAGAACACAGACTACAGAGGGTGGATAGGAGGAGCTAAGGAAGCAAGCGAACAACAGAGGGTGGGTGGATGGGCCTGGGGAAACATGCTGATAAAGGAGGGTGGAGGGGCAAAGCTAGGGAAGAAAACTAACAACGGGGGGCTGATAGGAGGGACTGAGGAGGTAAACAGTCAATGGAGGGTGAGTGGGAGGGGCTGGGCACGCAAACAGACAATGGTGGCTCGGCAGGAGGGAGTGGGGGAGCAAATAGACAAAGAACAGTTAGTTGGGTAGCAAGAATGGCAAAGGAGGGTGTGCGGGAGGCAGGGAGAACGGCAATTGAGGGAGTTGCGAGAAAGAGAAAAGTGGAGGGGGGGGAGAAGTACAAAACAGAGACAGCTGGAAAGCACATGCACTCTCGTAGAGTGCTTAAATTAAAGGAAAAAAGGAGCACCTGAAAGAGCGAGCAGTGTAAAGAAACAGTGATGCATCTATGCGCCAAGGATGGGACAAACACAAGCAGAGGAAAGAAAAGCCACACAGCTAAAACATAAGGAGGAAGCATATGAGAGTAACAATTAAGCCAACCAGCCAACCAATGGCAGGCAATGGGCCTGCTCCAAGCCCACTGTAGGATAGCAATATGTTTAGCAAAAGACAGAGCATGTGCTGCCTTAGGTGAGACCTAAAAAGCACTCTGGTAAGTTTTTGAATGTATCTGATCAGGTTACTGAAAGGGACACAAGTGCAATTTCTGCACCCAAAAAAAACACTAAAGCACAATCTAGAAGAAAGGATGTCACACACGGTTAGTTAGAACAACTAAATAAAACTATCTGTTGCATTACAGGAATATATTCAGACCGGGTCAACCTGAAAGACACCACGCAAAGCTGTGATAAGAGTTGGAAAGAAAGTTTTAGATAATATTTGCATGGCATAAAATGGTCTGGGACCTCAACGTAATAACACACCAGAGGTACTTGGACCAAAAAACGGGAGAATGAAACTTGTTTGCGTTTATCATTGCAGACAGAAAACAGCGAGAGCAAGTGAATACGTAAAGTCTGCAAGGGAGGAGCAAGTACACAGAATGGGCCCTGTGTGCATCGACTTTTTTTTATTTTTTTTTATGTCTGACAGCTTCCAGAATCAGTTTTTGGCAGTAGCATACAGTGGCATCGGTTTTCTAAAAACTGAGAAGACAAAGAAGAGATGAAAACGTACACGGAGTATGAGTAAGTTGTTTTCTGAATAACGGGTGCCACGACACTGACACCCAGCTGCATTAAAAGCAAGTTGCTCTGAAGATACTGTGCCACGTCACCTGAAGGACCGCATTACATTTTGCAATGTATGCTCAAACCGAAGAACATAATATTCAACACCCATAAATATTCTAGCCACCGTCTTAAATGGTTGAGGAATTGAAGGCGTGCAAGTGTCGAAACCAAGGTAGGCAACAGTTGGGGGGGAAAGACAGGGCACAGTTCTGCAATAGCAGTTGCTGTAGTTCGCTTTGTGAACGGTGTCGATCTAATGTCATTAAAAATGCAGCAAAGACAAGCAAGTGGGCGGGTGTTATTGGGCGAGGTTGTCAATAATGTGGAGTAGCTATTGGCTGAGAGCCCCAAGTCCATTTCCTTACAACTTCAAAGGCTCATGGTGAAAAAGAGGATTTGAAATTGGAGTAAGCAGAGTTAAATACGGAGTACATCCTTTAGCAGAAGTAAGCAGTCTTTGTCTGGAGTGCAGCCGTGCGTGTTAGCATACTATCAACAAGCATTTGCAATGCAATGGGTCTCGCGTTTGCTTGTGTTAGAGCTATTAGCGCTGTAAATTCCTAACAGGACTTTTCTTGCCACATAAATTGAAAATGAAAAGTAAAACAGTTGACAGAAGCAAGTCAATTCAAAGTGCCACGGCTGCCATGAGCGTGAGGGCGTGGGTTATTGGCTCCCTGCGTAAATGTCTAAAAAGAATCGTGTCTGGGATGAAAGGCAAACCGAAACTGGAGGAGGGGCCATCACACGTTGTAACAGGAAGAAGCGTGAAGTAGTGTGATGGCCAACAAAAATGTTCACTTAGAAAATCGCCTGGGAGGGAACTCAGCACACAAAGGAGGGGCATCCCAATAAAAATAAAGCATTTAAGAGAAGCACAACAAAGAATGAATAGCAAAAGTGGGCGTGGTTAAAAGCCCACAGAGAGATTACAACAGGCCAAGAGCGCTTGTGCGCTCGACCCAAAAAACTATGCAGAGAGCCAGGGGAGGGCGTCAGAAAAGTCACAAATATAAACGGCTTTGCACTGCTACATCAGATATTTGGAACTGAAATTATATAAAAGACACAGACTTCGAAGTCTGAAGTGCATCTGTATAAAGAAAACCACCAACCTTGATAGAGGTCAGTAGAACAAAAATGTAGACCTATAAACTTGAAACTATTGGGAAAAAAAAGGAAAGGAAAGGATGCCTAGGACTGAGACATTGAGAGGGGGTACAATGTTTTATAAATAGCCTCAGCGGACAGCACTGTGCAGCCTCAGTAATGCAGTCCTCTTGCCAGAGCTTCCTGGGAGCGTGACGAATGAATCCCTTCACATTTTCAGTCTTTCTCAACTCCCAACATAAATCTAATATATATATCCAAAAGGTCCTGTGGAGTAATGTTAAGGCTCCAAGTCTGGTTTAGAAGACTGCCAGCACCACGGCTCAATCTCAGAATGCCGGATACCAAGGTTGTCTAGTCTTTGTTTCTCCCTCATGCTTTTTTAACCCCCACCCTAGGCTCCATGCCCTTTTAACTCCTCTTGGAGGTTATTTTCCATCCTCGCTTCTCCCATTTCACTGTTTTCTGTCAAACACTGATGAATTAAATCCGGGTTTCCAAAAAAGAAAAAAATGCTGGTGGACCCCCACCTGCACCCGCCGCTGAAATTAACCACCGGGCCTAAAATAAACGGACGTTAGAGGCTTTGTGGGTAATATGAATTTTAAGAAAGTAATTTCTCCAACAATTCCAAGGTCCATAGTTGGCCAAAATTACAAAAAGATTTTAATTCTGTATCTAGTGGCCCGTTTATTTAATGATGCACAGCATCTACATCTGTAACTCAGACACGCCTCTAAAGAAATGTTCTTATTCTGTTGTGATGAGTAGAGCTTTGCTTAGCAACAGTTTTAATGTATAAAGCGCTGAATAAATGTTCTATTCCCTTAGGGATTTCGGTGAACCAAGAGTGTCAAACCTGTTGACATTCTCCTTTGAATATTTTGGTCTTCACACACATTTCTAACACCGCATCATTAAAAGGACCAGAAGAGCAAAGGCTGTGTCCTAAGTGCAACTACGAAAGGGAATGATACATTTTCCGCAGATAAGAACATGATGAATGGGATTTCTGACTTCGAAAAAGTTTGAATATCCATGCTTTGGGAAGGATGCAAATTTCCTAAAAATGAACAACAGCGTTTTGTACATGACAAAGGTTTTCTTTTTTAAAGCTGCAGACTTGATCACCTGTGGTGTAATACTGGAAATTATGGAATACTGATTTCACATAAACATAACTGAACACAAATACCAACATAATAAACCGGGTTATTTTCCTTGTGCCTTTTACCAGTCTAATTTGACTTGACTTAAAAAAAAAAAAAAAAATCCTTTGATCCAGGTTGCTTATATGTTGCCTTAAAGCCCAAAATGTCCTTTGCACTGCAGAGATGATGTCAAAGTTCGGCAAACTGCTTCCTGCAGCCACAGTTGTGCCTGCTGTGCACCAACACCTACCTAAGAGGTGCGTCCAGATGTTGCCCGTCTCTGTGTGTATCCTGAAAATGCTTTTGAAGCAGGCTCGGAAGGAGGGCAATGGTGGTCTGTGCCCGTGCAGAAGGTAGTCGTTATCCTTTAGCCAGTCAGGTAAAACATCGTGCGGGATGACGCGCCATCGACCTTCCCAAACCTGCACAAGTGAACACGCACATGGATTAGTCACTCCTAAACCTATCTGGGACACTTTCCAAGCTGACACACCGCCACTTTTAAACATGAAGTGATGCTGACAAACTTATTTGTATTACAAGTAAGTTAACAGGCTAAAAAAACCTAACAGCTTGTAGTAAAAAAAAAAAATGCAATGCAATTTCAGTTTTGAAATATAACAAAAAGAATTCAGTAACAGAATGTGATGATGTTTTTACTAATCCAAAAGCTCAAAATATGTACATATCGCTAAAGTTTTGGGTCGTTGGATGTTCTGTGGTCATGAACATTATGCAGACCAAGCTGTGATAAGTAATAAAATATCAAGTCTAAGGTTGTTCATTTATTTATTTACTTGAATTTATAAAGTGTTTTTCTTCAAATTGCTGGTACAAATACAATTATATGAAAGCGATTCATCAAATCATGAAAAAGTGCATAGCGTGAGGAAAAATACGACATTAAGCAACAAGTAGGAAGCTAAAAAAGACAATGGGCTTTCGTAATTCCCATTTTAAATAAAAGGATAGGTGAAGTCACATTCATTCCACGGGCTGGGCCCAGCAATAGGAAGGACCTAGCCAGAGAAGCAGCACATGGGAGGACGAGGGAACAACCTGCCCGGGAACATGAACGTGTGGTATGCATATTTATCAGCAGGGGAAGATGGTGAATGAGGCATTAGTTGAAACACTTACATTGCAAGAGACAATCCATGGTCTCCTCCACAAGAAAGAATATTTCATCATTTTAGAAATGGCAAAACAAATGATTGGCTTTGCTGAGGTTTTAATAATGATTACATTGTGCACCTGCAAATGTCCGTACCGAAAATCTGAGAAAATCCACAGCAAATATAGTAGAAAGGAAAATGTTACTAACCTTGTAAGCATGGGGTTGTAGCAGGCAGTGCTGTAGATTCACATGCTCAACATATTCCTGTCGTCTAATGCTGGGCTCGGACATTTGTAGAATCCTTTTCTTCAGAGAAGTCTTTCGAATCATGCATGCACTGTGACTCTGTTGTACAATGCGCATGGGCTCAGGCTCCAAGTTAGATTGTTTTGCTCACAGTGAGGAACAAGTATGTTTAAGTGGCAAAAGAACATACCATGCATATTGTGCAGTGTCAAACAGGTCACAAGAGAAGAGATATGCAGTGAACTTAAACTTCCAGGAAGGAGGGTGCATGCATATGAATCTACAGCACTACACAATTTGAACAGATCCTTACAGTTTAACATTTTCTGTTTGTAGTATGTGAGGCTTGAGATACACATGTTCTGCATAGACTGTAAAGCAGTACACTCTATTAGCGGAGGTTAGCATGCGTATGGTGCAGTTGTCTGAAACAAAGTTCTCAATACTGTCTTGCTCAGCACTGCCTACTATCGAGCTAGTATACCCACACAATAGTGTTTGGTAAATGTGTGTGGGGTTGACCAGGTGGATGTTTTGCATATGTCAGCTAGCCATGGTTGTGCCCTTTATTAATGGGTCGAGTGTGCCTGGGAAAGGTGGGGTGACAGGGAGCAGGGTCCGTTCAGTTTTTTTTTTTTTACAGGTCTGGATGCACTTGACTATCCACCAAGCTATGACAAGCTTTGAGATGGGAAGCTGGGAGGAACTGATGCCCTTAGTGCTCAAGATCTGAGGGCTTAAAGGTAGAGTCATAGATGGGTTGAGTGATATGGATCAGCAGGATTTTAAAAATCCCAAAAGATTTGTGGGGACCCCTACGTACAACTCTGGCAGTGGTAGCTGGGGTGGTGCTCGTGAGCACTGCAGTGAGGATGGTGGAGGCAGTGGAGGAGGGTAGAACATAGGGGGCATGAGCTAAGGCCACTGTCTCTATGTCTCTTTGGTACTGGATGGATGAGGTGCAGGGGGGGGTCTCCTCTTGAAAGCAAGTCTCCTCTTGCAATGCAGGGTCTCTGTTGGCTTCGACAGAAGTGGCTTCACCAAAACATCCCATGATTGAATGAATGAAAAGGGGCTTCTGCCTAGCGTCAAGCTCTTCTTGGAGTTGTGCAGAATGGACTGCTCCAAATTCTCTCAGCTGGCCATCAAAAGTGCTTTTGCTGTCAACAGTTTGCCCAGGTGCCAGCTTCGAGTGGGGATGAGACTGATCAGCAACTTTGGCCCATGTGGGTCTTGATGGTCGAGAGGGACTGAGGGACTGGGAAGGCTCCTTTTCTCAGGGCTGACCAGAGTCCAAAGGCGGAGGAGCCAGCAGTCTTTTGTGCATGGGGCTAAGAGCCCAACTCCTGTGCGAGGGTTGGTCTGCCTCAGCGCATGGCCACGTTGTGAGGCTTCAGTGAGTGTCAGAGCCGAGCATACTTACGACCCTAGGGTGGTCTTCATTTGAGGGGTGGTGGTCTTAAGTGTTGTCACAACCTCTCTTGCTCTTCATGTTTGAAAGCGCTAGAGGAGAGAAGCTCCAGCTGGGCGTGGCTTGGATTGCCACGGGGGATGGTGGTGGGGCCAGTGTCCTCTCTGTCTTCCCACTAAAGGAGTCCTGGTCACTTAAGATGTTGGGGTATCAGCAAACAACTAGAGTGGATATCGCTTTGTATAAAGCAGGAACCATCAACTGCGCATATATCAATAACTAATTCCATTATTCCACACACCATACACAATTACTATTACCAAGAAACCACACAGCTTAGCAGAAGGGCACACAGAGACCGCCAAGATCACAAGAGCATTCAGATAGCAAATGTGTGCTATACAAATGTTGATAACATACCATTCATTCAGTCTTAATAGATCCACACAATTTACCACTCCCATCCTTTGCAGTAGCTTACCAAGGGCTTTTATCGCTCTAATGAAGGCACAGGAGGAAGCCGTTGATATGCTCATTAATACCGAGAAACATCCACTTTTGGCTCCCATGACTCCAAGCAAAAGCTCAGAATAACCTCAAAATCTAAAAGAACTATCGCTCCAGTGGGCATGAGATGCAGCAGGATCACTCCCTGGACTGCGAGAGGGAATATTTTGCTAGTCTCGCGCAGCACCGTCTCGACCACATACTAAATATTGTTACCATCTACAATAAGTCCTTATGCAATGATGACATTAACTAATGTAGAGTATTTCGTTTCAAGATGCTCAGCAAATAAACATAAGAGTGCTGGTAAACGAGGATAGATTTGTGTGAGGCTTTATGTATTTAAGAAAGGTCACATTTAACGTTCAGAGCCTGGTGATTGTTTATTTCAAGGTCTGTAGACAGTGCTTTAAACACAGAGAACATCAACTATAACAAATATACTAAAACAAAATGAACATAGTTTCCTCAAAACTGGAGAACACAGATAGGAACTTCCTACAGAGAAACTCAAGACGAAGCTTAAACAAAAGTCCAAACTACGTTGTAAGATTGTACGACTTTTAAGGCGCCTTCATTTTCGCCTGGTACAGACGATGTAGAACAAATTTCACTGCCCAGTGAGGCTAGCGGCAATACCAAAACAATTTATTTGTGTATACAATTTCAGAGGTGCATCGCCTCTTATCTGCAAATTGGCTTGTGCCTCATGCCACCTTTTGTAACACCACTTATGAGGGCAAGCAACTGTCTGAAACTAGATTTCTTCTAACCACGTGCAAGCTTATGTAAGATCAACTAAGGACAAGACACTAACAGACTTCACACATTTTGTTCTTCACCATTCATGTCTGCCCTGCTGATTTATCAGGCGGTTCTCTGCTCGCCCACCCCTGGCTAACATTATTTTTCACAGGTGGTAAGATATCTGTTACTTTGAATCGTACAGCATTTATTCTGTCAGAGACCTTGGCAGATGATGAAGGTGAGACCTTTACTGACACCACATGCCAGGACTTCTGGCAACAGCTTGCTATCCCTGTTCAGTGTTCAGCAACTGCCAACCCCAAGAATTCATTCATAACATCCCAGAGTGACTGCAAAGGGCAGTCCAGACCAGGGCTTCTTGATGATACTCTATTCCTTGATTTCCACTCTAGCTACAACGCCTGACAGACTTCGGGGCGGCCTTCGGATAAAAGCACATAAATCATATTTATTTCCTCTGGGTGCTCTGCGCGGTACATCCATGGAGGAGCTGCTGGCTGTGGACCTCCGTTAGGAGCTACAGGGCTTTCGATATTTAGGCATTTGGGTTACTCATACAGAGGCAGACTATAGACGGTTCAACTTGGAGAGAGTGATGGTGAATTTGGAACACTCGTTTCTGTTCTGGAATAAGTTAACATCGTCAGTGATGGGTAAAGCTGCAGTTGCCAAGATGGTGTTTCTCCCACACTGTTTATATCTGGTGTAAAACTTTCCAGTGAGTCCCCAGTTGTTCACCCGATTGGATAGTTTGTTGATCTCCCTGGTCTGGTTGCAGCAGTAGGGTAGCTCTATGTGCACTCCAGTGGGACCTGGAGGCTGGCGGGTTGGCTGTCCCAGATATCAGGGTGTATCATTAGGCGGCATATCTTCAGCACGCTGCGAAGTGGCTAGCTGAGACTAACACATGGGAAAAGCGGCTCTTTGAGGGGATGCTTGGCCCTGATACAATAGCCAGGATCCTGATAAAAGGTGGCCGACTGGACCAAACAGTCCTGTATCTGGTTCACATACCATGACAGTGTGGGAGCAGGTGGTCAAGAGGGTACTTCGTCACGCCCTATTCGACAGGGAGCTGAAATGATGGGACCGAGCCCAGTTATGAGCTATAGAGGATAATATGTCTATGGAACAATGGAGAGTGGGGGTTGCATGGTGGCAGGGGCTTTATATCCGGGGGAGCTCTTCCTCTCATTCCAGGAGGCGCAAGAAACATTTGAACTAGGTCCAGGTAATTTTCTGCATTTTGCTAAACTGGAAAGTGTTGTGCAGTAGGTGTGGTGTGATTTCCCAGCGGCCCCACAAGCATCTGCGGTACAGTGAGGACTAAAACGCTGGGGAGAGTGGAGACACTTGATTATTTTATTTTGTAAGGCACTGCAGGGGGACATAGTTAAAAAACCCTGTGCCGCACGTCAAGCCTGGGAATGCGAACTGGGTAACTCATGCATACCATGTGTATCTACAGCGACAGATGCCATCGAACAGGACATTATCTTTAGTACATACTGTCTCATGCAATAATAAATTCAAGCTTCTACATTTAAATTTTGTGCATCGCACCTATATGACACCACGTACACTGAACAAGATAGATAGATCCCACTAGGGGAGGGAGATGCCTCCTTTCTCCAATTAGCATGGTCCTGTGGGGGGATGCAGCAGTTCTGAAGGGCAATGCTCCCCAGAACTGTAGAAGCTACTGGATTAGAAATCGCCATTACCCCGTTGGCCTGTCTACTGGAGGTGATGGCTAAGCCCAGAGGATGGAAGATTGCACACAAAGTCGAGCATCTGGCCTTCATGCTAGCTAAACCCAGGGTAGCCATAGGATGGTTGATTACTGGCTTCAGGATCTTCTGGAGTGGCAGAGGAACAGCATTAGCGTCTGACCCGTACAGATGACAGGGCAGTTGCAGACTTGGGGTAGCATGGAGTCAGTTGTAACGCTTTACAAATGATGATGCCTTGTACTTTGAAACCAGCACTGACGTAGAGGATTGATCTGGTGTGATTGACCTATGAGCTGAAATTTTTGAGACAACCAACTGTGTGTATTTTAGAATTCCTGTCAGTTGACTGTGTGAATGACTAGGTTACTTTACTGTATTAGTACATCGTACGATGTAACATGTTGCAGATTCTGATGCATTTTGTAAGGAAATGCCTCCTTGGCATGGTTACCCCCTGACTTTTTGCCTTTGCTGATGCTATGTTTTGAATTGAAAGTGTGCTGAGGCCTGCTAACCAGGCCCCAGCACCAGTGTTCTTTCCCTAACCTGTACTTTTGATTCCACAATTGGCACACCCTGGTATCCAGATAAGTCCCTTGTAACTGGTACCTCTGGTACCAAGGGCCCTGATGCCAGGGAAGGTCTCTAAGGGCTGCAGCATGTATTATGCCACCCTGGAGACCCCTCACTCAGCACAGACACACTGCTTACCAGCTTGTGTGTGCTAGTGAGAACAAAATGAGTAAGTCGACATGGCACTCCCCTCAGGGTGCCATGCCAGCCTCTCACTGCCTATGCAGTATAGGTAAGACACCCCTCTAGCAGGCCTTACAGCCCTAAGGCAGGGTGCACTATACCATAGGTGAGGGTACCAGTGCATGAGCACTGTGCCCCTACAGTGTCTAAGCAAAACCTTAGACATTGTAAGTGCAGGGTAGCCATAAGAGTATATGGCCTGGGGAGTCTGTTTTACACGAACTCCACAGCACCATAATGGCTACACTGAAAACTGGTAAGTTTGGTCAAACTTCTCAGCACAATAAATGCACACTGATGCCAGTGTACATTTTATTGTAAAATACACCACAGAGGGCACCTTAGAGGTGCCCCCTGAAACCTAACCGACTATCTGTGTAGGCTGACTGGTTCCAGCAGCCTGCCACACTAGAGACATGTTGCTGGCCCCATGGGGAGAGTGCCTTTGTCACTCTGAGGCCAGTAACAAAGCCTGCACTGGGTGGAGATGCTAACACCTCCCCCAGGCAGGAGCTGTAACACCTGGCGGTGAGCCTCAAAGGCTCACCCCTTTGTCACAGCACAGCAGGGCACTCCAGCTTAGTGGAGTTGCCCGCCCCCTCCGGCCACGGCCCCCACGTTTGGCGGCAAGGCTGGAGGGAACAATGAAAGCAACAAGGAGGAGTCACTGGCCAGTCAGGACAGCCCCTAAGGTGTCCTGAGCTGAAGTGACTCTAACTTTTAGAAATCCTCCATCTTGCAGATGGAGGATTCCCCCAATAGGATTAGGGATGTGACCCCCTCCCCTTGGGAGGAGGCACAAAGAGGGTGTACTCACCCTCAGGGCTAGTAGCCATTGGCTACTAACCCCCCAGACCTAAACACGCCCTTAAATTTAGTATTTAAGGGCTCTCCCTGAACCTAGAAATTAGATTCCTGCAACTACAAGAAGAAGGACTGCCGAGCTGACAAACCCCTGCAGAGGAAGAACAGAAGACACCAACTGCCTTGGCCCCAGACTTACCGGCCTGTCTCCTGCCTTCCAAAGAACCTGCTCCAGCGACGCTTTCCAAGGGACCAGCGACCTCTGAATCCTCCGAGGACTGCCCTGCTTCGAAAAAGACAAGAAACTCCCGAGGACAGCGGCCCTGCTCCAAAAGAACTGCAACTTTGTTACAAGGAGCAGATTTAAAGACCCCTGCAACTCCCCGCAAGAAGCGTGAGACTTGCAACACTGCACCCGGCGACCCCGACTCGATTGGTGGAGAACAACCAACTCAGGGAGGACCCTCCGGCGACTCTACGACTGTGAGTAACCAAAGTTGTCCCCCCCCTGAGCCCCCACAGCGACGCCTGCAGAGGGAATCCCCAGGCTCCCCCTGACCGCGACTGTCTGAACTCCATTTCCCGACGGCTGGAAAAGACCCTGCACCCGCAGCCCCCAGCCCCTAAAGAAACGGAACTTCTGTGCAGGAGTGACCCCCAGGAGGCCCTCTCCCTTGCCCAGGTGGTGGCTACCCCGAGGAGCCCCCCCCTTGCCTGCATCGCTGAAGAAACCCCTTGGTCTCCCATTGAAACCTGAAGGAAACCCGACGCGTGTTTGCACACTGCACCCGGCCGCCCCGCGCTGCTGAGGGTGTACTTTCTGTGCTACTTTGTGTCCCCCCCAGTGCCCTACAAAACCCCCCTGGTCTGCCCTCCGAAGACGCGGGTATTAACCTGCTGGCAGACTGGAACCGGGGCACCCCCCTCTCTCCATTATAGCCTGTGTGTTTTGGGCACCTCTTTGACCTTTGCACCTGACCGGCCCTGAGCTGCTGGTGTGATAACTTTGGGGTTGCTCTGAACCCCCAACGGTGGGCTACCTTGGACCAAAAACTCAAACCTGTAAGTGACTTACTTACCTGTGAAAACTAACAATAACTTACCTCCCCCAGGAACTGTGAAAATTGCACTAAGTGTCCACTTTTAAAACAGCTTATTGTGTTTTATGTGAAAAGTATACATGCTAAAGTAATGATTCAAAGTTCCTAGAGTACTCACCTGCAATACCTTTCAAATGAGCTATTACATGTAAAATTTTAACCTGTGGTTCTTAAAATAAACTAAGAAAATATATTTTTCTATAACAAAACCTATTGGCTGGATTTGTCTCCGAGTGTGTGTACCTCATTTATTGCCTATGTGTATGTACAACAAATGCTTAACACTACTCCTTGGATAAGCCTACTGCTCGACCACACTACCACAAAATAGAGCATTAGTATTATCTCTTTTTACCACTATTTTACCTCTAAGGGGAACCCTTGGACTCTGTGCATGCTATTCCTTACTTTGAAATAGCACATACAGAGCCAACTTCCTACATTGGTGGATCAGCGGTGGGGTACAAGACTTTGCATTTGCTGGACTACTCAGCCAATACCTGATCACACGACAAATTCCAAAATTGTCATTAGAAATTGATTTTTCTAAATTCTTTAAAGTCCTGCTAGGGCCTTGTGTTAGTCCCTGTTAGCATTTCTTTTAGAGTTTAAAAGTTTGTAAAAGTTTGAATTAGATTCTAGAACTAGTTTTAGATTCTTAAAAGCATTCCAACTTTTAGAAGAATAATGTCTAGTACAGAGATGAATGTGGTGGAACTCGACACCACACCTTACCTCCATCTCCAGATGAAAGAGCTAAGGTCACTCTGTAACATAAGAAAAATAACAATGGTCTCCAGACCTACCAAAGTACAGCTCCAGGAGCTGTTGGCAGAGTATGATAGAGCCAACCCCTCTGTGGATAACACAGAGGAGGATGATAGTGAACTGGAGGAAGAATCCCCTCCACCAGTCCTATCTAGGGAGAACAGAGCTTCTCAAGCCCTGACTCCAAAAATAATAGTCAGAGATGCTGGCTCCCTCACAGGAGGGTCCAGCCTCTCTGAAATCACTGAGGAAAACTCCAGTGAAGAGGACATCCAGTTAGCCAGGATGGCCAAAAGATTGGCTTTGGAAAAACAGATCCTAGCCATAGAAAGGGAAAGACAAGAGATGGGCCTAGGACCCATCAATGGTGGCAGCAACATAAATATGGTCAGAGATTCTCCTGACATGTTGAAAATCCCCAAAGGGATTGTAACAAAATATGAAGATGGTGATGACCTCACCAAATGGTTCACAGCTTTTGAGAGGGCTTGTGAAACCAGAAAAGTGAACAAATCTCACTGGGCTGCTCTCCTTTGGGAAATGTTCACAGGAAAGTGTAGGGATAGACTCCTCACACTCTCTAAAAAAGATACAGAATCTTATGACCTCATGAAGGGTACCCTGATTGAGGGCTTTGGATTCTCCACTGAGGAGTATAGGATTAGATTCAGGGGGGCTCAAAAATCCTCGAGCCAGACCTGGGTTGACTTTGTAGACTACTCAGTAAAAACACTAGATGGTTGGATTCAAGGCAATGGTGTAAATGATTATGATGGGCTGTACAATTTATTTGTGAAAGAACACCTATTAAGTAATTGTTTCAATGATAAACTGCATCAGCATCTGGTGGACCTAGGACCAATTTCTCCCCAAGAATTGGGAAAGAAGGCGGACCATTGGGTCAAGACTAGGGTGTCCAAAACTTCCACAGGGGGTGACCAAAAGAAAGGGGTCACAAAACCTCCCCGGGGGAAAGGTGGTGAGACAGCCAAAAACAAAGATAGTAAAGAGTCTTCTACAGGCCCCCAAAAACCTGCACAGGAGGGTGGGCCCAGAGCCTCTTCACAAAACAATTCTGGGTACAAGGGTAAAAACTTTGATCCCAAAAAGGCCTGGTGTCGTAACTGTAGTCAGTCTGGACACCAAACTGGAGACAAGGCCTGTCCCAAGAAAGATACCACTTCTAACTCCCATCCAGCTAAAATTGGAATGGCCAGTTTCCAAGTGGGATCAACAGTGTGCCCAGAGCAAATCAGGTTTCACACTGAAGCTACATTAGTCTCTGAGGGTGGGGTGGATTTAGCCACACTGGCTGCCTGGCCCCCTAACATGCAAAAATACAGGCAGCAGCTCTTAATTAATGGGACAAGTGTAGAGGGCCTGAGGGATACAGGTGCCAGTGTCACCATGGTGACAGAGAAACTGGTTTCCCCTGGCCAATACCTGACTGGACAAACCTATCCAGTCACCAATGCTGACAATCAGACTAAAGTACATCCCATGGCAATGGTAACTTTAGAGTGGGGAGGGGTCAATGGCCTGAAACAGGTGGTGGTCTCCTCAAATATCCCAGTAGACTGTTTGCTTGGAAACGACCTGGAGTCCTCAGCATGGGCTGAGGTAGAACTGAAAACCCATGCAGCCATGCTGGGTATCCCTGAACTGGTGTGTGTCAAGACTAGGGCACAGTGCAAGGCACAGGGTGAAAAAGTAGAGCTGGAGTCTGGAAAAATGGCCCAGCCTACCAAGAGAAAAGGAAAGTCAGCTGGGAAACCAGCTGCAACACAACACCAAAAAGAGAACCTCTCTTCTCAGGAAGAAGTTCTGCCCTCTGAGGGAACTGAGCCTATGGAGCTGGAACCTTATCAGGTTGAGTTCTTGGGCCCAGGGGGACCCTCAAGGGAAGAGTTGTGTAAGGGACAAGAAACCTGTCCCTCTCTTGAAGGCCTTAGGCAGCAAGCTGCTGAAGAGTCCAAAGGCAAGAAAAATGGAACACATAGGGTCTATTGGGAAGATGGACTCCTGTACACTGAGGCAAGAGATCCCAAACCTGGTGCCACTAGGAGAGTGGTAGTGCCTCAGGGTTTCAGAGAGTTTATTCTGACCTTAGCCCATGATATTCCCCTTGCTGGGCATTTGGGACAAACCAAGACGTGGGAGAGGTTGGTCATCCACTTCTACTGGCCCAATATGTCCCAGAAGGTTAAGGAGTTTTGCCTCTCCTGCCCCACCTGTCAAGCCAGTGGTAAGACAGGTGGGCATCCAAAGGCCCCCCTCATTCCACTTCCAGTGGTGGGGGTCCCCTTTGAAAGAGTGGGTGTGGACATAGTTGGTCCACTAGAACCTCCCACAGCCTCAGGAAATATGTACATCCTAGTAGTAGTGGATCATGCTACTAGGTATCCTGAAGCTATTCCCCTTAGGTTGACTACTGCCCCTGCAGTAGCCAAGGCCCTCATTGGTATCTTTACCAGAGTGGGTTTCCCTAAGGAGGTGGTTTCTGACAGAGGTACCAACTTCATGTCAGCTTACCTAAAACACATGTGGAATGAGTGTGGAGTGACTTATAAATTCACTACACCATATCATCCACAAACTAATGGCCTTGTTGAGAGATTCAACAAGACATTAAAGGGCATGATCATGGGGCTCCCAGAAAAACTCAAAAGGAGATGGGATGTCCTCCTGCCATGTCTGCTTTTTGCTTACAGAGAGGTGCCTCAGAAGGGAGTAGGATTCTCACCCTTTGAACTTCTGTTTGGCCACCCTGTAAGGGGACCACTTGCTCTTGTTAAAGAAGGCTGGGAGAGACCTCTTCATGAGCCTAAACAAGACATAGTGGACTATGTACTTAGCCTTCGCTCAAGAATGGCAGAGTACATGGAAAAGGCAAGTAAAAACCTTGAGGCCAGCCAACAACTCCAGAAGTTGTGGTATGACCAAAA
The DNA here is from genome assembly GCF_031143425.1 of Pleurodeles waltl. Classification (NCBI taxonomy): domain Eukaryota; kingdom Metazoa; phylum Chordata; class Amphibia; order Caudata; family Salamandridae; genus Pleurodeles; species Pleurodeles waltl. The sequence continues at coordinate 195,977,929 of NC_090442.1, forward strand.
GGCTGGACTGGTTGAATTTCAACCAGGGCAGAAAGTCTGGGTTCTGGAGCCTGTGGCTCCCAGGGCACTCCAGGACAAATGGAGTGGCCCTTACCCAGTACTAGAAAGGAAGAGTCAGGTCACCTACCTGGTAGACCTGGGCACAAGCAGGAGCCCCAAGAGGGTGATCCATGTAAACCGCCTTAAGCTCTTCCATGACAGGGCTGATGTAAATCTGTTGATGGTAACAGATGAGGACCAGGAAGCTGAGAGTGAGCCTCTCCCTGATCTCCTCTCATCAGACCCTAAAGATGGCTCAGTAGATGGAGTGATCTACTCAGACACCCTCTCTAGCCAACAGCAAGCTGACTGTAGGAAGGTCCTACAACAGTTTGCTGAACTCTTTTCCCTAACCCCTGGTCAGACACACCTGTGTACCCATGATGTGGACACAGGAGACAGCATGCCTGTCAAAAACAAAATATTTAGACAGTCTGATCAAGTTAAGGAAAGCATCAAGGTGGAAGTCCACAAGATGCTGGAATTGGGAGTAATAGAGCACTCTGACAGCCCCTGGGCTAGCCCAGTGGTCTTAGTCCCCAAACCTCACACCAAAGAAGGAAAGAGAGAGATGAGGTTTTGTGTGGACTACAGAGGTCTCAACTCTGTCACCAAGACAGATGCTCATCCCATTCCTAGAGCTGATGAGCTCATAGACAAATTAGGGGCTGCCAAATTCTTAAGTACCTTTGACTTAACAGCAGGGTACTGGCAAATCAAAATGGCCCCTGGAGCAAATGAAAAGACAGCATTCTCCACACCTGATGGGCATTATCAGTTCACTGTTATGCCCTTTGGTTTAAAGAATGCCCCTGCCACCTTCCAAAGGTTGGTGAATCAAGTCCTTGCTGGGTTGGAATCCTTTAGTGCAGCTTATCTCGATGATATTGCTGTCTTCAGCTCCACCTGGCAGGATCTCCTGGTCCACCTGAAGAAGGTTTTGAAGGCTCTGCAATCTGCAGGCCTCTCTATCAAGGCATCCAAATGCCAGATAGGGCAGGGAACTGTGGTTTACTTGGGACACCTTGTAGGTGGAGGCCAAGTTCAGCCACTCCAACCCAAGATCCAGACTATTCTGGACTGGGTAGCTCCAAAAACCCAGACTCAAGTCAGGGCATTCCTTGGCTTGACTGGGTACTATAGGAGGTTTGTGAAGGGATATGGATCCATTGTGACAGCCCTCACAGAACTCACCTCCAAGAAAATGCCCAAGAAAGTAAACTGGACTGTAGAATGCCAACAGGCCTTTGACACCCTGAAACAAGCTATGTGCACAGCACCAGTTCTAAAAGCTCCAGATTACTCCAAGCAATTCATTGTGCAAACAGATGCCTCTGAACATGGGATAGGGGCAGTTTTGTCCCAAACAAATGATGATGGCCTTGACCAGCCTGTTGCTTTCATTAGCAGGAGGTTACTCCCCAGGGAGCAGCGTTGGAGTGCCATTGAGAGGGAGGCCTTTGCTGTGGTTTGGTCCCTGAAGAAGCTGAGACCATACCTCTTTGGTACTCACTTCCTAGTTCAGACTGACCACAGACCTCTCAGATGGCTGATGCAAACGAAAGGTGAAAATCCAAAACTGTTGAGGTGGTCCATCTCCCTACAGGGAATGGACTTTGTAGTGGAACACAGACCTGGGACTGCCCATGCCAATGTAGATGGCCTTTCCAGGTTCTTCCACTTAGAAAATGAAGACTCTCTTGGGAAAGGTTAGTCTCATCCTCTTTCGTTTTGGGGGGGAGGGGGGGGGGGGGTTGTGTAAGGAAATGCCTCCTTGGCATAGTTACCCCCTGACTTTTTGCCTTTGCTGATGCTATGTTTTGAATTGAAAGTGTGCTGAGGCCTGCTAACCAGGCCCCAGCACCAGTGTTCTTTCCCTAACCTGTACTTTTGATTCCACAATTGGCACACCCTGGCATCCAGATAAGTCCCTTGTAACTGGTACCTCTGGTACCAAGGGCCCTGATGCCAGGGAAGGTCTCTAAGGGCTGCAGCATGTATTATGCCACCCTGGAGACCCCTCACTCAGCACAGACACACTGCTTACCAGCTTGTGTGTGCTAGTGAGAACAAAATGAGTAAGTCGACATGGCACTCCCCTCAGGGTGCCATGCCAGCCTCTCACTGCCTATGCAGTATAGGTAAGACACCCCTCTAGCAGGCCTTACAGCCCTAAGGCAGGGTGCACTATACCATAGGTGAGGGTACCAGTGCATAAGCACTGTGCCCCTACAGTGTCTAAGCAAAACCTTAGACATTGTAATTGCAGGGTAGCCATAAGAATATATGGTCTGGGGAGTCTGTTTTACACGAACTCCACAGCACCATAATGGCTACACTGAAAACTGGGAAGTTTGGTATCAAACTTCTCAGCACAATAAATGCATACTGATGCCAGTGTACATTTTATTGTAAAATACACCACAGAGGGCACCTTAGAGGTGCCCCCTGAAACCTAACCGACTATCTGTGTAGGCTGACTGGTTCCAGCAGCCTGCCACACTAGAGACATGTTGCTGGCCCCATGGGGAGAGTGCCTTTGTCACTCTGAGGCCAGTAACAAAGCCTGCACTGGGTGGAGATGCTAACACCTCCCCCAGGCAGGAGCTGTAACACCTGGCGGTGAGCCTCAAAGGCTCACCCCTTTGTCACAGCACAGCAGGGCACTCCAGCTTAGTGGAGTTGCCCGCCCCCTCCGGCCACGGCCCCCACTTTTGGCGGCAAGGCTGGAGGGAACAAAGAAAGCAACAAGGAGGAGTCACTGGCCAGTCAGGACAGCCCCTAAGGTGTCCTGAGCTGAAGTGACTCTAACTTTTAGAAATCCTCCATCTTGCAGATGGAGGATTCCCCCAATAGGATTAGGGATGTGACCCCCTCCCCCTGGGAGGAGGCACAAAGAGGGTGTTACTCACCCTCAGGGCTAGTAGCCATTGGCTACTAACCCCCCAGACCTAAACACGCCCTTAAATTTAGTATTTAAGGGCTCTCCCTGAACCTAGAAATTAGATTCCTGCAACTACAAGAAGAAGGACTGCCGAGCTGACAAACCCCTGCAGAGGAAGAACAGAAGACACCAACTGCCTTGGCCCCAGACTTACCGGCCTGTCTCCTGCCTTCCAAAGAACCTGCTCCAGCGACGCTTTCCAAGGGACCAGCGACCTCTGAATCCTCTGAGGACTGCCCTGCTTCGAAAAAGACAAGAAACTCCCGAGGACAGCGGCCCTGCTCCAAAAGAACTGCAACTTTGTTACAAGGAGCAGATTTAAAGACCCCTGCAACTCCCCGCAAGAAGCGTGAGACTTGCAACACTGCACCCGGCGACCCGACTCGATTGGTGGAGAACAACCAACTCAGGGAGGACCCTCCGGCGACTCTACGACTGAGTAACCAAAGTTGTCCCCCCTGAGCCCCCACAGCGACGCCTGCAGAGGGAATCCCCAGGCTCCCCCTGACCGCGACTGTCTGAACTCCATTTCCCGACGGCTGGAAAAGACCCTGCACCCGCAGCCCCCAGCCCCTAAAGAAACGGAACTTCTGTGCAGGAGTGACCCCCAGGAGGCCCTCTCCCTTGCCCAGGTGGTGGCTACCCCGAGGAGCCCCCCCCTTGCCTGCATCGCTGAAGAGACCCCTTGGTCTCCCATTGAAACCTGAAGGAAACCAGACGCGTGTTTGCACACTGCACCCGGCCGCCCCCGCGCTGCTGAGGGTGTACTTTCTGTGCTACTTTGTGTCCCCCCCGGTGCCCTACAAAACCCCCCTGGTCTGCCCTCCGAAGACGCGGGTACTAACCTGCTGGCAGACTGGAACCGGGGCACCCCCCTCTCTCCATTATAGCCTATGTGTTTTGGGCACCTCTTTGACCTTTGCACCTGACCGGCCCTGAGCTGCTGGTGTGATAACTTTGGGGTTGCTCTGAACCCCCAACGGTGGGCTACCTTGGACCAAAAACTCAAACCTGTAAGTGACTTACTTACCTGTGAAAACTAACAATAACTTACCTCCCCCAGGAACTGTGAAAATTGCACTGTGTCCACTTTTAAAACAGCTTAATGTGTTTTATGTGAAAAGTATACATGCTAAAGTAATGATTCAAAGTTCCTAGAGTACTCACCTGCAATACCTTTCAAATGAGCTATTACATGTAAAATTTTAACCTGTGGTTCTTAAAATAAACTAAGAAAAGATATTTTTCTATAACAAAACCTATTGGCTGGATTTGTCTCTGAGTGTGTGTACCTCATTTATTGCCTATGTGTATGTACAACAAATGCTTAACACTACTCCTTGGATAAGCCTACTGCTCGACCACACTACCACAAAATAGAGCATTAGTATTATCTCTTTTTACCACTATTTTACCTCTAAGGGGAACCCTTGGACTCTGTGCATGCTATTCCTTACTTTGAAATAGCACATACAGAGCCAACTTCCTACACATTTGTTATGTTGTGCACCTGTACCAGCTTAAGTATTCCTCCATGGACAAAACTATATGGGGGGGGTCTTGCTTCTCACACATGGTATTGTTACAGGTTAAATTGCAGAAAATCAATAAAAAGAGTTATATATATAAAACAAAAATTGACTCTAGCCTATAAGTGTTTCATCTCTATAGACTTCCTCGGGCTAATTAAGAGGAATAAAACGTAGATCCAATGCAACTCTGTAGTAATAACTTAAGATGTATCCTAGAGCAACACAGTTTTAATCAAAGTACATGGCAAGAATGCTGAGCAGGTTTATATCTCTCCATCGCACTCCTCAATCTATATTATAACATTTGTAGTCCTACCGATGTTATAATACTGAGGAGTGAGATTCCTATTTATTAGCCCTGAGGAAGCCTATCAAGATGAAACACATGTAGGCTAGTGTGGAAATTAAGGAATAAAGGGATTCAATGGAGAAACACTGGTTTGGACTGTGATCTGAAGGCGCTCCAGGGTTTTATAGCACGTTTGACATTGTCAGCTGCTTTGAAGTTATACTGTGGAACTTCCACTTTGATTCAAGTATGTTAATCTACGGAAGACCCATTACTGAAACATGGTGAGTACTAAAGTGGTACTCATAAAATGAAGAGTCCGGTGCACTGTGACTCAGGCCAAGCTCTGACGATGGTCTGGCAAGTCTGCTTCTGCATTAAGGGAAAAATGCTAGTGTTCATGGTGGTTGCCAACGACTTAAGGAGCTGTGACACCGTTACTCAAAGGCACGGAAAAAAGGGAACTGAGGTCTGCACGTTGACCTCTTATTGCCTGGATGATGTCATACGGCGTCGCGTGGGAGTCGGGCAATTGTGACGTCATCGTCGACGTGCAGAGCTAGAAGAAAATTTCCGTTGAATGCTGGCGCATGGGGAAAATTCTTTAGGTGAGGAATCCACAGGTAGTTGTATCCATCAGAAAGTGTGGTGACGGCAGATATGAAGGGATTAACATGAAACTACGCCGCTTAGTCAGACCCGAGCCCTGGGCTTTAAGTCTCTGGAGCTGTCCAAAGCATAAGTACTGACTCATTCACACCAGATTAGAAACCCGTGAAACTGAACCTCAATAAGCAGAGCAGGATCAACAGGGGGTTCAGTAACAAATTAACTAAGAGATTCCCCTCTTGCCCACTGCGTGGAGAACCAATATACAACTTAATAGTATGGAAACCAAGCCAGCTACACTCACATGTGAGGGGAAAACCTAAATCTAGAGTCTTAAATGAAGCTCATGCTTCTTTTGAGATACTTCTTAAAAGTAAATGCAGCACAGTCACCAACAGATTAATCCCCTTCTCCTGGAAGCAATGCAGAAAGTGAGTACATTCATTTTTGGAGTAGAAAAGGAGGTATGCTATTTTTCTTCTTTGTGTAGTCATCATAAAAGGAGTTAACAATAATACAGTAAAACCTGAAATCAAACAACCTTCCATATACAACCAACATTTACCCTTAAATATGTATGTAGTGAGTACTGCCTTCAACAATTTGTATGATTAAAATCACTAATAATCAATGTAAGTTTAACTGCAAAAGCTAGAAGAAATAATATGTTTCTGTTATAGCAGATCTACATAAAGGACTTGGACTTCTACATGTCAATCTGTATCCAAAAACCTGAAAAACAAAACATTCCCACATAGTGCTTCCAACTGTCTCACTTGCTGCTTAACAGCACTGACAGTGAGACGCTGATAATTACTTTTGCTACCCACCTGCCCATTACATCATTAAAACCAAGGGAAATATTCATGTTTAAAATAGTATTCAAAAGGTAGTGTAGGTATGTATGTATACAGTATTTCTGTAGCACAAATGTAGCCAAAAGGCAGACAAGTATAAAGTCAGTGAGTGAAAGGAGTTTTAGCCGAGTTCTGGACAGTGGATGCATGTTGTATTTAGTGTTCTTCAAAGAGGTGAGTCTAACTCTTTCCCAAACTGGAGCGGATTTGGGGCAGTTAGGGCTTTCCTAAATTGGTCTGATCCAACATCCCTATATCCATCAGGACCGGTGATGGATACAGCGATGTTGTTCTAGATACTGTGTACATGCAAGGAAAAGGCCAGCTGCCTTGTTTTTCCTTTTTAACAGTTATTAGTCTGCAGTCATATGTGCAGAGAACCACAAGATGATGAGCTTCTCTGTAAAATAATCAGGGGTGCTGGTCGTTATGGCTTTGTAAATGTTCCAAGCCAGTTTTGAAGATGGAATGAGCTGGAAAGTAGAGCTAATTCCTTTATTATAGGGGTAATGTGATTATATGTCTTCAGGCCCTGGATGAGATGTGCTGCAGCCTGAGGGATGCCCTTTGGCGGAAGAGTACAAGTACTTGAACAGCAATTTTGAAGTTGCGTTCTGGAAGAAACCATTTCACTTTCTTTAGAAGAGACTGCTGTTATCAGGTCATTTTCATATTCTTTTGGTAATGATTTCCTTGAAGGTGAAGTTGGTGTCTAGGGTGAATCCAAGTGACTTGACAATCAGTGAAAGTTGGGACTCAAAAGTCATCAAGTTCACGTCACTGAGCCTGGTTTGTATTGTTTCTTGTTTTTGGCAAATAACAGGAACCCTGCTTGAGCTTGAGGTAGGTGCTGGATGATATGCAGGCAGTGTGATGCGCTGAGTATCTGAAGCAGAGGAGACGTTCAGATAGACTTGCATGTCATCAGCATATGGGTATATTGTTGATGCTGCTATCTGTGACTAGTATATACAAAGGAGTTGCCCATGGAGACCTGGGTGATATTTGTATTAAGCAACAATATCACAAAGGGCATCAATGGGAGAGGACCAAAGCTGGTTAGCCAACTTGGATTAAATTCTCCAATTGGACAGCAAAATGAAAGTTGAATGAGGGCAAAGATGCACCCAACTGTCATCATGGAAAACTAATCTCCTTGCCAGCATTGGTCTCTTGGGCTTGAAAATGAGAGCGCATCCATGATAGGAACTTAACAGTAACTAAGATGTCGAAGGCAAAGAACATAAGAACATCCAGCAGTTTGGGATCCTGGCCTCACATATAGGGCCACAGAAACATTTAAGATCAACTTTGGTGTTTATGATGGAGAGAAATGGGTACAATAGTTGATCAGCATTTTAGTAGATGTATAAGGATGTAACCTGCTGGCACAGCTTAGTTTTCAACAGCAAAGTGGTATTTCGGGTGTTACATGATTCTGGCGAACCAGATGATTGTTATTTACTTTGTGTAACTCTCTTGACACCAGAGGAGGAAGAGTGTTCCCTAGACTCTAGATCTATTGAAAAAATGACAACGCTCTCGAGCCCAAACATGCTACTAGGTGCAGAAACATCTGGACATAGACAAAGTCACCAAATATGCAGAGCAGTCCTTGAACAGCGCCAAGGCTCAAGCATGCGAGACTTCATGGCGAAAATGCCAACAAATCTTGTTTAAAAAAGGCCATATATTAGCTACATAAACAATATGTCATCCAAAAAAGAAACAGAAGGCAAGTCCGTTTATTTCGGCACAGACCTCTTAGGAAACAACATGAGGACAGTGTATAATTAATTACATCACTGTTCAAAGGTCATTCGATGTGCCAGTAACGATAAAGAGTATGTGATGTCTCTGCATGATACAATCACTCTTAGGGAATGCTTCACTCTATCATTTTTTTCATGTCCGTGAACTTTGAGCATCTACGCTTTTACAGTGTTACACGAACCACCCCCACACCCAGTACACATATGAGAGAGAGTCTCATTATTTCTTGCACTGAGAAGTGGGAAACACGATCTATACACAACCAACGCTGAGCTTCACAGCCCCCTGGACCAGAGTCTGGAGTTACAGTAACAAGGACTGGTGTTTCTAATTAGGCAGCAACATGAGTGCATGCAAAGGTCACTGATATCAACACAAGTAAAGTGAAATGGAGGGGGAGGTGTGGCTGTGTTAGCAGCCAATGAGTTCTGGTTCTGATGGGGGCGGGGGGGGGGGGGGGAGGAGAGGGCAAACGGGGCTGCAACTGCACCCGGCATTATCCAAACACTGTCTGCTCCTGAAGGAGAAGCGGCAGAACACTCAATGCTGAAACTACACTCCGATACGGAAACTAGTTTGAGAATAGCTGTCCTCAAAAACATACACCAGAAAGTGAATGACTGTAGGACAATGTGTTCCTTTCTTTTTTTCCTTTGCCAAATGAACTGCATTTGAAAACATTGGAAATGAGCGCATTTAAGAATTGTCTGAAATCCTGTTGATGTCAAACGTTTTACGTTTCGTTCTTTATCGATCACAATTTTGTTTAATGAAACTTTTATTGGCATTTTAACTTAATACAATGCAACAGCTGACAGCATCATCTGTATCTCAAACCCACAATAATGGTTGCATCAATATCAATATGGTAGATTCTCGAGCAGCTTTTCAGTCCCAAACCACCTAAGTGGATCCTGTCTGCCAGACTCGTGGTACTCTGCCCATCTCCCAAACATGTTCATGTTTCTGCAAACATCATCATCGTGGACTTGCTTTGCCAGCCTACATCGAAGCTGCTCAGGGTGCAGGCGAATGCTCAATCTCTTAACAAGGGTCCTTAACTGCCACGCTTTCCCTGGAAAACTGTGGAGCGGGCTTGGTTAATCAGTACCGCCTGCTCCTATCACAGGCCAGGGCCCCGACACCTACTGTGGAGCCGGCTTGGTTAATGAGTACCGCCTGCTCCTATCACAGGCCAGGGCCCCGACACCTACTGTGGAGCGGCCTTGGTTAATCAGTACCGCCTGCTCCTATCACAGGCCAGGGCCCCGACACCTACTGTGGAGCGGGCTTGGTTAATCAGTACAGCCTGCTCCTATCACAGGCCAGAGCCCCGACACCTCTGCTCCCCTTCCAAGCTGAGTCCCCAGATTCTCTAATAAGAGCCACCCAGCAAGAGAAGGGCACCCTTCGAGCTTTATCTTTCTCAACGAGAAGTGGCCAGCAGAGTCTTTCATAAGGTGAGAGAGGGAATACGTGGACACAGAATCGGAGTGTCGGAAGGAGAAAGGGAACTTTACTACAGCTCGACTGCGGGTTACGGGTTGGGGAAAATATATTATTTGATTCACTTTGGATAGTTCACTTCCAGCGCCTCTGTACCAACTACCCTCAGTTCCCCACATTGACAGCCATCATGAATTTCAAAATGATCAGCTTATGTCAATTAATGTTATACGGCGCGCTACTCATACCATTGGCTTTAGATTCTCATAATGATGAAGAGGCCGGTCAGATCTGAGCATCAGGTGAGACTTGTGAGGGGCACTGAAGGTGTCCTTGGTGGAAGTTGGGCATACAGAGCCACTTCCTGGATTGCTATTTTTTTTTTTTTAGATGGCAAGTCAGGGAAAATAATTCCATACTACATTTACTATATTATCTCTTTACAACTGGCACGTAAATCTCTGAACAGGTCACCAACGTGGTACTGCATGCCTCAATAAAAGCTCCCACGACTGTGGTGTGCGAAGGTAGGTGAAATGCCCACATTATGTGCATTGGAATAACACAGAAGAATGCTGAGGGTGTTTAATCACGGGTGGAACACTGCAACATTCGACACATGATTCATGGGTCACAGACCACCTCATTATATGATGATTTTGAAAGAGCCAATAACTCAAAAAGTCCATCTATTACATTACATGATTCAATTTATTCTGTTTAGAAAATAATTCGAATGGGGTGAGGACAGTAGTGCCGGACAAAGAAAATGATCCCACTCTATTAACTGTGTTAAGGGGTGTTTCTGAGAGATGCAGCAAAAAAATGCTACTTATTTATAGTTCTGGTTTTGTATTGTAGGTATCGTTATTGAAACCATAAACACTAGAATAATTCTGCTATGCTTGCATGAACCACAGACCACTTATTTACAAATGAGACATTTTAAAGTTCTGTAGGGTGTTTATGTCCAACTGATTTTATGATGAAGTACACCCTGTGATTGCCTAACAGAGGCTGAGTTTCTTTTTCTTGGAAACTACTATGACCATGAATACCTATTTCAAACCAGCATTGCGTCATCGAGCCCAGAAAGGTGAAAATGTGTGAAGAAGGGAAAAAGAAAATTCAACCTAATAGGCATTCATAATTTTAAAAAAAGGAAAAAGAGTGATAGTACTTAAAAAATCTAGGAGGTCTGCATATCATGCTTACACAATCATAAAGCAAAGCTGTTGGACATCAGGAAGAGAACATATCTTTCCCAAAAAATTTCCTATCTGAGGATGCATAATTAATCAGGTTAAATAGAGATTAGAATGCTCTATTTAAAGAGATTTCTTAGTGTTTCTTGACTCATTTTTTCATCAACTTGTTTATCAGAGACTAAGCAATGTTTAGTGAATGTGTGACGTGGCTTCCAAGTAACTGCTTTAAATATGCCTATCATCGTTAAATTTCTGAGGCAAGCTGTAGGTGCTTTTGCTCTGGCGAGTGAGCTCTAGTTTACCTGGTAAAAGGTTGTTTGCTAACTGCAACTGTAAACATTGTGTGATACAAGAAACTATCCACCTAGTTATAGACTACTTAGATGTGGCCATATCTCGCCTTATAGGTCCATTAGTGGAGATGTTTTTCTCAAATCTTTTGTTTTGTCTAGAAAGAAACTTAAAACTCTTCTAACGTCTGAAGAGTAGAGCTCACTTTCCGGGTGCTGAAGGATTCAGAAAGAATGTAGGGAGAGTAATCACCTGATTAAAATGAAAATCCCAAACCACTTTAGATAGAAACAAGTTCTAAATAATGCTTGCAGTTCGCTTACTACTAGCTAAAGTGACAGCCATCAAGAATGCAAATGCTGAAATATAGATTTGTAAATAGGTGCAAAGGATGTCTATAATTTGAGGATAAGCTTTTTTCAGCCTTTCAAAACATATTTGATGGCTGGTATTTTGAACAATACTTGTCTAGGAGACTTTATGTATGCCATGACGGCTGCCAGATATAAATTTACTCAAGAAAACCGAAGCTAGATTGAGCAGAGTGTAAAAAAACAAGGGGAGAATAACGTCTTCTTGACATGTGTTTGGATAGTTTCTTTTCTGCTGAAACCAGATACAGAATCTTTTCCACTTTAGAGTGTAACATGTCCTTGCTGAGGGACATTTTGTCTTCTTCAGAATTTCCATACAGACTGGTGGTAGATTAAGATGAGATTAAGATGACCATATTGTCTGACCTCACGAATACTGCGGACAAATTAAATGACAGAAAGGTTGGGTGTCAAATTTGACCCTGGAGCTTTGTTAGCAGCCCTGTAAGGCAACCCCTTGTATGGTTTGGTGGACATTTGTAACAAGTCAGGGTATCACTAATGTCTCGGCCAATCTGGAGTTATCAGTATGCTCTTCCATATAAACCTTTTATGTTTCCGAATCACTATTGGTATTTGGTATGAATGGAATCAGTGGAACAGCACAGAACAATGGCCTTGACCACTCGATAAAAAAGGACATGCTCTAGGGATCCCTGTTCTGGAAGTCTGAGTGTGTATTCTCTGAATTTGTTATTTTCTTTTATGCAAATAGATTTACGGAGTTACTTCCCTATCCCTGGACAATACCCTTTAGAACCTCATCATACAAAACCCATTTGTTAGACTTTTCATAGTGTCAGCAGAGAAAGTCTGCCTGAACAAGTTTAAGCTGCTGGACAGAGCTCAAATTCAGATCGACTGAGCTTACGACAGAGTTTGACCTGGTGCCTGCTTTCCTGCTTATGTAATACAAGGTGGTAGTGTATTTCTGTCTGTATGTTCAACAATACCTTTAGGGAAGGCTCTGAACTCTAGGTAAATTATGTGGCACAACTTTTCTGTTTTTGACCACTGTCCTTGAATAGTTAAGTCTTGCAGATGAGCTCCCCCACCCATAAGGGAAGCATTTATTATCACCATTTCAGACGGAAGTTGTTTCTAAAATGGGGTTCCTACTAACAAATTCTGCTCTTGCAGCACCATGCAATAGATTGCGGTCACCTTGCTGTTACGGTCAGAGTTAATCTGTCTTCTTAATGTTTTCTCTTTGAGACCATTAGTCCTCTATGCATTGCTGGAGAGGTCTCATACACAACCTTGCACTGGGGATAATGTTTATATAAGAGGCCTCAATCCCAGAAGTGTTCTTTCTCACAGTTGGATGAGGAGTTGACCTGAGAACATGGCATTTGTCCAAGATAGAAGAATCACTCTCCTCTGAAGGAAACACTCATGCCTTTATGGTTTCCAATATTGCCCCTACATAAGACACCCTTTGAACATGCGTGGATTATCAGGATCAGTTTTCGGTTGTTGATTTTAAAACCTAGTCTGTTCAGTAATCCCACTGTCATTGTGTTTTTTTTTTCACCTTCTGTGGACTGTGAGCCTTCAATACCCAATTGTCCGAGAAAGGATAGAAGAATGTTCCTTTTAGGTGAGCTGCTAGCACAGCCACAGCTTTTGAAAACGTGCACAATGCAGACTTGAGGCCGAACGGAAGGACTGTGCATTGTGATTGTTTCCTACTAAGAACCCAAACATTTTTTGGGAAAGGGGGGGGGGGTGCAATCAAAATATGCGTTTTGTAGGTCTATTTCTTGAGTGCACATTGCTGGTGATTTGTAGTTGGTTCTGATGGGATCGGGGGAGGAATGGATTGAAAAGTAGATAATATCCACAAGCTACAATATTTAGCACCCATTTGTCTTTTGTGATTAAAGTTCACTCTGCCACATGAAGGATACCACTCTGGCCCTGGAGTGAGTATAACAGAGGAAGGGGTATAAGGTAGTCACTGTCTTGTAACAGAAGATCCTTTTCTTTGAGTAGACTGTGATTTTGTACGGGCTGTCTTTTGTTTTGATGATTGCTGTTGGTATGGGTAACTCTGTGACTGAGGATACTGTTGTTGATTAAAAGACCAACAACGGACTTGAGCCTTACCTTGGTAGTATCTTGAGATGTATTTTGGTTTGAAAAATTTCTTCCATTCTTCTAAACCATCTGCTTTTGACGATGTTGCCTCAGTTTTGATCCTGTGCATTTCCTCCTCGGTGTGTGCTGGCCGAACAGAGATTTTCCAAAAAAACAGGCAAGCTCATGTTTTTTACTTGCGCTTGTGGTTTTACAGTAGTTAAATGAAGCCATGAGGATCTCATGAAAATGCCATTCCAATATCCAGTCGATGCAAGTTCTAGCGTACCTACCACAACACTAATTATTGGTGTTGGCTACCAATGCATTTTCTTGCAGCATCTTCTTGTAATCCTGCTGAGGGTATTTTGTAAGATCTTCGGTGAAGAATCACATTCTTTCATATATTTCATTTTGATAACAATAAGGGCAGTGATGCATGCATGCATTTTAAGACGTGATGCTGCAGTGCCACATACTTTTCGACCAACAGCATCTATGCTCTTACTTTCATGCTCCGGAGCAGCTGCTGTTTCCAGTGCCGATGCATGTCTTTTCCTCACAAAGGTTACTATAACCAAGTCTGAGCGAGTCTGGACATGCCAATAGGTTTAAAGATTGTGCAGGCTCTAGCAGAGGATCCTCAAAGGCTATTATTGGTTTTAATGGCAAGGATGGGAATCTGGCATAACTGGATGGGAGACAGCAGAAAAAGACTTAGATAAAGTCTCTACTCTCTTTTAAGGTGTAGTCCTAAACGATGTGGTGGAAACCCTCTAAGTATCCTCACTCACCTGTGGCTATAATAAGTGTGGTGAATGTAGGGAAACCGAAAACTGCAGCAAAGCTACAGCTGGGGATGTGACCCCAAAATGCTTGGAAAGAACTGTAGCTTTTTCAACAACGATAGAGAAGGCGATCAATATCTATGGTCATTTATACTTAACAACTAAACCACCAGCATTAAATGGTAAGAAGTCTTTGACTTCATTGATGGAGTCAGAGTTGGATTTTTCCTCCACGTCGAATCATGTCTGTGTTTTCGGCGTCAATCAATGGTGTTTTTTTTAAATAGCAATCATTTCATGCTGTTGGTTGTGTGACGTTGAGTCCGATTTTCAAGGCGAACAAGTAAGTCAATGCCCTCGACTTCAACCCTGATACCTTAGAATCTGAGCTGGAATGATGTGGATGTTGTCTTGATGAAGATTTTTGTCTAGCTCTCCCGATGTGGGAGTCTTTTTCGATTGGCTGTTTTTTAGAGGGGGCATCAGGACTTCCATTTTTATTTTGCCCCTCCTCTTTTTCATCTCCTCCATGAGGCCACTCGTCCTGATGCCTTGAGTACATGTTGACATCTTACAAGAGGTATTGCAGTCTTTCACCACATAATCCTTTTGGAGACAAACCACACAAACCTTGTGGGGGCCTGACAGTGCCTCTTTCCTGCCTCATGAAGAACACTTCAGAAAAAGAGCAGGCACGTTTTAGGAAAAGCCCTCTCAGGAATCTTGATCTTCTGATGTTACTCGACAGGAAAAGTCTAAAAGTGCTGAGTGAAGCTTAAAAAGCTATACGTTTTGATATTATTGAAACAACTGAGGTTCTAAATCTCATATGTGCTCTTAAGGTCCTGTTCACATGAGCAGGAATAAGGAACTGGCTCTCCGAAGCATAATACAGGTAGGGTACCCTGTGGGTAGAGAAGCCGCATGTATTCTTAAAGGGACGGCACCATCTTTTCCTCTATTTACAATCAAAGCCTATCAAGCTATTTCCCGTCTTCATACATTTTCTCCTTTCTGTTAAAAAATGTTGCAAAGCAGGTATAAAATTGGTATTCAGAATCCAGAAAACGAAGTTCAGCCTTTCATAGGCTATTACAGGGCATAATTCATTATGAAATAGATGGACATAAAAAAAAATTGCGATTTTAAAATCGGTGGTACATATCTAAAGAAGTGCTCTGAGGCACGCAGGCAGCGAGAAAGTATTCTAGTGTTTATGACTGTCAATAAAGATCCTATGATGCAGAAGCCACTTTACCTCTACGGGTTCTCAGCCTGCTCTACTATGGGAAATGACTTCTGAGAACGTGTGATGATGCAGGACACTATCCCCTGTTAATGTATTATTAAGATGTACACATTCCTCTGTGTGGAGCCATAATTCACAAAGAGTTGCCCTTCTACATACTGTCAGCCTCTACAGATTGCACCATAGTTATGAAACTACTGCTTGGACTTCTTAATCTCATCAGATTATTGAGAACACCAAATGGAGGTTTTATGGGATTCCACAGTGGGTGTGACATGTTCTCTGCCGAAGACGACGGACTATGAAAGAAGAATATAAGTCACTTGCCTGTAACTGTAGTTCTCCAGTATTGGATCTTTCATAGATTTGCATGCTTGAATCAGAATAGCCAGCAGTAAACACTTGTAAATACAACAGATTATAATTACATTACAGAAGGTGGGAAAATAGAACTGTCTCACCTTATTGAAATAGACATCGTAAAACTGCTTGTGCCACTGCCGCATCGCTTTTCTCAGCACTATGGCTACATGTAAGTGACAATCCAAAGGTACGTTTGGTGTGAATTTGGAATTTGTTATAAATATTACAACATCCTTCTTGAACTGGCTGAATGGTTCTTTTGTTGTAAATGTCTGAAGGTCACTAACCCTTTTTGTTGATGTCAATGATAGAAGGGTTGCAGTTTTCAAGGAAAGGTGTTTTGGCTTAAAATGGGGTTTCCTTAACTGGCTCCATACCACACTGAGATGCCGAGGAGGAGGCGGCCCTTTAACCGAAGGAAACACTCTGAAGAATCCCTTGAAGGACTGCTTTATGATTCTTGTGGACCAGAGTGATGGTTGTTTTTCTGCTCTCCAAACGCAAGATATCGCTGCCAGAAGAACCTTATGGATGAATGGGAGAGTCCAGATTCCGCTAAATGCAGGAGATATGGAAGGATTTGTTCTGGGTCAGAAGAGAACTAATGTACAGCCTTATCTTGGCACCAAAGACAGAAATGTTTCCACTTGATTTTATATGCTTAGTTGGTAGGATCTACTCTAGCTTCAGTCAAAATCTACCTGCATTCTGCTGGGATGTTTAAGTTTGTGAATTAATTGAACTCAGGACCCAAGCCAATAAATACAGTGAAGTCGGACTGGGATGGAGTACTTGGCCATTGTTCATCGTTAGTAATGCTAGAATGGGTGTAAGTAGAATATGTGGTTGTTCAGAAAGTAGTAGGAGTTCTGTGAACCAGACTGCCTCGTACATCTAAGACCAATGAGAATCAACTGGCATCCTGTTATTAACGGAATTGGGGGGAAGAGCGAATGCAAAGATTTCCGACCATTTTACTGAAAATGCATTCCCCCACGACCCTTTCTGCTAGTGCCAGCTTACAAAGTATTGGCATTTCCGGGTGTTGTTGGCTGCAAACAGATTTAACTTCATTTTGCCCCAGCGGGTGAACATGGTCTCTAGAGTATGTTGATCAATTTCCCACTTGTGGTTGCTGGTAGATGTTCTGTTCAATCTGTCCACAATCACATTGCATTCCAGGGACATATTCTGCCCTCAGAGTTATCTGGTGTTGGAGGGCCCATTCCCAATTTGTCTACGCTTGTCTTGACAGAGCTGAAGACCTTGTTTCTCCCTGCTTGTTTCTGAAATGCATGCTTGTGGTATTGTCCATGTGAATGAGGACGGATGAGCATGCTACTCTGGGCAGGAACTATAATAGAGGTAGTTGTATGGGTCTGAGGTCTAATTGATTTATATGCATGCTCCTTTCAGCGGTACTCCATTTGCCACTGATGGAGAGATCTTGGAGATGAGTGCCCCATCCCTCTAGTGATGCATCTGTCATTATTATAAAGTCTGTTATTTGGGAGAGAAATATTAGTCCCTGTGTGATGTTTGCATTGAGAGACCACCATCTCATTGATGTTACCATGGTGGTGGTAACTTGGATATTGTCTTCGAATGACCATTGCATCTGTGAGCATTATTTGTCTAGTTCCTACTGTAGTGGGCGCATAGGTAGTCTGCAATTTGGGATCAGAGGAATGCAAGAGGATGGCATCCCCAGGAAACGAACTGTATAGCTGGACTGAAACTCACCTCTTTTTGCTGAGGTCTTAAGCTAGCTGTTGAATCTTGCGCTACTGTTCCTGAGAGACGTATGCCTTGCCCCAGATGGTATCTAGGGCTGCTCCTAGGAACATTAATCTTGTTGGGAGTGACTGACGATTTTTGCACATTCACTATGAGGGCTAGTTTCTTGAAAAGTGTGAGGCACTGTGTTGTATACGCTGTGGCTTGTTGGGACATTGGAGCTTCCTGTCTCAAGCAGGCCACCACTGGCACTAGACACTTGGTGAATATGTGTGGGGCTGATTTGAGGCCTAAGGGGATAACTTGAATTGGTAGCAGGTGCCGGCTACCGAGAATTCTAAAAACTTGTATGTTTTGGAAGAATCTGGACTTCGAAATATGCATCTTGCAGGACTATCGCTGTCAAGTGGTCCCCGTGGTTGAGAAAGTGTAAAAGGTCCTGCAGGGTGACCATGCAGAAGGAGTGTATATTCAGCATCGGTCTCTGGATTTTTTCCTTATAAGGAAGAAATGGAGGTAGAAACTGATTCACCTCTGAGTCTTTGGGATTTGTTCAATTGTACCCTTCGCTGGGAGGATAGAAATTTCCTTCAGAAGTTGTTTTAGATGGGAAGGTGATAGTTTGTTGATGAATTTGAGCGTATGTCCCCAAGCTATGACGTCCAGGACCCACTTGTCTGTAGTGATGAAGGACCACTGACTAACATAATTGGATACTCCACCCCCAAGCTATTTTGATTGGTAGTGGGAGGCAACTGGCACCAAGGAGAAGCTCACCTTTTTCTAATTGTACCCCGTACTCTCTGGGTTGCTTGCCTCTTATTGGTTGCTTGTAAGCCGGCAATAGAGGTTGGTGCTGTTGCTGTGCGTGCTGGGAACGAAATTGAGACTGAAACAATTTAAATTGTTGTTTGTAGGACTTGCATCCTCCCCAATAAGAGTAGGAGCCTCTGTCTCTATCTCCTCAAAAGGGCTGTCTTTTCATCTTCAGCATATCCAGAGAGTTTGCTGTGTCAGCTTTGATAGTTTGCAAAGCATCGTCAATATGTCTGCTGAACAAGGAATTTCCATCACCAGGATCTTACTTTAGACCTCTAGTCTGAAGGATGTTGCTTTCAGCCAGCCTTGCCTTTGAAGTACTGCTGCTGCAAGTAAGTGCCTGAACCCTGTGGAGAAAATGTCTATGGCACAGTCAATCATTTCAGCTGAGGCTCTTTCTCTCCTGGAGAATCTTCTTGGCTTCCAATCTCACATTTTCTGGTAAGAGGTCTATAAATTGTGCCACATCAGACCACATCTGTCTATCAAATCTCCCTAGGATTGCTAAAGAGTTGGCTACTCGAACTGTGATGACTGCCGTATTAGAGAAACGTTTGCCGATACTGTCTAGACGGCGCCCATCCCTGTCCGGTGGGGCAGTGACAGGGGAAAATGGATTTTTAGACCGTCTCTGGGCAACTTGTGTAATCACAGAATCCGGCTTAGGACGGCTCACAAGACAAGCCGGAGACTCATCCAGAGCTTTGTATTTCTTGTCTAATCTGGGCATTACTACAGAGACCGTAGTTACAGTTTTCACTGCTTTTAGACCCTTTCGCCAAATAAAATCAACAATAGGGATGGCCCTTACTGATTTTTTCATTGGCTCTTTAAATTCATAGAGAAAACAGTCTGTTTGTTTGGCGGTAACAGGAAGCTGAGATCTCTTCGCTGCTCTTTCCATTATGTTATGGTGGTGAGACGACTGGTGGTGGTGGTACAGGAGAAGAAGGGGCTTGGATTAAGTAGTCGTCTCACTCGCTAGGGATTGATGTTGAGTCTCTTATCTCCCCTTCCTCTGCATTCTTATCCGAGGTCGGTGGATCATATGCTGGTGGGTCCGCCATAGTGTGTGGTATAAGATTGTAGTGATTGAGGTACCTTTTTTGAAGATGGTGCCCTCGTCGAAGATAATGTTGCTGTTGGGGATGAAAACAATGGAGGCAGCGCTGAGGTAAACGTTGCCACTGTAGTGGTAAATGTCATCGACAACGATGTTGATGTCGTCGACGATGAGAATCTTGTTGAAAATTTGTATTTTGGTGTACAAAGTGTTTCTGTAGCCTCTGGTAGAGATTTTGAAGGTCTTCTAACAGAAACTTCTGCGATAGATGGAGCCGAAGGTTCAGAAGGGACCTTAGAGGGAGCTTTTTGTTGTTTTCGCCAGTAGTAGTTTCTCAATATATTATGTTGCTTAGAAGACTCATGATGAGTTTTCTTTGAAGCTTTTTTTTATGTGGTTCTGAAGTCTCTTTCTCGTGAGGTCTATCCCTCTTGCAGGATTTCACAGTTATAGAAGAATCGTCACTATTTTTCTCAGAAAGAGGATCTTCCTTGGAGTTTAGCTTCTACAACCATCATAGCAATCTCACCCTTTATGTCCTTGAGAGTTTAGTGAGAGGAAGTGTGGCAAATTTTACAGTCTTTCACAGTATGCTCACGGTGAAGACAGTAAATGCACTTTTTGTGAGGGTCATCTGAGTGCGATCTCTATTTGCCCCAAGTAACACATGGCCTAAATAAACTCTTCATATATATATATATATATATATATATATATATATATATATATATATATATATATATATCTCTGACCTGAGGAGCAATCTTCCTGAAGGAGCTTTTCTGAAGAAAAAACTGAGCAGAGCTCAGGGAGACTCCCATCACACGGCATGCGGTAGAAAATCTGAGAGACTGCAGCCTCTGTAGTGAGGGTTTTAAAGGGTGCTGTCGCCTGACTGGCTTGACTATGGGTCTTTTTAAATGACACTAATAAGTTATTAAAGTGAATGTCTTCAATATGAACTCTTATATAGAACTTTCACTACTGCTTTCTATGGCACCGTGGGACTCCCACTTCGACGACGGGAATGATTCAAGCATGTGAACCTATGAAAGATCCAATACTGGGAAACATGGAAGACACATGTTTTTGTATATATGAAAATCCAATATACTCTCCAGTGAATCGAACAGTAAGTTCTCAAAACACTATTATTAGGGAACACTAAAGAAATTAATTTAGCTATTTTTCTGGTTTTCCCTCGAGTGAAGAGGAAGACATATTTCCATTGACTAAATGCCTTACAAGACACTTAAAAGTCTATTGAAGATGTCCACCCTGGACTCTACAGTACAAAAAAATTGTAGGATCAATAATAGGCCAACTGGATTTCCAAAACCATGTAACATACTATGACAGGAAATTACAGACTTTTGTAGAAAAGGGCACGTCCAGATCATCAGCATTCAAGTTTTCGGTCCAGATGCTGTACTGAGGAATGTGCTGGTGAAAGAGACAGATGATAAGCTTGTGATGACTGGTCAAGGGTCCTTTGATATATCAATATTGCTGGATCTCAAAGTAACCTTTGATAAGGTAGACCACAGGCCTCAATAAGCTAAGAAATGTGTTGAGGGCAGGAGCAGATCAGGAGATGCTTTTGCTCCTTTTCAGAGACTAACTCTCAAGGAGAGAGTGACAATGTCCTCACCCTCCACCATCAGTTCCTTAAACGGTTCAAGGAGTTGTCACTCCCAGCCACCCCTGTTAAACTTATATGAGACCACTTACAGCCAAGCTACACAAACAAGAGATTCACTTTCTCTTGTATGCCGTGAACATACATGCTTATCTGTACGTCTTAAACTGTTCAGTTGTGACCCTCCACTGTTTTTTGTCTAATTTAAAGAGAAGATCATGAAATTAGTGACATGTATAGATTAAGAAACATAATTCGGCAAACAAGAAATGAAACTAACTACAAAGGGGAAAAAGTGGTACGTTTTTACCTTGCACATAAACTCTTCTACTCGTTCCATGGCATGGTGGGCCTGCAACAGTGGGGCCATGCCCATAAACCCTTCATCTTCTTTATCTGGTTCATCGGGACGCTCACGTTCCTCTTGACTCTATAAGTAGATTACAGCACAATGAGTAACCAGAAATGCTAAAGCAACAAAATCAGCAAATGTGGGTAATTACATAAACACTGAGAAGAAAAGCATAAAATTAATGCCCATCAGTCAATTTCTCTGCTGAGCCTCAGACAAATGATACACATTTAAAAAGATAATGATAAAAAGGAAACCTTTAGAAATGTAAACATGTGCTTCTGAGACCATTTATTTCACTAGTAGTTTAGTAAAAGGAGCTTGGCAGAGGCTAAAAAACAAGACAATTTCGTGCCTTGCTCCCTCACCCATAGGACTTCAACTAGACATGTTAACACAATGCTCAGGGTCGTGTAGGAAGGATAAAAAGAACCTGGGTTGGATGGGAAACCGAAGTGGCATGAGAAAAATCTCTTTAGTCTGCTCAATACCCAGTTGGCTAGTATATGTCCTTGGTGACATTGGTGCCTTGTAGGAGTAGGTAAACGAGAACAAGAGTGTTCTTACCTTGCCTTAACTAATATGCATGTAATGTTATCTCAAGGTGCATGCTAGCTGACTGGGAGGCATGCTTCTTGTACAGCAAGTTTGGCTGTATCTTGTTTTTGCCAGGATCATTGTCTCTTAGTAGGATGTTGGGTATTGTATAATTCGGTTCCAAATAGAATAAACGGAATGTAGTAAGACATATGTTTGCTTTTATTGTGAGTATTCTTTATAAAAGTGCAATTTACAGGCAGTGAAATCCAATTTAAACATCTGAACCAATCAATCAATCAGATATTTGTATAGCGCGACTTATCACACGGGGTCAAGTTGCAATTGGGGGATATGGGTTAGCTGAAGAGCCAGGTCTTCAGTTCTGTCCTGAACTGAGCCCGCGAGGGGGACTGCCTGAGTGAAGTAGCAGCCTGTTCCAGGTCTGCATGGAAAGTTAGGAGAAGGATCATCCTCCAGACGTGTTCTTCTGAATCCTATGGATGGTGGCGAGGGCCAGCTGAGCACAGGGGAGTTGTCTGGGAGATGCGTAGATGGAGAGGCGGTGGTTGAGGTAGGCAGCTCCGATATTGTGAAGGGCCTTGTAAGCATGTGTCCGGAGTTTGAAAGTAATACGTTTGTTGACAGGGAGCCAGTGTAGGTCTCTCAGGTGGGCAAAGATGTGGCGGTGGCAGACGATGTCCAGGATGAGTCTTGCCCCAGCGTTCTGTATCTTCTGCAGACTTGGCAGGCCATGGACAGCAAGGAGTTGAGGATCAAGCCAAGGTTGCGTGTGTAGCCGGTGGGAGATGGGGCAGTATCAAGGGCAGTTGGTCACTAGGAGTCCTCCGAGGCAGTGGTGGTGGGGCCCAGGATGAGGATCTCCGTCTTATCAGAGTTGAGCTTCCGGCAGCTGTCTTTCATCCAATCGGCGATTGCCTTCATTCTGTTGTAAAAGTTGCTTTTGGCTTTCGATGGTTCGTCGGTGATGGAGAGAATTAGCTGTGTGTCATCGGCGTATGAGATGATGTTGGGCCCATGGTGTCAGGCAATCTTGGTGAGCGGGGTCATGTCGACATTGAAGAGGGTGGGACTCAGAGAGGAGCCCTGGGGTACTCTGCAACTGGTTTTCGTCAGTTTTGAGGTGAAGGGTGGGAGACTGACTTTCTGGGTTCGGCCGGTAAGGAAGGAGTGGACGAATCCACTCCAGGGCTTTGCTGCGGATGCCGGCGTTATGTAGTCTGGTGCACAAGGTGGTGTGGGAGATGGTGTTGAATGCGGCAGAGAGGCCGAGGAGGTTGAGGGCAGCTGTAACGCCATGGTCGAATAGGGTGCGAATGTCATCTGTGGCTGCTAGGAGTGCGGCTTCGGTGCTGTGGTTGCTCCTGAATCCGGACCGGGAAGGATAAAGGATGTTACAAATATGATTAAGCTACAAAGTAGATAAGAGGATATGACGGTGTAGCAGCTCTAAAACCACATGATCCAAATGATCCAAAGCACTGAAATTGTCTGCCTTACTATTACTTACTTATCTATGGTGCATGACAGTTCCTCTCCTTTTCTGAAAATTGTTGCAGCATCCTCATCCTCTTTACTGTTCAATGACTGCTAAACCTTTAGGTCACAATACTCTACCAAGCACACTTAACTAGTTGAAACTTAGAGTGAATCTCAAGGGCCCCCTCTGCCCATGCTATAATGTAATGTGACCATATCTATCTCAAAAGAGAGGGCTAACTACAAGGACAAATTGTTTTTTCTGCATAGCAAGACCAAATATTTTGAAAAGGAGGTGCAACTCTAGTGATGCATCAAGTCTGGAGTCAGTAAATCCCTAGGATGAGTAATTAAAATGCAATGCTATGTCCAAGATATTTTGTCACCAGGAGAAAGACTATTAATACAACTCTAAGGTGAAGTAAGTACGAAGAAGTGGTTCCCCTGACTCTCTTTCCAACCCCATTTTACAAGTGTAACCTTTTAATTCTAGGCAGTCCCGTGAAAAACGACAAACTTTGGGCTAGTGACTCTGGCGAAGTTCACTTACACTTCTGTTCATTTTCTGTTGCCGGGCCTTGTTGTAAAATGCAATCTGAATTAGGAGGGAGTGACATCCCTTTCCCAAAGTAAAACTGCAACAACATTAAAAAGTAGCACTGTGCTGGACAACTCAGGAATGCTAAACGATGACAAACTGAAGCACTTATATGAAATATGATCGATAGGAGAGGCGCATTGAACTGACAGTGCAGAAAATAGTCTCAAGCAAATATTTGTTTATCATTTCTTCATCGTCTCAGGAATCCTTTGAACCCTGTAATAAAAAGCTGCCTTGCGTTTCATGCGAGCCCATTGTGGCTAGGGCTCATCAGGTGACTTGCATAATCTGCTGGATTTAAAATACTTACTCCTGGATAGGAACATAAGCAGGCTGTCTTCAGATCGAGCGCTAATTGAGAAAGGCAAGGACACTGCTTGCAGGAAAGATTCTTGGTTTGTATTGGTAGTTTGTAGAGCACTTTCTGCAGTCTGACGTCACCTCGGAGGGCTGGGGATGCGAATGGGTCATGAGAGGTGGAAAAGTAAAACCAGGAAAGAGGAAAGACGGGATCGAGGAAGAGGAAATGAAGGGGGAGCCTTGTGAAACGAATGAACTCCCTTACAAATTGCATATAACAATCACTGGAAGAACGCCATTGCATTCTGGATGGAAAACAGAGCAGTGCAAAGTCACAGTTTCACCTAAGCGATACACCCATAGTTCACATGAGAACTATGAAGATTCTGTTTAGTGCGCAAAATAATGTTTTTGCATGAAAATCGATATTTTGCAAGTTTTTATTGCGATATTCTGATTTTCACCATTATTTTCAATCAAAATGTAACCCGACCCGTTTTATGAACTTCCGTCAACTGTGCTGTCACTTGGAAAACGTATATGAGGTATGTACATTAGACATATTCTTGTATAAGTACAATTACACTGAGATAAAAGTTATTTAACATCGATCATCGCTGAAATATCTTGTATTTGGCTAGCAAAAATAACTTTAAAAATCCAGTGAAATAGAAAATTTAGATAAAAAAATGCTCGAAGTGCAACACTTGTCACCACTTCAAAAAAATGTGCAAGTAGCAATGGACAATTGTGCAATAAAATGACAGCGGACAGTAACACTGCAAACTACAGGAATCTCATATGGCAGGTTCTACTTCAGATTATGCGGACATGTTATGAAATTAGTCACTTATCTGTAACCCCAGTTCTCCAGTGCTGTTATGCTTATGTAGGCACATTCTTAAATCATTCCCCATGGCCAGGCTGGGAATCCCCATTAACTTTAAACAGCAGTAAAAAGTGTTAAAATTGCGTAGCCTTCAACAGAGTTTGTTTAGTAGCACATCCACCTCATCTGAAACAAGCCGAACTTTGGCCAATGAGACGGAAGTGCTAGGCTCTCCTACTCCCTCTGGAGGCCACCATAACTCAGATCTCGTAGCACAGTGTGAGCAGAGTACATAATAAATGAGTCTGTAACCATCGAGAAGGGGGTTACTAATTTCTTCGACAGCACTGGATCTCTC
Source organism: Pleurodeles waltl (assembly GCF_031143425.1). Taxonomy (NCBI): domain Eukaryota; kingdom Metazoa; phylum Chordata; class Amphibia; order Caudata; family Salamandridae; genus Pleurodeles; species Pleurodeles waltl. The sequence continues at coordinate 196,003,505 of NC_090442.1, forward strand.
ATATATTCACGTTTGAATCAGAATACTAAGCAGTAGATATCATTTATAACTAATAGGGAAGCATGCTCACCCCTTCTCAAACAGACTGTGAAGGACTGCCTGTCCCACAGATGGAATTGAAGATTTCGGCCATCTAGAAAATGTCCAAATGGGGTAGAGTTAGCCACAGGAGCTTTAAACCCACTGGTTTATGGCATCCATAGGGAGTAATTTCCTCTAGCTCTTGTCAGGCATAAATGTGGTACCTCCAGACAGCAATTTCAGAACACTCCTGAACCCGTGGAAGATAAGAAAAGGTCTGAACCTGCTGTCTGAGACCAGGGAAGTGCTTAGAAAACTGGACCGGCTGTCCCTCTTGTACCCTTCGGACTATAACAGTCATAAAGCGGACCTCCTGTCTTGTTAAAGCTAGAGGGGCACAACGAGCTGTAAGAGGCCTTTCCTATAAGTGTCCAGCTGACCAGTGGCAAGAGGACCTGGAATGGACTCAGTTTGCCGCCTTCAGAGTTTCTAATTGTCTGCCCCTAGGTCCAGGGGGTTTGGGGAATGGAGGCTTTATAAGCGTTTTCCTGGTTTGGATTCGGACTTAAATCAGAAGGTAAAATCTTTGACACGGATGAACCTGGTTAGTGTATGTGACCCGTGCTCCACCGTGGCCAGCATCAAATTGGGCACTGGATCCTGTTCTACTGGGACCACTGACCTTCATGGTACTTAAGGCTTCTTGACACTATTTCTACTTACAATTTTAAAAATTCATATCTCCAGTTTCCTTTTCTTGATTTTTGTCATTTTGGTTTCATTTTGGTTTGTAAATCTATTTTTCACATTTGTTTTGGGATTTTTATTGTTTTGCATTTCAACTTTATTTCTATTTTAGTACTGCATAAATACTTTACACATTGTCTCGAAGGTAAGCCTGTCTGCTGTGTGCCAGATATCAGGGGGTTGAGCTCCGGTTTATGTAGTGACTAGCGGTTTACCCCGACTATGATTATTACATGAGGAGGGTACTTACCCCCTTCAACTAATAACACAATTTCTTACATGGACTATGCCTCCTTTCTGCCTGGCGAGAAGTCCGGAGGGCATCTTTAATGGAACTACTTGGAGTACAGATAGAGTCAAGAACTCAGTGAACCAGTACTGGTGTGACAAAGTCAGGTGCAATGGGAATCAGAGTACAATGTACTGCCTTTGCTTTCCCTAGGTCACTAGGAATCAAGGGAAGTGGTTAAAAGGCATATGCAAACAAGTCAGACCATTTGATCGAAAAAGCACTGCCCTCAGACCCTGACTGCCAAAACTTGCTGACGAAGCACCAACATTTCCTGTTGTGCTGAGTGGCAAACAAGGCCAGTGTAGGGTGGCCCCATTTGTGGAAGATGTTAATCACTTAATCTTTGTGAATCTCCCACTCAGGATAATCCGATGGTGTTCAAATGAGTATGTACATCTGTTCATTTTGCCGCCCAGCGAGATGCTCCGCCGTTATGTCCACCTGGTGGGAAACGTCTCAGTCCCATAGCATCTGCACCTCTTCTAACAGAGGCCAGGACATTGTTCCTTCCTACCTTGTGATATAAAACCTGAATGTCGTATTGTCCATCCAGATGAGGATTTGCTTGACCTGCAAGTCTTGGGAGGACGCTTGCAGACCCAGCCGTATGGCTTTGAGCTCAACGCTAATGATATGAAGCTTCTTTTCTACAACTGACCAGAGATATTTGGTTGATAGTTCTTGTTTGCGAGCTCCCTAACCTTACATGAATGCATCATATGTGAACACCACTCTGTTCAATAAAGGATTAAAAGGGAGCTGTAGGAGGCTGGCCTGGCTTGTAGTGAGTACCAAGGGGTACTTACACCTTGCACCAGGTCCAGGTATCCCTTATTAGTGTAGAGGGGTGTCTAGCAGCTTAGGCTGATAGAAAATGGTAGCTTAGCAGAGCAGCTTAGGCTGAACTAGGAGACGTGTGAAGCTCCTACTATACCACTGGTGTCATATGCACAATATCATAAGAAAACACAATACACAGATATACTAAAAATAAAGGTACTTTATTTTTATGACAATATGCCAAAGTATCTCAGTGAGTACCCTCAGTATGAGGATAGCAAATATACACAAGATATATGTACACAATACCAAAATATGCAGTAATAGCAATAGAAAACAGTGCAAACAATGTATAGTCACAATAGAAAGCAATGGGAGCACATAGGGATAGGGGCAACACAAACCATATACTCTAGAAGTGGAATGCGAACCACGAATGGACCCCAAACCTATGTGAGCTCGTAGAGGGTCGCTGGGACTGTAAGAAAACAGTGAGGGTTAGAAAAATAGCCCACCCCAAGACCCTGAAAAGTGGGTGCAAAGTGCACCTAAGTTCCCCAGACAGCACAGAAGTCGTGATAGGGGAATTCTGCAAGAAAGACCAACACCAGCAATGCAACAACGATGGATTTCCAGACGAGAGTACCTGTGGAACAAGGGGACCAAGTCCAAAAGTCACGATCAAGTCGGGAGTGGGCAGATGCCCAGGAAATGCCAGCTGTGGGTGCAAAGAAGCTGCCACCGGATGGTAGAAGCTGTGGATTCTGCAAGAACGAAGAGGGCTAGAAACTTCCCCTTTGGAGGATGGATGTCCCACGTCGTGAAGAAGCTTGCAGAGGTGTTTTCGTGCAGAAAGACCGCAAACAAGCCTTGCTAGCTGCAAGGGTCGCGGTTAGGGTTTTTGGATGCTGCAGTAGCCCAGGAGGGACCAGGATGTCGCCAATTGCGTGAGGAGACAGAGGGGGTGTCCAGCAAGACAAAGAGCCCACTCAGAAGCAAGCAGCACCCGCAGAAGTGCCGGAACAGGCACTACGAAGTGGAGTGAACCGGAGCTCACCCAAAGTCACAAAAGAAGGTCCCACGACGCCGGAGGACAACTCAGGAGGTCGTGCACTGCAGGTTAGAGTCCCGGGGACCCAGGCTTGGCTGTGCACAAAGGAAATCCTGGAAAAGTGCACAGGAGCCGGAGCAGCTGCAAATCACGCGGTACCCAGCAATGCAGTCTAGCGTGGGGAGGCAAGGACTTACCTCCACCAAACTTGGACTGAAGAGTCACTGGACTATGGGAGTCACTTGGACAGAGTTGCTGAGTTCAAGGGACCTCGCTCGTCGTGCTGAGAGGAGACCCAGAGGACCGGTGATGCAGTCTTTTGGTGCCTGCGGTTGCACGGGGGAGATTCCGTCGACCCACAGGAGATTTCTTCGGAGCTTCTAGTGCAGCGAGGAGGCAGACTACCCCCACAGCATGCACCACCAGGAAAACAGTTGAGAAGGCGGCAGGATCAGCGTTACAAGGTCGCAGTAGTCGTCTTTGCTACTTTGTTGCAGTTTTGCAGGCTTCCAGCGCGGTCAGCAGTCGATTCCTTGGCAGAAGGTGAAGAGAGAGATGCAGAGGAACTCTGATGAGCTCTTGCATTCGTTATCTAAAGAATTCCCCAAAGCAGAGACCCTAAATAGTCAGAAAAGGAGGTTTGGCTACTTAGGAGAGAGGATAGGCTAGCAACACCTGGAGGAGCCTATCAGAAGGAGTCTCAAACGTCACCTGCTGGCCCTGGCCACTCAGAGCAGTCCAGTGTGCCAGCAGCACCTCTGTTTCCAAGATGGCAGAGGTCTGGAGCACACTGGAGGAGCTCTGGGCACCTTCCAGGGGAGGTGCAGGTCAGGGAAGTGGTCATTCCCCTTTCCTTTGTCCAGTTTCACGCCAGAGCAGGGCTGGGGGATCCCTGAACCGGTGTAGACTGGCTTATCAAGAGATGGGCACCATCTGTGCCCATCAAAGCATTTCCAGAGGCTGGGGGAGGCTACTCCTCCCCAACCCTGACACCTTTTTCCAAAGGGAGAGGGTGTAACACCCTCTTTCTGAGGAAGTCCTTTGCTCTGCCCTCCTGGGCCAAGCCTGGCTGGACCCCAGGAGGGCAGAAACCTGTCTGAGGGGTTGGCAGCAGCAGCTGCAGTGAAACCCCAGGAAAAACAGTTTGGCAGTACTCGGGTCTGTGCTAGAGACCCGGGGGATCATGGGATTGTCTCACCAATGCCAGGATGGCATTGGGGGGCAATTCCATGATCTTAGACATGTTACATGGCCATGTTCGGAGTTACCATTGTGAAGCTATACATAGGTAGTGACCTATGTATAGTGCACGCGTGTAATGGTGTCCCCGCACTCACAAAGTCCGGGGGAATTTGCCCTGAACAATGTGGGGGCACCTTGGCTAGTGCCAGGGTGTCCACACACTAAGTAACTAAGCACCCAACCTTTACCAGGTAAAGGTTAGACATATAGGTGACTTACTAGTTACTTAAGTGCAGTGGTAAATGGCTGTGAAATAACGTGGACGTTATTTCACTCAGGCTGCAGTGGCAGGCCTGTGTAAGAATTGTCAGAGCTCCCTATGGGTGGCAAAAGAAATGCTGCAGCCCATAGGGATCTCCTGGAACCCCAATACCCTGGATACCTCAGTACCATATACAAGGGAATTATAAGGGTGTTCCAGTATGCCAATGTAAATTGGTGAAATTAGTCACTAGCCTGTTAGTGACAATTTGTACAGAGAGAGCATAACCACTGAGGTTCTGGTTAGCAGAGCCTCAGTGAGACAGCTAGGCATCACACAGGGAACACATACATATAGGCCACAAACGTATGTGCACTGGAGTCCTGGCTAGCAGGGTCCCAGTGACACAAACATACTGAAAACATAGGGTTTTCACTATGAGCACTGGGCCCTGGCTAGCAGGATCCCAGTGAGACAGTGAAAACACCTGACATATACTCACAAACAGGCCAAAAATGGGGGTAACAAGGCTAGAAAGAGGCTACTTTCTCACAAGCCTGTGTTAGGATTCATGGGAAACTGCCATTGTATGAGTGCTTGTTTCAAGCATTTTGTGACGTGGACCGTGTTGTCCACATGTGTTAGACCTGACATCCTTAGGGTGGTCTTACCGCAGACTTTTTGCCTTTCCCTCCCGTTTGGTTACTGTACCTTTGGGTTAGCCCTAGGACTCTGAACACTTTACAGCTGCTAACCAGTGCTAAAGTGCATGCGAGTCTCCCCTAAAAACACTAACATTGGTCTATCTACAATTGGGATATTTGATTTAGCTACAAGTCCCTTGTAGAGTGGTATATCATATGCCCAGGGCCTGTAAATTAAATGCTACTAGTGGGCCTGCAGAACTGATTGTGCCACCCACTAAGTAGCCCTGTAAACATTGCAGAGCCTGTGTGTGCAGTTCCGCTGCCACCTCAACTTGCCATTTTAAACCCCTTGCCAAGCCATACACTCCCGGTTTCTTACATATAAGTCACCCCTCAAGCAGGCCCCAGGGTGTCATGTAAGTAAAAAGACAGGGCATGTATTTCCAATTTCCATGTCCTGGTAATGAAAAACCCCTCAAGTGGCTTTTCATCACTGTGAGGCCTACTCCTCTCATGGGACAGCATTAGGAATTCCTTCCTCTGACTTGAGTTGGGTGACAGTTCCACTTGTGCATTCCCTTCAGACACCCACAAAAAGGGTACTAAGTCATATCTGCATTCAACTGCATACTGATGGGTCTTCCTGGGGAAGGGGTGGGAGGATCTTACACATCTCAAAGGGCAAGAGCTGGGGTCCACACAAGGGGTCTGATTATCTCACAATGGCTGTATGGAGCTGAGTGACTTGAAAGGGGGACCTTGCTTCACAAGAATTCTTTGTTGGTCACCCCCCACATCAAAGGCACTTTTCTGTATAAATAGTGGGCCTCCTGACCCACTCAGTAGTACACTTCTGGACCCCACAAGATTGTGCTGGAGCAAAGTCTGCTGTGTGCCAGAATCGCCACTCTGCCAGACCCGACTGCTCCCTCGAACTGCTGCTTTGACCTTCTGCGTGGCCTGCTACCGGCTGATCTCTGCCCTGCCCCCCTGAAAAGATTTCACCAAGGCAGCATTAGAGTGACTCCGGGGCCTGCTTGGTGAGCCCTGCCTCCCCTAAGGACTGTGATCACCGAGATCTGCACCGACCCTGACTGATCGTCACCAAGGGCCACCAAAATGCGCATTTTTGAATTGGCATGCCTGCCTTAATTACCGCGTGTTTCCCTGCCCAAGAAGGCGTCATTATCAACAGGAAAACCTTCACCTGGGTGGCACACCCCCTCCCGTTGATGCGGGCTCTCGGAAGGACCCAGACAAGATCACCGTTTCGCCCCGGTGCCTGCCGCCCAGGTACGCCAAGATTTAAAATCCAGCCCACGGCTGCAACCAATGTGGCAGCCGTGCTTCTGAGCTAGCAACACCCCTAAGTGAGGCCGCACTCGTCAGAGGACTACTACAAGGTCACAGTTTTACCCTGTTCCTGCTGCCCATGGACGTCAAGATTTCAAATCCGTCCCCGTGGCTGCAACCAAAGCGGACGCTGTGTCCCCGAGCCAGCAGCAGAACAGATAAAGGAAGCACCCAGAGGGTGTGCTCGCTGGGCTCGTGCCCCGACCAACCCGTGTGGTGCACTTGGGTCGCCCTCCTTGGAGGAGCCGCCCCCCCTTGTGCCGCACTTCTCAGTCAGCTGTCACTTACCAAGGACCAAGCTTGATCTGAGGAAACTCACTGGCCTTTCTCCACCTTTCAACTCACCCACAACAGCGCCTCTTTCCTCAGTTCGAGGAGAGGCACCAAAACCGCCTCAGAGACACAGAGTGCAACCAGAGAAATACCATATTTGCGTGAAGTGAGACGCACCCACATTCATTTTATTCTTGCACCTCGCTGCCACAAAAAGGTGCTGAATTGTTTCACTTCTGATATTACACAGAAAGCCCTATAACTTGTAACCTAATCATTGGGTCCTTGTCGATTCTTTTCTCTATGAATATATTTGGAAAATACATAAAGATTACTTATATTTTATTAACACTCTGTGGAGTCCCTTTTTTATGGTGCTGACATTTGGGATGGTGTGTGGGGAGTGCACAAATACTTTACACATTGCCTTCCTTCTAAGTTAAGCCTGCCTTCTCTGGGCGAAGCTACCAGAGGGTGAGCACAGGTTAATTTAGGTTGTGTTTCTGACTTACCCTTAGGAGAGGAGGTGGTTTCTGCTTGGCTGAGGTACATACCCTAGCAAACCAGAAGCCCCATTTCTAACAAAATGTCTCTATTGGATGGCCAATTCGTGCTGGACGGGTCTCATTCAGAGCCTGGAAAAGAGTATAAGACTTGTGCAGGATGACATCATACCTAGCAGAGATTTGTACTGCTTGATAGTGACCAACTGCGTGGCAGAGAAGGTCTTTGCCATTGACTGGAGCTTCTTTAGTCTGTCCACCGAAGGAAAGGCCTTTACCAACCTCGTCTCACATATTGCTCCCAAGAACTGAAGCTGTGTCTGTAGTTCCAAAAAGAACGTGTTGGTGTTCAGTGTCAGTCCTAGTGTGTGAAAGAGAGAGATGCAGGCAACCGTAGAAGCTTTTGTCTTTTTCCTTAATGGTGCTTTAACAAACCAATCATCCAAATCCTGCACTTTGGGACAGTCTCTATCACTCCTTTGAGAAGAAAAAGGAAGAGAATTTCCAGTTGCAGCTTCCTCAACTGAAAAAGATGTTCCTTCTTGGGCATAAAGACAGGTGTTTTCTGTAGAAACTCCAAGGTATGACCAGACAGTACAATCTGCCAACTCATCAGTATGATGCAATGGACTCCAATGCAGGGGCAAACATGGAAATTCTCCCCTCATCTAACGAGATGGGCTTCCTAGGAAGCAGCTAGAACGAGTCAAGCTTGTTTTTGGTTGTCCTGGGAGCGCATGTGCGAGGTACTCTTCTTTCGCCCATAAGATCTCTCATATCCTGGGCTGTGGTTTCTGTTGGGTGCATAGCCATGGTTGGATCCGGGCTGCCCCAGGGAATATTACAGCTGGTCTTGACTGTCATACTGATTAAAGCCACTCCTATAGGCATGTGAGCTTCATGAGCCACCTAAAGTTCTTAAGCTAAGACGACGATACTGGAGGGCACTCAGAGATCTTGTCATATCCATATCTGTTACAATATTCTGCAACGTGCTGTCTAAACAGGGTGATTCCATCAAACAGCATATTCAACATTTTTACTTGGAATTCCGGATGCAAAGCTGTACATCTCAGCTATCCCTGTTTTCTTAATACAACTACTCTGGCTAGCAGGCAAAAGCTGGTGTTTAAAACGTCAATTTTAGAGTCAATGACTGCTACTGATGTTGTTGCATCCTCTTTAATGATGGCTTTAACAGTTTCCCTCTTGTCTTCCGGTACAAGGTTGATTAGTGGTGAGATGTCATGTCTGATGTGGTGATCAAAACGGCCCAAAAAAAACAAGGCATTTGCAGCCTTGATTGATATTGCCGACATGGAACCAACTTTACAGCCCAAATTATCTATGCATCTGCCGTCCCTATCAGGGGATGCAGAAAATGTAATGACTGGTTTCTTTCACCCACGCTGGGCCACAAACATAAGAGAGTATGGTTTGGGATGGCCCGTAAGGCAGACAGGGGCTGAACCTGGGACCTTGTACTTTTTTTCTAAAAACGGGCCCCCACCGCTGAAACAGTGGCTGGCCTTTTGACTCATTTTAGCCCTTCTGACTAAACAAAGTCAAGTATAAGCATGGACCTAAAAGAATTGCGTGGCTGCTCCTTGAAGTTAAACAGCAAGTATTGTTGCTTCTCTGAGATCACTGGGAGGTTGAATTTTTTAGCCAATCTTTCCATCAGTGCCTGGAAATGGGCTAAGTTGTCTGAAGGAGCGTGTGACTGGACGAGTGATTTGTCACCTGCGTTTGGTATGATATAGTCATGACACTCCTTATTACTCCATCATCTGGTAGGTCTTCTTCCAAATCACAACACACTGAATCCGATCAGTTCTCATCTCCCAGTTCATTAGATGTTGGTGGGACCAATGGTCGAGCCCTTGGAGGCTGGTCTGTTGGAGGTGACCTCGGTAGCAGAGATGGTAGCGGAAGCAGACGCGGGGTAGATACAGGTTGTCATGCAGGTTGCTGAGAGATCAGTCTTAGAAAGGTGTCCATCATCTGTTGAAAGTTTCATAAAAATGCAACGGGCACCTGCATGACCCGAGAGCCTGTAATGAAACGACAAGGTGCATTATGATTGGAAAGGGTAATCCATAACAAAAGTCATTAGCTTATAGTCATACTCTTGGTAAAGATCATCGTTAGCCAAGGCATCTTCTTCAAACTCCGTGACATAAAGCACATATAACTGTGTATGGCTACAGGGAGTCTCAGAGGTGTCCTGATCATTAAAATCAACTTCTAATCAAGAATTTGGGAGGGAACACTTGAAGCCACCTTTTTCGGTGAAAAAGTGACTTGTGTAGTAAAGACCACCACTGATGGTATCGTACACGATGTCGACATTGCAGATGATAAAGGAAGGGTCACAATCGATGGCAGGAGTAAAAACATCCTTGGTGACTGTTGATGGTGGTCTCATTGTCATGGACAAGGGTCTGGTCGCTGTCTGTGATGCTCCCTTCATGTCGACAATGTCTGTCCCTTAGATGACAGTAGGAGTGACGCTGACAATGGCATCAACAACAACAGTGGAAGTCACTGACAGGTACTGGATTTCAGTCAGATCATCAAGTCAGCTGGAATTTTGCTAAGCCTTTTGCGCAGGTGTACTTATTGTCTGAAGCATTTTTCTGAAATAAATGCCAGTCCTTTTCTGTGAAGAGGCGGTTGCAGGTGCTTTATGATGTTGGCCGAGCTCTGAAACCTCTACATGGTCATCTTTGTGTCTCCATCTAGGAAGTGCTTATTGCAGCACTTTTCACAGAAAACCTCTCCAGATAAGAGGGCACCCCCAGTGGAAAAAGGATATTTCTTCCTTTCTAATAGTACTAAAAGGGTCAGCATCCTCTCCTTGTCCTTTGGGGTTTTTAAGGAAAGGTTTCACAAATGTTGCAGTGTGAAGCCCTGTATGCTGGGCAGTCACTATATGCATTGCTCATGTAGGTCATCAGTGTAGATCTTTTTTCTGACCACAGGTAGAGCAGGATTTGAAAATGGATTTTTATTTTCTCTGCAAGTCATGGTGACAGTTAATGGCAGAAGAAAGGACTCCCCGGTCCGCAAAAGTGGAGATTGCCCAGAAAATATCTCCAAAAACAACCTACAGTGCACTGTAAGCTGGCGAATGGACTAGCTAAGCACGAGGGCAGATCAGAAAAGTATAAAGATATGGTCAGGGAAAGATTAGAGCAGAGCTCTTCTCAGGGACTACCTCACGCATGATGTGATGTAGAAATCTGTGGCCTCTAGGGGGAGTAGGAGAGTTTAGCACTGCGACCTCATTGGTCAAAATTTGGGCTGTTTGAAATGAGGTGAATGTGGTAATAAAACACTGTTGTTGGGGCCTCTGCCATTTTAACACTTTATTGTTATTTAAAGTTACCGGGGATTCCCAGCATAAGGACTGGAAATAATTCATGAGAATATATGAAAGATCTAATACTGGAGAACGCACAGCGCTTGCAGCAATAATTAAATGACTGGACAGAAAGTTATAGAAGCATCAAGCTGGGAAGCCCTTCAGGGGGCTGAAACTGTCGGATCCTATAACAAGTTAAGGCTAGGGGAGCAGGACACTGACAGTACCTTCCGTTCTGATGGTGTCTCTACTGAGACTTCAACAGCTGCATCTTCCCAACTGATACATTTTCTTGTGGGGCTCATTAGCAAAGGGAAGAGATTGATGAACTCGGAGCTGATGGCAAATAGGTATGTTTCCTTCGATTGGCTAGATGCTCCGACTTCTGTAAGGACTGAGGCGCTGTTCTAAAGGTAAACCTTCACATGGTGTTGAAGACCATTCCCTTATACTCACCACGTCTACAGGTGTGTGGACTGTACTTCAAGAGCTTTAGACTTTACCATAGGTTGCCTAGATACTGGCTCTAGTACAAATATATGATCTTGCCCGATGACAGTTTGGGCTCCCACTTGAGGAATCCCTCTAAGATTTAAAGGGTAACAGATCTGGCATGGTGCAAAAGCGCTGGATTTGTAGGAAGGTGTAGCAGTATAGGTTGATGAAATGGTCAGAGTGTAGTGGTCTTGAAGGATGATGCAGGCATCCTGTGTTTCTTTTTCTAAACCAACTCTGAGGACAGCCATTTCGAAATACTGCAGTGATCGACTCCTGCTAATGAAGGGCAGCAGGTGAGAGCCAAGGGACTCACAAGGTGGGTAGGAAACTGGGAACGTGGATGTGAAATTGGAAAACAATGAGTGTAGCAGCAGTACCATCAGTGACTATTTGATGAAGTCTGTCCTGTGCACTGACCCTTCAGAATACTGCAATCGCTGTGTTTGGTTGAAAAGGGCAGCATGTTCCTATGAGCTACTAGGCCTCTGTGCTGCAGCATATTCCAAACTGTTGCTTACTTCAATTGCCTCCATCCCTGCAGTACAATTTATTTTAAGGGCATACTCTCTAACACGTAGAGGGCGGGGGTGGTGCTGCAGAAGGAGAAACAGTTGGCCTCTAATTTTAATTAAAGACATAGATCTCGGGGAAAGCACCGCGGCAGTCTTTTATTGCAGAGAGGGCTCGGGGATGGCAAAAAAAAGATGACAACATAACCCTTTCAGACCTGTGTAGCCTTGTGAATGAAGGTCGGCCGGCAGTGTGGACGCCACAGCAGAAACCTGTGTGATCTTCCACAGTATGAATGGTCTCCTTCTGTAGCCTGAGCTCTTTGTTTCTTACAAACTACGCAGTAGCCCTGGCTATAAATATACCGCACGTCAAGCATCTGGACATCCGACAATTCCCAGGGATATTGGGAGCAATGAATGATCAAGCGCTGCCCAAACCAGATGTGACATTGCTTCGGATGACACTGGTGCACTCAGGCACTGGAGTGAGTCGGCGCCCCCTCCCTCCCCATCCAGCAGAAGGGTCACTCATCAACTAAGAAGATTACAGGGTTAACAGGGACACTACCGTGTCCACCGCCCACAATGCCAAATAACGTGATAGCAAAACCATTTCACTGTTATAAACAAAGATATTTCTGCAAAGTGCAAAAACCCACCCCGGCTCTATCGGTTCTAAACAGGCAAAAAGGGCGAGGTGCCGAACCAGTGCGTATCTGCAGTAAGACAAATCAAGCTTCGTAGTCCATGAACCAGAATCTTTTGATGAAAGCTGGAAAGGCGTCTTTATACTTCCTTGCCACACAGTAAATTCATGCTATCATTAATATTTAGAGTACTAAAAGGCAATTTCCAGCAGTATTCGAGTCCTGAAAGGCAATTTCCAGAAGCATTCTATTCCAGTTTTAGTGCAGTTAACAAAGATAATCGCAGTGCTCAAATCTGCAACGTTTCAAAGGTATCCTAACTTTATACAGAAAATAAATAGGTCTTTCAATACCCTCAGTCACCAGTGTATCCTAGGCAGACACGCACAGTTTCCTTCTACTAGTGTCTTACTCCTGGACGTTCACGAGTTAAGTCCTACCTAAATAATATAAAACTACTTCTAGAATAATCTGTGACTACACACAGCCTTCGCCCTCTAAATGTGTGTTTTTAGGTCAGATCATAACAGACAGCACAGGTTTCTGGTTGCAAAGACTTCTTGTGGGCATTCAGAAAATTTCCCCGGAAATGCATTTCACACATTACTCATCATTGTCTTTGTGGTTTTGTAACTCACATTGTCTGGCTTTCTATTGGCTTGTTTTGTTTATTTTAGGCTGTCCAACATGTCTTCTTCCCTCCTGTGGAGCATCACCTGTTTAATGTATTCTTCCACCTGTGCTCGCTTTCTGTGAACAGGCCCTTAAATCTTGTTCTTATCCTGTCACATTATCTGTTCCTTCAAAGACAGAGGTCAAATGTCAGGCTCTGTCTTTTGAAGGAGCTTGGTGTTTACTTTTCTGTTTTCTGACTTCCAAGAAGAGGATTTATCGGACAATAATGCTGGTACTAGGAAAGAAAAAGTTTTTTTCTAGCACACAACAAAATGGAAACGTCTGCAAATGAACTGTGCAAATACTTCAGAATATAAACAAATTAGGAAAGTACAAATGAAGCACATTAATTTGTAATTCAGATTTTTTTTAATACAATCAAAACAGTACACTAAGTAATGTCATTTTCATACATTATCCTCTGTGCGCTGTATTGTTTTATCAGCAAAAATGTATGTGGGAATGTAATTGCCATCTTTTAATTTTAAATGTGTTTCCTGTAATGGCAGTGTGGTAACACACTATCCATACTCCACGCTAAGCCCATCCACGACACTCCATATCACATCTATGCCATTCTACTAAACAACTCTACTCCACTCCACAACACTATGGCATTCTACGTCATGCCACTCTACGACACTCCACAACAATCCCCTCCATGACAATCCCCTCCACCCCTAACTTTTAGCCATGCTGAACAGCAGCTCCGCTGGCTAATACACATTGGCTAAGCCAATGGGTTTTGCATGGGTAAGACCTATTTGATTTGCCAATGCTCTGGTAAGCTGGTACTCTGGCTACTGGCTATCTATTTTAAAACTTTTTTTTTCATCACTTAAGTGACTATTTAAACTTTTATACAAATTAGACGTTAACCTAATGAACATGGACCTTGACAGCAGGTGGACCAGAATAAACAGTTTAAGTACTTGACACCAACATCTCTCTTAACTGTAGTACCGTACCTACTGCTTAAAAAGGAGAAGCAAGTCTGTTTGACCATCCTGAGAGACCAACTACTAATGGTGTACATTCTTGATAACAATCACTTTCTACGTACACTATTTTTATACACATTGACAGACAGCTTCTCCACTTCCTGAAGACATTATACTCTCTACAAATACATTTGAACGAGAATATGCACAATTATGCAAGTGCAGTCACTTGATTTGTGGCAAAACATGCTCGATTTAGAAAAATACCTTGCCATACAGACCTTTTCAAGTGCCTCCAGAATCTTCCTCTCCCTACAGCAACAGTGCTACTAACAGCACGAATTTAAATAAATGCCAAAACAGTAAAATGCATGTTTTTCATTCCTTTTAGGTCAGGTTTGTATCTGTACAGCATGAATTTGTTTAATGTACTCTTTATTTCGATATTTGTAATCCTGGGGTCTGAGTTTCGGTTTACTTCTGAACTATGGTCAACGAAGAGGTAAACTGCTGATGGAAGGGAACTCCCTATTTCGAGTCATTTAGGAGTCTGTCGACTTTGGGGGATCTTCTGCAGGTTGCAGCAGAGTAGACTCGTGGGAGACGACCCACATGGAAAGCAGCTGGGCAGGATGCTTGTTAGAGTAGGTGGACTGAAAGGGTCGAGTAATCATTTTTTTAAAATAGAGGAAACAGCATACCTAAACTACTGTGGGCAAAAACGGGAACATTCTGCTTAGTCATTTCTATTAAATCACCATCTTACAGCATCACTGGAGATTAAACTGCCTTATTATGTAACCAGGGGTAAACGTAATCCACACTTCTGCTTCAGTACAGTGTGGATCCAATTTCATTTGTCCCTGCAGACCTACCTGTGAAGGGTTTCATGCAGCGTCATTCAGAGGTATTGGATACTAAGCAGTGGAAGGGCGGTCATTCGTGTTACTAAAGCACTGGCTTTGCAGTTTAGAAGCATTAGAATTAAAATGTGACTATTATGTGCAAAGTCAAGTATTAGAAAAATAAGCCACAGAGCAATGTCTTTCTACTGTAATGTTGTTATCCCTCTTCAAAGAGTAGGTCTAGTCTTCTGGAAGGGTCTGAAAAGTTTGTGCGTCCGACTTAACAGCCCATTTTTTGAGCACCTTGCAATTTATAAGCAAATGAAACACTTTTCAGTCGTCTTCAAACCAAAATAACGATTTGCAAACAATGTCTCTAATTTTACGGATGGTTAGCCATAACAAGGGCAGCCCTACTGATCCAGATTAAAGGGCAGTCAAACCACGCAGAAGCCACTGCAGTTCCAATAGGCAGTGCTTGAAATGGAAAAATTAAAGTGCCGGTACTCTGTACTAGAGTACCTGCTTGTTTCTAAGAAGTGCCGGTACTCTCCAATTGAAAGTATTACGTTTTTCTTGAGATGTGCCGGTACTCTCCTTCTCAAAATAAAAAAGTGCCGGTACTCAGTACCGGACAGTACCGGCCCATTTAAAGCACTGCCAATAGGTAATGTACATATGTATCACAAATTTACAATATAAAAAAACATTGCCCACGGGAAGATTCAAAACAATTGTGATTTTTATTAAGTAATGATTTTCCACACAAAAAATGTTACCATACAATAAACAGGCAGACAATTTGTGACCGACATATTACACTAAACAAACATACATAAACAATATACATTGTAAACAGAAAAAATGGCAAAGGGTCTCAAATTCAATTAAGTAGTCCACACCAGATGTAACCTATTACAACCAATGTTTCTTTCCCAATTAGCCAATGATGAGTCAACTGAGTTTCGACAATTATAATTTATTGGGTCATCATCAGGACAGAAAAAGTTTGAAGCAGAAAGAACATAAATGTTATTGACCACTTGAACAAAACAAAAAAACACCAGTTTAGCGTTTCCAGGGAATCTTCATGTTGTTTCCATGCCAACAGTGAGTTGGACTGCAGAGTTTCGAGGACAGCTAAATTGTGTTCCCCAGTAATAACAAATGTCTTTTGATCATTTATCCTTTAAGTCGGATTAATTTGAATTTTCAGATACTGAACGAGTTTATTGAAAAATACGACTGATATTGGTCCGTGGACATATTGGTCTCCTATTCTTAAGGAGATACATACGCTACAAGTGATTCAGTCTCAATTGCAGCGAAGATTCTCTTGAGAAGCTAAACTGGTGGAGTTCTGTTTAAGTGGTCAATAACGTTTATGTTCTTTCTGCTTCAAACATTTTCTTTTTATGTATACCTGTAAAGCACACTATCACCCACAAGGACATCCTGGCGCTGAGCAGGTGTGTGCGCCTAGTCGTGCCTACGGTATGTTGGTTAATTGAAAAGTCAGCTGTGCTGTGACTTCCATATCCAGTCACATCAGTGGATGCTGAAACCACACCTGCCCAACAGGGCCCTGGGAAATGGACTGTCTAAGGCTCAAGAAAGCCTTGTGGTAGCCAGCATTTGAGTCTATAAGGGTCCAGTGCCATTTTGTACACAAGCCAGCCCAAGGTAAGATCTTCTAGAAATTAATCCATCCTGTCTTCCATCCCGAGAGCACAGAACCGAGCTCAGCACTGTGGGACTATCCGTGCTCTGTTGGTCTTCAACAACAAACTGCTTTTAAATCGACTTGAAAATGAGCTATCCACACATACTCAGCCACTCCCAAGCACACATACATTTAATCAGGCCCCTACATGAAGGGTCAAGACATACAAGACTTTGCCCATGCAAACCACAAATACTGTCTTCTCAGTGCTCTTATCCCTTCAAACATCCTAGAGGGGTGCAGGAATAGCATACTCAAACACATATCTACTTAGATGGAAAGTACCCCTAAATCTAGAAATGTAATGTGTTTAGCTACTTTTGCAGTATAGTACATATCAATAACAACCTAATAGTTTTTCCAACTTCTGCTACGAAAAGTAACATTCTGCAGCAAGTAATGCCAAAGGCTGCCAGTACTGCAGGCCACGAATCTGAATCCCTGTGAGACCAACTCATCATTGCATACTGTATGATGTACAGCATAAATAACAAGCTATTTAAAATAGGGTGAGCAGTTGTCCAGGACTTCACCATCAGTCTGGGAATAAATCCGTACATTTAGCACAAATTCTGATTTTCAGGGGCTCACTAAACTCAAACGAAGATAAGTTTTAATGTTCTCCAGTGAAGGATTAGTTAACATCCCTTTAGGAAGCAATTTCATTAACACAGTTGAAACTGTGTGAAGAAGTTGAATTTAATTGTCGTATGTGCTTTATATGGATGAGGTCTGTTCGCTCTGTCATCTTGTGCCCCTAGGTCGAAGAAAACGGTAGTCCAACTTATTTGTTTGTGGAAAGTCCTGGTTTTCGGTTTTCAAAATGCGGTCACCCTCTATTGATATTAAATACATCACTTGTTTGCTCGGTTTGGAGGGTGGTTTCGACACACAGGCCGCCTTTGACTTGTTCTGGTGTGGCTGGCTATTCCTGCTCCACTGAATCACTGGGTTATTCACAAAACAGAGACGTACGCAGCCCAAGGACAGAGAGGAGGGAGGACCGGTCACGATGACAGCCACCAACGTTAAGAGTGGGTACGCTGGCAATCGATCAGCCACAGGAGAACTATCCAAGGGCATTTCTCTTTGACCTTCATATGCTTTTAGGCTAACAGCAGGCTCGTGGCCCTGACGGGGAGAAGCACTCATGAACCGACTGCGTAAAACATCCGTGACGCTTAAAAGAACAGGCAACCTTTTGCATCCAAGGCGGCGGGCTAAGGGAGGGGGCTGCTACAAACCCGAAAGCGATTTCACCGCCCTGCTGTAAAGAAATATCCATATTAAGCATACTGCCAGATCTAGAGATAACATCATATTGTAAAGACTTCTGATTACTCGGGTGAGACAGACTGCGCACAAAATGTGTACAAGGCAGAAAGGGACACCACCGCCGAAAGAGGTCACTGTTAAAAGCAGCCTGGACTCGGCGCGCGCACGCTGGGGCTCGGCTCTGCGTTCACCCTGGCAGGGCGCGCGGCGGAGGTCCCCCTCACAGCTGCCGGCGACTCCCGGGTGATGTTCCACGTTGCTTCGTCCTCGCTTGAGATGTAAACACGTCCCCGCAGTCCGCCATAGGTAACTGCTAGCCGGTGCGCCACAGGCCTCGCGCTAATGGCGGGGAGCATCGATTCACCTCCCTGCCCTCGAATTCGTCGTCAATAAAGTGATCCCAAGTTCCTCCCTCATTAACTGCCGGAGTTTATAATAATGCGACTACCCACCGCTCACCAGTGAAAGGTGCAGAGATTTGACATGGTGCTGCGTGGAATTACCTGATAAGTGACAGGAAACTGGGCTGTGGTGTTTCTGAGGATCCCGGTGATTCAAAGCAAGACATTTTTCGCCGACATCACAAGCACCCATGTGCAATATGTACCTGACAGATCAAAAACACGATCTCATTTGCCCACTGTGTTCCTCTCTGGGGGACTTCAAGGTGCTGAAACCCCGCAGGTGCCAGCAGGCGTCACAGAGCTGGAGCAGATAAAGTAGTGAATGGTGACACACGTGCCCTTTTACGCGTTTTTTCCATGTAACACTGAAGATTTGAGGGAGTTGAATGTGATTTCACTAAAACAATGCCTACAACACTAATTGACAGAAAGTGTTTCACCTATATTGTTTCATAATATATTTCAATGAGTGGCATTTAACATTCAGTCAAAACGAATGTTTACACTACATTTTTCTTCAAAATTGATTTTAAATTATTTGGGGTTGAAAGAAAGACCGAGAAAGAAGCACAAAACGGAAAGTCTACATTCACAATAGCACCAGTAATACAAATCCGAAATACAGGTCTACTGCTTAGCAGATTACACTGGCGTGACACCTCAACGGACATTTTCTACAAGCCATCCCAGGCAACCTCAGCAAACAGTCTGAAAGGGTACCATAAAGGTTTTGCTTACACAAAGCATTTGTGTGTGTACGAAAGTGGTATTTGTGCAGCGTACACCTATCCGAAAGGTAGCAACGGCAAAGGTACAGTTAAAACGTGACTACAGGTGTAGCTGGGTTCTGAGAGCAGAAGGGGGGCATTATTTCACTGTGATGAAATGTTTTTTAAAGAGGTGTGCCTTCAGCCTGGCCATAAACGAGCAGGAATGAGGCACGACGGATATGGGGATGTCATTCTAGGTCCCCAGTGCATAGAAAGAGAAGGCCAGAGGCCTAGTTTTCTCTGTTTTTGCACTCCTACATCTCCAATCTGATGGCGTCCTGGCTGCGAGTGTGCCGACAGCAACAGGTGGCAGCTTAAGTGGTTGATCTGACTCCTTGGACCAGAACCAGGATTTAGGCACGCCATGAATGCTGTTTTAGCCATAGAAGAATAAGCAGATTCCAGACATAAGGAGGTATCTCTGCAGGTGGTAACAGCAAAAGATGTTTGAAACTGTCATACAGTAATGGGGGTAGCAATCAAGGTAATTTATTGTCTCACCTGCAAAGAGGATACTGGTTGGTCCACGGAGTGCTTAATAAAACATTAAATTAGATTAAAATAAGCTTTATATCAGTGGACCATGAATGATATCATCATGCTACATAACAGTAAAGTCAACATCCGCATTGTAGTATCACTTATCACCGTTAAGACACAACAGTTAATATTCACCAAGCTTAGGCTCCAGTCCCTGGCAGTACTAAAGCCCGAGATAAAGAGCTAGGAAATCATTACTTTCCAGTGGTTGGTGTAAGTTAAGCCACGGTAATAAAGCGTTTGTTAAGAAACGCAGATAAGATGTCTTCTGTTTGATGCTATTTAAGATTTAAAAGGAGTGTGATTGGTGATGGATTCACCGATTGCTTCTTTCAGTGCACAGGGAATGACAAGCCACTAGGCTGAATTTGTCTGGACGATTTCTGTTGCTCCATTTTGTAGGGTTGTCTAACAATGATTAGGAAACAGAAGCACACCCTCTTCCACAAGACCATGAACAAGCCTAGGACGCTGGAGGAAGACCTGTCGGTTCCGGCTTGTAAAAGAGGACGAGGACACTGTACTTGCCAGCATGTTGAGAGGAGCAAAGTCAAGCAGATTTAAGCTTGAGTGAAATCTTGTTCAAGGTTTTGAGACATTCAGGAGCCTGTAGGAATTTGCAGGCCAGTCGTCAGAAATTACCTTAAGACTTGTGATGTGGAAAGGGTTCGAAGGCCTTTATGAAATATCCCAGGAAATATTAAGCAGACGCCCATTTTAGGCGTCTGTTTTTGTATTTTCATTTAGAACTAGCACTTTGGACACCATGAATCAATCGGTTGCGTGTGCTTTTCGGTATTTTGGGTGTTTCTGCCATTTGTTTGGGCTCAAATCCAAAGAGTAACCCTCCTCACCAGGCCTCCCCTCCAAAACGAGGCCAAAGGGAAGACTATTACAGCAAACCAGATGTATTTTTTAACATGCTGTTTGGCATATTTGTTACATTAATCAAGGACTGTAAAACCAAGCCACAGTCTGAGGCTGTGTTTTCAAACACAGTGGAGTGCGCTCAGACCTTCTCCAATGGAAAAACATCTCATACCTTTAGAGTACAGCACCTTACAGCCTAAGTGCAAGACATTGATAGGGCTGTCTGTTTTTTTTTTTGTTACTCACCCTTTTGTATTATATTTCGTTCATATTAATTCATGTCTTACTGCATCAGAGTTCCACTGCAGCTCCAGGAATGCTCCTTAACTCATAAGCCATGCCACTCTTGGGAAGACAAGTGAACAAAGGGAATTACCTGTTTACTCAATTGGAAAGCAACAGAGCACTAGGACCAGGGATGTCTGTGAAAAACATGACAACCAACAGATAGCATCCAGTACTCATTGACTGCATGAGGACACAGAGAAAAGGTTTCACAGCATCTATTCAATTTGCGCCAATTTCTGAAGTATTTTACTTGGAAAACATGATGGACCATTATTTAGTGCAGTGCTTCACATCAACGCCAATATGTCCTAGTCCCACCTGTATAGTGTAAAAGAATCTTAATCGCATCAACAGCAACGTCACAAGAGTACCCAGGCAAGAGAGGGATATGTCATCCTTGCATGGACTGATGCAACAATTTCATAGAACCCAAGGTTAGCCAACACCCTCAATTAGAATAGGATACTTGATGTTTCCCTTTCACAGCTCACAATAACTCGTGTACCTTGTAAAGACAAGTATTAGACCCTATGGCCCATTTAAATCATCCAGCTAAAACTCTCGTCCCTCATTATATGGTTCTTTTGGTCAGTCAGGTGGTTCCCCTTATTTCAACTCCTATCGTCGATGAAAGATTTGAAACAACTCCTGAATGCTTACATTTTTCCCTTCTGTCTTATTCCACACGTTTATTATTCATTTCAATGTGACCTCAATGTGACTTCGAAGGCAGAATAACACAACTGCTTCTTCTGCTCTCACCTTCCTGTGCAGCCAATGAGACTACGCTTGGCTACACTTCAAGTACTAGCGATATACCAGTCGGTGTAGCAAAAGCATTTTGGGGAGGCTCTTCGTGTTCAACAGGTTTCTACCTCGTTTTCCTTTGTCCTGCTCCCTTCCTTCTTCTACCAGCAGCTGAAGCCATTCTTATAGCTGCGTTAAGTGCTTTACAGACAAAGATTAACATACATAGAAGACACAGTCAGTATGTCTAATGGAATCTGATCAAGTGTACAAGGATGAGAACAACATTGGTGGTAAAATCTATCTCGACTGCTGGATTAGAGTAAGAACCCTAGCATGTACAAAAACATTTCTTAAACCCAAGACGACAAGCCTTTAACCAGGCAAGGATTTGCAGGGCCTTGTGCTAATCCGCTTAGTTCTCCAGTGCCGACGGATGAAGTTCCCTTGGCCAAAGCAGCAACTGTTTTCAGAAAGTGTGAAATTATAGTCCAGCCTGGCAGCACAGCCGCCTAGCAGCTGAAGGGGCTCTGCTAGATCCAGCTCCACTGCAAGGGCTGCCTGGCGATCACTTTACATTGGTTTCCATAGGTCAGCAAAGAAAGGAGCATCGAGCATGTGAGCAGGGTGGTAGTTATCAATAACCCTGTAGGTGCAGTGGGGCACTAGGGCCAGAGGTGTGAGGGGCTTTAAAGAAGCCACTTCTCTCCAATTCTAATACAACACATAATCACTGCATTAACCCTAAAGGTATCTCTCCGACCAGTTATCACAACTGAGTTTGCTATTGAAAGCCTAGATGTATATATGTTTAAAAAGTTTTACGTGGGATGGGAACTTATGCAATATGAAAGCACGCACGAAAGACTAATATCAACTGTTATAACCCCTACTTCCCACGAATTTGTATGGACTGTCCACAAACTGGGGCAACGATAAACTACTTTCTCAACTTCTTCCACTACATTTTTCAGGTTGGATATCTT
The DNA here is from genome assembly GCF_031143425.1 of Pleurodeles waltl. Classification (NCBI taxonomy): domain Eukaryota; kingdom Metazoa; phylum Chordata; class Amphibia; order Caudata; family Salamandridae; genus Pleurodeles; species Pleurodeles waltl. The sequence goes on from NC_090442.1 coordinate 196,025,704, forward strand.
TCATAGATTCACATGCTCAAATTATTCCTCAAGAAATAATTCAAGCATGTGAATCTATGAAAGATCCACTACAGAAGAATGACTAAACACTTTAGAAGAAATGAGTGGGAACTGCCTCCACCAGAGGAGCTTTTTCCTTAGCCTTGCAAGTAATGTACAAGCTAATTCTTTTTCAGGATGTAGAAACCTTTTGGAATATTTTTGATAATTTCTATTTGTTTGGTAGTATGTCACACTAAGTCAATACTTAAACAGTCACACTACACGCCCAAGAAGACGAACACAATAAATTCACATAGTTTAAACAAAACAATTATTGGAACCAATCAGGATCCATCCTGTGTACTGAAAGGTTTATACAAAAAATAAGATGGGACAGATCGGTATTGGATCAGGGTACCTTGAGGTTAAGGGCTCATACCAGTGCCACTATGAGCCACAGCATTCCTCTGGCAGTGACGTTTAATTCACTCTGTGGATTAGCAAATAATAAACTTAGCCTACTTTTATGGTAAGCTATTCTTATAATAATAATCTACCTTGACTATTTCGTAAGCCAAATCAGTTAAAAAAAATTAGTAAAAATAGCAGGCACCGTAAGACAGGTTTTCTAAATTAGTCCCCTACAACCAAAAAATGATACTTGAGTGGATTCTCCAGCTGCTTGACAATATACCAAAAAGAGTTCAATTTTATCTTAGTTCCTTGAAATAAGGTTGCCTGGTCTCATTTTTGATTGGTTTATTGTTTCAGGTATTTCAATTACTAGTATTCTCCTCTTCGATAGCCCTAGCCACTTGAGCAGTTGTGGAAACAGCTGCATCACCCTCTTCTTGCCAAGTACCAGGGCATAAAATGGCACCTGCAGCATCAATATTTTAAAGTGATATGACTACATACCGCAATATAGTTTTTCTCACTGACCCTTTGATTTTTCTTGTAGTTCAACAAGGGGTGCCTGGACCTTGTGAATCACGCTGTTATTTTAGCTGGGTTTATTTTGATTTTATATAATGCCCGGTAACAGCAAGTCTGCCACGCCTTGATATTATTTTGTTTATTCTTTCTGTTATTTAATTTGCGGATAAAATTATTTATTCCTCTTCAATAGCTTTGGCGGCCTGACTGGGACGGAGCCAGCAACATTGCCCCGCCTTCTCCCTTCACTACTAAGCACTGAGGCATAAAATGGAACCGCACAGAGGAAGTACAGCTGGCATGCCAGAGATGCACCAAAGACAAGGCAGCTGCCTGGCCCAGGGACTGATGCATCCGGCGGTCAGCCATGCTGGTCCTTTGGAAATCCTTCAGCTTAAATCTTATCATTCACTATGGTTAGAGAAGAAATTAAACACATAATGCTAGATTCGGCCAGGAGCATTTGGAGAGCTTCGGTGGCCCGTATATATGGCTGGGGGGACAAAAATGGGAAGCTCCTACATTGGCTGGCCGCACGTCCTCTGGCCAGCAGGGTTATACCCGAGATTTTGGAGCCCTCGGGCGCCCTCTCTAGGACACCAGCTGAAATCGCACAAAGTTTTGCGTCCTACTATGCCCACCTCTATGCAATGCACCCCGGCCCCGCCATTGAGAAATAGACTCCCCTCCTGAATGAGATCACTCTCCCTAGGATCTCCTTGGAGACAAGAGACAGGCTGGATGAAACTATTAGCCTTGCAGAGAGCACCAGTGCAATTTCCAGCCTGGCATCGGGCAAGACCCCCGGCCCCGACGGACTCCCGGCAGAGTTATATAGCAAATGCAGTGATATATTGGGTCCCCACTTACTCAACATGTATGGGGAGGCCGAGAAACTAGGCCGATTTCCCACCGAGATTGACCAGGCGACAATAGTAGTGATCCCCAAAACTCAGCCCCCATCGAGACATTGTTCGGCATACCGACCCATCTCACTTCTAAACATTGAGATCAAAGTGCTTTCCTCGACCCTGGCCTCTAGACTGAAAGAGATAATGCCTACACTAGTGCACCCTGACCAGTGTGGCTTTATGCCCACTCGTAGCACCAGGCACTGCATTAGGCGGTTGCATCTGGCTCTGGCACATCGCAATACTCTGTCGCACGCACACTTGGCATTACTCCTGCTGGACTTTGAAAAAGCCTTTGACACAGTGGATTGGTCCTACCTTGAACTGGTCTTGCAGAAAAATGGGCTCGGTCCCAGATTCCGAGGCCTGGTGAGACTCCTCTACTCCAAACCGACAGCTCGAGTCCGGGTGAATGGAGTGGTCTCTGACCCATTTCCTATTGGCCGCGGAACCCGGCAGGGTTGCCCGCTATCCCCGTTGCTCTTCGCATTAATGATAGAGCCTCTTGCGATACTGCTGCGAGGAGATCCCCTGATCGAGGGCTGGTCCTGGCCTGCCGGTGCAGAAGACCGTGTGGCGCTATAGGCGGACGATGTCCTCCTATATCTATCCAACCCGGCTAAAAGTGGCCCCCGCATGCTAGAGATCCTGGGCCTCTACGCGGAAGCCTCGGGGCTGATCCTGAACCCCGCCAAGTCCCTACTGGTCCCCCTACACCGCTCCGGGGATTGTGTGGACTGGCAGCGAAATATTCCAGTGCGAAGAAATAGCTTCAAATACCTGGGAATATACATTTCACTTCTTCCTGAGTTGGCATGGGAACTTAACATTACACCGTTAACCAGAAAAATCAGAAATGATCTCCTACACTGGAGGACACTCCCCCTTAACCTGCTCGGTAGAATCGCGCTCTACAAGATGATGATCCTTCCTAGGCTCCTCTACCTCCTGCAAAACTTTCCTCATCCCATCCCTAGGAAATGGTTTGGGGAAATGGACTCATTGGTGCGCCAATTTATATGGAACGGAGCCCACCCACGGTTAGCGCTCAAAACCTGCCAGAGGGATGTATATGATGGAGGTTTGGGCATGTCCAATATCCACTCCTACCACCTCGCGACACAAGTACTTGTGATTAATGACTGGATGGGGGGTGGGTGGACAGACCCGGCGTACCGACTGGAGCTCCAAACAATGGGTTACCCACGGATTTTGGACACCCTCTATGGAGGTCCGATCTCTCGAGACATCCCGGATGTGACCAGGGTGGTTCTACAGGGATGGCGGACGGCTCAAAAGTCGACGGGGTGGTGGGGACGACTTACCCAACAGACCCCACTGTGGCATGGGAGGCAATTGGTGGAGGTGGCGGGCCTGGAGGGGTTTCGGAACTGGGACAACATAGGCATCTCCACACTAGGCGATGTCTGGAACGTGTCACACATACGGTCTTTTGAAGATCTCCAGAAAAACTTTTCATTAAACAAGACACAGTTCCACAGATACCTCCAGCTCCAACATGCCTTATCAGTACACATCCGAGAGGGAGAAAACATACCTGAATGCAGCCTCATGGAGGCCAAGGCATTGATGGGGAGCCTAGGTAGGGGAGGTGTTTCCCAGATATATCGCACCCTGGTCTCCGGCACCTCGGGCTCCCTGGGGGTACTTTGCCAGAGATGGGAGGGGTGTGTGGGCCCCATGGAAGAGATGGAATGGGGTGAGGCGCTAATGGCCCCGCGGGCCCTGGCGATCGCCACCCGTTTCAGACTGATACAAACTTACTTTTTGCACACAGCATACCTCACACCTGACAAACTACACAGAGCGGGCCTCCGCCCCAACGCGGAGTGCCCTCGCTGCAGAAACCTTACAGCTGACTTCTTCCACATGGTGTGGACCTGCCCGGCCATGGTAGCCTATTGGGGAGCGGTCCTGGGGAGATTTCTGAGGTGTTGCAGGAGAATATAGAGAGAGAGCCTCTACCCCTCCTCCTTGGGATCATGGGTGACAGCGAGCTAAGGAGACCAGATCGAATTTTCCTTGGGGTGGCGTGCTTAGTGGCTAAGAGGGATATAGTGGCAAACTGGAAGGCCAAAAATGCCCCATCAATGGCTAAATGGAGACGGGGAGTGGATTGGTGTGCGCAGAGTGAAAAACTTGTATATGAGGCTAGAGGATGTCCGAATAAATATAATAGGATATGGGGGAAATGGGAGGCCGCACTAGGCTCCTGAATACTATGTTATCTCTATTATTAGTGCTATCTGGGATCACAGGTTCGACCAATGTTGGATGCCCGTTGGCATCGTGTTATGACGTTTGTATTATGGTTTTTCTTTCTTTTGCAAAAATCAATAAAAATTCTTTATCAAAAAAAAAAATCTTATCATTCTTTAACAGGTGAGCACAATCTGCCTTTGTTTTCAAATGGTTACATGTGAGACCCTGATAATGCAGAGAGGTTATGTAAAGAAACCTCCCCCATAACTGACCCTGTCCCTTTCATTGTTATCTATCACCCACTCACACTGGAACACATAAAGCAACACTTCCGTTCCTCCTTTGTAATTCTAGATCAGCTTTCAAGAAGAGATTTACCAGCAATAATCTGATCAATGGAAATATCTTATAGAGAATATTTCTTACTGAAACATGTCTTGCTTAGGAATGCTGCCCCATTATTTAGGACCTCACCCCTGCGGGCTTTAAAATTTGCCACCATGATCGCCCTGGTAAATTTTGAGGTGAGGTAGCTGCCATTTTCAAAGATTCACTTCAGGTAACTAATCAGCCATTCTCTTAATATCCAGGCATAGGCATCCCAGTCTTAGGACTAAAAACGTTTATAGTATACATTGTAATTTATCACTCGCCGGATATCTCATGTGAACATTTTTCGTGCCTTGATAAATTATTCCTACTGGTTCAAATTAGTTACATTCATCTGACAGTTCATGAAAACATTAATGTATAGGGGTGTGGGGGGCGATCTCTATTAAAAAAACATTTTTTGGGCAATTTAGATCCTAAAAATTATGGATCTATCTCTTTACTTCTGTTTATCTTTAAACTTATTAAGAAGTATGTCATAAACCATCACTGCTTACAGGATCATCAGGCAGGATTTAAAGTTGGCAGAAGCACCTAGCTTGTGCTTATCTCGGCCTTTAATGATTTGTGAATGATGCTGGAAGGGGCGATGGAAGGTCCTAATACTTCTGGGGCTCTCTGGCATTTTTGACACTATCAACCACACAATGTTATTATACTGCCTTAGCACCCCAGCAACTAATGGCACTTGTCTAACAGGAATGTTGTCATTCCTCGCTAACTGAACCCATTGATTTCAGCTTTGCCGTTTTTGCTCCATGCCAAACCCACTTCTATGGGACATACCACGGTGAAGTAGAATTTCTCCACTCTTATTTAATCTATACTTCTCTCACCTGGCTTTCCTTTTGCATAATTTAAGGTGGTATCTTATTTCTAAGCAGACGATATTCAACGTTTCTGCAGACTCCCCAATAATTCTTCTGAGTGCTTGTGACCTCTACCAAGCACTGAAAACCACCCAGAAACGGATATACGCAAACATTTGAAGTGCTCTGCACCTATGCGCTCCCCCAGCATCATCAGCCTCCCACCTAGGAAACCATCTTGGCCGCTAAGCTTTCTCTGGAGCCTCCTGGACCTGCTGTTAACAAATCCTTCCTTATCCATTAGAAACAACTGCGGAGAATTTTCCTTTCCTGTCATTTCCTCAGAGAGATAGCTGCTTTATCTAATCACGCTTATATTATGGCAATTCCACTTATCTTGGCCTTCCTAAGAAAAGCTTAGGCTGTCTTCAAAATCCTCAGAACGCAACAATCAGGTTAGTGTTTAAACTTTTAGAACAATTATCAGGTATCGCCATATCACATGCAACTTCACTGGCTGCCCATCATTATACACATCCACCTGAATACTATTTGCCTTTCAGGAGGCATTTTCTAGGTATATCCTGCCTTTCTAGCTGAAAAGCTAAAAAAAAAAAAAAAAAAAATTGAGACTCGCCTTTCACAGTAGCCAACTTTATGTTGCGGTGCTGTGGCGATACATACTTCCAGCTGTTAAGTCCCTCTCTGATATTCTCTGCCACCTTCTATAAGAGTGTAATCAGTCTTGTTTACATTCTGAATATTCCGTAAAACCTGGCTATATCCATGATGATAAAGTAAACTGGCCTAGCTTTACTCGCATTTCTGCACATCACAGCCAACTGACTTCTGTACTTGAGTGACAGAGCTCTTTATAAACACCCACAAATAAAACAGATAAAAATGCACATATTAGGTAGAACACGTATGTTTTTAATCTTTCATGAAGGAACAGGCTGGAGATGGAAGTCATAGGTTAAATCATAAATCTGATAATGCACATGCACTGTAACTATCACTGTACAGGACACCAACGAACAATATATCTTAACCATATTTCAAGGAGTTAAGAGAGGAGTACACTCTCAGTACTTACTGAATCCCTGGAGACATTGCACAGACTGATACACACAAGTGATTACCAACGCTAATTATAACTGTGCTTTAAGGGAAACTGAAAGGTTTGCACTGGAAACTGAGCAGACATCAAACTCAATTATGAGTGAGATAAACGTTCACCATCTGATGATTTCTAACCACTACAGACCCTTCTTGGTGCAGGCTAGTGACTCAGAAGTTCATGTTTTCTCTTTGACCACTAATATTAGGGATCAAAGTACCACAGTATAGTTCCACTATTTAACACTAGGATGCCCTACGTTTTCTTCCAACCCTTCAAGAGTGGATGTCAAATTTACATTGATGAGACAGTTCCATCTCACAGCTTAAATGCAAAGTTGGTACATTTATCAACTTGTCTCACTGCCCTGCTCAGGCTCATAAGGGTAGGGAAATTAACTAAGTTTGCATTAACTGGACAAATCTGCAATCCTGTTCTTGTGCCCTGCCAATCCAGCATCTTTTCCACTAGCTTGGCCAGAAAAACTTGGTATCTCTCCCTAATTTTCTGCGAATAAAGCATTCAATATGGTGTGTTCTTTTATATCAATCGTTGTTGGACCTGGCCCTTTTTGCAGGGACAGCCCAAACTTTTTGCCTTTCTCCTCCTATTTTTCTGACGTTCTTTACGTTGGCTTTAAGACTCTAGGCACCTTGCCCTTGCTACCCAGTGCTAAAGTGCATGTGTTCCCTCCTCTAAATATCTAATAATTTGTTTACCCCTGTTTGCATATGTCCCCTGTAAATAGGTATACCACATACCCAGGGCCTGTAAATTAAATGCTACTAGTGGGCCTGCAGCACTGATTGCGCCACCCACAGAAGTAGCCTTTCAAACCTGTCACAGGCCTGCCACTGAAGTGCCTGTGTGTGCAGTTTACTGTCACATCGACTTGGCATTTAAAGCTACTTGCCAAGATTTAAACGCACCTTTTATTACACATAGGTCACCCCTAAGGTAGGCCTTAGGTAGGCCTATGGGCAGGGTGTTGTTTAGGTAAAAGGTAGGACATTTACGTTTATGCTGTGTGTTGGACTTTTGCTTATGCAGGGTCATCCCCAGTCTTTTTGCCTCCTGCCTCCTATTTTTTTTTCTGACCTGTCGCTGTTGGCTTTTGAACTCTGAGCACTTTCCCACTGCTAACCAGTGCTAAAGTGCATATGCTCTCTGTGTGAAATTGTATGTGATTGGTTTATCCATGATTGGCATATTTGATTTACTAGTAAGTCCCTAGTAAGGTGCACTAGAGGTGCCAGGGCCTGTAAATCAAATGCTACTAGTGGGCCTGCAGCACTGGTTGTGCCACCCACATAAGTAGCTCTGTAATCATGTCTCAGACCTGCCACTGCAGTGTCTGTGTGTGTATTTTTACACTGTAAATTCGACTTGGCAAGTGTACCCACTTGCCAGGCCTAAACCTTCCCTTTTCTTACATGTAAGGCACCCCTAAGGTAGGCCCTAGGTAGCCCCAAGGGCAGGGTGCAGTGTATGGATAAGGTAGGACATATAGTAATGTGGTTTATATGTCCTGACAGTGAAATACTGCTAAATTCGTTTTTCACTGTTGCAAGGACTGTCTCTCTCATAGGATAATATGGGGGCTACCTTTAAATATGATTAAAGCGTAGATTCCCCTAGAGAGTAGATGGACATGTGGAGTTTGGGGTCCCTGAGCTCACAATTTAAAAATACATATTTTAGTAAAGTTGATTTTAAGATTGTGCGTTTGAAAATGCCACTTTTAGAAGGTGAGCATTTTCTTGCTTAAATCATTCTGTGACTCTGCCTTGTTTGTGGATTCCCTGTCTGGGTCAGTTGACAGTTGGGTTGTTTTTCACCTCACACCAGACAGTGACACAAAGGGAGCTGGGGTGTAACCTGCATTTCCTGATTAGCCATCTCTGCTAGGAGGGAGGGGTGGAGTGGTCACTCTCATCTGAAAGGACTGTGCCTGCCTCTAACAATGCCGGCTCCAACCCCCTGGTGTGTGTCTGAGGCCATGCCTGGGCAAGGCAGGATTTCACAAGTAGGTGTGAGTCCCCTTTGAAGAAAGGTGACTTCAAAGACTAAAATGGGTATAAGAAGGGCACCCAAATCTACAGACTTTAGAAACACTTCTGGAATCAAGAGGAACCTCTGCCTGGAGAAGAGCTGTTAGCTGAGGAGGAAGTGCTGCCCTGCCTGTGACTGTGCTTTGTGGAGCTTTCCTGCAGTGCTGCTTCTGCCAGAGTAAGAGGGCAAAGACTGGACTTTGTGTGCCTTCCATCTTGAGAAGAAATCTCCAAGGGCTTGATCTAGAGCTTGCCTCCTGTTGTTTGAAGTCTCAGGGACAGCAAAGACTTCTCTCTGCCAGCACCTGGAGCCTCTGGAGAGACTCCTACTCTGCCCTGTGGTGCCCATCCAGTTCCTGGGACCCTGAAAGGAGAAGCTGGCAGCCTAAAGACAAGAAAATCCACGCACAGAGCGCCGTGCGGGGAAAAGATAGACGCAAATCCGATCTGCGGCTGAAAAACGACGCGCCGCCAGCTCCGCGGCTGAGAAACGACGCTCGCAGGAAACGCGACCGAAGAATCGACGCACGGAGCAGGAGAAACGACGCGCAGCATCGCTGACGGAGGCTGGGAGATCGCAACCTGCGCGGCTGGATCGTCAACTCATCGTGCGGCTGGATTTTTGACTCGAGTACCGCCGTGCAGAGTTATTTTCGACGCACGCCCGCCCGTGCAGGGTTATTTTTGACGCACACCAGGTACATTTTCACTCTAGCAGCGCTAGTGTGTTTTTAAAAACTACTTAAAGACTCTTTTTGATTTTTAATTAATAACTTGACTTGTGTATGGTGGATTTTTGTCGTTTTGGTCTTGTTTTGTTTAGATAAATATTTCCTATTTTTCTAAACCTGTGTTGTGTCATTTTGTAGTGTTTTCATTGAGTTACTGTGTGTGTTGGTACAAATACTTTACGCCTAGCACTCTGAGGTTAAGCCTACTGCTCTGCCAAGCTACCAAGGGGGTAAGCAGGGGTTAGCTGAGGGTGATTCTCTTTTACCCTGACTAGAGTGAGGGTCTTTGCTTGAACAGGGGGTAACCTGACTGTCAACCAAGGACCCCATTTCTAACATTGGTGATCAGCGGTCGGGATTTGGACTTGTATTTGTGCCTGACATACAGTGATTAAGTGTACACTACTGTTTTGATCTCAGACCACTACGTGACCACATACTACTTGTTTGGTGATCTTTTGCTTTTTCTCTTAAGGACTCCTTTTTGTTCTACTTCCATGATTTTGCTGATCCCTTGACTGATTCTTTTTACTTCATTGGGAACTTATTTTCTGCCTTTGGAACTTTGCACTTGTGACCATCATGTCTCAATCTGGAGATGCAACAGCTGGAGCTGTGTTTGAAATGGAGAAACTGAAGGAGTACTCAGTTGCTCAATTGAAACAGTTCCTTAAAGATCTTGACTGTCCCACTAAGAGCTCCACCAGGGAGGGGGAGCTGCAAAAGGCACAGAGGGCCGGGGTGACAATCAAGAAGGCTGGAGGGATCACAGAGGAGGAGAAGGTGGGTGGGGAAGTGCAGAGGATACACAGTGGTGTAGTGGAGGTACCTGTTACGCCTGGGGGGAGGGTCCCCAGGAGGGGTAGCAGGGTGTCATCCAAGGGTCTGACTCCTAAAGAGTTACAGGACAGACAGGCAGAAAGGGTTCGCCGGTTGGAGGCAGAAAAGTTGAGGATGCAAAGGGAGTGTGACAAGTGGGAAAAGGGACTTCGAGATACAAAGGATGATTTATGCTTACAAGCTTAACTTGAAACCGCTGGAAGTCATGAGGGCTGAGTCCAGCTGGAATGGTGGCAGCAACAATTGTATATCCAGTGCTGCTGAAGAAGTGCACATGTCCAGAGATGTGGTGCCCTACTTGAAGGAGGCAGTTAACACACACCAGGAGGTTCAGGGGTATGAGGTAGCTCCAGTGATGCACAGGGTCCCTGAGGTGGATTGGGGAACTGGCATGGGGAGTCATATTCCTACTGGTGGGAGGGACACTCTACTGACTCTAGGTGAGAGTGACAGGGAGAGGGGTTCCCCCCAGGTAGAAGTCCTGGTTATGGAGTGTGACAACATCCCAGAAGAGTGTGGGTTGAGTGTCAGGGACAGTCGGGTACTGTCTCACCAGTCTCAGGAGGGTGATGTGGGGTGCTTTTTCAAAGCAGAGTTACTGGATGGTTGGGTGAAGGGTACTTTGGTTAATTCATGTGAGGGGCTGAGTGATGTAATTGCTGTAGAGCATATGTCTAGTCCTTATTTTCCAGAGCTATGCCAACACCAGGTGGAGTGTGAGTTCTCTGACCCCAGGGAGCTTACAATGGAGGCAGACCTCTTGGTGAGTACCAGAGAGTCTGAAGAGGCATTTGGGGGTGCTCCTGAGAGGAGTGGTCTAGGTATTTCCCAACCAGGTGAGGTAGGGAAGGATTGTAGTGTCCCAGGTAGGTCCCAGTGTAGTGGGATGGGTGAGGGACCCCATGTCCAGTCTCTGAGGAGAGGGAATGGGGATCGGCTGAGGTCCAAGGTGCCCGAGATCCGGTCCCAGGTCCTGGAGGGTTCCATGAGGGAACACCAGGAGGGGAGCCTAGCCTGTACCATAGGGCCATCTGTTGAGGGAGACCCCACAGTGTCAGGAGAACTTGGGGGGGCGGCTGTAGCCAGCGTCCCACCAGTTCTGGTGTCTGGCAGTACCACTCCTAGTGAGGGGGTGCAGAAGTCCAGACAGAGGGTTGAGAGGGGGTTGCGGACCCCAGTGGAGAACCTGGAGGGTCAGGTGTCAGCTCTGAGAGCAGAGCCCCCCAGGAATGACCTTGGTAAGACCATTTCTGGGTTGGGGGGAATCCAGACTCTGTCAGATGGGCAGAGGTCAGGAGACCTGCGCCAGCCAGACTCTTGTGTGGCCCTTGGGGACAGTGTGTCCCTTGAGGGGGGTAAGTGTGCCCCCCTGGAAGTCCTGATGTGCCAGGCAGTGGTTCAACCGCAGGGTGGTGACCCTGGGTTGGATGACCAGGTTCAGAGGGTAAACTCTGACCTGGTGGGGGGTAGGTATGCCCCCCAGGAAGCCCTGGGTTGCCAGGCAGTGGTCCAGTCTGTGGGTACAGACCCTGGACTGGAGGATCAGGTGCAGGGGGTAAACCCTGACCTGAAGGGGTGGGCGGTTTGCCCAATCACCCCCCCTGGTGTGATTTCAAGGGGTACTCTCCCTGAGGGGGGGGGGTGCAGAACCCTGAGAGTAGGGACAGGGGAGAAAGAGCCTCACCCCTGGCCCTGGTCCAACCTGAAGGTACAGACCCCAGGTTGGCGGACCAGTTGCAGGTTAACAGCCCTGCACTGGTGGAAGAATTGTGCAGGACTGCTTCTACAAGCACCCTGACAGTTTTTGACTCTGGGGGTGCCGCTTCGGCAGGGAGGGTACAGAGCCCCAGAGGGGAGGACCAGGGTCAGGTTGTCATCCCTGACCTGGTGGAAGAGAGAGTGGTCAAAGGGTGCCAGGCACCTGGGGCTACCGCCCCCCACTCTCCGCAGTCACAGTGGTTGGAGAGGCCTGAGGTCGGGCTCTCATCCCTGACAGTTGTCCGGGGCCACCGTGGCTTGCTGTCCTGGTGGACAGAGTTGCCCCTGGTGGGGGGACGAGAGTCACACCCCGGGGGTGGAGTGGGCAACACCACTGTGTTGGGCCTGGTGGTACTATCTGCCCATTGCAATTCATCTGTGAGCAAAGTAAAGTTAGGTGCTGCACAGATGGTGTCTGTAGATGTGGAGAAGGGTTCCCCATGGGTTAGCTTAGTGGGCCCTGAGAGTATGGACAGAGGGATCCAACTGGAGTCAGGAAGGCGTAGAACTGGAACATGCCCCTGCTGTTGTGGGCCTGGGTCCTTGTTCTATCGCCCCAATCAGGGAAGTACATCAAGGTATTGATTGTTCTCCCCTGGCTTTAGGCTGGTAGGGGGTCGTGTTGGACTTTTGCTTATGCAGGGTCATCCCCAGTCTTTTTGCCTCCTGCCTCCTATTTTTTTTCTGACCTGTCGCTGTTGGCTTTTGAACTCTGAGCACTTTCCCACTGCTAACCAGTGCTAAAGTGCATATGCTCTCTGTGTGAAATTGTATGTGATTGGTTTATCCATGATTGGCATATTTGATTTACTAGTAAGTCCCTAGTAAGGTGCACTAGAGGTGCCAGGGCCTGTAAATCAAATGCTACTAGTGGGCCTGCAGCACTGGTTGTGCCACCCACATAAGTAGCTCTGTAATCATGTCTCAGACCTGCCACTGCAGTGTCTGTGTGTGTATTTTTACACTGTAAATTCGACTTGGCAAGTGTACCCACTTGCCAGGCCTAAACCTTCCCTTTTCTTACATGTAAGGCACCCCTAAGGTAGGCCCTAGGTAGCCCCAAGGGCAGGGTGCAGTGTATGGATAAGGTAGGACATATAGTAATGTGGTTTAGATGTCCTGACAGTGAAATACTGCTAAATTCGTTTTTCACTGTTGCAAGGACTGTCTCTCTCATAGGATAATATGGGGGCTACCTTTAAATATGATTAAAGCGTAGATTCCCCTAGAGAGTAGATGGACATGTGGAGTTTGGGGTCCCTGAGCTCACAATTTAAAAATACATCTTTTAGTAAAGTTGATTTTAAGATTGTGCGTTTGAAAATGCCACTTTTAGAAAGTGAGCATTTTCTTGCTTAAACCATTCTGTGACTCTGCCTTGTTTGTGGATTCCCTGTCTGGGTCAGTTGACAGTTGGGTTGTTTTTCACCTCACACCAGACAGTGACACAAAGGGAGCTGGGGTGTAACCTGCATTTCCTGATTAGCCATCTCTGCTAGGAGGGAGGGGTGGAGTGGTCACTCTCATCTGAAAGGACTGTCCCTGCCTCTAACAATGCCGGCTCCAACCCCCTGGTGTGTGTCTGAGGCCTTGCCTGGGCAAGGCAGGATTTCACAAGTAGGTGTGAGTCCCCTTTGAAGAAAGGTGACTTCAAAGACTAAAATGGGTATAAGAAGGGCACCCAAATCTACAGACTTTAGAAACACTTCTGGAATCAAGAGGAACCTCTGCCTGGAGAAGAGCTTTTAGCTGATGAGGAAGTGCTGCCCTGCCTGTGACTGTGCTTTGTGGAGCTTTCCTGCAGTGCTGCTTCTGCCAGAGTAAGAGGGCAAAGACTGGACTTTGTGTGCCTTCCATCTTGAGAAGAAATCTCCAAGGGCTTGATCTAGAGCTTGCCTCCTGTAGTTTGAAGTCTCAGGGACAGCAAAGACTTCTCTCTGCCAGCACCTGGAGCCTCTGGAGAGACTCCTACTCTGCCCTGTGGTGCCCATCCAGTTCCTGGGACCCTGAAAGGAGAAGCTGGCAGCCTAAAGACAAGAAAATCCACGCACAGAGCGCGTGCGGGGAAAAGATCGACGCAAATCCGATCTGCGGCTGAAAAACGACGCGCCGCCAGCTCCGCGGCTGAGAAACGACGCTCGCAGGAAACGCAACCGAAGAATCGACGCACGGAGCAGGAGAAACGACGCGCAGCATCGCTGACGGAGGCTGGGAGATCGCAACCTGCGCGGCTGGATCGTCAACTCATCGTGCGGCTGGATTTTTGACTCGAGTACCGCCGTGCGGAGTTATTTTCGACGCACGCCCGCCCGTGCGGGGTTATTTTTGACGCACACCAGGTACATTTTCACTCTAGCAGCGCTAGTGTGTTTTTAAAAACTACTTAAAGACTCTTTTTGATTTTTAATTAATAACTTGACTTGTGTATGGTGGATTTTTGTCGTTTTGGTCTTGTTTTGTTTAGATAAATATTTCCTATTTTTCTAAACCTGTGTTGTGTCATTTTGTAGTGTTTTCATTGAGTTACTGTGTGTGTTGGTACAAATACTTTACGCCTAGCACTCTGAGGTTAAGCCTACTGCTCTGCCAAGCTACCAAGGGGGTAAGCAGGGGTTAGCTGAGGGTGATTCTCTTTTACCCTGACTAGAGTGAGGGTCTTTGCTTGAACAGGGGGTAACCTGACTGTCAACCAAGGACCCCATTTCTAACACTGTGCAAGTCCTAGTAGTGGCAAATAGCCTATTTCGTTTTTCACTACTGTGAGGTGTTCTCTTCTCATAGGTTAGCATTGGGAATTCCGTTATACCCTTTTAAGTGGTAGTTCCTGATCAGAAAGAAGCAGCTTTGTCATGTTTGGTATGTTTAGAATAGTAATGATAAATCCTACTTACTGGTGATGTTGGATTCAACTTTAGTATTTTAGAAATGCCACTTTTAGAAAGTAGCCATTTCTCTGTGCTTATAACTCTTGTGCTTTGCAGCCTGTCTCCAATACACGTGTGGCGTGGGTGACAGCTGCACTTTATGCATACTCTCTAGACAGCCACAACATAGGAAAGGCTGGGTGTGACGGGGGATACATCTGCATTCATCTGCAAACTGATAGCCTTCTTGGGCCGGGAGATGGAGAGGTGGTTCACAATTACATGTCAAAAGGTTGTGTCCTGCACTCACCGAAAGGGCTAATTTACCCCCCTAATGATCGTATGGAGCCAAGGCTGGGCTGAAAAGAATTGTTGTGCACTTCTAAGGGCTCCTTTGAAGTCACCCCCTACATCAAAGGCATTTTGTAGTATAAGTACTAGGTCTCTGACTCCATGTTTTTTAGACACTGCATGGGACTTGTAACCAGAGGCTGCTAGCTATACAATCTGCACATCACTAGCTGACTGCTGTGCTGCCAGGAAGAATCACCATTTGGACTACTTGCCCTGTTGTGCTGGGCTTCTGGAGGGATGGGCTTCTGGAGGGACTGCCACTCTGCAAAGTGACTATGTGCTGACCTGCCTGCTACTCCCTTTGTGCCCCCCAAGTGCTCTCCAAGGGCTTGTTGGCTTTCCCCATGTTTTCCTAGTCTCAGGACCAGAAAAGACTCTGCCTCATCACTGCCTTGCCTTGGGACTCTGCATCCGTGAAGTAATCAAGGAGGCCGGTAAGCGCAAATTACCTTTATTTTACAACAGTAAAATAAACTCCACTCAACAGTCTCCAAGCGCCCCCAAATACCGCCGCTCCGTCCAACCGTCTCCTCACCGTCGTCCCTCTCCTCCGCGTTTCCCTCGCGCCACCGTCCAAACGCCTAGCAACCCCTTCACCTTCGGGGTTCTAGTCGGAGGCCGTGCGCGAGGGTACGCAAGTAATTACAACATTGTTTTTTTTTTTTTTTTTTTTACAATATTAACAAACCTCCCCCTAAAACAAAAACAAAAGAACTAAGACATTAAAAAACATTAACATTGATTCAGTTTGCAGAAAAATCATGCAGTATGCAGAGTTATAACACGTTCCGTCAATGACAGTTTCCAAGGTAACTTTCGTACTCTAACACTCCTGCGTAACACAGGACCCTCATCTCCACTCTTGTTCACGTCCGATCTTAACATTGACTCTCGCTTGGTGACAGCCTGAGGATCCCAGTTCCTCTTCAGTTTAACCACCTTGGATTTGTTCCACCACTTGTTGCCTTGGACCCTCACTGCATTGCCCAAAACACGTTCAACACACACCGGTTCGGAAAATTTTGCTTTACCTTTCTTGACAAACGTTGGCAGTTTTATCACTACCCAATCACCTTCCACCAACAATGACTCTTTAGCCCCTTTCTTATTGTCAAAATATCTCTTTTGTGTAAACTGCTTGTCTTCCACATTGGCCTTGATAACATCAGCACGCTCTCCAACTAGCATTTGTTCAAAAAACTTAGACATCCACCCAGGTTTGATTTGGGTATTGGGCTTTCTCCCTTTCAAAGCTTCAAAAGGAGATACCCCAGTGGTAGAATGAGGAGTTGTTCTATAAAACCAAAGCATAGCTTGTACAGATGCCAACACATCACACCCATTCTTCAGAGCCCACCTGATACAGTCCCCCACCACACGGTTGAATCTCTCCACCAAACCGTTTGTTTGAGGTTGATAGAGGGAACATCTCAGGTGTTTGACTGAACCTTGGTTCAGAAATGCTTTACACTCATCAGACACGAACTGAACACCATTGTCCGAAATAATTTCTTCTGGAAAGCCCTCATTCATAAACACTTCTCTTAAAAAGGTGACTAAAGATCTAGCATTAGGCTCCTGTACAAATTTGACATAAGGCCACTTCGAGAAATAATCCACTACTACATATGCATACCGTAGTCTGGAATTAAGTAAGTGAAAGGGTCCCACCATATCCACCCCCAACTTCCGCCACGGACCTCCAGGACACGGAATAGGCATAAGGGGTGGTGTGGCAGTTTTCAGACTCTTGTCAGAATTCGAACATATCGCACAATTTTTTTACCAAATGCTCAATTTCACTGTCCATACGTGGCCACCAAAAGTTGTCACGTATTCGTCTTTTGGTCATAGTGGTGCCCAAATGACCTTCATGCGCCTTCTTCACTATTAAACTCCTCAATTCCTCCGGAGGAATGAGTTTATCATTTCTCAAGAGAATGCCCTCCTCAATTGTAAGTTCATCTGAAATTTTCCAGAATGGCTTGCTCGCCAACGTCAAGTCTTTCTCATATGGCCATCCTTCAGCAATGAACCTCATTACAGCACACAACTCATTATCTCCAGCCAACTTTTCCTTCCACTCTGTCTCAGAGCAAACACAGACTTGGTCAACCTCAACCGTTGCAATCATACAACATTCATCGTCCACCATCTCATCCGTCGTTGAGCTCAACTGCCTGGGAAATCTCGACAAATAGTCTGCTCTTATATTCCTTCCGCCAGGAATATGCATGACCTCAAAATCATATTGCATGAGCCTAGCTACTAATCTAGCAATTCTAGGTGTGCCTGTCTTATCATTAGTTCCTTTTAAAATTGAAACCAAAGGCTTGTGATCCGTCTTTAATTCAAAATGCCTCCCCCACACATAGCTTCTGAATTTTTCGATGGCCCAGACACAGGCCAGCAACTCCTTTTCAATTACGGAGTAATGCACCTCTGGCACACTTAAAACTCTGGACGCGAAGCCAATGGTGTTTTCATCACTCCCAACAGTTTGAGTCAACACAGCCCCCAATCCAATATTGCTGGCATCAACTGTTAGGCAACATTGAAACCTTTGGTCATACGGTTTTAACACTTTGGCTTGAGTTAAGTGGACTTTGATATCTTCAAACGCTCGTTCACACTCAGCACTCCACTCAAAACTGGTCTTATCCTTCAATAGATTTGACAAGACTCTAACCCGACTAGCATACTCCGGTATGAACCGGGAGTAAAACTCACACATGCCTAAAAACGCTTTCACCCCAGCTTTGTCAGTAGGCGGAGGTGCTGCCTTAATAGCATCAATTAGACCAGGTTTCGGGCTAACACCCTCCTGACTAATCACATGACCCAAATATTCCACAGAGGATTTCATAAATTGGCACTTTTCCCTTCTAAGAACAATGCCATGATCCTTGAATTTCTGCAACACCTGTCTGAGGGTCTTGTTATGTGTCTGTAGATCAGGGGCGTGAATTAAGACATCGTCCTGAAACACCAGTACATTGGAAATACCTTTCAACAATGTGCACATAATCCTTTGAAACACTGAGGCTGCAGAAGCCAACCCGAAAGGCATGCGGCAAAACTGGAAAACACCACAAGGCGATACAAATGCTGTCAAATACCTGGAATCGGGATCCAGCTCCACCTGATGATATGCACTGGCCAAATCTAACTTCGTAAACACCTTCGCGGCTTTAATGGTAGACAACATTTCCGTTATATTAGGTAAGGGTTGAGAGTCCACCCATATCTCCCTGTTTAACGCTCTCAGGTCCACACAAATCCTCAACTCTCCATTTTTTTTCTTCGCTACGACCAGTGGAGAAAGCCACAAAGAGGATTCAATGGGTTCTATGATCCCCTTGTTCTGTAAACTTTCTAATTCTCTTTCCAGATCTTCTCTCACTGAAAGGCACCGACCTAATCTTATGCTTGACAGGGGCAGCATGCAATTTTACTTTTATCTTATGTTTAAAACCTTTCAGCTTTCCCAATTCTCCTGAAAAAAACTTTGGGAAACTCGTTGAGTAGACCTTCAATCACATCCGTTTCTCTAATCACTGCAACCTGTTCCAATGTACCTGGTCGCAACACCATCCCAAACAAACCCTGATGGAACCAACCTAAGATGTTCAAACCTTTAGCCGCTACATAAATTTTCCCATGTATACGTCTCCCCCTAAACTCAAGTATATCCTCAAAAAAACCTTGAAGCTCAATCTTCCTCCCTTCATAAGACACTGGAGCCCTGTCTGGTGGCTCCAGAGCGCGATCTTTCCAATTCTGTTTGAACAAGTCGAGAGGAATCATGGTGATCCTGGCCCCTGAGTCCACCAGCAAACGCAAGGACTTGTTTCCAACTCTAACACACACATACGGATCCACACAGTTATTGGGATCACCAGACTTAACCACACCACTATCAACAACTAAAACCATATCCTGAACCTCTCCCATGAGGTGTTCAACTGCTTCTTCATTCTCATCCATCACTGTCACAACAGATTCACGTTTGCCACCTTGACACACTTTAGCAAAATGCCCAACCTTGCCACAATTCCTGCATTGGATATTCCAAGCAGGACAAGCCTTAAACCCTTTTTGATGAGGCATATTTCCACATCTAAAGCAAACATTTTTTTGTTTGAAAAAAACATTAGAATTAGCAAACTTAATGTTCTTCTGTCCACTTGTTTTAACTACTGGTTTTTTATCTTCTCTGTTGGTGACGGCGTTGACCCTGGTAGCTGCTGTCTGTTCAATTTCTCTGGACGACTTGATCGCCGATTCGATGCTCTTTGCAATTTTTATGGTTTCAGTCAATGTTAGATTGTCCAATGATAACAATTTCTGTCTGATAGACTTGTCTGTCCCTTGGCAAATAAATAGGTCTCTGATGAGTTGATCACCCAGCGCTTCAAACTGACATTCCGCAGCCAGAAGACGCAACGCCGAAATGTAAGTGTCAACATCTTCGCCAGAACGTTGTTCTCTCTTTAAAAACTTGTGCCTGGCCACCACCAAGCTAGGAGGAGCATCAAACCTGACGCTCATTTTCTTCACCGCTATTTGGTACTCATCCATTTCACCATCGGCCAATTGCAAGTCCGGTAGGTACTTAAAAATAGCCCTCCCTTCAAAACCAATGGAATGCAGGAAAAGACATTTTTTGCGTTCAGGCCTGTACCGTGATGCCCCTATCGTCCCTAAGTACGTCTCGAAGGCATCGTACCACTGCTTCCATACTATATGTGGTTCGCCAGGGCTCTCTAGAAATGGTGGTGGAGGGAGAACAGATTGCATGTTCGACCCAAAAATAAATTGCAAAAGAAATATTCCTAGAAACAGGAACAAAATTCTTGTAAACGTTTTTGTATGTTGAATATAAATAAATAATCCAACCAGCCCTTATTGCTTCCTAGCTAGTTGAATCATGAATAAATAACTCCTCAAATACATTCTAAATGACCATTATGCGTATACCGAGAGTATAGGTGTTCCTTTCCTTTTTAACTTTTTAGCAAACTTGTTTCTGAATGTACAATGGAGGCGTTGCAGACCCAAATCCTTCTTCATCAAAGGTTCGTCTTCAATTATGTAACCTCTCCACATCAAGACACAAAAAGGCCATTTCTATAGCTGGTTGGCGTAATACAGGAAGAAGAAACTCCTCCCACGGGGTGGAGTAAGCCAGATCCAAAAAATAAGCCTGCTGTCTTCGTGTATATCCTCCACGATCGTGCTGGCACACGAATAAGGCGTTGGGGGCAAAGTTGAAAATAGCTGTTAAACAGCTGATGCGTGGGCTCGCTGTGCCTGGAGACCGGACCACCTCGTCGCCAAAATGAAGTAATCAAGGAGGCCGGTAAGCGCAAATTACCTTTATTTTACAACATTAAAATAAACTCCACTCAACAGTCTCCAAGCGCCCCCAAATACCGCCGCTCCGTCCAACCGTCCTCACCGTCGTCCCTCTCCTCGGCGTTTCCCTCGCGCCGCCGTCCAAACGCCTAGCAACCCCTTCACCTTCGGGGTTCTAGTCCGAGGCCGTGCGCGAGGGTACGCACGTAATTACAACAATCCGGCAATTGTAAGCTTTTAAATCAGCGTGTGGAGGGCGCTTCTCATTTCAATCAGCGCATATTGAGCATTGTTCCCTTGTCTAAAGCAGTGTGGATCCCATGCACTCTGTGTTTCAGCGTGTGTGGGGCACTAGGGGCTTCCCAGCGCATGTGTGGCCCTTTGAGCTTCTTCACCCCGGTCAGTGCATGCCTCAGTGTTTTGGGCTCCCACGCCGCATTCTACAAAGGAAGAGAGTTGCCGCAGTGCCAAGGGAAGCCCCTGCTTCAGGCAACAGGAGAGAAATCACTGCAACACAGAGGTCATCTGCTGTCAGCACTGCTTAGCCCCGCCTAGAGGGGCTCTGGAGCTCGACAGCTTAAATCCCAGCTCCCAAGGCTGCCATCAAAGCCCGGCAGCAACGCTCCTATACAGAGGGGTTCCCTGACCTACGAGCCCCCTCTTACCATTGACACCCAAGTCAGACTCAACCTTGGGGGTGCACAGGTCGGAAGGGGCTGCACGGTGGTTTCAGCAGCTGCACAGCGTGCTCGCGGGCTGTTGCATTTGGCTACTCTGCACGCAGGAGGACCAAGCAAGGTCTCCCTGTTGTACTCTACAGTGTACCCGCTCTCCCTTCAATTGGGACATACCTTGGGAGCACTTGATCAGTTGTGGTATTACAGTGTAAAACCTTGACGGAAGCCCATTATTGCCACTAAGATAAAATATGCTTTTAAATCTTATTATGTCACATTTGCACTGTGTTCACAGACAGAGGTCAAAATTCAGTTTTTCTAACACTTAATGTTTGTTCTGACTGCAGAGTTCCAGGACTTTGTAAGGTGAACTGTGTAACCTGCTGTTTAGAATGTAAAAAAAAAAATAAGGATATAGGGTGTCAGGTTTTTCCTAACACACAACATTTAAATGACTAAGTCAACTGTGCAAACATTTCAAAATATGTTTCAGTAGTTGTGAAAGCCCTTTTTAAAAATATATATTTTTGTGTGATGAAAAAATAATTTCATAGGATGAAAACAAATCAGAATACTTTCCATGTTGATGTGCAAAGGATATGTTTTCTGAAACCCAGTTTTCACAGACTGTTAATACACTATATAGTTTTATCAGTAAAGCTGCAAGTTAGTGGAGAGGGTTTTGGACATTTCTTGGAAAGTTACTGTGTGTAGATGACAATATGTTACCACATCATGGTTTAGTAATATATTTATTAAAATTAAGGGGTATATTTATACTTTTTAATGCAAAACTGCACTAACACAGTTTTGCATCAATAAGTATAGCACCAGCTTGCGCCATTTCTGAGCGCCAGCCGGGCGCCATATTTAGAAAATGGCACAAGCCGGTGCAAAGGAAGGGCTAGCGTAAAAAAAAAAATGATGTTAGCCGGGTGGGTGTGGCGGTATGGGAGAAGGGGGTTTTGCACAAAAAAAAATGATGTTAGGCTGGTTAGAGGCAAAGAAAATGCCTCTAACCAGCCTAGAGTCATTTTCTGACACAAAACCATCCATACCACCTGACTCTTGTCTTACAAAAGACAGGAGTCATGCCCACCACCCCAATGGCCAGCACAAGAAACGAGTGTCCCCTGGGCATGGCCACTGCACCCGGTGCCATGCAGGGGGCCCCAAGTTGGGCCGTCGATGACACATCAATTAAAAAATATATATATAATTACTTACCTATACTTACCTGGGATGAGGTCCCCCATCCTCCAGTGTCTCTCTGGTGTGGGTGTCCTCGGGGCTTGAGGAGCGCATCTTTGGACCCATTCTATGGTGTTTAACCATGGAAATTAGTCCACAGGTCCCCTAACGCCTGCTCTGACCCAGGCGTTAAATAATGGTGCAAAGTATTTAGACCCTCCTCCCACCTGTGCGTCATTTTAGCATGGGGGATAAATATGGGGCTATCGGGTTAGCACCATTTTTTAGATGGGAACGCCTACCTTGCATCTGATTGATGCAAGGTAGGCTCATGCGTCTAAAAAATGGTGCAAACTCCAATATTTTGACGTTAGGCAGGTCTAATGTCAAAATATAACAAGCATTTTCAATGCAATAAGTCTCGCATTTGGTCGAGTTAGAGCTATTAGCGTTGTAAAGAAAAAAAAATGCAGCGTGATCGCACTATGTAAATTGCAGCGCCATCACGATGTGTAGAAAATAAACAGTTAAAGTAGTCCAGACACCATGCTGAAAACATCGAGCCTCGTATGTTTTTAGTAGTTTACCGGTGCTGTGTAGGTGGGCTAAACACCGGAAAATGCATGACGACTGCATGCCTTTCACAAATGAAAGCAGGTGGGTTTTAAAAGGCAAGCCTACGAACCAATGCAAGTGACTGACGTGACATGGGCGTGATTGGAAGCCCAAAGAGAGATTACAGAATGGGACTGAGCTCTTTGCACTCGCCCATAAAAATGGAGTTCGTTTTGTGCCGAATTGGTGTAAAAAAGAAAAATGATGCAAATTCGGCACAAATGGAGTATTAATATGCCCCTGTGTGTTTAAGCAAATTGAGAAACACTCCTGTCCTGATGGCAATGTTGTTAGTAAACTAAAACAAGTCCTAGGTGATGTGGGCTAAATTCTTGTGATGCATGCAGCAAACTTTAGTCTACTTAATAAAACAAAATAGTTTTTTTTGTACTGCAGAAATGCTGAACTCACATAATGGAAGGTGCAATTATATATGAGAATTAATAAAAAGGCGACTCTGTAAACTATTTGCCCAGGATCACACAATTTCAGAAGCGTTTACGGGTCAAGTACATTATAGTTAGGTCGAGTAGATTATTTAAGTTACTTGACCTGCAGGTCTAGTAACATTTGTATGACATTTTAATGATTTTTTTAAAGCCGTGCAGATTTTTATATGCCCTTGTATACAGTCTCTCTTTGTGGTGTATTCATTGTGTTGCTGTGCGAGTGTGTTGCATAAACGCTTTGCACATTGCCTCCGATAAGCCTGCCTGCTCTGTGCCAAACTTCCTGATGGTGAGCCAGGTTATCTTTGCTGGCTGACTTGCTCTTACTAGAGTGGTGGATTTTGCCCGGATTAGGTGCATACCATAACATTTAGCCCACACACAAGTGAGTTTCCAAATAGTATTCCACCATCTACACCTGCTAAAAGAGGTTCTACCAATGATTCACTGCTCTCAGGGAAAAACAATCTTTCTTGTGGTCATTACTTGGGGATTACTGTAACAGACTTTTTTTTACTGTCTCCCCAGCATATTTATCTCACAACTTTAAAAAATAAGCCACTTGCCTATTGTTTGGTCTAAAATGGCATAACCACATCACACCATTAACACCTAGCTAAATAAAGAATGATCTTCAAAGCGCTCTGTCTCCTACACAAGGCCTTCCATGGCCACTGAGCGAACTCTCTCAAAACGCTATGTCCTTACCAAACAACAAGGAAACTCGAGTCAGTCAACCGGCGCTTATGGAGGAGATACAATGGTAGTCGGCTCCAAGTCTAGGGATCCTCCAAGGGAACTCTCTAACTTTTCATTAGAGACTGGGAATTACAACCTTAAATTCAAATGAAGGTCACTAAAGACTCGCATCCCATTCTGAAATTTGAACCCTAAAATCTTCCCCCCATGTTCTACCCTGGCAGACGCACAGGTCTGGCTTTGCCTCTTGAACCAGGCTCACAGAAATCTTGCTATTTCCACGGTTTTATAATCTTGTAAGGAGCATACTTGACGAAAGGCTATCTTTAGGCACTGCCCATTGCTGCTGTGTCAATGATCTGCTCACCACCACAAGTTCTGACAAATGTACTGTACTTCAGCTAGCTATTCCCTCCCTGTGTGGACATATTCCAAAGAGCTCTGAGGCTAGTTCGGTGTGGTCAGAAGCACTTTACAAAAAACCTATTGAAACATAAACTAAACCGTTGTGTATTTTATAAATATAAATGGTTTTCATTTGTTGATCAACATTTTTTAAAGTGGACCAAAAAACTATGCCTCCATTTGAAACACAAGGGATTCATGTTAGATAGCCAATGCCCAACTTCCTATGAATCTTTTCTCTTATTCTTTATTTGTTGTATTTTTAGCTTAATTTACCTAACTCCATTATTTTCTGCTGAAGTCGAGCACAAAATTGCTCTTTTAAGTCCGCTGAGCTACCGCAGTCATATAAACATCTGTATAAACACGTCTATTTCTTCAAATTTAACACTTCTCAGGAAAATATCACATGATGCTTTCGGATATTATACTACCTAACAAAACACAGATCACCTGCTCCACATTATAGACTTAATGAAGTAAAATCGCCTGCTGAAAGGCATTTATTAAGGTATAGCATTCAGATGATGGCATACTGGGTCTCAGAGGAGAAATTAATAAATTTGGAGGCATTGACATTTTTTAGCATCCCATTAATTACAACAGTTTAACAGATCTAAAGTTACACTAATCATTTTAGAATGTACAATGTTAACATTCCCACTGATAAGCAAAACATTAATGCTGAGTCTCTTGTGCAAATTTCGTGCAGTTATGTGCCTCTGAAAACGGGAAGGCTATTTGTTGTGCTCAAGACTACTTGGTGGGTTTTTAATCATTTCTAAATACTGCCC
Source organism: Pleurodeles waltl (assembly GCF_031143425.1). Taxonomy (NCBI): domain Eukaryota; kingdom Metazoa; phylum Chordata; class Amphibia; order Caudata; family Salamandridae; genus Pleurodeles; species Pleurodeles waltl. Next base: position 196,050,861 of record NC_090442.1, read on the forward strand.
CTCAAAGCGTGACATGCCATTGGTTGAGTGGCTTACAATCAGCAAAACACAGGCCATTTTCTAGAAACAAGGCCGAAGGAAATCCAGATGACACACTGGTGGAACTCAACTAAATCCACTGATGGGTGCTTCCAATCCAGCAGGGCTGGCACAAAACATGCAGTGAAGGGACTCTTACTACAGCCAAAATATCTAAAACAAATGCGTTCAGATTAATGTCTAGCTTTCCAGTTACCTAATATCTGCTGAGCGGACAAGGCATAGGATACCACCAAGGGAATGCTGTTGTCCTGTGGCAGCCATATGCAGTATACAAAGAAATTCACCCAGCAACAGAACAACAGAGCCAATGAACCGGCACAAGCAGCCCAGGCTAATTAAACTCTGCTGGAAGGGATAACGTGTGAATCGTGAGGTCGTTGAGAAGGGAGCTCCATTTCACAGTCTGCATCCCATTGAACACCTGTTGTCATGAAACAGACCTGCTCTACAGCACTCCCTGATAGCTACTGTCCACTCCACGCACAGCAGACGCAACGCATTAATACAGGTCTCTAATAGCGACAATGAGCCAATAGTTGGGTGATCCAACAGTCATCTTTGCGCTTAGGTTAGGAGCCAGTGAAACTCACAGGTAAAAGGCAGAGATTACTGTAGAAGCTGACGTCAGGCCTGACATCTTTTGTGTGGTATTCCCACAAACTTTTTGCCTTCCATTCATCTGTTTTTTAGGACTTTATTGTTGCAGGCTTAGGCCTATGTGCCCTTTACCACGGCTAACCAGTGCTCATCGCTCCTTCAAACATTGTACAATGGTCCATATCCAATTGACACATTTAATTTACTTGCAAGTCACTAGTAAATCATAATACTTGTACCCAAGGCCTATACATTAAATGCTACTAGTAAGCCTGCAGCACTCATTGTGCCACATACTAAAGTAGCCTTTCAAAACATGTTTCAGGTCTGTGATTGCAGCCTGTGGTGCAGTCTTAAAATGCCATTTTGACCTAGCAAAATAAACCCTTTCCCAGGCTTACGCCTTCCTTTTTTAATACTTCTAAGTAACCCTAAGGTAGGCTCTAAAGGTTCATAGAGGAGGGTGCATTGTATTTAAAAGTAGCCCATATGTGCTTAAGTTTACATGGCCAGGCAGTTAAAAACTCCTAAAGTTGTTTTTCACTGCCGTAAGGTGTATTGCTCGATTGACTAACACTGGGTACCTTATTACATTTAGTAAGTGATAACATTAGAATGGGAGCAGGTAGAAATAAATTGCTTACACCTAAATGAGTAGTAATTTTAAATCCTCTTTATTGGTGGAGTCAGATTTTAAGTCACAATTCTTAAAATGTCACTTTTAGAAAGGTGGCACTTTCTTGTCCTAACAACTTGTGCCTTCTGGCCCTGTACAGGGTTACACGACTGTGAATGGGCTGATGATGGGGTTTGTGTTCTGCTTCCAGACAATAAAATAAAGGGGGCATGAGTGTGGAAAGGATGGGCAACTCTGACAGGATATCTAAAAGTCTGCAACCAGCTTCTCTCGCATTTCAAAGCACTCTGGCCTCTGACACACACAAAGGAATCTGACACCAGGCCTTCCCTGTCTTCTGTCACCCCAGTTTGTAGCCTTGACAGGGGAAGTGAAAGACCTTCCCAGGGCCAGATATGGGGTAGGAGCCGGAATCCCACCCTGACCCACACAAAGGCTGGTACCAGGTATAAATATTGGACCTCCAGAGCCACTCTTTAGAACACTCCTGAATCTCTGAAAATCACAGGTGAAATACTGCTCTGCTGCTTGTAGGACTCCTTGCTGTTTGAGAAGGAAGGAAGACTGAACCTGGGTACCTTCATCCTAGGCTAACCAAGAGGGACTCCAAGGGTCAGGTGGCGGACTTCCTTTGTGAGCAACAGGGACAAAACAGCTTCGGAAGCCTCTGAGCAACTCCCCATCTGACCTTCTGTAACTGAACCTGCCTGAGCCCTGCTGCTGACCTCTGCCAAGCAGGAGTCCTGGTCCCCAAGTGGTGCCCCCCCCCCCCCAATTTCTTGGACCCTTGGCTGGCATCAGAGTGCATTCTTTCCTGCCTACCTATGGATGCCATCAACTTAGCCGCAGGACTAAACCAACGCAGGACCTTACATCATAGCCCTCACAGCTCCTGATCAGTACCAATAAAGGGCAATGCAAAGCCTTGCCTAAAGGACAAAACGTACAACTCTCAGGGGAACTAACTTAGTCCCTGTATTCGGCCTGCGCTCCATTGCAGACAGAATGAACTTGGGACTTTGTCCAGTTTGGCTACCAGATAACCACAGTTGGTAATTTGTGATTCCTTGTGATATTTGTACTTAAAACTTTAAAGTTGAATATCTCTGGTTCAACAGATTAGATTTTTGTTGTTCTAGTGGTATAATTTCATGTATCAAAATGTGCGCTTTTCTAAATTGGTTTGGGATTTTTCTTGTGTTGTATCTGCACTTTATTACAGTTTGTGAACTGCATACATAATTTACACATTACCTCTAATTTAAGCCTGACTGTTCTTATACCAAGCTACCAGAGGATTAAGCACTGGTTACGTTAGTGACTTTTGTGGTTCAACCTGACAAGGATTCTGGTTGTTGGGAGAGTGATGCTTCCACCTCCCCACCCCCAAACACATACCCCAATTTCTTATAGGGCAGTATTGGCTGAAAACTGTGAACAGGCAAGTCATCCTAAGAAAGACTTTGATTCTGTTGTTTCCTCATGAGATGAAGTAGGAGAGGTTTGTCTTGAATGTCTTTACTCAAGATGGAGTACAGTAAGGTGAAACTCACCCCTGCGAGTTATGGACAGACTAAGCTGTCCCCTCACTAAGGAGAAACCAACTGCAGGGTTAACCCAATTCAAGCAGGTTTAGTGAGTCCATTCCCCCTAGGTCAGTAAGCTATTGGTCTGTGTCATTTCCCCCTGGCAGAGATTGTACAGCTGAAAAAAACTACACCATAGGAGTTTTCCTAACTGGCTGGACATTTTTCAATTTAGTTGAAATAAACAAGCAACTAAGATCCCTCTTGAAGAGCAGTCTTTGCTATTGTTAGTTTGTTTACTGGTTCACTAGATATATGTTTACACATGTGTGTCATATATATGTATGTGCTAAAATGTATACATATACATTAAGGATTTTTTGTGCATTTATAGATTTGTGCGTTACTAAAGAAGTGCAGAATGTGTTTTCAATTGATAACAAACACACTGATAAACTACGTTTGTATTTGAAACAAATTTCCTATGATGTATAGGAGTTTGTTTTTCGGACCAAAAAAAAAGGTGAGTGGATAGATGGCTGGAAACACCACGGGTGGGGGAAAAGAAAGCAGGTTGGGAAGCAAAATGAAGGCAGAATCATAGAGGGAGGTGAAGCAATGGGAGGGTGGGGTAAGCAGCAGGGCGTCAGGGAAGCCACAAAGAAGGTGGGCAGAAGCAACTTGGCGGTCTGTTATACATGTCCTCGCAAAAGACTCTCTTGCCACAGGCGGTTTCATACCGTTTTGGAGGTGCGCCCACGACAATCACCAATTCCTCTGTTTCATAAATCACTCAGAGATTCACTGCATCTTCGTTTCTTGACACGATCACTTCTGAATGCAACTGACCACCGATCAGCCTGTACGCTGAGGTCAGGCACACAATGCACATTCATCCTAAGGAAACATAGGAGGCATATTTGATTCATGAAAAAGCCTTCGAGACACCCCTTCACTGAAGACAGCAGCAGCAGTTTCACTGGGACCGAAATGGAGATTAAAATGCGTTAACTATTTAGAAGCCAAAGCAGGGGGTTGTTTTCAATGAAACATGACTGAAGTGATAAATAGTGAACTAGGTAGAGGACTGAACGGTGTGGTAGACTGTGTGCCAACAATATCTATAAGGAAACCCCACATAGCAGTCAAAGAAGAACAAATTAAGAGATCTTCTGGAAGTAGAACAGTACATGGTGGTGAGTAAACGTTTCTCAGCAGCAGACTGACTCTAGCCATTCGTGGTATCCCGAAAACACTGATCATAAGGCCACATGAAAACAAGAGATTCCTCAAACTAAACATGACCGCTGAAATTATATCCCACGCTCCATGTCACAGGTGATCAGGCTGCCACAGAGAGCTACTTAAAGATGGCCCTTTTAGGCATAAGAATCGGAGTGTTTTGTAGTTTGATGTCCTGTTTGATTATTTACAAATCCATTTAAGGGCCGTGATCATGTAAACGGAGCGAACAAGAGTGGATGAAATATAAACTGACATTCTCGGCTTTGATGAACTTTTGCTAACACACGTATTCCTCTGGATAAGTTCGATTTTAGGAGATCTAAAATAGGTTTTGGCTGCTGAGGCTGAGTGGGTGATTTTAGCTCCTGATGAAAGGGCCCCTGGCTCCTTGGTAATGGCCATGAAAAGTTCCCCGCTCAGTGCGCCATTTGCATGTTGTCTATAAAGTGCACATTTACTTGCATCAGCAGACGACCGACCGTTCCTTCCTCTCCAAACAAGGCAGATGTTCTCATACAGGCCACGTGACACCGCGTGTTCGGGTTGAAAGGTTTCCCTGTACAAAGGTTGGTGACTGCAGCTGGCTAAAGAATATGAAACCGCCTTTCACAGCAGTGTACGGGTTGTGAAAGAGCACAGTGAACTGACGGCAAACATGATGAAACCGCTGACTACTAACAAGCTGCGTGACAGCCTTCCATTTTGAAGATCACACGCAGAGAACTTTTAAATCAAGGAGGCATAACATAATGGATCCGCTGGCTTGACGAGTTTTAACCCGCGTCACATCCGTCTCTCAGACTGTGCTGTTAAACCGCCCTGCCTCGGTGGTGTTAGAAGTATCTACACAAGCTTTTCAAACGGCTTTAAGCATGCCGCAAACATTTAAGCTTCGGCACCTGAGACCAGCACAACACATCTCATTGTTAATACAGAAATTGCTTGACTGAGTTCAGGGCACAAGCCGATAAAAAAATGAGAAGTGGAGGACTAACCAAGTTAAGCAGTATGCAAGTGAAATCATGACACATGACATCAAAGCGTGTGAGCTCGCATGGGGCATCACAGGAAGAGACAGCACAACCCATGACCTCACAGGAAGTGAGATCACAAGAAGTGATATTGCATCCTAACCCCTCACACATATGGTTAGCAGGCCTATCATGATTATATTTTAGCACATTATGAGATTTAACAAATGAGGTATTGCATCTGGGTAATGCCACATTTATTTTTTTTAAACTCTGCCACAAAGAAATTGGCAACAAGGAGCAATTTGGCACTAAATCTGTTCTGCTTCATCTTATTGGTTAAGGTACCTGCTGCAGAGGTATTTGTGTACCCAGTAAACCTCTAATAAAGACAGTGAGCTATGAAGGACATGTAACTCTGCCACCTTGTAACTCCTACTATCTTACGTAATACATCCTGTACACGGATTTATACATGCATATGATTGTCAATGTTTAATGTGTATGTGTGATGTAAAGTGCTCTGACACCCTGAATTGGGTTGAGTAGCGCTATAAAATAAATTATATTTTATTTATGTAAATAATGGGACAGGCCAACCCATCTGACAGTCTTACAGTGCATGCATTTCTCATATATTCAAGGACTGATCAAAGTAAAAACCTTGCCTCGCTTAACCACTTATGGGGTGATAACATGCTGTGCACCTTTGTTGCCCCTCCACTGTATTTACATCTAAGTGTGAGGCTCTACATAGCTCCCAACCAGGATACTCAAACACATGGAGGCCTGATGGCCCTTTAACTTCGGCCTTTTTCTTTTGGGTTCAGCTAGAATTTCAAATAACAACCCCCCCCCCACCCCCCCCACCCCCCTCGTCGTCTGCACTTTATTGCGCTGCTCGGAACAAAAGCAGACAACGTGAAGGCACATATGAATATGTCCCGGTATCTGGAAAATTACACTGGGCCAAGTTCAGCGTATCAGAGTAGGGCCATACTTCTTGGCAGGGTGGACAGGGTCCACCTTGTGAAAATAGTGGGTGGACTCAGTCTACCCGTATGTACTTTTAACTTGTGCCCTGACTGAGGTGGAGATGGTGCACAGTAAGACGCTTCCTTTGTGCTACGAGCCTGTTCAGTTTGATCATCGCACAGATGCACCTGTGTTAAAAAATATGCCCACACTTGTTTTCATTCACTCAATCACCATCACCAGTGCAACAGTGGAAATTTACAGCACAAAAATGTGTCAGGTTAGTACAAAGTACTCAATCTTATAATCTACCAAACTACCGATCTAATACACTAATAAACAATCTAACTATTAGACTCTATTAGAACCTAATCTAATACATTTTGAGTAAGGAGGGCTTGCAAGGGGTCAGCCTTTACATAGAACAACCACAGAACATCCCAATGCACGTTGAAAAAATGTTTAAGATGAGTGGGGGTCTCTGGCCCCCAATGGAGTGTCCAACAAAATATACAAGAAGGTGCTGATGCCTGTGAGCTGTGGAGGTTCACTAATTATACCTATGTTCAAAAAAAGGTAGCCATCAGGACCCGACAGCCTACCGTTCAATTTCACTGACCGATATGTTTTCAAAGATCTTTGCACTATCACTGTTGAAGGTAGCTGAACAATGGTCTAAAGTTAATAGCTGAATAGGATCGCTGAATCTGCTCCATAGATTTTAAGTCTGCTTTTGATGTAGTGAACCACCAGCAACTGTGGTCAAAGTCGTCCAAGCTTGCCTTCTCTAAGGGCTATTGAAGCTCTTAGTGGCTCTACACTTGGACGCACTTGCACAGGTTATGGCCTGCCATGGTAGGGAGCGAACAACAAGGGTAGTAGTAAAAAAACAGCCTTAAGTAGGAGTATCCAACTGTTCTCCACATCCATATACAACCTTCCCTCTGCACAACAAAAGGTTAACTGTAACTCGCCCAAATTAAATGACGCATCAGTAAATTTGAAGACAACCTAGGCATTTCGAAACACACATCTAATGCGCTCCAACAGCAGGCGTTTGCCCTAGACAATTATTACATGGAAAACAGCCTGAGTATTAATACCACCAAAATAACAGCAATGAGATTTGGCTGTCATTCGATTACCTGGAAAATCAATGACTTAAATCTGAAGGGCGTGACAATGTATAAATACTTAGGGCTGCCTATTAACTACCATGTGCAGTAGGCATTTTCTAAGTCATCAACTGGAATGTCCTTAATTGTCAGTACGAAGGATGTTCAGAAAGTGCTTAACTGAAGGCCTAGTTGGCAGGCCTTCGGTGACCAAGGCTCTACCAATTGCTACTTACGACTTTGCAGGTCTAGTGCTATAGAAGCACCAAGTTTTTAAAGTTTTTTTAAAGGGCCTCACTAAGGACACCTGTAGGCTGTGTGATGGATTTACGTAAATATGAAACAAAGTTTGCTCTTAGGATAAGGCAGAAACTTGAGCCTTTGTGGTTAAGACATGGTTTGTATTTTCACCATAAGGCAATCTCACTCGGTCATACTAAGGCTGCACAAAGAAGCAATTGAAACCGCAGATTTTAGAAGCGTTGTTCACTGATGACACAAATGCTTTACTGAAAAAAATCCTCGACCCACTATTATCAAGCAGGTACACACCAGGTACAACCTACGTTCTGTTGAATATGCCTGCTGTATTCCGGATGGGGGTAAAAAACTAATCAACACCGTTTAAGTGGGATTAAAATCTTGTCAAAGTGTTGCGGTCAATTACTCAGGTCAACCAGGCACATATTATCCTGTTAAGTCCCCAGTATAAGGCACTACGAATATAATACCTTAACATTTATTCATAAAGGCAGGAGTATGCACTGCTGAACATCTGTTCACTTTGAAGTTTGCTAAAATAGCTACTGTACCTATGCAGTTTTGATTGACTACAATTTTGTGATCGATTAAGTCATGTTTTTAAAGTAATGTCTTTTATTAACTTACTTTTTACTATTTTGGAATGAACTCCAGCCGCTAATATGCAACTCTGTATTAATTGTTTATATTTTTTTGGCTTGCTTTATGTACACAAAGTTCAAAATAAACGTACACTTCACTTCCACATCCCACTGAAAGCTCTGCAAGTTCCATGAGAAGAACTCCACAATAAGCCTGCGTGAACAACATTCACAGAGGTTTGTCAAGAACTTCCAGGAAACTCAAAAAGTAATTATTTACACGATACATATTTGCGTCCCCTCTGCAAGCATGATCTTAGGGAGACACCTATGGATAGTGCACTATTACTTTCATGATGCTTCTCCCTGTCATGGCGAATTTCCCTACCAGCAAAAGAGGATCGGGAAGGAAAAATTCATAGACATCTTCATTCACCCACTTAAGGTGTGAGAAAGACACCTCTGATACCACAACAGTGTCAGGGAAAGAAGATAAGCAGTGAAGACGCAAGATTTGAGCTTGCAAGTATGTCACCAACTGCCTCTAAGCAGTTTCCATTCTATCAGCCGTCAAAAGAGAAACCATCTGTACAGAGGGTCAACCTCTCCCAAATATGACTCTACATAGTGAGCATAAATATAATGGGGAGTAGATGATAGTTTTATAACAAAAGAAATCTCCAAAATTGAGACATCTACTGAAATTCTTTAGGATCAGAAAATAAGTTAGGTTGTAAATGGGGTACACTCAAGGAATGGTCACATACTGGAATGTGCTTTAAAGCAACGGCCCAAGACGACCCAATCTTTTGCCCCAAAGCTGTGGAAATCACATTATGTCTCTGCACACACTTTCTCCTCCTTACATATGTTATGTAAATAATTATTTCGTTTTGTATTGCACTATAGAAGATCTATTCCCTGCTATTTCAACATCTACAACCCTACAGTACTTAGAATGTTTCACTCCAAAGCTCGTGAGTCAGATTTCGTGGACGCCTTGGCTCAGAAGCCTAAATCACAAAGGCAAGGCACGGAGAGGGCAACACTCTGCTCCACGGCCTCCCGTTGTTAACAATACCCCACAAGGGCATCCTTCACACTGCGGCTCGTCTAAACAGGGTCTGGACAAACTTTCACACAAAAATCGAGCAATCCACCAGTAACTTAGGATCCAAAAGAGGTTGAGTTTTTAATGGAGTACGCAAGCTCAAGTAACAATCATTTTTATGGGGATGTCGTTAAAAGCTATGCCAAGTCTCGATTTTTTTTTTTAACCCTAAACTGTTGTACTCCCTTTAGATGTACCTGTACTTCTATGTACAGATGTTATAGGCCCACTCTGATGATATATCTCCCCCAATACTCTTTCTTTAACACTATGTTAATCCTCTCTTCTTTGTGCACCCATGATGTCCCTCATAATATTCGGCTTTGATATTTGCATTTTCTTTGGCGCGTAGATAACTTAAGTGCAACCTTTCTTTAAATAAAATAAAATTATATAAAATGACCAGGGATATAACCCCCCTTTTACCATACTGACCCCACATCTGCAAATACTGAATCAGACTCATATCTGAGGTGGAAACCTCAAAAAGGTCTGGCAAGTCACTGGAGGATTACCAAAAGGGTTTCAATGTCATACTAATCAATCAATCAATCAATCATTTGTAAAGCACGCTACTCACCCGCTAGGGTCTCAAGGCGCTGATTGGCGGGTGAGAGGAGAGGATTGCTACTGCTCAAATAACCAGGTCTTGAGGCGATTACTGAAAGTCAGGAGGTCCTGGGTCTGTCGTAGGTGGACAGGGAGGGTGTTCTAGGTCTTGGCAGCGAGGTGGGAAAAGGATCTGACGCCGGCTGTCGTTCTATGGATGCGAGGGATGGTGGTGAGGACGAGGTTGGCGGAGTGGAGTTGGCGGATGGGAGTGTGGAAGGTGAGTTGCTCGTTGAGGTAGGCAGGTGATCTTCTGGTTGACGGGAAGCCAATGTAGATCTCTGAGGTGGGCTGAGATGTGGTTGCGGCGTGAGATGTTGAGGATGAGGCGTGCGGAGGCGTTCTGTATACGTTGTAGTTTCTTCTGGAGCTTGGCCATGGTTCCCGCGTAGAGCGTGTGCCGTAGTCCAGTCTGCTGCTGACGAGGGCATGGGTGACCGTCCTTCTGGTTTTGGTGGGGATCCATCTGAAGATCTTGCGAAGCATGCGGAGGGTGTTGAAGCAGGAAGATGAAACGGAGTTGACTTGCTGGGTCATGGTGAGCGATGAATCTAGGCTGAAACCTAGATTGCGCGCGTGGGTGTTGGTGCGGTTCCCAGAGTGGCTGGCCACCAGGAGTCGTCCCATGCGGAGCGGTTGGAGCCGAGGATGAGGATCTCTGTCTTGTTTGAGTAAAGTTTGAGGCGGCTCTTCTCCATCCAGTTGGCGATGGCATGCAGTCCGTCATGGAGGTTGGTTTTGGCGGTGGCGGGGTCCTTGGCGAGTGAGAGGATCAGCTGGGTATCGTCAGCGTAGGAGATGATGTTGAGGTTGTGGGATCGGGCTATGTTGGCGAGAGGTGCCATGTAGATGTTAAAAAGGGTTGGGCTGAGAGAGGATCCTTGGGGAACGCCGCAGATGGTCTTGGTGGCTTCAGAGAGGAAGGGAGGCGGACTCTCTGAGTTGTGCCGGAGAGAAAGGATGTGATCCAGTCCAGGGCCTTGTGGCGGATCCCGGCGTTGTATAGGCGAGTGCAGAGAGTGTGGTAGCAGATGGTGTCAAAGGCGGCTGAGAGGTCCAGGAGGATGAGGGCGGCGGTTTCGCCTTTGTCGGGCATGGTCCTGATGTCGTCGGTTGCGGCGATGAGGGCGGTCTCGGTGGTGCTGTGGTTCCTATGGAATCCGGATTGGGAGATGTCCATCGTGTTGTTGTCCTCCAGGAAGCAGGTCATTTGGCTGTTGACGATCTTCTCGATGACCTTCGCCGGGAAGGAAGGAAGGAAGGAGATGGGCCTGTAATTCTTGAGGTCTCAGGGGTCCGCTTTGGGTTTCTTTAGCAGGGCGTTGACTTCGGCGTGCTTCCAACTCTCCGGGAAGGTGGCGGTCTCAAAGGAGCTATTGATAATCATACAGAGTTGAGGGGAGATGATGGGGCTTGCTTGGTCATACCAATGATAGGCGGTTTGTCCTACAAAAACCAATTAGCAATAACAATAGTGAAACAGCAAAATCCACTAAATGAGTTCGATGAAATCAATTAAGCAGAACTGGCCCTTCTTTCATATGGAGTATACAAAAAGTGATGGGTGGAATGCTTGAATCAATCCCAGCTACTGGTAAATGCTTGGGTTGTGTCCCAGTCTCTTCCATGCAGGGGTATGCCCACATGTGGGACCAGTGCTCCCTGTACTACCACTGGAACGAGCTATATCTGACTGACGAGTCACAGTCAGGGCGAAACCGGTCTTGGCTTTCTTGTGTGAACGATCAGGGAGGGCGTGGCCTGGTAGTTCAGGCTGTACTGTTCCTATTGAATCAGTATCAAGACTGATTTGCATATGGCTGAGTCCAAACAGAGGTGGCATGATGTGCAAAATAATGATGGGTTTCAATACTACCCAAAGCGATTGCCAGTGGTTAGACAAATTGCTAGCATTCCTCTGATCACATTTGGTGTGTTTTCTTTCAACTGGGGAATGAAATGGCACGGCCTTGTTTGACAAATTGTTCTGAAAACACAGCACATCACGTTTTCAGTAGGCGTAATGGATACCTCTGCCTGTTGCAATGTCATGGCGCCCCGACCTAGCCCAAACATTTCAGCATTTGTCCGCTAATACATTGTCTCGCCATTTATTACAAACCAAGAGCCATAAGGGTATATTCTCGCTGGCCCAGAACCTCTGAAATTACTGATGTCTCGGGACGGACATAATTACAGTCTGTGGTAAGGCTAAAGAGGCTGTATTATATTCAATGTAGGTCAGTGCATTGGTCTCACTCACGAAAGGAGACGAAGAAAATGTTAGTGATTACACGGATGCATCCATGGCAAGGACAAGTTTGGCAGCAAAAGACAAGTGCCTTTATGCACCAGAACCATAAAAGATTATCTGCTTAAAAGTCCCTTTTCATAGTCTCATAATTAAGGGAACAACATGCACAGAACATTCCACAGTTTTTACACAATTACCCGCTTAGCTCGGGAGTGTCAACATGTAAGTATAGAAACCCAATGCATAGTTTTCTTCTGAGGTCTGCAGTAAGTAAGCATGTGCACACAAATGAGCCTGGGGCAGCGCTGACCCTTGACCTTCATGTCATATTCACCTCCTGGTAATGAATACCCGAACCACAACATCGGCTAAATATCGCTGACAAAACATCACCCCATTAGAATTATTTTTGTTAGTACATTTAGCACACAACACTTCTGTTAGACAATATTTTTGCCAACAATACTATGGCATATTACTCTTCTCAGAAGGGCCCTGTTTATGAATTTAGGACAGTTGGAGTGATAAACAAGCATTTGCATTGCAACGGGTCTTGCTTTACGTCGAGTTAGAGCTATTAGCGTTGTAAACTCCTAACGAGACTTTTCTTGCCACATTAAATGAAAAGAAAAAAACAAGTGCGATTGCGCTGTGTAAAAGACAACGCGATCATGCTGCGAAATAAAGAGAAAAAGTAGTCCAGAAACCATACAGAAAACATGGAGCCTCGTACGTTTCCAGTAGTTTACCGGTGTTCTCGAGGAGGGCTAAACACCGGAAAAGGCTTGACATATGCATGTCTTTCACGAATGAAAACAAGCAGATTTTAAAAGTCAAGCCCACGAACCAATGAAAGAGACTGACGTAACATGGGTGTGGTTAAATCCCCCTAAAGAGAGATTAGAAGAGGGACGGGGTGCTTTGTGCTCGCCCCTAAAAAAGGAGAAGGGACAAACCACTAGGCCCTGGTTCCAGAGTGCTCTATCCAAGGCCTTCCTCCCACCACATCTCCAGTCACATTCACAAAGAAAGAAGAGGGTAATTTCAAGTACTTTATCAAATGGACCAATTATCCAGCATTTAGACTGGAAGAACATTTGGACAACATCAAATGCATAACTGTTAAATAATTAATAATGATAACAGAAACTAGGTTTCTGAATATGATAAAAATCAACTTCATTCACCTTTATCTAGTAGCATTAACATTTGTGTTCTTCAGTGCGTCTCCCCTTTTGTAGGGCATGTTTAAGACCCTCACTAAAAGACCTTCTCATTGCTGTTTTTTTTAAGATCGCTGTTAGATTAATTTTAATAAAGATGCAGCTATCATGGCAAATGTGCGCTCTTCCGAAAGGAATGCCTTTTCCTTAGGCATTTTCAAAAAGATACTGGGATGATACCATTCCAGGAAGAGATGCAACACACCTACCTATTTGGTGCGTTTTTGTTATTCACAGAATGTGGCCTATTCTAAGGATAAGCGCTTGCTAGGACAATACCACATCATTTTGGCCCAACACTTTTGATATTTGAAAAGTTAAAGCAGGTGATACAATTCACCAACATCAGTTACAAATCAGTGGCCAGGAACCACTCTGTGCCTGTCTTTAGTGACTTCGTGCTCCCTCACGACCCTAGCTTGTCTGCCTTTGTTAGCCTCTGCTCCGGAACTGCAACTCCCCAGCAGGCCACGGGCTGCTTCCCTGATTCATGATCATTTTCGCTTGCGTATCACCTGTCCATAGTTGCCGAAATGTCCTGCATCTTCACTGCCTCCCTGACGTAGACCAATGCCTGCCTGCTGCCTCTGCAAGGCCGACAGCTGAATGGCCAATACAATCAATGTCTGCTTCTGCATTTGAATTGCCTTCATGCGTGTCTGGTTTGTGCTACTGCAGCTGAACTGCCTTTTCACTGCAGGTTACTTCCTGCACGCCTTGGCAGTCGGCTCAAGCATCTTAATTGTGGTTCTTTTGCCACACTTTGACTATCTGTTTGAAAGCTCATTTTATAAAAAGACTGCTTTCTAACACCAAACCATGCACGTGCTTCTCTACTAATGAATTAAATATCTTACTTGTCCACCTGTGGATCAGGGTACTCCTAGCACAAAGCTGAACCAACTTCTCCAATCAGCATCACTATCAATTTTCCTTCACATTTGCCACCAATAGCATATAATAACAAGCACTGCCAAAGACAACAGGTCTGGGTTCAATGGGCTAATGCATGGAGATGCAGTGTCTGCACATTAACACCAGACAAACAAACGTAAGAAACAAAGTTGTGTCTACAATTAATGTTCACTTGCCTTCAATACAGTTTTCCTTTTTTGCAACGGGAAAAAGAGCAGGCGGCAAGGGAGACTTCTTTACAGAAATAGAATAAAGACTATAATGAAGGCTCCCTGGTCACCGGACCTTTACTTCCTAAAGAAAACAAAATGGCTGTAATGATAGCAAAAGAGACTCGTTTTGTTGATACAAAGATGGAATGGCAAGGGGAAACCTCAAAAGAAACAGCAACATCACACATTTTCCCTTCTTACTAACTTACAAAAAATATCCGTAAGCACTAATGAGGAGCCGCCGGGAGCTTAAATTAATTCACCAGGGGAAAAAGGGGGAGCGAGGAGGAAGTAAAAAGAGAGAGGGTTGGGAAGGCCAGAGGAGGAGGGCTTAAGAAGGAACGAGGAGTAGAGACAGGAGAAACAGGGACGCACAGCAGAAAAGCAAAAGGGAGCGCGCCCACAAAAGTGTAAGTGGTGGGAACTAAACCGCCCCAAGGAGGGACAAACACATTTACCAACAGAAATAACGGATTTTTGAAGGGCAAGCCCATGAACGAGTGCTAGTGAATGATGGGCGTGCGGTCGGCGTGGTTAAAACTCCAGATATATAACACGTCAGAAAAGCAGCGCTTCCGCGCTGCTATGCTCAACCAAAAAAGGGCTTCTTTCATTATGCCAAGCCACCACTTCCCCGATTAGCAAACGCAATAGGCTTTAGTTAAATGTATTCACCCCTCAAAACAAACCCTACCTTCAGTCCTTCACATACACTACCAACCACAAGGCAATGGCAATACTTCCCTACCCTCTTCAGCTTTATGAGCAGATAGCCTGCTTTTCCTGAAGTGTCACGAGATCTCAAAATCTGGTTTACCAATTTCATAGTTCTAGATGGTACATTCAGTAAAATAAAATGGTAAACGAAATAACCACTGCAATCACCAAGTTCAAACATACTAAACAGTGCTGAAATTAAATTGCAGTTCCTCTACTTTGTTTTAACACACTTAGAAGCGTTCCATTTTGATGAGACCTACACACGACAGTGAGTGGAGCCTAAAAACTGACTGCAATACATTTTCAAAGGATGGTCTCAATGATGTGTCTATTAACGAGTATTTTGAAGGTTGATGACTTGATATTGTAAAAGTATATTACTGTGTGTGAATAATCGGATCATGAGACCGAAAGCTCCAGATATGAATATGATGTGTCACTGGGATGGAGTTGTAACTGCCCTGGCACGTTTTAGCTCCAGTGCAAAGGGCAACAGGTGCAGATTCCACCCACTGCGGTATCATTTAATATCAGGACTGTAATGTGAAAACAAGTAGTCTGGCTATTCCAGTACCAGAATAGCCAAATACATTTAAATTCTGGCTCCTTGCTATGTTGTCAAAGAATAAGTTACTTACCTTCAGTAGCACTGCTTCTGGTGGATACTCTAACCACAGACTATTCACTTTTAGAACATTCCCCCAAGCCAGACTGGATGTGAAGAACTTCAACAGCTTTGCTCTTACACAACTCCACACCACCTTGGAAATGACGGAGCAGAGCTGCACATTCATGTACTCTGATGTCACATGGTTGTCTCTTTCTCTTTCCACACCCCAGCTGCAAAGTGTAGATCAATTATAGCTGATAGCTGTCTGATTCCTAACTTGAGGCCTTTTTAGCCGTTAAAGAGGCCAGTCCACAGAATGGGGAAGTGGGAGTGATGTGAGTAATCTGCAGTTAGACAGAGTATCCCCTCAAAACAGTGTTGCTAAAGGTAACTTCTTCATCCAATGGATACTTCTAACTGCAGGTTCCTCACTTTTAACGTAGATACCAAAACAGTACCTCCCTATGGTGGCGGTTATGGGTAGTGGACTCAGACCAAAAAGATCTACAGCACTAAGCAATAGAAATGGTCGGTCTGCCATACCTAGCTCTCAAGGCAGTAGTGCTCTGTGACCATGTGTTCCTACAACCTTGTCACAGCCTGGCAGATATCAAGAACAGGCACCCTCCAGGACAATTGCACTATATCTGCCTTGGTAGAATCAGCTGTCAGGCCATCAGAGGGAGGTGGGGTGTGATTGTTGGCCAGTGCACAGTGGATCTTAATACAGAGGACTATACACCTTGATCAGGTCCTCTTTGCACTGCCTGCCCTTGTTTCTACCTTAAGCGCCAAAAAAGAGCTAATCATCTATCTGATGATCTTTCATCCAATTAATACAGATGATCAGCAACCTCTTAGGATCAAGGGGATGGAGCCCCTCTTAATGTTTTGAGGGCTATGGCAGAGCGAAAAATGGTTACAGAGTGACTGATTGCCCAACATGTAGGGGCATCATCACTTTATGGAGGAAAGCCACCTCACTCATCACAGCAGCTTGTCCAGGACGTAGGTAGTGCAGGGGTGGTTGCACCAATAGTGTCTGCAGCTCATAAATCAAACTGCAATAAGGAAGACTGTTTTCGGTACCAACAGCCATAACAAGCAGCTGTGCATAGGCTCGAAAGGCATGCACTTAAGAAAGGTCATTAGGTTAGGGTTCCACTGGGGTAACTCAAATGGTTTGGGAGGAAGTATGTGTCAAATCTTTAATAGAACTCATCACAGCTGGTGGCTTAAATAAGTATGATTAGACCAAGAGCCGAAAGAACCTTTAAGTAACCTTTCACTGTACCCATTTCCAGGGTCTTGCTGGGCTAAGGAGAGAACAAACAAAAGAATATTGGAAGGTATGTTTTTTTTTTAAAGGATCTGTGTTCAATGTCTCGGGCATCACACCACATGATGAATTTGTCCAAGCGCCTAATGTAGATAGGACTTTAAGGAAGGGCATCTGGCAGGAAGTTAAACATCCACCACCTTGGTCAGGAATTCAAATGCATTTAACTGCAGCTGTTCAATCTCCACACATGGAGGTGTAGATTGTGGAGATTCAGACTCAGGAGCCTTCTCTCCTGCTGAGATAGGAGGTCCTCCCAAAGAGGACACCTGATCAGAGGAAAAATTCTCAGAAGCTCTGGGTACATCACTCTCCTTGCCCAGTGCAGGGCAATCAAGATGACATGGACCTGGTCGTTCTTGATCTTCTTCAAAACCTCAGCAGGAGAGGTATCGGTGAGAAGGCATATGGGACTCAGTTGTTCCATTCCAGGTGCACCTCCTAAAAAGTTCCTTGAAGGAAACTTTCTGACAAGACAGGGCAAAATTCCTGACAGGGTTCCCGTCCCTACCTTCCAAGTGTTTGAAGGCTCCCTGCAGCCTGTGAGAACCTACACAGCCTCCCTTGAATGGTCATCAGGAAGGCTTTGAGGGCTTAGCAGATCACTGAAAGCTCCAACAGGTTGATGTGAAGAAGGCTCTCTGCTAGTGACCGTAAGCCTCTGATCTCCACTTCCCCAAGGAAACCCCCGTAACTTAGCAGCAAAGCATCTGTCACAACTGTCAGCTTTAGGTTGGAAATGGGGGAGCGGCCTGTTGTGGGTTAGATTTGCATCTGCAAGCCACCACTGCAAATCATGGGTCATCTTCCTTGAAACGATGCTGAGGCAACTGGGATACAAGGTTCTATTAAAGGGCTCACAAGGTGCCACCTGGTGTTGTGAATGTGGAGGATGCAGGCAGTCACGAGAACAAGAAGCTTCAGAGCCATCCTCACCAAGATCGAGGGGTGACCCTAAAACATCAAGATTATAATCTGAGTGTCCCAGACTTGCTGCAGTGCAGAAAAGGCTTTGAACCCTACAGTGTGCATAATGGACAAATTACTTACCTTCGGTAACACCTTATCTGGTAGAGACAATATCTAGTTGCAGATTCCTTACCTTAGAATTTCCCCTAGGCATCAGTCTGAATCTTGAGATTTTTTTCGAGCAGCAGCCCTACGCACTGTTAGGTGGCATAGATCAGCTCCACGTCCGTAGCAGTCGTCACCGATGGATAGGACGTTGCAGGTCCCATAAAGGCACTACCCCAGTGCGCTGGCATCAGTTTCTTTTCACGACTTTCCACGCCAGAAGCTCAAAGCCATAAAGAAACTTATACTAGTGCATAAAAACTAAGGCCCTTAAAGGGGAGTCCCTATCCCTAGAAATCAGTTTTCAGAGAGGAGAGGGTGGGTGGGTTGGTAAGGAATCTGCAACTGGATCCTGTCTCTACCAGATAAGGTCTTACCGAAGGTAAGTAACTTGTCCATCTGACAGAGACATCTAGTTGCAGATTCTTTACCTTAGAATAGATATACAAGCAATTCCATCGCCGGAGGCAGGTCTGCAAACTAGGATCGAACTAGGAAGTCCTGCAGGGCCAAAAGGGTAAAGTACCCGTTCCTACAGACCTGACTGTCCAGGCAGTAGTGTTTGGTAAACGTGTGCAGAGATGCCCACGCTGCCGCCTGATAGATGTCCAGGAATGGAACTCCATGTGTTAATGCAGTGGTCGCAGCTGTAGCTCTGGTAGAAAGTACATGCAAACCTTCAGGTGGTAGCTTCTTGGACAGTGCGTAATAGACTTAATAAAGAGTTCAACCCAACGGGAGATGGTTCGCTTCTGCACTGACCAACCTTTCTTTGCACCCACATAACCAACAAAGAATTGATCATCCAGCCAGAACTCTTTTATACGATCAAGGTGGAACATCAACGCTCTTTTTGCGCCCAGGCGGTGGAGTCTCTCCTCTTCCTTAAGAGGATGTGGGGTGCGTAAAAAGTAGGCAAGGTGATGGGTTGGCCTACATGAAAGGGCGTAACCGCTTTTGGCAAAAAAAGGAAGCCCTAGTACGAAGCACCACTTTGTCAGGATAGATGGAAAGGTAAAGTGGCTTAGATGATAATGCCTGCAGCTCACTCATCCTGCAGTCAGAAGTAATGGCCACAAGAAAGGCTGTTTTCAAGGTGAGAAGCCTGAGAGGACAATTGTGGAGAGGCTCAAAAAGTGCGCACATCAGGAATATCAGAACCATATTCAAATCCCACTGGGGCATAATGAATGGGGATAGAGGAAACATAGACCTTTGAGGAACCTAGTATCAGAAGGAGACTTAAACAAAGAAGGCTGATCAGGCAACCTAAAAAATGCAGAAATAGCAGATAAATAACATTTGAGAGTGCCCCATAGCAGAACCCTTCTGGCAGAGAGAAAGGATAAACAAAGGGGGGGGGGGGGGGGGGGGGGCAACAGACTTGTCTGTGCACCATGCCACAAATTTATTGTAACAACAGGCATGGAGGGATGCCAGGCTGCCAAGTTCACAGTACAGACTTTGGGTGAAAGGTCAAAAGCTGTCAACTGTCGCTGCTCAATTTCCAAGCAAGAAGGCAGAGCCTGGGGGCGTGGTTGGAAAGATGGCAGAGTAGTTGCACCTGTGCCGCGCTACGCACCTGCATTTAGCACTCCTGCGACATCCTGCCTAATCTAGTGGGTCCTTTGATATCCCACCTAACCATAGACGTATCAGTAATGTGGACACGATAAAACGAAGTGCCACACCAAGGAGGTAAAGAAGAAATTTGCCGGGACACCCATGGCCGTGCCGGAGCCGCCTGACTCCAAGGTGGCGGAGCCGGACCTCTGAAGGCCCGGCTTTGCTCCTGAACTTAGCGGACAGCATACAGAGCACCGGGAGTGAGTCACCAGGAGGTTGCGGACCATACCTGGGGGAGATCTGCTCGAGAGGACGAACCGGACCAACGGCGCGCAACAGCATGACCTTGCGGTGATTAAAAGGCAGCACTGCGACTATCGACGAAGGCGTGAAACCGGCCTTGTTTCCCAGAAGCTACGGGCCGTGTCCCCATGAGGAGGCCGGGGCCCAGAGGAGCGAGGAAAGGCACCAACGGTGGAGCAGGAGGTGGGGCGGGGAGGGCTGGGGGACTAGGGGGGCTCTCAGTTCTCGGATGGGCCTGCGAAGAGACTTGATCCACAATTAAAAAGCTTGTCAGAGAGAGTACCATGGCCCTCACCGGGCGGTGGTAACCGACCCCACCCCCCCTCCAGCCTTCCCACCAGGCCTGCGTTTCGACTTGGAGGCACTGGGACGCCTTGAGCCAACAGGACCCGGAATGGTCCAGAAAAGGTGCACAAGGGAATCAGAAGTATACTTCTAGCGACTTGAAGAGCCGACACGGGAGGTGCTGATAAAGAGTTTGCTCCCAAAGACAGTCTTTCATATGGACTCCGCTAGACAGGCTGCAGTAACCATAGCAAGGCGACAATCCCTTATTAGGAGCTGGCGCTGGGTGTGGGCTCGGGTACTCTGGTTACGTTATTTATCCAACAGTTTCATAATACCCACTGTTATAATTTAAGGGGAAGGGATTACTCAAGTGGGGCAGGACTCGCTGGCCTGCTGCTTACTGTTGAGCTGCGAGGGATTGGGGGGGGGAGGGGTGGTCACTGCTTGTGGGAGGGTGGGTCTGGGATTGTAGTCTGTTTTTTTGGTTGCCATATTGAAAGCAGTGCTTATGTTCTTGAAGTTGGGGTGTGGGGTTGTGGGGGTGTGGGGGGGACTGACATTGCCGACAAGCCACATACTAGGACCTCGCCCAAATGTTGATTACCACACCACCAAAACAACTGTCGAGATTACAGAATGATTACAAAGTTATGACCTGGAATGTGCGTGGGTTAAATAACATGTCAAATGTAACAGAGTTTATGCTTATCTGAAAAGGTATGGGGTATCAATCATTTTACTGCAAGAAACACATTTGTGGGGTGACTGTATACGGTACCTACGAAGACGTTGGAGGGGCCAGTTGTACGCCACCTCATATTCTGGAAACGGACAAGGAACTCTGCTATGGGTTGCCCTGGCAGTCCCATTTAGGCTCACTAGAACCTTCAATGATGAGGAAAGCAGATATACACTGATTGAAGGCATGCTTGATGACCACCCTCTGAGTTTAGTGAATGTGTATGCTCTGAATAAGTATGATTGGGAGTTCTTTGGGGCGATGCTGGGACAGCTACCCAAACACTCGGGGATCCTAATGGCAGGGGATTTTAACTGTGTTTTGAATGCAGAGTTAGACAGAAATCTGCCCCGCCAGGTACTGAGCCAAGAGCAACAGCGACCCTCAGAATGTTGTAGGATGGTCTCGGGCTTATAGGCATCGGGAGGAGTTGGAATCAGACAACCTGAGCCTATTCCTGTTATTCTCTGGCAGCTGACATGTATAGCCGCTTGGATTACGTATTTATACAAGCATCAGAAGTGCAATATATTTCTAGGCCCAATATCTGGGGTGATACCTGTCTGACCACTCACCACTGCTAGTCACGTAGTCCCATCATGCTCCGCCCCCTCCAATACCACTATGGTGCCTGTATGCACCAGTGCTTAAGGATCCGGTCTTTAGAGACAAGATTAAACAACGACTCACAAATTACTTTAAAGACAACTGCGGATCTACTAAAGAGAGGACCCTTGAAAGGGACACAATGAAAGTAGTAGTAAGAGGAATTTGTATATCAGTGTCAAAGGGTATAAGGCACAATCTGTAAAAAGAACTGACCCTACAAGAAAGCAAATTAGCTTGCTTTGAAAAATCTCTATTGATGGAGAACATCGAAAAATCGGAGTGGAATACCCAAAGTCAGAGGGTAGGAGAGTTACTGGATCGGCTGGACAAACACAAAAGATCAGCCGGTCGAAGTCAGTGGTATCAGGAGGGTGACAGTTGGGGGCGCCTACTGGCGCGCATTATAAGGACTGAACACCAACCCCAGCCAATCCTAGAAACGGGAGATTTACATAGAACACTAGTACACACACAGCAGGCTATTAACCCCTTCTGTGCCCAGGACGTAATGGTTACGTCCTGAGGCACAGTGCTGCTGTGCCCAGGACGTAACCATTACGTCCTGTGCACAGAGCCCAGAGGGAGCGCTCTCGCTCCCTCTGTGGGGTTCCCCCCCACCCACCCAAGTCAGGGATGGAAGGGGAAGCCCTTCCCCTCCCACCCCCGACCCCCACCAACCCCCCCTGTGACGTCAGCGCGCGAGTGCGCGCTGATTAGTCACAGGGTCTCCCCCATCGCGCTGGAAGCAGAGCTTCCAGCGCGATTGAAAAAGAAATGCTTTTGCATTTCTTTTTCAATCCCATGGGGGAGGCCCCGAGAGGCTTCAAAGGGAAGGAAATGTATTTCCTTCCCTTTGAAGTCTCTCACAGGTTTCAAAAGCCGGATTGCTTGCAATCCGGCTTTTGAAACCCCACTAGACACCAGGGATTTTTTTTTTTTCAGTGAAATTGGCAAAAGGGAGCGACCCCTTGGGCAAGGGTCGCTCCCGGGGGGGCATTTTTTTAGGAAGGCCTTTTCTGCCCCCCCTGGGGGCAGATTGGCCTATTATTAGGCCGATCTGCCCCCAGGGGGGGCAGAAACCTCTAGGCACCAGGGACCTTTTTTTTTTTTTTTTTTTTTTGTGATGATTTCTTTTTTTTTTTAGGTGGGGAGCGATCCCTTAGGCAAGGGTCGCTCCCCTACGGGGCAATATATATTTAGGCCATTTCTGCCCCCCTTGGGGGCAGATTGGCCTATTTTGATGAGGCCAATCTGCCCCCAAGGGGGGCAGAAACCATCAGACACCAGGGAGTTTGTTTTTGCGCGCGAATTTCACGCAACGGGAGCGACCCCTTTGGCAAGGGTGGCTCCCAGAGGGGGCATTTTTTTGGGAAGGCCTTTTCTGCCCCCCCGATTTTTTTGTTTTTCTGTTTTACAGATGGGGAGCGACCCCCTTGGACAAGGGTCGCTCCCCTGGAGGGGCAAAATGTATTTAGGCCATTTCTGCCCGCTTTGGGGGCAGATCGGCCGATTTTAGGTCAATCTGCCCCCAAGGGGGGCAGAAACCACTAGGCACCAGGGATCTTTTTTTTGCGCCGTCACACAAGGGGAGCGACCTTGTAGTCAAGGGTCGCTCCCCGGGGGGGGTGGGGGGGGCAAATTATTTTAGGCCATCTCTGCCCCCCCTGGGGGCAGATCGCCCTATTGGTATTAGGCCGATCTACCCCCAGGGGGGGCAGAAACCTCTAGGCGCCAGGGCAACATTTTTTGTTGTGTTTTTTTTGTGGTTTTTTTTTTTTTTTTTTTTTTTAGAGATGGGCAGCGACCGATCAGGCAAGGGTCGCTCCCCTGGGGGGCAAATTGTATTTAGACCATTTCTGCCCCCCTTGGGGGCAGATTGGTCGATTTTAGGTCAATCTGCCCCAAGGGGGCAGAAACCACTAGGCACCGGGATTTGTTTTTTGGCGCCAATGTCACGCAGGGGGAGCGACCCCGTAGGCAATGGTCGCTCCGGGGGGGGGGGGGGGGGGGGGTTCAGGGGGCAAATTTATTTTAGGCCATTTCTGCCCCCCCTGGGGGCAGATCGGCCTATTATTAGGCTGATCTGCCCCCAGGGGGGGCAGAAACCTCTTGTTGCCAGAGCAAATTTTTTTTTTGTGTTTTTTTTTTTTTGTTTGTTTGGTTTTTTTTTTTTTTTGAGATGGGGAGCGACCCATCACGCAAGGGTTGCTCCCCTGGGGGGCAAATTGTGTTTAGACCATTTCTGCCCCCCTTGGGGGCAGATTGGTCGATTTTAGGTCAATCTGCCCCAAGGGGGCAGAAACCACTAGGCACCGGGATTTGTTTTTTGGCGCCAATGTCACGCAGGGGGAGCGACCCCGTAGGCAAGGGTCGCTCCGGGGGGGGGGGGTGTTCGGGGGGCAAATTTATTTTAGGCCATTTCTGCCCCCCCGGGGGCAGATCGGCCTATTATTAGGCCGATCTGCCCCCAGGGGGGGCAGAAACCTCTTGTTGCCAGGGAAAAAAAATTTTTAGTGTTTTTTTTTTAGTTTGTTTTTTTTAGAGATGGGGAGCGACCCATCAGACAAGGGTCGCTCCCCTGGGGGGCAAACTGTGTTTGGACCATTTCTGCCCCCCTTGGGGGCAGATTGGTCGATTTTAGGTCAATCTGCAACCACTAGGCACCGGGGATTCGTTTTTTGGCGCCAATGTCACGCAGGGGGAGCGACCAAGTAGGCAAGGGTCGCTCCGAGGTGGGGGGGTGGGGGGGGTTTGGGGGGCAAATTTATTTTAGGCCATTTCTGCCCCCCCCTGGGGGCAGATCGGCCTAATATTAGGCCGATCTGCCCCCAGGGGGGGCAGAAACCTCTAGGCGCCAGGGCAAATGTTTTTTTGTTTTTTGTTTGTTTTTTTAGAGATGGGGAGCGACCCATCAGACAAGGGTCGCTTCCCTGGGGGGCAAACTGTATTTAGAGCATTTCTGCCCCCTTTGGGGGCAGATTGGTCGATTTTAGGTCAATCTGCCCCCAAGGGGGCAGAAACCACTAGGCACCGGGAATTTGTTTTTTGGCGCCAATGTCACGCAGGGGTAGCGACCCCGTAGGCAAGGGTCGCACCTGGGCAGGGGGGATTTGGGGGGGGGGGGGTCAAATTTATTTTAGGGCATTTCCCCCCCCCCCCGGGGCCGGCTGAGCTAGAGGCCAAAATCCACATGTAGGCACTTTGCAAAAAACACCTCTGTTTTCTGTGAAAAAATATGTTGTGTCCACGTTGTGTTTTGGGCCATTTCCTTTCGTGGGCGCTAGGCCTACCCACACAAGTGAGGTACCATTTTTATGGAGAGACTTAGGGGAACGCTGGGTGGAAGGAAATTCGTGGCTCCTCTCAGATTCCAGAACTTTCTGTCACCGAAATGAGAGGAAAAAGTGTTTTTTTGGCCAGATTTTGATGTTTGCAAAGGATTCTGCGTAACAGAACCTGGTCAGAGCCCCGCAAATCACCCCATCTTGGATTCCCCTAGGTCTCTAGTTTTCAAAAATGCGCTGGTTTGCTAGGTTTCCCCAGGTGCCGGCTGAGCTAGAGGCCAAAATCCACACGTAGGCACTGTTTTCTATGAAAAAATGTGATGTGTCCACGTTTTGTTTTGGGCCATTTCCTGTCGCGAGCGCTAGGCCTACCCACACAAGTGAGGTATCATTTTTATCGGGAGACATGGGGGAACGCTGGGTGAAGGAAATTTGTGGCTCCTCTCAGATTGTAGAACTTTCTGCCACAGAAATGTGAGGAACATGTGTTTTTTTTAGCCAAATTTTGAGGTTTGCAAAGGATTCTGGGTAACAGAACCTGGTCCCAGCCACACAAGTCACCCCATCTTGGATTCCCCTAGGTCTCTAGTTTTCAGAAATGCACAGGTTTGGTAGGTTTCCCTAGGTGGCGGCTGAGCTACAGGCCAAAATCCACAGGTAGTCACTCTGCTAAAAACAGGTCTATTTTCTGTGATGTGTCCACGTTGCGCTTTGGGGCGTTTCCTGTCGCGGGCGCTAGGCCTACCCACACAAGTGAGGTATCATTTTTATCGGGAGACGTGGGGGAACGCTGGGTGGAAGGAAATTTGTGGCTCCTCTCAGATTCCAGAACTTTCTGCCACAGAAATGTGAGGAACATGTGTTTTTTTAGCCACATTTTGAGGTTTGCAAAGGATTCTGGGTAACAGAACCTGGTCCCAGACACACAAGTCACCCCATCTTGGATTCCCCCAGGTCTCTAGTTTTCAGAAATGCACAGGTTTGGTAGGTTTCCCTAGGTGGCGGCTGAGCTACAGGCCAAAATCTACAGGTAGGCACTTTGTAAAAAACACCTCTGTTTTCCTTCAAAAATTTGGTTGTGTCCACGTTGCGCTTTGGGGCGTTTCCTGTCATGGGCGCTAGGCCTACCCACACAAGTGAGGTATCATTTTTATCGGGAGACGTGGGGGAACGCTGGGTGGAAGGAAATTTGTGGCTCCTCTCAGATTCCAGAACTTTCTGCCACAGAAATGTGAGGAACATGTGTTTTTTTAGCCAAATTTTGAGGTTTGCAAAGGATTCTGGGTAACAGAACCTGGTCCCAGACACACAAGTCACCCCATCTTGGATTCCCCCAGGTCTCTAGTTTTCAGAAATGCACAGGTTTGGTAGGTTTCCCTAGGTGGCGGCTGAGCTACAGGCCAAAATCTACAGGTAGGCACCTTGCAAAAAACACCTCTGTTTTCCTTCAAAAATTTGGTTGTGTCCACGTTGCGCTTTGGGGCGTTTCCTGTTGTGGGCGCTAGGCCTACCCACACAAGTGAGGTATCATTTTTATCGGGAGACGTGGGGGAACGCTGGGTGGAAGGAAATTTGTGGCTTCTCTCAGATTCCAGAACTTTCTGCTACAGAAATGTGAGGAACATGTGTTTTTTTAGCCAAATTTTGAGGTTTGCAAAGGATTTTGGGTAACAGAACCTGGTCCCAGCCACACAAGTCACCCCATCTTGGATTCCCCTAGGTCTCTAGTTTTCAGAAATGCACAGGTTTGGTAGGTTCCCCTAGGTGACGGCTGAGCTACAGGCCAAAATCCACAGGTAGGCACTTTGCTAAAAACAGGTCTATTTTCTGTGATGTGTCCACGTTGCGCTTTGGGGCGTTTCCTGTCGCGGGCGCTAGGCCTACCCACACAAGTGAGGTATCATTTTTATCGGGAGACGTGGGGGAACGCTGGGTGGAAGGAAATTTGTGGCTCCTCTCAGATTCCAGAACTTTCTGCCACAGAAATGTGAGGAACATGTGTTTTTTTAGCCACATTTTGAGGTTTGCAAAGGATTCTGGGTAACAGAACCTGGTCCCAGACACACAAGTCACCCCATCTTGGATTCCCCCAGGTCTCTAGTTTTCAGAAATGCACAGGTTTGGTAGGTTTCCCTAGGTGGCGGCTGAGCTACAGGCCAAAATCTACAGGTAGGCACTTTGCAAAAAACACCTCTGTTTTCCTTAAAAAATGTGGTTGTGTCCACGTTGCGCTTTGGGGCGTTTCCTGTCGTGGGCGCTAGGCCTACCCACACAAGTGAGGTATCATTTTTATCGGGAGACGTGGGGGAACGCTGGGTGGAAGGAAATTTGTGGCTCCTCTCAGATTCCAGAACTTTCTGCCACAGAAATGTGAGGAACATGTGTTTTTTTAGCCAAATTTTGAGGTTTGCAAAGGATTCTGGGTAACAGAACCTGGTCCCAGCCACACAAGGCACCCCATTTTGGATTCCCCTAGGTCTCTATTTTTCAGAAATGCACAGGTTTGGTAGGTTTCCCTAGGTGGCGGCTGAGCTACAGGCCAAAATCTACAGGTAGGCACTTTGCTAAAAACAGGTCTGTTTTCTGCGATGTGTCCACGTTGTGTTTTGGGGCGTATCCTGTCGCGGGCGCTAGGCCTACCCACACAAGTGAGGTATCATTTTTATCGGGAGACTTGGGGGAACATAGAATAGCAAAACAAGTGTTATTGCCCCTTGTCTTTCTCTACATTTTTCCCTTCCAAATGTAAGACAGTGTGTAAAAAAGACATCTATTTGAGAAATGCCCTGTAATTCACATGCTAGTATGGGCACCCTGGAATTCAGAGATGTGCAAATAACCACTGCTTCTCAACACCTTATCTTGTGCCCATTTTGGAAATACAAAGGTTTTCTTGATAGCTATTTTTTACTCTTTATATTTCAGCAAATGAATTGCTGTATACCCGGCATAGAATGAAAACCCACTGCAGGGTGCAGGTCATTTATTGGCTCTGGGTACCTAGAGTTCTTGATGAACCTACAAGCCCTATATATCCCCGCAACCAGAAGAGTCCAGCAGACGTAACGGTATATTGCTTTCGAAAATCTGACATTGCAGGAAAAAATTACAGAGTAAAACTTAGAGAAAAATTGATGTTTTTTTCACCTCAATTTCAATATTTTTCTTTTTCAGTTGTTATTTTCTGTAGGAAACCCTTGTAGGATCTACACAAGTTACCCCTTGCTGAATTCAGAATTTTGTCTACTTTTCAGAAATGATGCGGTTTCTGGGATCCAGCATTGGTTTCATGCCCATTTCTGTCACTGACTGGAAGGAGGCTGAAAGCACAAAAAATCGTAAAAATGGGGTATGTCCCAGTAAAATGCCAAAATTGTGTTGAAAAATTGGGTTTTCTGATTCAAGTCTGCCTGTTCCTGAAAGCTGGGAAGCTGGTGATTTTATCACCGCAAACTCTTTGTTGATGCCCTTTTCAGGGAAAAAACCACAAGCCTTCTTCTGCAGCCCATTTTTCAAATTTTTTTTTTAAAAAAACGAAATTTTCACTGTTTTTTGGCTAATTTCTTGGCCTCCTTCTGGGGAACCCACAAAGTCTGGGTACCTCTAGAATCCCTAGGATGTTGGAAAAAAAGGACGCAAATTTGGCGTGGGTAGCTTACGTGAACAAAAAGTTATGAGGGCCTAAGTGCGAACTGCTCCAAATAGCCAAAAAAAGGCTCGGCACAGGAGGGGGAAAAGGCCTGGCAGCGAAGGGGTTAAAGGAATATTTGTGTCACACCTACAGAGGGTTTACACAGACGACCAGGGAATGGTTGCAGATCAAGGGTTGCGCACTTACCTGCAGACAATACCGCTGCCAAGATTGACCCCCGGAGGCTTGCACGTCCCTGGAGACTCCGATCGGCCGACTGGAACTCTTAGAAGCAATAAGAGCTTTAAACCCGGCAAAATCTCCCTCCAGCTCCCGATGGCCTCCTGGCCGAATGTTATCAACTTTTCTCTGAAATTGTGGTAGATAAGCTCCTTGAAGTCTATAATGAGGCATTGGAGAGAGAGGACCTTCCGGGATCCATGAAAGAGGCCCTCATAGTGGTGATACCAAAGCCAGACAAGGATCCAACCGTATGCCTACAGACCCATTTCAATGTTGAATGTAGGCCTTAAGGTTGCTTAGTCATGTACTGGCGACAAGCTTACTGCTCTTCTCCCACAGTTGATTCATGACGACCAGTCAGGGTTCATTCCACATAGAAATACTTTGCGTAATATTCGCCGACTGGCTCATGCGATTCATTAACTACAGGGGGAGGATGAAGATTATGCCCTGGCCTTTTTGGATATACAGCAGGCGTTCGATACCGTTAGCTGGAGGTATGTCTGGGGGGTGTTGGATGCATTGGGTCTGGGCCCCCAATACATTAAATGGATAAAACTTCTTGTCAAGACTCCAGAGACCAGGATGCGTACAGGCCGCACAGACTTGGAGGCAATAGAGCTTCAGAGTGGGACCCGACAGGGCTGCCTTTATCGCCCCTGATCTTTGCTTTAGCTATACAGCCGCTGGCTTGTAGACTCCAACAGGAACTTAGTGGTTTGGGGATTCGGATGAGAGCTCTGGAACACATCATCTCCCTCTATGCGGACGATGCATTAATCTATATGCGGAAGCCAGCTGAAGTAGTCCCGAGGCTGTTGATGGAGCATGAGGCATTCGCAATAGCCTCTGGCATTAGAGTGAACTAAACAAAATCTTTCCCCTTTCCCTGGGGAGGATTAGTCAGCACCCCCGAGGAATTGCTCCCGCGGGTAGACTTGCCTTGGGTAACAGGCGGGATACGATACCTGGGAATGTACATAACACTGGACGAGGCCTCCCATTATGAAAAGAATATGGATAGAGTGTTAGGTGGGTTGATGAGATCAATCCAGTTCTTGAACACTCTGAGGTTATCCAGGATGGGCAAGAATGCCCTTATAAAGAAGGCCGTGCTGCCAAGATGTCTGTACATTATGCAGGCACTTGTTATGAGATACCGCAGAAGACATTCCGCGATTTGGATTCCCTCTTGGTGAACCTACTTTGGAACGGGAGGATGAGCAGGGTGAGTCTTGACAGATTGCGAATAGAGGGAAAATGTGGGGGTCTTGAATTACCAGACCTAGGATTATACTATCTAGCTGCTCAGCTGTATCGTGCAGTGAGTTGGTTTGATCCGGACCCAAATTGGGAGCGATCCCTCTTACAGACAACAGATTGTTATTGCTGGAAGGGGAAAAGTTTCAGACGACCTACCCCCCCACTTGATACGCCTAATGGCGAGACTATGGGTGAGAGCCGTACAAACGGCTATGCAGAAGAACCCATATGCCCTGATCTCGATTTATGGATCCTACCCCCCTTTACAGGGATCCCGTACTCAATGTCAGTAGAACGCTGGCAACGGGGTGGGTGTTTGACGCTAGCTGATTTGTATACGAATAGGTGGTTTATATCCCTTCAAGACGCTATGGAAAATTTTGCACTAGGAAGGGAACAGTTCCTTCAATATGCACAACTTGCACCCACGGCGAGGGGGCTATGGCCAACATTCCTGGAGGCCCCAGACTTCACACAGACACTCCACTGTTTGTTGTCCATGCCAGGAGGACGCAAATTAGTGACATACTTATACTGAGTATTAGGACCGGATAGACCGGTTAAACAATTAAAAATAGAGCCGAAATGAGAGATGGTGGTGGAAGAACCACTCTCCCCCAGGGATTGGTCACAAATCTACAAGGAAGTTCGGAGGGTATCAGTTTGTGCCAGATGAACGAGTTACTTACCTTCGGTAACGACTTTTCTGGTGGATACATTAGCTACCTGTGGATTCCTCACCTGATGAATACTCCCATGGCGCCAGCATTTGACGGAAATCTTCTTACTAGTCTCTGCACGTCGACGAGGACGTCACTCTAGCCCACGCGACGCCGTCTGACGTCATACAGGCAATAAGAAGTCCTCGCCGACGTGCCGATGACAGTACCAACATTTTTTACGTGCATGAGAATAATAATAACCCAATGCAATGAAAGAGCAAAGCAACATCTCTTAATATTGTAAATCACACAACATTGCAATAAAATAGCTGTAGATTTAATATAACTTTTTTTTTTTTTTTTTTTAAACAAATAAATATATTTATACATACGAATCATGTATATACCCAATATATATATAGATTTATATATAAATATACACATATATACAAATATCATACATGCAAAATGTATTGCAACTTTGAAGACCAAAAGGAGCACACTCAAGGATTGCTTGGAGAGACCAAAAAGGCAACGGGGAGGCGGGTGGGACCGTGAGGAATCCACAGGTAGCTAATGTATCCACCAGAAAAGTCGTTACCGAAGGTAAGTAACTCGTTCTTCTGATGGATACAACTACCTGTGGATTCCTCACCTGATGAATAGAGTCCCAAAGCAGTACCACGCCCGGCGGTGGGTGCCTAAATGGTCAAACCAAGAAATCCTGCAGCACTGACCGTGCAAAATGACCGTCCCTTCTGACCTCAGAGTCCAAACAGTAATGTTTCACAAAAGTGTGAAGGGACGACCAAGTTGCGGCCTTGCAGATGTCGACCACAGGAACACCCCTGGCCAAGGCCGAAGAGGCCGACTTAGCTCTGGTGGAGTGAGCTCTAATGCCCTCAGGCGGATCCTTCTTTGCCAAAGAGTAACAGATTTTAATGCAAAGAACAACCCACCTGGAGAGTGTTCTCTTGTGGACTGCCTTTCCTCTCCTCTTGCCCACGTATCCGACAAACAGCTGATCCTCCAGCCTGATATCCTTCATTCTGTCGATATAGAAGCTCAACGCCCTTTTTGGGTCCAGGCGATGTAGTCTTTCTTCCTCCTTTGAAGGATGAGGCGGAGGATAAAACGTGGACAAAGTGATTGTCTGAGCCAAATGGAAGGGTGAAACAACCTTCGGAAGGAAAGCAGCCTTGGTCCTCAACACCACCTTATCCCCATAAAACGTTATATAAGGGGGTTTAACCGATAAGGCCTGCAACTCACTCACTCTCCTTGCAGATGTTATAGCTACCAGGAATACTGTTTTAATAACCAAATACCTTAAGGGGCAAGAATGCATAGGCTCAAAAGGGGACCCCATAAGGAAAGTCAGGACCAAGGACAAATCCCATTGAGGCATAACGAATGGTTTTGGAGGATATTGATTCAGAAGACCTTTCAAGAATCTGAGAACAATAGGGGATTTAAATAACGATGGTTGGTCTGGAAGACAAATGAAGGCTGACAAGGCCGACAAATAACCCTTAATGGTAGCTACTGCACAACCTTTCTGCGCTAGAGACAGTGCAAAAGACAAAACATGTGACAGATGAGCATGTAAGGGATCAATCTGTCTCTCTCCACACCACATAACAAATTTAGACCACCTATTAGCGTAGATAGATTTAGTGGAGTGTCGCCTGGCCGCTAAGATAACATCCACTACATCAGGCGGGAGAGAGAAGGAACTCAGGTTGCCCCGTTCAATCTCCAAGCATGTAGGTGCAGACTCTGGAGGTTGGGGTGTAAAACCTGCCCCTGCGACTGCGAGAGGAGGTCTGCCCTGAGAGGGAGACGGAGCGGAGGGCACAGTGAGAGTTGGAGAAGGTCGGAGTACCATACCCTCCTTGGCCAATCCGGAGCTATTAAGATGACTTGGGCCCGGTCTTGGCGAATTTTCCTCAACACTCGAGGAATCAAGGGTATGGGGGGAAACGCGTAAAGCAACTGGTCGCACCAGGTTATCTGAAACGCGTCCCCCAACGCTCCCTGCATCGGATACTGGAGGCTGCAGAATAACGGGCAATGCGCGTTCTCCCGAGTGGCAAACAGATCTATCCGAGGAAACCCCCACATCTGGAAGATTAAACAGACTTGATCTGGATGGAGACGCCACTCGTGGTCTGCCGAGAATTGGCGACTGAGACTGTCCGCACGTACATTCAAGACCCCGGCCAGATGATTTGCCACCAAGCAAATCTGATGGTCCTTTGCCCAGGACCATAGCCGAAGAGCTTCTCTGCAGAGAAGGTACGACCCTACTCCTCCCTGTTTGTTTATGTACCACATCGTGGTAGTATTGTCCGTCAGGACCTGTACCGACTGACCACGAAGGGATGGGAGGAAGGCCTTGAGAGCCAAACGTACAGCCCGTAACTCCAACAGATTGATATGAAACACCTGTTCCTCTGGAGACCAAAGCCCTTTGATCTCCAGATCCCCCAGATGAGCTCCCCATCCTAGGGTGGAGGCATCCGTTATTACCGTGGCCACTGGTGGCGACTGCGCGAACGGCTTCCCCTGTGAAAGATTGTTGCCCGCAATCCACCACTTCAATTCCACAGCAGCATCTCTGGAGATCTTGACAGTACCTTCTAAATCTCCCTTGTGTTGAGACCACTGCCTTCGGAGGCACCACTGAAGAGCCCTCATGTGCCAGCGAGCATGCGTGACCAACAGAATGCAGGAGGCGAACAGACCGAGCAGACGAAGGACCTTGAGGACTGGAACTACCGCTCCATTTCGAAACATTGGAACCAATTCCTGAATATCTTGAATCCGCTGAGGCGGAGGAAAGGCTCGACTCAATGTTGTATCCAGTACTGCCCCTATGAACAGGAGGCGCTGAGAGGGCTCCAGGTGAGATTTGGGCACGTTCACCGAAAAGCCCAGGTCGAACAACAACTGCGTTGTTGACTGCAGATGATGCGACACAAGCTCCGGGGACTTGGCTTTGATCAACCAGTCGTCCAAGTAAGGGAATACTGCTATCCCCTTCCTTCTGAGCTCCGCCGCAACCACTGACATCACCTTTGTGAAGACTCGAGGTGCTGAAGTAAGACCAAACGGGAGAACCGCAAACTGATAGTGCTGCGACCCTACCACAAACCGGAGATACTTCCTGTGCGACTTGAGTATCGGGATATGAAAGTAAGCATCCTGCAAGTCGACAGACACCATCCAATCTTCCTTGTTCAACGCCAAAAGCACCTGTGCTAGGGTCAGCATCTTGAACTTTTCCTGTTTGAGGAACCAATTCAAGATCCTCAGATCCAGGATTGGTCTCAACTGACCATCCTTTTTGGGAATCAGGAAGTATCTTGAGTAACAACCTCGACCCTTTTCCTGCTCTGGGACCAACTCTACCGCGCCCTTTGAAAGGAGGACTTGAACCTCCTGTTCTAGCAACAGGAGGTGTTCTTCTGAACAATAAGATGGGCGGGGCGGGATGAGGGGCGGGAACTCCCGAAAGGGAAGGGCGTAGCCTTTTCCCACAATGCCGAGAACCCAAGTGTCCGTTGTGATAGACTTCCACTTGTGGAGAAAACGCTGTAATCTTCCCCCTACAGGAGAGGAGTGAGTGGGAAACGGTGGAAGCCTAAGGCTGCTTCCCCTGCTGCACCCCTCCAGAGGACGAGGAAGAGGCAGAGTGCTGTTGAGAGGCTCCTCTGGTACGGACCCCACCCCTCCCCCTCCCTCTAAATGACCTATAGGGGAGGGAAGAGGCGGGTTGCTGGAACCTCCCCCGAAAGGAAGAGGAATAAGAGCCACGCCCAAATCCCCGAAACCTCCTGAAAATTCTAGAAGAGGAAGAAGGAGCTTGCAGTCCTAACGATTTGGCTGTGGCTCTGCTCTCCTTAAATCGTTCCAAGGCTGAATCTGCCTTGGCTCCAAACAGTCTGTCCCCATCAAACGGGAGGTCCAGCAGGGTCGACTGCACATCCGCAGAGAACCCTGAGTTTCGGAGCCAGGCCTGTCTTCTTGCCACCACAGCCGTGCCCATCGCCCTGGCCACCGAGTCGGTCGTGTCCAGCCCAGACTGGATAATCTGGGTCGCGGCAGCCTGGGCGTCCGAGACCACATCCAAAAGACCCTGGGGAAGCTCCGTGAATGAAGACGAAATATCATCCATCAGCGCATGGATGTACCTCCCCAGAATGCACGTGGCGTTGGTGGCCTTCAACGCCAAACTGCATGACGAAAATATTTTCTTGGACTGCGCATCCAGTTTCTTGGAGTCTCTGTCTCCAGGCACCGTCGGGAAGGAACCAGGCGCTGACTTTGAGGAACAGGAGGCTTGCACCACCAAGCTCTCCGGCGTAGGGTGTCTAGAGAGAAAGCCAGGGTCAGATGGTGCAGCTCGATACCTCCTGGCCACAGCCCTATGAACGGCCGAGGAAGACACCGGCTTCTTCCACACCTCCAACACCGGATCCAGCAAAGCCTCATTAAATGGCAAGAGAGGCTCAGCTGCAGCAGAGGCCGGATGCAATACCTCTGTCAGCAAATTCTGCTTTGCCTCTGCCACCGGCAAAGGCAGGTCCAAAAAGCTCGCTGCCTTCCTCACCACAGCATGAAAGGAAGCAGCCTCCTCCGTATATTCCCCTGGAGATGAAAGGTCCCACTCAGGGGAAGTGTCCAGCCCACTGGCTGTATCCAGACCATGCAGTCCGTCTCCAGAGTCCTCAATCTCTCCCTCCTCTAGGACTCGCTGGTACTCTTGCTCTTCTAAAAGACGGAGAGCACGCCTCCTCGAATGAAGTCTCTCCTCGATACGCGGAGTCGACATGGCCTCCGCCGACGTCGAAGAACGGCGCCGATCTCCAGAAGCATCTGACGCCGCGTCCGGCGCCACAGGCAGCTTCGGCGCCGAGGCAGGAGCCGGAGGACGAGGTCTTGGAGCCGATGGACCAACCGGAGTCACAGGGCAAA
Organism: Pleurodeles waltl; assembly: GCF_031143425.1. Lineage (NCBI taxonomy): Eukaryota > Metazoa > Chordata > Amphibia > Caudata > Salamandridae > Pleurodeles > Pleurodeles waltl. The sequence goes on from NC_090442.1 coordinate 196,086,446, forward strand.
ATCCTGACTTCGACGGAGGGGCAACCTCCGGGGCCGAAACATCCGAAGCCACCGGAGCGGCCACCGACGCCGGCACCGGCGCCGAGCCCACATTCCCAAAAGGGAGAAAGGGCATAAAGGGTGCCGGCCGAAGAGGCGCAGGATCACCCAACGAAAAGGCCAAGGGCCCCGAAGGACCAGCCGGAGCAGCTCCTGGAGCCATCTGCTGAAAGATGGTATACATCGCATTAAGAAACGCGGTACTATCGGCTCCAGGAGTGGGAAAAGCCGGATACTGGGGTGCCTGGATCGAGGGCGACCCCGACGCCGGCCTCGACGTCTGCGACGCCGGAGAATACACAAGAGGCTGCACCACCTCAATCACTGACGCCTGACCAGGTGAAGTCGGTGACGCCGGAGAGGGCAACGGCGTTGATGGATGCGGCGTGACCGTGGGGCTGACCTCCCAAGTCCTCCGACGCCGAGCCGAAGGTGACCTCGAACGAGACTCCTTGCTGGAGTGACGTCGTGAGTCTCTACGGCGCCGGGAGTCTCGATGACGCCGGTGAGACCTTGGCGAAGAAGACTTCTTATGATGTTTCTCCTTCTTCTTTGACTTTGCCATGAATAACTTGGCCTCGCGCTCTTTGAGGGCCTTCGGATTCATGTGTTGACATGAATCGCAAGTCGAGACGTCGTGGTCGGAGCTCAAACACCATAGACAGTCGGAGTGAGGATCTGTAACTGACATCTTGCCCCCACACTCTCGACAGGGCTTGAAACCCGACTTCCTCTGAGACATTGTTACCGCAGAGAAGACTACGCAGCAGACAATACACTGTAACCACGAAGGTAACAGTAACTCCCTCGAAGATAACCGTTTCGAATGCACGGAAAAAAGGGAACTGTCATCGGCACGTCGGCGAGGACTTCTTATTGCCTGTATGACGTCAGACGGCGTCGCGTGGGCTAGAGTGATGTCCTCGTCGACGTGCAGAGACTAGTAAGAAGATTTCCGTCAAATGCTGGCGCCATGGGAGTATTCATCAGGTGAGGAATCCACAGGTAGTTGTATCCATCAGAATCAAACAAATACAATACAGCATAATACATATGACCTACCTCTCGCCCAGAAGGCTTCACATAATTCACCCGACACGGGACTACAGATACCAAAAACGCCTCGATCTAAAGGCTGTTTTTTTACACATGGTTTGTTCATGCAAAGAGTTACGCACGTACTGGAGGGCTGTTATAGATCAGCTTAAGGACACCACGGGGTGGGACATTCCTCTGACTGTCAGTGGCTGTGTCCTGGGTTTGCTGCCCCAAGATCCAAAGCGTATACTTAGCAGGAAATTTGCAGTACTAGGCCTTACGATAGCTAAAAGAAGAATTGCAGTTCACTGGATGAGTAATGAGATCCCTAAGGAACGCTGCCTGGGCGATTTGAGAGAGTGGGCAGGGGTGGAAGAAATACATATGAGACAAACGAGTAGAGATGAAAGCTACCAGAATTGTTGCTGGCATAGGGGAGACATGATACAAGCGTTATCAAGGACTATGTAGGAGAGACGATCAGAATTGGCCTCCACACAGTCTCAAAGAGGGGCTAATGAATATAAACCCATAGATTAATCTACAATCTAGGTCGATTACCAACTTGGGAGAGAAAAAACATTTCTTCGGAATTGAATGGTATTGTGAGGTATAGCTCTTCTTTTACGGGCTCAGGCAGGGTGAGGGGGAGGTTGGGATGGGTGAGGGTGGATAGTCGGGGACATTGTAGGTTGACTTTTCTGTATGTTCATTTCTCCTATTTCTCATACAAGAAAACAAAACAAAGAAGAAAAAGAGGTCAAAATGTCGAACTGTGAGGATGTTCTGTAATGATAATTGAGTAATATTGATCACAGGGACTGCATGATAGTTGTTGAGTCCAAGATGTACATAATTGGAGACATACTAATAAACAGAAATAATAAAAACAAAAAAAACAAAAAGAAAGAAAGCAGAGTCTGGACGGTTCGGGTAGAGAACCCTCTCCTGCTGCTGCGACAGAAAATACTTGAAGGATGAAGTCTGATTGGAGGATCGATGGCCATGCTCAGTAGCTCGGGATACCAGACTCTCCGTGCCCAGACCAGAGCCACAAGAATGATTTGGGCCTGGTCGTTCTTGACCTTCTTCAAAACTTTGGGCAGAAGTGGTAACAGCGGAAAAACATACAGAATTGAGATGAAAAACATCACCTAGTGATTGCCGCCTTGGAAACTCAAACACGCAATACTGTTGACATTGCACATTCTCTGCAGAGGCAAACAGATCTGACCAAGGCTCTCCCCACTGCTGAAAGAGACCTGGCGCCACCTCCTGATGGAGACACCATTCATGATTGACTATGTGTTATCGGATGAGTTTGTCTGCTCTGGCGCTCAGAGAGCCCACCAGATGTTGAACCACCACGGATATGCCCTGTTGTTCCAGCCAGTCCAGAAGCACACAGCCTTCTGACAAAGTGTCCACAACCCCACACCACTCTGCTTGCTGAAGTACCACATGGCGGTAGTATTGTCTGTGAACACCTGCACTACTCTTGGCTTTAGAGAGGGAAGAAATGCTTTCAATGCTAGCCTGATCACCTGGCGCTCCAACAGGTTGATGTGGAGTCCAGATGCCTCTGATCTCTGCCTCCCCCATGTGGCCAGCCCATCCCAGGAGTGACGCATCTGTCACTATTGTGAGCTCTGGTTGGGAAAGGGAGAGGGACCTGCCTCTGACCCAATCGCAGTTTGCTAGCCATCACTGAAGATCTCACACAGTTCCCTCCCTCATGAGCCAAGATCTGGATCATGTTGGAAAGAGTTCCCTGATGCTGCACCCACTGGAACTTCAGGTCCCACTACAGAACCAGAATATGCCATCTGGCATGATTCACGGGCCATAAGGCACAGCAGCCTGAGAGTCATTGTCACCAACATCCAGGATAGAGGCTGAAACATTGGTATCATAGCTTGAATATCCTGGACTCGTCACTCTGGAGTATAAGCCTGGAACTGCACTGTGTCCAGAATAGCTTCGATGAAAAGGAGCACCTGAGAGGGAGTCAGGTATGACTTCGACACTTTTATAGTGAACCCAGTGAATGCAGGAGGTCCGCCGTAGATTTTGGAGACGACAGCCTGGGGCGAGCTCCCCTTCAACAGTCAGTTGTCAAGGAAGGGGAAGACTGAACTGGTCAGACCAATGGCTCCCTGATCTGTGAGGTCAGTGGATCCCACGTCCCCGGCCACGCAGAGGATGGGCAGCATGCACAGCACGGTGGCTGGAGGGGAACAGACGCTGTTGGGTGCCCCTTCCGTAGCCCAAGTACCTGGCCGTAGTACAAGAATCCTTCAAGTGCTCAAGTGCAGTCTGCTTTTTCTCCGAAGAGATGGGTCCCATCAAAGGGCATGTCCATAAGATTGGCTTGGACAAAACCCGAATAACCAAACGTCCTCAAGCAGGCGTGCGCCTTAGGGCCATTGACGATGCAACCACCCTGCCTAGTGAGTCGGTTATGTCCAGTCCACATCGGATTGTGAACTTTGCTGCGTCTCTCCCATCAGCAACTGCTTGGGAGAGTACAACCCGGGCCTCCTCCAGGACCTGTGGCAGCACTTGCACAACAGTATCCCTCACAGGGTGTGGGAATAATGGCCCAAAGGGCATGCAGTGTTCACTGACTACAATGCCAGGGTGGCCGAAAAAAACATCTTCTTCCCAAGTGTGGACAACCTGTTGGTTTCCCCATCCGGGGGTGCGGAAGGGAACGTTCCTTGGGAAATGGAGGCTTGAATAACCAAGCTCTCAGGGGTAGGCTGTTGCGTAAGAAAACTTGGGTCGCCCGGAGTAGGGCAATGGCGGCAGGCAACTGTACTGTTACAGGAGCCCCTGTACTGGGTTTAGATCAGATACCCAGTAGGACATCTGTAAGGGCTTCATTAAAGGGGAGCAGATGTTCGGAGGATGAAGTTCAAGGCTGAAGCACCTTTGTCAGGAGGTTAGTCCTGACTGCCACCGAAGGCAGCTCAAGGTCCATGACCTCAGGTGCTCTTTGCACCAACATAGAATATGAAGTACCCTCCTCAGTAGCCATGGTAGGAGGAGAAAGCATGCCAGTACCTGGGGAGGTGCAGTCCATTGGCTTCCGTACGCCAGTTCATAGGGTCTTGGACCTGGTATTCCAAAGGGTCTTGGACCTGGTATTCCAAAGGGTCCAGCGACCGCTCCCATTCCTCACTGTACCTTAGCCCACAAGAAACAGGATCAGGATCAGGATAAGACATAGGACGCATGGCACCTGTTGGCGTTGTACGATGCCCATCTGGCTCCGTGTTGGAGCAGGCAATTAGGATGGAGACAGTGCTGCCCACGGGCAGCACTCGGAGCGTCTGGACCGGTGTCGGGGAAGGTAGAGATGGTATGACAGGTGCCTTCCCACATCCAAGCATGGATCCAGGGACGCCACTCAGAGCTGAGGCCGAAGTTGCTGGAGTGGACCCAAAGGTGCTGCAACAGCCCACTAATGAAGTGCATGGCCTCATAATATTCTTTTAGCTGGGTAGAGGTCGCTTTGGGTCCCGGAAACTCGGGGAGGCGTGGAGTCGGCTTAGACGCGGGCTCTGCAGATAGAGGCCTAGAACGACGATGCTCCCCGGTCTCGTCAATCTGATGGACGAGGTGAAGTCGAAGAACATTTATCTTTCTTTGACTTATTCTTGTGCCTCGACTTACCCTATCAGTGCAAAGTTGAGCGTTGGGTCCCCTACAGGTTTAGGGACCGGTTCCTCAAAGCCTTCGGATGCATGGCCTGGCACTCCGAGTACAACTTCGGGATGTGATCATGATCTAAACACCATAGGCATGCGAGGTGTGGATCTGACTTGAAAAAATTCGACAAAAAGTCGAAAAGGGCCAGTCAAAAAATGACTGAGGGGCAGCTCTCTTTGGATCAGTGCTGGGTGGTGCTGAAAGAAAATAACTAACATCAGTGTGCCAAGGTGGTGCCTATGTAGGACTTACAACATCGCACAGATGACACTGACAAAGGAAGCAGTCAATCAACACCACCTAACACGCAGGGGGGTACTGCTCGAGAAAAATCTCCGGATTCAGACTGATTCCTGGGGGAAATTGTAAGGTAAGGAATCTGCAACTAGATATCTCTATCCGATTGCCCCAATGAGTGGATGCCTCTGCTTGGGGTCAGATGAGATTTAGGCTCTTTAACAGCGAGACCCAATGATGTCAAGAGTTTGGCCACCATCTGAGTTAAAACACAACTGCCTGTGGCAAGCATGCCTTCAGCAGCCAATTGTTGAGGTATAGCAATACAAGTACTCCTGACCTTGGCCGTGACCACCACTTTCACTTTGAAAGAGAACAACTCTCCCATGATGGCAACGCAGACAGCCACTGAAGGAATGAAGACTGCCACAATAGATGTAAAGAAAACCATCCATTAGGCTTATTTTGGTGAGTTCTTACAGATCAGTGGAGACATGTCAATGAATGCAGATCAGTTTTTAGACAATTAATAGCCCCAATATAAAACACTGTTCTCATCCATTCATCTAGAGGCATTTGAGCGTCTTGGAAAAGAAAGGCAATTTAGACAGAGGGCAACAGAAAGAGAGAAACAGTTGCCAGTGAGATTTTTTTTTTCTTTTTCTCAACAGAAGTAGCGCAGCAGCCGCTTCGGAGATGCAGTGGTTCGCCTGGGAGTTGAAGCTTGAGAGACCACTGCAGGTGAGCGCCGATGTAATATGGGGCTGCGTGGGTCAGAGTTTAACTACGATGGGTGAATGTAATCTCTAGAATAGAATAGGGAGCATCCAACCAGCACTGGTTTTTCCATGGTTATGATGGACACACTTTAAGTGGGAAAAGGTAAGCAATCCTTGGGAAGTTTAAATGAGCAGAGCTGCTAATGAACAAAAAAAAATTGTGAGAACACATTAATAGGTGCTGGCGGTGTAGGAGAAGAAACCACGAGGGGCAGAACCAAGGGGGTCTCTGCCACGAGGAGTGGAATGAATGAAAATCATCCTATGTATGCTTTTTTTTTTTTTTACAAACTTTGCCCCAAGGAAACTGGCTACAACAAAAAAATGTGTATTCTGGTTTAACTAACTGGTGAAAGACCTCTTGCATTGTAAGCTAGTTTAGGGGGTTAGGCACCTGTTGCAGATAAATGAGTGTATCTAACGTGTTCCAGGATACATTTTGTTCAGACAACTCCACTGGTTAATTAATTTTCTGGAAAGATCTGTGTGCGCTCATTGGTCACAGGATGTAATCATAAGTAACTAGATCACAGATTCCACCTTCCTGCTGCAGAGAATAAACATTTACGTGTACATAACAGATCTGAAGTTTATATATCTAGGTGGCTTTTGTTGCTAAGAAAAAAAAAACGTTAATTACCTGCAAGTTACAATTCTGGTCAAGTAAGTCAACTATGTTCCTGCTTCAACAGCTTCATATAACATGCATACAGTGCGTTTGAAAGCTTGCATGTTTTAACTGAGTCTTTTGTTATTTAATCTCTAGTCTTTGGACATTGCTCTCAATTAGCAGTGTCACTTATCCTGCAAGACGGTCCTTTAAAAAAGATAGGACATGACCCAGTCCTACAAAAGCTGGATATAAACAATTCTTTCTACTGGTACTTTAGCAACTACATAACAGTTTAATTCTCAAGACTCGAAGTAACGTGATACGAAGGACGGTGAATGCACCATATAAATTTCTCATAACTCACAACCACACAACAATGTACAGATATTTCACTGCAACGATAACACTTATGGGCCAACATACGTTCAACCAAATTAGCAAACGTAGCCCTAGACCCTGAAACAAAATGTATTTGGCAAACCATAGAATGAAAATAGAAACATAGTACTATGGACTCTGTATGCGCCACAGTCAAGAAGACCATCGGCATGTTCCAATACTACACAGAATGAACAAAGTTTTTTTAAAATGGCGCCGCACAGACTCCAATTGTGACGCATTAAACGAAAACTGCACAAAACTAGTTGGGACGTCATCAGATTTAATACGGCAACCACTGTTTTGCGCATGCAATATGGCCACAATTATAGCACTATGGACACCGAATGTTCTACAGTCGTGCTAGCCACCGACCGCGTCCAATGGACGCTATTTAAGATGGCGATCAACTGTAACTTACTAAACTGAAAGGACCACGCAAGAATGCATGCAGAGATACTATGAACGGCTAAGCACAGATACACTGCTCCGCCGCTCTCATTGCGGTCTTTCTACTACTTACACACAGCACAAATGTTTGCTGATTACCTTTCACAGAAGTGACACTCCTACCCGTTGTACTGCAACTCCACAGTAATTAAAGGGTAATGCTTTGACAACGATCACTAAGTAAAATATTTCCACCGTTAATAGTTATTGCAATAGTTCCTCTGAAGGAGCAGCTCCTCTAAATTCAAACAACTACACTCCTCTACAAAATCACTACTAAACAGTACTTCTTGAATCTATGAGTAGAGGTTATGTGATACATTCACAATATGTTACAGATGGCTAATAGTAAGACATACCAGCCAAAAGCAAAGCTCTGCTTGCCCGAGCCCACCTACTTTTCATGCATGCATTACGTGCTTTTATTTACAGGTACAGCATACTTGCAGATTTTGTCTACATCCAGGAGAAAGCTCTTGGCATATTTTGCTGAGCGCAATAGATGTTGGACGCAATCTTCTGTTATTATGGAAATAAAGTTATTTCTGCTATAACCACACCCATATGTACATATTAGATAGATAAGATACAAATGAGAGTCCTGGAAGCTCTATCAATAAGTGCTTTTGAATTTTTCAATCCAAATTAAGAACTTCTAGACAATGTACTATTTTCTTCTTACGTTTCACTGCACAAACCACAGCTACTGCAACTGAAAAACATAAAGACCCCCTCAAAAAACAAAGCACACAAAAAAGTTGGGTCCCAGGTCAGAGTAGCTGCCGATAAATTACAAAGCGCACACAGTGCATAATGGTGTATGGAATCCAAGAACCTACTGGTTGGTTACAGGGTATGCGAAGACAAGAGGGAGGCACAGCGCATCGAGGGCCGTGTAGAGAGCCAGCGGGAGAGCCAACCGGACTCTCCTATACTTTGTATCATGTCCAGTGCGTCCGGGCGGAGTGCAGACATAAGTTATAAATAAAGACGGGGCTGCGCTGACGCAGTTTCCCCTTTGGCAGCAACTATATCGTGTGTGTCGTTACTGTGCCAGCAAAGACCCACACTATAGGGTGCACATGCAAAGTACTGGTCCACAACTTTTTTACATTTGTTTATTTACTTTGGACAAAAGCTGCCTGTTCTACCGCTAAGCACCGCGAGTTCCCTCTGGAGGGAGAACGAAAGAGGGCTGGAGCTAAGAGTAACGTGAATATCATTATAAAACATTGTTATTACTGGGACAGCAGTGCTGCAGTGCTTCCAAGGACGAAGAAAGCTATTTTTAGATTGTACTCCAGACTTTCCTTCACAGCCCTGAACGCTGCACAGTGGAAGGCAGAGCAACTAGAGCAATATATGGATTGTTCATACACTTCAGGTTTTCATTTCATGTTGCTATTGTTAACCAGGAGTTTAGCGCTTTAAACGTTCAAATTAAAACATGTCCTTCATTTACGTCACAGTATGCCGGAGGTCCAATTTAATCACCTTTACCCACGCAAATAAGTAACTGCTTTATTGAAGAGTTCCACCCAATGACCAATTTACACAAATGGAATACTGATTACCTAGAAGGTACACCGTTTTCAGATGTTCAAAAACTTGAAACTATTGGACTAACAAGTTGTGTAATGCTAATAAATTTACGCTTCTCAAGAATCACAATAATTGGAGGAAGGGTCAATCTTCTGAGGCCTACAAGTAAGAATATGTTTCAGAGGGTTTTCCTCAAAGGTACTTTCAGGTACACAAGACACGCTTCCATAGCACCTCCCTGACCCTTCTATCAAGCATGCTCCTCAGAGTGGAGGAACCTGCTGATCACAGCATTTAGGGTGGGTGAGCAGGCCTTCTTGGTCCCGCGGACACATCTGAAGGCCTAGAAGGTTGTAGAGCATGTGCAGTAATTTAAAGTAACATAGCAGACTGCATTTAGCACATAATTTACTTACTCTGCAATTTGCTGCATACATACACACTTTTGCATCATGAAGCTTTGAATTGTGCTGAACTTACATCTTGCTGAACTGTAGGAGGGTCCACTAAGAGGGGCCCCAGCTCACTGCACTGCTCATCGTTGGGTTCTGTCCCCAGCAAAGCAACGGGCATGTGTCCCTTACGAAGTCGAAGTACGGACTCCAGTTCACGGTTGCTCCCTGATCCGAGGTCCTCTGGTGTGCTCATGGGACACAAAGACAACTCTCTGGAGGATTTTGAGTCACCCCTTTCGGGATGTTCAGCAAGAATGAATGGGCCCTGAAAAAGAAACAAAGGGTAGAGTGAATTTGCTGTTCTACTTTTTTTTTTTTTTTTTTTTTAATAGATACAATCAGGAAGTGCTACACAGAATTTGTAGAATACATCAAACTATACACCTAGGCAAATGTGGTAGGGTGAAAATATTATTATCCATCAATTTAAACTATACTTGACCATGTGATGGGCGTAACAATACAAAATACAACACCGATTATGCTCTTGGCAGTTTGGGAGGCGGCGTACTTCACTACATATCAGAAACTATTCCGTAATCAAGGGTTTGCAGATTCGAAAACTTGGTGAACTGAGGAACCACCAACAGTACCACAATCGGTAAAAGCATGGGCTGGTAACGGGCCGCCAAAAAGTTATTTATGAAGGTCGTAGTTCCCCGTAGAAAGTTCAGTAAATATGGGGGAATTAGGAGAAAGAGATAAATGGAGAATGATGACAGGCAACATACACTGAATGGGGTTGAGGGAAACTATTACAAAGAATAGTATATAACATTCAAGTGACTAATATAGAACAGGCAGAGTTCTCACCAGGGGTGGCTCAACCGCACCTGGCGAATAATGTAGAAAATGTGTAAGAATAAATGGGAGTTATGCCAGAGGTAAAGGGTTAGTGCATGTTAAACATGGAGATACCTATTGAGTGACATTTTCTCTTGTATGTTGGTAACTGTATTGTTTAAAACTGCAATAAATCGTTTTAAAATACTACCAGATATAAATAATTTCAAGCTTTATAAAGATGGAAAAATAGATATACTGATATAGATATGCCCTTGCCTATGAGGAATTCCAGGGGGAAGACATTTCCTAGTACTTAGAAGAAAGCATGTGCGTGGAAACCAAAGAGCTCAAATTTGCAGCTGAACCAAGAGGCTTCAGGCTTGGGCTCTGAATTGGTAGTCACAATGCCCACAATGTGAACTACTCTTCCATGAATAAAAAACTAAGTCTTTGGGCCGAATGAAAACACCATGGGCCATAAAAAAGAAAACTTCTTCAACCTCCCCATATATACACAGTAACTGAACAATAATGCACATGTAAGCTGTCTTTAATCTTGAAGCTCAACCATCAACCTCAACAGCCAAGCTTCACACCCCACGGAACAGTTTTTTTACTATATCATGGCTATTTATACAGTGTGGACCTGACACCCAGGGCCGCTGGAGCTCTGTCCATAACTTAGAGCTTATAACCTTACACAATGAGTTATAAAGTGCAAGCAAGGAAATTTACAAAGCTTGGTGAGGGCTTGGTACAACAAGTAGGGTAAGGATAGGCATGGAGGGGGCTTTTTGTCCTGTCAATGGTAAAGGGGTGGAAAAGGTGCGCATGGCTGGAGATCTTTTAAGAATTGCTAAAGACCAGGATCCAGTTTTAGGTATAAAAAGAGGTCATTCCACAGTCTTGGTTTTGTGTACTTTCCATGAGTTGGGTTTGAACTTCAAGTCTAGCAAGTGTGGTGCTATAAGAGATGTGGACGCTGACAGAGTGTTTGATCTTGCTAACCAGATGGTCTGGTTTACCCGTCTTACATACATTAATAATACCAGGAGTTATAAAGTCGAAGAACGACGGCAGCTTGCCGGAGTCGACAGGAAAATAGCTCCAAAGTAATCATGCATATGGCTGAACAGAAAGAGCAATAAGTACGCTACTAGGAGACCCAGCCAAAGTTCTAATTGCATCTAGAGACCACTTTAAGAACGTTATTCACCAACTAAAATATTGTCACTAAGGCATCCAGAGATGCCTTTCTGAATCACATGTTAACGCAGTAAGTGACGTATCGTATAGAACTGATAGAATAAAAACTACAGATCAGAACAAGCAAAGCCTCCTTGCACATCCGGCATGTAGCGCCACATCATGCGTCTTACTGTATAGTTTAAAACATTTTCGATGCACAAAGCTTTTAATTAACTTTGCGTCCAAGTTCCACTGAAATCAGAAGGCAGAGGACACGTCAGGAAAGTGACATAGGAAAGGCAATCTGTTTCCCGGTGGTCTGGTACTGCCGCTGCAGAGGAATCATGCTCCTAGGTTCTGTGGTAACCCATGAAGTACAAATGCAGCTTTTTAGCCCATTTTATATTCAAAATGTACTTGTGGAGAGACAACCTAAAAGCAGATATTCTCTCGATATGGCTACCTGGTGCAGCACGGAGCTAGTAGTGTGAAGGGGTCCACGGCTGCTTCCAGTTTCTAGTCAGACTATGATGGGGATAACTGTGAAATGAGTTGCACACTACAGATAATCACAAGTATTGGTAAAGGCAATAGGGCTCGGCTTTTTGACTTAGTGTAGGGTGACCAGATTTGTAGAAGCAAAAACCGGGACAGGTCAGACATAAAAGAAGGACTAAAGACTTTACTTTCACATCTGGCCTGTCCCGTTTTTTTTGTTGCTGCGTAGCTTCGTGAATGTGTGCCTGTGTGTGTGTGTGTGTGTGTGTGTGTGTGTGTATATATATATATGTATGTATATATATATATATATGTATAAACATATAACACACTCAGTCAAAGTCAAACACACACACACACACTCTTCACAACTACATATATAAAATTAGCTATGGCTTGACCTCCCACCCTGCACCCCCAACCTGCCCACACCCACCTCCCTCTGCTGGGAGCAGTCAGGGGACTGTGTTGCCTGACAGTAACACATAAATTACTGTAATGATTTCATACTTTGTAGGTGTCTTTAACTTATGCTTCCCTACATGATCTGACCTTTGTCCCAAAAACCGGGACATTTGTTTAAATTTAAGAGAAGCGTCGGGACACTGGGGCAGTCCTCTTAAAACCGGGACTGTCCGGGGAAATCCGGGACGTCTGGTCACCCTAACTTAGTGGCTTTGATAATGCGTTTAGCATATGCTCTGCAGCGACGCCCCATTTGCGCACGTCTATGTAATGACACCAGTGCCATTATTCTTTTTTGGTTACTTACTGATCCAAGACGGCGGATGCCACATGGTGCGCACATAAAAAATGAAACAAAAAAAAGTATCTGAACATGCGCAAAAGTGCTTTTCTGAAGGCAGAGCTGCACAGCGACAAATGGCAGCTGCTGGACCCTTCGAAAAACACAAAAAATAAAATATTTTTGTATATGGACTGCGAAGGGCGGGGGAGAGAATGGGGGATTCAACGGGGCGTGGGCAGCAACAGAGGACTCGCCTTAGGCAAGGGAAAGAATAAAAGAGTGCATATGCTGGACAATGTCTGGGGGACAGGTGTCTGGGGGAAGCAAGAACACGCCTTCACTCATGTAGTGCTTTAAGGAAACAGTCACTCCTTTAATGTGGCACAGAAGAGTGCATGTCAGCCCATCAAAGAGAAGGGTAAACCAAAAAATGTGCAACAGAGAAGGGATAAACACAAAGGGATGAAGATGAGCCAAGAAGCGCGCACACGAGAGTGACAATAAACCCGACTGATGATAAGAAGTGGACCAGTTGGAAGCTCGCTATACGTTTTGGAATGACCCACAGGAAAGCTTTTATAACCAGACAGCTAACGACTGTCTGCAGGTGAGACCTAAAAAATTAAAATAAAAAAATAATCATCAATCTGAATTGCTACCACGTCCCTTTAATTACAAGTGTTCGCGCTGGCTTTACCATTTCCAAGGAATGTTTTGAAGATCTGACCCTATAGAGAAATGCCATTACATTTTTATACTGTGTTAGATGTATTATAATTGTACGGAGAGGAAAGATGGTAGGTCTGACAGAAGTCCTAAACGTGTGATAGTCCCTATTCCTGCGTGCATACACAGCACCGATCTCCACAAAGTGATCATACCTATGCGTACAACTTCCACTAATCTGGTTTTCATTCTACAGTTGGGACTCAGACTTGACTTCACAGTGACATGTTGCCAACCATATTGCTAAACCCATTGCAAAATGCAACTGAAAACTGACTGTGGCAACTAAATAATGACAGTGAAATAGGTAACGATCTTCTGGCACAAGAGCCTACCTTATTGAACTGGAAGTGACCTACAATGGCAGAGAAACACAAGAAGGAGATGTGGTTTGGTGGTTAAACTGCAGATTTGCAACCTGAGCAGTTGGATTCTAATCCTAACCCAACATTTGACGGTAAATCGTGCGATTCTGGGCAAATACCAAACTCCCCGTGCCTACAAATATCAAATTATGTATTACAAGTAAATGTAAATATGTACGTTAGAATATTATAGTGCAATTCAAAAATGGTAATCTCCAACTGATATAGTGCACTGTTACTATCAAGCAAAGTTTGCTTTACATAAATCCATGACACCTCACACAGCCACTCCAACTCCTCTCTCTTCTTAAAAGACTTGCCAATAGTCGGCATCTGGATGTCCCAGGCCAACCCCTCACACGTGTACTCTACTCCTACGGCGTGACAACTGCCTAGCTGCACGTATGTATCTCTTTACGGGTATTCATGTTGCTCAAACTTATCTGGGTAGCAACTAAGCACTTAACAGAAAGGAGATTGTCCCGGTACGTTTTATATGTTTCCACGAGGCAGGCAGAGTGCCCCCTAATGGGAGAGATAATACGGTCGGGGAAAGAGCTTGGATTTCAATTTCTTTCTGAACTGAATGAATTCTGTGGTCATTTTGACGCCTATGGTGATCCTGGGTGAGTAAGGCGAGAAGGTCCACCCCTTTGATTTTTCCTTCCTCCTTTTCCTTGTTTCTGTCCAGTGATGCCTTGCAACATTTATAAAGTTCAAAAGAGGGTCTTTTCGGGACAGAGAGTTGGCTGCATCTCCACTGAAACGTTTGGAGCTAAACAATTAAAAAAAAAAAAAAAAAACAAAGGACAATATTTCTCGCACCATTTGAAAGTCAATGAATTGGCTTTATTAGTGTTTGTTTAATTATCACAGCAATGCTTGTACTTTGAACAGTTTCTAGGCGCCTGGCGGACAGAGCACAGGTATTTCACAGTAAGAAAGCTACTGCCCGAGACAAAAAAACATATAAATCCTGTTTACATAGACAGTCAATACAGGCGGCATTGTACTGTTCACAGACTCCCAAAAACAAATCTAGAGATTACTGAATCATCAAATATGTACTCATGATAAGGTATGCTGTTGCTGGAAAGCACTCACTAAGAGAGATACATTGTACGTTTATGCTATACAGCAAAGTTTTGTCCCTAACACATGACCGCACTTTTTTGAAGATTTTTTTTGTTTCAACAAAAACCAACCTCGCAGCAGCATTTCAAAGCTAGGATAAACTGGGGCAAACTTGTGAAATGCCACCTGCATATACCCAAGGACCCTTCTTCCTTCTGGCAACAAGGCTGACGTAAAAACACACATTACACGAGCAGATAGCTCCAAATGGCAACTTAGCAAACACATGGCAGAGACACGTTGAGGGGTAGATGGGCCATGTAGCAGTGATAGTTATATCAACAGAGAGGACAAATACGTTAACATCATCATGGATATGCTTCACGTAGTATCAAGCAAACACAAAGTACTGTGCCGCCAACTAGGACAAGACCTGCTGGAGATGGCTTCCCTCGTACAACTTTAAAAAATGACTACAAAGTTGGACGAACAAGGACTTTACGGTTGGAGCCCCCATCTGCACTTTCTTAAGTCGTCTATGGATGAAAGCCCAATGCAAGTTATTTTAACACAGTAACTACCCTAGTACCTGAGCCCTTCATCCCAACCCCCTTCCTGCTAAGCACTTCTGGAGAATACAGTTGGCAAAAGCCTGGACACTGCTAAAAAGTAAACGCAATCTCCAATCAAACACAGTAAAGTAATTACAAAAAACTGCCAATATGCTCCATTACAACTCCCAAAATCAGTCCAAAACTTAGAAAACAGCATGGGCTGTCAGGAGAAAATGCTTGTGAGGTAGTATTATCAGAAAGTATGAATTTTAAAAAACAGAACCCCCGATGATCAAACAGTAAGAACGAGAATAACTGACCCTAGGTATTTAAAATGCAATTGTGTGCAATAGATCATTGAGCTGCTCTAAATGTAAATGCAAGTCAGCTTTTTCTGGGACTTTCAACAAAATGATGCATTTATGCGCCTGAGGGGCACAAGGCTGAATCAAGGTCACCCAAAGGAAGAAAAAAAAATCTATAGAGTCCAACAGGGCCCTGCAAGCTACCTGCCTTCTTTAAATGTATTCTAAACTTTAAGCACATGTTAACGTGAGAGTTCGCACATACAGGGGTTTTATTTAACTAAGTTATTTGTAGAAGTGAAGTAATAAAAAACAGATATGGAATTTAAGATGATTAATTGCTGAATAGTCCCTAACTGGCGAAGGTTGAAGGTAGCCATGGTAAGGACAACTATCAACACCTTACAGGCAGAAGACCTAAATGGTGCCTCAAGTTCTTGTCCCTAATATTAGAACCATGACACATTAAATAACCACCCAGCACAAACTAAATCAGTGTACAGTTGTTGCCCTTTCTGTAAAAAGCACACATGGCCATATTTACCAATAACATTACACAGGCCAAGGCTTCACTCGGGACAAGAAGGAATGGCAGTGCTTAACGGGGCCTACTCAAGAAAACATTTACAATGTAAAGGACTAAGAAAGTGGCGGTGGCGGCAGTAGGTGAAGAGAAAGAAGTAACTAGAGGCCATCTCATATTTCCCAAACAAGTCCATGTAAACACAACATAGTGAAGAAGATCTGCTCCACTGGTCTTACCTATGTTCTACACATTTAGACTATGCGTGGGAGTCACTGTTCTCCAATTCGGAGCAATTTGACTTTTTGAAGATAAAGGTCAAACACGCTCCAGGATTTTCATCCAGCTACTTGTTTGTAAAGACATTGATTCATATGTGCTACACACTTCTTCTCATAACATATCTAGGACCACAAGAAATGTGATAAACCTTCAAACTTCCTCCAATCACATGAGGGTGACCTTGTTGCAAGAGCAATCAAGAGGTTAGAGACAGAGCCATCATATTTACTTAAAAAAAAAAAAAAATATTAACATATTCTGGTTGGGGAGGGGTCAGCACAGACACCTAGATATCCCTGGGTGTATTGAATTTTAACAGAATTAAAATGCCTTGAACCTCCTTTCCTACTTTGTGTCAGAAAGGTTTAACTTTATCACAGCAATAGAACACGTGGAACGCAGAGCCATCAGGAGAGATAGAGAGTGTCAAACACAACTATAGGTACAAATACAATTTTTAATTTTTTAACTGGCCATGACAGAGGTCTTTGGAGCAGCATAAATCGCGACTGAGCAATTACAGCTGAGAATTTTAATTACAATGAAGACTTAAAACGTGGGTCCAACCGTACCTTCTGGAGCTAACCATCGATTTAATTCTTTGATCCAGTCTTTTTTTATGCTATTTATAAGCAGTGACTAAAGTTTATTAAGGACTCCTCATTTGTTGGATTTTATGTGACCTTTGCATGTGGGGTAATTATAATCTAAAGTCGGTTGGCCTGTGAATGGAAAAGATTAAATTGTGATAAAGCGTGTTTTAATTTGAGATATTCATAAAAATCCACGTTGGGTGGGTTGCATTCTTTTTGCATTTGTGCAAAGGAAAGAGGATAGTTTTACCTTAATTCAATTATTTAATTCTCTCTCACAAAATATTGTAAACACTTGATGAGTAGAGACCTCTTATTAAAGTCAAATGAACTGTGGACTTTTCTAATATTTGAGTATGGCTACTTAATTGCATCTTTGTTTCTTGTACTCCTGCTTAACACCGTTTTTCTTGGGCAGGCTGAGGTGCCGCTCAAGGTGGCTGTTTAGAGTCAGAAACATTTGATGGGCAGTTGGCTATGGGAATCAACTGTCCTGTACACATGCACTGGGATCATCATAGGATTTAATGGGGTTCAGTTCCCATCAAAGATCAATGTACTGAAAGAGAGCTCTTCTTGTGCTTACAGATCACGGTGCGTGTAAAACGATGCATCTCAAGGAATGACATACAAGAGCCTAACGAGAGAGAAACGAAAGCATGTCAGCAGGGTAAAAACAAACGAAAGAAGAGAAATGGTGTACTTCCCCACCCAGTGAAAACAATAGGGGTTATTCAGAAACCCCTGGCACCTCTGGGGCGTCACTTTTAACATGGGGAAAAAGTGTTGTACCGGCGGTGCAAGGGGCTTGTAAATAAGCCCCCATGTTGTTCAAATAAAGAGAAAGTGGAAGTAGCGCTTCACTGGCAGACTCTGTAAAGTGGCGCTAATGTGTGTGGTTGTGAATAAAACCAATCTGCTCACGTTGAGACCACTCTTTCTTGCTTTGTTTAGCGTTTTTCTTTATTTTGAACCTTATTTTTCTATCCGTCCTGAGGCTGCACTTCGGAATAGAAAAATGTCAGAAAAAGATGACATTTGCAGCCAAAGTGTTTCTTTTTTTGATCCATTTCACAGGGGAACAAATAAAGGAAAGAAGAGGAAAGAGAAGTTAAGAGCTGTTTGCTGAAGTCATGGTTTTCAGCAAGTGAGGAGGAGTGAGACAGAAAGAAAGGGAATAAGAGGAAGAGGGAGAAGGAGGGGGTAAGACAGCTGCCTGCGGCAGAAGTGAACACTGTAGGGAGGTGGGCAGTGTGGGGTGAGCGAGGGTGGGGTAAGGTGGTGGGGTTCATCATTTTCAGAAGGGGGCCCTTACACTGTGGTGAGGCAGATAAATCAATGCGATGGGTTGGTTTTATTGTGAGTGGACCAAAGACAAGCCAAGGAGAAAAGTTAAATGTTTTGCACTGTATGCATCAACCAGGTATTGCAGTACCTCCAGGAATGGTGCACTTTTCAACCCTGGGAAAACATTGCTGTTCAAAGGAAGACAAGAAAACGATAGCGCTTCACTGGCAAACTCTGTAAAGTTGCGCTAATGTGTGTGGTTGTGAATAAAACCAATCTAGCACCACTCTGTCTTGCTTTATTTAATGTTTTTTTTTTGGGGGGGTATTTTGAACCTTTTTTCTCTCTATCCAGGGGCTTCACTTTGGAATGGAAAAATGTCAGAAAAAGACGACATTTGCAGCCAAAGTGTTGTTTTGATTTTTGGATCCATTTCACTGGCGAACAAATAAAGGAAAGGAGAGGAATGAGGGTAAGAGCAGTTTGTTGAAGTCACAGTTTTCAGCAAGTGAGAAGGAATAATCCCCTCAGCTAAACACAGAATTGCGGGCCGTGCTGATACACACGCCGAGGAGCAAACCTAAAAGAGTGGGCAGGAAGGAACATACATAAAACAATGTTGTGGGAGGGGTGAGGGGATGGGGGGAGACGTACAGGGAGATTAAGTAAAGGCAGTGCAAAAGAAGCGCTCATTTATATTAAATTAAAAGAAAAAACAAGCAGAGACCTCAGAGGGGTGCTGAGGGCGGGCAAGCAGTGTTGTGGGAGGGCTGGCAGTGATAGGGGGGAGAGCACAGGGAGATTAAGTGATGGCACTGCAAATGGTTGCGCTACTAATCGGAGAGGATGGCCAACAAAACACAAACAGCTCCTAAAGAAAACAAGCTGCTAGGCATTGCACTGAGTGCTTAAGAGCGGAGTGTGAAGCCTGGCCATTGCACTGCCGCCACCCGCAAGGCATTGCCTCCTCCTGCAGGACGACCAAAAGGAACCATCAGTGAAATCGCCATGGGAGGGAACAAGACACACAAAGGAGGGACAATTACATGTAGTACACCAATAAAATGAGAAAGGGCACAGGGAGAACAGGCTTCCACAAACAGAAAACAACACACAATGGTGAACATGAAAGCGGACGGGTCGTTAAAAGGCACACGTCCTCCAAAGTAAAACAATAATTAAACCTGCAATGCAAACAAATGAGTAAGACAGCATGGAGGAGGGAGGAAAGTCTTGGAATGCACAGCAAATGTGACCAGATAACATTTACAACCCTGTTTACAGCAGATCTCGGAAAGAGGAGCACTGTAACAGAAGAAAGCTTGAATGTAGCGTGATGGCCAACACAAATATTCTCTTAGTGAAATCGTCTGGGAGGGACCTAAGCGCACAAAGGAGTGACATTCACCAATATAAACTGAAAATGTGCGCTGTCACAGGCTGGACATAAACAAGCTGTGCAGAAGGAAAGAAAGGCATGACCACCATCATTTAAGATATAGCACACAAAGCATGCTGCAACAATAATAAAAATTAAAAAAAAGTTTGCACAACAACAGATGAAGAATGTAAGCAGAAGGAAGCTGTAGTTGAGCAGTGCTACTCTGCGAAAAAATGGAAGTGACGTATCACTACGTGCGTGAACCAGTTAGGAGGCAGCAAAAAACATCAACACTGGACTAATCAATGGTAAGCAGCAGGCGGGAGCAAAGTCCTTTATTCAATACATGCGCGCTTCCTAGGCTCAACCTAAAAATGACAAATCAAAAATAAACGGAAACCATCAGGCAAGACAAGGAGACAAAACTTGGAAGGTCGAAAAACTATGCAATGAAAACCATTAAATGCTACATGACACACAAGGGATAGCAAAGAAGGTGTTTGTAATCTTTTTCAGGTTAGTTTTCTACCCTTCTATAAACTGTGTTCTAAAATAATGACCTTTTAAAGTCCTGTACATTTCCACAGTTGGATTTTGGGACCACAAGTCCCCTTCTTTCATACACAGAACACATCATTTTACCTTACAACACTATCTCCCACTGCGTGGAATTGCAAATTCCCCGGACAACCTTGAGTACTGGTGGCCCGTTCTTTCTTTGTATTCGGGCAGTTGATAACAAATCAGATGCCGTTTTAATTACCGCCCCTCACACTTTCTTGCCCTACTATACCCCCTTCTAGTTCCTGCTGCCCCCTCTCCAGTCTTTCTCTCAATTTGTCCACTTGTTCTTCAATTTTTCCACTTGTTCTTCTCCCTTCGTAACTACTCTCTCACAACTTTCTCTCCTCATCCACTTTTCACTTGTCTTGGCTCTCCTGTCATAGTTTTGGTTCTAACACTGTGTTTAGATTCAGTCCCGCCCCCTGCAAAGTATGATGATGTTTGCTTAAAAGTCAGACCTGGCTAAAAGACACTTGTGACAGAATATCAATTTGTTTGATGTCATATTGGGTCATAAAACCCATTATACCATTCATGGCTGGCCCTTTTAAAAGTTTTAGCTCTTATCCACGTTTACAGTCTCGAGATTTTACTACGAACCGTTATTGGAGGGCCTTCCTGAAGGAGTGAAATGGCGTATAATCTAATAATGTTTTTTTATAGCCATACCACTTTTTCTAATGCTTTCTGCAGCTTTGTGACCAATACAACAAATAAATAGCCCTGCACCAATGTTTTTTTTGCTTTTTTTTAAGCCTGAATGTTGGTTTTGAGAGTCACACTTTAGCTATGGAAGGGCGTAGTAACCTTCAGGCCATCAGGTTGAATCTTGCTAATTCTGCTTCAATTACAGTTTGATAGTAGTGTTGCTACTAAAATATTTAATTTTCTGCTCTGACAAGGGTCAGAAGCATTATGTGAAATGCTATATAAAAATAAGTTATTTTTAGGTCTCAGTTGTCCGTTGTCAAAGACCTACCATAGACAACCCCAAAACTTAGAATTGGCTTTCTTAACGTTGATTGGCTTTCATGTCAATCATGTTTGCTTGATTCATATTCAATGGCTTCCTTTCCACTTCTTGTTTTCCACTGGAACATTTTGCTTGAATGATTTGAATTGTTTTATTTTTTATTGTATTCCCCCATCTCAAGGTCCTCGGTTGCTCCCTCCTTGTATTAATTATTTGCTACCCCCTCCCACACCTCTATCGCTCTGCCATCCCATCTACTGCGGTCCTTTACAAAAACAAATGTGAAGGGGGTTTCTCCTTGACTGCTTCATTTAAAAAAAAAAAAAAAAGCACTTTCACACACGTTGATTTTTTTTTTTTTTTTAATTTACTACGCCATGTAGCATCCACCATCCTGGAACAGGAAATAAAAAAGTGAACAAAATCATAAGCATGTTATGCCATCACCACTCTGGGCTGCTATAGCATCATGAGACATACACATACATCATTGCAGTTTTTCCATTCTTATTTTTTGACCAATGCAGCACAGCATCGGCGAAGAAACATTTTTTTGACAACTCTGCACCAAACATAAGCTCATAACACTGAAAGAACCAGAAGTTCAAACGTCAAGACCCACTGGCTTTGCCAGTGCTTGTTTTCAATTAGCAAAAACTTCCAGCAAGCTCAGCTTTCCAGACGAACTGCAGTGAATATCCTGTGACATCTCCCACAGTCTCCTATTGCCCCCTAATGCCGAAATCCGCATAGCTTAGAGTTCCATACAAGGAAAATGGAGCCTGAGTAAGGTAAATTGACAAGTAAGGGACCACCAGCATGGGATAATCCATATAACCGAAGACTATAAAATCAGGCACCCTCTTTAAGGACTTGTACACAATACACACTGATTTTAGCACTAAGTGAAAGATCGTACATTAGGCATTAATTTGGTAGACTATTTTTGTACATTTAAGATGCATACAACCAGCTACTTGCCTTGGGCAGTTCACACTATCATACAATCCAAAATATCTCACATTTCCTTACATGCGTTGTAACAATGTCCTCATCGACCAACAAAGCACGTTTGACAAATCTTCTCATATTCTGATAATGTTATCGAGTCATCACAGCTCAAGTTACACAAATCTTTTAGTCTTTCCAAAGTATGATGTACATCAGGTGTCCAAAAGGCACTAATTTGTTTTTCACATTAAAGCAACAGATGGTCAAATGTACCGTACTTTTATGCAACTTCAAAAGACCCATTCTTTTTAATACCTTCAAATAAAGGCTGACCCTTCCGATACATACCAGACTTTAGAGTAGACCCACAAATCCTAAACGGCATAACACATCCACATTAAAATAGTGCGCTACAGAACTGCTCATGCAAGGGAGGACAATCGCCGCCAAGCCTGAATCGAACAAGTGTATTCAATCTTTAAAATACTAGAAATATGCATTTAATTTTCTTTTAGGTAGAAAGGTGATCTTTAAAGTATTCAAGGAAAACAAAAGGATTTGTTTTGCATGGTGGTTCCTCTTTCCACAGATTTTACGTTTTCCAAAAAGATGGTATGGCAAATACAAGGGCAAGACAGCAATGAGAGTGTAGTAGGCTGCAGATTTGCATTTCAAGGGTGCACTTATATGCCTTGCAATATTTCTCTGACATGCAAATGTAGGTCGATTTCTAAAGCTATTATACTTGACATCCATTTTCAACAAAAAGCAATAGTTAAAACGTCCTAAAGCAGTATTAGAGGAGAGTAAAAATATTATATTTGCTAGATGTTCTGTAGGCCATTCTCAATCAGTAATGTCAAACTTTTAAGCTACGAGTAGAGGAGTTATTATTGGTCTCTTATCAAATAACCTACAAACAGCGAACAGGAGAGCCAATCTGATACAGGATAGTTGCTGTTATGGCAGGTATGAGCCCAGAAGTAATCAAAGGGAGACATTCTGCCTCCTAAGAGAAAGCCCGCCTCTATGCTAAGCTCCTGTCTGACTTTTTTTTTTTTTTAACTCAGGTTTATGGCACTGGCAAAGACAACTTCAAATCTCGTATTCATGATGGTCTATATAAAGTGTAACACATGCTTCTCACACATTCCACCCTGCCGCCTCATTGATAGCTTCATAAACATATGGAATTGGTGTCTAAATGAATGTTTATTTTTAAGGTTACATCACCATGAGGGCTACATATACAAATCACAATTCTAAACAGACCGCAACCTCAAAACAGCAAATCAGGAATTACAAATCCAATCCTAATTAGGAAATTGCATCAACAGTACTGCAAAATAATTCACTATGCGCCGCTGGCTGATATGGAGTTGATTCACAGTTATTGCAAACCAAAGTTGCTATTTGCTAAATTGAACTCAAGGTGTCCCAGACTCCACAGGGAGCAGGGGTTCCCTTCCATTCCCCTTTCCATAGCTCCATCAATTCCAAGGTCTGTCTTCAGAGCATATACCACAAGGCACGATCCAACTCAAACTACGCATTTCAACTAGTTTTGCTTTCTTGATTTTGCTTTGCACGTAGAACATTTGGGCGGTAAAGTAAACATGCATTTATCAAAACGTAGAAAGCTTAGCCCTTTAGGAATAAAAAAAACCATGCTGATATGTAGTTTTCAGAATACGGAATTCAGCTAACGAACTGCAAGGGTGTCCCAGCGGTCTGGGAGCCTGCCGGTGCATGCAGAGAAACTTCTGCCAGCGTGCAGGTCGCAGTGCTGCCTCGGGGGAGAATAATGCAGCTTTTCCAGGAATGGAATCAATGCAAGCACCAAGGGAGGTCCTCGGAGCACTAGGTGGGAGTGCAGAGCGAAGCACAAACCACTGAACCTCAGGACTCTGCAGTATGAAAGGAAAAGTTATCTTACTGGCCGGCAACGGTGAGGAGTTATGCGGTATGCAGGGGAAGGTAAAAAGAATACAAATATGGCACCTCCACCGAGATGTGCATCGACGGAAAGCAATATCTGCGCGATCCGCACTCATCCTGAGGCAGCCACATATTTGCCCAGGTGGTGAGAACGAAATGATCACAATTAAAACTATGCATTTATGAGCTAAGGAGAAAGCAGGTAAGTGGAGCCCAAGTTCAGGAGGACAAAGTAATGATGGTCGCAGTTCTTCTTTAAATCTTTATTAGGTTATAAAAATACAATGGCCATAAAAGAATAAGGAACAAAAAATCAGGTACATAAAATATATATTTTTAAAAAATCATAAAACAAATACATTCATAAAATTCATTTAAAAAGATATTGACCTAGTGACAAATCTAATCAGTTCATTCTGGTCTACACTCAATGCAGCCTAAAACAGCACTAAGAAAATCTAAGACGAGGGATAAAGCAAATTAATTCAGGAGCATCTGAAGATAGGCGAGTGCCAGAGGCACCTTAGAAAAGTTCCACCTCTTCAATATCGGAGCCAGGAACAACTTTCTAGGGCGACTAAAATAATGACAATACATCATAAAGTGTGTTGTATCCTTCGGAGACCTACAGTCACAGTTAATTGTACTGTTTTTTTCAAATATTTTTGCTTCAGGACACCTGCATGAACATCTTGCTCCCTTGAACGGTCTCCTCAGTTAAAGGGCTGAAAGCACTAGAAGCTTTTCTGGGAGCTTTGAGGTGCTCTGGATTTCCTCTGTTGAAATTTGGGCAACTAATTCACTTACCACTTTACACAGTTCTGGAAATCCTGTCTGTTCTTAGGCAAGCATGCAGGTAGAAAGCACCAAGAGACCCGTTAGCTAGCAGGTGCAACATAAAGAAGCTCAGTCACCCACCCCACTTCCACCTCCTGCTTCATATTTCTTTGACGTTCCAGCCAACAACACCTTTTCCACAACACCCTCATAATAGTCTCTTTTCTACTTCTTACTTCCCCTTCCACCTTCTAACCAGAATTGTGTGTGCCATCATAGATGTAATGCTCCATCCAACTCTATCCTGCAGGTTAGGATGTACCCATGTATGGACTGTGTTGTAGAAATGAACTGGGGAAGTTTTAGGATGTAAGTTTCAAATGATGAAAGGGAAACCCAATTTTTACATGTGTCAATATTAAAAGAAAACTATATAATATCGACAGGCAAGCAAATGTACAGATCGAAAGGGGATTTTAACAGCTGTTGGTAAAGAGCTATATTTTAAATGGTATGGAGAGCGCAACAACTGATTTTAATGATGAACAATTATGATTTTAATATTTTTCTATTACTAAAATGTAAAGGTTCATGTAAATAGGATATATCAATTAAGACCCAAAACGAGGGGCAAACTTGTTGTTCCACCTAATATTAAAACCGAGTCAGAGTTTCAGTATCTCCAATGAATACATAAGAGAACTGATTACACACAATGGTCTTTTTTTAAAGACTGGTTGGATTTAGAATTTGCTGGGCCCATCAGCCCAGCCATAACTAAAGCAATCAATTTTCCCAACCACCCACCAAATCTACTACTGCAACACCCTCATGCTAATGCCTTGCTTTGTTTATATTTGATAGGCCATTTGGCAGACCTATTTTCACAGGTACCCAGTTTAAAAAAAAAATCAGCTGCTGCACTAAGATGGTAAGGCTAGTGCTGCTTCAATGCATCATCGGTGGTCATAGGCACTATATGAACGCAATTACAATACAATATAAAACCTCATGGCCCACACTAGTATTAATACCATAACATACTGTGGTCTGCCAGTCAACTGTAGCTCATAGAGGCTGCATAACAATTTCACACTGAACAGACATGAAATACCAACAGAGAACTTTAAGTTAGTCCCCCACTAATTTCACCACTGCATGCTCAAAAAAGCTACATAACATGCTCACTTCTTGACATCTGACAATGAAAAGCAGAAATGGGACGACAGTGCAAAGCTCATCCCAGCAGATCTCTCCACGATGTCTTCCTATGATCCATGCCTGCTCTGGGCCATACACTTAAACACAATCTCAGAATGTATATTCTAATGCACCAACCAGCTAAGCGGACTATGATCAAAGGAAATACCATGAAGGGACCTACAGAGCTGTTCATAGCTGCCAGCTTACTGAAAATCATGAGCTGTGGGCCTCTCTCTAACACTTCTTCATTCATCACACTGCTAAGTGCTGCATCCTGTAACACGATAACCGCACCTCGGTGATCATCACACATGACATGGAAACACTTTCCACATAAAATAAAAAAGAGAACACGCATCCAGCCACATACCCTACACGGTGTAGTATGCACTTCAGCACCCCACACCAGGGTAAGTGAGCACTATACAAAAGTTTAAATACAACAGTAACACTGAACTGGATTTTACGAAATCGACTTCTATATTGGCGTGTGTCATAACTGTAGTCTCCTGTTATCAGACATTAACACCCTTGTTGTTGCACAAACATCCATAAGCAATGCAGCCAGCAGTGAAATATATAAAAGTAAATAACATTTGTCAACTCTTGCAACGTACAGTGCATAGATCCCTACCTATTGATAACGAGCTCCCAACAACACAATCATACCCTTTCTTTGTCTTATCGAGTGATATGCCTTTACACACAATGAAATCCTTTGCTGCCACAGTCGATTACATGCCTTTTGGGCCCCATGTGCAGGTACATACTTAGTGACCTGGTTAAAACTTAGTAAGCCTTCCCTTCTATTTCAACTTTTCAAGAAGTTAATGTCTTTGTCCTTAAAAGGAAGGCCCAGAGCCCGCAAAAGTCAGCGCTCAAGGAAACCTTAGACACTTGAAACCCAATGATAACCCTCCTAACCATGCTTTAAACTCCTTCCCATCCTTTCTGTTGAAAGACAACCCACCAGGAGGTGTAGGCTGAAAGTCTGTGAACTCCAGCTTGTCCCCTATTTTTGTAAAAGTGAAGAAAACCACCACCAACTATTCCCTAGTTGCAAATAAAATGGCTGTTGAGGTAGCTAGACTCTCCTACTTTCTCAGACCTATGCAATCTGGCAACAGGACCACTTCTACTTCAATGTTTTAAAAAAAAGTATATCCAACTCTCTCTTCCAGAAGTAGAACACCATTCAGCGTCTTTTGACCCTTACGGGGGGGGTGCTCTACAAATACATTGATTGATGTATCTCTGTTCACGATATATAATCACAAAAAATGACTACACCGTACAGGGTATAGTAATTTATATACCACCATCATTCCATTAATTTTTATCTAATTATTTTCACCAATATGCTCAGTTTCATATAGTCTATGGCAGTATACAAACACAAAAAAATACGGTAAGTCCTGCCTCCTTTCTCCCTCTGGTGAGGTGGGTATTTAGGGAGGTCCAAGGACAATAACTGTTGCATTCCGGAGTAGCTGCCAAAGCAAACCCTTCTATCTATCCTCCTAGTTTCGGGCCAGTGTGGGCAAGAGCACATCTTTCTACCTTAAATAAAGGTATCTGTTTACCTTGCACACTAACACGAACTGCAAAGGTGCAACACAGCCCTTAAACATAGACAACGTTTAATAAAAGAGACGTGCCTGTCTCACCAACACCGTCATGCAGAAAATGAATTGCAATACGTGAAACAGCCAGGATATTTAATACTTGTGCTGCATGTACTAGATTTAAATATCAACACTCCATCACAATGGAGTGGTTGAAATGACACAGCGTCTGACATATGCGGCAGCCTGAGAATCTTCATCACAGGCCTCATCAAGGGTCCAGGTTTATTAGGACTGGCCTACAGTCGCCAGCCTCATGTAATAATTAAAAAAATCATGAACGAAAAAAAAAAATCCTCCCTTTCATACGTACACAAGGTGCTTTGGGTTGGAATTCCTAATCCATTGGTCTGTTCGCCCGTCATTCACATTTTGCTTCAGCGCATGGGCAGTGGATCATCCCACTTCAGCCATTGGCTCTTTTGCACTTTGAAAGATAGAATTTTCCTGCTCACGTGTGGAAATGCACCTAAAAAGTGACCTTAAATTGCAGTGCTCTTAAGCTTGGTTTATGCTCTACAAATACCGACACATGCATAAATACCAGTGCTAGACCTGTTGGGTCAATAATGTACTTTAAAACTATGCTTTTAGCTTACAGTAATTCAGGGCTTATAGTATGTTTTAGTTATGCAAATAATTGAAGTCTTCAGCAAGTTTTCAACCATCCAAAAATAGGTGACGGCACATTTTTCGTTTTTTTTTTTTTTTTTTTTTAATACACATTTGCAATAAAGAGATTTGACCATCACATCAGCTTAATAAGTCCAGACCTACCATTTTTAGGTCTTGTCTACCAGACAGCACATGTTATCTGTTGGTGAAAAGACCTATGTCAGCTCAAACTGGGCTTACAGCTAGGGTGACTAGAATTTTAAAGCCAAAACCGGGACATTTCACAAAAACAGAGGGAGGACTACAATGAGCGCACACTATAACAGCACTCATCAGTACAGATTTACAGAAGAGACACTAAAACCCGGACATGAGCTACATTTCTAGAAATCTGCTGGGACATCTGGTGAAAAACAGGGACTGTCACGGCAAATCCAGGATGCCTGGTCACCCTACTTAGAGCCCACCAATTCATTATCATTGGTTGCCTATGTCACTATCATTTGCTTTTCATTCAGTAGCTTATGTGGGCTTTCCTCCCTCTTTCTGTGTTTGTGTCCCCCCTGCCCCAACCCCCCCCCCCCCCCCTTCGCAGCACAGACGGCATTACTTGTGTCCTTTCACTGCTTGCTTTTCGAGCATTACTTTTTTCTTTTCGGTTAAGCACTGCATGAGTACATGTGTTTTTCAGCTGTCTCCCTCATGTATTTCACTGCCGCTGCTGTATTTCTCCTCAGTCTGCTTCACACTGCTATTCATCCCACCTCGCCCTCCATTCTGCTTCTGCCACTCCACCCTCCGTGTTGCCGCCTTCACCAGCACTTTAAAAATAAAAAAATAAAAAAACTTTTTTTACATTTTTTTTTACCAATACTTCTCAGTTTATAAAAAAAGAACGCAGTTATTGTGTCATTCTACAAAACGACACCTCTATTGTGTCAGAGTGCCTTTATGTTTTCTTTAGCCTTGGAGCACACAACATCAAGGATGCTACACAGCATGGCTAAAAAGCATTACCATAGCCAATTGGTCACAAACAAGAGACCTACTGGTTTTGCCAATGCATGTTAAATCTAGTGTCACAACCCTTAGTTTTAACTACTACTACTTCCACCAAGCAAGATACACAACATTAACTGAGCAATAAAGGGTGTTGCCCTTGGTTGACAAATGTGAAGGTCTTCATCCAAAACCAGGTATGAAACCCAGATTTAATCGCTAAGGATTTTTTTTTTTTTTTTTATACGGGTCTTGGAGCAGTCCGTACTTTGTATAATCGCAGCACTATCTAGACAGTGTTGAGAATATACAAATACAGACTGCCCCAAGATCCAATTATGGTTCTGGAATACATGTTTATGTTTTGTTTACTAGACTCTGTATAAGAGACATGGGGTACAAGTGGTTGGGTGCAGACTTAACACTGCTGGCTCTCCATGCACTCCGACAAGGAGATTTCAACCATAAAACAGTAACCACAATTTTTTTTTTTTAGATCTGGCTTTTGACAGTGCCGTCAAGCACACCTATTACTTACAATAAACTGAGTGGACTTTGTGTCTGCCCCTTCCAAACACTGGCCATCTTCATTCAACCAACATCTTTAAGCCACAGGCTAGGCTCAACTCAGGAGCGAACTCATATCTTACCTAATGCTATTGGTTGTTTGTGTGTATCATATTACCTCCACACTACTGCTTGCATTGAACTCTGTCTATTCCTGCTGGCTCCCTTCTGAGCGTCTCGCTCAAAGATTCCGATGCTGTATGTAGTAGCACATCAAATCCAGGCCAAGTGGCTTTTCAAAGGCATTTTACTCATCTCCTTCCAGGGACAGTAAACAACCTTCATTGTAATTTCAAATGTGGGTGGACCTCTAGTATCAGCACATAGAAGCAAGTCTTCATCACCTAAACACTGCAGCAGAAAAGCAGACAGTAAACATCTTGGGGTGTCTTTCTGTAATGGTAGTAATGGTCTCAAGCAGCATCAAAGAGTTGTGCTGGGGATATTTCGCTCCCAGGGGCTTCCCAAACAGTCTAAGATATGAGGTCAAATTAGGGAAACTGAGGAAAAAGCCTGATGTGGCAAGATGGAATCTCCATTAGCTGATAAGTCCTTCTGCAGAAACGTCTCTGCTGCCAGACTTACACTACTAATACTGCTAATATGGCTATCACTGTGCAGAACGGAATTAGTTGCTGCAGTAAACCTACAACAGTGTATTCAGAATGGGGCATATCAGGAGGAAAGAGCGGATTGGTGATCTCAGTTTAGACCTAGCCAGAGTTGATCCAATCAAGTTCTACCAGTCAAGCATGCCAATGCTTTCAATTTCTCCACTATGCCAATTGCACCTAAAAGTCTCCTCTGTGATATTAAGTTGCCCGAGGATCCTAATTTTTCTTCATCTCATACCCTGTGCCCCTACATGACCAACTTTACATGAAAGCAACTTTTACCTCCCGTCACACCCACTTTACCAGGTTTGTTCTGATGCAACGTAGCAACAGGTCAAAACTACAGTGATCAGTGGGGTTATAGAGTACTCACACTTTTAGTTTGAATGAAAATATGCAACTACGATTCTAGCCTCCCTCAGAGTTCCATTTGACTTGTGTTAATTTTGGTACAGATGGAACCCCTCACTATACCACCAGGTGATGTAGACAAACAGGGTGTATGTCGCCTCTCAACACCCACAGATGGATTAGTACAGAACTTCTGCTAGCTGCCAGATTAACCATAACCGACTGTCCCTCCTGGAAGGAATGGAAAATTTGGTGGCCATTATGTTTTAGACCATGTGCTGTCCGCGGCCTTTCTGGCACCCCGGGGCAGCAGGGCGTTTAAAGAGGTATCTCTGGAAAGGGGAGACTCTCACCTTTCCAGCAATGCTTTTTTCAAAATGATTGCTGCTCGTGAATCACGGATGCAGTGGTGTTCTCTGCATGCTTGACGTCCAAATATAAGCCAGTGTGCAAAAAAGAAGACATTTTGCAAAATACCCTCAAAATTACATAATAGTATGGCTAACCCAAAACTCAGAGGTATATAGATAGGCACTGCTCCTAATCTGAGTACCTTGTGTACATCTCAGAAATGCATAGGTTTCTTTCCTACCCATTTTTCATTCATTATATGTTATCATATGAACTGCTGTATGATTAGTACAGAATGAAAAATCATTCTGAGCTGCAACTCAGTTGTTAGCTCAGGATATCGACTGTTACTGGAGAACCTACAAACCCTATGCATCCCCATAATCAGAAGGGTCTATCAGCTGTAATTGCAAAATGTTTAAAAAAAAAAAAAAAAAGGACAGAGAGCAGAGCACGCCAGTGGAATGACACTGGCCACAAACTGGAAGCTGTGATAAGGTCCACGCTCCACGGCAGGGACAGACGCCGCAGGGGAAAAAAGCAGGAGGTGGTGAGCAGACAGGATGAAGCATGAGCCATGATCAATAAAAGCAAGGAAATTAAAGGGACATGAAAGCCAACCAATGGTAAGTATTGGTAAGCAAACCTTTTGTTGGTACCATTATTAAAAAAAATTAAGCAAACTTTCTTGCATAACACTTTTTGCCCCTATTTATTAAAAAGAATACAAGATTTGGCTATTTTTTGGCCATTTTATCAGTTCCCTCTATCAAAATCTACATACCGCAGGTACCTTTAGAGTCTCCAAGATATTGGGGGGAAAATACACAAATTATGGTGTGAATACCTACTGTGAAAAAAAAATATGAAGGTTTAAGTGCGAAGTACCCCAAATATCACAAAAACAAAAAGGCTCAACAGAAGGGGTGGAAAAGCCTCAGCAGTTATAGGGTTAGAGAAATATGAAACTGTGAGAACACCCGCCCCCTCCACCACTTTGAACGACTGGCCTTTCACTGCAAACCTTTCCACCCTCTATAAATGCATGTCTAGCCCAGAAAACGCTCGGCGCTCCAAGACCTTTTGCAATGAGCAACACAGAGCCTGAAAACCCTCGAGGCCTTCGTTCAGCAGAGCCTGACCTTGTTAGGGACAGAAAGCAAAATCTCTGCATCATAAGAAGGCACTGGCAAACTTCCGGGTGGTTATAATTAGGAACATAAGATGCCCAGGACACGCTGCCTTTCACAAACAAAAAAAAGACCATTCAAATCCAGAGCTTGAAAGATTACTGGATTTAGAAGGCCAGGCAGCACTTAGCGACATGGAGGTAGAAGGCTGCGTCCTCACTGCAATCCTGACCTCTACGGAGCCAAGGCCGAGCATGCAGAGGCTGCGTCGCCACCTTTTCAAGAGTGAATAAAACTTTATAAATTCACTCTAGCAAGGGCTAATCAAGCAAAAAAGTGTTATTTAAATTAGAGTGGCCACCACTCTTTTCTTAGTATAACAATGCTTTCACAGACACAGATTTTCAGGTTTTAGGCAGCATAATCGACAATTAGTCCTCAGCCACACTATTTGGGGGCTTTGCCCTTTCAAGTAGTTTTTGGCTAAGGTACATCTGTGTGAAATGCGTGACTTAATGATAAACAAGCACTGGCAAATGTAATAAGTTTTAAATGGCCTAATTATTGGCTTTGACAATGCTCGTGGGCACCAGCATGCAAACATGTGCATTAAGACACACACACACACACACACACACACACACACTGTTTACAATCTTGAAATAGGTTTATTGTTAAAGAAAACCCATTGCAAGACAGCTTCCAGAATGCGCTGAAGCCCCTTGACACATGCTTCATGAAGCATGCACACTCGGGCAACTCGTGTGAATGTCACGACTCATTTTAACTTATTAATTATTAAAATGTTAAAAAATAAAACAAACATGCGTCTGGACCTCAGAAAGAATGTATGGAGTCTGACAGCTGTCAGGCGCTTGTAAATAAATACATTTAAAAAATGAAAGTACGAGCAGCGAGGTGGGGACTAGGACGGACAACAGGGTGGAAACCACTGGGAAGTACAGGGTCGTGTAAAGAGACACGTGGGCAGGTGGAACTGGAGGCTCCAAAGAGGAGGCGGGAAAGAGAACAAGGGGCAAGTGCACTCCCACGGCGTGCTTCAAGCCCAGTTAAAAGAGTACCTCAGGCATGCAGGGGAGGAGGCACAACTCATCTAGTCAGAACACTGGGAAACCGAAATGCTCTTGTCTGGGACAGAAGGAAAGACGATGAGTGCACGGGGCCACCCCAATCAGTGGGGCCCCGCTTATGGCGGAGGTGCCGGACCGGACGTTGAGGGGTGAGTCGGGGAGCGACAGGCTCCCCGGCCCCCCACCCATCAAGAAAAACACAGCCAATTGGCTGGGAAGGGGCCCGCAGCCCCGGAAACACTGTTTGGCGGCCCCGGAAGCGCTCTTTGCACGATGTGGGCCTGTGCCGGGGTGAGATCATGCCTGGGAATATAACTGGGTACCTTCTTATAACAAAATTGGGTGACAAGCTAATTGGACCCTCCAAGGGGTGCTGGCTGGGAAGTGTGGACGACACACAGGGGCGGGGGGTTTGCGAGCGGTCGCTGGCATCTGGCCCCTAGGGCCAACCACCCACGCATGCACAGAAGGTCTGACGCGAGCACTGGCCCTGGGGGGTAGGGGAGTCTCAGGGTGGCAGGGGCGCCCGAGGTAGGTATCCTAGCAGGCAACCGGGCCGCCTCCACAGCAATCCAGTCTGGAAGGTATGAGAACACCCTGATGGAGATCCTATCCCTGGGATTTGTAGCGTAAGGAGGGGTAGGGTTTGGGGTATGCGAAAACAGTTGTCATCTCATTCACCGCCACCAACATTGGGTACGCAGGAACTAATGGTTTTAGTCACTGACAGGAATTTGGATGTATTAGAGTACTCTGTTAAGGCTAGGCATCCATTGAACTCTGTAAATACTTTGTGAACAGGATTGTGGTTACTGCGTATAATTTGTTGATTATGATTAACAATATTTTGTCAATAAAATACAGCCGGGGTTTACAACCCCTAATCCCAAAGTGAAGTGCATCTAAGGTTTTAAATTCAAGCTCAAATGGGGGGGGGGGGGGGAGTGGTGTTGAGTGGTAGGAGGCCTTGGCGATACCCGGCCATATCCAAAGCAGGCAACTGAGGGAGACAACAAAGCCATCAATCATGAGGAAGATGCTAACCACCCAAAGCAAATGCTATTATCTAGATGAAACCTAAAAATGGATCTGCAGAAGATAAACTTCACAGACAAACGTATTTTTCTACGACACTTAATTATGTACAAAATATTTCTGCACAGAGAAATGTAGACATTTTCCCACACAAAATGACACAAGTATGCAAGCAGCATGAAGCACACACCGCAGTTTTTTTTTGCTGGATTTTATTATATGGAATATTTAGCTTGGTTCAAGTAGAAAAAAATTGCATACTGGAAGGAAAACTGGGAAGCCAAGGGCCGGAAAGGCCCCTTCATTGCACCAGACATTTACCCGGTGAGGTGGGGCCAGTTTTGAAAAACATGGGGCAGCTCGGGGCGCCTCTTTCACTTTCCCCAGTTCCCTAAGGTTAATTGCAATGGGCATGGACGGGCTTCAAGAGAGAAGGATGAGAGGAAGGGAGTCGGAAGGTAGAGGGAAAGCAATCAAAAGGGAATAAAAGAGTGAAGAATGAATGGATGGAAAGAGAGCGGGTGGGGTGAGGGGATTAAAGGAGTGGAGCTGGTTTAAGGCTGCTTCATACATGCCAATATACCCGATTCAGGTGGGAGACTCCCCATTTCTGAAGCCAAAACATTGCTTTATTTTGTCTGTCTCCTGCCTAAATTTGTCTCTGCTTCAACAGAAGTCAATGGGAGAAATACATACTCCCGCTTATTTTGTTAAAATCTCCCACTTTCTTCTTCAAAAATGTTGGCACGTATGCCCAGTTCTTTTAGTTTCACAGCCAAACCCGCGAGGAAACCTCTTGCATTATGAATGCAAAAATCCTAAAGCTCAAGGTGGATTGAAACAAAAGATTGCACTGCCTGCCTAAAACGTGGGTTAACCTAATCTTGTAAACCTAAGGGTCAGTTATTTCAGTGTGTTTGTCCACCGACACGGTACTCAGGAAGGTGATTCTCAGAGTACAGATCAACTGAACTGTTTGTCACTACAGCGAGGGCACGTGGTTAACAGGACACTCCGAACAAGCATTTACAATACAACGGGTCTCGCATTTGCTCATTTTAGAGCTGATCGCGTTGTAAACTCCTAACCCGACTTTTCACCTGGCAAAAGTGCATTTATGTACGTAAAACGAAAAAGTGCAATTAATTGTGTAAAGTGCTCGACTTCTGCCAAGCGAGATCACGCTCGTAAATTAGAGAAAAAGAAGTCCATGAGCCCGATGGAAAACAGCAAGCCTCGCATGTTTTCTGTACTTGGTCGCTGCGCTCGAGGAGGGCTAGCCACCGGAAAAGGCATGACGTATGCTTGCCTTCGACTAATGAAAGCAAGCAGATTTTATTAGGCAAGCCCACGAACCAATAAAAAACACTGACGTGAAGTTGACAGGGCTCCGAGCCCTTTTCTAAATACAAAAGCGTCTCGCTGCGATACGCATGCGCGAGCGCATGCAACGCAGGCTCGACCCTAATAAAAACAAAACGAATAACCGAGGGTTGCCTATTACCTAGCCATGCTTTGATCAACACAAACAGCGCCCACCGTTCTTCGTTACTCAGAGTGCTTTCAAGTACACACCCTGATTACCTAAGCACTAGTCAAACTTGTCTTATCCTCGAAATAAAGATCACGCTTAAACCTAATCCGACTAACTAGGAGCTTTAGCAAGCACAAAAGTCACAGAGGCCTGACACTCATTGCATAAACGGGCTGCAATGCCCTGTCCGACATCAATTACTGATCTCTTTAAATCTGCCAAAAATGTATGCACTTCTATAAAATGAAACTATGTTAATGATAAGGGGCTGCAAATAAAAAGCAAACCCTTTATACGGGTACTGTATAAAACATAAAAACTGCATGCCTCACAACACTGATAAGTATAGCTCAAGCCACAATGCCAAAGCGGAGTTGCACTACATCTGGAAGGTATGACACTAAGAATAGATGGTCTGTGGGTAGGCCAGGCCAATAGAGTTATGCAGCAGGACTGTACCAACCTAAGCTGCAGGGTTGTCTACTAAATTATGCAGGGAAGCAAATTATTCGGCATAATGCGGCACATTTTGTGATAGCATTACTCCTTAATTTCGTCATTTTTAGGTTGAGCATAGCAGCGTGCAAGCGCTGCTTTTCTGACATTTTGGTATGAGTCTGGGCTTTTAACCATGCCCACCGCACGCCCATCACTATCACTCGTTCATGGTCTGGCCCTTCAAAAGTTCTTTATTTTCGTTGGTAAATGCTTTATGTTTGCCCCTCCTTAGGGTGATTTAGTTACCGCCTTGAACATCGCCCCTGTTACATGGCTAATTGCACTTTTGCTGATACGTTTGACTGCGAGCGAACTTCTTTTCCTTTTGTGTGCTGCTATACGCTGATGCCGTGGCGCTTTAAATAGGCTCACTTATGTGAAACTGTGCTACTTTTCATTTTCAATTTATGTGGCAAGAAAAGTCCAGTTAGGAGTTTACAACGCTAATAGCGCTAACTCGAGCAAATGTGAGACCCGTTGCATTGCAAATGTTTGTTACACATGGGAACATTGCCTGGCAAATAATATCACCTTATCAGTAGCAGTTGCAGTAAGCAACTGCAAGGTGGCTGGTCAACCTTTGGGAATGACCATTTACTGCCCAGAAACACCTCTCTCCATGTTTTTAGGAACCTTTGATCTGTTTTAGCTAGAATTAAAACTGTTTTAGTTACAATCAGGAAATTATGCAGCAGATGATGGATTTTGTGGGAAATACTTAATTATGCGGAACATTCCTTAGCTCCAGAATCGCATTATTCCAGTTGCCTTGGGTCTATCCAGTTCACCCTACCCACTCACATTCCTTCCAAGCAACTCGGATGGATGACGCCCTGAAGAGCTGGGGAAGGCGAAAAGGGGTCAGCATTGTGTCTGCTCTTTAAGTTGGGCTTTTTAATGAAGAGTGAAAACGCCATTTGGTGAGGGAGAGGGTGGCCTACTACATTAACATAAATAAATACGTAAATAACTGTAGTGCAAGAAAGGAAGGCAACTGGGCAATGGAAGAGCAGTGAATTCTGGTAGGAGAAAAAGAATTACCAATTACTCCAAAACATTCATTTGAATTAAAGATGAAACGAAAAAAACAACTACTGGTGATCCCCATAGGTCTGGCCTATAACTGAAAGTGCCTGTTGAGTCACTGATGACTTTAGGCACACACTAAGTCACCATACATATACTCTGCCCCTCAAATTCGCACTTCGACATCTATTTATCCATCCACTGAATTTCTGGCATTCACCCACCTAGCCATGCGCAGTAAAAACAGAAACACAAACTCAATTATTATCATTGTATTATGGACGATAACAAATATACAAGTAGAAAAAAGAAAACATGCCACCTCCAAAGATTGGAAGACATATTTGCAATACAAAAATAATATTAAACACTGCACTGCGCTGGTTTCTTCCAATTACATTGTACATAGTGTTTTAAACTGCTGAGACAGCTGTTGCTTTTAAAAGCAAAGTGTTGCCTATCCTGGAGAGGCAAAAATGATACACCATGCAAAATAAGATTCCAAGATGGCCATACAGTACAAATTACACTGAAAGGTCATACTTGAGCTTTCTAGTGCATCATTGTTGTACTGATCCAAGGTGGTCAACATAATGTCTCTAAGTATGGTGACCATCTGAGTACGGTATACAATGATACAAATTAGAAAATACTATTCCAGGATAGCCACCTAGTTTACAAATGGTACCCACACAGGATGCAGCACACTGAAGAATAATTAAGCAGCAACCAAACACCCCAGAAGGGCTATATGTGGGTCTAACAGAAAGTGGGTCTAACAGAAAAAGGGACTAAAAGGTAAGAAATTAAATATATGAAAAAAATGGAAGACTAAAGGGGTGACCACCAGCCGGCACACTTTTTCTCAGGCAGATGTGCATGTGAACAATCAAAATGCAGTTACACAAGTCAATAGAGTGAATGGCAGAAATTGTCTCACCAATTGCCCCATACAGAATGCTTTCACTGGGGAAAACACAATGGGTTATTCTACTGGCCGTTGCTGGAAGGTAAGTTATAGTTAGCACTTACTTTCCAGAAGAAAAGCATTTATAGGTTACAGTCTACCAGACAGTGCACCTGTCTGGTTTTCTAATGATATCCGGGACTTTCAGAAAGTTGACCTAGGGACATACTCCACTCATTTATTACCATTGGCTTTGTGGTTTATAACTCACACTTTCTGGCTATCCATTTGCTGGCTTTATTTGCTTTAGGCTCTCCATA
This sequence comes from Pleurodeles waltl, assembly GCF_031143425.1. Classification (NCBI taxonomy): domain Eukaryota; kingdom Metazoa; phylum Chordata; class Amphibia; order Caudata; family Salamandridae; genus Pleurodeles; species Pleurodeles waltl. The sequence continues at coordinate 196,125,070 of NC_090442.1, forward strand.
TTCAGTTTGTCCCTCCCATTGCCTAAACCGTGTTTTCTGTATTCTGCCACAAACTTGCTTACTGTTAATAGGCCTTTAAATCTTGTTCTTATCTAGTCACATTTGGTGTGCATCCAAAGACGGAGAACAAATGTCAGGTAACTTTCTCCAAGGGTGCTTATTTACGCTACTTTTTTTTCCAACTTCAAAGTGAATGGAATTATGTGACAATCTTGCTGGATACTGGGAGTAGGAAAGAGTGTTTTGTTCTAGCAAACAACATTTAAATGAACTGCATATTTCATAATTTACAAGAATAATGAACGCACAAATGAAGCACATTTTTTGTTATTTCTGAAGTGTGTTGGAAACAAATACTTTAATATGATGAAAAAGAATCATTAAATTAGGTGATGGAATTTCCACACTTTTTTGTCTGTGCACTTTATAGTTTTATTAGTGAAACTGTATGTCTGTACAAATGTAATGGTCATTTCAATTGAAAATGTGTTGTCTAATGGTAGTGTGCTACCACACCATGAATATTCCACTCTACGTTACTTCACTCTACTCTGCACCACTCCTCTTTACACCACTCCACTCTGCACCACTCCACATTACGCCACTTCACACTATGCCTCTCTACTCTACCCTGGGCCACTCTACGCCAAAACACTTGTCACTCTACACCACACCAATCTACTCTGCACAACTCTACTGTACGCCACCACACTCTCTGCCAATACACACGATGCCAATGCAATTTACTGTGTCACTCAACTCTATGCACTCTACGCCAATCCTGCACTTTATGCCAGTCCACTGTATGCCATTCTAATCCACTCTGCACCACTGCATGCTACACCACTTTACTCTATGCCATTACACTCTATGCAACTCTAAGAAACTACACTCTACCCTGCACCACTTCACTCTACTCTAAAACAATCTACTCTACATCACTGCACCACTTTACTCTACCCTTTCCCATTCCACTCTAAGACACTCCACGTCACTCTCCTCTATGCCATTAAGTTGTAGCCATGCTGAACAGAAGTCACGCTGGTTAACAACATGGCTAAAAACAATGGCAAAGCCAATATCTTTTTCATAGGCGAGATATATTGGCTTTGCCAATGCTTGTTTGTTTTGCCAATAACTTTGGTGCCGTTTGACGAATCTTCATGAAATTTTCAAAACTAGTTTGTCACTCACTTCAGCTACTACCTTGAGAGTTTCAAGATGATCCGCCAAGCAAGGGTAGAGGAAAACAAGCATTTGCAATGAAACGGGTCTCAAATTAGGTCAAGTTAGAGCTACTAGCCCTGTAAACTCCTAACCAGACTTTTCTAGCCACATTAAATGGAAAAAAAACGAACGCGATTGTGCTGCAAAATAAAGAGAAAAAGTAGTCTGCAAACCTAACGGAAAACATGGAGCCTCGTATTTTTCCAGTAGTTCACAGGTATTCTCGAGGAGGGCTGAACACCGGAAAAGGCATGACGTATGCATGCCTTTCATAAATGAAAACAAGCGGATCTTAAAAGGCAAGCCCACGAACTAATGAAAGTGACTGACGTACCATGGGCGTGGTTAAAATCCCCCTAAAGAGAGATTAGAAGAGGGAAGGAGCGCTTTGCGCTCGCCCCTAAAGAGGCAGGGCAAAACACTTTTCCCTACGCTATTTCCCAGAGGGAATTTAGACACGACTACAGACTTACACCAAATTTGGCAGAAAGCTAGATATTGGTCCAAAAAGAACCTGTTTAAAAAAAAATTAAAGTGGTAAATCAGTGTAGTAGTTTTGGAGCTATTAAAGAAAATAGTCTCACAGTATCTAGTATACTTGCATTGATTTGTATCTCCCTTTGTCTCTGCAACCTTTAAAGTCCTCCGGGTATTGACTGCTGCTGCCATAAATTAATCTGCAAGCAAATGTGGTCAAAGACGGCGCCCTTTTAACTGCTGGTGCTGGCGTGTGGGGGTAAGTATACTAGATACTGAAAGACTACTGAGAGCCTGGATGAGCATAGACTCCTATTTTGCCCCTCTGGAAATACTCCGTAACTTACAACATTGGGAATTCTCACTGAAGGGAAATGGAGAGTATTTCCCTGACAATAATACCTCCGGATCGTTGCGGCTCTAGATGAAAGATAAAGGGGCACAGGAGTTTTAATTGGCAATGTATATTTATGTTTTCAAACTGCGAGTCAATAAGGACTACTATTTCCATAACACCCCTATATGGATGACGGGAGGGATATAATTATAGAGACATTAAACAACTGTTCCACTTTGAAAAAGACTTGCTAGTCTAAACGTGTCAGTGATTATGAGCAGATTGTGAAAATAATTGATCATCAAATCAGAGACTCTAAACACCTGGGAGTGTGTGGCATTTAGTGCTGTAGATTCACATGCTACCCTTACTTACCCCATCTAGTGTTGGGTCTGGAAGGTTGCAAGTTGTTTTTGTTCTAAATGTCTTTTGAGTCACAAGGTAGAATGGCTCCTCTTGCTGGCAATGCACATGGTTTTCAACTCCATCATCAGATAGTTTTTCTGCTGACAGTTGAGAATAGAGTGTAGTGTAAAGCTAAGCAAAAGAAATGACCATGTGTGCAAATATATATTAAGAGACTGTAACAACCACAGGTGTCCAGAGAGGCAGGTGGGCACATGCGAATCTACAACACTACCTGCCACAAACAGATTCTTACTGGCTAAGTAACATTTTCAGTTTGATGGCACGTGTGGCTGTAGATACACATGCTCTGCATAGACTGTAAAGCAGAGCCTCCAGAGAAGCGGTGGCTAACCTTTGGGTGTTACAGTACTTTGAAAAAGAGTACGTAGCACTGCCTGGCCTACATTGGCTTGCTGGCGCACTAGAACATCCACGCAATAGTGTTCAGTTAAAGTGTGTGGTGTTGACCATGTAGCTGCCTTACAAATGTCAGCTATGGGTATGTTACCTAGAAATGTCACAGATGTACCTTTTCTGCGCATTGAGTGTGCCCTAGTGGTAACAGGTGACCTTTTGGCTTTTGCATAACAAGTTTGGAAACACTTAACAATCCATTTTGCTATACTGGATTTAGTAAAAGGGCTACCTTTATGAGGTTGAGAAAAAGAAACAAAAAGTTGTTTTGTCTTCCTATAGGTTTTATTTCTATCAATATAGAAAATAAGTGTTATTTTCACATCTTAAGTGTGGAGGGCTCTTTCAGCCACCGAATAAGGTTGTGGGAAAAAAAACTGGCAACTCAATAGTTTTGTTGAGATGAAATTGAGATACTACTTTTGGTAGATATTTTGGGTTGGTGCAAAGAACCACTTTATCTGTATGTATTTGGGAAAAAATGTCTTGCAAGGTTAATGCCTGGAGCTCACTTACACGTCCTAGGGAAGTGATTGCAACTAAAAAAGGCCACCTTCCACGACAGAAATTTCTAAGGGCATGAATGTAGTGGCTCAAAAGGTGGTCCAAAAAGTCTAGTGAGTACCACATTAAGGTTCCAAGAAGGCACTGGAGGTAATCTTGGTGGCATCACCCTTTTAAGCACTTCCATAAATGCCTTTACGACAGGGATTTTGAAAAGGGATTCGTATGTTCTGAACATAAGCAGCATTTGCTGCTAAACGTAACCTTATAAAAGTATATGCCAGGTTTGCTTTTTGCAAATATAGATGATACACAATAATGTTCTGTACCAACACTTGGAAAGGGTTCTAGCTTTTAGAAATGCTATAGTGAACAAAGCGTTTCCACTTTGCTACATTAACATGCTCTAGTGGTAAATCTCCGTGCTTTTTTAAGAATGTCTATACATTCTTGAGGTAGAGTTAAATACTCAAATTCTAGGACTTCAGGAGCCAAATTGCAAGATTCAGCTCTTTGGGATTTGGGAGCCTTATCTGACCTTGGCTCTGAGTGAGAAGGTCCGGGTTGAGGCGAACCTCCTCGTATAGCGCTACAAATAGTTCCAGCAAGGAAGTTAATCATGGTTGTCTTGACTATGTGAATGTCACTAGAATTAGTGCGAGAGAATTTTGCTTGAGTTTCCAAACCACATACAGAAGGATAGGTAGAAAAGCATAGGCAAATATTCCTGGCCAGTTCTTACATAGGGGGTGGGGGGGGGGGAGAGAAAAGAGAGAGAGAGAGAAAAGATATATATATATATATATATATATATATATATATATATATATATGTGTGTGTGTGTGTGTGTGTGTGTGTGTATATATGTATATATATATATATATCCCTTAGACCCTGTATTGTGAGGTCTTGGAGATGAGCACCCCATCCCGTCTGAGAAACATCTATTGTCAGAATGACTTGTGGAACAGGGACCAGAAATGGCTGCCCTTTCAAAAGGTCGGTTTTGTTCCACCACTGCAGAGCGAAAGGTCAGTTGTCTACCAATACTAGACCCTTTAAGTGACTCTGTGCCTGAGACCATTGGTGTGATAGACATTCTTTCACCAGGAGCATGTGAAGACGTGAATATGGCACTATCACAATGCAAGAAGCCATCAATCCCAGAAATTTCATGATGAATTTCACTGTGGTTGTTTGATTGGGGCGGAGCTGAAAAGGTTGTGCTTCAAAGTTCTGTACTCTTTGTGCATTTGGGTAAGCTATGCCTAGCTGTGTATTGATAATGGCCCTAAGGTAACACTGTGCCTGAAGTGGGGTGAGATGCCACTTTTGAGAATTGATTAATAACCCTAACCGGTGAAGCAAGTCTATTGTGGTTTAAATATGGCTGAGACATTGATTGAGAGAGCTGGCTTCGACAAGCCAGTTGTCTAGGTATGGGTACACATGAATCTTCTGTCTGCAGAGATGAGCTGCTACCACCGCTGGACATTTTGTGAATACTCTTGGTGCTAGGTGACCCTGAATGTAAGCACTTTGAATTGACAGTGCTGCCCTTCTATGACAAATCTGAGATATTTGCGATGAGGTGGGTGAATAGGAATATGTAAATAGGCATCTTTTAGATCTAGTGATGATAGAAAGTCGCCCTGTTGTAGCAAGGGTAACACATCTGGAAGTGTAACCATATGAAAATGTTCTGATAGGATGTAATAGTTTAAGGGTCTGAGATCCAGAATGGGTCTCAGTGAGCCATTTTTCTTGGGGATGAAAAAGTAAAGGGTATACACCCCGGTTTCTTGATGCTGAATAGGAACTGGTTCTATTGCTCCCTTTGCAAACAGAGATTGAACTTCCTGTGTGAGGAGAGTGATGTGAACCTGTGAGAGTTTGTGAGTGCGAGGTGGGATATTTGGAGGCACAGCTCCAGACAATAACCATGTTGGATAATATCCAACATCCATTGATCTGTAGTGATTTGTTGCCATTTCTGGAGAAAGAACTGAAGGCGCCTGCCTACAGGTGTCTGGCATTCAGAGGGTAGCCTGAGTGAGTCACTGTTTAGACACAGTGGCAGAGGCTTGAGAGGAGGTTGTTTTAACTCTGCATCTGTAATTATCTCCTCCATAGGATCCTTTGTATAATCCCCTGTGTGAGGCTGTATGTGTCTGACTCTTACTGTAGGATGAGGATGTTACAGCTGACGAAGGTGTAGAGGATGGCTTGTATTGCAGCCTGCAAAAAGTATCACAAGACATGGGAAGCTGAAGGGATCCCATGGATTTCACCACCTTGTCCTCCTTCATTTTCTCTAAGGCCAAGCCAAATCTAAGGCACAGCATATAGAGCTATTAGGAATGAGCTGTCCTTCATTAACAATTTCTGCCCCCCTTTTCCTTTGGAGGCATTGGAGCAACTGTTTCATCTTGTCTCAGTGGGCTCTACTGTACCTTGCTAGAAGTCCCTGTGTGTTGGCGATACGCCAGTGATTTTCTGCTTGAGCATTAACACGCTTGCCTGAGGCGTCAGTGAGTTTAGTCTCCTTATTAGGAGGTGGGGCAGCTTGGGAGTTAGCTATCTTCCTATGGTTAGTCACTGCTAAAGAGTCTGCTGGAATCTGACTCCCGATGTAGTTAGGGTTGTAGGCCTTGTATTTCTTCTCCACTCTAGGAGTAATAACCTGAGCTCCAGCTGTGTCTTGAAATATGTTGTCTGCATGCCTTAACATTCTCTTAAGCATAGGGAGATACTGAGTTGTCCTGTGTGAGGCACTTAGTGTTTCAAAGAGGAAATCATCCTCTATAGGATCCTTATCTATTTCAGTGTGTAAGTGCTCCATACCATCTCCTGTGTCTTGTGTATCATGGAGGAAATGAGGTAAGCCTTGTGGTGAAATGTCCAGGGGGTCACCATGAGAATGCTACGGAGACGGATAATGTTGTCGTGGTAGGAGTGATTGGTAGAGGAGATGTAGGGAAAGGTGGCTGAGCCTCTTCTATGTCCTTATCCATTCTCCTTTATTTGACTGGATGTGTGGATTGTTCTAAAGCCTCCTCAAAAGTAAGTTGTCGCTTGGAAGGGGTGGAGATAACAGGCTTCACAACACACTCCCCGTTTGTGGCTGGATGTGAAGTTGCGACTGTTTGACTTGGAGCTAGTGTTTCATTTTATGTAGAGTTGACTCTGGTGGTGATGTTCTGGAATCAATTTTCTTTAGTGCCGAACTAGGTTTAATTTTCAGTGTTGAAGTTGTGGGAGCAGAGGCAGGCAGTCTTTTCGTTGCCATAAGAGTTGGTGCTGAATGGAAGGTGGAAGGTTTCGGCACGCGAACCAATGGTGTTCAGCTCATGGTGGGAGCAGATGCTTTCGGCTTAGGTTTCAGTGTCGAGCCAGATGGTGGGACATTCAAATAAGTCTTTCGATGCCTGCCATAGCCAGAATGCTGTGGCGGCTCGATAGCCTTTGCTTCCGAAGTGGCGAGTTTTTTGGAAGGAGCAGGGGTGATTTACTCACGATTTGTTGATCCAGAGGATCTCCTGCATTTCCAGGGTCACTTTGGACTCAGAGTCCTGGATGGAAGATGCTTCCTTCTCGGCAGCTGAGGCATCCTGGATCTCCTGCTCTGTGTCTGACATGGTTTCCTGGATAACGGAAATGTCAGGCGTCTCCTCCATCTCCTGCCTCCGCATTTCTTGGCAACAAGCTCTTCAGGTCGAAGAAGACTGCGCAACAGAAGGATTGACAGGCCTCAAAATCTTCTTCCTTTTGCTCCGGCGACAAACAGAGGTTGCAGAACTGATGTTGGTCGGTCCGAGGGAATTTTTAATGACTCTTCGGACAGAAACGAAAAGGTGCCCGTTCCATCAATCTTTCATTCTTTGAGGAATAGGATAGAGAAAATGGCTGCCCCAAGAGCCTCAATCGAAAGAGTTTAAACAGAACAAAGGTTTCTTTAATCCTGAACGCAAAGGGACAAAGAAAACATGATCGGAATAAATACGGAAGGGGTTGGAAAGGGTTTCCCGAAGGGAAGAGACTTATTATCGTCTTGAACCGGAGCTCCAAGGAAACACGACTGGACCCAGCAGCAGAAGAAAACAATCTGAAGATGGAGTTGAGAACCATGCGATGAAATTCTCAACCATGGAGTTGAGAATTTCATTGCCAGGATTTATCTTAGGCAGTAACCAACACAAAAACCCTTTCTTACTAGGTTTTTCAGTGTGATTTCATGCAGCATAATACAAGTCTACAGTTGTCAACACAGTTTACTAACAATGCAACGTTAAATGTCATTTGGCTTTAATGAAGACATTTCACAATAATTAAGTCAGGTCTGCTACCTCGGTCATAAATGTTCATAATAAACAAATCAGACATATGACATCTCAGCAATGGTGACTCAACATTTTGAACCCAGGCAGAACCTTGGCCTACATCATATAGCATGTGTATAGATTCTCCAAATTTTGTGAGAAGTGATGGCGATGCCTTACTGGTCAAAATAATTTCATTATGGTCGAGAGTGCAAGCACAGACAAACGAAAGGTTCCCTGAAAACTGTAAATGATATTGGAGCGGGACATTGAGAACTAAAGGAAACAAGCATTTGCAATACAATGGGTCTCGTGTTTGCTCGAGTTACAGCTATTAGCAATGTAAACTCCTAACTGGACTTTTCTTGCCACATAAATAGAAAATGAAAAGTAAAACAGTTGATATAAGCGAGCCAATTTGAAGCGCCACGGCCGCCATGAGCATGAGCGCAAAGGAGAGACACAAAAGGAAAAAAGTTTACTTGCAGTCGAATGTATTGGCAAACGTTCAATTATGCATGTAATAAATGATATACAGATAATATACTGACAGAATACCCTCCGTACCTAGATCATTAAAACATGTAACACTCATATATGCCAAACATACCATTCATACCACACATATTTCATAAAAATATGCAATGTCCAAGAGCTACATTTGGATCTGAAGACGAATAAACAGAACAATTTCAACTGATATCAAGGAAAATACAACAGATTTGAAATTGTCATGAAACTTAACAGGGATTATTAGGCCTATTTCTCACCAATGAACGCTGTTCCCAACACTATACAAATCGCACAATGTATTTGAAAACAAATGATACAGTACATGGAAATCACCTGTTGCATTTTTAATCCCCACTGTTGCAGTCCAGACCGGAGAGGCTGTTGTGCATGTGTAGACGTGCATTTTGGTGCAGAGTGACCAGACGACCACGCTCCATCCTCAAGGCACATATAGATAAACTAGCAGGTTTCTGACATTCACCTCAGCTTAGTCACAGAGATTATTTTCAAACCTGTTGCAAAGATATATGTATGTATAACAGTCTCAAGATATAATACTGGTACGACAGGACTACGTAGGTAGTAAATACATTTACTGAGATCAGATGTTGCTAGTCTAAATCATCATAAATGTATCACAGGTTTAATATTCCTGCTGCAGAGCACTGCGTGTAACCTGCAAGCCAAGATTTCTCAGTGTGCTGAACAGGTACTAACGTAATCTGCGGGCCACAAGTATACATTGTATGCCTTTCAGGTTTTAATCCAACCTTTAATTCAATTGACTGCATTGCACTGCGTGTCAATGATCGTTGTTAGTATCATTATATACATCAACATAACACCTACAATAATTTACATTTGGCTGTCTTAAAAGGGATCAAACATATCTTGCTGACATTTACTGCTTTACGATCATCACACACTGCATTTTTATAGCACTGTAATATGAAGCTCTTTGTTTTAACTCTGTTATGGGAGTCTACAACTTGCTCCACACTAGAAGGCAATGTAGACATAAAGGGAGGTAAGGTTTTTGATTGCTCCTCCATGTGGAGCAAGGTATGCTTGATTAAGGGTCTAGGGATGGGGAAGGAAGGAAAGAAATGTTAGCCTGAAAACCTTCAGTGTTGTTTCATACAGCAGCTCAGGTCAGACAGAAATGTCTGTAGATGCTGATGTGAGACATGAACCAATGGGTGTCCATTTCACCTACTTATATCCTCAGTTCACCAGCAACACTGGTGACAAAGCATAACACCGGTAGCCAGTGTTGCAAGTACTGCCATGAAAGAGCTGCCACAGCACTTGACATAATTTTTCCCAATTAACCGATCAAGCCTATAGCATTAGCATCACTGACTTGCTGCTATAACCAACTAAGGCCTGTGTACTGGGATGTTGGAAATTGGGAGAGTGGTTGAGGGATGAAACCTGACTCAAGCAGCAGCCACAATTTAACCTGTGCTTAAAACTCCGATAGTTTGGCAAAAAGCAGCCAGGCTTAACTTGGAGGAAATGTGCAAAGTATTTATGCAGCAAACCAAATAGTAATACTTTTGGAAACACAACTCAAAAAATCCCACACCACTTTCGACAAATAGAGTAACTCATAATAAATTATTTGAGTTTAAAACAACAAAAATCCAATCAGTAGAACCAGAGATATGCAACTTCAAAGTTTTCAGTAAAAATAGTGCCTAAAAGCACAAACGGCCAACTGTGGTTTTCTGTTCACGTCAGACCGGGACAAAGTCACAAGTTCAGGCCAACTGCAAAGGAGCACGGGCCGGCTACAGGGACCCACCCAGTCAGGCCCAACGAACAAAGTACCTTAAGTCTGATACACGGACTGCGAGGTGTTGGTTTGTGAGGCTTCGTGTCATCCGGCACCAGTTATGATGAAGCTTTATGTCAAGGTTTTGTGGTGCTCTGTCGCAGTTCTGATGGAGCAGGCAGCTTTGGGCCGAGACTGTCACTCAGCATCTATTTCTATGAGGCTGACAGCTGTGCAGCAAGTGGCTTTGCGTTGGCTCTAATGGGGACCACAGCTGGGCTGGCAAAACATCTTCAGGCCCACTTCCATAGGGTCCAGGAGTGGGGTGGCACCACTTGGAGGGGGAGGTCTCACAGCAGGCAGAGTCCAAGTGCTGGGTTCAAGATTGTTGGCGTCTGTTCTGTCCCTGAGGCTCTGATCACAAGACCAGCCAACCGGCCCTTGGAGTCACCCTGATGTTTCTGGGTTCAAGATGCAGGTCCAGCAATTTACAGTGCAAGAGAGTAGCAGTACTGAAGAGTTGGGTGAGAGGGTCCCTAATTTATACCTGGTGCCCACTCTGAAGTAGGATTAGGTTCTGAAGATTTCCATCCCAGAGGTGCTTGGAAATTCCTTTCTTCCTGCCCTGGCCTCAGATTGTCTGGGGTCACAATAAACTAGTGTCAAACCCTTTATGAGTGTTCTCAGGTAGAGCCTTTGTGATGTGCAAGTGTGGTCGGTGACAGCTCCTCCCTTTCATCAAGTCAGAGATGACCCATCCTGCCAACACGTATGCTCCTTTGTCCTATTGACTGGGAGCAATATACAAAGACCAACTGCCGGCTACACCTAGCCATGTGACCCAGAAAACAGGCTGCAGACATCAAATGGTTAGGACAAGAAAATGTCAACTTTCTGAAAGTGGCAATTTCAGAATTGTAACCAAAAATTCAACTTTACCATTAAAGAAGGCTTTAAATTACTATTTTTTAGACACTAAACTCAACATTCCTACCTGATCCCAATTGACCATCACTTATTAAGAGTAATATGTTGACCAATGTTATCCTATGAGTGAGGTAGGCCTTGCAGGAGTGAAAAATGAATTTAAGAGTAGTCACTACCTGGACATGTAAAACTTAAAAAGTATATGTCCAACTTTTTAAATACACTGTACACTGCCATCTGCGCTGCTTACAGCTTACCCCGAGAGTCACTTATATTGATTAAAAAGGAAGGGTTAGGCTTGGCATAAGTTTTATTTTGCCAAACCAAAATGGCAGTTTAAACTGCACACACAGGCTGCAATGGCAACCCTTAGTCATGTTTAAAAGGGAGCTTAAGTGAGTGGCACAATCAGAGCTGCAGGCCAACTAGTGGCATTTAATTTACAGGTCCTGTGAACATATAGTACCACTTTACTAGGGACGTAGAAGTAAATAGTATGTGCCAAATGAGTGTAAGCCAATGTCACCATCTTTAAGGGAGAGGGCACAAGCACTTTAGCACTGGTTAGCAGTAGTGAAGCGCGTGGAGTCCTAAAAAACAACAAAAGGGGGTTCAGAAACAGGAGGATGATGGCAAAACGTTTGGGATGATCCTGCAGAAAGCACCAAGTCCAACAATAAACTGGTAACCATCAAGTATGTATCATACAATTTCAGAAAACAGGATAACCATTCTGTAAAGTGCTTAATAGTGATTACTGCATTGTAAATCTTCAACTCCAAATGTTTCTCTGGTGGAGGGTCTGCTGATTCAGAACCTTTAATCAATGGACTCAACATCTGGGTGTAGTCAAAGTACCCCCTTTCAGTAATGTTTCTTAAAGCTATCAGTTGATCAGATAAGGTCCAGAAAAGCAATGCAGTCAACTCAGACCTAAAGAAAAGTAACTATGGCGATTATTTTGAAATCCCTCATCAAAACTCAGTGGGTAGGAGACATGTATTCTGTTAACAACAACAAAAGTAAAGCAGATTGTAAAAAATACAAGAATCAATCTTTGGATTGAAAACTTGAGATTTCGGGGCCATAATACAGCCAATGTCAAAAATATAATAAAGAATTTTAATACCTGGACGCAGATTAGACACTTTGAAATAGGGTTTTCCCATAACAAGTGTTAAGATAACGCCCAATAAGACATGGAGTGGAGAAACAATTACATTTTCTACAAAGAACACTGGATGTAACTCAGACATGTGAACCTGTCAGTAGTGATCTTGAGTACTTTAACCAAAACAGAACACATACTTTAAAATAACAAGATATTTTAACAAATATTTCCTATTTTCAATACACTAAATATGTACTTATCACAGCAGTAACGCTTGACGCTTTAAAGCTTGACGCTTTAAAGAAGATGTGTGCAATATTTGTAAAGACACTAAGGGGGCTTAAAGTACATCGATTTAATGACCATCTCCCACCAAGATTTTAGTTTTTTGCATACTGAAACAGCACAATAAAAAAAGGGACAAACGTGTGATGGTGAGATATAACACTATGAAGCTTTTTCATGGTGGACCATAACCGTTAATTTTAAAGGCAGCCGAAGACAGCACTAGCAATAACTTGTTTTGGATAATGTGTATATTGTGTCAAACCGCTCTTCAGCCATTTCTGAGTGTTGCAAGTACCAGATGTTACTACTACTCAATTTATGGTACTAGATCTAAAGTCCTGCTGAAGAATGAGCAACTCAGTCCACCTTGGCAGGATTCAAACTTTTATCATCCCCTGTTTCAGGAGTGAATTTTCAACTTACTGAGCCAACTAACTGGTTAAAATAAGACTCATCCACTGAAGGAATCTAGAAGGGACACAAAGTGCTAAAGGGTTTGCAGTAAGAAATGAAATAATTTCATCAAAACCTTTGGACCATCATCTAGGTTGTATTACACTGCGTTCAAACTGTTACCACACATGTAATCACAAGTGAGATTTGAATTTAGTTCATCCCTCACACAACTAAAGCAGATGTGATGATGTTCCTGGGCAGCATGAACAGGAGCAGCACACACTGGTCTGACTGGGTTTACACAGGCTGCCTCTGAAATCATACCACCACAGTATCTAACTGGGATGTCCTGTATTCCAGTGTGCTGCACTACCACTGCATAATGGATCTGGTCAATATGCTTACAACATATGTATATATGTGTTGGTATTTATAGAGGAAAAATATAGCCAAGAAATAAATGAGCACTGTTCACTATTTGAAGGTATTGGAGACAATCTACAAAACTGTGTACACAATACAATTTATACACTGTATTTCACCTTTTTAGGCACAGGGAAATTAAATGATTTGCGCAGAATCACAGGATGTGGCGTCAACTGCCGAGGCTGGGATTCAAACTTGGGTCCTTGGTTCCAAAGTCAGCAGCCCTAGCCACTTACCGACCGGCTCACCTCCAGCATAATGCAAAGACTGGTTTATCAAAGATGGAAAAGACCACAGAGAGAAAAAATAAATGCAATTGTTTTAGCAATGCGCAATCAAACAAAGCACATCCTCTCAATTACTACCAACCCTTTTGAGCACATCATAAAGCTACAGGGCAGGTAGAGTTGTATTACAGAGGCCCAGCATAGTTTACCCTCTACTGGACAAGCAATGTTAGAATTTTAGTGTCTTTTACATAGAAGCATTCAGCAGAAGACCTCTTCAAGTACAGCTCTGGACTGGAAGACCATAAAGTTAACTATGACGTGCTGTTCTAAAACATCCACCATCCCCACAAGCAGAGGATCCATGCCCATGACTATCTTGAGCAGAAGAGTGGCTTCCAAAGTAAAACACTAATAACAATATCCTACAACAAATCAATTATATTTAACCATTGAAGAGATGCCTCTTCTGAAGGAAAAAATAAGTATTTGTTCACAGTACAGACAGAAAGTAAAAATTGAAGTCCTAGTACTTTAAGGTGACACTTTGCCAGAACTTACAGATGAATCACTACCGAAGTTAGCCACAGAGCAATACCAGACTGGCGAGCTATGTTCCTGGAACTGAAAACCAACCAAAACAATTTGAAAAATGTGAATTAAAAAAAACTCCTTGATAGCAGCCAATCGTGGAACAGGAAAAAATAGCCTATCCAATTAGGCCTGTCTCTTCTTTCAGAAAAGCCCAGTTTGCAGAGCTGGAAGAAACCTAAATATACAGCATTGTTTCCTAGCCTTACAGAGGCAGGGATAACCCTTAAAGAATGGCACTTTTGCTGGTTTTCAACTAGAAACCATTCTCTATGTCACATAATAAAACTAATGAGACGTGTATAGAACACAGCACTGGCTTTTATTAAAACACAACGTTCTTCAAAGTACTTCTGTTGGCTGTCGTCTATTTCCTACTCAATGGTATTTGTAAACATAGCAAACGATTTACAAAAGATGGCTCGAGCAACCGTTGCCGCACTTATCACTACAGTGTACACTGTAGTTGCTTAGTTACAAACAATATTGGGGAAGAATGGGTGCAACGAGTATCAGGGACCAGGCACCACAGAAACTCTACTACGTAATAACCTTGCTCATACACACAATGTAAAACATATTACTCAACACTCCAAAGTAAGCCACAAAAGCAATATAACTCCACAGATAGTATGAATCAATGTTCTATGTTTCAAAAGAATGCAGTAGAAGAATCCCATATGTGGTTATTATTCATTTCTTTATTTCTCATAAAAAAATATTTTGTTAGTAGACAGTTGATGCGTTTCGTGCCCCTTGGGGCTTCTTTAGGGCTCCTTCCAATCACATTTTTTGATGTCAAAATAATGTGCTTGGCCTTCCAACGAGCTAAGTTAGTAATCAGACACTAGCATAACATGCTGCACAAGACACCATTTGAAAATAGCTCACCTCGAGGTACTATACACGGTTACTAACCTCATTGGAGGAACAAACACATTATTTTGACCTCGCAATATGTCATTAGAAGGAACCCTGAAGAAGTCCCAGGGGGGAAAGAATGCGTTGGCTATGGCTACAATCAAAAACATTTTATGAGAAATAAAGAACTGAATAATAACTACATACAGGACTCTACACTGTGTTCTATTAAAACATGGACAATTTATTCAAATTATCTGTGGAGTTGTGACTTACTTTGGAGTGCTGGGTAAGATATATTTCATTGGTTTTCGTAAATATGTCTGAGAAAAAGCCTTCATGCACCTCACCTCCATTGAAACATATTTAAGAGAAGAAAAGTAGCATCACAATTGCCCAGCATAATAAATCCGAAACGTAACACTTTTAAAGTTTTCACATGCAATCACCATCAACATTGATGCTTAATTGATAAGTCTCAGAAATGAGGAGCCTTTTAGTATTTAAGGTGCCAGTCCAAGGTTATACAGCATCTAGAACCTGTTGCCTTCACACTTTAATTCCACAAAAAGCAAAGTTCAATACAGACAAGAAAATGCCAATGTGAATTTGTGAGCTAGAGCTGGAGGGTTGGTTTGGTGGTTAAAAGAATGTGGCTTCAAATTAGCAGCAGGTAAGGTTTGCACATATTCCTTCCAGAGAATTATTCCTTAACTTCATGTTTCAGTTGAGTGAACTATAAATGGGAACGCTAGAATTTCCCCTTATGAATGCAAACATTAGAAAAATGCTAAATCAGGTGTCAGCACAGGTTCTCTCTTTGTAGACTGCCGAATGACACCACTTCTAACCATTTCATTCAAACCCACAGCTCTAATAGACAAACCTTTAAGGTTGCAGCGAAGACTACTGCTGTGCTCAAAACTGGCCCAGGGCTGCAGGAAGCTGCACCTACGGTTTATGGCTAGACGTAAGGCACAAAAGATTTGGCTGTATTAAAAAGACGGATCCAAAAAGTGTACACACAGTTCCAAAACGAGAAGAAAAAGGGGGTTCTATAGACCAAACGTTTCCACAAAGACGGGCAAGCAATATGCTTAAAGCAAGAGCCCTCACTCACCTTCCGGTGACATGCTTCATCATAGGGCCATGCTCCTCGTCAGGCCGGCACTGCAATGCCTGACGGGCCCCTCAGGGGGGCTCTTTGCCGGAGGTCTTTTGAAAATTGTTGTAAAACCGGTCAAGACGTGAGGAAGGATTGGTATAGAAAAAGTTAAAAAATGACTAGGGGTTAAAAATAACTATTTATTCTTGATATCAAAACCCCTGACATGATTAAAAAACAATATAAAGGGATATGGTAAAATAATGTCTACCCTCCCTAGAAAAATATACAGTTGAATAAGTCTCGTAGTGAGAAAGGTACAAAGGGAGAGAACACAGAATCCCTGTGTCACTCTATCAAAGGGTCGTTAAAAAGACCTCTTTGCACCTTGTGATGCTCTCAAAGCATTCACACCTCAAAATGACAGTACTTTTAAACTTTAGAGTTATGGTCAGCACAGTAGCATTTAAATAAAATGCCAACAAGAGGAGTCAACTCTCAATAGTATTGTTCCTGGGTATTGTTTTACAAGCAGAGATGGGCACAGAAAAGAATAGCATTAAGGCATAAAGGTTTCCCACGATTAAAGATGAAAAGCAAGAATGCAAAGTTTATTCCAAAGTTGTTGGCTGGGGAACAGG
Organism: Pleurodeles waltl; assembly: GCF_031143425.1. NCBI lineage: Eukaryota > Metazoa > Chordata > Amphibia > Caudata > Salamandridae > Pleurodeles > Pleurodeles waltl. The sequence goes on from NC_090442.1 coordinate 196,141,619, forward strand.
TGTAAAATCCTCCATTCGCCGGCAATGCATAGCATACACAGATTGTTCTACGCAGACTTCAGGTCTTTGCTGTTGCGGTGTCAGCTCCCCAGACTGCTCCATTACAGTAAACTGCATCTCAGATTGTAAACTATGAAACTAAAATTACTAAGGAAACTAAAATTACTAAGGAAAGTAAAATAAAAGCACAGAAAAAAGTATAAAATGAGGAAAACAGGAAGAACGTGGAAAAAAATTCTTGGAAAGATATTCACCATGAAATCATCCAAGGTTGAAAGGAGTAAAAACATGTGGTGGGTAAGAATACCATTCGATGTATTCAAAATGAAGACCTAAAGGATAGAAGGCAGGGTAGAAAGATTGACTTTATTCCTTTTCATCTCTATTCTTTCTCACCAGAACAAATGTAACTAACGAAGACAGTGGTTCCAAATGGGCCTTGAAAGGAGGATGTATGCACCAGAGCCTAAGGACGGAAACAGAATAAAATAGGACATTAAATATTCAACCCTTTATTGCACCAAGAAGGATGTCCGTATTGCATATTCAGGTCCACTTATTAAAGCTCACTGTAGAATACTCTACCGCCCTCACCCCAAATTGTTTTCTGAATCTTAGCAGAAAGTTCAAAATGTTCATTTGCAAAGCTAAAGGTCTAGAACGAAAACGTTCGATTCACAATTTAATATTGTTCTTTGTACACTATATTTACCTTGAAAACCAACAGTTCGACAGTTTACTTGTTATTTTTGGAATTAGTTCCCTACGTTAAATACCTTAGCAGTAACATACACCTCTTCCCCTAATCCTAACCACTACCCCCCCTCATAACCATCTAAATCTGAGTCCCTAAATCTCACCTTGTAATCCTGATCGCTATAGGGGTAAGTACCAGCCTCTAAAGCCAATACTAATCTCAGAACTACGTCTATTCTGTGAAGTTCCCCAGCTCTAAGAGCTCAATCGCTTACCGTAACCCTCACCTGCAGCCAATCCACTATGGCAGTGGTTCCCAACCTTTTGACTTCTGTGGACCCCTATTTTATCAATACTGGAGCCCGGGGACCCCCACTGAATCATTATTGGAACCTGGGGACCCCCACTGAGTCATTACTGATAGCTGGGACCTAATATTATTAATTTTTTTACCCACCTAATCACCACCCCCCACCCATCCCTAGCTCATCATGTCAGCCCTACTCTAACCTTCAGCAATGATCTAACTACATCTCCATTCTATTAGCTAGCTTCTGAAATTCTAACGCTGTAGCACCATAACTTGGAGGTTCCACAAAGAAACGCACAAAGAAACCCAGGGGGTGAGTGAACGAATGCAAAAATAGCACCCACCTTCGAGCGCAGATCTGCTGGGGCTTCAGTAGGTGTCCTTTCAACAGATGACGGCTCTGGGAAACTGGAGACAGATAATGACATGATGCGAGCCCTCACAGATGTGGACAAGGATGGAGGGGTTTGTGAAGAGCCACAACAAAGCAGTTACGCTGCGGGCTACTTGCTATCGGAGCTAAAAGCAAGTGTCCACGCTCAGCACTTGCCCAGCGAGAGAATGTTGTGAAAGTTACAAGCCTTCTTATAAACGCCAGAGTTCAGCGCGGCCAACGAGGTACAGGGTTACAGGGCTGCACGAGGAGATAAAACTGGTGCAATAAGTACAAAGTCCACAGTAAGGAAATAAAGGCGATAAACTGAAGCCAAAACGAATAAATCACATTGCATACATTACAGATGCGTCAGCAATGTCAAAATCTCCACACGCGATGCAGAAACAGAAAATTCTGCGTAGAACCCAGCAGGTGCCACCTGTACTTATAAGGAGGAAAGGAACCGATAGTCCGGAGCTTTGAGAGCGCTTCGACAACGTGGAAACGAACCTCGTACTTCTCAGTGTGGCCAAAAAGTACCAGGTGCCAGAGGGACCCCCTGCTTCCTTACTAACAGCCTTAAAAAGGCAATAAAAAAGCAGCAATGAAAGCACAGCCAATGGTCAAGATCTGATTATCTGTGCCTATGATTTGCCGCTCCTGCAATCAGATTTTATTTCCTCAAGTAGCTGCCGGCCAAGAGAATACCTTATGTTGGTTATGGACAGGAAACTATAATCATCATATCTGACGCTCTACTTCCTTATGATTTATTAGTGACCAGAGGTGAGCTGCTTTCCAGTCCTAGATAAAGGCTGCCAGCCAAGAGAACACCTTATGTTAGCCGTGGACAGGTCTTAGATATAGGCATAAGTTCAGAGAGGGCATCAGGTCGCTTAGGTCTATCTACTTAGCTCATTAACCTGCCTGGTGCAACATCCTAGATTCTCCGACTTCGTCTCCACGTCTAGACTAGAATTGCTCCAGTTTCAGACTTCTTTGTAATTTGCATATTTATTTTGTGTTAAGTGTACTTTTCGATTCACTTACCTGTCATGTTTAGAACTTCTGATGATCCTAGAGGCCATGCACCAGTTATATCTCTAAAAGGTCCACTACTGTGGACTTCAGATTTCCACTGTGGTCTAAATTAGAGACATGGAGGAGGTGGGGAGGAGGGAGGGTACCCTCGGCCAGTCGCTCTAAGACCGGAAGGCAAAGCACTACTGGGAATCAGCAATGTGGGAGCTTAATCACTTGCTGTCTCTGCCACCCTTCAACTGGTTGGAGGATGAGGGGGACAGTGCAGCAGATCAGTCTGAATGACTCGCTGCCAGGGGCTCCACACTATTTATCCCCACTCTACCATCATAGCGACAGGCACTTATTTCTCACCTGGAGCACCGGCCTATGGTGAAAAAGGAAGACATGACACCAGATATCTGTGTTTTTGTTGGAGGGGGACAGGGAGGTGGGAGATGGTGGCACTACTCAAGTGTTTTTTTCTGGTGCAGAGAGAGTGACATAACTAAGATTTCATTTTCACAGAAAGGGCGTAAATGGGATAAGTGGCAAATCTTAATTCTTGATTATTATTTTTTGTTCTGGCTTACAACACTCAAGACTTTAATCTCATGTTTGGACTTTCCCAGGTCCACCCACCTCATAGATGCACCCAATGAATGAAATTGTCACTTGAAATGAAAGAAAGACAGGCTTGCAACCTATCCAATATTCAGTCTTTACACTAAGCTCTGATGGCTGGCTTCCAAGTAATGTGTTATCTGCACAGTATAAGCAGAACCCCTTACTAGATAAGCTGGGAATGCCATAGGTTTGGGATTTGTAAAGTGTTGGGTCCCCAGGACCTTGTCAAGTCCTTCATAGCTCCAGGCAACATTTAGCTTTATTATTTAAGCTCACTGTCTGACTACTCACTAAAAAACATCAATGATGCGTTCCTTAGCCGCAAAAACAACAAACGATATAGGAGAGACCTATAAAAAGGCATTACAGACGTTCTAGTCATTTTAGCACAAAAGGAATTTAAGATGAGACTACAACATTTTATAGTACTAGAGTCTGGAGGACCAGGATATGGACAGAAAATGCATACAATTATCAAATAAATTATGAAATCAGACATGCATGCTCACTGGGACCACTTCATTTTATAAGTAGTCTACACAAGTTCAAGTATCTGTGAAGATCAATAACTCAGATATACTAACTGATGAAATTATTCAGTTTAAGCCAACAGTAGCTTACAGTCTATTTTAATATATGTTGACAGATGCTCCTTAAAAAAGGATAAATTTCGACTCAAGTTTTAAGAGGAAACATTTCAGTATTTATGCGTAAGGACGTTACCCACTGGCATAATTGGGAAGGTGAACAGAGTGGCATTCAGGTAGTGTGCTGGCTTTAAGGGCCAGCGATATTGTTAAAGAACAATGCTTCACAGCTACACAGGTGGATAACCAAGTACAGACATCCCACAAACATGCTCAGTTCGCCCATCCCTCACCAAATGACAAGTTTTACTCTCTTGTCATTGTTCCAACTGCAGCTCATCCTAATGGCAAGGGCTGCGGAGTCACCTAGGAAATGTTATGTCTTGTTTAGCTAGTGGCACAAAGATACTCTACATGTATTTTGGCAAATTAGGGTACAGCGCACAAAGACCAGTTACTAGAAACCCTTGGTGCACACTTAGCCAGGTGTATGGACAGTAAGCAGAAACTATGGCAAGCCATATCCCAAGAAGTGGATAAGGATACAAGAGCCGCACTCTCACCATATTCCCAACCTGCACTTTTCTGCACTGTAAACGAGAGATTGAGAGCCTGGGCATATGTTAATTAGAACAGCCTCTCTTATACAACACAATCAGCAAAAACAAGGCATTTCCTGCCTCACCTATTCTCGTGCGTTTCTGATTCTTCACTGTGCTAGTGCTTTATCGTGCTCAACACCCGTTTTAGTTTCCTTTGGAATCTCCTTCTTCCTGGACTCTGAGATACCATCGCTACCAATGCTTACCCGTATCCAAGATGGTAGGCGTTATATGCTGCCCCTGACCAAACCTTGTAACAGCTTTGCATTTAACTGCTTACCGGATAATTGGGACAATCATGATTTTTGTCTGACTTATCCTAGACCTCTTAAGAGGTTGACAACCACGTAACAGACCTAATGGGAACTTCTGTGCTCGATCAGCAGAGCAGTGTAATGAAACACTAGGGAACAGCAGGATGAAACTGATGTAAAGGACACCTCGTCTTTATTCCAGTAAGGGCCAGGGAGTAGAACTATAAGGGATCTTAACTTCAAGATCTGTAGAACCACACAAGAGATTGAGGAAGAGAAGAGAGTTAAGTTTGTGGGTCCACGGATCATTATAAAATTGTTTCAGTTGAGCATGGTGCAAGTAGTAGATGTAGGGGAGATCTATTAGCTTTATCACTCATAGGGCACACAAGAGAGCAATGGGACACCACGGCTTCAAACCAATTAGGAGCCATACGATGATGTCATCTTTCTCACACCTCCAGAAATAAGAGCCTATGTAGACATGTCCATTCAGCTTAACAGGCAACTGTAGAAATCACAAGGTTCATCAGTGGAAAACAGAGTGCAAGGGGGCAACAACCACAACAAAAGTTTTCATAAGCATCTTAATTATAATAAAATACAGCTGTCTTGCAAATGTTAGGCTGAATCAGAAGTTCCCATATAGGGGAACTTATCCAATCAATAATGTTTAATAACTGATCAGTTTTCGGTATCCAATAATCTCTTACCACTCCCACAGACCTCTGTGAATGTAAAGGAATACAGTAGTAAAACAATAGTAGAGCGTGAAAGCTTAGGACGGACAATACATAGCATGAGACCACAGGATGGACAAAGGTGAAAGGAAAATCACCTTGACTGCCTGGACCAAGATGGTACATGAACAGGCTACATACGCACTCCCAACACCAATGCACCTTAAAATAGCTCAGTTTATCTTTGCAACCATTGCACCGAAGCACATGAAACTGAAAATACCACAGGTTTGGACAACAGTAGGTACACTCACTTTCTCATCCTCCCATGTTTGATAAAATATGTACCACTGCATTGTATGCAAGAACTTGTGGTAAGAGAGTACAGGAGACTTAGTACATACAGAGCACTACTTAAATGTAGGAATTAATTTATATTAATATCATCGTATTGCCCACTTTAACAAAAACGAGAACACATACTATTGAAGATTATTTCAATGGTCCAGTTGGGCGTTTCAATATGAACTATTATAAGGGACGTGAACATCGCTTTCCAATATTAATTGGCACTTGTCTAAAGTATATAATCTGTTTTATAGGTCTTTTCAGGAGCCTTTCAAACCTCATCTATATTGTACAATTAAATGCCCTTTTAATGCATTCTGAAAAGCATTTGAGGTTTTGGTGGGGGGGCGGTCTTCATTGCTCCTACAGCTGAAAATGAAGCACAGACATTTCAGTAATTTGGGACAATGGAAAAGCGCCCCCCCAACATGGGGGGAGCGCGGCCCCTTAGGGGTCGGGGAGGCCGGGGCCTGGCCCTCGCACTAGTTGTGCGCGGGCTGGCCTACGGCTTCCGCTCGCACGCCTCGAAGTAATACGCTGGGAGAACGTTGTGGGTCGCCAGCAGTGCCGGACCAGTTTGGGCCGCCGTGCGCCAGTGGGTGGGGGGCATAAAAGGGCCCCCCCTAGAAGGCTCAGCCTTCTGCTACCTGGCGCGGCGGCCCGAATGGACGGGCCTATTATTGTTTCCCACCCACCCTCTCCTTATTATTAGGCTTGGAGGAAGAGAGAATAAAGTAACCGGAAGCAACAGAGGGGACCCCAAGGGTGGGGCTCCGGTATAACAACAGAGATAGGATCCTGAAGTCCTGGACCAACCTGCGGATGGACACACCTGATTTGGGGTAGGGAGCTAAGAAGGCTCAACCTTCTTCTACCTGGCGCGGCGGCCCGAACGGACGGGCCTGTTATTGTTTGCTGACCTTCCCATCCTCATCTGGCAAACTTCGAGGGAAGGACTTCTGGATTCCGCGTTCGGTGGTGTCAGAGAGCAGGGGAGCGGCCGTGTTTTGGGCAACTTGGCTGACGAAGCGAGGTGAGTGAGCGCACGGAGGCTGACTCCGTTTTTAGGAGGTTGATCTGTGCGCGCTCTCACCTGCTAGGGGTTTCCCCTTTCAGCTGCAAAAAATTAGATTAAGGGGAGTGGACGCACAGTATCGGACCTACAATTTATTAGGTTTGGTACAGTTCTGTGCGCACTCTCTCCTCCTAGGGGTTTCCCCTCGCGCTTGGGTAAATCAGATTAGGTGGGGGTGCGCGGTGTCACGATTGTGACTGTGTGCGCCATTCCCAGGTAGGGGTTTTCCCCCCCCTTCTCTTGGCTGCATTTATTAGGTTTAACTGATTGTATTGCATTGGATTTAATGCTATTTTGTATGCACATGTATGATTGTTGTCACTTTTATTAACAGGCTAATCCACAGGCAGATGTTTGTGGAAATTGTTCTATAAGCAGTGGGGTAATTTCCGGTTTGTATTAATGTAGGCAATTGTACTTCACTAAGTGGTATTACAAACTGTGTGTTTAATAATCTGGTTAATAGGGGGGTTAGACCCAAAAAATCAAAACGAACGGTGCAGGAAGCGGTCTTGCTGCGGGGACAGTGGTAGAGTTCTGTTAACCACTGTGTTTTCAAACTTACTGTTGGTGTTGTGTTAACAAAAATTTTATTTCAGGGTACTTTTAGCAGGTTATCTACAACAGCTTAGACCTTGTTTCACCTGTCTTTTGCATTATGGCATCTAATTGGGTGAGGGTGGGTAAGAGGAAGGGCACAGATCCTGAGCTGGCCCAACTATTGAAATTGGTCCTAGCGAAATTGGGGGACGGGGATTCAGATGGGGAGGCTGCCCCTTCAGATGGAGATGACGGTGGGGAAAGCACTTCCCGCCTGCGCCGCACGCATGTAGCCCCGCCTGCGGTATTTCCTCCAGTTAAACGTAGGAATAAAAAGCAGACCGCAGCAGTCCAACAACCTGGGCCTCAAACAGTCCCCGCCCCTCCTCCTCCTATGGTTGATTTAGTCACCGTGGTGGCCCCTATTACTGCAGCGGCTGCACCATCTGAAGAAATTGCTGGGCCTCGACCTGGGGGGGCGACGCCTATTCTGGGTCCGGTGGGAGGTGTGGAAGCTATGCTAACTGACATACGCCGTTCTGTAGCGGCATTAGCAGCACCAACTAAGGAGTTACCCACACAAGTATTACCCACCATGCAGGGAGTGGCACCAGGAGCTAGCACAACCACAGAGCAGGGGCAGGCGGCAATGGCCCTCCCTGGGGCATCCCAGGACCCGACAACTCAAGCGTTGTTGTCAGTATCCCAGATGTTAGCCAATATTACTGTGCCAACCTCAACACCACCCCCATGGGCTACTGATTCATTGCAGAATACGGTACACGAACTTAAGTGCCAGGTCGAGGCATTGGTAGCCACGCGTAATGTTCCTTCATTACAGGTGATGACCTCAAGCCCCTGTGTCAGCCAGGCACCGGGCTCGCTGTCTCAGACTCCTCCAGTGGAAAAAGAGCATGGTAAGGTTATGGAACAGGGTGTTAGCATCATAAAAACACCGGCTTCAGCTGAGGGGACGGGTTCAGACACATTGTTATCTAGGCCAGGGAAGTTAGCCGCACATGTGGCTTCTGAAATCAAAGATAAAATATGGAAAGGGGATTTTGTAGACATTTGTTGCCTAGTGAGGGCTAAGAGAAGGGAAATAGAATCAAAAGATAAAGATGCAAAAGCTTCATCATTTACAGATAAAAAAACAAAGATAGAAGAGAATATTACGAATTGGTTATTCGGTTTTAATGTGTTTATGTCGGTCATGCTAGAAAAGAAGCCTGAAATTGGTATGTCAATGATATTCTATGCGAACAAAATTTTAAAAGCCCACCATATGTATGGAGGAAACGCTTGGCTGGAGTATGACAGGGATTTCAGGTGGGCAAAGTTAGAGGACCCAGCAATTGGATGGGACCAGACTGAAGTAAATGTTTGGTTGGAGTGCGTGAACAACAAATTACCTAGCAAGCAGCACTTTCGAGCACAGTATTCAAATGACAAAAAAGGATCTTGCTGGGCGTTTAACAGGAAAGTATGTTCACGCCGCCCTGGGACGTGCAAATTCAGGCACTCCTGTGCATTTTGTGGGCATCCCTCTCACCCCGAATTTAAATGCCTTAAGAAACCGAGGGACAAAGCTAAGGAGGGGAGTAAGTCCAGTATCTAGTTCCTCCTTGCCTTCTCCCATTCATTTAGAGGTTATGATGCCTTGGCTGAAGGTTTATCCAGTTAAGGCTTCAGCTGAACTACTGATTAAAGGTTTTTCTCAGGGCTTTAGAATTCCCGCATCCCGGGTCTCCCCCTTAGGTCATTGCAGAAATCTTCTGTCTGCCGTGAGGAACCCCGGCGTGGTGGCTAGAAAAATTGGTAAAGAATGCACACTAGGGAGACTGGCTGGCCCCTTCCCTTCTCCGCCCACAACTAATTTTGTTTGTTCCCCACTAGGAGTAGTACCCAAAAAAGAGCCTGGTCAGTTCAGGTTGATCCATAACCTCTCAGCTCCTCGGGGTGCGTCAGTAAATGAGGCTATAGACCAGACCCTCTGTTCAGTGCGTTATGCTACCGTAGACCAGGCGCTGGAGTTGCTGAGGGGTCTGGGGCGTGGGGCGCTGTTAGCAAAAACAGATATTGAGGCAGCTTTCCGACTTTTGCCAGTCCACCCTGAAGATTACCATCTCTTGGGATTCCAATTTAACGAGGACTATTTTTATGACAAGTGTATGCCCATGGGGTGCAGTGTGTCCTGCAGTTATTTCGAACAGTTCAGTTCTGCTTTACAGTGGATTTTCACCAGGCGTACAGGTCATGCAAATGTGATACATTATTTGGATGATTTCCTAGTTTTGCCCCCCCCCCCCAGTCTAAAAAATGCCTTTGGGCCCTGCAGTCTCTGACAACCATGTTCAGGGAATTCGGGGTCCCAATAGCTCAAGAAAAAACAGAAGGCCCCTCCACGTGCATCACTTTTCTGGGCATCGAAATTGACACCGTCGCGGGGGAGTGCCGCCTTCCTCTGGACAAGCTTCAGGTTTTAAGGGGTCCGTCAGAACTGTCCTATCCCTTACCAAGGTCACCCTTCATCAATTGCAAGTCCTGGTGGGACAATTGAATTTCGCCCTGAGGATCATTCCCATGGCCCGTCCTTTTTCCAGATCCATAGCTAGGTCTATGGCAGGGTTGACCGAAAAACACCACCACACCAGGCTGTCTGCTGAAGTAAAGGATGATTTGAGGGTTTGGGAGGCATTCCTACAAGACTTCAACGGGGCGGTAATCTGGCCTCATCCACCTGTGGACAGCCCTTCTCTCGGCCTATTCACAGACGCTGCAGGCAGCGTGGGTTTCGGGGCTATCCTAGGTTCCGCCTGGTGCAGGGCGGATTGGCCATCAGAATGGGTTAACTTGGGTATCACCAAAAATATAGCATTCTTAGAACTATTTCCCATCATTGTCGCTGTATCTGTCTGGGATGACATATTGAGAGACAAGTCTGTAGTATTTTGGTCAGACAACATGGCAGTTGTGGAGTCTATTAATTGACAAAAAGCTAGCTGCAGATGGGTGCTTAGATTACTTAAGCATTTGGTGTTACAATGTTTGAAACTCAACATCACATTCCGGGCGAAACATGTTCCAGGGGTAAATAACAATGCGGCTGATGCCTTGTCTCGATCATTAATGCAGGATTTTCAGAGGTTCCACCCACAGGCAGCGGAGAGGAGGATAGAGTTTCCAACATCACTGTGGAGGATTGGTGTCCCGCACTGTCAGCCCTAGTAGGGTCATCTTTGGCGACACGAACGAAGGGGGCTTACGAAAGGGCCTTCTTGCATTATAGGCTGTTTTTTAAATCAGTGAACTCTTTAGATTGGTTTTCATCCGAAGCAATCTGTGCCTTTTTGCAACATTTAAAGAGCAATGGTAAACCAGTGTCTTGTGCCAAGGCCAACTTGTCAGCCATCCGTTTTTTCGCCAAGCTAAGGGGGCAAGACTCTAAACTCAATGCCTTTATTATTAAGCAGGTGCTGGTGGGGTGGTCGAGAGCGGATGGTCCCAGAGTAGACTCCAGGCGGCCCATAACCCCCCCAATTATTAGAAAAATTGCTGGGCTCAGTTACCGTAGTTACATCATCCCCTTTTGAGGCTACCTTATGTACAGCAGCCTTTTCTGTGGCTTTCTATGGGGCCTTCCGCATTGGGGAAATGTTAGGTACCTCCAAGAGCGACCACGCGGGGGGGTCTCCAGTGGCCAGACGTGATAATCAATAATAACTCTGCCACCATACAGCTGCGCAAGTCAAAGACTGATCAGTTAGGTAAAGGGGCGAGGATTGCTCTTTGGGCAGCGTATGGGTCTCTTATCTGTCCTGTAGCCAACCTAGCTGCATACTTAAAGGTGCGCCCTTTAGAAAAATCCACAGCGCTATTCATACACACAAATGGGGACTGTCTGTCGTGCTACCAATTTACAGAGGTACTGAAGATTACACTAAAAGCAGCGGGCGTAGAACCTCGGGGTTACTCCCCTCACTCATTCAGGATTGGCGCGGCTACGTTAGCAGCGGGGGCAAGCTTGCCCATCTCAGAGGTTAAAGCCATTGGAAGATGGTCATCCAACTGTTATAAGCGTTACGTTAGGCCAGAGCTGGTCTAATCAGTGGTTATGTGTGTTATCTAAAAATCATTATCATTTCTCAAACAATTTTCCCTTTATTACAGTAGATGGCTCCGCGTGTGGTTTGGGTACTGGGGCATTCATTCGTTCGTCGGGCGGCGGACCGGTTGCAGCAGCTTCGTAAACCGAATCCGGCGGCAAGCTTAGACGTGACCTTCAGGTGGTGCGGGGTTGGCGGCAAAGGAATTAAACAGCTGCAGCAGCGAGTAGATCTGGCTCGTGGATGTGCAGGGCTCCAATCCCCGCACCTCATCATCCTTCACCTTGGGGGCAACGACCTGGTACATTTAGGACAGAAGGCCCTCAGAGAGGCAATATTCTTAGAAATTACAAAGCTTGCTAAGCAATTTCCTAATGCAGCCATCGCCTGGTCTCACATGGTGCCGCGAAAAAATTGGGGCCCAGGAATAAAACCGAGGACAATCAATGTGTCAGTTAGGCGACTTAACGCGGAGATGTCAAAACTTTGCCCTGGTCCGGGCCGTTTGTGGAACATCCCTCATAGACAATTAAAAGGACCGGAAATGTTTATAGAGATTTGGTTCATTTGTCTGACGCCGGTACGGACCAATTCATGGCAGACATGTGGTTCTTCGCTAAGTGTTTGTTTTCTGGTGGGGAGGGCGAAGGACCCTGGGGCCCTGGTCGCACTCGTGGCGGAAGAAGAGAGAATAAAGTAACCGGAAGCAACAGAGGGGACCCCAAGGGTGGGGCCCCGGTATAACAACAGAAATAGGATCCTGAAGTCCTGGACCAACCTGCGGATGGACACACCTGATTGGGGGTAGGGAGCCCAGATCACTGGGGTGGTCACGGGGCTCATGCCCTGGGCTGCCCCGGTACACCCCTTGGCTGATTGGTGTTTGGAGAGGGGGCGGAACCCTGAGCATGGGGGCAAGGAACAGAGGAAGCAGGGGTACCGCCCCCCCTAGGGATACAGGTGATGATGACCAGTCCCTGTGTGGTCCAAAGGAAGTTCAGGACAGGAAGGGATCCTGTCAAAATAATTTATGGTTACAAATGAAAAAGTATCGTCTATAACAGTATAGATATTAAGTTTGCAGTGAAATGTTTTATTGGAGTAATGTGCATAGGATGACTTGCATAAATTGTTTCTATGAATTTTAATGAAAGTATATATAAAAATAAATACTTCTTCCATCAAACTAAATTGTCTTGTCGGTTGGTGTATGACCGGTGTTGGGGGTAAGGGCCCACTGGCGGCTTCCGAATCCTAAGAGACCTGCATTTTTTTTTTACCTACCAATGGAGACAAGGGATGTAGCCGACTAATTAATGGACTGTTTCTTACAGAAGGGAATTTCCTTGGCAAACAAAGTTCTGAAAACACAACTTGAAATTGAGTGCTACAGTGTGATATATATCAGATTCTCCTTTTTCTGTACATCACAAAACTGATTCTGGAATTTGGCAATCAAGAGCTGAAACTATGGTTAAAAGCGCAAACGCCTCAAATGGTCGAGACTATTTGAAGCCTGTAGTGTTCCAGTCATATACCTTTTTAGAAGCTGCGAAAATTAAGTTAGCCAAGTACTAGCCAAAAGAAGGTGTTACTACAGGAACATCCTCAATGCAGCAAGGCAGGATAAGCGGGCTCTCCGTTTCCCTTAACATTCAAAAGATGAAGACCTTCTCCATCTCTTGTATCTTAACTGCAATCCTAGTGACTTAGTACTGTTCAGGCCAGGTCCGCGCAAGTTCATCATCCTGTTCAGACACAGAGGCGCCACCTGAAGCTTAACAGGTGGCTTGAACCTCATGTGTCTAGAATATGGACAACCCCATTCCAAAGGGTCACTGAGTCGTAAGATTGGAGTGAAAGTCAATGAACTACCTACAACCACATGACCTTAGTCACCAGGTGAAAGGAAGAAACCAGGGTGAGGTGGCACCAGCATGCATAGTATCCCCTTAATGCCCAATCACAGAACACTCCCCGAGTAATCAGACTAGATTCTAGAAACTGATTGGCAAGAATCTACCAAGAATGTACATTATGGTGAGAAACACTGGTGATTATCAAAGAACCAGAGGCCAAAAACTGCACCAGACAGATGGAAGTTCAAACGGATCAACTTTTAGATGATTCTCAGAAATCTGAGGCACACTTCAAAACACAAAATTCAGTTATTTTGGAGAAAAAATTATTTACACAACAGATGCAGACACTTGGCATGCCATGATTAATGACGTTTTTGAAAAAAAAACGAATTGCAATTTTGAGAACAGAGCGATGCTCAGCAACATCCTAACTATCAAATGGTATATTTTTGCAAAGTTTATTACAGAGCGTCACTCTTCAAATAATAAGCACATCTGCTCATCCTCTGCAAAGACAGCGGATCCTTAACCATAAGAGGGTTCAGCATTTTTTTTATTGTACAATAGTTTGAAAAGCAGGCTTTTTCCTCCCAAATACAGTTTCACTTCAGGTTTTACTGCATTCTACTGGACCAAACAGAAAGAAATGAAACGAAACATGCTTCAAATGCTTGGTGTGCGGCGTGCAGACCTTGCTAAATCCTAGTTTGTCACTGCAGTGGCTGCTCTTGCTCCCCTGATCAGCACCCCAGTCCAAGAGACCACCAGATAAGTCATCCAGTGGTGCTAAGGGTATACACTATATTTTACAAAAAGGCGTGCTCAGGTGCGGGTTTTGGGTAACTGAATTTCACCTCAAGAAAAAGAAAACAATTAACCCATAAGAAAGTGTTATTTCTCAATAGAGAAGAGAACACCTCATAATTTACTTCATGTGGCAATCTCAAAATGTCGCTTTCAGCATGTGTTGTCCATCCATTCGCATGGCCTCGTAGCGCTGTGGGTTTTGACGAGAGAGAGAGAGAGCAGGTGCAGAGATCCTCAATAGGCACAAGCTCAAAACCCAGCAGGCTGACTCAGCCTTTCATCCTCCAAAAGATAATATATAGAGTACCACTGAGTGGAATAAAAACACGTCATTTGAGTGTGTGGAGACAATTTGGTTGGTGTTATACTTAGTAAATAGTCTTTGTGAGATTAGTATGTAAAAAAAAAAAAAAAACGTCAAGACAACTGAATCCCAAGCGGCTGTAACATTTATGTTATCAACCAATTATAGAGCGCCCCACTGTCAACAGTGAAGCACTAGAAACTGTCAGGAGCAGACCGAGGTGGACATAAGTGTTCAGTGACAGGTGTTTTTGAAGCATGTTCTATGTCTGGGGACACAGTAGTGTTGAACTTGCTGCTGCCAGTAAGTATGCTAATGTTACAGAAGCATGTGAGATGGGATAAAGTATACTTCAGGCGGAAGGCGCCATAGGATATTATTCAAATTCCATGTACTTGATGGCGCCAATCAATTATCATGGGGTGGAGAACCGGGATAGCTCAGAAATCTTCTGGGAAAACACTTTGGGACTCCTTGTTGGTACATGGCAGTGGGTGTTTAGCGCAGCTTGTAGAATACATTAAGTAGATCTTTGTGCTGACGGATTAGTCGGTGGTGTTTTTTGAGATTCCAAGATCATGTAGGAGTCTACTGCTTGCAGAACCATGTTATCATCTTCCAGAAGGCCAGGTAGGCCTTCCCTACGTGATGCTGCCAGAGATTATAAAGTTGTCTAGCTTAGCCTCGGAAGTTTGTGCTATGTTGAAGCAGCACCTGCACTATAGTCACCGACTGCGCCATGTCGCTGTGGGACATTGGTCCTATTAGTTTGGAATGCTCAGTGCGCTCTTTGCAGTGCATTCCATGCGCTTTGATGTGAACCTGGTAGCTAGTGGGATGATTTAACGTGGTCCAAGGGTTAAAAATGCAAGAAGTGAATGCGATCTAAAGATTAGAAGGGACGCTCGTCAATAGATGCCCCTCAGCCCTCTACCTCCAAATAAGACTTGCTTCTTGCCCTGCCCTCTTCTTGGTCAGCACACATTTCAGAGTAGTGCGAGGCCGATGCTGTGATAGTGCGCTGCATGCGTCATGATAATGGTCAGCCTAACACGACGCACCTGCTCTGCGGCACTTTCCGCACAGCCGCTTACCTGCAGAGCGCCCAGAGGCACTGAGCCGCTATTAGCAGCCGCAGAATTAACAATAAGGTGACATTAACAGCGACAGTTCGTAAACAGAGAAAGGCGCCGAGCGATATTATTCAAATGTAATGCAACAGAAGCCTTTAACACCTGCTATGCGTACGCATAAACTACACCCTAGAAAGGCGCCGCTCCGATCAGAGGGCATTCAACTTGCCACAGATGCATTTTACAGCACAGTCATAAGCGACCTGAGAGCACCGCCATTATCATAACAAACACAGAAAACACAACATCCCGGCAAGGAATAAACGTACATAATTCAAGCGCCAGTACTCACTTTCGCAACAGAAGAATAATGAGGGTCTGTTCCAATTAGATTATGTAATGGCGGGTGGGATAAGGGGGAGCACCTCGCTCGGCGCTGGGGCTAGGAAGCGCTATGATGCACCGAGTGCAAGGAGCTCTTGTCCAAGCCTCTCCTCGATCGGCGCCTGGTGCCCGCTGCCTCCTCATCAGCCGCCTTTGGCCTCAAACATGACGGGGCTTCCGGGACAGTGGCCTGACTGGGACCGGGCGTTGTGCAACGCGAAGCACGCGGCGGGCGCTCCGGACAAAACTTTCTCAGAAAGGGCAGGGCGGCGGAGGGGCGCGCCCAGAGCGTCTGTCTCTGAGAGCTGCTGACTTTAATCAAAAGCGGGCGAGCCCGCATCGGGCGTCTTCATCCAGGGTTTATGTAAGCTCAGCAACTCCGACTGCAGCCGCTTTAATTACTGTTTCGTTTCAAACCCAGTGTCACTTTGTAGTCTTGGTTCGCGTCAATTCTCCCTTTGCTCAGAAGGTCAGCAAACACGAGTTCCTTTGAGACAGAAATGTTTATTTTGGGGGCGCGTCTTTACGCAATTTGCACTTCATACGGATATCGGTGACACGATCTGCGGCTAAGAAGAGGTGCACAACGTAACCTAGTGTTGTTCTAGTTAGAGGGCGCGCGGTCGGGTACCAAGTGAGCTTTCCTTATTTCCTTCTATATCGCTGTAGGACAGGTGATCGAGTGGAAAGAAATGCAGGTCCGGTATTTCCTGCAAAAACTCCAAGTTTATTGCGAAGACAGAAAGCCACAACTTCACCCCAGTTTAACACAGCACAAAGTGAAGTCTTCTGCTGCGTACATTCTAGAATACTGTTATTGACATAGCTGTGACATATTTACATTCTGAAAAGACCATATATAAACTACATTACCCATACCACTTCATCTCCCCTTTTCCTATAAACAGAAACATTCAAAACAAATCTAAAAATAATTATTATACACCAAAGACGTACATATGTAACATTCCTATTCTTATCATGATATTGCTCACTTGTGTTTTGTTGTTCCTCACATGCATGTGATTGCTCTCTAGATTAATTTTTAGCTAAAAGCATATCATTTCAAGCCATCGTGGATTAATATCGGAAATAGCATTTCTTCCTCTCAACAGAACAAAAGGTGCCGCATTCGTTGTACTATGGGAAGTGATTATAACTCCACATTTTCTGTTGTAAATATTTGGCCACTTTCAATTTATTAGAAGTTGCTGTTTGTATTCCTCCCTTCTGAAAATGATTGGACCTCTCAACTAATCCGTTTGAAGAAGGACTGTGAAGTGGCACTTTGAAATATTTAATAGAAAAACGTTTAGAGAAAATGTGCCATCTCTTCCGAAATAAAATGTGTCCCGTTGGCTGTCACTATTTCATTAGGTGGACCCTCTACCTTAAACACTTAATTTAAAAACTTAACAGCGTGTTAGCATCTGCCATCCTAACAAACGCATAGTACAACCATTAAAAAAAAAAAAAAAATCAATACCTGCAATTATGTACCTATTGTCACTTTTCAGTATGTTGAAAGGTCCCGCAAAATCCACACCAATTTTTACCACGGCTTATTGGGCCAATCACTGGAACACAAAGGACTTTTGGTAACTTTCCAGTGCTTGTCAGAACAAAGACATTATGCACACTCATCAATGTACTTCTTGGCTTGATCCGTAATGCTGTTTGATATTTCTCACAGTGGCAGAAATCCCTAAATGACCCTGATGTGCCAGGGAGATGATCCTATCACGTTAACCACTATGCGGAACAAAAACATCCTGGCGCATAATTATATCATTGACTACTGATAATTCAGATGTTACCTGCTCAAAAGATCTCAAATCACTGTTCATACTCCTGTAGCAAGGCCACCCTGAAATAAGGTATTGCTTGACCTTAATCTTATGAGTCTGGACGATGCTTTGTTAGAAAAACTTTTAGCAAGCATGTATATTAATTGTTTATGGTCTGTGTATAATTTGAATCTGGTTCCCCATATATACTTTTTAATCTTCTCTACAGCCCATGAACAAGCAAGAGCTTCTCACTATATGGTACTGTACTTACATACAGCTGTATTTAGTGTCCTTGATGCAAAAGATACAGTATGCTCTTGGTTGTTCACAAATTGACTTAGCACCAATTCCTAATGAGCTTGCATCAATTGTGATCACACTTTTTACTCCATATGCACATGGCTTGATGGCTGGAGCATTTGCCATCAATTCTTTCACCTTGTCAAATGCTTGTTGTTTGTCCTCAGCCCAAGTAAATTTGAATTTTTTGAAAAAATACATCTTTCAAAAGGTTGCACTACTAAAGCATTTCCTTGTACAAATCTAGAATAGTATTTGTTTAAACCAAGGAATGTCCTTGAAGAATCTTTATCTGTAGGTAGGCACATCAGGGATGGCTTTCACCAGTGATAAAGTGGGCTTAATGTCATCGCCAGAAATATTATGTCCCAATTAATCTACTTGTTTAGCAAAAAACGTGCATTTCTTTTTTATTAACAGTTACACCATGCTTACCCAATTTTTGTAGAACTATTTCCAATAACCCATAGTGCTGCTCTGATTTTTCAGCTTGCACTAGAATTTCATAATGGAACGCTTGAATACAATGTTGTTCATGAAACAACTGATCAATGAACCTTTGGAAAACACTAGCCACCGAGGATAGGCCAAAAGGTAACCTTCAGTACAAATATGCCCCACAAGGTGTTATAAAAGTTGCCAATGGTTGAGATTCTTTGGACAAGGGAATTTAGTGATATGCTTACTGAAGGTCTATCGTAGAGAAATACTTGCAACCACCTAGATTTGCCAACATATCGTGGATCCTTGGTAAAGGATGACATTCAACAATAATATTGTGATTTAGTGCACAAAGATCGGCACATAAACTTATATATCCAGATATTTTCAGAGCGATAACGGCCGCAGAAACCCATTCCGAGGATTCAACTGGAGTAATTATACCTTGTTTGCACCAATTATGAAGTACATTTTTAAAATCCTGCCAAACAGGGAGTGGCACATGTCTCACTTTCTGTGCAACAGGTTTGGAGCCTTCTTTAAGTTTTATTTTGTGTTCAAATCCTTTCACCCTTGAACACATTGTTAATTTCTTTAAATAACCTATTTAAAAAAAATAACCTTTCAGTTACTACATCTGCATTTTGCTCCAGTGAATCCATTACTGTTAAAACAGGAATTTCTCCTAGAATTACAGGTTTGTCATGTCCAGGCCTCAAAATAATTCCCAATCCTGCTAACCCATAATATCTCTTTCCTTATCAGCCACATACATTTTGGTATAAACACTTCTGTCTTTGAAGTTTATAACATCCATGAAATAACCCTTCATGATGATATCTTGTTCACCAAAGGCTTTTGGATTCACATTAGATTTCTGCAATAATTTCTTATACCCAATTTTGTCAAATGTGATTTCAGGTAGAATGGTAATAGGGGAACCAGAATCTGCCATTATTGTAAATGCAGCTGAACGAATAGTGACTTCACGCAATGGACCCTTGCATGTATTAGTGGATAGATTCACCATACCAACATTATTAATGTCTTCCATAAACTTTGTTCTGGAATTTCTATTTGAAATATCTTAAACTTACTCTTAACCAACCTGCAAAGGCTCTAAAAATGCCCTTTTTTTCAACAGTAGCATTTTTTACCTTGAGTTGGACATGATACGCTATTACCAATATGTGTCTTTGAACCACATCTAGAACAATAAGTGGATGCTTTTTTTCCTACAATTTTCTTTCCCCCACTTTTTTTTGGAAATAGCATGGATTTTGTTAGAGCAAGTTTTACTAATAAAAACTGAATTATTAAAGTGCAAATTATAAACGTAACATGTTGGAAAGCCTAACTGAAAATCATGTGTTAGAAACATAAATATGTGTTAGAACATGTGTTAGAAAATGACCGACATGGTGGACACCATGAATAACGTGTGTTATAAAAGAAATAATAATGCTTAATGTAGAAATATTTTATTCATAATTATATGTACTAAAGAAGATGATTTGTTAATGAATTATTAAGATTAATAGTATGAATTGATTACTAAAATGTTTCAGCATTAGTGAAAGGCCTATATTTAGCATTTTCTAAAGGCCTATGTTTCTAGAAACTCAATGTTCATTGTCTGCTTGTTGCTGACCTTACAAAATATTCTGATACTTTAGTTATTTAGGATCCTGTGAGACTTGCACACTGTGGAACAATTATGTTCCTTGCTTGTTGCATTTATTCCTTCCTGAGATTATGATAATTTAATGTTTTTAACAATGGGCTTTAGTGCTCAATGTCATGTCTGTGTACAGAGAATGAAAAGAGGTACATCTGGAGCACTGATGAAAGTTTATTGGCTGCACACTAAACCACCCTATAGTCTTGTCCAATAGAAGCTTTGCTATATTAAAGTCCAAAAAAGTAACTAGCTAAGTCTATGTGATGTAAGTTCAGTTTCTTGTCTTACTATGCTAGAGATAAAATGTGTTTCTGTTACTTAGCTCTTTGCTTATGATTCTATCAGTTCAGATACATAAGGGCCCAATTTTACTGAACTGTTTCCCCATTCATGCTTCTAATACTGATCGTACCCAAGCTCCACAGGACCAACTGCTCCCTAGAGTCAGCCACCTTCCCTGAGGATTGGAAGCACGCCAAAATATGCCCACTCTTGAAGAAACCCACAGCCAACCCAACGGATCTCAAGAATTACGCCCCATCTCGCTGCTGCCTTTTCTCCAGCCAAGGTCACCGAAAAAGCAATCAACGCTCAGCTTCACCAACACATCGAGGACAACAAAATCCTGGACATCTCCCAATCAGGATTCAGAACTAATTACCGCACCGAGACCGCCCTGCTCGCCACCACAGATGATATCAGCTCTCTCCTCGACCGTGGCCAAACAGCAGCCCTCATCCTACTAGACCTATTGGCCACGTTCGATACAGTGTCCCAATGCACCCTATGCGCCAGACTCCACACAGCAGGCATGTGCGACAAGGCCCTTCTATGGATACACTCCTTCCTGACAGGCAGCAAGCAGAGAGTCAGACTCCCACCACAACTCTCAGAACCTACAGAGATCAGCTGTGAAGTGCCCCAAGGATCCTCGTTGAGTCCCACCCTGTTCAACATCTACATGGCCCACTCGCACCCAATCGTCAGGAACTATGGACTGAACCACATCTCCTACGCTGATGACACCCAGCTGATCATCTCCCTGACTGAAAACCCCACAACAGCCAAGAAGAACTTCCAAGACTAGATTGGAGCAGTTGCCGCCTGGATGAAGGAGAGCTGCTTTAAGCTGAACTCCGACAAAACCGAGATCCTCATCCTGGGACCCTCCTCCTCAGCCTAGGACAACTCCTGGTGGCCCTCAACACTTGACAGCCCCGCCCACCCCCACGCATTCTTGGTGTCATCCTTGACTCAGGGCTCACCATGACAAGACAGGTCAACTCTGACGCCTCCAACTGTTTCCACACCCTCCGAATCCTACGGAAGATTTTCAGATGGATCCCAAGTGACTGCCGCAAAACCATGACACACGCCCTGATCAGAAGCAGATTTGACTAAAGCAATGCCCTTTATGCTGGAACCACCAAGAAGAATCTGAGCAAGCTACAACAAATCCAGAACACCTACGCTAAACTCGTCCTGAACATCCCCTGCCGAGAACACATCAAGGGACACCTGAAAGATCTTCACTGGCTCCCCACTGAGAAGAGGGTCAACTTCAAGCTCCTCGTACATGCCTATATGGCCCTCCACAACCTTGGACCCAGCTACCTCAACCACTGCATCACCTTTTACTCTCCTACCAGACCTCAACGCTCCTCCCAGCAGTCGCTTGCCACCGTACCCCGCATAAAGAAGTCCTCAGCTGGCAGAAGATAGTTCACCTACCTTGCGGCAGGATGTTGGAACATTTTACCTCTCCACCTCAGTTGCCATCGCTACCTCAATTAAGACCTGGCTCTTCCACTGAACCCTGAGGACATACCCCACAACGCCTTGAGACCTTATGGTGAGTAGCGCGCTCTAAAAAAAAGACTGATTGATTGATTACATTTTTGTCTTATTTTCTTCTTGCATGAAGTCCAAACATGCTCATAGAATTAGAGTAAAAGTTAGGGATGCCTGATCCTAAATCTAAATCTGATTGTTTTATTAAATGATTGGGAATAATTCATTGGCGATAACTAAATGTATTCTGTTTCTAGTTTCCATCTATTATTGTTGTTATTCTGTATCGTTATTCTGAAATGTTTAATGATTAATGCTTTGGCTAGATTGAGATTCTTCAGACGTTTTGATCAGCCTGTGTTGTTCTTGTACATTTATCATTTGGTCTTGCACATGATTTACATGAGATTAGCATTGTTAATCTAAAGGGCAATAAATATTGAAACTTTACTAAACTGGTGCGGTGATGGTGAGTATAAATAACTGACTCCAAATTGAATATTTGATGTTTATAGGTTTAATATTGACTGTTAGGACGTTATCTTACACCTATTCGGGTCCAAAGGTCTGAGTCGAACCCTAAGGGTAACAGATGACTTACCCTATACGGGACACCTTATCATAATAATATAAAATATAAGGTATGGCATGCCCACAATTTCAATTATCAATACTTTCATTACTCACAGTAGCAACTTGTGTATGATTCTTCAATCCACTGTCAATATTTTTGATGAAAGAAGTGAGTGCTCTATGCTTTTAGCTATAACTTCCTCTAAAGAAGGATTCTTACAAGTCATGATAAGTTCCTGAATCTTTTTGTGTGAACAGTTAAACACGAACTGATCTCGTAAATATATATCTAAGTTCACATCAAATTCACATTTGGCAGCTAAGATCTTCAAAACAGCTAAATAATCTTCAATATTTTCAGCTAAGTGTTTTTTTTGTTGTTTTTTTTTTTTAAGAACTTATGCCTTTCCAGCATTACTGAAGGTTCATCTTGTTGCATCTGGATATGTATCCCAGTTATCATCTCCCAGTTGTGCTGGAAGCGGGTGTAAATTGTCAAAGTTTTTCTGACCAGTCTCCCCTAAGTGATTAAACAATAGCGCTGCTTCGCGAAAGGCATTATACCTTGAGGCCTCGATAGCAACTAAATCATTTTCAAAAATCCTTAACCATTTCTTCCAAGTAATGGATGGTCTGCCTGGTTTCGGAAAAGGGGTGGAGGTTGCCCCACATGTTGAGAGTAAGCAATGAACAGTAACACAAACTTACAAATTGTATAGTTCACCTCTAGAAATGGTGAATGGTGTCATTAGCCATGACAACCTTGTAATTCATGTGGGGAAAACCGACCTACGAACACCTGCACCAAACAGATGGCAGAGAAGCTGCAAAGAGTATTTCAAACCTGAGTGTAACATGCATGCATCATTCCTCCCCACATCACCTTATCCTTGTTTTCATAGAAGTCCACATATTGCCTTTAGCAGCTAAGAAGGATAGAGCCGTTACTCCCTCTTCAGCCTAGGCCATGAGTTAGTGTCCCACTGGTTGAGACAAGCCACCATCATTCTAGACCGAATATCAGATGTTACACTGCCGGTCTTTACCCCATTTCTCCTTACCTTGCAGGCATTACAATGCGCTGACCTTTACAAAGCGCTGTAATACCACACAAGGATTAACAACTCACACCTTTATAAAGCATTGCATGTTTTAAAGTCTGATATATATAGTCAATAAAATAAAATAAAAAAAAGGTTAAAGCTTAGTTATAATTAGGGAAACGGATTTTCCCTATACACAGTTTAAACTACACAAACTTTAAAAACTCTAAAGTTATAACTATAACTTCCCTTTACAATTTATCCACCACCTTCAAATTATTATAAGTAGCGGACCTTGTTACAAACTCTTTTCAGCTCACTAGCCAAACAAAACTAACTGTAACTCGCCACTCTACCATGCACATTGTGGTGTGACAAATTATGTAATTTGAGAAGTTATAAGCTGTAACGAATGCTATGTTTTCATAGGTTATAAGTGATGTACTATGCAAGGGAATAACCAGTGCATGGAAAAGGAATGAGTTATAGTTAATGTAGTGTGGCAAGCGGGGTGACAAGTCTGTGTTCAGAGGTGTGCAACGTAGTAATTTGAAGCTGGTGCGTAAATTATAAATTGAAGTTTAATTACAACTTTACAATTTTTCATGTTTGTGTATTTTAAGATGGGTTTGTATAGAAAGAATACTTAACCGCTTTAGTGTGGGCATCCCCTGGTGCGGGTCACGACCAGTGGCTGACACCAGGGAGGGGGTTAAAAAATCCTTTGATGCATTGCATCAGGGTTTTTTTTTTTAAATTAACCCCCCCCCGGGAGACACATAAGATCTTCAGTGTCTCCCCCTGCACCCCACTCACCCCTTTGTGACGTCAGCAAGCCGCGAGGCGCGCTGACGTCACGATCTGGGTTACTGACATTTGCGAAGGCCTAGTTTGAAAAAGAAGAGACTCCCCTTACAAACGAGATTTTCCTGAACAGGCCCTCGATTGCAGCGCCACCCCACTAGACACCAGGGATTTCACTGGGGGGGGGGGAATACTGGGTCAGCCTCCTGGGCAAATATATATATATATATATATATATATATTTTTTTTTTTTAATGTAATGGACAGAGGGTGACCAGGGCGACCACCTGTGGGGGCCATAATGTTTTTAAATAGATGTATGGTTTCCCTGGGGCCACTAAGGAAACCGTACAGCTATTAAAAAAAAAAAAAAAAAAAAATATATATATATATATATATATATATATATATATATATATATATATATATATATATATATATATATATATATATATATATATATATATATATATATATATATATATATATATATATATAGCGATCACTTTGTCAACGCGTGTGTGGATTCCCTGGGGGCTGCGAGATAGATATATATATATATAGCCACCAGTTCTCTAGCAGTTGCAGCTTGCATCTTCAAAGTAATTCACATACTTCAACTGACGCGTTTCAACTGTAGCTTTTAGGCAGCAATAAAAAAAAAGTCAAGTAAGTCTTGTGATTGTGTTTCTGCTACAAAAGGATCAGACGTTTGTCTAGTGGCAGTTCTGATGCCATAAAGTAGCACAGAAGGTTTATATGCCTACTGCAAAGATCACATCTGTATTTTATGTAAATAGCTGAGTAAATTAGTAAAGTCAGCCATTACCTGCACTATAATACAAATGAAATGTATGTGCGGGGGCTATGGAGAGATGAAGGGCACTTCTGCTGGGTGGTAGTAAGGGAATCCGAGGAGGTGGTCATGGGAGTGGGAGCACCAATAATGAGTGTTGGACTGGGAGATAGAAGCACTAGAGACTGTGACGGTTGGTATGTGACAAGGTGAAGTAATAGTGTGTCTTTTTGTGCGTCTTGAAAGAACGTGCTGATTGAGGGAAGAAGCGAAGGTAAGGTGACCTCTACTGTTGCACGTATCACATAGACACCCACCAGCAATTTTGTGACTGTCTACGTAGGCTAGTGTTTTAGAGTGATAGTTTAGCCAGTAGCAGAGATGGCATCTCATTGGATGACTGCTGCTCAAGCCCTCACTCGGGTTACAGAGGACAGCTCTGACGTAGGATCAGATACTGAGACAGCATCTGAGGGATAGGACAATGGCACAGACTCTGGGAGTGATTTTTCAGTTGGAGGAGTCCCATTCAATAAATCCTCTTCCATTGATTATGAGGGAGGTGATGAGGACAGTCCTGCTGTCCCTTAGCAAGCACAGTCTGTGCAGCGGGACAATAGCAGGTTAGCCCAACCCAGAAAGCAGGTGCATGCGGCAGCAAGCACAGAGAGAGTGCTCTCTTGGGAGCTCCCCAATTTAGTTCAGCCCCAAATTCCACTGCCCAAATCATACTGTGGAGACATCAAAATTATATATCCCAAAACAAACTGGTTTTGTAAGGCAGGCATCTGCGTTCTTGGTCCTGGGGTTGGCGGCAATATAGGGAAACCTACCAAACTCAGACACTTCTTGAAACTAGACATCTGGGGGAGTCCACAGAGGTGTGACTTGTGTGGATTCCCCAAAGTTTTCTTACCCAGAATGCCCTGCAAAGGTGAAATGTTGAATAAAAACTCAATTATTTTTTTCTTGCATTTCTGTCACACAAACTACAGGAATATGCTCGGATCCACAACATTCCTACCACCCAGTGTTTCCACACCTGTCCTTTTTAAAAAAAGCTACCCCCCTAGAGTGCCTATACCTAGTGTCTGTGTCAGGAATGGATCACCCCAGGGTCAACAGTTGCTCTTATGTAAGGACCAACATTGACCGTTGTGTGATCTATTCCTGTCACGGGCACTAGGCCTACCCACACAAGTGAGGTACCATTTTTATCAGGAGACTTGGGGAAATGCTGGGTGGAAGGAAATTTGTGGCTCCTCTCAGATTCCAGAACTATCCATCACCGAAATGTGAGGAAAAAGTGTTATTTTTTTGCCAAATTGAGGTTTAAAGGATTCTGGGTAACAGTACCTGGTGAGAGCCCCACAAGTCATCCCATTCTGTATTCCCCTAGATGTCTAGTTTTCAAAAATGTATAGGTTTGTTAAGTTTCCCTAGGTGCCGGCTGAGCTAGAGGCCAAAGACCACAGCTAGGCACTTTGTAAAAAACAGGTTAGTTTTCTGTGGGAAAATGTGATGTGTCCATGTTGTGTTTTGAGGAATTTCCTGTCGCGGGCATTAGGCCTAACCACGCAAGTGAGGTACCATTTTTATCGTGAGACATGGGGGAACACAGAATAGCAAAACAAGTGTTATTGTCCCTTGTCTTTCTCTACATTTTTTCATTCCAAATGTAAGACAGCGTGTAAAAAATACATCTATTTTAGAAATGCCCTGTAATTCACATGCTAGTATGGGCACCCCGGCATTCAGAGATGTGCAAATAACCACTGCTTCTCAACACCTTATCTTGTGCCCATTTTGGAAATACAAAGGTTTCCTTGATACCTATTTTTCACTCTTTATGTTTCACCAAATGAACTACTGTACACCTGGTACACAATGAAAACCCGTTGCAAGGTGCAGCTCCTTTATTGGCTTTGAGTACCTAGGGTTCTTGATGAACCTACAAGACTTATATATCCCTGCAACTAGAAGAGTCAAGCAGATGTAACGGTATATTACTTTTGAAAATATGACATTGCAATGAAAAAGTTACAGAGTAAAATGTGGAGAAAAATGGCTGTTTTTTTCCACCTCAATTTCAATACTACTTCAGCTGTTATTTTCTGTAGGAAAACCTTGTGGGGTCTACACAAATGATCCTTTGCTGAGTTCAGAATTTTGTCTACTTTTCAGAAATGTTTAGCTGTCTGGAATCCAGAATTGGTTTCACACCCATTTCTGTCACTAACTGGAAGGATGCTAAAAGCACAAAAAAAATAGTAAAAATGGGGTATGTCCCAGAAAACTGCCAAAATTGTGTTGAAAAATGTGTTTTTCTGATTCGAGTCTGTCTGTTCCTGAAAGCTGGGAAGATGGTGATTTTAGCAACACAAACCCTTTGTTGATGCTATTTTCAGGGGAAAAACCACATGCTTTCTTCTGCAGCCCTTTGTTCCCATTTTTCTGAAGAAAAAAGAAAAATGTTAACTGTATTTTGGCTAATTTCTTGGTCTCCTCCAGGGGAACCCACACACTCTGGTTACCTTTAGAATCCCTAGGATGTTGGAAAAAAAGGACACACATTTGGTGTGAATAGCTTATGTGGACAAAAAGTTATGAAAGCCGAAGCGCAACTACCCCAAATAGCCAAAAAAGGGCTCAACACGGGGAGGGGAAAGGCGCAGCAGCTAAGGGGTTAAGGTATTTGTAACTATTAACTATCCTTAATCTTTGTTTCTTCATTGTATGTCAATGTTTTTTATTTTTTAGTAAAAATTTGTTTCAAATCGCAGTGTGGAGTGTCGTAAAGTGGGCTGTAATAGATTACAGCAAAGGAGGTTGGAACAGAGTGGGGATATTGTAGAGTGGAGTTATGTAGTCTACAGTGGAGTAGTGTTATACACTGGAGTGTCATATCGTGGAGTGTGGTATCAGGGTGGAGTGGCATGTTGTAAAGTGTAGTGGTCTGTAGTACAATGGCGTGCCGAACTGTAGAGCTGAGTATTGTACATTGGAGTGTTATCAACTGGAGTGTCCTAAAATTGAGTGTGGTGGAGTGTTGTCAGGAAGAGTATTGTAGAGTAGCACAGAATGCAACAGAATGTTGTAGCATGTAGTGACAGAGTGTAATTCAGTGGAGAAGAGTGTTGTACAGTTCAGTGTTGCTGAGTGTAGTGTTGTGCAGAACAGTGGCAGAGAGTCTCACATAGTGCAGTGTTGTACAGTGGAGTATCATTATTTGTGACAAAGTGCATGGTAGAGTAGCAAGATGTACAGTTAGTGTTGCCTGGTTAGCGAGCTGAAGGTTAATGTAAAAGTGTAACGAGGTCCACTATTTACAATAAAGTGGTGGATAAATTGTAAATGAAAGTTATAACTATAACTTTAGAATTTTTAAAGTATGCCTAGTTTAAACTTGGTTTTTATAGAGAAAAAAAGCTTTCCTAACTATAAGTTTAAACCTTTGTTTTTCCCCCCACAGATTTTTTTTGTTTACATTTTTAATAAAAATGTGTTTCAAATCGTAGAGTCCAGTGTTGAAAGTGGAGAGTTGTCATGTGAAGTGTCATACAGTACAATGGAGGAGAGTGTTGGGAAGTATATTGTCACAGACTGGAGTACTTTGGATTGGAATTGAGTAGCATATCGTATAGTAAAGTGTTACATAGTGTAGTGGCATGGTGTCTAAGTGAAGTCAAGTATCGAAAACTGTAGGATCAAGTTGTACAGTTGAATGGCATGTCAAACAGTACAGTAGGTTGTCGTAGACTGTCAGTGAAGTATAGTGTTTTAGAGTGGAGCAGGGTGAAGTAAAGTGTCAAAGTGGAGTATCATCAAATGGAGTGTCAGAGTTTAGTGGACGAAAGTGTCAGACTGGAATGCCGTGTCATATAGTGGAGTGGCGAATCGTAGAGGGAAGCTGGGTGGTGTGTTGATGAGTGTCATACAGTGTAGTTCAGTGGCGTAGAGAGGATGGCCACAGAGTGGAGTAGTATCATAGTAGCATAGAGCTTAGTACAGTGTTGTAGAGGTGTGTTGCATACAGTGGAGTAGAGTGTTCGACTGTGGAGCGGCACAGAGTATAGTATAGTGGCATAGAGAGGGCTAAAGTGTTATAGAGTGGAGTGGGGAACACTGGAATGGGCTAGTGTAGAGTAGAGTAAAGTGTCAGAGTGGAGTGGCATGTTATAAACCATAGTGGTGTGGAGTGCAGTGGTGTAGCATACAGTCGAGTAAAGTGTCAGCGCTCCATGTTGTACAGTAGAGTATGGTGGGGTGTTGTACAATATTGGAAAGTGATGTATACTACCTTAGAGTAGAGTGGCATGCAGTCTTATGATTTTTGTAGAGTGAAGTGATGTACAATACCGTGTTGTAGAATGATACAGTGGATTGGCATACTGTGTTATAGGGTACAATGGCACTTAGTGGCATAGAGTGGAGGGGCGTAGAGTGGAGTAGAGTGTAGTCCTGTGTCAGAGTGCAGTAAAGTGGGATGCAGTAGCATGCAAAGAGTTGTGTGCAGTATGGTATAGTGGGCTAGAGTATCACAGACTAATGTAGAGTGTTGTACAGTGCCTTAGAGTATAGTATATTGTTGTACAGTGGACTGAAGCAGTACAGACATGAATAAAGTGTCAGACAGTGACATACAGTGTAGTAGTGTGTTGTAGTAGAGTACCCAAGTGTGTAAAACAGTGGAGCTGCGTAGAGTGGATTGTTGTATAGTCGCGAAGAGTGAGGTAAAGTCTTGTGGAGTGGAGTCAGGAGGAGTGGTGTAACGTAGTGTGGAGTAAAGTACAATACAGTGTATTGGTGTGTCGTTGAGTGGCACAGAGTGTACTGGTATAGAGTAGGTAATATAGTGCTATAGTCTGGGTAGGGTCTCCTGCAGTAGAGTGGAGTGCTGTGTCATAAACAAAAGTGTTGTATAGTGGAATAGAGTATTGTACATTGGAGTATATGGGCATCAAGTGGAGCACAGAGTTGGACAGTGTAAAGTAGGGAGGAGAAGGTTGTAGAGTGCCATGAAGTGTGGTTGACTTTTACAGAGTGGAGTTATATAGAGAGGAAGCGAGTGTCTTATAATGGAGCGGAGTAGAGCGAAGCAGCATGCACTGTAGTGCCATAGAGTGGATTACTGTAAATTGGAGAAGCATACAGTGCACCCCCATAATAAAGGTATGGCGGGGGAGTTTGGAGTGTTAACCACCCTAATAAATGTATTTTCTGATAGTTGAGTACAGGAGCTTTCAGTCTGGTATGAGAGGTGACCAGTCCAGTTTTGCAAAGGGCCTTTCACTGCACGGCAACAAGTGTCACTGCCTTTTTGGTAACTTTTGAACTGTATCAGCTAGAAACACATTTTCTTTTGCTAAAATTTGCATATTATGCGGCAAATCTGTAATTAAGTGAAAAATTGATGCAGCTGCACAATCACATAATTAATTGGCCCTCTGTATAGTGAAGTAAGGTACAGTGGAGTGGCCTATAACGGACTGTTGCAGAATGGAGTGGCGTGGGCTATAGTGTAAAAGAATACAGTGGAGTGGCGTACATTGAAGTGGGGTCTAATCAAATAGGGTAGAATGAAGTAGAGTGGAGTACCATATTCTAGAGTGGAGTAGTGTACAGTGGAGTGTCATACAGTGGAATAGATTAGAGTGGAGTACAGTAGACTGGCGAAGAGTGGAAAAGCGTATCGTAGAGTAGCATTCCATCCAGTGGGGTGGTGTACAGTGGATTGACGTAGTCTGGAGTGGCCTACAGAGGGGTTGAATACAGTGTAATAGCACAGAGTGGAGTGGTGTACAGTGGAGAGGAATGGAGTGGCGTGGAGTAGTGTAGTGTGGCTTGGGCATACAGATGGATGTGAAAGTTAGCAGCAATGTAGATTATGGTGTGCAGAGTGATACAAAACAGCAAATTGCGCTGACGTATCTTTCTCCAGATTTACCAATCAATGCAGGGCCATGCATGGTGGCCTTGCATGCTCTTGTAAATCTGACTTAAGCACTGCACTGCCAATGCAACACCACGAGCAATACAAGGGTACCACAATCCAAAAATACAGCTAGGTCTTAGTTATATTTGGGGCATGGTATACGGTGATAACTTTGCAGTATACGTTGGTAACTGGAAATGATAAGCCAGAATATAATTATATAATAATAATGCCAGTTGTTAGAGAATGAAAAGGCAGCCATATTGTTTTTACTACACTTTGGCTAGATACGTAGTAGGTCCCTACCCATTACCACTTTACTGAAGTAGTAATAGGTAAGAAAATGTATTTATATTTTAATATGTATGTTTACGGCCATGTACAGGGGAGTGTAATTTAATAAAATATCTGCTAGTCCATGAGACAGGTTGCTTCTTAAATGTACTTGTCATGTAACAAAACTGACTTGTTCGTTTGGTGCCATGTAGTTATGTGACAAATAATGGCAGCAACCTCATTATATAAGAACTCTGAATATAGCCTCCCTGATTAATATATTCTTAAGGTTTGACAACTAGCAATCCCCTTATTTTTCCACCTTTCCGCAGATCTGCATACTGAGACTGGAGGAAGCAGTAAGCAATAGTTCCAGGGTTGGAATGCCCTTTTGAGTCTGTGCAAACCTAATTTGCATGTTTTAGGGGGTTTCACCAGCTCGTCTCTCTTCTTTTCCCATACTGAGAAAGACTGAAAATGTATTCCTTGACAAGGTCAGAAGTAAAACCTCTTCCAGGTTGGGAAAAAAGTGATTGGAGGGAAAGTGAACTTTTAAACACTCAGCAGATTTTTGCATGAGCAAATGTACATAGGCATATTTTCTTGTGCTAAAATGGACTTCACAAATAGTTTCAGGAGTATGATTTCCTGGCCTGCTTTCGTAAATTCTTGTGAATTCAGGAAAGCCAAAACATCTGCACTAATGCAAGGACATATACCACAGATGCACCTTTGTGACTTTATTTAAGAATTGGGCATCTAATCAGGTCTGGTTTTAACAAAGAGTTTTTGTTTTTATTAAAAGTGTACCTTTATCTATAGCCTGCCTTCACTGTGACAGCGTTCTGCTCTTTCACAAAAAACATATCGGCACACAAAGTGTTATTCTGTACCAGGAACTACTGTGGCAACGTGTGCGTTTTGAAATGAAAACATATGTTTTCCTTTTGGCAATGTTTGTTATAATGGCAACAGCCCAGTAGCTCCCACTACAAGTGTTACTTAAGTCATGCCAAAACAAGACACGCTCTGACAAAATCCAAATGGCTGACCACCATTGTCAGACCCCTTGGCTTTGCCAATATTTGTTTATTTTCATGTTTCTAATAATCTTGTTGAAACCGGTTACACTAGTTTTCAATTATGAATATTTTTTATATACTAGCAGGCATCAACACTCTTTACTAAACGATGCTTCAAGGAAATGGTACCTAATGTTTCTCACAGTCATATGGTAAAATATTGTTTCCTAGTTGCACTTGTGAACAATTTATTTTGAAAGCGAAGAATCATCTATCTTGCTTTCAAGCTTCTTCAAATAGCTGCATCTAATCGGAGAGCATTCTGGGAGCATTATAAGTAGCCTCATATTGTTAAATATCTTATATGTCTTAAAAACCATGTCCCCAGTTCTCGCACAAAGAAATACAGAGGCAGGAGAAAGTAAATCAGAAAAATAGGGGATCAGTATATTACCAGCAAAATAATAACTAAAGATTCTGCAAAGGATAAACTTAAATCAACACTGAAGAGATATGAATACACTTCTATTCAAATGTACAATTTATGAAGCAACTCTGACTTCAACTAACTAAAATTTTAGGAGACATTGTTTCTTGATTTAGTAAAGGTTTATAATGTTTTTATGATGACTGGGCATCCAGGCTGGACTAAGGACCCAAATCAGCCGTGGCAACTTTTGTCAGACCAGCCCCCATAGGATGCAAAGCGAGTGAGCGAGTCTGATCACTACAATGGGGCAGTAGGGGGGGGGGGAGAAGGGGAACTCCCATCCAAGAATATTTGATAAAAAATGGCACAAACATTGCATACTACAACACATTTTTAGCACATATTCAACTGTATTAGCTTTTAAAGCATAGTAAATGATAAACTTACAAAGCATCTTGATATAGCGATCTTTATTGAGGCTCTTCAATTACACCCTCATTATCACCCTCTAACAGTGCCTCTCATTTCTCCATAGCCCCTCTCTCACATGTATTTCATTTGTTTTATAGCGCCGGTCTTACCAGTGTAGAGTGTTGGAGCACTTTACATCACACACACACACAGAGACAATAAATCATATATGTGAAAATAAGTGTATAGAAAATGTTACATAGTAAAAAGGGGACTACACATGCACATGTAATGTATACTGTTAAACATTTTTTTAACAGTTCTTGGTCTGGGAAACTGAAATTCAGTATTCAGAACGTTTCACAGGGGTTATGGTTGCCTTTACTAGTAATTTATTTCTACCCACACAATCCCTTTTTAAGCAAAAATCTGAAAAGACGGGGGAAAAAACATAACTTTCTAACCTGTACCATACAGTCTGCATGCAGCTCTTTCATGGCAGTTCATAGCTCACTGTGCTAGATTATGATTGTAACTTATGAGCTGCACAGGAACAAAAGGAGCTGTAGCTGACAAAAGCAGTATCCCACTGAGCTATGAACATAAAATACTATTCTATGATCTGCATAGTACACTTCTTTGCAGAAGGCATATTATCCTTCTGCGCTACCTTAGATGAGTCAAAACGGCCACTAAACAAAACGCAGAACACTCTCCAGCAGGTACATCAACCACCACAGTTATCTTGGCAGTTTTATTGTTGCCTGATAACTGTTGGATATCCAAGGATCTCTGCAGTGCTTTTATAACTGCTGCACTACTACAAATATGCCCCCCTTCCAGCCTCCTGGGGAAACGCCAGATACCTGGCACGGCCAGTCCGGCCTTGTTGGCCATTGGGTAGAATATCTGCAGAAACAAACAATAATTTAATACACTTTTTGGTTATTTACTTACAATATTATTGGAAGAGGTGAGAGTTCAACATCTTTCTAATGAGCAGGTAATTATGATAACTGAACCCTATCTAGCCATGTTAAAACCAAGACACTGAGGGGGAGGGGGGGGTTGCAGGTCATCATTACCACCTCTCAATTCAAATGAGATTTTTTTTTAAAAGAAGAGCGCACCACAATGGTTGAAGAGTTTGGGACAAATACACAGAACAGAGGTCGCTATAAACCACAATTCTGGGGACATAGCTGGTCCATACTAGTACCATTATTTTCCTACCATTTTTCCTAAAGAAATACTGAAGGCTAGAACTGGAGAAATTGGAATAAACCCTTGCATCTTCATACACAATTCCCTTTTGTTATTCCCAACAATCACAACAGTAATGCGCCTATTACTTTATCACACAAAAAGAAATCCATATACTTGCAGAAGCTTCAAATCAAAATGCAGCAAGCTATTTAAATAGTTAACTGCTTTGATGATTAGAACATTTCAGTGTATAACCATATCAGTATTTGTTCCTCTTGTATTTGAACATCGTTCTATCACTATTCATGTGCAAAATTATTTCATGTCCTTTCACAGCCTCTAAATGGTAAGCATATTAGGCTTCTACACTCTCACTTGTTAAACATTGTAGTTGTTTAATATGCTTATCTGTGTTTTTACAACTCTTTTAAATAAAAGTGGAACTAGAAGAAAACTATCAAAACAAATGCAATAGCGAGAACTGGTTATAGGTTTTTGTAAATATTAAAGGCAGAAAGCACCAAGAAAAAGTGAGGTACCAATCAATTAGTGTTCCAGAGTGACCACGAAGTCCTAAACATAAGGTCATGCAAACTGAGATGAAATGTAAGAGGTACCAATCAATTACTGTTCGAGAGTGACCACGAAGTCCTAAACATAAGGTCATGCAAACTGAGATGAAATGTAAGTCAAAATCTTCCGGTGGGGCAAAGCTAAAGATTGTATCCATCAAAGTACACTCAAAGCTGGATAATCCCTGGATTGGGTCTCCTTGAATCCGTTGGTTTTGGCAAGAACAGCTCAGAGAGGGAGAAATTCAAATATCACAGTTGCCGAAGTATTCGTGTCGGGTGGATACTTTTTGTCCCTTTGCCCACACAAGAGTTTTATTTTCTGATTTAGTCTTTTTTGATGCAGC
The DNA here is from genome assembly GCF_031143425.1 of Pleurodeles waltl. Lineage (NCBI taxonomy): Eukaryota > Metazoa > Chordata > Amphibia > Caudata > Salamandridae > Pleurodeles > Pleurodeles waltl. The sequence continues at coordinate 196,176,688 of NC_090442.1, forward strand.
TCAAAATCCTCAAGCGGGCCAAGCAAGAAACTGTATCCAATGAAGCTTCTTCAAAACCTGCACCACTGTCACCAGGTTCAGCTTTTTGGTTGTTCAAAAATGTGCTAAATACTAAAGTTTCAATGTTTCAGGATCAACTCTTCTGGCTCACTTCATCTGCTTCCATGACCTCAGGGATAAGACTTAGGGGTCGGTACTTACTCCAACAGAAGACACTTGCTGTGTCCAGTCATGTTGCTACTGGTCAGCTGGGCACTTCAGGAAAAAGGCCTCTTGAAACTTGTTGCATACAGTTATCCACAGAGGAGGTCAGCTTTGGAGCCCAGTTCTCAATGGTAGGTTTAAGTGAGAGCAGGTTCAGCCATTCAGGTCACAACATAAGATCTAATCCTCTTTTATTCTTATACAGGGCCAGAGAACATTAAGATGAGCTGTGGGTGAAGTGTGACTGTAGGATCTACCAGCCAGTGGGTTTTGGTGACTCCTGGACACTCCCTTACCAATGGGGGAAAGGTTTCCAAGGTTAAACATTCCCACTTTTGCAGCACATCCTATCTTCCTGACTATCTCACAGTGCACTATTCAGAGGCAAACTCAAGATGCCAGAATCTATTTAGCACTGAAGGTAGCTGGTGTTCCACAAATGAGTGAAAATGATATAAAATGATTGCTTCCCCTCTGCTCCTCTCTTTTGATGCCCATTCTCTACCTCCAGCACGCACCTACGAGAATAATGCAGGTACCATTTTTGAATGCAGGGCAAGACACGCTGCACTGGTGACGGCTGAAGACTTTCAGCCTGTCAGAAGATAAGTATATAGTTCATTGTACAGTATTTCGGGACTGCACAACGAAATTTAAAAGGAAACTCAGCAATAAGCTTGCCAGTGCAGTCAGGGTAGAGTGCAGTAGGCATGAAGCAGAAGGCTGTATCTCTGTGCCTCCAGGGTTCCCAGAGATAAGTTCAATTGTTCTGTTTGGGACAGGGTAAATTCCTACAACCCTAAAAATAAAGAGTTGCAGAAAAGGCAGCTTCAAAGGAGACTAGAAGCTGCTGTGAACTAGCTAAAGATTGGTCTCGTACTGTAAACAAATACATGTCCTTCTGTTCAATGAAGAAGAGCAATGGCCTGTCCATGACTTTGAGGGTGTGGAATGCCAAACAAGTAAAGTTGTTTGTAGAAGGCCATTTTAATAACAAGTTGTTGTGCGTGTCTTACAGATAGGGAAGGTGCCAGGCAATGAGCAATCAGTGCCTCCTTTATAGTCACAAACGGATGGCTATCCTGAGAGCACTGCATAACAGAAATGTCTGAGCCCAATAGTCCACAGTACAATCTAGGTTGTTGCAGAATCCAGAAGAAATTAGTACATAAAGGTCTGTACTCGGGCCCCTCATCAGCTCAGCTCCAACAACTTAAGGCCATCTGCAACTTTCCGGCATCTTTTTATGTTATAGGCAGTTTCAAGACTTTGTGTAAATCAGTGGTATTTGAAGTACAGAACAGTTAGGCTTGAACGTTTGTGGGGTACATAACTGAAAAAGAACACAATACAGGCTCCAAGCAACCTTGGAATAATATCTGGGATACAAAACTTAAGAATGTCATGGACAACGTATAAGTAGGTGCCTTTAACAGAAATAATTCCATAGTAACAACAACAGTTGGGTGTCATCTTTTGGCGACTGAGATCTTTCAGTCTATAAGTATAGATTTAATCATATATGTGCATCCAAAGATTGACTTTTATAATTTCTGGTGCTGCAGGTGTTTTCGACAAAAGGGCATATTCTGGTTTGCAGGACAATCTAGACAGCATTAAAGAAGAGGCAACTCTTGCAAACTGTCATCACATGCAGCCTTCCTAAGACAATTAAACATTTAAGAAACTATTGTCATGCTCCATAAATAAAAAAGCATTTAAATTTAAAAGATTGGCACTTTTTTCTTCTCCACACATATCACTAAATGTACTGGCCTAACCTACACACTGTTCAACATTAGGTCAGTTTAAAATACAGATATTTCGAAAAAATATAAAAATATCTTGCAGGGATATAAAATAAATTGAATATTGCACACTCCTGATAATAACTTCATAAAATCATCATTCGATTAAAACAATGATTAATAGTACAATTAGACAGAGTAATTACATGTTCACAGAGCCTTAGAAAATTGACATTTCTCAATTTTTCAATTCATACCTCATAAGTAATTACACATTTTATCCAATTAGAAAAAAAATGAATATTCAAAACAATCATCATAAGGTCTAGTATTTCAAGAGATCGACCCTTCAAACTTTACAGAGATTGTTCTTTTCTTGATTAGCTTAATATAATTTGCAGCAGCTAACACAGTATCAAGAGATCTAATTGAAAACAAAGTAACCTGTGCATTAACTCTAGTCCTAACACTATATTTCTTAAACAACAGACGAGGAATTATTTTTCTATCATTCAGAAGTCAACAGAAGACAATCCAAGAGTAGATGGGTTAAGCAATATTTCACATTAAGGCAACAAATGCAGCAGCCGTTGTTTTGGAAAATTCTGCCTTTAAGAGCAACAAATCTTCGGGCTGGGTCAATCCCAATATGAAACTGGAAAATCACATTTCAAATTTTCTTGCCAGGGCACAAAGACAGACAAGGAAAAGAGTGTCCCTCAAACTACCAAAGAATGACCCACAGACTGTTTTGTCATAAAGCAGTCTATTTTCGTATTGAGAACTATCCCTCACCCTGTCATATAGAAGATTCTTTAACTTTGACAAGGGCAGTGAATCTTCTAGCTTGAAAATAATAACGTCTATTTCAGAGTTGGAAACAAAATTAGAGAGGTGTAAAATGAATGTGGCTAAGACATAATATCCCTAATCGTTCTGATGGAAAGTTTTGACAGCAACCTTATTGTCTTAAGAAAAAAGAACCCTTAAAGCAGAGGGATGTGCTAACAAGATTGAATAATGTGTAACCACCTCTAATCTTAGCACCTGAATTATAAAATTTAAGGGGACACACAAAAGATTCTTTATGCACAAACTCTCTAAATGAACCCAGAGTTTGTTCTTTCAAGTGCAAAAGGTAAATCAGAAAAGGCTAAATAGTAGTGGAGATAACACCATTATTAGGTCAACAGTCAAAACACCAACAATAGAGTTATCCCCATGGAGGGGGCTTCTTGTTATATACTGTGTTCTAAACATATTTATGTTACCAAATCAGCTACCATCTTCCTAAATAATTTCAAATGGGTGTATTGCTGTTTTCTTGGCCTATATATAACACTCGCACACACATATATATATATATATATATATGTATATATATATATATACACACACACATATACACACACAATATACACACACACACTTTTTTTTATTACATAAGGCTCATGAGCATGTAAAACCACCTCTAGGCCCGAACTAATATGGTGCTAGTTAGGCAAACCGTGCCAAGCCTGGGTTGTTACATTTTCAATGTAATGAAGCGATGCACTCCAGCACACTGTTTATGAAGGTCAGAGAAGCCGGAATAGAAGGAGAATCACTTCCTCCCTGTGTCTCTCAGTACTTTAATAGCATGTGGTTATTAGAGCGTGGCCTACACCCTGTTATAACATCCATTTCCTATCCCTGTCGGTTCTTCTCACAATATTAGATCCATGACAGCTCAGTTATGAGAGCAACCATACAGCCATAAAATGATTATTATTAAAGCTATTACAGCGTACCATCTGGGATGCGGAGATGGATATTCTCTGCTCATTATAGCAACAGCAGGGGAGTGCGAGGGAGTAAAAACTGCAATTTCCCTACCCAAGGGAACAAAGTTTGAACACAACAAAGGCGACAAGCACCATCCCTAATGCGAGATTAAGTAAGAAAAGCAACAAGCCGGCTCTTGGAGACGAAGGTTTGTACAAGGGTGCGTGCCCCCAGAATCAAGGACTTTTTCTCTAAAATGAAGGCAGTGGGGTTTCACACTTGATCGGCGAATAAAGGCAGATGCTGGCCCAGCTGCCTCAGCACACGGTACACGCAGTCCTTGAAACATTGTCTGGAACGAGAGATGTTTACTGTGGCGTTCCCTGAAGGCAACCCGCATCCGGCATTTCGTGTGACAGTTCAATGGTTCCTCGGGTCTTGCAGCAGCACTGAAAGGAAAGCGGCTGCCTGGCAATGTTCCGCGCACAGCAGAATGCGGTGTCCAGGCCAGCTCTCCAGACTTGTAGGACATGTGTCAGGTCAGTGGGTGCCAAGGCACACGAGGGATTCAACTGCTGACCAGCAAGGTCGGTGAGAGTCTGGACTGTCTGTGTGCTGTGGACACGGCCCCGCACAAAGAGGGAGTGAATACCTCGGTCTGCAGGGTTTAAGCATTTCCAGAATGGCCCTGTCTACTGCAACAAATACTTTATCCTTCGCCACCTTCGAACGTCCCCTCCGGGCGCCGTGGGATTTATAGACTGAGCCCTGGTGCGGGGACTTACACCGAGAAAGGACAAAGCTCGCTCCAAGTGATCGAGCAGCTCTGTCAAAGGCGGCAGTGGATTTCCGAACAGAATGTTCAGCATGCGAAGAAGTGGTTGTATCAGCCAAGCAAACAGGCTGCGCCTGAGACCTGCGTGAAGAACAGAGCATTCGGGGAGGATTGAGGGAGCCGGATTCTGCCTCCAGTCGGCAGCAAGTACAGCAACCAGTGCAGCCTGCCTACCCGCCAGAAAACTGGGCTATCACTGAAACGTTTAAGTGCAGTGCCCTAACCAAAAAACATCTATTGTGAAGCACGTGTATGCACAACACAATACATTAAAATAATAAGCTTTAACGGAATGCTGAATAACTCTCGGAAAAGACAGAAAAGATGGTTTCGCTATTTCACAGAAACTGCCACTCCTCCTACCGACCAGAGGGGGGCGCCCCAACAATTTAACAAAGACAGCAAGTCAGAGCTGAGCCAAGGGTCTCCGGCTGGGCTCCAAGAGGTGGTGCATGAGCAGAGCCCAGAAAATATTTGGCCTGTACAACACACATCATATAAAAATACAATAAGGCTTCTTCGGTATTCAAAAAGGGCATCTCTTTAAGGTGCGGACGCATTTTACTTTAGTACATCTCATATCACAGCACAGAGAGGCATTTATTAAAAGTGATAGCTTTTAAACATTCATGTCCCCTCTCCCCTACCCTGACAACAAAGCCAGATGTGACCTAAGACGCAAGTCATTTGTCACATGTACATTATAATATGTGGCCTCGAGTCTTAGATGGAGCACCATTATAATCTATTAAATAAAACGGAAGAGGGTTAAGTACACCTCGCATTCTAATCTGGCATTTTCAAAGGTGTTCTCATGTGTGGCAATTAAAAAAAAAAGGTTAACACAATATATTTGTCTAGGTTCACATGGTTTTATGAAGCAGGGAAGCTGTCCTGAAGCCAGGCTTCCCAGTTCCACACAGTAAAGTGCAGACACCAAAGGAGTATCTCTTTTCCTTTCCTGTTTAACATCAAAGGTTACTGTTTGCAGCTAATTATTGGAATATGAGGGTAGAGCATAGGCGGCAGACAGAAGCCACATGGAAGCTGGGCTCGCTTTGGGCTCGAGGGTCCAAAATTACCTCGAGCTGAGCCAGAGCCAGTAGTCGAAGTGGGTGGGATCTGAGGGGTATGATGTGCCCATACTTTTTGAAATGTAAGAAAAACAGTTCCCCTACTTTTTGTGAAAAGACAACCGTCCCTGGACATTTAATTTAGAGAGCTGAAATGCTTCAGATGAAATGTAAGGCAGGAGTTTCCTGTGCTGCAACACTGCGGGAAAAGAAGACAGCCAAACAAGCCTTCTTGCCGGGGTGCCTGCTTGGAAGAAATGTAAATATGCACAACTGGTTAATATGCAAATGTAAAGGGGCTTTGGAAGCCTGTATTAGCTTTAATTGATGGAACTACTTGAAGCTTCCTGACCACACTGATTTTTAGAGTCTAGCCTGTGAGTGCATGTTCTAGGGTCTCGCTTGCAAGACTCTGTTGTGTTCAGTAAAGGGCTTGGAGCCCGCTTGTCACTCACCATTTGTTGGTGTGCATGTAACTCTTCTTTACAGCCTCATAATTCCTCAAGGCACGCCTGGCATCAATTCTGTTTCTCTGTGTGGAGCAGGGATCAAGCACCAATTGATTCAACTTAATTAGTGCCCGTTCTCTGCTCCCGAGCGGATTAAGCTACTATTTGTTCTTTTTTACTTCTAGTGCCCTGCAAACAGAAGAAGTCTTGTGACTGGCAAAAATGTGCCCAGCAGGACAAACAAAATTGCAAAGTTTTATTTTTTAAAGATAACTTTTTAATTTTGCCAAGTCGTCTTTTTTCAGCTCCCATGCATGTTTTCTTTCTGCTCATGGGTGCTGTTGTCAAAAAATGACAATAAACTTGTACTAAATATACGAGGCCTATTGAATTGCAAATGCTTGTCTTGAGATGTATTGCAAGGGAGTTACCGGCTGAACTAAAGCATGTACTTTTAAAGGACAGTTGTAAAAATGCACAACATATAGTTTGGGAATTACTAAAATCTTTATTTTGGAACCACTTTTTTTTTTAATCTTAAACCTTTCCGATTATTTAGTAGCAGCCTATCATATACTGTGCGAAATACAAGTTTACAATAATGACCTGCTTCTTCACAGTGCTTTCTGTCACAAACTGGCACCTCTTAGCCCTAAACGCACACACCACTATTCCCCCTGCAACAACCAGGATTCAACTATGTGGTTCTTTGGTTACAGACACAGACCTCTGCAGTACATTAACTAATAGAGGTTTCATAGTGCGCGATACTGCATTTCCCCTGATTAACCTAACTTGCGTTTATTTTTCATTCAGGCTATGCCTTTTTTTATATGTAGATCCCTGAAGGTGAAAGACCAAGAAAAGTTAAGGAATATTTAGTTTTTTTTTTAGCCACGCCTTTGACCCCCATCCTCACTCACCCCGCCCCTGTTGCGCACAGCATCGCAATTCCCAAACTGTTTTTTTATGCACTTTGTCTACTGACCATAGCCTGGATCAGGCCTGAGCCTGGCTCCAGATTTCATTGGTTTGCTCATCGCTAGTCCCGAGTCTGCTCAAACCCCGGCGACTGAGGATATTTTCAGGAGGCTAACAACAAGATAAATTGTGCCAATAACCACAGTTGTTGGGACACGTGACACAGCCAGTACTGTGCTCAGAGTCGAGCTTGCTGGAAGGAAACATGTTGTATGGAACCAAAGAGGCAACCAGTCGATAACTGAACACGCAGCGCGCTCCTCATATAAGTGAAAATTCAAAAATAGGATTGCTGTTGTACTTCAGAAAAACGCTAACTATGCAACTTTTAAATGCAAGTAAAAGATGCAGTGGCTTAGAAAGTGGAAGGGACAAACTGCGTTGCAACTGTAGTGAACGGAGAGAACGGAAATATAGAACCTAAAAAGTCAGTAGGAGTTCCTCTATTGACAAATCAAGGGCATGCTGAACACATGAAGTGCCATGCGACAGGTCCAGCGGCGAGCTTTCGTCATCAGTAATCGGGCATTTAAGCATGTCAGAAACTAACGATCCTGCGGGATCAGGTTTTACAAGAGTTTGACTCAACACAGGGCTCTATTTGAAGAGCTCTACGGCCGTTCCCACTTTGGCATATGTGCAGAATCTGATCCTACCATGTTGTCCTCAACAAAGGCCTGTCCTGCCAGATTACTCATGCAGAAGCCCATCACAGCACATCAACACAAGAACCAGTCACACCACAGCAGCACTGTAAGGACCTGCAACAACACGGCAATCCAAGAGGTATTCCTTGATGTGCCCATTATGAGGTATCACAATACAGGGTCCTCAGAAGCAGTCAGATAATCTCTGCCACACCACAGCATACCCATCACACCACAAACCCCAGTCCAGATCTGTCACACTACCAACTCACCATCTAGGGTTGTCGCTGTACCAGAAAGACATGTCTAAAAACAACACGCCTAAGGAAGGCAAGTCAAACAGCAGACCTGTGTGCTCCTGGCTTCTATCCTCACCCTCTTTTTAGCCTGGCACACATTACACTGCTGTCATTAAGGCGTGGTATACCAAGTCAAGTGGAGACCTGCCACAGCAGAGAGCTACAGAGAAGCCTGTTCTGCAACACTGACTCTTTGAAGGACAATGGCAATACAAAATCCTATTGACGCTGGGCACACTACAATAGGAAGGGAGTGACATACCATCATCAGCTGAAATCAGTGTCAACAGCAAGCACCAACGAAGTTTGTTACATCACAAAACCTCATTTTGATGTCCATTGTACACAGATACTCCTGAAGATACCAGTCAAACCATGATGCCTCCTCAAAGTCAGGAATACAACAACACTCATAAGGGGTCCATCATCCCATGACATCCCAGTGACTGGTAGTCAATGCACAACACCCATGACCTGTTACATTAAAACAATGCCTATCAACACATAGCACTCCAGAATGCAAACCAAAGCAAATTATCTCTGTGGTGGCCCATGCACTCCTAGCTATATGATATCATTTGTAAACGAGTGTTTGGGAGGGTTGTTTTAATATTTTTGACACCTCAATTGGGTCCAATTTAACAATCACGTTTTTTTAAGTGTTATTGCTACACGTGAAAATGATTTTCACTAACGGTATTTAAAAATAATATCAAATGTACTGTATTTTAGAAGAATACATTATATACAATCAATGTACAAATTCATTCTAAATATCTGTCATGCATTTTTCTTCATAAAACCTGCATATTTATTGTTCACCCAATAATAAATCAAAAAGTAATCCCTTTTTGCACCTCAGTTTACTAAAGATACTCCCATTAAATTTATATTTTATTGTCTATGTTTGTCCAGCAATGCTCGGATACATTAACATCAACAACCCAGAGCCAGATATGGGGGCTGTAACACCAAGGACAATTTGTAGAGGGGGCCTAATACGCTAAGCCATATTGGGCGGGTCAGTCACAGCAATCTGTCTAGAACCCTTATGCATTTTAAGTAAGTCTTTCATATGCTTAAAAGTATCTGCATTACCCTACAAAGAATCAAACACATCCAGCTCTCTTCAAATCCTAGGCTTACGGCTACATCATAGCAATGCACCTCAATGCTTGAGCCTGTCATTCCAAGATGTCTCACAGTTGCAGGTCTGTCACAATCCCATGCAGGGGATTGAACAGCATGAAATGCTATAGAAGACTTGTCCCTCAATGACAACTGAACTACCCCTGGTTAGAAATAAGCACTATACTATCCACTACGACCAGAAGATGCTGAGACTTTCAATGTTCGTAAAGAGCAGTTAAGGTTAGGCCACATCAACCACAAGCCAAAAGGCAGAGCAAATATTGCAACAAAACTAGATTTTTCAACAGACAAGATTATCACATGGTCATGTTTGTTAACAGGCAGTAAAATAATTTGCAGTGAAAGCTTCACAAAGATTTGGCAGTATAAACAGGGTCAGAAAACAATATCCTCACAATTGTTAATGTCACCTTTGAAAAAGCCCAACTTGTCATAGAGCCACTGGAGTTGTGCGATTCTGTTGGCTGCTGTGTTTTCCGCACAATTATAGAGTTGTTGCATTTGCCACATAATTAATAATCGACTGGATAATTGCTGGATTCAACAACAACAACAAAATGTTTCTAGCTCAAATTAATCAACCATTATCAAGACGTTCCATACACTTGTGGTGGAGCGCATTAGCAGACCGCCATTAAACTTTAACTAGTCATTTTAATTGCCAGTTACTGTATTCAAGTGTCTGTCTGGTACCGATGAAGAGCAAATGTTGCCCTCAGATAATTAATGTGCGTTAAAATGACAAAATAAAACATAATACTGCCAAAGAATATGCCTCATAATTTGGCTTTTTGCCACATAATTTGGTCAAGCCTGCCGTATAATTCCAGTGGCCCTGGTCCTCAAGCAGTATTTTTATGTTTCTCAATATTACTCTATCTTATAGGTATTTGTACAACACGGCAAGGAAATCAAACCACTGTATAGACAGCATCAGTTGGTCCATTCAGCGTGCAAACGATAAGACACTAACTGTACATAATAAATAAGAGGCACGCTTCTAGTTTAATTTTTACAATGATCAGGCAGAAGGCGGGGGGTCAGAAGGAGAAGGGGCAGATGGAGAAGAGGAAAGTCTCTGGCTCTTTCCTGAAGGACGACAGTCTGTGGGACAGAGGTTCAGTCCATGGGCTGGGTCTTGAAACCGAATGTAGTTTTGTGCTAAGCAAGAGCCCACCCTAGATCTGAAAGACAAAGATTAGTAACATTATTGAAGTAGCCTGGTTGTTTAGTAGACTGTCCCACCGGAAGCAGCATCTACACTGTTCGACCTACTTCCCACTAATCCGACCCACCCAGACGGCGACGTACCAACATTCTATGGCATTATAGCTGAGGTTGATTGAGCAGGGAAGGTGATACCAATAACAGAAAATTATACCAGTGGGGGCAAATAATGGAGAAAAAAACTCCTTTGTCTTCCTTTTTAAAGGATTATAGATGGGCTAGGCTTGAGCCCAGAAGGCTAGTGATCAGCGTTCTCCCCGATTATGTGTGAAAAGATCAACACCTGTATCTTGGAACACGATGTGTAAACTAAGAAAACAAGCATTTGCAATGCAACTGGTCTCACGTTTGCTTGAGATAGAGCTAGCATTGTAAACTCCTAACCGGACTTTTCTTGCCACATAAATTGAAAGTGAAAATAAAACAGTTTCACATAACTAACTGGACTTTTCTTGCCATATAAAATGAAAAGTAAAAATTTCACATAAGCGAACTGACGGCCGCCATCAGCGCAAAGCAGACACACAAACGGAAATAAAAATTTGCTTGCAGTGAAACCTATTGGCAAAAGTGCAATTATCCATGTAACCGGCAAAATTGCAATTAACTATGTAACAGGATCGGTGTCATGAAAAGCGCTCGACTTCTGCCCTGCGAGATGGCGCTGCGAAAAAAGAGAAAAAGTAGTCCAGAAACCGGACGGAAAACAGCGAGCCTCGTATGTTTTCAGTACTTGGTCGCTGCGCTCAAAGAGGGCTAAACACCGGAAAAGGCATGACTTATGCATGCCTTTCACTAATGAAAGCAAGCAGATTTTAAAAGGCAAGCCCACGAACCAAAGAAGGACGCTGACGTGACATGGGCGTGGTTTGAAGCCCAAAGAGAGATTACAACACAGGATGGAACGCTTTGCGCTCGCCCGTAAAAAGGTTGGATCCTGCATGGGTGAACGGTTTATTATGAAGCAGTCATGCTCTCTTCTCCTGGATGTACACCTTTAGGAAGCCTTTATAAAGTATGAATTTTTGTACAACCCAAGGATTTAGTACCTCTGGCAAAAGTGTGTAGAAATGTAGTTGAGCTGCATGGAATTGAATAAGGGTTTATTTTGGTGATGTCGCTGATATGGAAGGACTCCGTTTGCATGTTTTTCCCTTGCTTTTATTCATTTGTTTATTAATTTGCAGATCTTCAAGTGCAACAATAAAAAAGTGCAAACACCTGCATGGGATATAGCCATAATTTTTTTTAAAGCTGGTTTGGAGGTGCCACACTTCAGTTTTGGTAGGATTTAATTTAAAATATTCTATGTAATCTGTCTTTGAGTGACGTCCAAGCAGTGTCACCAGGTGCATCTGTCTGTTGCCAATGACACAGAGGTACACCTAAGGCCATTAACTTAGCTGTGGAGGGTGACATGCTGTTCAGACCATTCCACTCCTTTAGGCTAAATGTGAAGATCAAATATCATCGATACAAGCTCAGAGTCTTATGGAACACCATACTCAATGGGGAGGTTAGGTGAGATTTGGAAGAGTCAACCTGAACTTTCTAGTGTTCAATGGCTAGAAAGGAGTGATCTGTAACTTATAGTCTGGAAAACCACCAGATAGGATGTCACATAGCAAAAGAGAGAAGCCGCATACACCAGCTGTGCCTGCAAACGAGGATTAGATACTCAAAGGCATGTGAAATGTACCAGATCGAGCGCATCACGATGTCACAATGTAATGCAAGTTTGGCAGCTGGCTGGGTCAAACTGACAGGAAAGAGATAGAGTAAATGGAAATTGGTGCTGTCCAAACAGGTCTTTGCTTCCCCAAGTGTGTCTCGATTGATAGACTAGAATAATTCAAACAGAACAGCAACATGCCAGCAAGAGCAACTTTAACACAAATGTAACTATGTGCTAAATTGAGAGGAATTGTGAAAAAGATCACTTAATTTGTCTGGAGACATATGGCCTTCAAAATAAAGGACGGTTGGATGGCTACAGAACAAAAGAACTGAAACACATTTGATATTTGATAGATGTCCTATTCAGAACATCTATATATATTCAATGGTGCAAACATGAAAATTTCAAATATACTTCTTTAATCCCCTGCAAAATAAAATTAGAACCTACTTAAAAATGTTAGTTTGGGAAAGAGGGGAAGGTACTGCGGTTTCAGTTAAACCCCAGGGGTTTGTTTTGCAATCTTTCCAAGATCTACTGTAATTTTGTCATGGGTGTGCTCTGCGCTGCCCTGAATTATTGTGTTATTCATTATGCATGTCCTAGTTTGCCTCGCATTTTCATCACTCTCCTCTTGACTGTTAAATCTCTTCCTCTCTCTTCTCGCATTACAGATGACGCCCAGCTCCACTTCAAGCATATTATGTGTACTCCTAAAGATATAGGTCTAAATTCCCTGCATGCTGAACTCAGTACCATCATAAGCAAAATAAGCTGATGACAGTAATGAGGATGTCACGCATGGATAACCAGCTCAAAAAGACCATCAACCATCCTTCACTCCCTACTATGAGTCAAGCGACCCACATTTTTTTTTTATTTGGTTTTACATAGAACATTATGTATATTAAATTAGAACATCTATGACCGCAACATTACTTAGTAGTCAGTGCTCTGTGCAATACACTTACAACTATCCCGAGCCATGGTTCGCCCCCCCTTCATCCCCATATGCAATCCCTACGACTTGACTAAACTCCCCATTTTAACATACTGGCTGCTAAATATCACCTTTGTAGTATTCGTTAATATCCAGAGGTGAATAGTGCACGCTCCATTGTCCTCTCAGTTTGAGGGTACAGGCAGGCTCTGGGCTGCTTATACCATTCAACCATTCATTCAGGCGACTCCCCCACCCATGTTCACAGCAAAAGGGTGAGGTGCAAAATTCTGACACCACTGCAGACCACTCCGCGAAATATGCTGCAATCTACAACGTTTTGCAGTAGGTCAAGAATTCTCAGGACAAAATGGCATGTTATCAGGCTGTCCAGTCTGATAATTTATTTTAGCACAACCCGCAGTTGTGGCCCACGCCAGTTTACTACTATGTCTCTGCATGTCCCATTCAATCTTTTCTCCTATTTTTGCCAGGAAGGAAATCGAGTATTGTTCTTTTGGTAGTAACTGCGTAGAACGTGATTGTAATTGTTATGCTTTTCTTTTTTGTGCTAACCATTAAAAAACAGTAACTGGTTTAGCAAATCTAGACTTGTCTCTGTTTTACCACAGCATCACTATGTCTTCCCGAGATGACAGTAAAGGCTGTCCCTCGCATAGGCTCAAACTGTTTTTTCAGCTTATTTGCTGAATTTAAAAAAACAGGTTGTTTTAGTTCGTTACCCGGTATTTGAATATATCATCAGAGAAGTCAATTGTCCCACACCAACCAGGTGCGGTGTCCACTTTAGGAGATGTTACTTAAATCACAGCCTACAGATGAGAGGTCAACTTCTGCAAAAATGGATACTGATTTATTACATTACGTTAGAGAGCGCCCCCAGCACCTACCACCCCCACGCGAACCGGTCTCCAGCTGCCAGCAACACCATGGAATGAGAGCTCTGGAAACAACTAGACCATGGGGCATGCCAAGCACTACAGACAAGTACCAACATAACAATGCAAGACATACTGGCCAAATACCAAACTTAATGCAAGGTCATGAATTTAAGTTACCAGCGCTATACCAGAAATAAAAGATAAGTTATCGGCGTTATACCAGAAACAAAAGTTATCAGCAGAGCAGACGCCCAGGAGGTAAATCCAGGTCAGACAAGGGTCCCTCCAACACCTGCGATAAGGCAGTGATCGCTCCACCCCTCACACATGGAGTCACCGAGCCCCATAACTGAGAGCACAGCAGCTGGCCGAGATATTCACGCAAGGTAGGTCATGCCCAACAAAGTAACCTCAAGGGTCACGCATCAAGCGTGAGACTGACACAAATACCAGTCACACAGAGACTGGCGATTCTCACCCGCGTTTTATCTGAAACTGTCCCTTTACTCCTGCTGACTGGAGCCACAGCCCATCGCAGTTGCAGATCTCTGCTAGCGGGGACGGTGGTGGATGTAGCGTGCTCAAAATGGTAAGGCACTTGCACACTGGTAAAGCGCACAAAACACACACTGACGTGTCACTGGCAGCGTGCGGACAGCTGGGATCCCGCCAGGGGCAGTCTCATACCTATTCAGCCCCGAGCAGGAACCTGCCCTATAGCTATAACGGGGCCTGCTGCGGGGCCGGTGGGAGAGAACGGTACCGCGGATTCGCGTTACCCGCCAGTGGTCGGTTGGGCCCGCGGGGAGTGCGAGGATCCTCTCCCCAGGCAGCGGTGCCACCGGGACACGCCGCCTCCCGCCTGCCACCGACTCCCAACTCTTACCTGTCCCCTTCAGTGAGCGGCATCCGCGGCTGAAGCACCTGGGAGAGCGCTGTCGCTGAGTCGCCGACGAGAGCCACCCGGCCTGTACCTGCGTCAACAGCGCGTCGCTTCCTGCGGGCCCTTCCAACAGCACTTGCAGTGCGCCGCTGCTCGCTGTGGGGAGCGCGCTGATGACAAGAGCCACCCGGGCTGTACGGTGTGTCAATACGCTCGTCTTCCGCCGTGGAACCCCCTCAAGATCCAACCGGCGCCCCTCTACAGCCGCCTTGTACCTGTGGTGCCGCCACGAGACCAGGGTTTCAATTGGGCAGGTAGTGTCCGGTACCGAGTATCCGCACTTCTTCATTTTGAAAGGGAGGGTACTTGCACTTCTCAGCACTCCTGCAATAAATTTAATGGGAGAGTACTGCCACTGCTTGGAAGCACACAGGTACTCACAATTGTGAGTACTTGTACTCCCTTTTCCCCCCATTTAAAGCACTGCATGAGACAATTCGGTTTACGAGACTGCACCCACGTCTCCATGGAGGTGCTCTGCACTGTTTTTGTGCTTGGCTGTATTTATGTGCCCTGCTATCATTGGAAGCAGGGTTGCTCACTGAGAGCCCATGTCTTCCCCCGTGTTTTTTGTTTGTTTTTTTGCAGTTTTATATAGCGCCATTTCAACCCAAGGTGCTGGAGCACTTTGCATGAGCACCAGTTACGTTATACAAGGACACATTCATTTTCAGTAGGCATAGGTACATTATTGTGCCCAGAATTACAGGTTGTTGAGCCAATACAGAGACTCAAACCTGTTTCCCCAGCTCCAAAGTCGGCAGCTCTGGCCATTAAGCCACATCCTGGCTGCCCCTCAGTGCCCACTACACCCAGAAGTCTTGCCTTCCACTGTTCACACATAAGGCGATCTAGATGATGCTGTGTAATAAAGACATCTAAGTTCATGTTAAAATAAGACATTCCAAGACTCCAATTCAGCTGAGTGTTGTAAGGGCTCTAAAGTCCCATCTGAACAGGCAGCCCCATTTCCCTATCACAAGCAGGGCTTAAAGAGGGATTAAAAAAAAGTGTGTGTGGGGGATCTCTAAAATGAGACCTATGTAGTTATAGGCAGGGCTTAAACACAAACTAATTTTCTGTGATTCCCATAGTGTGCCAGAATTACCGGTATTATGGTGTCTCTCTTAGCTTTCTGTAATTACATCCAGATATAGAATATAGGAACTGGCATACACCTGTAACCAGTCAGGACTATTGTATTTGTCAATGGTTGTCTCTGTGTGCTCTGCAGAGAAGCTACGATTGGATAGCCCTGTATTCTGGACACCTTTTTGACTTACTGACAGTCACTGTTAGAAACCCACAGATTCTTCAGCCTCAACTTGAGAGCTCTCAATTGTGGGCTGCTATAAACACCTAGAAGTGACTCAGCTGAAAGTATGTACTATACAAGAACAATATGCTATACGAAGAAAATATAAAAACACAACATCCTGAAAATGACTTAACACTCATGTGGAGTACAAGATTAAGTAGAGGTGACTCAGCTCAAAGTATGCACTAAACAAGAACAATATGCTATATGAAAAAAATACAAAAACACCTCATCCTGGAAATGGCTAACACTCATCGAGTACAAGATTAAGTAAATCATGTGACATATAAACAGCAACTAAATCACGGACATGGATCACCTTAACATTTTTATATAAACTGTTCAGAAATCACCACCGTTTTTAGCAGTTAAGTTAAGGACAAGACTATAGGACCCGACAAGTACCTGTTTCAGTGTCCGTTTTAAATTACTGCCGGGTTCTGAGACCCAGAGGGACCCGGCTCACTTAAAGCCCTGATCTCGTGTTTTTTTGTGACAAATTATAACTGTGAACTCTCCCTCATTTGATAGGTGGCATCCTCTTTTCAATAATATACACCCTCCTTTAAGGTAACATGCCTCCATAGACTTCCATTATGCTCTCTGTAAATCTGCATTACAAGCCAAACACTTTAATGGGATCACCCTCTTAAACATCTGATCTCATCCTCAGTCGAGGGTTGCGAGATTATCATATTGCCCCCCTGTTTTGCAGAGAAAATTCAGCTGATACATGAGAACATGAAAGCCTTTGATGAGATGGGAGGACTTCTTTATCCTGCCAACTTTCCCAGATTAGTAACACCTACTGTTGAGGTCCTTCCAGACAATATTTAAAGTGAAGTCCGCTCTCTTTTATGATCGTTATAGTCAGGTCTCCAGATGATGGTTCAGTGCTATAATAGTTGCCCTGATGGTGGATCTAGCTGTTGCCCATTTAAGTTGTACCTGAAAGTTGAAAGAGGGGGGTTTGTTAAACTACCCTTTAAGAAGACTTGCCTGGATGCAAATTCTGAGTCCAATCACTCACCGATCTCCTACTATCAGCCATATCCAAGATCAGCGAAATATATCTTGACTGTGTGTGGTCCTATTATTTATAAGCCTTACATTTTGTTGGCTTTCTGGAACAAGGCTTTCACCCTTGGATGGGAAAGGGGAACACCTTGGTCACGGTTTTTACTGACCTTAAATTAAGTATGGAAGTTGGCTACCCGGTTGTCCATAGTCTTTTGGACCTTTCTATCGTCTTTGATGTCGTGGATCATAACATTTTAATTCACTGGTTGATGGCTTGTACTGTTGGCAGCAGTGCACGAGAAAATGAGGGATGTGTGTGATAGCTCAGTAACTAAAATGATAGGAGATGAAAAGTGGAAAATGTCTAAAGACACATACACATATATATATTAAGAATTTTTGTTCTGAAATTGAAGATTAAAGGCAACAATGACCTCTTTAATCACTTGAATGAAGAGTTTGAGACTTTTGCATCTACCACACAACTTATGGAATGCAGAGGGCATGGAACGTCTCGCCCTCCACATTCTAAGAGAAAATTCTTCTAATACAAGCACCAGAAGGATCTTTTTTAAATAATGTTGGGATGCAAGGGAACAGCTTCATTTGAGTCCCAATTGTATTTTGTTTTCAGTCATTGTGATGTGCAGCACACTGACGCCAGTCACTGATGAAAGTGAAACCAGTCAGCACCATTAACACTGCCTAATTTCCCTTTGATTAGTTTCGGGGGCATATCTCAGCCTCCTAATCACTGATCTAAGCAGAAGAGATAGCTCTGCAATGGGGGAAATATCCCCTTCACAGCACCTCTCCCTAGTGAATCCCTACTTTGGGATTACAGCAGGACTGCAATTCTCACGTAGGTATCTACCTGCTAGACACGGGGTAGCCCCCTGGGCACAGGCAAGCACCCCCCACCAATAAGAATGGAAAAGTCTTTCTACCCCAGGCCTCCCCACCCACCCCTCACCCAGAGAGCAAAAAGTTACTAGACACCAGGGATTACAAATATATGGGGTGGGGAGGAGTAACCCATTCTGCATCTTCCTATGCACCCACACCCAAATGCCTAGTGAGAAAAAAGGAAACTAAAACTAGGGAAAATGATGAAACAAGAATTGGCAAATCGAATAGGTTTCGCCTATGCAAAATCTATTGCTTTGTAAGTTTTGTTTTTTAACATATTGCACAGCACACATATTGGAGAGCAGGGGAAGGGCAACGGGGTGGGTAAAAAACAACACACTGTTCTCGAGTGCAGTCCGGCTGGCATGTAGAGCACTACTTAAAGAGATACTGAAACACAATAAACAAAAGGAGGGTGGGCAAGACATCGGCGTGTGGGGGAGCTGGATTAAGCCACGGGGAGGGCAGGAGTAAAGCGTATCGTAGCGCTTCGTTTTTGTTTACTTTAAGGCATATTGTACAGCAGCCTGTGCTGTAGAGCAATATTCCTTTAATCAGGAGGGTTAGGGGCTGCCTCATCGGATTCACCAGCAGCAGCGAGGGCATCAAATGTTTTTACACCCAGGGGGCTATCTGAGAAAAGGTCGGCTCTCTACACATACCACTGCAAAAATACTTGATGGGAGCTGAAACTCAGGATTACCATGTGGAACCATTGATTACAGATTTAACATTCTGGGCCTTATTACGACCTTGGCGGAGAGGATTAATCCTTCACAAACGTGACAGATATCCCGCCACCATTTTACAAGTTCCATAGGATATAATGGAACTTGTAATATGGCGGGCGGATATCCGTCACGTTTGTGACGGAGTATCCCATCCACCAAGGTCATAATTAGCCCCTTTGTGTTGTACAGCCTGGACAAGAGGCATTCTTCCCCATGATGCACAAGAGTTGGTACAAGTACTCATTTTTTGGCCTGTGGATAACATGAAGGTAATGAGTGCTGGTAAATGCAGAACAAACAGAACAATAAACAATTGTGCTTAACTAGCATGTTTTGCCACCACTTTCACAAAGCTTCATGTGGTGGAGGACACACAACTATCTATGGAAAAGAAGTGCATGTTCTAGAATATGTCTTTAGCCACTGTTTGTGACAACAACCCAACGTTTGTTATTCATTCTGCTAAACTTCCTACAGGGACAACTCTAAACCTACTGTAAAGGTGGTTGGTAAACCTTTATATGCTGAGATCGTGTTTCTGATAAAATTAAATTAACAATTTACTTTAATGTACTTTTTTTCACAACACCCCTATCACACACTGCACCAGAAGAGCAAAGTGAACCCCAGCAAGTAACTTTTGACTCAAGCTTCACTATTAGTGTTAATCCTCCTACAGAAATGGGTGTCTAGCTGCGCCTGTACCCCACCAAT
Source organism: Pleurodeles waltl (assembly GCF_031143425.1). Lineage (NCBI taxonomy): Eukaryota > Metazoa > Chordata > Amphibia > Caudata > Salamandridae > Pleurodeles > Pleurodeles waltl. Next base: position 196,196,222 of record NC_090442.1, read on the forward strand.
GTCAAAAGTGCGCATCAGCCAACAGCGTGGCTTTGTTTCATTTGTACATGACTAGGTGTGTGCAGTAATTTCCACTCATGAAAAATCCTTCACTTTCTAAATATATTTTACTTATCACTTTCTGAAAAGTGTATTTCCAAACATTATTGAAAATGAAATAACTAAATGGAAAGCCCTCTTCTAAGTATGTACAGCTGCTTCGCCTCAGAAAAGAAAAAAAGCATGTTGCTGCACACATGTACAGAGACTAAGGCCCTGATTCCAACTTTGGCGGGCGGCGGTAGCCGCCAATCGGCCGCCATGCGGCCAAAAGACCGCTGCCGGCATTCCAACATTCCCGCCGGCCCAGCGGGAATGAGGCCGCAACACAGAAGCCGTCTCCGAATGGAGCCGGCGGTGTGGCGGCCGTGCGACGGGTGCAGTTGCACCCGTCGCGCTTTTCACTGTCTGCTAGGCAGACAGTGAAAAGCTGGCCGGGGCCCTGTTAGGGGACCCCTGCACTGCCCATGCCAGTGTCATGGGCAGTGCAGGGGCCCCCTAACAGGGCCCCAGGACACCCCTTACTGCCAGCCTCTTCCTGGCAGTGAAAACCGCCAGAAACAGGCTGGCGGTAAGGGGGTCAGAATCCCCAGGGCAGCGCTGCCCTGGCGGATTCGCCCAGCCGGGGCAAAAACGGCGGGAAACCGCCGGCCCCGGTTTTCCGACCGCGGCTTTACCGCCGCGGTCAGAATGGGCTTTGAAGCACTGCCAGCCTGTTGGCAGTGCTTCCGTCATTCTGCGCCCTGGCGGTCCAAGACCGCCAGGGTCAGAATGACCCCCTTAGTGACAAATATTAAACTGCCTTTTCTTCCCAATTAATTCACTGGCCGACGCCCACACTACCTCCCTGGTGCGGGTCACGACCTGTGGCCGACACCAGGGAGGGGGTTAATAAATCCTCGGGTGCAACTTTTTTGGTCCCAGGGAGACACGGAAGCTCTTCCGTGTCTCCCCCCACCCCTTTGTGACGGCGCGCTGACGTAACAATGTTGATTTCCCCATCGGAGCAGGAAGCAGCCTTGCGGCCGCTTCCTGCTCCAATGGGGAAAACGGCCTTCCCCACGTTCAGGAAGGCCTCGTAAGAAAGGGGAGAGTCTCCACTTTCTTAGGAGGCCTCGCGATCGGGGGCCAGGAAACACCACTAGATGCCAGGGATTTCACTTGGGGGGGTCGGCCCCCTCGGAAAACGCCCCACCCCCCCTCCGGGGGCATTTAGAAAAAAAAAAAAAGGTAGGTGCCCCCTGGGGGCGGTGCGATCGCGCCCCTCCAGGGGCAACAATTTATTTATTTAAAAAAAAAAAAAATGGACAGGGGGTCGCCCGTGGGCAGGGCGATCCCCTGTGGGGGGCAATCTTTTTTTTAGTTGTTGTAGGGTTTCCCTGGGGGCCATTTTGGCCCCCAATGAAACCCTACAACAACTAAAAAAAATAGATCTATATATACATATATATAGATCTATATATAGAGATTTATCTATGTAGATATATCTATAGATAGATCTATAGATATATGTATATATATATATAGATCTATCTATAGATATATCTATGTAGATAGATATATATATATATCACTTTTGTCAATATGTGTGTGGTTTCCCTGGGGGCTGCGATCAGCCCCCAGGAAAACCAGACCCACATATAAAAGTGATATATATATATATATATATATATATTTATTTATATATAGATTTGCCACCAGTTGTCTTGCAGTTGCAGCTTGCGTCTTCAAAGCAATGCACATTCTTCAACTGACGCTTTTCAACTGTAGCTTTTAGGCAGCAATAAAAAAGTCAAGTAAGTATTGTGATTATGTTTCTGCTACAAAAGGGTCAGACTTGTCTAGTGGCAGTTTTAGTGCCATAAAGAAGCGCAGAAGGTTTATATGCCTACTGCAAAGAGCAAATCTGTATTTTATGTAAATAGCTGAGTACATTAGTAAAGTCAGCCATTACCTGCGCTATAATACAAATGAAATGTATGTGCGAGGTGGAGGGCGGCTATGGAGAGATGAAGGGCACTTTTGCTGGGTGGTAATGAGGGAATCCAAGGAGGAGGGAGTGGGAGCACCAATAATGATTGTTGGACTGGGTGCAGGAGGTGCAAAAGACTGTGACGAATGGTATGTGACAAGGTGTTTTTTGAGTGTCTTGAAAGAACGTGCTGATTGAGGGAAGAAGCGCAGGTAAGGTGGCCTCTACTGTTGCACGTATCTCACACACACCATCTATTTTGTGACTGTCTACGTAGGCTAGTGTTTTAGAGCAACAGTTTAGCCAATAGCAGAGATGGCATCTTGATGGATGACTGCTGCCGGCACTCGGGTTATAGAGGACAGCATCTGAGGGTCAGGACAATGGCGCAGACTCTGGGAGTGATTTTTCAGTCGGAGGAGTCCCATTCGATAACTCCTCTTCCAGTACATTATGAGGGAGGTGATGAGGACAGTCCTGCTGTCCCTTCGCAAGCAGTCTGTGCAATTGGGTAATAGTGGGTTAGCCCAACCCAGAGAGCAGGTGAATGCGGCGGCAAGCAGAGAGAGAGTGCTCTCTTGGGAGCTCCCCAATTTAGTTCAGCCCCAAATTCCACCGCCTAAATCGTATTGTGGAGACATCAAAATTATCTATCGCAAAACAAACTGGTTTTGTAAGGCAGGCACCTGTGTTTTTGGTCCTGGGTTCAGCGGCCATATAGAGAAACACACAAAATCCAAACATTTCTGGAAACTAGACATTCGGGGGAGTCCACAGAGGTGTGACTTGTGTGGATTCCCCAAAGTTTTCTTACTCAGAATACCCTGCAAAGCTGAAATGTTGAATAAAAACTCTATTTTTCTCGCATTTCTGTCACACAAACTACAGGAATATGCTGGGATCCACAAAATTCCTACCACCCAGTGATTCCTCACCTGTCCTGATAAAAACACTACTCCACTTGAGTGCCTACACCTAGTGCCTGCGTCAGGAATGGATCACCCCAGGGTCAACAGCTGCCTCATGTAAGGACCAACATTGACCGTTGTGTGATCTATTCCTGTCGCGGGCACCAGGCCTACCCACACAAGTGAGGTACCATTATTATCGGGAGTCTTGGGGGAATGCTGGGTGGAAGGACATTTGTTGCTCCTCTCAGATTCCAGAACTTTCTGTCACCGAAATGAGAGGAAAAAGTGTTTTTTTGGCCATATTGTGATGTTTGCAAAGGATTCTGGGTAACAGAACCTGGTCAGAGCCCTACAAGTCACCCCATCTTGGATTCCCCTGGATTTCTAGTTTTCAAAAATGCGCTGGTTTGCTAGGTTTCCCCAGGTGCCGACTGAGCTAGAGGCCAAAATCCACAGGTAGGCACTGTTTTCTATGAAAAAATGTGATGTGTCCACGTTGTGTTTTGGGGCATTTCCTGTCGCGGGCGCTAGGCCTACCCACACAAGTGAGGTATCATTTTTATCGGGAGACTTGGGGGAACGCTGGGTGGAAAGAAATCTGTGGCTCCTCTCAGATTCCAGAACTTTCTGTCACAGAAATGTGAGGAAAACGTGTTATTTTAGCCACATTTTGAGGTTTGCAAAGGATTCTGGGTAACAGAACCTGGTCAGAGCCCCACAAGTCACCCCATCTTGGATTCCCCTAGGTCTCTAGTTTTCAAAAATGCACAGGTTTGGTAGGTTTCCCTATGTGCCGGCTGAGCTAGAGGCCAAAATCTACAGGTAGGCACTTTGCAAAAAACACCTCTGTTTTCTGTCAAAAAATGGGATGTGTCCACGTTGTGTTTTGGGGTATTTCCTGTCGCGGGCGCTAGGCCTACCCACACAAGTGAGGTATCATTTTTATCGGGAGACTTGGGGGAACATAGAATAGCAAAACAAGTGTTATTGCCCCTTATCTTTCTCTACATTTTTTCCTTCCAAATATAAGAGTGTGTGTAAAAAAGACGTCTATTTGAGAAATGCCCTGCAATTCACATGCTAGTATGGGCACCCCGGAATTCAGAGATGTGCAAATAACCACTTCTCCTCAAAACCTTCTCTTGAGACAATTTTGGAAATGCAAAGGTTGTCTTGATACCTATTTTTCACTCTTCATATTTCAGCAAATGAATTGCTGTATACCCAGTATAGAATGAAAACCAACTGCAGGGTGCAGCTCATTTATTGGCTCTGGGTCCCTAGGGTTTTTGATGAACCTACAAGCCCTTTATATCCCCGCAACCAGAAGAGTCCAGCAGACATAACGGTATATTGCTTTCAAAAACCTGACATCGCAGGAAAAAGTTACAGAGTAAAACATAAAGAAAAATGGCTGTTGTTTTCAGCTCAATTTCAATATGTTTTTATTTCAGCTGTTATTTTCTGTAGGAAAACCTTGTAGGATCTACACAAATGACCCCTTGCTGAATTCAGAATTTTGTCTAGTTTTCAGAAATGTTTAGCTTTCCTGGATCCAGCATTGGTTTCACACCCATTCCTGTCACTAACTGGAAGGAGGCTGAAAGCACCAAAAATAGTAAAAATGGGGTATGTCCCAGTAAAATGCCAAATTTGTGTTGAAAAATGTGGTTTTCTGATTCAAGTCTGCCCGTTCCTTAAAGGTGGGAAGATGGTGATTTTAGCACCAGAAACCCTTTGTTGATGGCATTTTCAGGGAAAAAACCACAAGCCTTCTTCAGCAGCCCTTTTTTCCAATTTTTTGGGAAAAAACGAAATTTTCACTGTATTTTGGCTAATTTCTTGGTCTCCTCCAGGGGAAACCACAAACTCTAGGTACCATTAGAATCCCTAGGATGTTGGACAAAAAGGACGCAAATTTGGCGTGGATAGCTTATGTGGACAAAAAGTTATGAAGGCCTAAGCGCGAACCACCCCAAATAGCCAAAAAAGGGCTCAGCACTTGGGGTGGGGGGAAAGGCCCAGCAGCTAAGAGGTTAAGAATTTGTTGAGAGGCAAGAAGATCAAGGTAGGTTTGTTGGAGGCATCTCCCCGCCTCATAGACGAAAGGGGAGAAACTTGAGTAATAATACTGGAGAAAATTGCCCGGCAGGCTGCTGGCTGGGGTTTCCTCCTCTAACACTACAATTTGCGGCCACATTCTTCTAAACCGTCAATGTTATAAATAAATCCATCCGGTGAAAGGGAGCTAAAGAGCATCCAGCAGCAGGGACATGTCCCACTCGTTCGCAAGAGCTCCTCTTGTCAAGGGCAGGAGCTAGGCATGAGTCTGATGAGGTGGGTGGGCAATAACTGGAGCGTGAAAACCACCACAGGGTACCAGTAAAAAGAACTATGGTATGCCACCAGCAGGGTGGCAGGACACCTGGCATCAGCTCCTGGGATCGTAAACACAACTATTGTATTTTGGGTCGCCCATCTAACGGCTGTGGCAGACACGTTGTGGCTTGCTGTTACGACCAAAATCTTCCATGGAAAGTAGCTCGCTGAAACATAGCATGACCAAACCCGAAGGAGCACTCAGAATCGTGGAAACTTAACACTGATATGTTGGTTTATCTTTTCACTTTCATGGCATAATCAGGTTAAGAAACAAGTTTACAAGTGAGCACTCGGTGACTGGCAGCGATTCTTCTCAAATTTTTGCCCAGTGGGGGAAAGGTTGCAGGGGGAATTACAGTTGTGTATGTTTTTGGCACTATTGATGATCAGAATAAGCTTCATCACCTCCTCCAATTCGCAGCACAGGATTTCTCTTTGAAAAAGAAAGCAAACAGAAGTGAAAATACAACAGAGAGTGGGAGGAGGGTGAGAGTGCTGATGGCATGCTTGCTTGTAAATAAATAAAAATAAAATACCTGCAGTGTGAAGTAGCCAGAGGAAGGACACTGGTCAGTAGCCATTGAGCAAAAGGAGAACTTGGTCCCGATTAAACGCGACGGCATGGATGGCAAAAGCAGAGCAGGAAGTGAAAGCAGACTACATGCTGGCCAATGAGAATCAAGCAAATTAGAGCAATGTTGGAAACACCCAATGGTAAGTCCAGATAAGTAAGTAGGTGGGTTATAAGCCACTTTTAAGACTTTTGTTTAATACAAAAGACTTTGTAAGCTAAGCACAAGCACTGAGCAGGCAAAACCTAAAAAAGGAGTGAGGGTGACTCACCCAAGCATCACCCTGTGCTCCCACCCCAAACAAGCCCAACAATCTTTGGAGTTGAGGTGGGTAAGCCACTGAAAGCTAGAGCCAGCATCTTTGCTCTGTCTCAGGACAAGGTTCTCTTGGAACCTTGAGTGCCAGGCACTGTGCCCTAGTGGCTATAGCTGCAGCCTATGCAACATGGGAAATCAGGTTCAAATCTCTGCAAATTTCCATGTGCTGAAAAAAAACATTGCATAGTCTGTGTCTCTTGAGACGGCTATGTCATGTCCTTGGGAACAGATCATGCTTTGTAAAACTGCCAAACATAAAATGTGAATTCTGGCAATCAATAACACCCTAATCTCAACCTCCAAGAAGTAAAGTCAAACCATTATTCTTTGATGTTAGAGATACCTGTGTAACAGCTGAATTGCACAGCGTGAGAATCGAAAATCTATGATCAATCATGCCTTTCCTGCTTGACCAAATTGTGTGATTCTAGGCAAATATTTTATTTCACTGAGCCCACTTTTTGTCTATTATTGAGTATGAGAGCTCCTTCAAATACGTGAGTTCAGGATGTGCGCTGTAGAAAAACCTCTCTTGTCTTTGATTTAATAGTCTATAATTATGCTCCACCTACAGTAAAAATATAGGCCACATATATTGTACACAAGGCAACTGACTTGCCTCTTACTTCACTAATAGCATTGTCTTCTGGGCTCGGGCAGGAATGTTTTTCTGTGCATGTTTAAAAACTCTTACTTTTAATAACTACGTCTAAATGCAGAGTTATCATCTGTTGTACTAAGGTGAAACATGTTTGTGTGTTAACAAAAATAAACATTTTTTTAATTTAGCAGACACTTTAGCATAATGTTACATGTCTGTTGCATGATTTACATGCTTAATATTTTGTGGCTGTGCTTGTGCACAGGCTTTTAGAGCCAGAGCTGACCCTTGGCTCGACTCCCCTGTTAATTTGTTGGCTTGCCCACATCTATGGTATACCCATGAGTCTGCCCTTCTTCTCTCCCCAGTGGGGGGTGAGGGCAGAAAGCTCACTAACCACCAGGGAAATATTTAAAGAAAAAGGTACGGGGCAGCCCAACCTGGCACTGGGCAATGCCCCTACTTCATAATTTCTCCAACAGACTGCCTCCTAGGGGTATACGGGGGAGTGGTTACCCCCAAATGTCTCCCCCATGGGGGAAATAAGCCCACTAGACACCAGGAAAAATGGGTCAAAGAAAGGAGCATGATTCCCCACCCCGGAATCAGGCTCTGCCTGCACCCCATAATGTGCCCTGCAGTTGGGATGAGGGATACCATTTTTATCAGGAGAAATGTGGGAACACTGGGTGGTAGGAAGTTTGTGGTCAAATACCTGACCACAAGGACCATGCAGAGATCACAATGACTTCATATGATTAACATTTCACCAATTCCTGTCATAGGTAACAAGTCCAGCTACACAAATGGGGTACTGTTTTTATCGGGAGAAGTGTGGGAACGCAGGGTGGTAGGAATGTTGTGGCTCTTAACAGATTCCAGAATTTCCCTCCACAGAAATGTGAGGAAAATGCACAATATGAGCCAAAGTTTGAGGTTTGTAGCGTAGTCTGACTGAGAAAACATCATAGGATCTAAGCAAGTCACACCAGCCTGGAGCCTTCTGGCAGTTGAGTGCTGAACTACCTGGTTGTGCACCTGTTACTAGACATGGATCTAGCAGTGTGTCAGGGGATCACTTCATTATCGCCAGAAGTAGTGTCAAGACCAAGTTAAAACTTAAATTAGGACAGGATAGAGGGAGTCTTAGTATCCCATTCATCTTCGTGGTTCTGCTGCACACCGCTCCTGGCCTTTGCTTACAGGAAGATTTCATCTAGCTGCTTTGCTACACAGTTTCACGATGCACATATGCCACTCTCAGGCTAGAGTTTAAGATTATGGTGTAGTCCATTTTACAAGTGGAGTAAAATATGTTGAATTAATGACTATTCACATTTGCAGACGTATTCTATGTTTATTTATGTTCCTTCAGAGACCACTTAATAGTTGCTCTTGCTCAGGCACTTGTTGTGTTGGCTATCATTGTACCAATGACACTGCTGGATTTGGGCAGCAGCATCACCAGGTTGTGGGGAACGGAGTTCAATTCCACACCATGTGACAACTGTCGGCCTAACCCTTTTGGCCAGCTAGCAGTATCTCATCAGCATCTGAAAGTGGCAGCGATTTGTGGCAGCCGTCCACACTACATTTTGATTTCTCATGGAAATCATGGTGTAACAGATCTCATCCTTTTCTCTCGGTTACATTCGTCTCACACATGAAAAGACAAACAGAAGCAGGAATTGTTTCAATATATTTTATTGAATCAACTGCGTTCTAGTTAAAATAGCATGTACTGCAATGATAAGGATGATAAAACATAATAATAGCAATGCAGTGTCAAGGAAAGTGAAACATAAGAAAAGTCCCATCATAGTGTCAGAATTCTATGGATTGGAATTCCTACCGTCGCCACTAAGATACTACTATAGCACAACAGTGTTAGTGCTAATCCACCCTTCAGGATTCCTAGGAAGACACCATCCCCCATACCTGAATATGGCAATATCTAAGAGGGCTGTTGGTCTACTGAGAGTCCTCTCCCATGTAGGCAGAAAAGACGTCAAGTCTCAGCAGACAGTTGCAGTGAAGTGACAGCATGTAGTGGCAGTTTCTGGCTGTAACTCTCCCTCTAACATATGGGGGGCAGAGCGATGTTGTATAATAAAACAGCTGGTGAGAAAACTGTCCTAACGCCAGAACACATATGTTTCCTGTGAAGTGGCAAAGATTGTGGTGTTCCTATTTATTGTACTGACAACAATATCTGGTACAGCCTTGTGCAGGGTACAGAACAAGAATGTCTTACAAAGAAGAATGAAAACAGTTCCTAGGCTAAAAGTGTATGAGATAAAAGAAACAAAACATCACCACAGAATGAAACTTTTGATCAGAAATTCAAATGAATAAAATACATTATTAGCCTAAAGAGAATAAGCGGCAGGCCTATGGCTAAAATAAAGTGCCTATAAAAAGCTCACTAAACCCCACGACACCCTCTCTGCAAGCACTCAACACACCTGTTCAAGCCACTTGCCAACTCTCCTTCCTGACCGTTTTCCTTGTGGAGCATTGGAGGCAGTGTACCAGATCAACAAGATGGTGACTACCATATTAGATGATTCTTCCTTCAAAATGTCTCATTTGTATACTGTTCCAACATGGCTATTTGCCTAGACTTTTGAACAAATCTTTCATGGCTACTTTGGACAATAAATGTGTTTTCTTATTCAAATGATTCATATTCCCAAGTGCTTACAGAAGTATGTAATGTGTGACACAATGAATGCTCACAAACGGACGCTGCTCTTCTAACAGAGGATTCAGCCATGCTAGGACCAGCTGTGTTCTACTGTTGTAAACCGACAAAGGCCAGCTCATAATTTGCAAGGCTGTTGGAAATCCTCCTCTGCATTATTCAGTTGTTGCAAAGCTATTGAGTATGTACTAAAGCTGTGTAAGCAAAACCTTAAATACATTTAGTATGCTTTGGCTTTACCCAGTATATTTCTCTCTCACTTCAATAGTTCTACCTCTTGTGGAGTGACTGCACTGAAACGCAGGAGGGACTGTTTTACATCTCAATAGTACACTGTATCATTGCACATGACATTCTTTCTCACGCATACATTGTATAAAGAAGTCAATCCATGCTTGTTTTTTCACTGCAGCATACTATTTATGTTTTGGTCAGGGCTCCCTTAAGTGGGTTTTCCTGTCTTACCCATAGTTCTTTCACCTCCGTATCTTTCCTTTTGAGTTTTACTGATATGTATTTTTACTCTTTTATAATGTATGGATTTTCCCATTACTTTCTTCGCCTGTCTCTTATCCTTGTCTATTTTATCTGTTAAAAAAACCTTTAGTAAAGCTAACAAATCTTTTTTTAAGGAGCTAACTCATAGAAGTGGAGGCAGACATAAATGATCTTTCCATATGTTAGTACATCAAAGCTAGGCCTATTTGGCTTTGCCAATGCTTGTTAATCCTTTTTACTGTTGCCTACTCGCCTTTCCGTGCAAGCTGAACTAATGCTCCGGAACCTACCCCATTTTCTCTCATAAACTGTGCTTTTTTAGTGTTTCACCCCTCACCAGCACCAACACGAACACTAAAAACTGATGTCGAACATGTTTGAGCAGCACCACTCTGGCATAATACTAAGTACTATAATGGTACTGGCAGCATAGTACTTTTGAATAATTATAACCACCTGGCATAGTATTAGTGCTGTGGCATAATGGAAAGCATCCTAATGGTATTGGTAGTATGCTGGTATAATTAAAACTAACTTAACTTATTAGTAGTAGTATGGAGAAAAAAATACTCTTCCCAGAGGACTCTTACACAGGGATAGCCACCTCAGTGGTACTAGAAGCACTCTGGCATAGTGAGATCCACCTTAATGGTACTGGGAGTACCTTACTACGACAAAACCACACAAATGGACCTTCCTGTAGAGGCAGCATTCCTGCTTAATAAGTTAAATAATGGTACATGCAGTGCTTGGGTATAATTTGATCCGTTCTAAGGGTAAGTGCTGTACTTCTGCATATTAAGGACAGTATTAGTGATGTAGGCACTCAAGACGCCGGTGTGGCTATTAAGGGAATCACTTATTTGCTAAAATATCAATATTTGCGTGGGTGAAATGATTCTTATGGTTCGGGATGGTAGGGGGTCACTTATTAGTACGATGCAAGAGTAGGAGCCCTGGCAGGTCTGTCTGAATCCAGACACCTGCATACATCTGTAAGCATAACCCAGAGGAGAGTCTGGGAAATACCCATCTGTTTTCCTTTTCTCTGCGAATGTGAGAACCACCTTTAAAGGCTAAGGAAACCAACCGGGTGTGGAACTCCAGTGAGGGGGTTGGGGTAATTCACATAAAACATCTTGTCGGTGGAGGAGTGGTGATTAATAAGATGGATGCTAAGGCAACACAACTGGCTAGACATTGACTATCATTTTAAAATCTCATGGTTATGCATGAAACCTTATCCTAGACAGGGCTGTGTGGCCTTTGCCTCAAATCCCTCCTGTCTACCACAGTTTAAAGTATGGAAAGCGGGTGCCACTAAACTCCTATTTACAAATTGGCCTGCTGAGTTGGAAAGTGTGCACCTCTCTAGGCTTGGATTACATATGCAAGGGAAAGACCTGGTGGGTTTCATTAACATCATTATCAACATCTATCAGTAAAAAGATAGTTTTTTCAAATGTATTTGATTGTCCGCACCAACACAAGCACATGTGAAGAGATAACCGAGAAATGCAAGGAAACAGCAACACACAACTTGGAAAGCCGGTGACCAGTTAACTCATCCACATCGGAAGGGAGATTTTCTTGACCGAGAGAGACTGCTAGGCCCATTATTTCTCCCTATTTTTATGCTTACTCTTGACATGCACACTACATACTCTCTGAATCCCAGTCGTTTTTCATTTTAAGTTACTTGACAAAGATCAATGAATTACTCACAGATTATTATACATTTTTGCGAATGTGGGTTGCAATTTATTACTTTATTTGTAATTTTTTTGTAAAGTGCTGCTTACACCTTTTATTATTTCAGCATGGCTTCATTTAAGCGGTACTGTTTTATTATTTTCTATCAGCTGCTTTTAAACGCAGGAATTGTTACCATTTCTTTTGCACAACATTCTGATATTAAGTATTGTATGTCCAAAAGTACGAAGTCTGCCTTACACAGAAAAGATGCATTATCATGTCAGGCTAGTTCTCAGAACAATAACATGTTTTGTTATAAAAACACCACACTGCCAAAATAAGGTTAGAGGGGACATTCCAGCCAGCCATTTTACGCTGCACCATGTTGTCGCAGTTCCGCTGAACTTGGCCTCTTCGCTCCAGCCACTTGGTAGGGCTGCCAGCAGATCACAGGCAAACCCCTGCTTATTATTCCGGTATGGGGCCGGGGCTTCCTTTCAGAGATTAGTACGGACAGAGAAGAGCCTTCACTGCTGTGCTCTCATTTCATGTAGATGCTAGAAGTGTAGGTATGGATTTTGAATTCAATAATATGACAGGGTGCTGGGACTTTTTATTCGTTTCACGCTCATTGTCACAATTATAATTGTATTGTTTCATTTCCCTTATAATCGCAGCTCACACATTTCACATAGTACCCAGTTGCTTCAAAAAATATATTGAACCACGTTCTGCATCGGTTTGTCTTTGCATGTATAATACTTTTGTAACTGAGAGAAAGGGGTAGGACCTGTTCTACCACAACTTCCCTGAATGAGTCAGAGTGTCATGCCAGCAAAAATATAAGGTCCAGCAAAAGGTGAAAAATCAGAGGTGACCACACTGAAAAGGAAAATTCACTACACAGACCATGCCCATCCAAGTGCTAGGGTAGACTAATCAATACCTTAATAAGCTTCTCTATTCAGGCGATCGCATGTGGACAGTTCACCACCTCTACAGTGGCCCTAATCTGTCCTATGCCTCTCTAAACTTACCTATACCCTCTGTCAGCATCTGTCTCAGCCACTAACTATGTCCATGGGGACCCAGTCTCCTCACCTGCAGACCCCACCAGGAAAGTGAGTAGCCCTAGCTTGCTCACAGGTGCATCCCAGTAGGCAGACAGTACCACCATGGACAACAAGGTTATAAGGCCCTCCACCATAGTAGCCGAGGCAGTGCTATTAGATGCCACCAAGGCCTTCTACTCTATAGCGTGGACATACATGTTTTCAACCCTGCTCCCAATGGGTATGCCCGAAGCTTTTCTGAAATGGATACCCCTGTTGTATACTGACCAGGTTGCCTGGGTGCACATTAATGGGCATACATCAGACCAACTACCCATACACAGAGGCATGCGACAGGGATGTCCCCTATTACCAATGCTGTTCACACTGGAGCTGGAACCCTTAGCCTTTGTCCTTCGTCAGAGATACACAGATTCTGCATTACTCTTCCGGCAGAGGCCCATTACAGTGTCCCTGTACACGGATTATATGGTACTGTACATCCGTGCCCCACAGTACACCTAACGCTGATGCTTCAGTAAAACATTTGATTTGATTGGCATTCAAGCCTCAGCATAAACAATACATAGTCGGTCATGCTTCCTATGACCCAAAGTACACAACAGTACTCCTTGGACTTCCCGCTGCAGTGGAGCACAGAGCCAATTAAATATCTGGATCCATAGGGACCCAGACCTGTTGGTCCATGAGAACTATGGAACTGTGATATCGAAACTGAAGGAACAAGTGAAGAGATGGTCCAGAATACCACTATCACTAGCGGATAGGGTAGCGGTCATAAAGATGTTCATGCTCCCTACATTTCTCTATCTCTTTACCAATATCCCTGTTGTGCTAACACAGCACTTTTTAACAGTTTGATCGCACATGATAACACTAGTGTGGGTGGGCAAACAACCCAGGATTAAGAGGGAAACAATAATGCTTCCGTACGCGGGGGGCTTCTAAGCACTTGACCTCCACTTATATTACTTGTGCATGCGTCCAGGTGCAATTTTCCCATTATTGGTATAACCCCCAAGCATATATACTGCATTTGGCGTTTGAAACAGATGACGCACACTCCATCCCACTCAAAGCTATATTACCATACAAGCGTGCCGGGATACCCAGAACAGAAATAAATACTTTTCACTGCACAGTGAAGGCTTGGCAGACACTGGAAGAATGGGCCAAAAAACTGCTGTTGTATGCACCTGCACTCCCCCTGCATTTCCACCCAGCCACATCGGTCACCCAGGAGACCAAAGCGCTTGCAAAGCAAGGCTAAAGATGAAAGGGGATTCGGACCCAAACAGGCAGTTTCTAGCTTTAACGAACATCTCACAAAGGCTGTAAAAGTCACCACTAATGACATTCACATACCACCGCCTCCTGGCTGCTATACGGGAGTTATAACCCATGTTCTCACCAGCCTCCCTATGTTGGAAGCGCTTTAGACACTGCTCACCAACCCCACGCATAAGCATCTCATCACAAGATTATAAACTATGGCTGAGAATGATGAACAGCCTATCCAGAACCCAGCATTGGATAAGTGGTACAACGCACTAGACACACCCAAAATGGTAGAGAACTGGACTGAACTGAATAGACTGCACACACCAACTGTAAACTCCGAATCACACTTCAAATATTTTCAACAAATATATTCCACCCCAGTCAGGCCACTCCGCTATGGACTACGAGCAGATGCAAATTGTTGATGATGCAGCACGCCAGAGACTGACTTCCTTCATTTGGCCTGGGGACCCCATTCCAGCTGTTCGGGTCACAGGTGATCACAGATTTGTCTAAAATGACACTGGAACCAGTGGAGTGCACACCCCAGATGTGTTTATTCAGCCTGGTCAAGACGATATATCCAGCATATCGTAGATTTGTGATGCTGGCATTGCTGTTGGCAAAACGTACAGTGGCTATGCACTGGTGCAAGCGGTCACCACCTAAACCTAAACAATGGCTTCTTGTCCTGACATACTGTAAAGTACGCAGAGCAACTGCCATTATTGTTGTGCTCCAAAGAAATTTGGAGCCCACTAACCACATATCTAAAGTCCACCCCCTCATCAGAACTGTGATAATTTGTGATATAGGTAAGGCGCTAATTTGGAGATAACGAGAAAAGTACAAAAAGGATGCACAGGCATAATGCTGTTATGTACTACACATGTGCTATATTTTACCTCATGAGGCAATTCTCATGTTGATAACATTTTGTTTTTGTGTATGCTGAAACATCTTAATAAAAAATGAAAAAGTTTATGAGGCCTTTTCTGCCCCTTAAGTCAGGCTTGTGTACCCAACCAAGGGCAAGCTCTGCGCAAAAGGCTAACAACCAACAAAGGCCACTTGTGAAAATGGCCCTTTCTGCAGGGTTATCCACAAACTGTTTGCCTTTCTCCTCCTAATCTTCTGACCCTCTTTTTGTTGGCTTTAGGACTCTGGGCATTTTACCACAGCTAATCAGTGCTAAAATGCATGTGCTCTCTCCCCTAAAACTTGGTATAATTGTCTTACACCTGTTTGGCTTATTTAATTTACCTGTAAGTCCCTTGTAAAGTGGTATACCATGTACCCAGGGCCTGTAATGTTACTAGTGGGCCTGCAGTGCAGATTGCGCCACCCACAGAAGTGCCTTTCAAACTAGTCACAGGCCCGGCATTGCAGCGCCTGCGTGTGTAGTTTACTGCCACATTGACTTGGCCAGTCAAACTAGTTGCCAAGCCTGAAACTCCCCTTTTACTACATATAGGTCACCCCTAAGGAAGGCCATAGGTAGCCCTATGGGCAGGGTGCGGTGTAGGTAAAAGGTAGGACATGTGCCTTCATTATATGGTATGTCCTAGTAGTAACAAACAGCCTAACTGGTTTCTCACTGCTATGAGTCCTAATCCTTTCATAGGCTACCATTGGGAATTCCCTTAAAGGTACTTAAGTGGTAATTTCTGATCTGTGAGGAGTAGTGTGGCCATGTTTGGTATGTTTGGAATGGTAATGAGAAATCCTACTTGCTGGTGTGGGTGGATTTTACATTACTATTTTAGAAATACAATTTTTAGAAAGTGGGCATTTCTCTGTGCTTATAACTCTAGTGCTTTGCAACCTGACTCCAATCCACTTCTTGGGTAGAGTGACAGCTTGGCCTTCTGCATACTTTACAGACAGCCATCCCACAGGGAGGGTGGAGGTGTAACAGGATACTGAATGGTCTTACAGGGCTGGGAGAGAGGGAAATGGGTCGCACTTATATTTGTACAGGCTGTGTCCTGCCCTCACACAAAGGGCTTGTTTGCCCCCTTCTGATGTCTGGAGCCAGGGCTGGGGTTGAAAGGGGGTGTGGTGCACTTCTAAAGTTCTTTTGAAGTGCCCCCTAGACCAAAGACATTTTGAGTGTAAGTACAGAGGTCGTATCCCATGATGGGGAGAACACTTTGAAACTGGGACTGATTTCTGTCAGAAGTAATGCTGAGCTGCAAAAAGACTCATCTGGACTGCTTTCCTGTTGTTGCCCTGCTGCCTGGTATCTGCTGGGTGGCACAAAGGATTGCTTTTCTGCTTGTTGCCTTGTTGCCAGATGCCCCCTGACTTGTGTTCTACAGAGACACTGCGTGGACGTGTACCCAGATGATACTGGAAGGAACTGTCAAGCTAAGAGGAACCACAATTAAGACTGTTCTGCTGTTATGCTAACCTGTGGTCTGCTATGTCATAAGAAGGACTGCCACTTTGCTTCAAGGACTCTCATGGGCTTGTCTGTTGCTTATTCCCTGCTCTAGTGCTCCCCAGTTGTTCTCCAAGGACTAGGTGGTGTATCCCCCCCCCCCAGTTGCTAAAAGAGGAGAACTTTCAGCGTGTGGAGCGTTATCCTGTTTAGGATAACAGGTGCAAGTTGGTTTAGTTGTAGGGGCCAGCGCCGGGTGAGCGCCTGCTGTTTTGACCCCTAATCAACATTTATGGCCTCTGCGAGCTGCACATTTGAGCTTCTCCTGCTACATGTACCCTAATGCGCTGTTGCACTGAAGTAAGTTGGAAGGGATAACTGCCAAGTTGCACGGGTCCCCTGCCTTGTAAAGCAGCCAGCTCTTGTCACGCGACACTGCTTCAGAGGCTGCTACGGTGTTCCCTAAGCCTTCTCCTCTGCCACATTAACAACTGCGGGAGAGACCGACTCTGAGAAGGAGAGTGGTGTTTTCAGGATCGGCGTGCCCCTGCTAGGAGACATGCCGTTGTCCCCCCCCCCAACATTTTCTGTTGACAGGAGGGCTCCCAAAGCAGGCACATCAACTGCCACACCGCATCGCAGGGTTGGGCGGGATTACCGTCTGAACTGTCAGCGGCCGCCTGGAGGAGGGGGCCACCCCAGCACCAGGAGTTACCACCACGCCGCCTTCCAGCGGAGGAGCCCCAGAGAGGTGGGCTTCTGCTACAGATAAAAGAGAAAGGAATGGCTCTGGTGGTCTTGTAGCTGGCTTTGGTGCTGGCGACACACGGGGGACGTCCCCCCCTTCTATCTCCAGTGTGTGGACCTGTCCCCCCATGTTTGCTCATACCTTGGGGGTCACGATAAATGGAATCAGATAACAGGATGGGGTGATGATACTCGACGGCAGTCTCGATCTTGCTGATTCTATTTATTTTGTTTACTATGTACTGTGTAGTAGGGGTGTAGGTTCCTGTACTCCACGTAGGGCATCTAAACTACTGTATAATACGTGATAGGGGCCCAGGAGCGCTGTGCCCTATACTTTTATGGTGACAGATGTGTCTTTCTTTATTACATGCTGCATTTCCGTGCTCCGAGGTTGATGTATGCCGTGTTTCTTCTGACAAGAGCACAGATACTGTTTCAGGGGCTGTAAGATATGCACAGTAATGTTTTGTTTGTAATGTTATTTTCATGACATGTGTAATGTAAGAATGTTTCTTTTATGTTTGCACTTTGACAATTGCCTAGTTGGCAAAGTAGTTATGGGTCTATCAATTATATGTAATACAGTTTATTTTCATATTATTTCGTGTAGATTCTCTATTGTGGTGTATTTATTGTGTCACTGGTGTGTGTGTGTGTTGTGCAAACACTTTACACATTGCCTGAGGATAAGCCTGACTGCTCTGTGCCGAGCTGCCAGGGGGTGAGCACAGGTTATCTTTAGTATGCAACTTACTTGTCCTGACTAGAGTGGAGGGTTCTCCCTGGCTGAGGTGCATACCCTAGCCAACCATAAACCCTATTTCTAACATCCACTGACAACTGTCAGTGTCAGGAGCCGGGCCACTGGCTATCAACTGATAGGTTCACGCTACAAAAAGGGGCCTTTGGTATGCCTCATATCCAGCTATGGGGCTAGCAGGGAGTCCCCCACCTGCTCCCACCAATGTAAGAAATGTGATAATCATTTTGAATGGTGACTACCCACCTTAAGGAATCATCACTGCCCTTGTCAGGGTGAACTCTCACACTAACCTGGGCTCAACACCCTGATAGCTGTTGCACAGAGCAGAAAGGCTCAAATTAGGGCAATGTGTAAGTATTTATGCAGTACCAATAAAGTAAAGAAGTCGAAATGCAAAACAATAAAAATCTCAAACCAAATCAGAACAAGAGAGTAAAATGTAACAAACAAAATTGCATTAAAATTACAAAAATCATATAAGGGGAACTGGAGATCTGAATTTTAAATGTTTAAGTAGAAGTAGCACCAAAAAAGCACAAAGCAGCAATAATAGTCAATGGTCAAGGTAGACTGTGACCTAGCCGCTATTTGAGGCTGATCGCTCAGGAGCATGGGACATATAGACCACGCAAGTTCGGTTTTTTCAAAGATTTTACCTTCTGACTTAGCACCTGATTTAGAGTTTGGCGGAGAGGTGACGGAATTATATTTCTGGGGACGGGATATCCGTTATATTTGGGGAGATAGGATATCTGTCATCATTGTGATGGATTAACCCCGACGGAGTAACCCTTCCGCCAAACTTTAAATCGGGCCCTTAGTCCTTTAAGTCCCATTCCACCACAGGAGTACACTTCTGAAGCCCCCAGGACTCAGGGGAGTGTCATAGGGTGTCAAGCAGAGGCCAGCAGAAGCTCCAGTCCAGGTCCAGTTGGTACTGGTCAGCTGGGCCTTTCAGAAAAAGGTATTTTGTAGCTTTCTGTAGCCAAATAGGAGTCTATCTGACTTTTGGACCCTTGGAGTCACTTCTTTATCCTGGGTGCAAGAGGTAGCAGGTCCAGTTCTTCTTTATGGCTCCTCTCAGGTCACAGACAGCAGGTCTATTCCTCTTCTGTTCTACCTCAGGTCCAGCAGTGTTCTGATGTATATGACTGGAGATGCAACATTTATGCCTAGCATTAGCTAGTCGGTGGCAGTGACTCTGGGCATTGCCCTAACCAACGGGATACTAGTTTCCGCGGCTAATTCTACCCACTTTGGGCATTTTCAGGATTGCAGAAGACTTTGGCCACACTCAACTTAAGCTCTGAGGGTATTTGTGGGGAATGTACTACAGTAATCCTATTGTCTTCCCACATCTACCACTGACAACCAGTTTGGAGTGGGTATAGTATCCACAACAAACCCAGAGACATTTGATGTAATTTGACATGTCCTCATGATGTCATAGAACATGTCATGAGTGATGTAATATGTGAGGTCATAAGCAGGGCATGGCGGGGCACAAGTTATAGTTAGCTCTGCTAATTATACCTGGTGAATTTCATTTTTTTTTTTTGTTCAAAACTTGAATGTTGTGACCGACATATTCACCTAACTATAAAATAACTTTAATATTTGTGTATATATATATATCAGTCTTGGGTTTTTCGGTCCGGATAGGACCTGGCTTGGCAGTAAGGACTCAACTGTTTCTATTGGAACTGATTTGTATATAGCTAGGTCTAATCTGAGGTGGCATGGTGGGCAAAAGAAGAATGGGTTGGAATTCTACCCCAAGCGATTGCCAGTGGTTAGAAGTAATGCAAGTGTCCTCCCATCACCTTTTGTGTGTTTGACCTGGGTGTTATTACACAGATTTCGGTAGTACATGCACTGTATAAGTGTTTGTGAATCCCATCACAATCTATTTATCTAGAGCTATAGCGAGTCAATTTGTTGTACAGCTTCTAGCATGCTTACTAGGGTATCTCAGGACTGCAGTGGTTCGGGAAGTTTTGGGGTATTTTTTGCAGTTTTATATAGCACAAACTCAACTGAAGGTATTGAAGTGCTTTACGTGAGTACCAGTTACATTACACAAGGTTACATGTATTTTTTTAGGCATGGGGAGATTAAGTGGTTTACACAGAATCACAGGATGTTGAGCTGATGCTGAGACTCAAATTTGGTTCCCTAGTTTCAAAGTCAGCAGCTCTGCAGGAACACCACATCCTCTCCCATTATTGATTAAACAGAAATAATGGTTGAGGCCACGCAAGGTTTATAAGTAAAATGCAGACATGGCAAGCGATAACATGGACAGGAGGTGGGGGAAAGCCACAACACAGAGGGTGGGTGGGGGAAAGCAAAAACATGGAGAGCGGATGGGGGCAATAAATAACACGGACAGGTGGGAATGGGCAAGCAACAATATGGACTGGGGATAAAAGCATACAGATAAAAGAAAGATACACAGAGAGGGGGGGAGAAGCACATGAGAGAGCTTGCCGGCAAACACATGTACTCTTATGGAATGCTTCAACAAAAAGAAAAAAAGTAGCACCGAAAGACTAAGCATTGGAAGTACACAAGTACCTGGGCTAAGTTCCAGGGGAGAGCCAAACACAAGAAGAGGAAGTGGAGTCAGCACAAGCTGTCCATCCTAGTAGATTATTCCAGCTAGTTTGGCATTTAACACACATTATTACAATAGTGATCTCAGCACTTTAGAAAATAGATATGTTTCTTAAGTAAGTTAACTATACATATTCTGCAGATTCTATTGAAAATTATTTTGTCCAGCAAAGAAGCACGGTATCAACATTCCACAACCCTTTCAGTTCTGTCTTTAGGAGTAAAATAGATTGTCTACATTATTTACAACGGTGTGCTGAGCAGAAAACAAGCTTATATGTATTAACTTTTGTAATAAAATGCAAGCCTCTTTTATACTGTGTATCCACTTTGAGTTTTTAAATTCTTCAATTTAAGCTTTACTACGTTCACGGGGTCAAGCCTCTAATATATTATTACTATATATGTGTAGTAATACAAAGCATTTTAAGATTCGAGGGCATCGAAAAAATGCAGTGTTTCAGATTCCTCTAAACTCTGAGTGGCTTTTTGGAATAAGGACTACTACTTTGAATACAGTGTATTTGATGTAAAGATAAACTGACATGAAAGGGGAAAGAAAATACTCTCATAACAAAGAAGTAATCTTTCTTTCCACCCTGTCTGAATTACATTTACATATGTGAGGTTTTGGATTCCTGTTGCAGACATATGACGCCATTGCTGCTTACCCCTCCTGGATACCTTAACACCACCTGGACACATTTCTCACCTCTTTACATCATGGAAGCAGCAATCAACAAGTAGAAGGTGAACAGTTAACCTTTGACTTTTAGATAACCTTCAAACGGGTAACACTTTAATAACTTTTGATGAAATCTGCAAATTATCAAGCAGGTGGTAGATCATGTGGTAAACTGACCAAATACATAATTATGTGGAAATGGCACGACCACAAAGTTGCATACGTCCAGTTGTCCTGGACTTAGCCAGATTTCTAATTTTGAAAAGGGGGCAGCAGTATAACAAAACTGTGGACTAAAGATTACTGAAAGAAAAGGGGAGTCACATCTATGAAGAATATGAGGAGCCCTGCTTTAGTGGATACTCGCTGAGCTCCCTGGCTACCTGAGATTATCAGATTACCCTGTGTCACCAAAGCCACCCTTCTCCGGTCCATTAGAAATCACTGTATGTATTTATCATTATTTTCAGGTTTGTTAGTTCACTTGGGTCAGCTTAGGCGAACCGAGACTTCCTCCTCCAGAATGCAAAGACATGGTGTCATCTGGCAACTTTATAGGCCAGACATAGAATTCCTCATATTTAACAGTACTTCCTTCTTGAAACGATTCCCTAGGTTGAAGCGGGCAGGATCTGTAGGCATGATGTGCCCATACATGTTTTTTTTTATTTAACCAGCTCCCCTACCTTTTGATAAAAGACAACCATCCCCGGACGATTAATTCCACCAGTTGAGATGCCCCCGCTGAAAAGGAAGGTAGGACGTCTCCTGTGTTGTGAAGCCAAGGGTGGGGCACAAAACTAACCAAGAAAAACAGGTTTTCTTGCGGGGCGCCCTGCTGTCTGAAAGAAATGTAAATGTGTGCAATTCATTAATCAGCAGATGTAAAGGCTACTTTAAAAGCCAATATTAGTTTTAACTGATGGAGTCACTTGAAGCTTTATGATGGTAAATATGTATTCCTTTTGAGAGGTATCGGAAGGGTGTTACCTTTTGAGCTGTGGAAAGCCTGCTTTAAATGGACACTTGTAAAAATGTCTGCGATAGGTACAGCTTGACTGTGGATTAGTAAAATCTATATTTTAAAAGTACTTTTTTAATCTTAAATCTTTATCTTTTTGCACATTTTGTGTCAGGCTTATACTTTATGTAGTCAGTCGCGGCTCGCAGCGCGGAAAAGGGGCAGGATGGCATGTAGCGGGGGGAACGACGACAACAAAACAAACAGGAAATTAAGTTAAATTTTTTTTTTAAAACTTACCTGACTCCCCTCCGCCGTGCCGCTCATCTAGCTCCACTGCAGGCACAGGCTCCCAGCCTGCCCTGCGGCCAATCCTAATGCTGCTCTCATGCTACTGGCAGCATGAAAACAGCATTAGGATTGGCCGGGGCACCCTGGCTTGGCACTCACAGGCAGACTGGGAGCCTGTGTCTGCTCTCTTCAACCCGGCAACAAAGTGCTGGGTTGGAGTGAGCTTAGTGCACATGTGTGTTTGGCCGGTCCAAGAAGGCCGGCCGGCCAAACACACATGCGCACTGAGGGGAGTGCACACCACTCCCCTCAGTGATCATCACCCCCATGGCCCCGCCCCTTTAAAAATAAAGCGATAGGATAGTTTTTTATCGTTTTTTTTTTTTTTAAGTTTTGCAGGTGCTGCTGGCGGGGGTGGTGACGCTCCTCCGCCATAGTGGAGGAGCCACCGCTGTACATAGTGCAAGTTTGCAATTACGATATATATTCACAGTGCTTTCTGTCGCAGGCTGGGACCTTGTAGCACTAAAAATACACAACCACATTAACCAGCAGATGTTTTGTAACATAAAGTAGTGCATTTCTCCCTGAATATTTTCACTTGCCTTTAATTCTCAGTTAAGGTGGGTGATATCATATATGTAGTTACGTGAACGTGAAAGAACAACAAAACAGCTACAGAACATGTTGTTCTTTTTTGGCACGCAGTTCACACACCCCTACACTCACTCACCCCTCCCCCACTGCACTCAGGATCCTCTTCCCCGTACACTTTTAATGCACTTCATCCCCTGAACGATTCTAACCTGTCAATTAAAGTTACTCACCAAAATACGGCCTCGGACCGCGTCAATGATAACTTTTTCTTCACCTTAAATTCGAGACAGGTGGCGGGAAAAAAACCCGAAATGTCCTAAAGTTCTAAGAAGTCCTTGGAGGTCCGGGAGGCAAGCTTTCCAAGCACAGCGGTGACGTTCAAGGTGGTCTCCTTCCCGGGGATTGCGTCTGCCCGGTGCAGCCAGGCGCGTGGTGGCCGTTGCCGCGTGTTTGGACGCAGGTGTGTGCAGTGCAGCGTTGCAACAGGCAGGACCGTTGTCCTGGCACACCTCGGACGCGCAGGCCGTCACTAGGGATTTCACCCACCCCTCCCGTCCCCCGGAAAGAGCGTGTGCTAATGCAACACGTCCAGACGACTGCATGGAAAACAACTCGGAACACCGCTCCCAGAGCAGCTACTCGGGGAGAAGTGTTGCGCACGCAGCCGCGAGGGAGGAAACAACGCCGGTCCCCGTTGAGCAGGGGAGATATATCTCCTCTTGGCTGTAGTGCCATGTGTGTTTAACTTAAGACTCCTCCGTGTGTTTTTTATGCAGCCTTGCACGGGTGTACAGAGATATGGGCACCGCCTGGGCAAAGGACACACGGCTCTCGTTACAAAGGTTGGTAATTAATGCTAGGTGTTACTTAAAATTGTTCCGGGTGATAATTCTGTGAAAAAATTATATGCAGAATTACCACTCCGCTGCACTCCGGACGAGGGCCTGTTACAGCCCTAAATTGCGTGCATGGTCAAAAAGCCTCATATTCTAGAAAAAAAAATGCAAATCTGCCAGTTTTAATGAGAGCCCTTCCCAACCGTCATTCCTCCCTCTTCTGTCGTGTTTTCCAACCCGACATGTTGTATTTTTGGCTCCAGCTGCAGGGCACGCAGATATATTGCCCCCCATTTAGGATAGAGATAAGATGCCCTCTGCCTAGGGCATTGACTGTGTTTAACACTCTCTGCATGCTGGTAATTGCCCACTCGCCTTCGCCTTATGGGCATGAACAGGACCGGCGTTGGCGGTGGTGGTGCCCTGTGCAACACTCTTTCTTGGCACCCACCCACCTCATGACCACCTCCTCGGGTTCTTTCACTACCACCCGGCAAATGTGCCCCTCAACTCTCCATAGCCTGCCTTTCACATACATTCATTTGTTTTAAAGACCTTGTAACGGCTGGTTTTACTAATCCACTCAGCTATCCACATTAAAATATAGTTCTCTTCTTTGCAGCAGGCACATTAACCCTCTACTCTACCTTATGGCGATTCAAAGCTGCTGCTAGACAAAACTCTCATCTCTCTCCCTAGCAGGAACATTAATCACAAGTGGTATCTTGATATTTTAATTGCTTCCTGAAGGCTAGTCGCACAAGGAACTTTTCGGCAGGTGCTTTTAAATCGCAAGTTTAATAAATTATTGATAATCACAGCGCCCCCCCCCCCCTAAAATCAGCGACCCCCAATCCAGGTCAGCACTGGTGCAGCTGCACCGCTCGCACCGACCTAAAGCTGACTCTGGGCACTAACCACCAGTTGTGTGGGCAACAAGGCAATTAGCACCTGTCCTCTCACCGACCTTCCACACAAGCACGGAAACACGCCCATCATCTCTGAACCAAGAATGTACCTAAACCACAGTGGTTCAAGTCATTCGTCTTAGCATTCTGATTGACTAAGCCAATCTCAGCATTGCACACAGGGTGCAAATATGTGATGTGGTTCACGTGTTGTCCTTTTCCCTTCCCTGACACTATATTACACCCACAGATTCTCCAATTGGACACAGGCAGTATACAGATGTTTTGCATGCAATGTATTCCATATGCCCCTTACTAAGACAATTGTGAAGCCAGTTGCCAGCATGCAGACCATGAGAAATATTCCTTCTGGTAATGCCAAGAATGTTTTAACATATTTATGTGTTTTTGATTTTGGTGAGGGTCACTCCCAGGCACCTAAAAAAAGAGTCACTGTCATGCCTAAACCTGGATTACCTACTAAAAGGCAGTTTGACTATAGTTGGCAATTCACCAAAATGCCAAGTTTTGCAACTGTGGCATCAGGTGCTCTTTAACCCTTGATTACATCACAGAGTTGATGTGATGTGCAATAGTTGTCTCATCGCTGACAAGTGACTCCTTTTCATAATTGCACCACCCTTGTTATATTACAGGAACCTAATCCCTGGGTGGCCCGAGGCCATTGTGCATCACAGCGCCTAATTTAGTAACCATTTATTTGAATAAACATGAGTCCAAAAAACCTTCCAACAGGATAAACACAGAGAAAAACACATAAGGACCACAATATCCACTACCAAAGGCACCCACCTGCAACTGCTAGTGGGAAATTAATACCGATGGGGAAGCCAAGTGGCAGCAGCGCATATCTCAAGAATTGAAACACTCTAACTTCTACCTAGAAGGCAGCCATATTCCCGGGGAACGTCTAAGAATCTATTCAAGGTAAGTTAATCCACCTTTGTCATAAGCTGTTGACATAGAAGAGTGAAGCCATCGTCCCAGTGAAGAAACTGAACTTTTAATACCATGGTGGGCTATGCGTAAATTGACAGAAGGGCTGCCACAGTGATGCACTTCAGCTGCGCAATACAGACAGGCTGATACTGCTCTATAGATGTCAAGGGTACGAAGGCGATTGTCTAAAAAAAGAAAGGTACTTGAAAAAGGCAAGCAAGTTAATGTCTTGTGAAAATGCAATTCCGAAGAGACTAGAAACAAACCTCAGGCCGCACCTGGGCATGAAACAATCCAAAGAAAGACCTAAAAATAAGGAGTATGATGATCTAGAGATCAGAGCTCTCCCCCATCTTTGAGTCAAGTGGTGGTTAGTAGGAAATGGACTCAGATAGATTATAAAGAAAGAGACTCCAAAGGTTCAAAAGGACAACCATGAAGACTGACAAAACAATGTGTAAATTCCACATAGAGCATGGGCATTTAAGTTGAGTTTGAGACTGGTACAACCCCTTTAGAATTCTGACAACCAAGCCATCTATGGCTCACAGACTGAGCCAGAATTTGTGAAAAGCTCAACTGACAGCTCACTACACCTTAATAGTGGAAGTAGCAAGACCCAAATAAAAACCTTCTTGGAGGAATTCCAGAATCCTGGAAGGATCCCAGTCCGAGGCCTGAAAACTCTTTTTGAACGCTAAGAACTGAAGGTAGACCAGTGATGACCATAAGCCCTGTGGGTAGCTGGATGTCTGGAGGCTTGGAAAGCTGGAGCATTCCTTTAAGATAACCCCTGACACTGGCCTCTCAAACTTACAAGCCAAGATGTAAAGGCATTGGGGAGTCTTTGGTGGCGAGCCAGAGACCTAAGGGGACAGGGAAATAGTGAAGAAATCCATTCCTGGGTAATGGACATTTGACAAAAAGGAGACCCCAACTTATACTTGTCTAAAATGGGACCTATTAGAAGAAGAGACAGAACTCGGGAATGAAAGGAAAAGGGGTGAAGCCATACAAGGGAGTTGATGACCAAAGACATTGGAGAGCACCCACACCGCATGCCCCTGGTTCTTGGTGGCAGCAGCAGAAACTAGGGCACTAAGGCATTGACACTTGAAGCAAAGAAACACAGATAAAAAGCTCCAAATCCCCTGGGAGAGACAGAAAACCTGAGATAAGGGGGATACCCTGCTGAGAAAGGATGATAACCTCTTTTGTACACCACTGAAATGGGCAGCTGTTAGAGAAAGAAGATTGTTCTCTGCCCAGGAGTAAATCTGGACTGTTATTTATGTTAGATCTCTAGACCTGGTCTCTCCGTTTTGGTTCACATAAGCTTTGTAGGGTGAACTTCAGTTCTCTGCAGGGTCATTCTGTAGTAGTAAGCACAGACACCACACTGTGAAGGGGATGGCAGAGAATTCTGTCCAGTTTGAGAATATGCATACAACTTGGTCTGAGCAATGGCCCTCCACTGTGAGAGACCACAAGGTTGCTTTCCACCCTAGACCGGAAGAATCTATATCCAGTATGAGGGCTACAGGGAAGCAAAAGAGGCTTTCCCTTTTGCCAGATGATCCTCCTCGATTTCTAGAGACAATGGTTTTGGAGGATTCTCTGCAGGGTCCCAAGGCCGAAGAATATGATTAGAGACCATTCCCAGATGCAGTCTTTCTCTTGGAGTGATGAAGAACAATAAAGTTCAGGACAGTAAAGGACAGAGGCGAAACAGAATAAGGTCCAAAGCTTACCATCTTGCCCTCAAGTCATAGCCAATCTCAAGCATGGGCAATAATGTTTTTCATCGGGCTGCATGTGAGTCTGTAGAATGGCAATCCTGCCTCTAGGAGGAATATTGCACCCAAATCTGTCCAAATGTGGGTTCTGCTGAACTGTAAATCCTGTGTTGGAGTAATCTTGTACAGGTTGATGTTAAATCCATGATGCCAAAGCATCTTTCACAATAACGCGCGCCCTGAGGTAGCTATAAATTGCACCCCCACCATGCACAGTTTTCTCATCATTAATTTTACTGCTGGTGTTACAGTGGTACTATCAATGATGTCATAGAAGATGTCATGAGTGATGTAATATGTAGGCTAATTAGCAATGCATGGCCAGGGGTGCAAGTTATAGTTATCTTAGGGCATGAGTTATAGTTACTTTACATAACTCTAAGTATAACAGCTGAATTTCTATGGTTTTGTGCGTGTAAATTCAGAACCTAACTATAACGTTCCTCCAACCTTAGTTTTTTTCTGTGAATTTCTATGTATTTTTAACATTAAGTAATATGTAATTACTTTACATTAATCCAACCACCTCTACTTAAGGCCTTTAGCCTTGTGTGGCAGAGGTTGACCACCCTGCGGCCACCCCCGTAAGCACCCAACCCCAGGCCGCACACTGCATTTGGCCATAGGTTGCAGGAGTTGGCTGCAGGGCTTGGCCTGTGGCCAGGCCCTGGAGCCAACCCAGCTTAAGCACCTACTAACCCCATTGCCATGAACTGCCCATGTGCTGCAAGTGTTGAGCCCTGTGGCTGCCCCTCCATAAGCAACCAACCCCACCCACAGTCTTCAGTCATGTGCGGCAGAGGTTGGCTAGTGGCCAGCCCCCTGTAAGCACCCAACCCCACACCACACACTGCCTTTGGCCGTGCACAGCGAGGGTTGGCCGCAGGGCCTGGCCTGCGACCAGGCCCTGCAGCCAAGCCCCCCTCCTCCCTCGTAAGCACCCATGCCACACACGACCTTTGGCTGTGCACAGTGGGGGTTAGCGGCAGGACCAGGCCAGTGGCCAACCCCGCTGTAGGGTCCCCCTCCTGAGCAAATTTGGGCTTGTAGCTCATTTTACATAGTTGTAGTAGTTAAAAGGGAGATCAGTGTGCTCTGTTACCAGCAGCACATGGCAAGAAAAAAACACACTTGTCACAGTCACTACTTAAGTTATTGCACTCAAAAGAGCAATGATGCAAACAACTCCAGCAAGGATTTCAGATAACATTTGAAGGTGGAGCTTCAGACAGAATTCTAGTGCTTGCCCTTTTCCAAGGGCAAACATTTTCAATCATTTGTACTTAACAAAAGTGGAGCTTCAACTGGGGCACCTGCTTTGTTTATATTTGTAAGTGCTTCCGATTCAGTTTAATTTCTGTTAATGTGCATCAGTGCCAGAATGCATTTTAACTTGCTTATTTATCTAAGAATAGGCCACAGAATAGCGCAAATTGTCTATCCAATTGGACTACTCTGTACTGAGTTAATTGTGACTGCTACCTAGCTGGGTAAACATATACTGCATATTCTACACGATAGCTGCGTAATGCAGAGGTAATGTCCTCCAGTGACCTTGTGTGTCTGTAATTTTTGAAATGTGATAGTTCCTCGAGCATTTACACACACAATGCTGCGATAACATGAATCCTGGTGCTGAGAACACCAGGAGACTACAAAGAGTTTAATCTCCACCAAACAAGATGTACTTCCTCCTAATTATATGTAGTAAGTGCTTCTTTGTTTGGTGAAGATGTGTTCATATTCCTCGCATGTTGGACCGCAAGGGGGGGGGAGCCTGAATGCCCCTGCAGCCCCTGCCGGCTCCCTACCTCCCAGAGTCGGCATTGCTCCCTCATGCAGGGAGCTGCAAAAAATGCAGCTCCCTGCACACAGGAGCAGTCGTTTCCCAGCAAGCAGTGTTCCTGCTTTCGTCCTCTGGGAGCAGGCTTACAGGTTGCTCTCACTTGGCAGGAGTTTCAAAGCTCCCGGCAAGCAACAGCAAACTACTGCCTCCCAAGGGTAGGCAGCTCGGGAGACAGGGAGCTGGCCCTGTGGGGTGTCAAACCCTAGGGCCATTATTGGCTCCAGGAGGGGAGGCATGGTGTCCCTGTCCTGTGGGACTCTCAGCAACACTAAAGGTCCCCAGCGACTCCCCCTTTTGGGTTGAGTCCTCCTGGGCCTTGCTGGTCCCCGGCAGCACCACTTTTCCACTAACCACGAGTTTGCCTTTGTTGGTGGAAGTCCTGCAACAAAACCCCATCTGCAATCTTCACTCCAGCGTGGGACATCTTCTGCATCCACCAGGAACTCTTCTCCGGCTCCAGGGCTGCGGTGCTGACCTGTTCTTCCTCACTGTCGACCAACTCCTGCAAGTACAGCTGGGTAGGTAGTAGCTCCACTGTGACTCTTGGGCTTGGTCCCCTCGCTCCACAGGTCTTCTTCTCCAGGAACCCACCGCTGGTTTCTTGAAGTCTTCTATGGGTGTCTTCTTATCGTCTTTTTTTCCTTTTGGGTGTTTTGGGGAAATTCCAGTGATTTACTCCTGCTTCCCTGGTCACTGGGGGGTATTGTGTTACTTACCTCTGTGGTTTTCTAGTACCACCAGCTCCCCTCTACACATTCCAATTACCTAGATGGGGGTCCTGTGTTCGCACTTTATTTTTTTTAGTATATGGTTTGGGCTCGCCCTAGGGTCACTATTGGTTATCTGAATTTACACGGTTTTCTAACCTTTTCTATGCCTATTTCTGATTGCTAGAGTACATATTCAGTGTGTTTACTTACCTCCTAAGAGAGTATTGCCTTTTTAGTAATTTTGGTATTCTGTCACTAAAATAGTACCGTTATTTTTGTAATACTGTGTGGTTCCTTTTATAGCTGTAAGTGCATTGTGACTACAGTGGTATTTGCATGACCTTTGCATGTCTCCTATATAGGCCTTGGCTGTTTATCCACAGCTACCTCCAGAGAGTGTGGCTTCTAGACACTGTCTACACTACGCTAATAGGGGATACCTGGACCTGGTATAAGGTGTAAGTACCATAGGTACCCACCACACACCAGGCCAGCTTCCTATATTACTCTAAAACTACTGAACGGATTTACACCAAATAACAAAAAGAGTTCTTTCTGGAACAAGAACTACCTTTCTGACATTTTTGGTGTAATTCCGTCTATTGGTTTGGGCTGTAGTTGTGTTCAAAATCACCATAGAAAATGACATGGGGAAAAAGCATTTTGGGACCCCCCTTTTTTCTAGGCCCATGCTTGACAAATCACCAAGAAACTTCCAGGACAGCAGCTAAAGTGAGTGCCAAACCAGTTTTGAAAATTTCCTGAAGATTCGTCAAACGGCACTAAGTTATTGGCAAAACAAAAAATGCTTCTCCTATGGAAACTAGGTCCTGACTATAGCTACCTACTAGTGACTGCCAGTAGGGTGGAGATATATATATATATATATGTATATATATATATGTATATACATACATATATACATCCTACTGACAGTCGCCAGTAAGTAGTTATAGTTAGAACCTAGTTTCCATTGGAAAAATATTTCTTGACCTGCCTGTATCTTTAGCACTGTTTGACGAGTCTTCACAGAATTTTCCAAAAAAGTGTGCCCAAGAATCTCGTTATTCATGGGAAGTTTTGTGGTGATCCATCAAGCAGGGTCAAGAAAAAGAGGGGTATGTGGGGAGGGGGGGTGCAAAAAAGTGTGTTTCCCACAAAGATTTTAGACATGACTGCAGCCTGAACCGCTGGACAGAATTATACCAGATTTGGCAGGAAGGCAGCTCTTGGTCCAGAAAGCTCCCCTATTTTGTTTGGTGTAAATCCATTCAGTAGTTTTTGAAATATTTAAAGAAAACCAAAATTGTATGTCTAGAGACGCAAAGTCTTTGTGGATCTTCCCGAGCTAATGCAGCAATCTGATTGGCTGCCAACCCTTCAACCAGGAAGTGTGGGCAGCCAGTTTGAGACTTCGCTCCAGCTGAGTCTAAAAAAAGAAAAAAGGGCAGGATACTGTTACCCTACCCCCTAGCCTCGGTACAGGAGTCCCTCAGGGTCCCCTATGGCTAGAAAGCATTTTTTTTATAATATCACAGCGAAAATCTTGAATAGTCGCAAATTTTGCTGTGATGTAAAAAAAAAAAGCGTGGTCTCCTGGTGTTTGCTTCTATTTTTGCTCCCAGGTGAACCCGATCCCGGGGGCACATTATTTTAAAGAGTAGATGTATGGGGCTCTCCTCCTAGGGATTACTGAAGCCCCAGGGACTGCTTCCTCCCCAGTGCTTTGCATATAAAGTATGCGGGCCCCTCTGCTCCCCGGGTAACATCACCTTCCTGGGGCAAACTTGTAAAAACATGCAGGTTTCCGCCAATGACCCCGCGCTGCCCTGGGGACCGCCACCTTCCCGGGGCAATGATTATTATGTATAGGGAGGGCCATGCAGCCCCCAGTGCCCCGGGAACTGCCACTTCCCCAGGGCAATCAACATAATAAATGGGAGGCTGCAGCCCCCTCCCCCCTGCACTCTGGGGACCACCACCTCCCCGCGGCTCAAGTAACTACCTCCCTGGGGCTAAAATGAAATGCTGGAGGGGGGCCACGCAGCCCCAACCCCT
Organism: Pleurodeles waltl; assembly: GCF_031143425.1. Lineage (NCBI taxonomy): Eukaryota > Metazoa > Chordata > Amphibia > Caudata > Salamandridae > Pleurodeles > Pleurodeles waltl. The sequence goes on from NC_090442.1 coordinate 196,228,428, forward strand.
CATGGTGCCATAGATGGCCCTGCGGACTGACACCCCACAGGGGTGGCTACAGCTACCTCCCGAGGTACCCACCCTTCAGAGGTAGCTGTTTGCTTTTGCTTGGTGGAGCTCCCGGGCCCCACCAAGCAAAAGCAAACATAATTTCACTTTCAGCAAGCAGGAGCTGATGCGCTATATATTTCCCCAATGAAGTAGCACTTACTAATTAGCCAGTAGAAACTACTCCAGTTGAGTAGACATTTTGCATAAAAACGGTGCCTCTTCGTGGATAAATACGCAGGGCAGGATTCATTCTGGCACGATGCTCATCTCTCAGAAATTAAACTTCAACAGGAAGCACTCATAGATATAAACAAAGCAGGTGTCCACATTGAAGCTCCACTTCTGTAAAGTACTAATCATCCTAACTTTGTGTGCATGGCCTAGGCTAAGAAAGTGTGTTTTTCCTGCATTACCATCTTGAAAAGTTATCTGTAATCCTTGATGAAGGTGTTTGCATCCTTGCCTTTTTCGAGCGCAATAGTCGCAATGTAGTGACTGATGAATAGGCTCTTTCTTGTCAACTGCTGCTGAGACCCACCCTGCCATGCACGGTCAAAGGCTGTGTGCGACAAGGGGTTGAGTGGCTGTAGGGCATTGGCCCCAGGGCCTGGCCAACTCCCTTAACCACCCAACCCAGCTCTGCATACAGCCTTTGGCTGTGTGTGGTGGGAGTTGCCTGCAGGACCTGTCTCTCTGGGTGTTAGAATAGGTGTGAGAGGGTGTCTGGGTGTGAAAGTGGATGGGAGAGTGCCCATGTGGGTGTGAGAGTGTCTGGGTGTAAGAGGGTGTGTGAGTTTTTGTGTGGGTCTGTGAGTGTATGTGTGAGAATCTGAGTGGGTCTGTTCATTTCTGACTGAGTGCATGAGTATCTAAGTGGGTCTGTGAGAGCGTGAGTCTGAGTGGGTGTGTGAGTGGGTTCATGGGTGTCTGAGTGGGTCTGTGAATGGGTGTGTGAGTCTCTGAGTGGGTCTGTAAGTGGGTGCCTGAGTGTCTGAGCCGGACTGTGAGTGAGTGCATGAGTCTCTGAGTGGGTCTGTGAGTGGGTGCATGTGTCTGAGTGAGTGTGTCAGTAGCTGTGTGAGTGACTGCCACAAAGGAACCTCACCTGCCCATTTATGGAACAAAAGTCCACAGCACTGCATTAAATATCTACGCAAGTGGAGTTCTTTATGCCTCCTTGGGTAAATGTCCAGTATGTATTCGACACTACAGCTGCGTAATGGAGCACAAAAAAATGTCACCAGTGACTTTAGGTGCATTTTGCCAACATCATTGTTCCTGTTGCCTGTTTCTCTAGAATTCTGTGAATACACAAATCCTCCTAAGAGAGGCCAACGAGACTACAAAGTTGTAAATCTCCACCAAATGAGGGTCCCTCCTCTCATCTATATGAAGTAAGGGCTTCTTTGTTTTGTGGAGATGTCCTCATATTCCTCAGCATTAAAAAGTGCCATCAAAATTGGCGGGAAACACACTGGAGGCCCTTTGGGAAGTGTCCATTATCCTGGCAAAAGGGGGGGAGACATATGCATACTACTAAAGTAGACTGTGCGAGGGGAAGCTGGCACAGCTTCCAGGTGATTTGCACAGTTGCATACTCTTAGCAATTTAAAGGGAGAACCATGTTATGTAGGGGTAATGGGGACCCCATCCCCTGGGGCCAACTCTATTCAGTGGGGAGAAGGGCTATGCTGCCCCCCTTTCTGGGTCAATTTCGGCCAGGTGACCCCATCTTCCAGGGCTTCGCCATGTAACCTGGTGCCCCACAGGGCACCCAGTGTGCACGATGGGGTCTGCGAGGGGAGCCTTAAGGCCCCCGCTGTCGCAGCCAGCTCCCCTTATCCGGCAGGAGCCAGCATTGCTTTTTCACACAGGGAGCTGCTAAACATGCAGCTCCCTGTCTGCAACAGCAATTGTTTCATGATGAAACCTCTGCTTCCTGTGGGCAGGAGCATTTTGACACCTCTCACCTGCTGGAAGCAGAGTGTTTGCTCTGACTTGGCGGGAGCTGTCAAAGCTCTTGCCAAGTCAGAGCAGACAGATAGGTCCCAGGGTGGGCACTCCGGCACATAGCAGGAGCCGGCCCTGGGGGGGTGGCGGTCCCCAGGGCTATTCCCCCCCAAGCATTTTATCTTAGCCCTGGAGAGGTGTCTGTCTCTGGTGCTGTGGAGGTGCCCTAATCGCACTGATTTGCCCCAGGAAGGTGGTGGCCTCCAGGCATCATTATATTTAAGCCCTGGGAAGCTGGTGGTCCCCAGGGCTGCTTGGGGGCCGCACAGCCCCCCTTAATGGCATTGACTTGCCCCTAGAGGTGGTGTACCTGGGTCCACAAACGACACCCTACATCATTTTATTTCAGCCCTGGGGAGGTGGCAGTTCCTGGGGCTGCAGGGGGGTGGGCGGGGTGTGTGCGCCCCCTTATTTGCAATGAATTTCCCTGAGGAGGTGGTGGTCCTTGGGGTTGGGGATCGGCAATGGACCCCCTTCATCGTTTTCTTTCAGCCCTGGGTAGGTGGTGGCCCCCAGGGCTACAGGGTAGGCCATTTTGGCCTCCCCCTCTGAAAGAACTGTTTTGCCCTAGGGAAGTGGTAGTCTCCTGGGTGGGGAGGCGCACCCCCACTTACTTATTTAATAAAGTGGTCCCCGGGACACAAAGAGACTTAGGAGGGGGGCCCAGTGTGCGCCACCCTCCTTTTTTTTATAAAATGCCACCGGGACCTGGGCCACCCAAGAGCTTTATTCAAAACAAGCACAGGAGCCTGCAGTTGTTGTTTTTTTTTTTTCTGCTGAATTTGTGGATGCACCATGAGTTTCATCGAAAATGTTTTCAAAAAATGCGTTTTTGCCCTGGTGGGGTCTCTCTCTGACCTGAAAATCAGAGTTAAGGTGTCAGGGTGTCCTTACCCTGCCCCCGTTTCTTTTTTTTATACCTTTTTTCTGGGACTATAACTTGTGCCGTAAGGTAACTATAACTTGCGCCTTCGCCATGCACAGCTAATTACTCCACATATTATATAATTGATGAGATCTTCTGTGGCATCTTTGATATTATCACTGCAACATTTGCAATAAAATTATTGATAAGAAAACTGTGCATGGCAAGGGTGCGAGTTATAGTTACCTTAGGGCACACGTTATAGTTAAAAGAACTCTAACTCTACTGCTGAATTTCTATGGTTTTGTATGAGCAAATTCAGAACCTAAATATAACGTCCCTGTAAGTGGATATATATATATATATATAGATATATATATATATATACTTTCCCACTCAGTGGCCACCAAATAGTTAGGATTTCTTTTCCCATAGACAAAGGGGGTCATTATAACATTGGCGGTAAAAGGCGCTTACCGCCGTTCAGAAGACCGCCAATACACCGCCGCAGCCGCGGTAGACCGCCACAGCTATTATGACACACATCACGGAATCTGCCGAAATTCAGACACCCACACAACACCGCCACACCAAAGGTCAGCAACATGCGGAAACAACTCCTCCACCTCCACACCAACAGAAACACGCCCATGCTATTACGACCCACGAATCCACGCGGCGGTCTTTCAACCGCGGTATTCCATTGGCGGTACACACCGCCGCGCTCAAAATACACACACAGCACCAAAACACCGCCACATTGGACAATTACAAATACACACACCTGATACACATACACACACCACTCCCACACACCCAACACAATATAAAATACACACCCACATCACCCACAAACCCCTACAACCAGAAATTCTGAGAGAAGGCGAGAGAGAGAGCACAGCTATTGACAACCCCATCACACAGAGGCACACAACATCATCACCCACACAACATCCACGCACAAAACACCACATACCACTACACATCACCACACTCATCAACACATACACCACCTCACACACACCACCCCATGTCAAGCCAAAGACACCCCCGCTTCTCCGAGGAGGAGCTCAGGGTCATGGTGGAGGAAATCCTACGGGTAGAGCCACAGCTATTTGGCTCACAGGTACAGCACACATCAATAGCCAGGAAGCTGGAGCTATGGCGCAGAATTGTGGACAGGGTGAACGCCGTGGGACAGCACCCAAGAAATAGGGAGGACATCAGGAAGAGGTGGAATGACCTACGGGGGAAGGTGCGTTCCACGGTCTCCAGGCACAACATCGCGGTGCAGCCGACTGGCGGCGGACCCCCACCTCCTCCCCCACAACTAACAACATGGGAGGAGCAAGTCTTGACCATCTTGCATCCTGAGGGCCTCGGAGGAGTCGGTGGAGGATGGGACACTGGTAAGTCAAATCTTAACTATCACATTCCCCCACCCTACCTGCATGCCATCACACGCCCCCACCCTCACCCCCTCCCCTATCACTCCAAATCCTCACTAATGTACCCATAACACCAACCACCCATCCCAACACCAAGCCCTGCATGACACAACTAAGCATGGACACCCCTCACTAAAGCATGCCCACTGCACATACCCAGAACACCCCCCAACCATCAGCACACAAGCCCCCACACAGGAATGCCTGCACTAGGGTTCACGCACACCGAACCATTGCACACCATTACACACACATGCAATAATCATGTTCTTATACCCCTGCAGGAACCCGAAGGAACGTCACCACACCAGAGGGTCCAGACAACACCACTCCACCCCCAGAAGAGGCCCACAGTGATGACAGCAGCTCTGCCCCACTGGATCTTGATGACCAGCCCGGACCATCGTGGGCCTCAGGACAGTCGGTTCCCCTTGCCCAGCCACAGCCCAACACCGAGCTTCCACCCTCTGGTAACACCAGCACAGCACCCACCCAGCGGGCCCAAACCTCCCTACCCAGGACAGGTCAATCAGCGGTGTGTCCACCACTACAGGGCACCCAGGCTAACCCACCACCCCAACAACAACAGGGACCTGGGGGCAGTGGTAGTGGGCACACGGTCCAGGGGACGGAGGCCCAGGAACACAGGGGAACTGGGAGGGCTGCTGTGCGACAGAGGGAGGACAGGCCAAGGGAACCAACTCTCCACGAGGCCCTCTCCTCCATCATGGGAGCCTACCACCATTCCCAGGAGACGATGGCGACGGTCCTGGACAAGTTGCAGGAGACCCTGCGTCTGCAGGAGGAGCAGTATTTGGGGTTCAGGGAGGAGCTCAAGACCATCAGCTCCGCCCTGGGCACCATCATAGGGGTGCTGACGGACATTCAAAAGACCTTGAGGGACACTGTGGCACTCCAAGGGGCCCCTGACACTAGCCACGACGATGAACTGCCCACCACCTCCGCCGGCGCTAGTTAACAGGACGCCCCGCCACAGGACCACCACACAAGCACCCCACCCCCTGCAGACGGACAACCACCACGCAAGCGGGCCCTGAGATCCAGGAACAGGACAGAGCAAGATGGCAAGACCCCGCCAGGAAATAAGACCACCCTGATTGTCCCCCCACTGTCCCACTTTGTCACCCTGTCCAGATTGGAACTGTCCCAGCTCCACTTCCAATGCCCAGATGTGCAGTGCACCTGTGAGACAAATAGACTGGACTCTGCCATGGACATTCCTCCACCATCACCCATCCCCATTTTACAACCCCCCATTCATTTTTTGAGCACTTAAATAAACACCCTTGAAACACTAAAAAAACTGGAGTCAGTCTATGATTTGGAACTTTGTATTATCAATGACAGTGTCATAATGGGTTACCCATTGTAAGGCTAACATACCAATGTCACACATCACAAGCCCTTCAAGGATGTAAGCAGTTGACACGTAGGTTACCACACTTGTGAAACTGAAATGGAAGGGTACAACTCAATTAACAAATAGTGAGTGAAATGGAGGTACAGGATAGAGGTAGACGTGTGAAAGTTAATGTAATGTTAAACCAGAAAATGTTCTGACCTGTGTGTCACTGGAAATATTGCTGTATGACTGACTCCCTGTTGTCGTTTTCTTCTTCCTCAGCTTCATCCTCATCACTGTCCACAGGCTCCACAGCTGCCACAACACCGTCATCTGGATCATCCTCCTGCAGAAAAGGCACCTGGCGTCGCAATGCCAAATTATGGAGCATGGAGCAGGTGACGATGATGTCGCACACCTTCTTCGGTGAGTAGAATAGGGATCCACCTGTCATGTGGAGGCACCTGAACCTGGCCTTAAGAAGGCCGAAGGTGCGTTCGATAACCCTCCTAGTCCGCCCATGGGCATCATTGTACCGTTCCTCTGCCCTGGTCCTGGGATTCCTCACTGGGGTCAATAGCCATGAAAGGTTGGGGTAACCAGAGTCCCCCAATAGCCATACACGGTGCCTCTGGAGTTGACCCATCATATCAGGGATGCTGCTATTGCGCAGGATGTAGGCATCATGCACAGAGCCAGGGAACATAGCATTTACCTGCGAGATGTACTGGTCTGCCAAACAGACCATCTGGACATTCATCGAATGATAACTCTTCCTGTTCCTGTACACCTGTTCACTCCTGCGGGGGGGGGACCAGAGCTACATGGGTCCCATCAATGGCACCTATGACGTTGGGGATATGTCCAAGGGCATAGAAGTCACCTTTCACTGTAGGCAAATCCTCCACCTGAGGGAAAACGATGTAGCTCCTCATGTGTTTCAGCAGGGCAGACAACACTCTGGACAACACGTTGGAAAACATAGGCTGGGACATCCCTGATGCCATGGCCACTGTAGTCTGAAATGACCCACTTGCAAGGAAATGGAGCACTGATAGCACCTGCACGTCAGGGGGGATTCCAGTCGGATGGCGGATTGGTGACATCAGCTCTGGCTCCAACTGGATAGTGGCACGGTCAAACCTGTAGGTGACGATGACATGTCTTTCTTCCATTGTCAACAGGTCCACCAGCGGTCGGTACACCGTAGGATTCCGCCATCTCCTCAAATGTCCCAGCTGACGGTGCCTACGAAGGACAACAGCGAAGAACCAGTCACTATTCCTGCAGGTATGTACCCACAGTTACACACAAGACTACACCAGACACAAAATCCTTCCTGTATGTGTGTTGAGTGTAGGCCTAGCTATGTGTGACGCAGTAGTAAATGAAGCCATGTGGGCCCCTGAAATGGCGGCTGCCTGACCTCTAAACTGGGACAATGGGATTGTGGGGTAACTGCGCTGGCGTTGCACACCGTCGCGGTAGGCAGTCGTAGACCGCGGCGCAATGCTGCATTGGTTAACATTGGACCCTATGGGTCCCAGGAGCCAATGAACAGGTGCGCCGGCGGTGATGATGCGCACCGCCGCGGACGTCACCGCCGTGGACGTCACCGCCATTTTCTATCTGTTCAATCACTAAATACCTGACCTTCGACAGGAGAGGACCTACACTGTTACTGCTGCTGTGACCTCGGTCTGGAAGCGACGATGGCTGCTGTGTCTGGGAAAGGGCCCCTGCCTTCACTGCACAGGAGTTGGAGAAACTTGTGGATGGGGTCCTCCCCCAGTACACGCTACTCTACGGTCCTCCAGACCAACAGGTCAGTACACAGGGAGCACGTTGTATGGGCTAGGCCTGGGTGGAGAGGGCTGGGTGGAAGAGGGAAGGGGGCTGAGTTCATACAACATTAATGCATGGGAATGAATTGGCCACATGGCCAGAGTAGGGAGGGGGCCACTCACATTGACGGTGCAGTTGGTAATGACTGTTCCTCTTCCCTTGTGTATGTCATGTAGGTCAGCGCCCACCAGAAGAGGGACATCTGGCGTGCCATCGCCAAGGAGATCCGGACCCTGGGGGCCCACCAGAGACGGGGCACCCACTGCCGGAAGAGATGGGAGGACATTGGCCGCTGCAGCAAGAAGACGGCGGAGGCTCAGCTGGGGATGGCCTCCCAACGTGGGAGGGGTGCCCGTCGCACCATGACCCCCCCTAATGTTCCGGATCCTGGCGGTGGCCTGCCCGGAGTTGGATGGGCGCTTGAGGGCATCACAGCACACACAAGGGGGTGAGTACAACCTCATTCAGCGGACTCTGCGTGCAGTGGAGGGGTCTGGGTGGGGGAGGTGGGCTGTGGGTGTCCCTATGCCAGGGCGAATTCGGTAGGCAAGGCCCCTCCGTAATGTAGGCCATGTGGCACTCAACCCCACCTCAGCAGAGTGCCAAGTTGAGGTATAGTTGCCCCTGTGGCATCCATGTGCGCAGATGTCCACCATTGCCATGTAGGCCATATCCCAGATATTGGATGTGCAGAGGTCAGGAGCACGGCGTAATGCAGGGGGCTGCTGCGTCTGTCTTGTCCGCCAACGGTAGCGGAATGCCATGAACTAAAACTCTCTTTCTTCTGTCTCCCCCCCTTTTCCTGCTCTCCCTGTCCTTTTGTACATCAACATCATCAGGCGGAGGTACAGTGGCACCGGAGCACGAGGGAGCTGCATCCCACATGGCCATGGAGGGCCACACCACAGACTCTGAATGCACCAGTGGGACGGAGGGCGAGGGGAGCTTCACGTCGGCCACCGGATCACCAACCATCGACACGGACTCGTCCGCCGATGGGAGCTCCCCTGTGGTGGCGGCACCATCTGTGCGCCCCACTTCTACAGGTACAGCCGCCACCTCCCCTACCAGCACCGCCCTCCCAGCAGCCCCTCAGCGTTCGCCCCGTGCCCGCTCACCCAGGAGGGTGGGCATCACCTTCGCCCCAGGCACCTCAGGCCCTGCCCCAGTCACCCCTGCTGCCCTCAGTGAGGAGGACATTGACCTCCTCAGGTCACTCACTGTTGGGCAGTCTACCATTGTGAATGCCATCCAGGGTGTAGAAAGGGATTTGCAACACGGTAATGCATTCCTGAAGGGCATTCATTCTGGTCCGGCTGCCCTTCAGCGAACCCTGCAATCTCTGGCCTCAGCACTGATGGCAGCCATTGTCCCTGTGTCTAGCCTCCCCCCCTCCAACTTCCTCCACCCAGACCCAATCCCCAGTACCCCAGTCCATCCCAAGCACACCTACAGACCAGCATGCACACAAGTCACCACACACAAGTAGCTCAAGCAAACATAGGCACCACACACACCACAGGCACTCACGCAAGCCTCACCCACATACAGACACAGCAACATCCACTGTCTCCACTGTGTCCCCCTCCTCCTCTTCCCCCTCCTCCCTCCCAGTCTCGTCTACACACATACCTGCATGCACCACATCTACAGGCACTAGGACTCGCACCAGGACACCCAGCACCACAAGCCGCTCACCTGCACTCACCACCTCCACTGCCATTTACACGTCCCCTGTGTCCTCTCCCAGTGTGTCTGTAACGCCCCCTCCCAAAGTACACAAACGCCGGCAATCACTCACCCAACATCCATCCACCTCACAACAGCCTCCAGTACCTGCACCTGCACCCAAAACACCTAAAGTGACACCTCCTACAACCCCCTCCTCTTCCTCCACTCCCAGACCCCCTCCAGCTACCCATCCCAGTGTCCGTCAGAATCTGTCCCTATGTCAAATTGACCTTTTTGCCCCCACCCCCCCTCCAATTCATCAGTCCCATCGTAGCGCCTCAGCCAAAAAGCCTCCAGTACCAGTGGTGCGTGTTCCAGGTTTTTGGAGTGCACCGTCCACCAGGGCAGGCAGTAGGACCCGGAGCCAAGGCACTGGCAGCCCACCCCCTGTAAAGGCTCTGAAATTGGAGAGTGGACGACGGGACCGTCTTAAGACTCATGGTGGGACAACAAGTGACATGGGTTCGAAGGCGATTGGTCAGTCAGCTGTAACTCCAACAAAGGTGGGGAAGGGCCAGAGGAAGTCTGCTCAGCCTGTTGTGAGTGTCACGGCGGAGAAGTGCGCCATCATTTCCGGCGGGCCAGACACAACCGCCAGCACCGTCGTCACTGGTCAGGAGACCACCGCCACCGCCGGAGTCACAGCCCAGGAGGGCCCAAGTATCGTCACTGGTCAGGAGACCACCGCCACCGCCGGAGTCACAGCCCAGGAGGGCCCAAGTATCATCACTGGTCCAGAAACCACCGCCGGAGTCACAGCCCAGGAGGGCCCAAGTATCGTCACTGGTCAGGAGACCACCGCCACCGCCGGAGTCACAGCCCAGGAGGGCCCAAGTATCGTCACTGGTCAGGAGACCACCGCCGGAGTCACAGCCCAGGAGGGCCCAAGTATTGTCACTGGTCCAGAAACCACCGCCGGAGTCACAGCCCAGGAGGGCCCAAGTATCGTCACTGGTCAGGAGACCACCGCCGGAGTCACAGCCCAGGAGGGCCCAAGTTTCGTCACTGGTCCAGAAACCACCGCCGGAGTCACAGCCCAGGAGGGCCCAAGTATCGTCACTGGTCCAGAAACCACAGCCGGAGTCACAGCCCAGGAGGGGCCCGGCTGCCACAGCCCCGCTGGGCAATGATGGAACGTCATGCCACACACCAATGCCCATTGTAGAGATCATCATGCCACACACCAATGCCCAGTGTAGAGATCGTCATGCCACACACCAGTGCCCAGTGTAGAGATCGTCATGCCACACACCAATGTCCGTATCAAGACCCCCATGGCAAAGCACCGCTGAACAGGCCAGAACCGCCATGGCAAAGCACCGCTGAACAGGGCAAAGACCGCCATGGCAAAGCACCGCTGAACAGTCCAGAACCGCCATGGCAAAGCACCGCTGAACAGGGCAAAGACCGCCATGGCAAAGCACCGCTGAACAGGGCAAAGACCGCCATGTCAAAGCACCGCTGAACAGTCCAGAACCGCCATGTCAAAGCACCACTGAACAGGGCAAAGACCGCCATGGCAAAGCACTGCTGAACAGTCCAGAACCGCCATGGCAAAGCACCACTGAACAGGGCAAAGACCGCCATGGCAAGGCACCGCTGAACAGGGCAAAGACCGCCACGGCAAAGCACCGCTGAACAGGGCAAAGACCGCCATGGCAAGGCACCGCTGAACAGGGCAAAGACCGCCATGGCAAAGCACCGCTGAACAGTCCAGAACCGCCATGGCAAAGCACTGCTGAACAGGGCAAAGACCGCCATGGCAAAGCACCGCTGAACAGGGCAAAGACCGCCATGTCAAAGCACCGCTGAACAGTCCAGAACCGCCATGGCAAAGCACCGCTGAACAGGGCAAAGACCGCAATGGCAAAGCACCGCTGAACAGTCCAGAACCGCCATGTAAAAGCACTGCTGAACAGGGCAAAGACTGCCATGTCAAAGCACCGCTGAACAGTCCAGAACCGCCATGTCAAAGCACCACTGAACAGGGCAAAGACCGCCATGTCAAAGCACCGCTGAACAGTCCAGAACCGCCATGGCAAAGCACCTCTGAACAGGGCAAAGACCGCCATGGCAAGGCACCGCTGAACAGAGCAAAGACCGCCATGGCAAAGCACCGCTGAACAGGGCAAAGACCGCCATGGCAAGGCACCGCTGAACAGGGCAAAGACCGCCATGGCAAAGCACAGCTGAACAGGGCATGCACCGTGTAGGAATGAAGAGGCCGCCACATCAGGCATCCTTATCCCATGTGCAGCTGGGACAGTGACAGGACATGAACTTTCACGGGGAGACTCATACAGTCTGGGCACCAGTCCCACCCAGTACCAGTAGAGAACTGCATCTACTTGAGAGGCTGTAGCTTTGCACTCCCCAGGATGGCACAGTGGGCAATCCACCCACTGTAGAGACTTGAGAGACTGTGGCTTTGCACTTCCCAGGATTGAACAGTGGGCAAACCACCCACTGTAGAGACTTGAGAGACTGTGGCTTTACACTCCCCAGGATTGAACAGTGGGCAAACCACCCACTGTAGAGACTTGAGAGACTGTGGCTTTGCACTCCCCAGGATTGAACAGTGGGCAAACCACCCACTGTAGAGACTTGAGAGACTGTGGCTTTGCACTCCCCAGGATTGAACAGTGGGCAAACCACCCACTGTAGTGGCTTGAGAGACTGTGGCTTTGCACTCCCCAAGGTACATCAATGGGCATGGAGCCCCGTCGTGGATCTGGCTTCGCATTCATCTGGCTGAGGTGCCCCCCACTTCCCTTCCCCCTGAGGTGCCTGTAGTGTTTCTATCTGATGCCCCGGCAGTGTTCTCTCCGATTTTGGTCAGGTATCCATTGTGGGCCTCGCCCATGCATTTTTGGACTGTTGGTGCACGGACATTGTTGTGTTCATATCTGCACAACTTCTCGGATTGTATGTGTAAATAAGAGTGATTTTGAGTTATATTTCTGTATATTTTTGTATGACATGTATATTGGCACATTACAATGTTTGCCCGAATTTCGCATTGTGTTTTCATTCTTACGGGGGGATTGTGGGTTGTTACTGTGATTTTTGTGACTGCATTGGTGTGTATGTTGTACTATGCGAGGGTGGGGGTGTTTGGTGGGTGTCCCCCTAACTTTTGCCTCCACCCTCCCCCGTGTCGTAGGTGCAGTACTCACCGGTGTCTTCTGCGCCTATGTAGCTGTTGGTCGTAGATGAGTAGGAAGAGAAGGGCAGGTAGGATTTGTAATTCGGCCTCCATGGACTCCTCGTTCCTCGTGGGATGTGTTCAGGTGAGCGTTTTCCCATTGCAAAAGCAGTTTCCGCCGTGTTTTTATCCACGGTGAATCCGCCCCAGAAAAGGTGGCAGATTGGCGGGTTGTAATAGTGTGGGCGGTACATTGTCTCCCGCCTGCCTTTTGGCGGTAACCGCCGCACTGCTTGTCTGTACCGCCATGGCAGGCGGTGTGTTAAAGTGGCTGTCTTAGTTGGCGGTTTCCGCCAGGGTCATAACTCCATTTTTTTGACCGCCGGCCTGTTTGCGGTATTACCGCACCTTTAACACCGTCCGCCAGGGTTGTAATGACCACCAAAGTGTTTTTTTGTTTTGCAAATAACATTAGTGCTGTTTGATGAAGAATTTTGACAAAAATTTCAAAACTAATTTGCCACTCACTTTAGGTTATGTGTGAAATGTTTCAGGGTGATTCGTCAAGGGGGGGGAGAAAAAATGGGGGTCCCAAAACACGTTTACCCGCTGCAACGTCTACAGGGATTTTGCCGTTTTTAGATATATCTACAGCCCAAACTGCTGAACGGAATTACACCAAATTTGGTCCAGAAAGGCCAAATTGTAAAATTTGGTGTAAATCTGTTCAGTAGTTTTAGAGTTATTGAAGAAGAAAATATCAATATCTAGGGATGCGGATCCTTCGCAGATCCGTGGGTAACTGCGAATCTGAACCTCAAAGCAAAGCACTGACTGGCTGGCCACAACCTGAAAAGAAAGTGGCAACCACCATTTTGATTGCATAGGCCGTGAGTTATAATTTCTTAAAGACTGATGAATGAATGAAGAGTTTTTAAAGCACAACAAATACCCAAAGGTGTCTTGGCACTGCATGGAAGAGTAAAACTCAGTTATCCACTTGCTTGGGTAAGGGGCATGGTTTTAAGGACTTTTTAAAGAGGGAGTACTGTTAATTTTTTTTATAGTCTGAAAGGGAGTTCTATTAGAGTCACTCGCTCATCTAATTAGATCAGCATAGTATGTTGATTTGGCCATGAAAAATAACTTTTGTGAAACACTCTTTAGATTTTTCTCTTTCTTTAGGGTCATAACCTTTTCGCCATTTGCGTTCCTGCCTTCTACACCCTTGTTTCAGTGCCCTACGAGATTAATTGAACCATGGCTGAAACATCTCTTTTTTATTGTTGGCCCTAGTTTTTACACGGGCCAAAACATCATGGGCAGAGGTGATTAATTTAGAAGAATTCTCCACTACTTAAACTGCCCTTCGCGCCAGCCGCACAGCAGGCGCGTGCAGTGGGCTCTCCTAAGGCAAGCTCGTCTGCGCCCGTCCGCACCCGGCAGAGCCCGGATACCAGTTATGCTGTCTGTCAGACCTTTAAAAGGCTAGTTTACTCACGCCAACAGCTGCTGGCTTACAATAACACGCCTTTGGACCTAGCCCATTCTGTTTATACCCCTGAATCTGTAAATTGGTCATTACACAGCTGCCCCTGGACTCCTTTGCACAACTTGCCATCTCCCACTACTAACAGTACCAAATACCTAGGAAGACTCCTTTTGATCAATTGTGGCTCCCTGTCCGTCCACAGTCTTCATATTGTCTCTCTTCTAGATTATTGCCCAGACACGTTATTCTTAACAGAAACATGGCTCAATGAAGACTCCTCCCCTGAAATATTAAAAGCCCTACCTCAGGACTATTCAATCATGCGTTTGGACAGACCTCAGGCCAGGGGTGGAGGTATTGCCATCATCCATAAAAAAAAGTCTATTAAATGCTTTACTACCCCCTTAAACATCCCTAGCTGCGAAAGCTTGCTTTTCTCTCTATTTCTCAGTGCAACATTTACCTTCTCAGGAATACTCCTCTATTGTCCTTCCGGCCCCTATGGGAACTTTTTACAGGCCCTGCCAGATTTTGTGGTGGGCATCTCTTGTAAAACCCCCAATTTTACCTTACTTGGAGACTTTAATATTCAGGTCGACAATATACACTGTTCCTCTGCCAAAACACTCCTTTCGAATTTGGCGGCACTAGACTTGACGCAGTACATCACAGGACCCACCCATAGTCAAGGTCATCCTATTGACCTAATTTTCAGGAACTTTTTGAATCTTCTCTTCTACACTCCTTTGCCTCTTATCTGGACAGACCATTACTTATTATCATTCACCCCACTATGTGAAGCTTCCCCTTTTCACCAACCCCCTATAAAGACAACCTCTCAGCAATGGTCAAAATTTGATTCTAAAGGTTGAATCTTTTAACCATAATGAACCCAATACTGACCTTGTAGAACAATTTAACAAGTGGATCTCTACCTCTTTAGATATTCTTCTGCCGGTTAAGACTATCATTAAAAGGCCCAAACACAATCCTAAACCTTAGTTTACACCTCAATTGCTGGAACTAAAATAAGAGTGCAAGAAGCTAGAAAGAAGTTGGAGGAAAGACTACAGTATTTCCTCAAAAAAAGTATATGGAGCAGCTATCAGAATTTACCATGAGGGTATTAAATCAGCTCAATCCACATTTTATAGTACTAGAATAGAGCAATCGGCTAATTCTCAGAAAGAGATTTTCCATATTTTCAAAGAACTTACCAACATCACCCCGGATGATCCGCCCATAGAGGCTTCTACAGATCATAGTAATAATTTGGCGTTTTTTTTCCCCCAGAAAAACATTACTGATATCACTCCTCTTTTCTGGTCATATCTAGCCTCGAAACCAACAGGGATCAGCACGTTAACACCCAGCCCTCATCAGTTTTGCTTGCAGGTTTTCAGCCTCTGACAGAGATGCTGGTTACGAATTATCTCCACACTATAAAATTAGGATCCCCCTTGACCCTGCTTCTCCCTCTATCCTAGGGCTCGCCTCCAACATAATCTCACCTCCTCTGACAAATTTTCTTAACCATTTTTTAATCTCAGGATTTTTACCTCAATCCCTTAAACATGCTGTGGTCAAACCCCTCCTGAAAAAACCTAAGCTTGACCCCACTTTGCTCAGTAACTACAGGCCTATCGCTCTTCTCCCGATTTTGGCCAAAATTATGGAAAAGCATGTCAATAATCAGTTGACATGTTTTCTTGAAGACCATGAACTTCTAAACTCTACTCAAATGGGATTCAGGCCCCAACACAGCACAGAATCAGCTCTATTAGCAGTTACGGAAAGTACTCGCCAACTGTTAGATCTCGGTGGGCACGCAGCTATCATATAAAAACGGCAGCCATAGAGATGCTTTTCAGTGTGGGGAGTAGAAGGGTTACAGCCAAGGGCGGACAGGGAAGAACAAAAAATTAAACTCTTAACGCAATGTGTACGACACACCGTACACCCTTCTTAACCTTTTCACACCCCACCAACACAGCCCAAAAGTAATTCCTGTGATGCCTCTTCTGCAGCCAACTGGGGACATAGAGGGAGTCCTGATAGCTGGGGTGACTTCAACTTAATCTGAGATCCCAGGCTACAAAGGAATAGACAGCACAGGGACCATATCAGGGGCACTTAAGACAGAACTAACAAAGAGAAGCCTGGGAGGCACTTGGTGGCACCTACATTCTGGAGAAAAGAACTTCCCCTACAATTTCACAGGCCACATACTAATGTATAGATTTCCTGCTGATTTTACACTCTCTTGATTCATTCTCTGATTCACTCTCTGCCAGCTGTATCCATGTCTGATAGCTCCTTCTGCAATCATGCCCATTTGGAAATGGGAGGGACATCACACTGGAGGTCATGGGTGGAAAATATTTTGGGACCCTGAACTTAGGGTGACATTGGCAAAGGCCTTAAATAATTTCTTGGTACATTTCGGCATGTCTTTAAGGCAACATTGCATGGCACTGTGAACATGGAACTGGCACAAACAGCGAGTAGAGGCTGGTATTGAAAGTAGTCCCACTGATAAGGTTTGGATCCTAGAAGAGATAGTTAAACAGAAACCTACTAAACACACATCAGCATTAAATGATCAGAGGCCAGCGTAGAGACAATAGGCTTATCCAAGCAGAAGATATAGGTTCATTTTATTATTATAAGTGAGGAAGTTGGGCAACTAGGGAACTAGAAACGTTTAGAGATGTCTTTCAAGCTCTCCTTGTAAAGGGGAAGGAAATTAAGGTGGTCATACAGGACTATCTGGGGCATGTGAATGGATGCCATTCATGACAGATGTGAGGGGGCTTCCTTGAGGGACCTATAGATATCTCTGAGAACCACAAACCATGCAGTATGGGAAGACCCTTGACCTGGATATTTCCAATATCCTTTTAGAAACCATTGCTCTCCCCCAGTTGAGCGGACCAATGGCAGCCCAGGTCAACATGTTCCATTGAATCTCAGGATTTCCCCCCTACCCCATTAGTAATCTAGATATCATGTTAATATACAAACTGGGGAATGACTTGTAAAAATGCACCTCCTAAGGGCTGATGGGTACTATTTAACACAGATGAAAAGAACTTCACTATTATCCTAACTAACTTTAATAAGTTCATTTGAAGCTATCATGGAGCTGTCCTGGACAAACTACAATTTGTAAAGAGGATAAACGTCTCAATCTTTTAGGATATAAATTCCCCACAGCATTGGCACAAGTCTGAAGACAGAAATCACCTACCTGCCCCCTTCACAGGGTACAAGGCAGGGAATTTCACTCATCCTCTGTTCTTTATCCTTGTGGCCGAGCCACTAACCATCAAGATTAGTTCCTGCAGAGACATCAGGGGCATCTCCTTTGAGGAGAGAAACACAAGATCTGTCTCTTCTCAGCAGTGCTTGAAATGGAAAAAATAAAGTGCCGGTACTCTGTGCCAGAGTACCTGCTTGTTTCCGAGAAGTGCCGGTACTCTCCAATTAAAAGTATTACGTTTTTCCTGAGATGTGCCGGTACTCGCCCTCTCAAAATAAAAAAGTGCCGGTACTCAGTACCGGACAGTACCGGCCCATTTAAAGCACTGCTTCTCAGAAGATATCTTGCTCTCCCTGGCAGATTCAGGAATTTCTTTAGCAGGAGTCGTCAAAGAGCTAGATCGATTTAAAACACTATTCGGGTTCAAGATCAACAAACAAATGTCTGTCATTTTCAACCTGTCCGTCCCCTCTACAGTTGGCAGGACCTCAGGCAGTCCTCGCCTTCTAAGTGGTCAGACTGCTCAAACCTTTACCTGGGCCTGAGCTTCACCAACAAACTAGAGACGTGGAGAGGGCCAACTTGATGACCCTTCCTAAAATATCCGAAGATCTTAGACAGCAGCGCCTGCTCTACTTATCATGGTTAGCACATGAATGTGGCTAAAAAAAAAAAAAAGATACTCCCTGGGGCCCTCTACCAGTACGGATTCCTACAGCTGACATAAAGCTATGCAGAATTGACTGATGGACTTTGAGTGGGGAGACCTTGTACTTCAAAGAAAATTCTGATGGTGCCTGGGTGGGGCTAGCATGTCCGGATCTTCACAAATACTGAGTGGCAGCAGACTTTCACATCATCATGGAGTGGACGATGAGACAAAGTAAAGAATTTGGCTTTTTCATGTATCGGGAAAAGGTGTGTTGTCCCCAGTGGTATCTGGCACGGCTGGGAACAGATACACTATCCGTGCAATGTATATCTGACTATCTTGTCCTGGAAATGTGTGTCCAGGTGCAATGGCATAATGAAACTTGAGCAGGCCCCTATGCAAAGTACATGGAGGGGGTCCCCCACCCAGTAAGGAGCTCTCAGGCCAGGGGCCCATGCACGGTGCCAGCCTGTGCACGGTGCGTGACTGCTGCTGAGGGGGGCCCCTGGAGCACAGAGGCCCCCTGCACCACAGGGGCTATTGTTACTCCACTGACCGCCACGGAAAGGCTGCTGGAAAGTGGGTTTGTAATCAGGGAGGAGGCGCTAAGTTCAGCGCCGCCATGGCTGGTTACAACTCCGGCCACCGTCGATACATCGGGAATGACGGTCTCCTGGTGGGTCCGCCCGCCATAGTTGTAATGTGGCGGTCCACCCGTCACTATGAGACTTGTGGTCCTGGGACCGCCAGTCTCATAATGAGGCCCATAGTCTTTCAAACACAAAACATGTAAAGCAGAAACAAATCCGATCCAATTCTGCCAACTAAGGCACTGGGCCCAACACTTGCTTAATGCAAAAGTGGCCACCTAACCACTAAGTCATTACAGGATACTAGTCTGCAACTATGAAGGATCTAAGGGGCTGATCTCAAAAATATACAGCACACTTCAGTTTAGCAAGCTGATTAAAAAATGTCCCTACTACTAAAAGAGGTGGGAAGAAGACCCAGGGAAATAGGTTGCTGACAACCCTTTGGAGGTCTTGTGGGCTGACTGACCCAAAATATAGCAAAACATCCCTCACTGGGAATCTGCGTGCAATATAATGCATTGTGATATATGGTCCCTGGTGCTGCTGCATCACAACCATCCTACTGTCTGATAAGAATGCTGATGGTCTAGTAAAGGCAGAGGCACCACTGTCCACATATGGAAGTCATGCATAGTCATCTAGCCATTCTGGAAGAAACATTTAGCATGCATTAAAGAGATCCTGTCCTTCCCCTTCCATCTGACCCTGCCTTGTTCTATTGGGTGTAAAATCAGAGACCAGTTGGAGTGCATCAAATCACAAAGCTGGGCGGGGTCAGTGCACATGCTGGAGGAGGAAAGACAGCTTACTGACCTATCCTGGAAAAATTAAAAAGCCTTGCCTATCACTCTCTGGCATACCAAGCTACGCCTCCCTGTGGTGATGAAACTCCTAAAGCATAACCCAGACAGAGTACATACTCACACAGAGGTGGAGATCTTCAGTGGACTGCTTGTCAAGACTGAGGGCCCTCCAGCTGTTCGGCTGACTGAACTGGTCCAGACTGGTCCAGGCTTGCAGGTTCCTCAGTCCTTTAACACTCACATCTCGCTTAACCTAACACCCCAATGTTCTCAGGATTATGCTGCAGACTGAAGACTCCCAGAAGCCCCAACTATTATTTTACACGTTCTATCACATACTCGACAATAGTTGCCTTTCATTCCAATGGCTTTAGAGGGGGGAGAAAGGGCTCCCATTTGTTCCCACCCAGTTGGTTGTGTGTTTATGGAATACTAGTGCGAAGCATGATCAATGAGACCTAAGAACATATATGTTGTGCTGAACCATATTGAAATGAAAAGAAACTAAAGTTAAAAAACTTAGGAGACCAACAATAGCCACCACACACTAGAGTTTTTAGTCTTGCGAAAGGTAAAAATGTAGGATACTAGGTTTTCCATGGGACAGGGTTCTACCTTGTCAGAAAGAGTGAATACATCAACTTTTGGATGTGCACTTAGTGTTTTCACGAAAACAATTGGACATTTGTGGCTTCGGCCCTTCCCCTACTTCATGAACTATGTGACCCAGCACATGTGGGCTAATCTTTTCAGTCTTGAGTTTATGAGAGAAACCTGATTAAATGATATTTGCTGCCTACCCCACACACACATCCAAGTAGCCCACTCCCTGTCTCACTGAAGGACTGTTCCCCTCCAGTAGCCACCCAGTAAAATACCACACAGAACACATTTCTCCACCATATACTCATCCAGGTGAAGCTTACCGATCACACTTAGATGAGCTTGGCCCGCTCAACACTTGCATTGACTTTTGCAGACTCCTCTACTAGGCTCCCTAAATCTTCAGTTAAAAAAAGAAGTATGATATCAGATCATACTGCATGCACTGAACTTAACAACTCAGTCATCAAACAAGAGGCTCTTTCAGAAGCACAAGGCACTGAGTACTTGTGTATGTATGTGTGGTGAATTCTTATAATTCTTAGAACAGATCAGAAATCTGTGTTTAAAAGTTTTGAAATGGGGGGGGGGCACCAATGGTTTGGCAAGACTGACCGGGTTAGCCACTTGATTACAATGGTGCAATTACAAGTTAGAGTACATACCTGGCAGAAGGAGCAAGGAGGCTAATCGTTTATCTAGGTTGTCGGATGCCAAGGAGCCCACTGATGAGCTGGAGACTGACGAGGTGGTTCTCTCTGTGTTTGATGTCAGGAATGGTTTTGTGAAGCGGTCTCAAGGGAGGTTTGGAAGGCGTCCACAGCTAAAGACCTTCTTTGAGGGATTTGAGACATTCATTAACGAGGAAGCCTAGGAGGGAGACTTGTGTATAAGTGGATGCTAGACCATTTTTCAAGATATTAGATTAGCAATCAATGTGTGGAGATTTTGTCATGGTGTGTGGAGAGAGATTTTTACTCCTGAGTAAGGTAAGAGACAAATTGATAAATATGGCACATAAGTGTCATTAGGAAATGTGTTAAGGAGAGATTTTGGTGCCGGGGATGCCCATTCAAGTCTCTGTGTTTTTAGCCAATTGTGTGGTGTACCAGGAAGGGGAGAAAAGTCCCAATGTGGGAGTAGGTTCTGCATCAGAATAACATGTTGGTGATCGAGGAATGCCAAGGGGAAAAGGTAAGATAAACTTTGAAGTACCGTTTGCCAGAACATATGCATTATGCAGGGTTTATGGTTGATGTCCATTCTAAATGGATTGAGGTCAGTACCTTGATACTGAAAAATCATTTGAGTGTAATGGGAGTATATGATAATAATGATGAGACAACCTGGTTAGGGTGATGAATTGATCAAAATGATAAAATCCCCTCCACCGGCAAGGCAAATGAGTAACCATTAAACATAGCTCCCTGATCTTCACCCTAGATAGTAGTACAACGATGGATTGACCATTAGTTCCAGTTATTTAACAACTGACCTTTCCTTGCCTTCTCCCTGCCAGCCCAATGTCTTCAATGAAGACGCATGTGCAGCTCAGGTCTAGGGTCTCAATATACACAATTACATTTTGCCATGTGTCAGATAGACGGATGCTACGGTAACCCTCACAACTGGATGGATGCCAATTTAACCCGCCATAGTTGCCGAAACAGACAGGTTTGGCACAGAGGCAGCATAGAAATAAGTCAGAAAGTATTCCCCTAACCGCAATGATAGTTGCAATACCACCATTTTCAATTTTGGAAGGTTACTGAGCAACTGCTGCAATACTCGGATATTTTATAGTGTCTTGGGTAGAACAATGGTTGTCCTCTTTAAAGTGCTTTACATCTTCCAGGCACTCTAACTTCCACTCTATTGAGACTTTTGCCATAAACTAGAATTTTGGGCACAAGGAGTAACCAGGGATTAAGTGGGGCATTAGTAAGCCCCTATTTAATGAAAAAAGGCAACCTTTTATTCCAGACCTATACATTTATGACCTCGTTGGTACAACCAATTAAATATTTTTTGGTTCAGGAACATTCCCACTTATCCTCACGTTGAACTGGAGGGAGCCAACTTTTAACCTGTGCAACCCTGAACACTGGCATGGTGTGAGCAACAAAGGCGGCTTCACTTGGGCTTGACCGTATTGAACTGGCGTGGTCCCAGGTGACAAAACTACAAGGTGTCCTCTATCCCTGCTCTATAAAGTGAAACCCTCTTTCCACAAAACGAATTTAGAACTGCTGCGCAAGGATTAATCCTGTCCCTCCTTGACTGTGGCACGGCCCTACTCACCTGCATCCCAGATGCAGATCTGTAACCTCTGCAGACCATCTTCTATGGCAGGGAAAGCCTCATCAAGAGAATCTGAAAGCTCAACAGAACCTTCGAAGGTTTATATGATTTTAAAGAAAAACCAACTAGAAGTAGCTGGTTCTGGTGAATATTTTTATCATTCAACTGCGAACGGATTTGAGAATTTGAAAGCCGTTGCAACCACACATCTCGTTGAATCACAGATTACGAAAACTCAAAATGAAGAAAGCCAACCTGACTAAATCAGGTTGCCGAATCTCCATTTTGCAGAACTGTCATATTAAAAGATGACACTGGCCCGTTTTTCAGCACTTCCAGCCCTTGTGTGCCTTATGCTTTGCCTAAATCCTGCATTCGTAATTATGATAGAATTTCTCTTCACAGTCCCTCATTCCCTAACACCTCCTCTACAAACTCTGCTGCCTCAAAAACAAGGCATTTAGTAGTGATACAATACCTTACCTGGCACCCAAAATCAAGACATCAGGCAATGCGCTACAATAGCTTTTCAAGACTACAGACCAAGTGGTAAAGGAAGAAAGAGAATACCAGAGGGTAGGACTTTGCCGAGGTAATCAAAGCTTGCCAAGCACCATCCATACCCTTATTCAGAAAGGAGTTAAGACAACACCACTTAAGCAGTGTCTCACCAACATGCAACATCATCATCAGTGAACCTCTACAAAGACCCATCCCTATCTTCCTTCACCTCTCTTCTCACCATACTTCACTCAAAATGTGCACACCTAGATCCCCCTCCAACCCGCCACTTCAAAGCTTCAATCTAAACAAGCATTGACAAAACTAATAGGTCTTGGTTTAAAGTGATAAATCATGCTGGTTGAGCACTTCAAAGCGAGACATAGGAGTGAGCAAGCAGCTGCAGAGAGGGAGGGCCATAGTTGTAAATTAAATGCAATGCAATTCAGTTCAATTAACTCACTTGTGTGGTGTCAAAAAGATGTATCCAAACAGCCAATAGCATTAGGTGACCAATGAATACTCCACTGGGTTGAGCCAAGACGTAATTGACAGTATCAAGTCATTGACTGTAGGAGGCTGAGCTGTTGGGCGGGGCAAATCCAAAGCCAACCTTATTTATGTTGTTGGCAATAGGTATGCTTCAAATACTTGGTGCTGTCAAAATGCAGACATAAAAATGGCTGTTTTGGGCATCTTGAAAATGGAAATTATTAGTTTTACCTTCATTAAGGTCATTCAAAGGAAGTAGTGGGAAATGTAGTAGAGCTGTTAGTATGATCTTCTGTGTGGTGGTCAGTTCCTAATGCCAAGTTTCTGAAAATAGCTGTCAACTCACAGCAACTACTTCTTCAATATCAGAGAAAACCACAAAATGCATCCACAGTCAGCTTGTCGATACATGAATTCCTGCAAGTCACCTGTGCCAAATGTTAGTACTTGCACATGCTGATCATTCCACTTTATACATGCAAATACAGTTGTATTGACCTAGTACCAAGTAAGGTTGCAATGGGATTCTATTTTAGGCATTTACCCTCACTATAGTGCCCTATATTGCATAGCTTGATTATCTGTCAGGTTCCAGAGTTGTAGATCTTCTGAAAGCCCTTGAGGCCCCTAAATACCCCACTGATGGACAGAATGGAACATGGCACCAGGGGCAGAAGTCTGGGAAGAACCAGATAAAGGGAGTGAGAAAGCAATCCTGGACTGGAGCCTGCTCCCTTTTACATCACATCTGGTTTAGGGTACCGCATTACTCAGAATGCTTAGAATGTTTGTTAGATATGACCTGGCTGGAAGACAGAGTGCCGATGGTTGTGCAGTAATGGCTGCGGTTTATAAACGTAACAATGCTTACCTGTTCCTGGATGATGGTGTGAAAAGCCGGCTGCAGACCAGGAGTCCAGCAGAGGACTACTGATGAATGGACAGGAGAATATAAGGAACGACTAACTTAGAAATCAAGGGAACCGAGAGGAAGGAAACTAGAAGCAGTGAGGGATACAGAAGCAGGTACAAACTGATTTGGGAATAATATGAAAGCCAATGCGAGCAAAAATCTTGTTGAAAGGCAAAGATTAATGCCCATAAGGAATCTTAAATAGAGCTGTACCACTCTAGACTTGGAAATGTCCCCAAAGCCAGGAAGTGAGTAAATAAAATTCTAGAGGTTAGAAGTCTAGTGTCCCAGCCCTTCTTAGTTTTTATTGGCAATTTTTTCTGCGCTGCCAGCCCCTGGAGTCTGATGATTTGTCTGAAACCTAAAAATATCACATCCACTACCACTTTCTCATCAAGGCACTATATCATCAGGGGAATATATCATCAAATCACTATATCATCAAGGCAAGTACATGTAGAGTTAAAAACATAAATATATACTTACCTTGATGATGTAGTGGTAAGCAATTCAGTGGATGCAACAGGAGGTTGATAATAATGATTATGATATTGTGGCATATAACCTTGCTTAATAATGAAATGTGGAAATAGGTCTGCAGCTATCCAGAGACATACCCTTGAGTCCCAAACATTGTCCCATTAACTTTAAATCCCTTCCTTTCATCGTCTTTACCTTGGGGTCACCCAGAGGTTTGATTCTGTCTCCTATGAATATGCACCAAAGATGTACAAATAACCCAGCTGACTTTATGCAACTGGTTTGGGTTATCAGAAAGTACTGTAGGTCTTTGGTGCTACATCCCCTATACACTCTCCAGCGGCAGCTCCTATGCTATGGCGGAGGAGCGTTGCCCCCGCCAGCAGCTGCAAACATTTAACAATAAACAATAAACGTCGACGGCGACGATAAACAACGTTTATTATAGTTTTATTGTTAAAGGGGCATGGCCATGGGGCGTGACAGGGACAGGGACAACACTCCCCTCAGTGCGCATGTGTGTTTGGTCGGCCATCTCGGGGAGGCCAAACACACATGTGCATTTAGCTCTCGCCAACCCAGCACTGTGTTGCGGGGTTGGAGACAGCAGGCAGAGGCTCCCAGTCTGCCTCAGAGCATCAAGCCATGGCACTCCAGTCAATCCTAATGCTGCTTTCATGCTGCCAAAAGCATGAGAGCAGCATTAGGATTGGCCGCAGGGCAGACTGGGAGCCTGGGCCTGTAAGTGGATCCAGCGTAGCAGCGGCTCACAGTAAGGTAAGATTTTTTTTATTTAATGTCCCATTTGTTTTGTGTGCCCCCCATGCCCACCAGCTACCATGCCACCCCCCCCTTTTTTGCACGGCGAGCCGCAACTGAGCCTCTCACTTCTGATGCCCATTTGAGATGTTCCTGAAAATGATAGAATGTAATGTCAGAGTTGTCAGAGGTGAAGCACCTCTCGCCTTCATAAATGTTGTATAGTACTATGGGGGTCATTATGCCCCTGGCGGTAGGTGATAATGTGGCAGTAGTACCACCAACAGGCTGGCGGTACATAGCGCCACATTATGACATTGGCGGGTTGGCTGGCTGCAGCCAAGCTGCCTATTTACTGTTCCTACCGCCATGGTGGTATCAGGCGCTGGGCGGGAGATAACAATCTCCAGCCTGGCGGCCGCTATTGTACCACCGGCTGCATTTTGAGCCTGCCTACCACCATGGTTTTCGTGGCATTCACAACGCCACAAAAACCATGGCGGTAGGCCCCTACCAGTGACAGGGAATCCCTTCCCTGTCACTGGTAGGAGGCTCACCCACCCCCCAACACTTCCCCAGACTCCCCCCAACCCCTCCTCCATCCACGCTTCCCCCTTCCAATCCCCCACCCCCCTATATGCACACTCACAGACACCCACCTCACACACAAACACTCACACTGGCATACATGCATTCATTCACGCAGTCATCCATTCACACTCGCACACATCCGTACACACATTCACACTGACATGCAGACATGCATTCACATTTCCATTTGTACACGCATTCTCACACATGCATACACCCATGCACACAACACTACACACACACTCACATACATGCACACAACCCCACACGTAACACCCCCTCCCCTGTCGGAAGCCCAACTTACCTGCATCCAGGGGGTCTTCCGGCAGGGAACGAGATGGGGCGCTGCTACCGCCAGCAGCGCCCGCCAGCAGAACACTGCCAGGCCGTATTATGTGTCATGATACGGCTGGCGGCGGCCTACTGGCGTGGCGCTGCAGGTGGTAGCAGTGCCACCTTACCACCATCCGCCAGTATGGCCACAGCCAGATTTCCGCCCTTCTTGTGGCGGGAATCCAGCTGTGGTCATAATTTGGCGAACGGATGGTACCCCCGGCGACGGTCTTTTGGCGGCCATTGCCACGGCGGTAGGCGGCTTTTACTGCCAATGTTGAAATGAGGGCCTATATTCGTCTGCCTACCCATGGCATGATGCATAGTTCTTGGATCTAATAGAAGTTAATACTGTCGAGGAAAACCTCTGTGATGACTTTAAACATGTATGTGGACCACAGTATATTTGGTCTGAATTGGGGTTTCACTTTTAGATTTAATGGTACGTGCTTATGAATCTATAAGTTGTCAAGCTTGATGCTGCTCGCTGATGGGATCTGAGTTTAATGTATGACATATGTAGTTTAATGTTCAGCATCTATGCGGTTGTGCACTTTGAACTCTGTGAGTACAATCCATGTATCACTGTATTGAATTCAATGATCTCTGATTGTAGCTACCCTGGGGTTGTTTATGCCTGGCCTCACAATATACTAATACAGGCTTAACCAATAGAGGCCATATTAGACCACTGCATAATTCCTCCCTCTCCTCTCAGCTTACCGTTTTAGTTTCCTCCATAAATTCCAGTGCCCATCTCAGTCCTTCTACTGATAACCAAGAGAATTTTTTTTACCTTTTCCTTGGCACATGGCCCGCCTCCCTAAACATGACTCAGCAAAACCAGCCCTAGGAAACCTTTTTATTCCAATCTTCAATGAATTACTAGAATGCAACTCATGTCAAAAACCATCAGGATTCCAGTTACACTGCAAACTACGCACTTATCTCCAATCCACTAAACCCATCTCCCACCTACTTGGAAATGAACTCTACCAATACCTTCTCGAAATCCTGTTAGGCTCTAGTTCATGCACAGGCCAACTTCTGACCATCTTGACGATGACCTTAACATGAGGACTGGCAAAGGAGGAGCAGGAGTCATTGTCTTCCCGGATTACCCTTCGGCCACTAACACTGTCAACCATGGCACCTTGATAGATTGGCTCTGTCTACTAGGTGGGCAGAATTTCAACTTACACAGAATCACCTCATCTCCAGTGACAGAGCACAAATAATGTTCACACCTGCGTGACATTTCCCCACCACGCCCGTCCACTGCTTCTACATTTAAGGACTGTCCCTCTCCCAACTATTGGCACTACCCAATTCACCTCTTCCTTGCATCCTTGATTTAACAATTTTGACTCACGTCTGCAAGCATGTATGCAACACCAATGTCAAAATCGTGCCTGCTGACTAGTCCTCTATATCGACAGCACCCAGAAATACAGAAGCTCAACCCAACTGTTGAGAGCACAACTGCTAAGGCCCCAAACTTGATATACATTTCCTCATAGGGGGGCGCAGGTCTGTGCGTACACAAGGGAAGTGTGCTGCTCTCCTAGTAGCAGAACACTTGATTCTTGGCTGTGGAAGACGCAGTGACCACGTGATGATCTCAAGAGAACAGATTCTCCTGGGAAACTGAGATTGACATTGACAGCTCATAGGTTTGTGGGCTCTACCTATTTACCCAAATAGGCAGTTTGCTGAATAGAGCGGTAATGAAAAGGAGCCAGTAAGGCCAGAACAAGGGTACTAACAGCATGCACAAATAGTGAGTGAGGCTGGATGTGAAGTCTGCGTTACGCATTTCTGCAAACAAATTCTGGCATTACCTTTGCTGGTGTTTCTAAATTACCACACAAGCCTTAAACTATAATTACTACGGCACTGCATCAAAAATAGCTCCTTGCTCTGACTTTTATGGGTATCAGCCTATTTCAAAGTGTTCTTTACTAACCAGGATACTGAGTAATTGTTTCGAGATACAGTGCTTGGCCTCCAAATCCTCCTTAAATATGAGGTGTACTATGGTCGAAGATTTAAGGCGTGACTTATGTGAGTTGTTCACTATTAGTCGGAGACCAGGTACTCTATAAGTAAGGTTCTCAGTTTTGTGGGCTTTTTTATGTTTCTGACTGTACCCATTCATATTTATTTTTTCTATTTCTATAAGTATTTGTCCAAATTTATTTTTGTTCACTATTTATTCACATATATATATCTGAAATATGTACAGTTCTGCCATAAGACTTGCAGGGTTTTTGCATTATATTAGGGAGCCGTATGCAACACAAAATTACATTTCTTATAAGTAGTTGTTCAACATACATACTTCATTGAACTTCTATAGTGGTACAACCTGAGTGTATCCAGGCACTGCAAAGGTTAGTGCTCAAGTGAAAGCTGCTGTATTAGGAGAACTGTAAAATGAAGCCCCTCCGCCCCACGCTTCCCTCCCAAAATGTACAGATCCTACCTATTGGGAATGAAAATGTGCCTAAACTATTCTTGCACAATACTGTTGCTTCAGCCTGTACCTGGGAGGATCCCAAGCAAAATCAACTATGAACAGCATGTATTTTTGTCTCATTTATATTTCACAAATATTTAACAACAGGCTTCATTTACAACACCACAAAAATGGTAAATGTTTTTTGCTTATTGGGAGAAGTGGACTGTCTACAGTGGCAGCCAATAATGATGGAAACGTGCAATCTTTTTTTCAAACAGTCAATCGTCCTAGACATTGGCGTGAAAGGTTAGTGACAGACCTAATCAAACACAGTTTTCTGCATCTTTGTCTGTTGGTAAAAATTAAAAACAATGGGAGATAGACTTTCATCTGCAATTATATGTTAGGTGTAAAAAAGCAGAACAAACAGACACCTGGGAACACAAAATATAAACTAGTTGTGATAATCCATTACAGATCAGACAGTCTGTGGGGGCCAGGCACCACTGCCTTTCTGGTTTCTTTCTAGCATTTGCAGTTTTACAATTACCTGCACATAAATTGGCTTTCCAGACCGCGTAATTTGCTTTCTTTTTCCACACATTGTTGCGTGGTTTTGTCCTCCTTTGCTGCCTAATTCCACTGTATTTATAACTGATGTTTATTTTTAGTGAAAGTATTTGATGTTTTTTCTGCAGAGCACAATGTATCAGGTAGCTGCTGTGCCAAAGTTGTTATCCCCTTTGTTCTACAAGCTGGAGTTTTTCTGTTCAGCACATAAATGTGTTTTCAGCTTTGAGGTAACAGTGCTTCCAGGGACAAAGGCAGAATCCAAAGTGTTGGATTATTTCATATATTTTCTTCAGAACTCTTCCTAACCTGTGGGGTTGTCAGGCAGTATGTTTGGGAAAATGTTCTGTGAAATGCACTTTTTGTCCCTATGTTGTTAAACCTTTCTTGCGAAGCTATTCCCTTGTGATTCCATTACAAAAGGGGGCATCATGTGATGTGCTGTCTCTGGCAGAGGCTACCCCCGAAGGGAGCCTCGAGGGCCGGTGCCTTAACATCCACCGGGGACCGGCAAGGACCAGTTCACCTGGTTTTGGGGGCAGTCTCATCAAAGGGGGTCTACCCCAACGCCCCCCCCCCCCCCCCCCCACAACAGGAGTATTGAGCATGCCAAGGTTGGTGCAAAAGAGGGGAATGGGGGCCCAGGTCATTTAAACCCCCCAATGGGTGAAGCAGGTGGGCAACCTGCAAGGGTATATGGCCACGCGCACTGTCCCCTCACTTCTCAGGATCACACACGTTGAGGCAAGGGCAGCGCGGCAGTCAGAAAATCGAGGACATCGAGATCAAGGGCATCGAAGTGAAGCAGCGCTGCCTGCCCGGGTTGGCGCGGGCAATCGGCTCACGGGAGGTGCGTGATCTGAAAATCTTTAATCGCTGCCGCAGGGAGGCTTGACGGCAGAGGACCGATGGCAACGCAGCTCTGATGGTCGGGGGGCTGGAGTGCTGCACGCACTGTTGCAGGTCACCACACCACTACACAAGACCTTTTTGAGACTGCCTCCCCTGTCCCCCAGACATCGCAGGAGGTGACCAAAGGCGCTACTGCGCCAATTTTATCATGCCAAGTTGTCAGCGGACTTGAAGGCAGGGGACCACCCGGTCGGGACGATGCTACTCTGCCCTCGCAAACACACTGGATCGCGCTACACGAGCCTACTTTCCTAAGTGCTTGAGGGCGGAGGACCGCCCGGTTGGGGCGACGCAACTCTGCCTTCCCTGGGACACCAAGACGCTAGTCGCGCCAATGCATCGAGGACAGAGGACGGCCTGGTCGGGGCAACGCAACACTGCCCTCACAAAAGCATGAGGACACTGCACGTGCCCATTTCTCCAAAGGTTAGAGGGCAGAGGACCGCCCGGTCTGAGGGATGTGACTGTGCCCTGGCTGACACGCTGCACTGGCCTCAGTATGGAGGCACAACAAGCATAGGTCAGAAAAGAGAGAAAAGAAAAAGAAGAGCTCATAGAGGCAGGAGCCCTAGGGGGAGCTAAGAGGATGGAAACATTTTCGTCTAGCTAAGTCCCTCATAAACACATTTTGAGAAGGCTGGCCAATGAGTCCACCAATAAGGAGGGCGCTAGATTGTTAGTGAAGGGTTTTGAAGAAGGTTTTACAATCCCTGTCCAGGGCTCCACCTCAGGGGCTGGTGGGAAGAGCCTGTATTGGCCCTGGAACACCCAGAGGTAGTCCATGCATAAATCAAAAAAGAAAGAAGGCTGAGTCGCATTGTGGGCCCCCATTGCCCCCCATTTCCCGAAGGCCTGGTATTTTCACCATTAGGAGGAGTACCCAGAAAGGAAGTAGGACTGTTTAGACTCATACACCACCTCTCTTTCCCTGACGGAACGTCAGTCAATGACGGGATTAGCTCTAAGGCTTGCTCAGTGGGCTACTGTATGGTTGAAGAGGCTAAAGACATGGTTAAGGCAGCATGGAGGAGGTCTCTCATGGCGGAGACCGACATAGAGTCCACTTTCAGACTCCTACGTATGCATTCAGACAGTTTCCACTTACTGAGTTTTCAACACAATGGCCAGATTTATGTGGACAAAGCAATGCAAATGGGCTGTTCAATATCCTGTGGTTATTTCAAGAAGTTCAACACTTTCCTGCAATGGGGACTGCACTAACGGCACCCAACAGGGAGCAAACTCTACTACCTGGATGTTTTACTATTTGTAGGCAAAGCAGGATCGAAAGAGTGCAAGGACACACTGAAGGCTTTCCAGGAGCTCGCTGCAGTGCTGGGCGTCCCCCTAGCAGTGGACAAAGCAGAGGGGCCTACTAATAATTAGGTTTTCCTTTGGATTGAGCTGGACTCAGTTGCCAGCACATCCAGACTGCCAGAGGCAGATATCCATGAGTAAGGGAGGAGATTGGGTCCATGCGCAATAAAGACAAAGCCACATTACTGGAGCTGCAGCTGCTAATAGGGAAACAACTTTGCGGTTAGGGTCATCCCTGTGGGGCGTGTGTTTGCTAAACGCTTAACCAGTTTAACAGCAGGCCTGTGGGAAAAGCACCACCACACCCGGCTGGGAAGAGTTGTTAAAAGAGACCTGGCTACGTAGAATGCATTCCCATAAAAAAAAAAAACGCCTTAGACAAAGCACAATAGGGTAGTAAGGGTGAAAGGCGCCGCACATCTAGGCAGTAAAACAATAATTTTAGACAAGTATCAAAGTAACCGCAAGATCAGGTGCAAACTGGCCCAGTGCCTTACTACCCGGTAGGCACCAAACAGGGTATTGGAATACCCAAAAACAAAATTGGACAAAATGGCCACAGCACACAGAGAGTATAGTCCAATAGTGTGGCAGGGATGAGTATCCCTTATCTTCTGTTGCTATGATTGCAAAGTTGAAAGGAGTCTCAAGTCCTGTTTGTAGAGGGTGTCTTTTATTTGTAGATACTGGAAATCATTGTGTCATCAGCGTGATACAGCCAACACGTGTTTCGTCACAACAGTGACTTTATCAAGGCTGGGCCAGCCGGCCAGGATGGTGCGTAACGAAGGTAAGTAATGAGGGAGCCTCGTGATCAGTTGAGTGGGCTCAGGGACGTCAGTGGTGACTTCTTAGAGTAGACCTAATGAGAGTATGGTTGAGTAAGAAAAACTGAATCCCTGCCACACTATTGGACTATACTCTCTGTGTGCTGTGGCCATTTTGTCCAATATTGCATTCCCAGCCAAATTCAACTGTCTCCCTATATGGAGAGAGACTTGGGTGACATCAAGATAGTTACCCCTTTTCACTGATGCAGCAGGCAGTCACGGCTGCAGGCCAATACTCGCGGCTGAGTAGTGTGCAGGGCAGTGGCCCAGGAGATGGCACAAGCTGGGCATAACAAGGAACATGACCTTCCTCGGGTTGTTCCCCATAGTGGTTGCCCTGACAGTTTGGGGTAGCAGGCTAAAAAACAAGAAAATTATACTGTGGTCTGACAACAAAGGGGTGGTGCAGGCAATAAATAAGGGAACAGCTAGCTTTCTTAGACATGCTAAGATTGCTGAGGCGGCTTGTGAGTTTACAGTTAATAGGGAACCATGACATAAGGGCACGTCATGTCCCTGGGGAGAACTCATTGGCAGATGCACCGTCTTATTCCCATATGTCCAGGTTCAGAAGGCTAGTACCCCATGCACAACAGGGAATGAGGCCCTTTCCAGAGGATCTGTGGGACCTGGCAGAACAGACTTGTCATTTCTGATTGAACAAGCCCTTACACCTGGGACAGAGAAGCGGTACAGGAAATACACGGATATATTCATGCAGGTGGGGAACTTAGTAATTGGAAGACCCAGTAGACACAGCAAAGGGAGAGATTAATTGAATGGGTTTTCAGGCAAAAGAAGTCTAAATCCTGGGCGCAGGCCCACCTGTCAGCGGTTGCGTATTTTTCTGAGTTGCAGGTGAGCAGCGGGGGTGGAAGTGTTTAGAGGGGGAGAAACAGGACTCTAAGTGCCTGACTGATTTCGAAAAACTGACCAAAATGGTGGAGGTTCTAAGGGGTCTGGTGAATAACACATTTGAGTTTACCCTATTTAAAGCAGCTTTCACATTGGCCTTTTTCGGGGCATTCAGGACAAGCAAGTTGGTGTGTCCAGCCAAGAGGGATACGAGTGCCCAGTGTATCCGGAGGGAGGATGTCAGATCAGATGCAACTGCAGCTTAGGAGTTCCCACCAGCCCGGGCCCACTCTTCATACACGCTAATGGAGAATTGCTGAGTAGGTTTCAGTTCACGGCGATCATGGGCCAGGCTCTAGGTTAAGCAGGCTTCCCCCCTCCACTCTCGGGTCCCACGCTTTCAGGATAGGACCAGCCACAACGGCAGCACAACATGGGTTACCTGTTGAAAAAAATAAAGGAGGTGGGCAGATGGCGTTCCAAGGCTTATAAGTCTTATGTGAAGCCTCAGCTACTTTAGTTTTACTCAAGGCATTGTATGGACAATGCTGACGGCTGTGCCTGTTATTTTGCATGTTATTTTAACAGGGTCCCGGCGTAGGACAGTCTGAGTAGTCGCAAATTCATTCATCCGCAGGATGCAGTCATGGTGGACCCAGAGCGGCAACAAACAGGCCGGAGGGCCAGATGCCCCAAGCATCAGATGGTGGGGGTACTACGGCATGAGATGGAGTCAGCTGTCAGCAACATTGGACAGGTTAGTGGTATCTGCTTCCCGACCCCCCATCGTTTTAATAATACACTTGGGGGCAATGATCTGGCACAGCTTGGGAGGAAAGACCTCTTGCAGGACATTTGACTAGGGCTAAGATAGGCAGCAAGAGCATTCAGCAGTACCTCCTTAATCTGGTCAGAGATAAATCCTCGGATCAAGTGGTGTGGCATGGTGTGTAATGGAGCACTCAAAGGCAGAAATTTAATAAGCAGTGGCCAAATAGTGACCAAAAAGAAGCTACCCCCCCCACACACAAAAATGGAAACAAACCAACAGAGAGGTTATCACCCCAACCAGTGGCATGTATAATTGCACGAACAACAGCCAGGCATAAGAAAAGGACGTATGACAACTATGATTTATGACCTGTCTGACATGCATGATATGGAAAACATCACCAGCAACACGGTCAATGCAACACTATGCATTGCCACGCTGCCGTTACCACGCATATGTGTGGTAACGGCAGAGAGAGCTGTCCAGGTGGAACAGGAAGCAGTAGCGACCAGAGGAGAGAAAGGTAAGTGGGGCTGGGTTGTGTGTGTGTGTGTGGGGGGGTGTTGGGGTAGTTTTTAGGACAGGGTCAGAGGGTAGGGGTAGTTTTTAGGATAGGGTGGGGAAGGTTTTAGGGTTCGTGAAGTTTTTAGCATAGAGTAGCTTTTAGGGTTTAGGGCGGGTTGGGGAGTTGGGATAGTTTGTAGGACAGGACGGGGTAGGTTTTTGGGACAGGGCAGCTTTTAGGGTTTAGGGCAGTGTAGTTTTTAGGACAGGGTAGGGTTTACGGCGGGGCTGGGTAGTTTTTAGGACAGGGCAGGGTCGCTTTTAGGACAGGGCAGGGTAGTTTTTAGTGTTTAGGGCAACGGCTGGGGTCAGAGTAGTTTTAAGGACAGGGCGGGGTAGGTTTTAGAACAAGGCAGTATAGCTTTTAGGGTGGGGGTGGGGTCAGCATAGTTTTTAGGGTAGGGTAGGGTTTAGGGCAGGGAATCGGGGTAGCTTTTAGGACAGGGTGCAGTAGTTTTTAGGACAGGTTAAGTTTTAAGGTTTGGAGTGTGGGGAGGGTAGTTTTTAGGACAGGGCGGGGTAGGTTTTAGGACAGGGCAGGGTAGCGTTTAGGGCGGGGAGGGGTTGTTTTAGGACACAGCAGGTTAGGTTTTAGGACGGTAGATTTTAGGGTTTAGCGCGGGGGTCAGGGTAGTTTTTATGACAGGGTGGGGTTGTTTTTAGGACAGGGTAAGTTTTAGGGTTGAAGATGGGGGAGTCGCTGTAGTTTTTAGGACAGGGTGGGTAGGTTTTAGGACAGGGCAGGATAGCTTTTAGGGTTCAGGGTGGGGGGGTCGGGTAGTTTTTAGGACAGGGTGGAGTAGGTTTTAGGACAGGGCAAAGTCACTTTTACAGTTTAGGGTGGGTGGTGGGGTAGGTTTTAGGACAGGGCGGGGTAGTCTTTAGGTTTCAGGGCGGGGAGTCGTGGTAGTTTTCAGGACAGGGAGAGGTAGTTTTTAGGACACTGTAGGTTTTATGTTATAGGGTGGGGGGTCGGGTAGTTTTTAGGACAGTGCAGGGTAGGTTTTAGGACAGGGCAGGCTAGCTTTTAGGGTTTATGGTGGGGTCAGGGTTGTTTTTAGGACAGGTTAGGGTAGGTTTTAGGGTTTAGGACGGGGGTCGGGGTAGTTTTTAGGACAGGGTGGGGTCGTTTTTAGGACAGGGTAAGTTTTAGGGTTGAGGACGGGGGTCTGGGTAGTTTTTAGGACAGGGCGGGTAGGTTTCAGGACAGGGCCGGGTAGGTTTTAGGGTTTAGGGTAGGTTTTAGGGTTTAGGGCAGGGGGGTCTGGGTAGTTTTTAGGACAGGGTAGGGTCGTTTTTAGGACAGGGTAGGGTTTAGGGCGGGTGGGGGTCAGGGCAGTTTTTAGGACGGCACGGCAGGTTTTAGGACAGGGCGGGTAGGTTTTAGGGTTTAGGGCGGGGTAGTTTTTAGGACAGGGCAGGGTAGGTTTTAGGGTTCAGGGTGGGGACGGGGGAGTCGCAGTAGTTTTTAGGACACAGTGGAGTAGGTTTTAGGACAGGGCATGTCCCAGCGCTTGGTTCCATAAGAGGCCTTTGGGCATCTCTAGGACCCAAAGCGCAGCCTCGGTTTGCCTGACTCGTCCGGGCACGCGCCGGCACGGGGCTCAGCAGCGCGCGCCTTTCTGCTGCCTTTGTCAGGCGATGTAACATGAAAACCCCTCGGTGCGCGCTATGTTTTTTCTGCTTACGGTGTGAAGCTCGGTCTCCGAGTCAAACGCGTCTCTCTCCGCGGGGCCCCTCTTGTATCTCACCGCCTGCTGCCCGCACAGGCCTCCCGAGGAGTGCGTGTGCGGCAGGACCGCTGTAGGCAGGGCCTTTGTGGCGCTGCACGCCTGCACTGTAAACATCCTTCGGGTGGCCTCCCCTGGCTGCCTGGAGCCGGTTGTGCAATGTAAACCCTGAATGTACGGAACCCGCGCTCCTTTGGCGCGACTCTTCACGCAGCTTTTCTTGTTAACAAAAAAATATATTGTTTGAGGTTCCTTACGGGAATAGTTCCGTTCTGAGGGATTCTCGTGCACGCAAGTGTGAATAGCTTCCACGTTTCAGAATACATATGCGTGACACTTCTAAGGTTTCAGTGTGTTTGTGAGTGACATTCCACAGCCAAATGTGCGACACTTCGAGTGACACTTTCATGTGAATAAATCAAACCAATGCCCTGTATTTGGGCGCCTCTCTGTTGCTTTTCTGTTATAGCCAGACATATTTCGCAACAATAAACATACCCCTAGAACGATCCAGACATATTGACTTTGCCAATGTTTATAGTTATCAACTGAATGAGTAATAATTACTTTTGTTGTGAATATTCAGAGCTGAAAATGTATTAATACTGAAAATATTAGATTGTAAATTAAGCATTACTGGGGGCTCTTGAGAGGGTATCTGTCTTCAGAATGTCTCAGTCGCAGGCATTCTTCCCTTCGCACCACTTTCGTCTGCAGCCTCTGACTTTGTGAGAGGCTTACACTCTTTCTCACCACATCGTTCAGAAATTCTCTATCTGCATGTTTCACAGGTCTGTTTATTTCTTTCCGTCACTGTCTTTTTACTCTGTTCTTTAGGATGTACTTTCTTATTTAGCCCCGAAAACACACACACACACATTCCCCCTCTCTCCTCACCTGTAAGCACAACATTTTGTTTTCCTATAGAGCTGTCAGTATTTCAACAGCTGTGTATATATCCTTCACACTCTTTCATAGTAAAGTACTAATTGCAATTAACACGCGTGAGAACCCAATCAATCGCTCTGCAGAGTGGCCAGGATTAGATGAGCATGCAGCCTGGATTCACTTTGAGGCCCTTCAGTCTCAACTCTGGAGTGCTCAATCGTGCTCCATCATAAAAAGCCACCCAACACCTGAACTCATGCAGGTGCCTAGACGCAACTTTGTTTGCAGTATGAACTGTACAAGAGCCATGCTCCAAGGCAAAAAACACAGACGGGCATCTAGGGGAAAAACATACTTTTGGGGGATGCAACCTGAAGTGTAAACAAGGGCTGCATCGCTGACATGGAATACCTTAACAGTTGTAGTAACTGCAGAAAAATGGATCAGCAGCCACAATACAACCTGAACCTGTTGTAGAACCTGGGCCCCATGGTGCCACTAGTGTCTGGGTGTCAGGAAGATATACAAGCATTTGCAATGCAACGGGTCTCGCATTTGCTCGAGTTAGAGCTATTAGCGTTGAAAACTCCTAACCGGAGTTTTCTTGCCACTCAAATTAAAAGAAAAAAACACAGCACAATGGCGCTATGTAAAATGCAGCGCAACCGTCCTTAAATAAAAACGGAAAACCAAGCGCGATTGCGCTATGTAAACCCCAGCGTGATTGCGCTGCGTGGAAAATAAAAAGTTAAAGTAGCCTGGAAACCATACTGAAAACATCGAGCCTTGTATGTTTTCAGTACTCTACCGGTGCTGTGTAGGTGGGCTAAACACCGGAAAAGGCATGACGTATGCATGCCTTTCGCAAATGAAAGCAAGCGGATTTTAAAAGGCAAGTCCACGAACCAATGAAAGTGACTGACGTGGCATGGTTAGAAGCCCAAAGAGAGATTACAGCAGGGGAAGGAGCGTTTTGCGCTCGCCCCTAAAAATGTCAAAGACTTAAAACAGTGCCACAGGGCCAAATTACAGCATAGTGGGCGGAGGCCACATAAGTAGAGGGAAGGAGGCAGCCTGCCTCTGCTCTGTGACTGTAAGTGCCTGTGGAACATAAAGTAAACAAGCTGGGCCCAGGGTGAGACACTTGGGGGCATATTTATGAAAAAAGACACAAAACTGCGCAAACGCAGTTTTGCGTAATTTTTCTTGACACCATCTAGCGCCATTCCTCAGAGCCATCATAGCTCCATAATTTATTAAATGGTTCAAGATAGTGCTAAGGAATGGCTAGCATCTAAAAAAAGATGCTAGTCGGTCAGGGATGGTGTTAGGGAAAATGGCTTTAGTGGGTGTGAAATGACATTAGGCTGGTTAGCGGCAAAAAAACTGCCGCTAACCAGCCTACTGTCATTTTATGACACCCAAGCAGCCAAAAAAGTGTAGACAGGCATCATTACCACCACCCCAGTGCCCACCACAGGGGACTAGTGTCCCCTGGGCAAGCCCAACATACCCGTGCCAGGCAAGGGGCCCCATGTAAGGGGCCCCCAGTGGTACTTAAAAAATATATATATTTACCTCAACTTACCTGGGATGCGGTCCCCCTCCTGTAGTGTCCCTGTGGTGTGGGTGGTGGTGTTCCTGGGGCTTGGGTTGGGCATCTTTGTGCCCATTCCATGGTGTTCCACCATGGAAATGGGCCTACCTGCATCCTAAAACCTGGTCTGACCCAGGCATTCGATAATGGCACTAAGCTGGCTGAGCACCATTATTAAGGGCCGCCTCCTCCTTGCACGTTGTTTCTGCGCCTGGAGATCAATATGGCACTAGGGGATTGGTGTTGTATTTAGGACGGGAACACTTACCTAGCATCTCATTGACGCAAGGTGGGTTCACGTATCCTAAACATGGCGCTAACACTAATATTTTGACGCTACGCGGGTCTAGCATCAAAATATAAATATGGAGTTAGGTTAGCGCCATTTTAGCGCCAAAAGTAATGGCGCTAAAACGATGCTAACCATTCATAAATATGGGCCATGGTAAGTATTGTCTTCTTCTTGTTCCTGGGCCCAGCTCACACTCAGATAACTTCCCGAGGCACTGCACACGAGAATAAGTGCATCTTGTCAAAACTTGCATGATTTTCCGCGTGTTCACATATTTGCAAGCAATCAATTACTAGAAAGAAACCACAGTGTCATATGCCGTTATGTTTGCAGAAAGTTGCTTTATATGAACCTGGGGGGTTGACTGAAACCATTCGGGTCGCTAGGATGTAAGAAGGGGCAGTGCAAACCAAAACAAAAGAAGATGCTTCTGTTTTTTGGTTGCAGTATGAAGAAGGAGGTCCAATGAACCTCTCACTCCTGTAATTAGAGAGTATCTCATTCTATTCTACTTTTCTTCCCTGTCAGAGAAGCTATATGTTTTTGTCATATAGACTTGGAATTGTTACTCAGGAAGAGACAAGGAAAGAGTTTCTAACCTGGTGTCCTCCTGACGCTAAACTGTAATTTTTCTGAGTTGCTGTAGTCACTGCAGAGATAGTGTGAATTCTGATGCCTCCAACACCCACCTTCCGTCCTCAAAGTCAAACAACTATGAAATGAAATGATTTAACTCTGGAGATGAAACAGGAAAATAGTTTGCATGGAAGAAATAACTTGACATACCAGGCAAGGCACCCCTGAATCCCTGGGGGGGTTGCACTGTAGCCATCCTTCCAGATAATGACCCCCTGGCTGCCTCGACTCACCACAGTCGCTGACCACATAGTCACCCCTGAGATACAGAGGCTGGGCTTGATGATCGGAAGTCGAAGCTCGGACTTTTTCTCTTTCTGTGGAAAAAAAAGAAAAAAACTACGAATCACGACCCCTTACACCTCCGCTTTCTGAAGGTAGGTATTGCCAGCACAGCCTGCTTTTGTAATGCAGCCTCATTAGTGCCTCGAATTCGAGGGACCAAGAGCTATATTGAGTGACTAATGTATTTTAGTGCTGTGATGCGGACACCAGCCCTGAAACGCGTTAGTCTCACCACTGATGCGTTGCGCTTGACAGGGCTGCATGTGTCTGGGAAATGCCTGTGCACTGCTTGAGGTAGTGTGACACGCT
This sequence comes from Pleurodeles waltl, assembly GCF_031143425.1. NCBI lineage: Eukaryota > Metazoa > Chordata > Amphibia > Caudata > Salamandridae > Pleurodeles > Pleurodeles waltl. The sequence continues at coordinate 196,268,670 of NC_090442.1, forward strand.
CCCCATAGTATTTTCATCAGAGGCAAAACTAGAACAAGGTACTGATAGAGATCTTTAAAAAGCAACATATACAGATTTCATTATAAAGCACTTTAGAACCTGTTTGCAGAAAGTTGGCTCAAGATGATGACAATTTTTTGACAACTGTCTGAAAATTCCTTCAACAATGACCTCATGAAATAATTTTATTTCCATCTTCAGAGACACACTTCTGCCTGACTGTTGACTAGAGGTATGTTTTTGTCTGCTCAGCAGTATGTTGCTACATCTGCTTGCTTGAGGCCACTGTCTGTATGAGAATATTGAGCTTAGTGGGTTAATGCACTTGATTTTGGGATGTGTGATTGGCAAGTCTGGAGTTTGATTCCTAGTGAATCTTCCATTCCTCCTGAGATTCAGAAAATGAGTGCCAATTAGTTGGCAATATAACCACCTGGTAATGATTTTGCTAGGAGAAAGCACTATTCTAAATCAAAATATATATATTTTTTTTTAGCACCCAACACTGATCAACTCTTAGATGGGTTGCCCGAGCAATATCCTTGTAGGAAGCCACCAGGCCTAGAGAACAGGTAAAAAAAAGTCGTTGCCTTGAACTAAGTTTGCAAGGAATGGTCTTCTAGCATGCAACGGATACAAATATTCCTTCATGCTCTAAAACATATATAATTTGTAGCTAATGAACAATGCCCTGCAAAGATGTCACTCTACCAAAAACATAAACAGTGCCTCTTAATAGCATATGTTATAATAACAACCATGCTGCTTTCAGTTCTGTTCTAAAGCTCCAGGCACAAAGAGTGTCAAATCCACTAAACTATCAATGCTGTGTTTAAATCCTGCGACTGCAATGTTCATTGTAAAATGCAAGATTTGTTACAAATTTCTCCAAAATTCTCTTAAGAAGAAGGACCATGGGCAAGACGTACGTAGCATTGATTGCAAAATGCTGGTCGACATTTGTGACCAGTATTTATGCAAACATTATTTTATTTTGCAAACAAACCTATCAATACCTACATTCTTAATAGGTCATAATTTGACCTACCTCATGAATATTAATGAGGTAGGTCGCAAATTGCGACCCACTAGGAATAGTAACCACCACAGGGATGGTGGCCTACTGAGGTCAACAGATCACCATGCCTGTGATTACTTTTAAATAAAGAAATTCTTATTTTCTTAAAAATACAACCCGTTTCCCTTAACCCTTCGGGTTCCCTGGATGAGCTGGTCTCGCCCTCGGCCACAGTCGCCGAGGACGAGACCAGCTCGTCCTGCACCCGGCCCACTGGGGGAGCGATATCACTCCCTGCCTTGGCCTCCCACCCACACCCTACCGTCAGGGATGGAAGGGGAATTACTTTTCCTTCCACCCCTGAACCCCCCCCGGCAATCTGATGTCGTCAGCGTGCACACAGCACAACAACGTCATCAAATGCTTCCGGGGACACGCTGGAAACCATTGGGTTCCAACACGTGGAGAGAGAGGACCCAACAGAGGTGAGTCCTTCTCTTTGGGGGATTTTTTGGGGCCGTTTTTTCTGCCGATCTGCCTCCGGGGGGCAGAGGGGTTTCGAAACCCACTAGACACCAGGGAGTATATTTATGATAATGTTTAGGGCAGCGACCCCTTAGGCAAGGGTCGCTGCCCTGGGGGCGATATTTTTTTATATGTTTTCGGCCGATCTCGGCCCCAGGGAGGGGGGTCAAAACCCAATACGCCCCAGGGATTCTGTTGTGTGTGTTTGTGTGTTTTTTGTGTCTGAGGGGCACCCCTTGGGCAAGGGTCGCCCCCCAAAAGGGTTACATTAGTGTTGGCCATTTCTGCCCCCCTTGGGGGCAGATCGGCCTGGTTTTTTTAGGCCTGTCTGCTCCCAAGGAGGGCAGAAGCCACCAAGACGCCAGGGCTTTTTTTTTTTTTTTTTTTGGGGGTGCTCCCTTTAGCAAGGATCGCCCCCCAATGGGGGCACAGAACTGCTGGCCATTTCTGCCACGTTTGGGAGCAGATCGGACTATTTTTTTAGGCCCATCTGCCCTCAAGGGGGGCTGAATCCACTTAGGCACAGGGGATCTTGTGTGTGTGTGTTTTGTGTGTGGGGGGCGGCCCTTTTGGTAAGGGTTGCCCTCCCAAAGGGGGCACATTACTGATGGCCATTTCTTACCCCCAGATCGGGTTATTTATTTAGGCCCATCTGCTGGGGCAGAAGCCACCAAGACACCAGGGATTTATTTTCTTTGTGTTGGGGGGGTGTCCCCTTTAGCAAGGGTTGCCCCCCAAAGGGGGCACATAACTGTTGGGCATTTCGGCCCCCTTTGGGAGCAGATCGGCCTATTTTTTAGGCCAATCTGCCTCCAAAAGGGGGCAGAATCCACTTAGGCACCAGGGATCTTGTGTGGGGGTGTGTGTTTTGTGTGGGTGGTTGGCCCCTTTGGTAAGGGTTGTCCCCCCCAAAGGGGGCACATTACTGATGCCCATTGCTGCCTCCATTGGGGGCAGATCGGCCGATGTTTTTTTAGGCCCATCTGCCCCCAAGGGGGGAAGAAGCCACCAAGACGCCAGGGATTTCTTTTCCAGCCCTTTGTTTTTCTTTTGTTGGGGGTGCCCCCTTTACCAACAGTTACCCCCCACAAATGGGGCACAGAACTGTTGGCCATTTGTGCCCCCCTTGGGAGCAGATTCGCCTATTTTTTGTGGGCCCATCTGCCCCAATGGGGGCAGAATCCACTTAGGTACCATGGAAAATTTCTAAATGCTTGATGGCGCTGTGTTTGTCAACTGGCGAAGGTTTTGATTTTGTGATTAGAACAGTTTATTTCTTCTTTTTGTTCTAGTTCAAAGCTTTTGCTTCCTTTGCTGTGGCTCCTTACGGTTTTGGCAGTGGCTGACTTGCGATTTGTGTAGTTGCATGTTTTAGGTAAGTAAAAACAATTTACTCCAAAGGAGTGATGTTGCCATGCACGAATTTCATGTTTGTAGGTGGTGTACTAAACGCAGGATTGTGTGTGAAATTGTCTTTAGATTTGTGCACAATGATATTTGTGTTGTCTTATGTATAATTTGCTTTTCTTTTTTCTTTTTAGTGGAATATCATTGGTGATTGCTGTTCTGTGCACAGTAGTTGCTGGTGACACTAGCTTTTCAGGCAAGTGACTGATATCGTTTTTGAGTACATAACTCTATTGATAAAGCCACAGTTTGTTTATTACTTATTTTAGACAGTGCTGGTTGTTGTTGACGCATTTGTCAAGTTACACTTCTTTGAAAGGATCATGGCTAGGTGTAGAGTGACCGCTCAGCAGGTTGTTGGCATGCTTTTTGCGTCGTCTTCTGACCATGATTATGAGACTGACTCTGCACCTGAGGCAGGGGAGGAAGTGAGAGATTCTGGCAGCGAGTTTTCTGTCCGAAAGGAATCTTCTGATGAGGAAGCCACTCTCAGTGCAGATGAAGGGCCTGTTTTAGAGGAGGACACTGATGTGCCAATAGTGCAGCAGCCTGGGGCTGAAGGGTTTCCCATTGGAAGACCTGACACCTGGGTTGCCCCAAACATGGAGCAGCCACAGTTGCCTGCCTTTATTGGTCTCTCAAGGTGTAGAGTAAATATGGAAAACCTTTTGCCTGTCAGCTTCTTTGAGATTTTTATGGATGATGTATTTTTGGAAGAGATTGTTGAGCAAACTAATTTGTATAAGCGGAGCAGTATTTGAGGGACAACGCTGCCAGACTTAGTCTTCAGTCTAGAGCTATCCAGTGGATTCCCACAAATCTGGAAGAGATGAAACAGTTCTTGGGTTTGATTTTTTTGATGGGGTTGATAAGGAAGCCATCACCAGCTTCTTGTTGGTCTACTAGTCCCTTGATGAGAACAGCTATATTTCCTGCAACCATGTCTCGTAATCAGTATTTGCTTCTTCTTCGGATGCTGCATTTTGTTGATAATGCTCTAGCCTTGCCACAAGATCATACTGATTGTGACCGTCTATTTAAGATTAGACCTGTCCTTGATCATTTTGTAGATCGCTTTTCAGAGGTGTATGTTCCAGGCAAAGAAATAGGGGCCATATGTACAAACACTTTTTCCCATGGACACAGAATGGGGAAAAACCTTTGCTACATCTGGCCCTAAGTGTGGACGAGTCTTTGGTCCTGTTCAAGGGGCGTTTGGTTTTTAAGCAGTACATTCCTAGCAAGAGGGCACGTTATGGAATTAAATTGTATATGCTGTCAGAAAGTAGTACAGGTTATGTGTATGATTTCCGGGTCTACACTGGTAAGGATGCCAGTATTGACCCCCCTGGTTGTCCGCCCACTTTTGGAGTTAGTGAGAAAATTGTGTGGGAACTTGGTAGACGACTGTTTAACAAAGATCAACATTTGTAGATAACTTTTACACTGGAGTGCAGTTGTTCAAGGAATTGTTCGGAGTGGACACTGTTGCTTGTGGCACAATCCGTTCTAACTGGAAAGGCTATCCAAGGGAGCTTGTCTTTAAAAAAATTGAGAGGGGACAGTGCAGTGCCTTGCGTAATAACGAATTGCTAGCTCTGAAATTTGCAGACAGGAGGGATGTGTACATGATAACTACGATCCATGGTGAGAGTACTTCCTCTGTGACTGTTTGGGGTCAGGTTGCGAAAGTGCGCAAACATGCGTGTATTTTGGACTACAATAGGAACATGAGTGGTGTTGATAGAGTAGATCAGAGATTGGAACCTTACACTGATCTTCATAAGTCTTACGTGTGGTATAAAAAGTTGGCCATCCATGTGTTTCATTTGGCAAGATTTAATGCTTTTATTGTGTTCAAGGATTGTTCCCCTGAGTCAAGGATGAAATTTGTTCAATTTCAGGAGTCAGTGATAGAGAGCCTTATTGTAGTGCAACAGGCAAGAGTTCCTAGAGTAGCAGTGGTAGAGGATGTGGCTAGATTGAAAGATCGCCACTTTCCTGATCATATTCCTCCCATTCCCAAGAATTCTTGCCCACTAAGAAATGTAGAGTCTGTGCTCGAAGAGGTATCCGGAGGGAGAGACGGATCTACTGCCCGGACTGTCCTTCAAAGTCTGGGCTGTATGTGGCTGGCTGTTTCAGGAGTTACCATGCACATACAAATTACTGGGAATTACCCTGAGCGTAAACTGCTGTTTTATATTGTCATATGTTCAGTTTCACGGTTGACATTACTGTCATGTATTCAGTTAGAGCTCTTGTGTTTGTAGTTTTGTACTTATTTATAATTAGTGGTTTCTTTGTTGTTTAAAAACAAAAACAAAAGTGATGGTGATGTGCATGGAGTGGTGCTTGGCTGTCAGTGTGTGTGTGGAGTGGCGCTTGGCTGGCGGTGTGCATGGAGTGGTGCTTGGCTGGTGGTGTGCATGGAGTGGCTCTTGGCTGGCGGTGTGTGTAGAGAGGTGCTTGGCTGGCAGCGTGCGTGGGGTGGCACTTGGCTGGCGGTGTGCATGGGGTGTCACTTGGCTGGCTGTGTGCGTGGGGTGGCGCTTGGCTGGAGGTGTGTGTGGAGTGGCGCTTGGCTGGCGGTGTGTGTGGAGTGGTGCTTGGCTGGCAGTGTGCGTGGGGTGGCGCTTGGATGGCGGTGTGCGTGGGGTGGCGCTTGGCTGGCAGTGTGCGTGGGGTGGCACTTGGCTGGCAGTGCCAGCCAAACAGCAGTCCACACACTCCCATCAGCTGGTGTGATTGCTGTATCAGGATGTGGGCGTATGAAAGTGAGGGGCCCTTGATTGGTGCTGTCTGTCAATGCGAGTGTTGTAATGTGCTGGGCCCGTGGCTGGCGGCGTGAATGATCTTGTGCATGTCATGTATGAAAGGTGTGTGGATGGACTGTAAGGCGGTTGGTGCCTTGTCGCGGCTTTACAGCTCATGAGCTGTGAGTCATTGGTTCTGTTTTTTGGCCTTTCAGTTATTAACAGTGCATTTCATTTTTGTGAAATCTCTTGTTAATAAAATTTGATCTACTGAACCATCACTCACCCTTGTGCTAAATCCAACCTGTATATGTGGTAAAAATGACAAACCCTGCTCCGCTATAATAAGGCGTCGCAGCACACCCGTGACACACTGGGGCCCATATTTATACTTTTTTAGCGCCACATTTGCACCGCTTTTTGACGCAAAAACGGCGCAAACGTACAAAAGACAATTGTATTTTGCAAGTTTGCGCCGTTTTTGCATCAAAAAATGACGCAAATGCGGCGCCAAAAAAGTATAAATATGGGCCTAGGTGTCTCAGGTGGGACCCCGATGATGAAGCATGCCACCAACTTGGTTGGTGGGTGAGGGGTCTTTTTTAACATAACCCAAATGTGTTTTGTTTCACAATTTTAGTGTTTGGAACATCACAGAAGTATGTGGACACATCAAAATGATCTATTACAAAACTACCTGTGTTTGGGGAGGGCACCTACGTTTTTGGTCCCGGGTGCGGCCTTCACCTAGGGAAACCTACCAAACCCCAACATTTTTTAAAACCAGACACCCGGAGGACTCCTGGGGGGTGAGGCGTGCGTGGATCCCCCAACATTTTCTTACCCAGACTCCTCTGCAAACCTCAAAATTTGCTTTAAAAAGCATATTTTCCTCACTTTTTTGTAGGATCACTGCTCTGGCACAAATATCCTACCACCTAGCGTTCCCCTCAGTCTCCCAAGTAAAATTATACCTCACTTGTGTGGATCCCCAAAGCAGAGTCAGCCTATAGATGTATAAAAGACAAATATGTGCTTATCAACTCGCTGTGCTATCCCCTTAATCTCTTCAGGCTATTGGCCTTTTTCTGTTGCAGGCACCTGGGACACCCACACAAGTGAGGTACCATTTTTATCGGGAGGCTTGGGGGAATGGTGGGTGGAAGGACATTTGTGGCTCCTCTCAGATTCCAGAACTTTCTATCACCAAAATGTGAGGAAAAAGTGTTTTTTGGGCCAAGTTCTGAGGTTTGCAAAGGATTCTGGGCAACAGAACCTGGTGAGAGCCCCACAAGTCACCCCATCTTGGATTCCCCTAGGTGTATAGTTTTGAAAAATGCACAGGTTTCTTAGGTTTCCTTAGATGCCATCTGAGCTAGAGGCCAAAATCCACAGCTAGGCACTTTCCCAAAAAACTTCTCTGTTTTCTTTGGGAAAATGTGATGTGTTCACGTTGTATTTTGGGGCATTTCCTGTCGCAGGCACTAGGCTTACCCACACAAGTGAGGTACCATTTTTATCGGGAGACTTGGGGGAACCCTGGGATGGACGAAATACTTGGCTCCTCTCAGATTCCAGAACTTTCTGTCACTGAAATGTGAGGAAAAAGTATTTTTGGGGCTGAATTTTGAGGTTTGCAAAGGATTATGGGTAACAGAACTTGGTGAGAGCCCCACAAGTCACCCCATTTTGGATTCTCCTAGATGTCTAGTGTTTAAAAATGCACCGGTTTGGTGGGTTTTCCAAGGTGCCGGCTGAGCTGGAGATCAAAATCCACAGCTAGGCACTTTTAAAAAAACATGTCAGTTTTCAATGTAAGAATGTGATGTGTCCATGTTGCGTTTCCTGTTGCGGGCATTAGGCCTACCCACGCAAGTGTGGTACATTTTTGATCAGGAGACTTGGGGGAACACAGAATAGCAGAACAAGTGTTATTGCCCCTTGTCTTTCTCTAAATTTTTTCCTTCCAAATGTAAAACAGTCTGTAAAAAAGACAACTATTTGAGAAATGCCCTGTAATTCACATGCTAGTATGGGCACATCGGAATTCAGAGATGTGCAAATAACCACTGCTTCCCAACACCTTATCTTGTGCCCATTTTGGAAATATAAAGGTTTCCTTGATACCTATTTTTCACTCTTTATATTCCACCAAATGAATTGATATATACCAGGTATACAAGGAAAACCCATTGCAAGTTGCAGCTCCTTTATTAGCTTTGGGAATCTAGGGTTCTTGATGAACCTACAAGCCCAATATATCCTCACAACCAGAAGAGTCCAGCAGGCGTAACGGTATATTACTTTTGAAAATCTGACAAAGTTACAGAGTAAAACGTGGAGAAAAATAGTTTTTTTTACCTCAATTTCAATATTTTTTAATTCAGCTGTTATTTTCTGTAGGAAAACCTTGTAGAATCTACACAAATGACCACTTGGTGAATTCAGAATTGTGTCTACTTTCCAGAAATGTTTAGCTTCCCAGGATCCAGCATTGGTTTCATACCCATTTCTGTCACTAACTGGAAGAAGGCTGAAAGCACAAAAAATAATAAAAATGGGCTATGTCCTCGTAAAATGGCAGAATTGTGTTGAAAAATGTGGTTCTCTGATTCAAGTCTGCCTGTTCCTGAAAGCTGGGAAGATGGTGATTTTAGCACCGCAAACCCTTTGTTGATGCCATTTTCAGGGGAAAAAAACACAAGCCTTCTTATGCAGCCCTTTTTTCCCATTGGAAAAAAAAAATACATTTTCGCTGTATTTTGGCTAATTTCTTGGTCTCCTCCAGGGGAACCCACAAACTCTTGGTACCTCTAGAATCCCTAGGATGTTGGGAAAAAAGGACGCAAATTTGGCATGGGTAGCTCATGTGGACAAAAAGTTATGAGGGCCTAAGCGCGAACTGCCCCAAATAGCCAAACAAAGGCCTGGCACCTGAGTGGTAAAAGGCCTGGCAGCAAAGGGGTTAAAGGAAAACTGGATGTGCTTCAGCAAAAAGTTAAATTAACATTTTTTAAGAATGGGCAGTGGTCCATAGGACCACAGCCTTCTCTTAAAAATATATTTTAAAACATTCACAAAGGGGAAGAGGTCCCCTAGGGCACTTTCCCTTTTGTGATTGGTTTACCACCTAATTTGAAGAGGTGGTAAAATGCAAAATATTAATGTGTTACTGGAATTTGGTCGCAAAATATTAATACATAACCCTGCAATTCGGCATTTGGAAGGGGTGCCCTAAAAAAAACCTATTCTGCGAATCAGGCCATTTCCAATCGCAAAAATGCTTCGTACATCTGGCACCATATTCTCTATTGTGTCTGTTCATAAATGTCTATACTAATTACAGCATTCAGTCTGGTTGAATGGGGCAAAAGAAACACCAGGCAGACAACATGGTTACTGGTTTATCACTGGAACACCATAACGAATAGAACGCAAAGCAGTGTTTTCATTAAGCAGTGCCGTTACATTGGTAACATATTATACTAAATATCAGAGTTATGCTACTTTTTATAGATTCAGGTTTAGTTTGACACCAGTATAAGGATACACACGCATTTTGCTGCTGCCAAACGTCAGTAATTTGAAATGTTAGGGTAGAGTGATGCAGTGCCCACACAAGGAGAGAGCTGGTGTACAGCCTTTGCATAGACACCATCCCACAGAAAAAACACCCTAGCAAATGTTAAACCAAATTCTACATCCGTCTTATAATGCACTCTGAGAAACGTATCTTAGGGGTGTTTGGTTTAGGCTGTAGAGCTTTGCCTCTGGTTATACATCAATGATATATTCATGCTTCACATAGCTGAGCAATCTGTCAGTCTGCCCTTAGGTCAGGCATCAGGCACCTGGGCTATTCTTAAGGTGAAAATGCTCCCATCACCAAACGACAAGAGCCACAACCCATCATTTCTGCTTGATTTCTTCTAAAATTGCCACTGACCCTGTGTTTAGTGCCAGGGGGAACTCACTAAATATATTGAAAAGTGTAAGAAATTGGGTTATTAGTTGGAGTGAGGGGTAAGTACCCACCTCAAATGATAATCACAATCTTTGTTAGGGGGAACTATTGAAGACTCTAAATAAACCTGAACTCAACCCCCTGGTAACTATGGCACAGAGCACAGTGGCTCAAGTTAGAGGCAATGTGTAGCTCATCTTAGAGGCAATGTGTAAAGTATTTATATATTACTAAAATAGTAATAAAGTTGAAATGCAAAAGGATAAAAAATCCCGAAATGAATTAGAAAAATAAATGAAAATTAAATAAACAAAATAACAAAACCCCAATAAGGGGAACCAGAGAAATTAATTTTTAAAATGTGAAATAGAACTAGAGCCAAGAGGCCCAAAGTGCCAATGTTAGTCAATGGGCATAGTAGTACAGGACCTATGCACAATTTGATGGTGACCATGATGGAGTACGTGTCAGGTACACCAACCAGGTTCACCCTTGTCAAAGATATATTCTGACTTTAGGCCCTTGAGCCCCAATCCACCACAGGAGTATACTTATAAGGCCCTTAGGGCCTCAGGAGAGGTTCACAGAGTGCCAGGCAGAGGCCCACAGGAAGGTCCAATCCAGGTCCTGTTGCCACTGGGCAGCTGGGCTGTTGCAGGAAAAGGCACTTTGTAGCTTGTTGTGTCCCTGCAGCTTTAACTGGAAGTAGGTCTTATGACCCTTGGACTCCACTGTGTTGCCCTGTATAGAAGGAGAACAGTCCCAGTCCTTTAGGGCTCTTCTCTGATCTCAGCAGGCTATTTTTCTGGCTGCTACCAACCCAAAGTTATCATTAGACGGTGTAATGTAATATAGCGCTTTCTTATGGAAGCTGCCAGTCTTGCCACAGTGCAAACAGCTTTTAGGCTTTTTCACTGTAAGGTCATGTGGGACATTTACCTTTACATGCCCTACTGTAAAATACCATGCACTCTATCTTACGAGCAGTAGGGCCTACCTTTAGGGGGTGACTTATTAATATTTAGAAGGAAGGTTTAAGCCTGTCAAAAGGTTTTATTTGACAAATCAGATTGACAGTTTACAACCTGCACACCCAGGCTGCTGGTGCCAGGCCATCAGTACTGTTTATATTGTCACTGTAGTGGTTGGCACAATGGGTGCGGTAGCCCACTTGTGGCATTCAACTTAAAGGCCATGGGTACAACCTGGTCCTACATACTAGGGACTTTTAGGTAAGTTACATATGCCAAACAGTTGTATACCAGTTTCACCACTACCTTGTTGAAAGGAGGAGCATAAGCACATTATCTCTGGTTATCAGGGGTAAAGTGCACATAGTTATATAGCCTGCAAAAATATTGTTCAACAAAAAGGCAGAAGAATCTAGGGTGAACCTGCAAAAATGCCATGCTTGCGACAAAAACCTATACATGCTAGATATAAATATGAAAATGGAGTGAAAACATACATTTATATAAGTTATGTATAATGTTTTGTTCATTCATCACCAGAGATCAAGGGCTGAAAGTCCATATTATATTAAATATGTCAGTGCATGAAACAGTTGGTTGTCTTACTTCATGCAAAAATCCTTTGCTCAACATAATTTTTCTTGATGTATTGCACAGCCAACACATTTAGGCCCATATTTATACTTTTTAGCGCTGCATTTGCGTCATTTTTTGACGCAAAAGCGGCACAAACGTACAAAATACAATTGTATTTTGTAAGTTAGTGCCGTTTTTGCGTCAGAAAGCGGCGCAAATGCGACACAAAATAAGTATAAATATGGGCCTTAGGCCCATATTTACAATTTTTTAGCGCCGCATTTGTGTATGCGCTAAAAATGTGTAAATATGGGCCTTAATTCCTACAAAGACGGCACTTCCTCAGGGCAATTATTGCTCAAAATAATAGTATCCATCTCATTCTGTGCATATGATTTATCTCTAAGGTTAGTCATCCTGTCTTGAATAGGCATTGTATGTGCAGTCATAATTCTTACATTTCAACCCCAACCAAACCAATTAGTAAGCAGTAACGAGTAAGACTCACATGGTTTTAGCGCCAGAAACGTATATGAGCTATAGTTTACTACAGTTGTTCTTTTTGCTACTTGGTAACATGCAAGGCATGAGTTGAATTACATTGTTGCTTACAAAGTGCAACAAACGCCCTTAGGCATGTTGGTGCTGACCTAACAACATCAGCTAAATTATGAAAATAATCAATAAGATGGATGTATTTTAAGGAACTTCCTAAAAATTGATATATTTTGCACAGGCTGACCCTTTCTGCATTTGGGGACTGGTATCGGGAGAGGAACACCCAAAATGAAGAGTTAACTTAGACTTGAAATCAAATACATAAGCAGCATGGGGACAGTTCATAAAACCGCAGAGCCCATTATAGTGGATCCCTCTAGAAACCGGGAACCAGTGCAGTTTACAACGAGCCTCAAAGAAACGATCACATTTCCTGAAATTGAATCCAAGTCACACTCCCATTTCCGGTCCCCTTCAGGTTTGTAAGTAGCTGACTCGGGAAGGCCATCACAGCAGATATTAGTACAGGGCAATCTAGAAATCTTGGTATCAATCACAACACAAGCTTGCAGGTGGCACAGAAGAAAATGAAGAGTTGTCTTCAAGGTCCTCATTTGGAGGTACCATGACAACACAACTGCAACAGAAGGATGAGGCAGGAGGGAACGCCATTATAGCAATGTTGCCTGACGTCATTCAGTACAGCCACAGGGGCCGTTTCAGTGCCTAACCCAGGCCCTAAACTCACCCAACTAGCTTTTCATACCTGGTGCTCTTCATGATATGTAGAAAGCTGGTGAGTCAGAATTTCTCATCAATTTTATTGACTTCCGGTAAACAAAAGATTAACCTATAGTTGCTTATACCATGTGCTTCAAGCCTGACTTCTTCAAAAGAATATTTCTTCCACCCACTAGAGACAGTTCTGGATGAAAACAAGTGTTAAGGATGAAGGTAAGAGCAGGTAAACATTTAGAGTCCCGACTCGACATATATCATCAGAGACTATGAAGTTACAGCAGGTAGAAAAATGGGCAAACTAGGTGGGCTTGCTGACCCCATACTAAGAATAATGTATTGTAAGCTATGTATCTGTATGGATATCATCACGATAGAAGTACAAAACCACATCTGAACAATAAGGCCATTGTATTGAATGGGTAATATAATTACCTTCTCTTGAATTCACAATCTGAAAGTAAAGCATAATATGTGGAACTGTAGTTTACCACAGTGGTTTGCCGCGTGTTTTGTGCTTGGGTCTTACCATTTTATCCTAATAGATTTCTTCAGTTTTTTTCTGGTGAAATCTGTCAGGAGAAAATTGCAGAATTTGTTAATTGATGCACAACTCAGAATCCTGATCCATGTGCAACCACCCATTTATGCATAGATCGGAATTTAAAACACAATTTTGAATCAGGGTCTAAGTAAAGTATGTACTTGTATAGAAGGAAGGGGTAGGTTATGCCAGTAGAGATTTGCCCAGCTCTATAATGCATTAATATGGCCTGCTGTAGCGTAAACGTATGTCGTACTGTAGTTGTATTTATACAGTGTTCATACTCTAAACAAAGCGACAAAGCACCTTTGCCAAGGGCAGCACGCTACTCCATGGGTGTCATAGATGGAGAACTGCACGTTTTTCAGGCAGCCTATATGGGGAGTGTTTTGATGTCATGAGTCAGGACCAGATATAAGCACTTAACATTTTTTTTGCTAAGTTTCTCTGCAAAATTGAAGGGAAAATGAGTGAGACATAGGCTCCTTAATGCATTTAATTCTAGTTGAGGGACAGGTGTGTGAGTGTAGGATGGCCTAAGGTTGAAGAGTTGGGCTGTGTGGACATGGCAGAAACTGCTGAACCTGTATGATAAGCAAGTGTGTAGCTGTGCTTACACATCAGTGTGTGAGAGAAGAATGAGGATAGGCATGGCCGAGCAAGACAATCCCTGGGGTCTATGAAGTGGTCTGTGCATATACAGTTCGAACCACATAGAATACAGGGACAAGAAAGTGCACAGAGATGGCAGAAGCTACACTTGGGTGGTGCAAACTCAGGGATTTTTGAGGCCTTAAAGTGCATAAATGAATCTTGAAATGACCTCTATGGAAGGAAAAAGCAATTTGAACTTCAAGGTACAACAGATCCTACAGCACCTTCAATACACTTTACTTAGGGCAACAGAAACCTGTGATCAGGAAAGTCAAGCAGCTTTGGAGGGCTGGGACATTAAATAGAATCATTGCTAAAACCTGATGACTCAATAGGGACAGAATGAATATATATTTTTTTCTTTCAGTTTGTGTTTAAATAGTGCCTGATGGTATGAATAGGTTCAAAGCAATAGGAAAATAAAAGTAAGCAATGTTTTGCCAGATATGCACGTTGGGTCTCTCAGAGGTTGGGAAAGTGCTATACAAATGACAATAAAATAAAATATCACTGTCTCATTCTATTACATTCTGATGAAATATTGCATTCTCTGTATTTCGTGGGATGCTGCAACAGGGCCTTTTATGCTTGTTGATCTATCCCCAGGCACTTTAAGTAGCCCACCATGACCCCAATTACAAGTTGCATAGTACTGGCTGGGTACACACCCTAATGACATTACATCTTTCATTAGGAATTTGTGTTTAAAAATAATAATAATAATACATTACGAATAATGTGCCATAACAAGACATCAGTACCATGCAGTCATGAGTTAATCCCTATTGAATGGGGAATCTCTTTGCAAAGGTGGAATTCTGCATGTTTTTTCCTTTTCCATGGGTTTGGATGAACACATTTCCAACCTGCTCTAAGCATGCGGGGGCTCAGGTAAAAGTGTGCAGGGGGCTGTTGTAAGGCAGAGGTAGAGAAAGGAAGGTGAGGATGGTTAAGGAAGGAGAGGAGAATGTTGGCTGGAAGGTAGCATGTAATGCTCTCCACATGCATTGTCTTAGGTATGAGCAGGGGTCATGGAAGTGGTCCAGGGTATAATGCAGTCTTTTCCCACAGTAATTCTACATGCTGGATTTTCCAGACGGTAAAAATCAGGTTCAACCTTCCTGTACCCAGGAAATCTGGATGCAGATGTAAAGGACCTGTTATAATTTTGCAAAATGAAATTCCACCCTGGAATTCTGCTCTGCACAGTTCCCAATCAGGGCCCTTGCAAGTGGGCTGATTAGATAGAACGCAAAATCATATGGTACGAGAAGCAATAAAAAACAAACCTTCTTATACCTGTAAATGCATTTTGGATGACCTCAGTGGTTGAAGAGTGAGGGACCTTTTGAAAATAATGTTCTCAATCTTTTTAAATATTACAAGAACAGTTCTGATGCTTAATGTTAAAAAGATCGATGTTGTAGAATGGATAACTTGGACGAAGTAACCGTATTCTGAATTTAGAGATGTCTGCCAGCTCTTATATTGGCAGGAATCATTGTCACAATGGCTCAGTCAACCTGGCCCATCAAACTTTTAACCAATTTTTTTTATTTTCAAAAACAAAATCTGAAAACAGGATATTGTTTTTGAAAATAAAAAACTACCACACCATGGGACTGTTCAGTTTTCATTGCCCCTTTTTGTCAGGTTTTTCCTGAAGGTGAAACATAGTGAAACTGGCCTCTCGACCACCAACACTAAATCGGGCGGACTGTCAAATGGCCAAACCGCTACCTGCCCTTACCCCTTCAAGCTGTTGGTGGTGTACGTCAGCGGGATAGATGGAGTAGTCTCTGTCGCCGACATACTGGAGTTCTGCCAACTCTAAATGAAGTGAACAGAACTTCACTTTCGCAGAGGGGTTACCAGTTGCCATTCTGATGGAGCACCCTCTCCGGGTTTGCCGGAATCCAGGTGCTCTGTATTTTACCAGAATAAGTAATGATACCCTGGGGTACGTTATTTATCGGGTATGATAAATAGCACCTATTACCACTTTCTGAAAAATAAAATGCAGATTTTGGTGCTTACTACACCAAAATCTGCATGGTAAAGTAAACACCACACACTTTTCCCCTGTTTAATTCCAGCAGCTTTGACCTGCCGAAATGTAATGCAGGGTGAGATATTTAACGCACCGGGTAGTTACTGGTTGCAGTAAAATCCACCCAACCCATAGTTCCAGCCCATGCGTAAACAGGGGTTTATACAGGGGTCAGAAAACACTGGCTCACGCCTAATCATAGCCTTTATCTCCTTGACATTTTGCGGTAGCTCATTTTACAATTATAATACAATTTTTAAATAATGACTTCCATTATTACAGTACTTTTAATGTCAGGCTAGGATTGCGTTACACTATGAATACTCATGTCACTATTCTCCAGTGCACCAACCAAGATTCAGTTCCGTGACTCTCTGGTCCACACACAGACATCTGCAGTGACCATATTTATGTACTGAGCTCTTGTAACATAAAATAATGCATTTCTCACCCATAACTTTAACTTGCATTTACTTTTCATTCTAGGTCTGTGCATTATATTTTATATGTATTTACCAGAAGGGGAAAATCTCAAACAGTAATTGTAGAATATTTTGTTCTATTTTAGTCAAGTCTCTGGCCCCATACCATTGCACTCAGTATCACAGCTCACATACTTTGTATGCACTTCAGCCTCTGGATGACCTGCAAAATACTTTGTAAGAGGCTGTCATTGAGGGCCCATCTCCAGCGCTGTCCAGCACCCATCATCCAAGGAACTGTGGATCAGACCTGCTAACTTCCCAAAAAATCCCACAGTGTGAGGAGGGGGGCAGGGCCTTGGAGGGGGCGTGGTCTCGTGCCGAGAGGCAACTAAGTGGCTCTTTAGCCCCCAACCCGGCCACAAACCATCTCCTCTAACAAAAAAACACAAAATCTTGCTGAGGCTGTTGCTGATGTCCTGGGGTGTTTTCACACCCATTAATGGACATCGACAGTTAAAAGCCTCTGAAAAGGAGCTAAAAAACACTGTTTACAGTGATTTTCAGCTTGTTTTCCCTGCCACGTGTGATATTGGCTCCTCACCCGGAGACTGTGTGAGGACACCCAATATCGTGTGTCACATGGTGGCTCTGTGTCATAACATTATGGATCACTTTAAACAGAGAACAGGGGAGTCACTGCTTGCTTGGGTTGTGAGGTTGTTTGAAACTAGTGCTGCCGGTGTTATGTTAAATGTTGGGACTCTCGCAAGTTCTATACTCTAGGGGGCATATTTATACTCTGTTTGCGCTGAATTTGCGTCAACATTTTTGACGCAAATTCAGCACAAACCTAACACCATATTTATACTTTGACGCCCGACCCCGAAAACGTCAAAACTCAGCAGTGTGCGTCATTTTCTGGATGGGTGAAACCGCCTTGCGTTAATGACATGCAAGGTAGGCGTTCCCATACAAAAAATGACTTTAAGGCATGTGCGCCTTATTTATACTCCCATGTAATTTTGATGCACAGGAGGGGGTGGGCCTTAAAAAATGGCACACAGCCTGATATGCGCCGTTTTTTAACACCTGGGTGAGGGCAGGCGTTAAGGGACCTGTGGGCTATTTTCCATGGTCTCTGACTATGGAAACACTTCACAGGTGCCCTTCCCTGCCCCCAGGGACACCTCCTGCCACCCTTGGAGGACACCCATGGATTGGGGTCCCATCCTAGGTAAGTACAGGTAAGTTGAGGTAAGTATTTGTTTTTTTTTTAAGTGGCATAGGGGGGCCTAACTTGGGCCCCCCTACATGCCACTGTGCCCAATGACCATGCCTAGGGGACAGAAGTCCCCTGGTCATGTCCATTGGGCAGGGGGCATGACTCCTGTCTTTTCTAAGACAGGAGTCATTTCAATGGGGGTTGTGCTTCAAAAAATGGTGCAAGTCCGGTTAGAGCCATGATTTTTTACTCTAACCTGACTTGCACTATTTTCTGACACACAACTCCCATTCTTCCCTACGCCTGCGCTGCCCGGTTAGAGTAATTTCTTTTTACTCTAACCAGCCCGCAGCGCCGGCTAACGTCAATCCATAAATAAGGCACCCGCCTGGTGCGTTGGAATGGCGTTAGCCGGCGGTAAATTTTTTGACGCAAACCAGCGCCGGTGCTGATTTGCGTAAAAAAGTATAAATATGGGCCTAAATTCTGACCTAGTAATACAGGAACAATTCAGGAGTTTTCAAGGACAACACCAGGCCACTTTGTTACAACTAGTTGTTGATGGATGTAATCTGAAGTACCCCACTGATTCAGAGTGGCCTCCCAATGAGGAACCCTGGTATACTTAACGTGATGCAATGCAAACAATTAAGGAGGAGGCAATGAAATCTGCCATTTTCTTAGGCAATGCTCACCAATTGTTATATGGACTGCTTACTGTGCCAATAAGAAACAAAATAATTTGTCTTGCTCCACCTGCCTATAAGCAAGTAATTATGACTTTATTAATCAATCAGACAGGGCAGGCTTTGAAAGATGTACTAGAAGCGGTCAGAGAGTTAGGTGAATTCGGAATTTGGGATAAACCTGAGAGATCTTCAAGGTCTGAGGGTCGCACAGATAACAGCAGAGTGTCCAGGAAAGATATGTTTATGGCGCTACTAAAAGATGGTGTCAAAAAAGAACAGATCGATGGGATGGATACCAAAAGCTTGAGGGAAATGTACCATAAAAGGGGTTTAGATCGAAAGGAAAGCAGCAGAAAGATAAACAAGCAAGATAACAAACGTAAAATGCAGAGCCAGTCACAGACATCAAGAGAAGGAAAAGAAAGGAAGAAAAATGTTTTCTCACGAGAGAGTGAGGAAAACCTGGACAGTGACTGGTTAACTTTTGAGAACAGAGATGGGGGCGAGTCTGCTCACAAATATGAAAGCATATATCCAGACCTAACTTGGGTAAAAGTTGACAGGTTTAAATCAGATTAGGAAACTGGCCAAGCTCCAGTACAAAGTTGGGCTCGTCGAGACAACAGACCTCATGTTGATTTAGAAATACATTGGAAACACAAAAATGTGCAAAACGTTTGAGCCTTAGTTAACACCGGAGCGGAGGTCTCTTTGATTAATGGAAACCCTAAGAAGTTTAACGGACCGCATTACACCATCACAGGGTTGGGGGGAAGGCAGACCCCCACTATACAAACCACAGTTCAAATGAAAATAGGGAGAACAGCAAAAAGAGAACATACTATGCTGATTGTGCTTCTTTTGGAATACATACTTGGAATTGACATTTTGAAAGGTATTTGGATGATGATTGTTTATTTTTGTGTTTGTTTTTGTATGCGTGGATGCGGGTGTGAGTCGCGGGTGTGAATGAATGAATGTGAGTGTACATGTATGTACGTGTATGTTATGTGTTGTGAATGCGTGTGTGCTTCAATGTATGTTAGTGTGTGTTGCGGTGTGTGGGTATGTATGTGTGCATGCGTGGGTGGATGTGAGAATGCGTGTGTGTATGTGTGCGCGTGTGGATGTGTGGATGTCGGGGAGGGGTCTGGAAAGGGAGGGGGAGGACTCTGGGGTGGGGGTTAGGGGAGACCCCTATCAGTGCCAGGGAAAGAATTCCCTGGAACTGATAGTGCCTACCGCCATGGTTTTCGTGGCGGTATGATTGCCACGAAAACCATGACGATAGGCGGGGTCAGAAAGGGTGGGATTATGATGGCCGCCTGGCTGGAGACCGAAGTCTCCAGCCCGGCGGCTGTTACGATCCTGGCGGACGGAGTGGTACATTGGCGGTTTGGCTTGAGTCAAACCGCCAATATCATAATTTGGGGAAAGGTACCGCCAGCCTGTTGGCACTACCTTTCGTAAAATTACCGCCATCCGCCAGGGTCGTAATGATCCCCATAGTCCCACTATCTATCACTGGCTGGTGGCAGAGCACCTGGATGAAGTATCTGTCATTCCAGGTGTGCAATTGACCCATTACATTGATGATGTGATGGTTCAAGGAGAGACAGAAGAACAGGTGCAGTTTCAGTTGGAGGGAGTGGTGGAACTCTTGCAGAGTAAGGGGTGGATGATTAGCACAAATAAGACACAAGGACCATCTCAAAATGTAAAGTTTATAGGCATTCAGTGGAATCAGGGACACAGAGAGGTGTTACCACGAGCAAAGCTAAATATTCTCGAGTTTGCCACACCCCGCACTAAGCAGGAGACACAGAAATGTATTGGATTGTTTGGTTTTTGGAGACAGCACATCCCTCATTTGAGTCAGATCTTGGCCCCTCTGTACAAAGTGACAAGGAAGAAACATGAGTTTGAATGGGGTGAAGAGCTGCAGCGTGCTTTTGATTTGGCAAAGGAAGCAATTCAACAGGCCTTAGACTTGTGGCCAGTGCAGGAGGGAGATATTGAGTTACACATAACTGTTCAGGGACATTATGCAAATTGGAGTATGTGGCAGAAACAGAGAAGGACGAAGGTGCCCCTGGGGTTCAGGACTAGAAAATTACCCGACTCTGGGAAGTGCTATACTCCTTTTCAAAAACAGCTTTGGGCCTGTTATCGGGCTCTAGTGGATACTGTGCAAATACCACTAGGTCATAATGTAATTCTGAGACCTGAAATACCAATTATGCAGTGGGTGATGAGTTCACCTAAATCTCACTGTATAGGACATGCACAAGAGGCTAGCATCATATGCTGGAAATGGTACATACAAGACAGGGCTTGAGTAGGACCCTCAGGCACTGCAGCCCTACATGAACAGGTGTCACAAGCCCCTGTACAGGATGAGGAGAGGGTGCAGGAGGTACCACAGGTAAAAGAGTCATCAGTAAGATGGGGTGCGCCATTTTAATCCTTGACCCCTGAGGATGGGAAACGTGTATGGCTCACCGAAGGTTCATCCAAATATGTGGGTACTAAAAGAAATTGGAAAGCAGTGCCGGACAATCTAGTTACCAAAAGGTTGCTGACCACCACAGGAGAAGGGAAGAGTAGCCAATATGCAGAGTTGTACGCTGTGTATCAGGCTCTAAAGCAAGAGCTGCCTGGGACTTGTCATATATACACTGATTCTTGGTCCACTGCCAATGAGTTAGCCACTTGGCTTCCCACATGGCATGCACATAACTGGTTTATCCACTCAAAGGAGGTGTGGGGCAAAGAGTTGTGGCAGGAAATTTGGGAAATATTGGAACAGAGTAAAGTCACTGTTTATCACCTAGAGGCTCATTGTCCCATTGACTTACTTGAACGCTGGTTCTATTCCCTTGCAGATGATAAGCCAAAGTTTCAGAGACAGAAGTGGCAATACCGGATTCTGACTTGTGGGGATGGCTAAATGGGCTCACCACAACTGTGGACACCTGGGAGGTTAGAGGGATGCACATTCCCCTAGACTTGATAAAAACTGTAATTTTGCAATGTCCGATTTGTCAGCACACACAACAGAGATCTGTCTTGCAAACAGTTAAAGGTCAATTGAGGAGAGGAAAGTTACCAGGACAGATATGGCAAATTGATTACATTGGACCACTACCGATTAGTCGTGGGTGTCAATACACCTGCACCGTAGTGGACATTTATTCTGGGTACCTGATTGCTGTCCCTTGCAAACGTGCTACTCAGCACAATACTATCAGAACTTTGGACTTATTAATGTTATACCATGGAGTACCATTCCAGGTCCACAGTGACAATGGGTCACACTTCAAAGGCAAATTGGTGCAGGACTACTGTTCTCAGCACAATATTGAGTGGATATATCATATTCCTTATTATCCACAGGCCTCAGGACTGATTGAGAGAATGAATGGCTTACTAAAAGCTCAATTGCGAAAATTATCTGATGGAACTTTGAAAAACTGGAGAGAGCGTTTAAATGAAGCCCTCCAGATTCTGAACAATAGACCATTAACAAATGTGAAACACCCCTGATGCAAATGTTAACTCCAGCTTTGCAAATACAAGCACATGTGGCCACAAATACCATCACATACTGTGAAATAAAACCTGGAGCCTTAGCTCCTTACAGAGCCACACCCGAATCTGCAGGTCTTGACTTGCATGCTTTACAAGTTTACAGACTGAAACCACAAGACATAGCAATGTGTGAAACAGGTGTTGGAGTACAGATTCCCCCAGAGCATTTCGGATTGATTGCTCCCAGATCTGGGTTGGCCCTCAAAGGTATTCAGATTTTAGGGGGAGTGATTGATGCAGATTACCAATGAGAAACCAAAGTTATTCTGTTAAATAGGGGAGAAGTTGATTTATTCATTCAAATTGGAGACAGAATTGCCCAACTTGTCATAATTCCAGTGTATGGAGGATTGGCGAGGAAGGGTACTGCCCCAGCCCTTCTTACTGTACGTGGAGAGGGAGGTTTTAGTTCAACTGATAAAAAACCCTGCTGCTAAGGTGTGGGTTGAATCCCCAAATGGCCCTCCAGAATCTGCAGAAATTATAGCAAAGGCCCCCAATAATGTCCTGTTGATCATGAAACCAGGAAGGGAAAAATTGGAACATATTCCAGCTGATAAATGTTATTTGCGAGAATGATCATGCTTGTTTCTTTTAAAGATCATACTACAGCTTGTTTTTTCTGGGAGTGTTCCGTGTGGTCTCTTTTTGGGCGTGTGCGTGTGGGGTCAGGAGAGACCTAACACCCCCAATCTCAACTTGATTGATCGACCATGTCGCGCAACACCTTTACTGCATCTGAATGACAATATTTGGATTCATTTGGTGCAGACTGGGCTCAAGAGATCCGACTTCTGCATGGGCTCCATGAGAAGTACTGTGGATGTTTTGTCAATGTGTTTGATTGCCATACCAACACCAACAAGCATCTTTTTAGAAATGTTCAGTGCCACTAACCGGGATAAAGATGTGCAAGAACATGATGTTGAAACCCACTTCAGTCCCTATGAGTTTGCAGGGACTGTCAGGAAACAACAGATAAAAAGTGGGGCAATCTCACTCAGATAATTACCTACAACATTACTACCGGTGAAGTGTGCTACTACATGTCCTGCAATTCTCTTGACATTGGAAAATGCAGTCAATTGTGTTTAGAAAAGAAAACATCAACCTCTCAAAACTTACTGTGGGAACACATAGTTTTGCGTTTTTACCGAAAGGACAGACATTACAAAAATATGTCGAATCACGTGGTTTGTCAACATCTAGTGACTGCTGCCAGTCACACTAAACATGTCAAGTTGCCAGTTGGCTGGCTGTTTTTGTGTGGAAACCTTACTTTTACTTACATTCCAGCTCACATAACGGGCGGGCTGTGTACTTTCACACGCCTGGGACTCATGTAGTTTCCATCTAACTCTATACATACTCGTTATCCTAGAGACACTATGCAACTAGATGAAAATTGTGACTCAGATATTCAATTATTATCCCAATCAGAGTATCTAAGCTTAAGTCTTTCTATTGTAGGTATGCCTGGTTCAGCTGTATACAATACTAGGGTAATCAACAAGCTAGCATGTCTAATAGTTAAAAACATTAACCACACATCTATTGCTTTATCTGAATTTTTATTAGATGTGCGAGGTACTAGAAAAACTGCATTACAAAACAGGACTGCCATAGACTACCTTTTGCTAAAACATAATCATGGCTGTAATGAATTTGAAGACATGTGTTGTTTTAATCTTTCTGATCACTTTAAGGCCCATATTTATACTTAGCGCCATATTTGCGGAATTATTTTATGCAAAAGCGGCACAAACTTACAAAATACCATTGGTTTTTGTAAGATTACGCCGCTTTTGTGTCAATAAGCAGCGCAAATGCGGCGCTAACAACTTATAAATACTGGTCTAAATCTATCCAGGCCCACATTGGTAAACTACATACATTAGTGAAAGGGGTAAAGCAGGATATAGATCAGGGATGGTAGGACTGGTTGTTTCAATGGTTACCTGATTTTGGACAATTACGCAAAGTTTTGGGTGGAATTTTTGTAGCATTAGTTCTCATTATATCATTATATTGCTGTGTACAATGTAATGCCAATCTGCATGCAATGTTTAAACCGAAAAAAGTTTATTTTAAACCTATTAGCTACACAACTCATTGGTCAAAGGGCTGAATGTAGTAATATTTGTATTTTGACCACTGCCTTTGTGTCGTACCACTTTGCACTTGGCTTACCTGCCCACCGTCACATTAGTGGTCACCAGTTACAGACTCCATTTTATATTCAGCTTAGCCTTAGCTTCACTGCCACGTTAGAGGTGCAAGTAGTTTCCCGTACAAACATGCTATGCAACGTGTTTTCTATTTCTACGTGTTCTCTTTCTCACCGAAGAGCAAGGACACATTATCACCGAAGAGCTATGGCATAATATGGAGGAATTAGTCAGTCAGCTCGATAAGGATGTACTGGACTGATGTTTATGGTACAGCAGGGAACGGTTTGACTTTGGGAGGGATGCCTTGGGAGTTTGGCCAATTCCCAATGTGTTTCTTTCAAAGCTTACCTAAACTAGCCAGCATTTTTTAATACTTCTTAATAGGAGGGGTTTTCCAGAAAGCTCTTTCACCGTTTTTTAAGATCTAAAAGATGACCCTGATCGACAGTAGCGGATTCAGAGACCTCAATCAGGATTCAGACGTCGGATGCCTGATATAGATTTCCCGTGAGGGCGGAGATCTCTCTTTCTTGCAGTCAAACGGGGTCAGCGGCTTGCTGGCAGGAGAAAGATGAAGCACCTGACAGGCCCTACGGTGATTCATGTTTATTAATTATTTGCTTTGCATTGTGTATGAATATATATACAAATATCAATACCAGTATTTGTATTCTTGCATGTATATATTTGCTGTTTATAGATTGAAGATTCTTTATATATGGTCTTACTTAATTGTTGCACATTTTAAAAGTACACTTTTTGCTATTCAAGCCTTCCTTCACGAACCTTGCGAAAAGCTATAATAAATGTCTTCTTCAGATTAAGAAGTGCATTCCAGAGAATCCTTTTGACTCCTTTCAGTGTGTATATTTTGGCTCAGTCAAAAGTAAAGCAAAACACTATGAGGAGCATAGACGTCATTTAGGGGTCGCCGGGGGTAGCAGCTTCGACCCCTGGCTTGCCCCTTGCGACCCCTGGACTCCAAGGTAGCAAAATCAGTGCCAGAAACAGAAGGGCAGGTGGCTTTCCTTGTTTTCTGTCAATTGTTTTTTACACTAATAGTGAATAATATTTTATGATTCACTGTTAGTGTAATAAAGAATGGATTACAATTAGCTAAAATATGACCCTGTGTTGCTGCCGAAGTAAGTAAAAAATGCTCTTAAATGTATGTTGTGTGCATGATTGAGGGTGAGTGAGTATATGTAAGAGCGAATGTGCGTTTGTGTGATATCGTGAAAATGTGTAAGCATGCATGTGTGGGAGAAAGCAAAGGTTAAATGGCATATGATGTCACTTCCGCTACGCCTGGCATTGTGGTGAATTGACATTCATGATGGGGAGGTGTGATATGTGGGGAATCGCAAGGAGGGCAACAGAGCTCAGGGTTAGAGCTCTCCACCAGGGGGAGCTCTTGAGGCCACTTGCCTCGACCAATGAAAAAAGAACAGCTGCGACTAGTCTGAGACTGGAGAGCTGTTCTGCTACAGCCAGGAGGCGGATGTGATGCGTCCGACTGTGAATATAGTCCAGGTAAGGAGAGGGGAAGGGGTGCTATTAGGAGTGATCCATTCCCGCGTGTTATGTCATTAAAATCATTGATGTGAGGCTGCAGTTGTCTTTGTTTGTGCGTCCTACAGCACTTACAGTTAAATAACAACACATACGAACTCCGGCTGAACACATTTGTCGGGGTTTGGTCTGGGAAAACAATAAATGACCGATGTGACATAGAGGGAGTTTTTTACCAGCGCATGGATACCATACATAGATTTATTTTTTATTGTTGCTGGAAAACAAATGCACCTTAAATTAAATGAAATGCTACTCGGGTTCCTTTTTGACCTTGTGCCACAATCATATACAGCTCTGCTCCAATCAGATGTCAGAAGCCTACCCTCATTTTTCTGAGCTCAACCCCAGCACACAGAGATGTAAAACAGAAAGTGTGCCTTCTCAACATTTTATTGTTTCGCAAACTTCGACATATCAGACCTTCGTCTAATACTCAATAAGTCGTAGCAGTATGTACATTTAACCTCATGTGACAAACTTTTTCTTTATTTACCAACTAAAAACATCAGCGGGTACTCAGTAGCCTTGTGTTAAAACCCTGAAGGTGACCTCTAGAACTTTCAGATAGAAGATTGGTCATTACCATTTTGGCCGCCAGGGGGTGTGCTCATGAGCGTGCTGTGTCTACTGTCACAGTAAGGGCCTGATTTTTTAAAAGTTAGTGCTGCCTTTGTGTCATTTGTTTGACGCAAAGGCAGCGCTAACTTTTCATAAATCAGGCCCTAAATGTCAACGTTTTGTCAGTTTTGGGGCCAGATGTAACAAAAAAGGCATTTGCAATTCGGAAATAGCGATTTTTAAGAAATCGCTATTTCTGATTCGCAAAATGCAATATATCATATTTGCGATTCGGTAATAGCGATTTCTTAAAAATCGCAAATGCTATTACCGAATCGCAAATTACAATACCAGCCCCATTCGCACCTATGGGCCTGTAGGCCCATATTTGCGAATATTTAGCATTTCCCAAATTACAAATTCACAACTGGAATTCGCAAATTTGGGAAATGCAAACCCCAGGATGCTGGGGGCCTAAGGCCCCCTCTGCTGCACCCCAAGAAGTTTTTTAAGGACCTGTAAGGTGCACTCATGCCAAAGGGGCATGGGTGCCTTACAATCACAGATATCTCCTAAAAGTACAGAAATTAGGATACAAGAAAAACATCCTCCAGCTTACTTCTTTAAATCTCAGATCCACACAGTAAAAACAGCTGAATAAAATTCTCTGCGTTGCTGCAAAAATCATGTACTGCAATAATCTAACAGAAAAAATGTACAGGCTGATGCAAAGAATGATGTTTTCATCAACGAGAAAAAAACTCCTTCCATTAGAAAACATCTTACATCTATGGACTCCCTGCGTTCATCAATCGTCATGACAAAGAAATCCTAACATTAGACACTCACTTAAATCCTATTTCTGAACGTATGCTCAAGGAGATGGGATCTGTCACAGAAAACATCCTGTTATGTGGTGGGCAGTGTACCCTGACTAACAAAAAAATCAATCACTCTCTGCAAAAACGATGGCTGTTTCATGAGCTCCTTACTTAAACTAGGTTTGGCACGTCTCCATATAAAGCATTGACAAAGCCAATAGGTCTAGTCTTCAGGCCCGGTCATGCTGTACAGAATCAGCAGAATGATGTGCAGCATGGTGAAATGCTAAAAAAAAAAAAAAAAAAGTTTGATGATGCAGCCACATCATTTTGTTGCCGTTTGCATGCTATTGTGCATGCCCATCTAAAAAACAACAGGGTGCCATTTTTTTAATTATCGATCTGAGATAGAGCAATAAACTTTAAAAAAAAGAAAAAAAGTAATGCAACAGCACTTTTAAGGTAGGAGGCCTGGCATCAATTTGCTGCCTGATTTTCTGCAATATATGTATATATATATAAATATATATATATATATAAATACACTCATACACACACACATTAATAAGTTACAAAAGACTGTGGCTGGGGAAGGAAGTGCAGGAATGAGGAGCAGGAGTTTGGGATAGGGCAGCAACTGAGAGCAGAAGTGTGGGTGACGTGCAAATGGTAAACGGGTTGCAGGAGAAGCAGCACTTAAAGAATAAGGGGGTCATTCTGACCTTGGCGGTCCATGACCGCCATGGCGGAGTGCGGCGGAAGCACCGCCAACAGGCTGGCGGTGCTTCCTGGGCGATTCTGACCGTGGCGGTAAAGCCGCGGTCGGAAAAGGGGAGCCGGCGGTTTCCCGCCGGTTTCCCGCTGGCCCAGGGAACCCGCCATGGCGGCGCTGCTTGCAGCACCGCCATGGGGATTCCGACCGCCTTCCCGCCAGCCTGTTGGATGGCGGGAACGGGTGCCGTGGGGCCCCTGGGGGCCCCTAACAGGGCCCCACAAAGATTTTCACTGTCTGCTGTGCAGACGGTGAAAATCGCGACGGGTGCCACTGCACCCGTCGCACCCCTTCAACTCCGCCGGCTCCATTCCGAGCCGGCTTCATTGTTGAAGGGGCTGTCCCGCTGGGCCGGCTGGTGGTCTTCTGGCGGTCGCCCGCCGGCCCAGCGGGAAAGCCGGAATGGCCGCCGCGGTCTTTTGACCGCGGAGCGGTCTTTCGGCAGGAACCGCTTGGCGGGCGGCGACCGCCGCGGTCAGAATGACCGCCTAAGTGCATTCATGAGCAAGCAACGTGGGTGGGAGAAGCACACAAGGGGCAGTGAAAATCAGTGGGAACATGGGTGAGAAAGAGCAACACATAACGCGGTGGAGGGGGGAGAAAGACATATATGGAAAACAAGTACTCTCATGGGCTCTTTACCCAAAAAGAAAAATGTAGTTCCCGAGAAATAAGCAGTGGAAGGACACAAGTAAAGAGGCCATGGTTCAGGGATGGGACTAACACTGAAAAGGAATGCAAACCTATACAAGGTAATTAATAAAAATGAGTGTGACAATAAAGCCAAACACAATGGAAAGCCATAATCTCTGAGCCTACTGTAAGTCGACAATATGTCTTTCGTAACTAGACAGGTTGCACTGTCAAGTAGGCAAGACCTAAAATCAGCCATGTAAAACCCCTGCTAAAAAAAGCTATTATCTGATACCAAACAACCAGATAATTCTTTCCACAATGCAGGCCTCCCATTCGTAGCTGAATGTATGGGTCACTGTGTAGCCTTGCAACTCAAGTAATATGTGGAATCTAGCAACCGTATGGGGGCATGTTAGTCAGATTCCTGCATCAGTAGCAGCCAAGAAACCACAGTGATAAAGGTAGTAGATGATGCCAGGAGAATATGTGATGATAATGAAAACTATTTTCTAATACTGCCATATCTTGCTTCTGCATCTTATACAGTTGACCGTGACATCACCCTTTTTAACCCTAAAAGAGAGCGTGGGATTTATTTGGAAAGTACAACAATGGTTTAAATCTTGACTCTCAAAGTGTAATAGTCATTGAGCTGCTTTGCTAGCTTGGCTCCCTGCTTTGTGGAGTCCCTCAGGGATCAATACTGGAACTTATACTCATCATAAACATGCTAAGCTTCTTCGAGCTCTATCGGAAAACCTAGGCAGAAACTGTCACTTATATGTTGATGAAACCCAACTGTACTTCAAAATCATTCCTGGGCCCATCTCAAGACTTTGACACCTTCTGCTTGTCCAACATGGAAAACTGAAACAACTGGCATCTGAAACGAATTGAACTGAAAACGAATCCCCTTCTCCTCAAACCAAGTCCAACCAACCATCTAAATGAATCAGGGTGAGATACTTTCCATAATTCGAACTTGGACTCAAATTGTGGATAGGGTTAAATCACTAGATCTTCTTCTTGACGAAGTCTGCATTTAAAGAGTCTCACTCACAACTTCTTAATAGTAGCATTGCACCATTTGAAACTCCTGCTATATTGTAAACTCTTTCTCCACATTGAAGACATCAAACAGTGATACAATTATTAATATTAATTTGCATTGGTTATGGTAATGTTTTAATGTCATAATTGACTTGCCTGAAAAGGCACAGCCACAGTTAAAAGTGGCTTTGCATTCAGAGTCCAACTCACAAAAGTCTAACCCAGGGCCTATAAATTAAGGCCCATATTTATACTTTTTTAGCTCCGCATTTGAGCCGCTTTTTGACGCAAAAGTGGCGCAAACGTACAAAATACAATTGTATTTTGTAAGTTTGCGCCGCTTTTGCGTCATAGAATGACGCAAATGCGGCGCTAAAGTATAAATATGGGTCCAAATGCTACTAGTGGACCTGTAGCACTGATTGTGAAACCCACATACGTAGCCCCTTAACAATGTCTCTAATCTGCCATTGCAAGGCCTGTGTGTGCAGTTTCACTCCCACTTCGATGTGACATTTAAACTACTCCCCTTTTATTACATATAGCTAACCCTATATAGCCCACAGGACAGAGAGCTATGTAAGTAAAATGCATGACATGTACTTGTAGGTTTTATATGTTCTGGTAGTAAAAAAATACCTAAAATCGTTGAAGGATTGGAAATTTCCTTATATACTTTAAGTGGTAATTTCTGATCTGAGAGAAGTAGCCTTGTCATGTTTGGTATGGTTGGAATGGCAGTGAGAAATCCTACTTACTGGTGAAGTTGGATTTTCCATTACTTTTTTAGAAATACCACTTTTAGAAAGTAGGCATTTCTCTGCACTTACTGTGCCTTACAGCCTGTCTCCCCTTGTTCATTCCACCCAGACAGTCATAAGAACAGACCACTCAGCTGCGTCTGTATTCATCTGCATTCTGATGGGTCTTCTTGGGCAGGAAGGGTGGAGGGGCTCTCACACTTCAAAGACCAGTGGCCTGCCCTCGCACAAAAGACTGATATCCCCCCACAGGGTTCTTGGCAGGCAGGGCCGGGTTGAAAGGTGAGCCTGTGCACTTCAAAACCACTCTTAGACGTTTCCCCCACTTCAAAGGCACTTTTGGTTATATATACTGGGTCTGTGACCTCACCAAATCAGTAACTTCTGGACCTACAACTGGACTCTGTCAGAGGGACTGCTGTGCTGCCCATAGGACTCATTTGGGCTGATTTGCTGGCAGGCCTGCTGTCCTGCTTGTTGCCCTGCTGCCTGCCGGCCCCGGAGTCTGCTGGAAGGACTCTGCCTTCCACCACAAGTGCTCTCCAAGGGCTTGGACTGAGCTAGCCTCCTGTTCTGAAGCCTCAGGGCCATCAAATACTTCACCAAAGAAAAGAAAATCCAGCGCATCAGAAAATCGATGCAATGGCTGCAAAATATGACACAACGCTAGCGGGATCGACGCAGCACCTGTCTCACGGCTGAAGAATCACTGCATCGCCTGTTGGCTTAACGCTGCACCTGTTGCCTCTTCACAACACATTTTGAATTTTCCATCCATCTTCCATGGGCATCAAAATATCTCCGTATCGCAGTGAGGAACCAAGGCTGCGCTCCCGGAAACAAATGCATCACCTTGCTGCATAGAAAGAAACAACGCATCACCTTCACCACACCGGAAAAACCAACACATCTCTTTACTTACCTATGTATCTCCTCCTCAGCGGTCATCTGAGCCGTCATTTTTTACACATCCCAGGTACTGTGTGTTAAAAGGATACAACCACTGATTCTTAAGGGTTGAGACTCATCTAAACCTTTAAAAAGTGATATCTTGACTTGTGCATATTGGATTTTTGTTGTTTTGGTCTTATGTTATTCAGATAAATATTATCTATTTTCCTAAACTGGTGTTGAGTACTTTTTTTAGTGTTTTCACTGTGTTACTGTATGAGGTATTGCACAAATACTTTACTCATTGCCTTCTAAGTTGAGCCTGCCTGCTGTGTGGCAAGCTACCCAAGGCTGAGCACAGGCTAAATGAGGTTGTGTTGTGACTTACCCTGACTAGGATTGTGGTCCCTAATTGGACAGGGTGCATATCTCTGCCAACTAGATACCCAATTTATAACAACGTACAACAGGTAGTCTAACATATATGACGCTGCACCTAAACACACCTCAATACTTATTGGATGCACTGCCTTATCAGTAACTCCTGATTGGTCACAAGTTAGAAAAAAACTATTGACTAGAAATCCCATTTTTGAAGAAAAGATTGGCCACATCTTGAGCTTTCTCAAGACAAACCCTAAAGATTTGGAATGAATAACTTACGTTCAGCAGCCTTCTTCTATCTCTAGTTTAATTTAAGTTTACACTGAACAAGCATTAGCAAAGGCAGTATGCCAATAGTATTGATTATTCTATATGTGAAGTGCTTCTTCAGTGATTGGTGAGTTTGTGTGTGGTTGTGTGAATATGGGAATGAGTCAAGGATTGAATGGATGAGTGCGTGCATGTATGTATAAAGGAGTCAGTTACTGAATGCATAGATAATAATGGGAGAGTATAATAGGAGAGAATGTGTATGGCTGGAAAAGAGAGTGCATAGGTGTATGGCTGAGTGGATGGCCGAGTTAATGAATGGATTAATGTTTTAGTGAGTGCAAATGTGGATGCAAACAAGTTGCACCAATCACACAAGCTGAGGTCTCAGAGTTCAATAATGATGTTATAAAATCAAAAGAATTAGCAATAATAAGCCAGTGGAAGCATTACACCAAAGCTGTGGACTATTTAGGTATGAATGCCAACAGAATATGTTGAATTACCAGCATTATACTAAAGCAAGCATTACACTAGGGGAAGCATCATTGTGCCAGGAGTGTCTACAGCGTGTCACGAATTAACACCTTTATGTCAGGATTACTCACCAAGGCCTCTGAGCAGCTGTCAGTCACTTGACTGTGTCTGCAGATGTAGTAAGAAGGCTATGAAGCAGTCTTTGAACATAGTAGCACAGATATGAAGCAGTGGCTTGCCACAGCACATTTACTACAGCTATGGGTATTACTAACAAGCATTTAATATGTCTCTAGGCATGGCACAGACTGGACTGATCACTTGCTCCGTTGTCTGCTTAATATGTATACTGGCAGGGTGAAGCAATTATTATGTCCAGAGATATAGTACATATATTGATGTAGTGTGATCAGGGTGAACCAGCCCTGGGTGCTCTGCAGCCAACAGATTAGTCAGAAGGGGAGCAGACCAGGACTGCTTGGGCTATTTGGGCTGTTTGGGCTACCACAGGTATAAAACCTGCCATTTTAGTTGCCAAGCTACCATTTTGTCTAGGTGACACAGTGGTTGGGACAGGGCAGTATTTTGTCCCCCTCCCACCCTTCCCCAATAGATAGCTTTTTAGGAGGGTCAACCTGTTTGAGAACTGCTTTCAATGTTAGCTGGATGTTAATATGTGCACTAGGGAACTTTGTTTGAGTTTGTTCAGGTTGTTGCTTGAAAGCAGGTGCAGTTGAGGTGGCTTGTTAAGTTGCTGTGGTTTACAGAAGTTTTTGGTTGTTGAAAGCGGCAGTCCAGGTCATTAAGGAAATGTAGACAAGAGTACCCCCTGGACGAGCCAGGAGGTTAAACGTTTGTTACAAAATTATGTTAGTTACATGTTCAGAGTTACAATAAACTGGAAGGAACTTTAAACCTAGCAATCACTCATATCAGCCTTAGGGAAATACAGTATTGCAGCAGATAAGTGGGGATTGAGGGGGGTGTTGGGTAGAGGTGGGGGGTCAGTAACATTGGTGAAATGTTTGTATAGTGAGGCTGGTAGTTTCATAAGGCAAAGGCCCAGGATTGTTATTTTTAGGTGCGTCTGTTTTGAATAAAGCGGCCTTTTTCACACAACACTCGGTGTCAATAGTTGCTAGTGCTCCCTTCCTCACCAAAAATTTAGTTTCTTGCTCAAATGGATCAAAAGTTATTAAGACGCAGTAATCTGCATAGCTGCGCTGGGAAAGGCCCTATGCAAAGGTTGACTGGTCATCCTTGTTTCTTATTACTGTATTTTGCTGTTAAACTGGTACTGATGAGATGAAACATTTGCCCAGACGGTTTTAAGATGTAAAAAAAAATGCCACATTTTGAAGTAGAACTATCACATAATTTGCAGCATTAGGTCGCAATTTGCCTTTTCCTGACACTTAATTGTGCCAACCTTGCTGCATACTTTGGTCCTCCCCTGCCGCATAATTCCAGTGGCCTTAGAAGGCACTAGCTCCAGCTTGTTTCCTAGTTTATGGCTGTAGTAAATGCTTCACTATTTTCAGGGACATATTTATCAGAGTATGAAGCAAGCTCTCGCTGTTCCGCCCTGCCACCTATCAGAAAACTCACAATGACCTAAAGTCTTATGTTTCCAAGTCTTGTGGATACTTCAATGCCCTCCTGGTCACAGCAGGCCCCATCGCTCTCTTAAACTGGGGAGGCAGACACATTGTTTGGCCAGTTATATGTAGTGTTCTATGGTAACGCGCTGGCTGGGCCTAACGGCATGGGCGTTGCTACGCAGTGCAGTGACTCACACACACACCCAGTGTTTCGGTATGGCGCGGACTGACTCTCAAAGTTTTCTCTTCTCTGGCTGTCAGATTCCTTCCGACAACAGTGTGGTTTGGATACAGAGGCGGTAGCCTCATTACTCCATATACATTTTGGACTTGTTAAATCACTGTTTTCTTTGCTTATTGATCTGTGACTCTTTATCACAGTTGAAGTTGGTTCACAAGGTGCTTTAATGGGCCGTGGACAGCGGTCAAAAGGGTTCGCAGAAATGTCAGCAAGTTTCTTGATCAGTGGGTTTTCTTTTTGATCCAATCCTTTGTAGAATTTCACGTTGAGTTTGCAGAGATGGTTGTCCAACATCTCAACACCCAAATCTCTGTGGAGGTCTGCTGTTCTTGCATTGCAAGGAGCATCTGCAGCTATCTGTAAGGCCTTGTTTTATAGGGTCTGCAGAGGCTTCTGATATTCCGGCTTGCAACCGCTCCACACTGGTGAAGCATATGTCATTGTGGGTCGAATAATTGCGTTTCACAGTCTCACCTCCTTTATTTATAGTCGTAGCACGCCACGGACCTGGAAGTGCGTCCACTCATCCAGGTCATGGCGTACCGCCACAGAACTAAACCAGTGCTTATTTACTTCATGCAGTAACTAGGTGGCCCTAAGCCACGTGTGACACTTCAGCCAGTCTTTTCTTGTAAGTCAATTACACTTTGCACATTTTTAGACTTTTACCCATACCACAGTGGTAAACATAATCTACAGCTCCAGTGATGCCAAGAATGGTTGAAGGTGTCATACATGGTTTGCAGTCCATTGGAAGCTATAAACATACACAGCATGTCATTTGATAATAGGAAAGAGTAGCGAAGATTACCGGTTAGTAATCAGGGCATTGCTGATAAATAGTCAGACAACCGCTCCCGTTCACCTCCTTGAGTCACCCAACGCAAGATTCAGGAAGAGCTGAAAACTAAAATGCACTAGGCACACTGAAGCCGCTTAGCTGGGGCTTCACTGCCTTACTTACAGCTCTGAACTGTTCATTAAAACCACCCGCCTTATCCTTGTCTGTAGTCTTAAATAGGATGAGTTTACACGTCATTGTTCATGGTTGTAATAAAAATAATTGGGCGCTGGCTGCAGAAGAACAATCACATCATAATTGATGAGGACGAGACCGGGCTATTGTGCAGCCGCCACAGTAACAAGCATTTAACGAGATGGTGGGAGAAAGTGTGACGAGGATGTCTGGGATAGTGAAATACCGCCACCTAGTGGCGTTTGTCGAAATCTACACGCGTCGAAAATATAAAACAATAACGGATCCATAGCACTTCACGGATATAATCTTTGATTTAAATATTTTTCGCCTAATGTTATTCACCTAAGGAATGGATTCTTAACTGATGTGACTTTTTTTCTTTCTTTCCTTCAAAAGGAGGAAACCCCTCGCGTGCCATGTGTAGTCCAGGTCACCCTCCCCTCTCTCCAGCCCCTCTCCTTAAGTGCTTCGTTGCTTCTACCAGGCACTGATTTTTGCACCGCTGGAAGCGTCTGATGTGTGCTGCTGGCTCCTATCCTATGCCTTGTGCAGTGACCCAATCTGGCATTCCATTTGTGGGACATAGCCACAGGCGACCCTCAGAACGCAGCGGAGGAGCTGTGGTGAGGCAACACCTTGCCCCATATACAGGCATATATAAGTTCCAGAAAATATGGGACATAGTTCATGGATATGACATATTTCCTCTAAAACATGCGTTTTGAACACTCTGTTTTTGTGCAATAAAGAGAAACTAATCGTGATATGTGTGTGAATTCATTTATGTGTATAAAGATTTATATACCTGTATATTGCAGCAAGAGTAAGATAGATAGATAAACAGACAGACAGACAGACCACATTACGCTGGCAGCGAAAGCACCCATGCCAATATGATTCGGTCAGAGTTTTCCTACGAAAGGCATTTGCTGCTTTCTTAATAACTTTGGCACCATGCAACGAATCTGCATGCAACTTTCTAAGAAATTTTCAAAAAAAAATCTTGCCCTTTGGGTAAGTTTTGTGCAGATCTGTAAAGCAGGGTCCAAGAAAAAGGATGGGTGCAACGTTTTCAAATTTTAATTTGTGTAGGATTCTGTGCCCTATGAACAGGAAAAACAGCGTAACAGAATTACAACAAATGTGGTACATGAAGGTAAAAATTTACTAAATGATTGTCTTGATTGGTTTGGTGTAAATCCGTTCAGTAGGTTTTAAGAAATTATTGTTTATAAAGGTGTGTGGACACGTCTGACCTTATTTGGTCTTTTGTCATTTATTTAATTAAAAGGGGGCACGTTAGAGGTGCGATAGATCTTTTGACCATGCTTAGAGGAATCTCACCATCATTACTCTCAACCTGTCTCATAAACAATTTAGGGCCCACAACATATGAACAATCGATTTGTCCAAACCTAAGTCAGTAAACGTCATGCACCATGACCCATGTGGCCATGAATAACCACACCTTTAGTAAAAGTTAGAATGTTTGTTTTCCTATATTAACAATGCTAACATCATGTATATCAGTCTCAATACCAAATGATAAACATATATGAATAACACTGGCTGAACAAACCTTCTAAAGAATCTCAATTTAACTAAAGCTTTCACAGTTAAGCATTCAAGAGTCACAGTACAAATCAATAGTAACAGTGACTGTGCAATGGAAATGCCATACATCTGGTCTCAGCAGGTGAACAAGATAAATTCTCAATTAATAATATTCGTCAGCATAAGGATTTCTCACTAACCCTCTAATTAGAATAGCATGTTTGGACTTCATGCAAAAGCAATTTAGACAAAGTTAATTTGGAAAACATCTAACTATGGCTCTATCAAAATTATCAGTTGGTACCTAGAAATTCAAAGAACAACCTTCAACAAACAGCATTTTGTTACACCTCTCCTCAATGGGACCAGCAAGTTGCGATTCCCTTAGTCAGTTAGACATCCGTCTGGTCAGCGTCGGTAAACAGCAGTACAAAGGAAAAATGGTTCAGACACAGTGGACTTTAAGCTTCCACACCATTTAAGTTAATAAGCTAAGAATCAGCTTGAGCACACATTTACTCTATGAAAATGGTTATAAAAACGAAAGATCAGCAGGAACTCTTCAGCTCCCCAATCAGAATAAAACAAGGCGTGAGGAAAGAGAATGGGATAATGGCACAGAACTCCCTCTGCAGTCAGGCTAAGTTAGAATTTCCTAAAGTAACTTCCCACATCGTCATTGGTCGGAAAATTGTATGTTTTACAGTTGATCCAATGGAAACTAAAACCCAAATCTAAGATATAACTAAACTGTCTTTCACACGTCGATGATTGGCTCCTCTTCTGTTCCCATCGCCAGACTCGTCAGGTATCTTCTTTGTTGTAATCCACACTCTTGTCAGTGCATCCATTGTTGATTTCTGGGCACAGTTCAGTCTCATGCATCAAGTTAACATTTGTATCTTTTCTAGTACAACATAGTTCTACAAGCATTTTTCATGAGAAAATTAAAGACATGTACAATTTGTTTGGTCAGCACAGCGCGAACAATGCAGCATTCATTTTTCAATCTGGTAATACTTTCCCCATCATCCATGAAACTTTTACTTGACATGAGGGTTTGCAACTAGGCCCAAACTTCGCCAGCTTATGGTCTACAGTTAATAAATCAAATACATAACATAAGTCCTTTAATGTGATATACCAGTACATCTTTCTCTACATGTGCACTATAAATAATAATAATATGCATTCTCTAAAAACATTTACGTAATTGTTGGCGGCCACTCAAGAGGGCGCATTTTCTAAAGTCACACATTATTTGTCTACGTAAGCCTAGTTCCATGTAAATTCTTACTTATTAATAAACAAAATAATTGGTAATTAATTCAGCTTTCACAGGTGCTCTGGTTGGGCATGGTGTGGTTAAAATTAAGAGATATCTGGATCATCTTTTTGTGAAAGACTTAAGGTACTGTGAACTTCTGTGGCTCCAGAATTAGAAAAATACACTGATCTGATTGCTGAGAGAGCTTTTTCTGCTGTCGGCCATTTCAGCACCATGGATTCAAAGACAGATCAAAGGTACCATAACAATCTGATGGGCTGACCGCACCATAAAAGGAAAATATTGCAACTGCTTTTACAGGATGAGAGGATTTGGTCCCTGTGTTCAGAAAGTAATGCAAAAAGGGCACATACAGGATATAAGCACACCCTGACACATATGGGAGTGGGTCCTATTAGATCTGCTGTATACTTAAATTGTAAAAAATAAATAAATAAATCTATTTTTATGGACAGATTTGGGGATCCTCTGGCCAGCCCGGGTGCTCCAATCCCACTGCACACGACCAAAGGCTGTGTGCAGTTGGCATTGGGCACAGTGAGGGGGTGCAAACAGAGGGTTGGAAGCAGGGCCTCTCCGTCAGCTAGGCCCTGTGGCATATACCTGTTACACTTAGCTGAAGATCAAACATTGGGGGCAGATGTCTGTAGAGGTGGGGGCACAGGGGCTGGCTGGAGAACTGTTGCTGCTAATGAGATTATTGACACACTACATTTTTTCCAGTTTATACGATCTATGGATATCTTCCAAAACCCACGAAAGGAGGGACTGGGAAACCAGGCTGTAAAATGTGGTTTTCCAAGAAATGGTGTTGAAATATGCAAGGTCATCAGCAGTGCATTATAGAGGCACACATTTTAGTTAGTTTACTGAGCCTGTATGGCACATTTCAGTAGTTTTTAGGTTTTGGTTTTCAATTATAAGTGCCCTTTAATTATTTTTCAGTGGATATATATATATATATATATATATATCATTTTTTTTTCTTTTTCACTTAAACAAACCAAAGGTTACAGGGATGGTATAGTTCGGTTCTGAATTTACTCATAGAAAACCATAGAAATTCAGCAGTTATAGAGTTCTTTCAAGTAAATATAATTCACGCCCTAAGGGAATTATAACTCGCACCCTTGCATGCTCAGTTTTTTTCTTCAATAATTTGAGTTCTGTTTCATTTATATTGGTAATTATGTTATAGAAGTTGTCATGAGTGCTGTAATATCTGAGGTAATTAGCAGTGCATGGCAAGGGGGCAAGTTATAGTTACCTTAAGGTGCAAGTTATATTTACTTGAAAGGACCCCAGGGCTGCAGGTGATCCGAAACAGACCACCAATTGTCCTCGGGGAGATAGTAGACCCTGAGGCTGTGGGGGGCCGCACCCCTGCACCAAATTTACTTAATGCCCCGGTGAGGTGGTGGTCCCTGGGACTGTGGGGAGGCACTCAGCCCCCACATACAATCAAATAAATGCCCTGAGGAGATCGTGGTCCCCTGGGTTACGGGGGTCAAAAACAGGCCCGATCTCTTTTTTTAAATATGCCCTGGGGAGGGGGTGGTCCCCAGGGCTGCAGGGGAGACGAGCGCCCCCCCGCACACAGGCAAATGAAAGCCCCGGGGAGGTGGTGGTCCCCAGGGCTGTGAGGGGGCAGGGCACCCCCTGCAATAATTCTAATTAATGCTCCGTGGAGGTGGCAGTCCCTGGAAATATAGGGGGGTCAGGCGGCTACCCCGCATTTAAAGTGAAATAAGCTCCAGGGAGATGGCGGTCCCTGGGGCTGCGGGGGGGGGCTGCTCCCACACATCAATAAACATTGCCCAGGAATTAGCCCACCCGGGGGGCTTGAAAAAGGCAAAGTGCAGCAACCCACACTTCTTTTTTTGTTTTTTAAAGGTTTGCTGGATCCGCCACAAATAACAGCAAAACATTTTAAAAAAATGCTTTTTTGCTCTGGGACCCCAGCACCAGAGCTAAGGGATCAGGGTGACCATGCCCTGGCCCCTCTTTTATTTTTTTTTCCATTTTAGTCTGGGACTCGGCTCAAGCAGAGTCCCAAGATGGCTGTCAACACTTCCCGGTTTGAAGTGTTGCCAGCCAATCAGATCTCAGCACGAGATCGGCCGTGGTCACGAATCCTTTGCGTCCCTATATATACAAATTTGGATTTACTTCAATTTCTCAAAAACTGTTGAACAGATTTGCACCAAATAACAAAAATGGCTCTTTGTGGACCAAGAGCTACCTTTCTGCAAAATTTGGTGTAGTTCCGTCCAGTGGTTTTGGCACGATTCGTGTTCAATTTTTCCTATGGGAATTAACATTGGAAACACTCTAAATTTTACCCCCTCCTTTCCCCAATTTATGGATCACCCTGAAACTTTCCAGACAGCAGCTCATGTGACTATTGATTTTTGGGGGAAATTTTCGTGAAGATTCGTCTATTGGTGCCAAAGATATAGGCAAGCAAAAAACAGCTTTTTTTATAGGAACTAGGTCCTAACTGTAACTACGTAGTGGCTACCACCACTAGGTCTTTTCAGTCACCTCAGCCTCCTGTCTCCACCGATCCTGATCTGGAGACTGACGGCCTGACCTCATACCGAGGTAATGGGGGTAGCGTGTGCTTCTGATGAACAGCATATGGGCAGATTTGGCTTACATCGCCATGCTCTTTCTAAGGGGCTAGAGATTAGGCTTTTAGGTAGGAATCGTATACTCTTATTATGACAATACGCTGGGATTGTTCATATTTACAGCTCTAATTTTCACACTCCAGATTTTTTTATTACACACTATCCTAATCATTGCAGCTCATGTGTTTTATTGTAGATAGCAGTCTTTTCAATAAATGTATTGAAAACTGTCCTGCATCTCTTTTCTTACCTATGTGTGTGTGGGAGACTTGTATATGGAGAGAAAAGGGTAAGGCTTGTTTCACCATGACCCTGAGGGGTCTTCATAGGTTCCATGCCAGGCTGTCACAAAGCACCTTTACCGGTTGGGTTTTGGTGAGGTGCTGCTAGAGAGCTGAGAGGGTTGGGCCCACAACTGCCGACTGGTGTGGGAGTGAATCAATCACCTACAGCACAGAGATGCTGCCGCCCCAAATCCAGCAATCTTGTTATAATGCAAGAGTCCATAAGACATGGCGTCACCAACGATGGTGTAGGCACTAATTATACGAGTCTCCTGAATATCTGTCTCACACACTGAAGGTATCCTAAGTACCATTAGACGTCCGTGGCCATAGGGGCAATCCTCCTCAGCCAAATATGGAACATCTATCTAGGCTGTAGGTTATTCAAACTTGAATAATAAAAGGATGTACTTCCCCTGTTGGTGTTCCCAACCCTAACACCTATTTTCTAATATATGACAAATGCTATAAACATTAGGGATAACTGCAAACATCTGCTCACACAGTTTCTTTTAGCCAATGGCTTAAGAGAAGACAGCGGGGATGTCACATTCGTTGTGGAAGCCCACAACACATATAGAACAGAAATGTTCCTGAAACAGATTCAAATACACATACATTTCATGTGTACAGAATAGCAAATGTACCCCAACAGTACCAAGCTTACAAATAATTCTCTCTTCTCCAAAATATCAAAACCTGTTCAATGACACCCTTCCACATGTAATACAACTCGTGCTGTGAGATTAAGTCCTTTAAGTAACGATGGACCGACATGGCCAACACTTAGCACATACACACCACATCCGAATGGGCATGTTATGCATGTAGCTGACGTACGCACACTTTAAAATGAGCTAGTAGCAATAGATAGATGAGTAATACAATACATGATGCAAACTTTGAATACTGCCTCAGCAGTGGCTCCTCCAGCTGCTAATCAATGGGCCGTGCCAGGAATAAATCCACAAGCAGTACACTCCATAATGGGTAAAGCACCCACCGAGCAGG
Source organism: Pleurodeles waltl (assembly GCF_031143425.1). Classification (NCBI taxonomy): domain Eukaryota; kingdom Metazoa; phylum Chordata; class Amphibia; order Caudata; family Salamandridae; genus Pleurodeles; species Pleurodeles waltl. The sequence continues at coordinate 196,310,255 of NC_090442.1, forward strand.
AGAACATTCCGTTCTGGGTTGCACAAAAAACAAATCAGCTGGAAGCAGCGTTTCCCGATACGGGACCCCAAGAAAACATAGAATTCTCACCATGTGCTTACTGTAGGAAGTTGGCTCTGTATGCACTATTTCAAAGTAAGAAATAGCAAGCACAGAGTCCAAGGGTTCCCCTTAGAGGTAAGATAGTGGCAAAAAGAGATAATTCTAATGCTCTATTTTGTGGTAGTGTGGTCGAGCAGTAGGCTTATCAGAGGGTAGTGTTAAGCATTTGTTGTACACACACAGGCAATAAATGAGGAACACACACTTAGGGCCATATTTATACTTTTTGACGCAAAACTGCGCTAACGCAGTTTTGCGCCAAAAAAATTAGCGCCGGCTAACGCCATTCTGAAGCGGCATGCGGGCGCCGTATTTATTGAATGGCGTTAGCCGGTGTTAGCCGACCGGCGCTGCCAGGTGTGCGTGAAAAAAAACGACGTACACCAGGCCGCGCCGGCGTAGGGAAAAATGGCGTTTGGGCGTCCCAAAATGGGGCAAGTCAGGCTGAGGCAAAAAAATCGTCTTAACCCGATTTGCGCCATTTTTTTTGGGCGCCCAGACGCCATTAACATGACTCCTGTCTTAGCAAAGACAGGAGTCATGCCCCCTTGCCCAATGGCCATGCCCAGGTGACTTGTGTCCCCTGGGCATGGTCATTGGGCATAGTGGCATGTAGGGGGGCACAAATCAGGCCCCCCCATGCCACAAAAAAAAAAAAAAATACTTACCACAACTTACCTTTTCTTCCCTGGGATGGGTCCCTCCATCCTTGGGTGTCCTCCTGGGGTGGGCAAGGGTGGCAGGGGGTGTCCCTGGGGGCAGGGGAGGGCACCTCTGGGTTCATTCTGAGCCCACAGGTCCCTTAACGCCTGCCCTGACCCAGGCGTTAAAAAGAGGCGCAAATGCAGGGTTTTTTGCCCCGCCCACTCCCGGGCGTGATTTTTGCCCGGGAGTATAAATACCACGCACATGCCTGGGAGTCATTTTTTAAGACGGGAACGCCTACCTTGCATCTCATTAACGCAAGGAAGGTGTTCACGCAAAAAAATGACGCTAACTCCATGAACTTTGGCGCTAGACGCGTCTAACGCCAAAGTATAAATATGGAGTTAGTTTTGCGTCGAATTTGCGTAAAAAAAAAGACGCAAATTCAGCGCAAACGGAGTATAAATATGCCCCTTAGAGACAATTCCAGGCCAATAGGTTTTTGTATAGAAAAATATCTTTTCTTAGTTTATTTTAAGAACCACAGGTTCAAGATTTACAAGTAATACTTCAAATGAAAGGTATTTCATGTAGGAACTTTAGGAACTTTGAATTAGCAAAATAGCATATACAGTTTTCACATAAATGACATATAGCTATTTTAAAACTAGACACAGTGCTATTTTCAACAGTTCCTGGGGGAGGTAAGTGTTTGTTAGTTTTTGCAGGTAAGTAAACCACCTACGGGGTTCAAGTTTGGGTCCAAGGTAGCCCACCGTTGGGGGTTCAGAGCAACCCCAAAGTTACCACACCAGCAGCTCAGGGCCGGTCAGGTGCAGAGGTCAAAGTGGTGCCCAAAACACATAGGCTTCAATGGAGAAGGGGGTGCCCCGGTTCCAGTCTGCCAGCAGGTAAGTACCCGCGTCTTCAGAGGGCAGACCAGGGGGGTTTTGTAGGGCACCGGGGGGGACACAAGTCAACACAAAAGGTACACCCTCAGCAGCACGGGGGCGGCCGGGTGCAGTGTGCAAACAGGCGTCGGGTTCGCAATAGGATTCAATGGGAGACCAAGGGGTCTCTTCAGAGATGCAGGCAGGCAAGGGAGGGGCTCCTCGGGGTAGCCACCACCTGGGCAAGGGAGAGGGCCACCTGGGGGTCGCTCCTGCACTGGAGGTCGGATCCTTCAGGTCCTGGGGGCTGCGGGTGCAGTGTCTTTACCAGGCGTCGGGTCTTTGAAGCAGGCAGTCGCGGTCAGGGGGAGCCTCGGGATTCCCTCTGCAGGCGTCGCTGTGGCGGCTCAGGGGGGTCAACTCTGGCTACTCACAGTCTTGCAGTCGCCGGGGAGTCCTCCCTGTTGTGTTTGTTCTCCACAAGTCGAGCCGGGGGCGTCGGGTGCAGAGTGCAAAGTCTCACGCTTCCGGCGGGAAACGTGTGTTGTTTCAAACTTGCTTCTTTGTTGCAAAGTTGCAGTCTTTGGGGAACAGAGCCACTGTCCTCGGGAGTTCTTGGTCCTTCTAGATGCAGGGTAGTCCTCTGAGGCTTCAGAGGTTGCTGGACCCTGGGAACGCGTCGCTGGAGCAGTGTCTTTAGAAGTGGGGAGACAGGCCAGTAGAGCTGGGACCAAAGCAGTTGGTGTCTCCGTCTTCTCTGCAGGTTTTTCAGCTCTGCAGTCCTTCTTCGTCTTAGGTTGCAGGAATCTATCTTGCTGTGTTCTGGGAGCCCCTAAATACTCGATTTAGGGGTGTGTTTAGGTCTGGGGGGTTAGTAGCCAATGGCTACTAGCCCTGAGGGTGGCTACACCCTCTTTGTGCCTACTCCCTGAGGGGAGGGGGGCACATCCCTAATCCTATTGGGGGAATCCTCCATCTGCAAGATGGAAGATTTCTAAAAGTCAGAGTCACCTCAGCTCAGGACACCTTAGGGGCTGTCCTGAGTGGCCAGTGACTCCTCCTTGTTTTTCTCATTATCTCTCCTGGACTTGCCGCCAAAAGTGGGGGCTGTGTCCAGGGGGCGGGCATCTCCACTAGCTGGAGTGCCCTGGGGCATTGTAACACGAAGCCTGAGCCTTTGAGGCTCACTGCTAGGTGTTACAGTTCCTGCAGGGGGGAGGTGTGAAGCACCTCCACCCAGAGCAGGCTTTGTTTCTGTCCTCAGAGAGCACAAAGGCTCTCACCACATGGGGTCAGAAACTCGTCTCTCAGCAGCAGGCTGGCACAGACCAGTCAGTCCTGCACTGAACAATTGGGTAAAATACAGGGGGTATCTCTAAGATGCCCTCTGTGTGCATTTTTTAATAAATCCAACACTGGCATCAGTGTGGGTTTATTATTCTGAGAAGTTTGATACCAAACTTCCCAGTATTCAGTGTAGCCATTATGGAGCTGTGGAGTTCGTTTTTGACAGACTCCCAGTCCATATACTCTTTTGGCTATCCTGCACTTACAATGTCTAAAGTTTTGCTTAGACACTGTAGGGGCATAGTGCTCATGCACATATGCCCTCACCTGTGGTATAGTGCACCCCGCCTTAGGGCTGTAAGGCCTGCTAGAAGGGTGACTTACCTATGCCATAGGCAGTGTGAGGTTGGCATGGCACCCTGAGGGGAGTGCCATGTCGACTTAGTCATTTTCTCCCCACCAGCACACACAAGCTGGCAAGCAGTGTGTCTGTGCTGAGTGAGGGGTACCTAGGGTGGCATAAGACATGCTGCAGCCCTTAGAGACCTTCCCTGGCATCAGGGCCCTTGGTACCAGGGGTACCAGTTACAAGGGACTTACCTGGGTGCCAGGGTTGTGCCAATTGTGGAGACAATGGTACATTGTAGGTGAAAGAACACTAGTGCTGGGGCCTGGTTAGCAGGGTCCCCGCACACTTCTCAGTCAAGTCAGCATCTGTATCAGGCAAAAAGTGGGGGGTAATTGCAACAGGGAGCCATTTCCTTACACAAGCCCCCCCCCCCCCAGCCCACAGGCCAGGAGACTCAGCCAAAGCTGGGAGAGTCTTCCTAGTCTGTCAGGCGAGGAAGAGTAGAGGAAATAGGCTGGTTTGTTGCAGGGCCTACTCTGCCTTACATCCTCCTGTTTAGGTCATTCCCTCTGGGGAATTGACCCACTTCCACAGTGATAGGACCTAGTCTGAATTGCCTCTTGTCTGTGCTTTTAATGTCTCCACCCATTCTCTCTATTTTGGGGTTAGAGGTATCCACCTCTGCTAATCTTATCTTAGCCAGGGTCACCCCTAGCTTACCCAAAGAGGTTACCCAGAGCTGGAGTAACCCCACCATGACCAATAGGGTCAGGGGGCTTTACTTGCTATTTGGCATGGGCTCAGACCACCAGGCCAAGGATAGTGCAGCCATAAAGGCTAACACCCAGCAGAGGCAACTGACAGCTGTCTGTGCCCAGAACCACACCTTTAGCTCTTCACCTACAAGGGAAGGGGCTAAGTTACAGGCTTCTTTGGGTTCAGGGTGCCTGTCTGTTTTGTTAGAGTGGGGGGTTACTACATCTTGTAGTAAACACCCTTCTCCCACTCTTTCTTCTGTTAACTGGGGAGCCACCCACTCAGTTTTAACAGTTGCCTGACTAGCCAGGACTTCTTGTGGGTCAGGTTGGACTTTACCAGTGCCATTTTTGGAGTTCTCCCCTACTGGAGCAGAATCTCCTTGGCTTGCTGGAACCTTGGCTAAAGGTTGTCCACCTTTCCTACTCTGTTTTCCTTTCTTTTTCTTTTGGGGCCTACTTGCAGTTAGTGCAGGGGTAGCACCTCCAGAATCCTTGGGAGAGGACTGGCACTGAACCAGTTCCTCTCTTGGGCTCTGACTAACCTCTGGGTAGTCATTTCCAAGGGGACAATCAAGGGGGAGGTCTCTACTGTCTACCACCCTGCTCCAGCTAAAAGTCCCACCCACTTCTATGGGCACAAAAGCCACAGGCCTATCAGTGACCTTGTCTGGGCTAACTCTTACTCTGGCAGTCTCACCTGGGATGTACTGGTTTGAGAACACCAGCCTGTCATGCACAATAGTGTGACTGGCACAAGTGTCTCTCAGGGCAGTGGCTGGGATTCCATTCACCAGTAGGTGGTGGAAGTGTCTACTTCCCTCTGGAATCTCCAACTCACCTGTTGGGCCCTTTTTCCAGTTGAAGGCTATGAAGACCTCCTCATCTGCGGAGTCATCTCCAATGGCTACACTGGTCACCCCTGGGATTTTGCTAGGGGGTTTGTTTTTGGGACAAGAAGTGTCCTTGGTGTGGTGCCCTGTCTGTTTACAGTTTTGGCACCATGCCTTAGTGGCATCCCAGTTCTTACCCTGGTACCCACCTTTGTTTTGGGTTGTGTCTCGGGGCCCACCCACCTGGTCTGATTTTTGGGGGCCTACAGAGGACTCTTTTTCTTTGTTTCTAGTGTCACCCACTTTCTCCTGGGGAGGCTTTGTAACCCCTTTCTTTTGGTCACCCCCAGTGGAAGTTTTGGTTACCCTAGTCTTGACCCAGTGGTCTGCCTTCTTTCCCAATTCTTGGGGATAAATTGGACCTAGGTCTACCAGATACTGATGCAACTTTTCATTGAAGCAGTTACTTAAAATGTGTTCTTTCATAAACAAATTATAAAGCCCAACATAGTCATGCACTTCATTTCCGGTTACCCAACCATCCAGTGTTTTCATTGAGTAGTCTACAAAATCAACCCAGGTCTGGCTCGAGGATTTTTGAGCCCCCCTGAACCTAATTCTATACTCCTCAGTGGAGAATCTAAAGCCCTCAATCAGGGTAGCCTTCATGAGGTCATAGGATTCTGCATCTTTTCCAGAGAGTGTGAGGAGTCTATCCCTACACTTTCCAGTGAACATTTCCCAAAGGAGAGCACCCCAGTGAGATCTGTTTACTTTTCTGGTTGCACAAGCCCTCTCAAAAGCTGTGAACCATTTGGTGATGTCATCACCATCTTCATATTTAGTTACAATCCCTTTTGGGATTTTCAACATGTCAGGAGAATGTCTGACCCTATTTATGTTGCTGCCACCATTGATGGGACCAAAACCCATCTCTTGTCTTTCCCTTTCTATGGCTAGGAGCTGTCTCTCTAAAGCCAATCTTTTGACAATCCTGGCTAACAGTAGGTCATCTTTACTGAGGCTATCCTCAGTGATTCCAGAGATGCTGGACCCTCCTGTGAGACAAGCAGCATCTCTGACTATCACATTTGGAGTCAGGGTTTGAGGGACCCTGTTCTCCCTAACTAGGACTGGAGGGGGGAAATTCTCCTCCACATCACTAGCTTCCCCCTCTGTGAGGGCATCATCAGAGGGGTTGTTTTTAGCAAACTCTGCCAAGAGCTCCTGGAGCTGTTCTTTGGTAGGGTTTGCTCCAGTTTTTATTTCTTTGATTCTGCAGAGAGTCCTTAACTCTGACATCCTAAGACGCAGGTATGGTGTGAGGTTGAGCTCCACCACTGTCTCTTCTGCAGTAGACATTATGTTTCTAAAAGTTGGAATACTTTTTAAGAATCTAAAACTATCTCTAGAACTTAATTCAAACTTTTACAAAACTTTTAAACTCTAAAAGAAATGCTAACAGGGACTAACACAAGGCCCTAGCAGGACTTTTAAAAATTTAGAAAAATAGCTCAAATTTCAAAAATCAGTTTCTAATGACAATTTTTGGAATTTCGTCGTGTGATCAGGTATTGGCTGAGTAGTCCAGCAAATGCAAAGTCTTGTACCCCACCGCTGATCCACCAATGTAGGAAGTTGGCTCCGTATGTACTATTTCAAAGTAAGAAATAGCATGCACAGAGTCCAAGGGTTCCCCTTAGAGGTAAGATAGTGGCAAAAAGAGATAATTCTAATGCTCTATTTTGTGGTAGTGTGGTCGAGCAGTAGGCTTATCAGAGGGTAGTGTTAAGCATTTGTTGTACACACACAGGCAATAAATGAGGAACACACACTCAGAGACAATTCCAGGCCAATAGGTTTTTGTATAGAAAAATATCTTTTCTTAGTTTATTTTAAGAACCACAGGTTCAAGATTTACAAGTAATACTTCAAATGAAAGGTATTTCATGTAGGAACTTTAGGAACTTTGAATTAGCAAAATAGCCTATACAGTTTTCACATAAATGACATATAGCTATTTTAAAACTAGACACTGCAATTTTCAACAGTTCCTGGGGGAGGTAAGTGTTTGTTAGTTTTTGCAGGTAAGTAAACCACCTACGGGGTTCAAGTTTGGGTCCAAGGTAGCCCACCGTTGGGGGTTCAGAGCAACCCCAAAGTTACCACACCAGCAGCTCAGGGCCGGTCAGGTGCAGAGGTCAAAGTGGTGCCCAAAACACATAGGCTTCAATGGAGAAGGGGGTGCCCCGGTTCCAGTCTGCCAGCAGGTAAGTACCCGCGTCTTCGGAGGGCAGACCAGGGGGGTTTTGTAGGGCAACAGGGGGGACACAAGTCAACACAATAGGTACACCCTCAGCAGCACGGGGGTGGCCGGATGCAGTGTGCAAACAGGCGTCGGGTTCGCAATAGGATTCAATGGGAGACCAAGGGGTCTCTTCAGCGATGCAGGCAGGCAAGGGGGGGGCTCCTCGGGGTAGCCACCACCTGGGCAATGGAGAGGGCCACATGGGGGTCGCTCCTGCACTGGAGGTCGGATCCTTTAGGTCCTGGGGGCTGCGGGTGCAGTGTCTTTACCAGGCGTCGGGTCTTTGAAGCAGGCAGTCGCATTCAGGGGGAGCCTCGGGATTCCCTCTGCAGGCGTCGCTGTGGGGGCTCAGGGGGGTCAACTCTGGCTACTCACGGTCTTGCAGTCGCCGGGGAGTCCTCCCTGTTGTGTTTGTTCTCCACAAGTCGAGCCGGGGCGTCGGGTGCAGAGTGCAAAGTCTCACGCTTCCGGCGGGAAACGTGTGTTGTTTCAAACTTGCTTCTTTGTTGCAAAGTTGCAGTCTTTGGGGAACAGAGCCACTGTCCTCGGGAGTTCATGGTCCTTCTAGATGCAGGGTAGTCCTCTGAGGCTTCAGAGGTTGCTGGACCCTGGGAACGCGTCGCTGGAGCAGTGTCTTTAGAAGTGGGGAGACAGGCCGGTAGAGCTGGGACCAAAGTAGTTGGGCCCGTATTTATACTTTTTTAGCGCCGCATTTGCGCCGCTTTTGCGGCGCTAAAAAAGTATAAATACGGGCCTTGGTGTCTCCGTCTTCTCTGCAGGTTTTTCAGCTCAGCAGTCCTTCTTCGTCTTAGGTTGCAGGAATCTATCTTGCTGTGTTCTGGGAGCCCCTAAATACTCGATTTAGGGGTGTGTTTAGGTCTGGGGGGTTAGTAGCCAATGGCTACTAGCCCTGAGGGTGGCTACACCCTCTCTGTGCCTCCTCCCTGAGGGGAGGGGGTACATCCCTAATCCTATTGGGGGAATCCTCCATCAGCAAGATGGAGGATTTCTAAAAGTCAGAGTCACCTCAGCTCAGGACACCTTAGGGGCTGTCCTGACTGGCCAGTGACTCCTCCTTGTTTTTCTCATTATCTCTCCTGGACTTGCCGCCAAAAGTGTGGGCTGTGTCCAGGGGGCGGGCATCTCCACTAGCTAGAGTGCCCTGGGGCATTGTAACACGAAGCCTGAGCCTTTGAGGCTCACTGCTAGGTGTTACAGTTCCTGCAGGGGGGAGGTGTGAAGCACCTCCACCCAGAGCAGGCTTTGGTTTTGTCCTCAGAGAGCACAAAGGCTCTCACCACATGGGGTCAGAAACTCGTCTCTCAGCAGCAGGCTGGCACAGACCAGTCAGTCCTGCACTGAACAATTGGGTAAAATACAGGGGTATCTCTAAGATGCCCTCTGTGTGCATTTTTTAATAAATCCAACACTGGCATCAGTGTTGGTTTATTATTCTGAGAAGTTTGATACCAAACTTCCCAGTATTCAGTATAGCCATTATGGAGCTGTGGAGTTCGTTTTTGACAGACTCCCAGTCCATATACTCTTATGGCTACCATGCACTTACAATGTCTAAGGTTTTGCTTAGACACTGTAGGGGCATAGTGCTCATGCACATATGCCCTCACCTGTGGTATAGTGCACCCTGCCTTAGGGCTGTAAGGCCTGCTAGAGGGGTGACTTACCTATGCCATAGGCAGTGTGAGGTTGGCATGGCACCCTGAGGGGAGTGCCATGTCGATTTAGTCATTTTCTCCCCACCAACACACACAAGCTGGTGAGCAGTGTGTCTGTGCTGAGTGAGGGGTCCCTAGGGTGGCATAAGACATGCTGCAGCCCTTAGAGACCTTACCTGGCATCAGGGCCCTTGGTACCAGGGGTAGCAGTTACAAGTGACTTACCTGGGTGCCAGGGTTGTGCCAATTGTGGAGACAATGATACATTTTAGGTGTAAGAACACTGGGGCTGGGGCCTGGTTAGCAGGGTCCCAGAACACTTCTCAGTCAAGTCAGCATCAGTATCAGGCAAAAAGTGAGGGGTAATTGCAACAGGGAGCCATTTCCTTACACTTACCGTTTGGCATGGTCCCCTCAATAGAGGACTGTAACACTTGGGATTCAGTCTTTGCCGTAATCTATACTACCACGCATGGTACCTCAACACTTGCCAATTTACCAGAAGTATTGAAACAAATTCAAAACAAACACGGGCCGCCCCAGCCCTGGATTTGGGTGTGAAACTGATGCACAATTTTGACACAGTGTCCTTAATTATTTTAAGTATCATTAAAGGGGAAGCAGCAGCATTCACTATTCACCAACGACTCAGAGAGGTTCCTCAGCAGGAACAGGAGTGCAACCTGCCAAAGATTATTTCCAACACCTGTACTAGTATAGGACAGGGTAGTCTGCGGGCCAAACCAACTAATCCACAACTACAAAGTACCACCCCTAAGGAGGGTACTAAACAAGCACAAAAGGGTTCTAAAAATGCTGGGATAAACAAAAACAAAGACAGAAGAGGTCAGAGAAAAAAAAAAATCTCCGCAACCGGAGACCTCTGAAAGAAGATATAGTCTCAGAAATAAAGAAACTTAAAAACTCCTGATACACCAATACACTGATACATGTCCCTCTCTTTCCTTTCAGGACACACCGGACAAACAAAGTGAAACAGTGTGTCGGTCTGAAAAATGAAGTGAATACACGAAGCCGAAGAAGGACTACAACGTTCCTCAAAAACTTACGTTAAAAAAGAGGATAAATCCCTTCAACAAAAAACACAATTTAAAAAGAAAAAGGTGGCTGAAATTTCAATCAAAAATGCCAGCCATGCTCAGAACACTGTTGAAGAACAGGACAGGAGCAGTGACTCTGCTAGACATCGCAGCAGAGGTCACAATATGTCATCATAAGCCTATAGATCATCTGGATGTGACAGCAACTAATGACTTTCTAGTAAACGAGACAGTGGACAGGTGTGTCTCCCCACCCGACAGGGTTTATGAATTAAGGGGCATATTTATACTCCGTCTGCGGCGATTGTGCGTCAAAATTTTTGACGCACAATCAGCGCAAACGTTGCCCCATATTTAAACTTTGACGCCCGAGCCCACGGATGACAAAATTCCGCTGTGTGCGTCATTTTTTGGATGCGGCAACCCGCCTTGCGTTAATTATATGCAAGGTAGGCGTTCCCGTCCAAAAAATGGCTTAAACGGCCGTGCGTCGTATTTATGCTTTCGGGCAAAAATGACGCACGGCCGGGAGGCGGACCCAGAAAATGACACACAGCCCGATTTGCGTCAAAAATTAACGCCTGGGTCAGGGCAGGCGTTAAAATAGGGCAAACACACCTGTATTTAATCAGAACACACAGAACAAACAGCAGAGCAGCAGAGCAGCAACAGGGAGACATGGAGGTGATTCTAATCCAGCATGCACGCAGACGCAGAGCCCAGCAACAACAACAGCAGCTACAACAACACCAGCAGGGACCCCAAAGGCAGCGCAGAAGGCAGGAGAGGATATTCCGCCCAAGAACAACCCTTCAGGGCCTCAAGGAACACGACATCATACAGAGGTACCAGTTGAACTGGCAGGCCATTCAGCAGCTGCTGCGAAACATTGAACAGCAGTTGGCCCCCACTTTGGTGACACCCCGCACCATCCCAACAGAAACAAAGCTGCTTGCTGTACTCCATATGCTGGCAAGTGGCTCTTTTCAAACAACTGGTGCCCTGGTTGGCGGAATATCACAACCATCATTCTCCGCCTTTTTGCCCAAAGTACTGGGCACCATCATTCGACTGACACCCGCCACATCTGCTTCCCTAACACACTGCAGAAGCAGCAGGAAACTAAACAGGGGTTCTACCTCATTAGTGGCTTCCCACACGTCCTTGGTGCAATCAACTGCACACATGTACGCCTTGTGCCACCTGCTGCAACTGAACACCTCTACCGCAACAGGAAGCACACACATTCCATCAACGTGCAGGCCATAGTCGATCACCAAGGATTGATCACCAACATCGTGGCTAAATATCCTGGGAGTGTACATGACTCACATCTTCCGCCACTGCACCATCAATCAACACTTCCAGGATGGACGGTATGGCAATGGACTACTTGTTGGTAAGTACAAAAACCTACATATATATACACTGCACAGCAACCCTCTAGGACACACAACACATACACCACAACAGCAACATGTCAACAGGAACACACTGAGGTCGTGACATCGCTAGCCATGTTTCTTAAGTCACCATTGAACCTGTCACACATCGGAATTTACTGTACAGCCTAATGTGAAGACGTCAATGAGTGTGGTTGCCTAAATGTCACCTTGCAAATTGTAAGTGTCCCAATGACCTTTACATTAATACATTGCCTAAGTCTAAAGGTATGGGATGTCCAGGGTACTTTCATATGAACGTGTTAACAACACTTTCAATTTTAACTGTGCATGGAACTATCATCTCACCCCCAGTGAAGACACACGGACACCTGTATCACAAGTCACAATGCTAGGGAGGGCACACTGTACTGAAAATCCCAAAACATACTGCTGACAAACGGTTAGCAGACAAACACTTGTTCAGCCAAGGAAACAACACAATGCAGATGGTATAGCCTACAAGCATAGGATGTCACATTAGTACACAAAAGAGTCACAGACAACACAAGACAACTACTGCCATTAAAGGTCTTTTCAATAGTGCCATCTACATTGACATGATCCCATTCATTTTCTCTTGCAGCTGATCAGGGGTATGGCATCCAGCCATGGATTATGACACCATTTGGCAACCCGAGTACAGCTGCAGAGCGTGCATACAACGAGGCCCATAGGAGGACACGCAGCATTGTCGAGAGGACCTTCGGCATCCTCAAATCAAGGTTCCGCTGCCTCGACATCACTGGTGGTAGCCTCCTATATTCCCCCGAGATAGTCTGTAGGATCATCCTCACATGTGCAATATTGCACAACATTTGTATCAAAAGAAACATTCCCCTCCTGGAACCAGAGCCACACATGCTTGAAGAGGACTAAGAGGAGGATGATGGCCTGCAACAGGAGGGGTAACTACAGAACACAGCTGCTGGTATACGCAGGAGGCAACAGATTGTAAATCATTTCTTCTGAATATGATCACCTTCACCACTTTAGTTAACTAATGTAAATAAACACCTACTATAATCACCATATCATGGTCTGGCTATTCCTTTTTAGACACCTTCATCTCTACTTATCAGAATAAGAGTGTTGCCTCATGGAGCATTGCTGAGATACTGAGTAGGACACTGAACATCCCAGAGCTTATGTGATGCCTAACATACAATGGTCACATACACACACACTCTTAATGACATACATCATGTACATATCTCCTTTGAAGGCCTATAGCAGAGGACCACGACTATTTCACACATACATGTTGAAAGCAAGGTCCAACGCAGCATATGGCACACAACTATGACACCATCACTCAATAAGGGGAAAACAAGCCTTATACATGAGGCAGTCAATGTGCTTTGGCATCACTAACAGGAATGTCTGACAAGACCCTTGACAGCAGTTAGTCCAACTGCATCCAATATTTGCAAGGAATATCTGTGACTAGAGTTCCATAGAAGCAGAACATAGACAGCACAAGTGCCACACATATGACATGCATTGCGCACATGACATTCCATGAACATGTCAGGCCATTTCCTAACTCCTGACACACCCATGCACCTGGTCACAACCCACATGTCGGAAGAGGTCCCTGGAATACTAAGATGTGTACCCTGGTAATACCTCCTCTACAAACACAGACCAACATTAGCAACCCAGTGTGCTACACCCTTTCCTAAGGTATGCCATTGTCAAAGAACATCTGACTGCAAGGACGTCAGGTCAATTTATACACTGTCTTCTAGTTTCAAAGCCCTGTTAGCACATGTAGATTGCTTCCCTTGTGAAAATGTCTGTTGGCCCTTAGAATGCAAGTCTCACCTACAGGACTGGTGAGAAACAGATGCAGCCCACACCTGTGATCACCTCCATGCACACCACCCATTACAAAAAGCACTGCCCCTGATGATGCCTGGAACAGCATAGGAGTTGCCATTATCTCAAATACATCGTCAACCATTGATAGTAATTAAGCCGTGTAACACAGCCCTTGAGTTCATTTGTCACCTTCAAAAACACAGGACATACACAGATTGACATGTCAACTGTCTATTTTGTCCTCCAAACAGTCTCAGTCAGACCACTGATTATGTAACTAGTCCAGTAGCTGGCCCCTGAATCATCTTGCATTCTGTCAGCCTGACTGGCAACTGTCTGTGCGTCACACTAAAGTATCCCTGTGTCTACATATGTACCACACTTGTGTTAGCAAACCTCCCATTCATCAGGGGGCATTGGGCATGGGCTTCTACCATGCATACACAAATACATTGTATAGCATCATCTGCCTTTGAACTGTACCATTTGAGTTAAATCCTCTTGGAAATGCAAAATTCATGGCCCATCCCTTTTCTGGGTTGCATTTATGCATGAATGACAAAGTGTGACAGTGTCCCAGGGTCATAGGCAGGGCTTGGGTACGGGGCTTTCAGCACAACCAGCAACCTCTGATAATGTACATGAATAATACAGAAATGTCAGAACCTTGACAGTACACACACAGCATCACAGTGCGCACAACATAGTGATGGGCCATGTGTGGTGAATAGCTGCGAGAATAAACAGCACAGAGGCTATGATGTTCCCAGATGCAGTGGGAAGTGCAGAGGCCAACCTGTGTACAAATGTTGTAATGACACCTGCCGGAACATGACAATTGACACATTATCTCACTCAGCACACCAAGGTTGCCCTGTTGACTGTCTCATTACACGTCTTTAGTGACAGGGTGGGACCATCCACATGTTGGTTCACATGTCCACATATACTTTACTCACATTGATCAACAAAGGATACTCAGTAGTTACAGGAATAGCTGCCACTGACTCATGATGAGTCCTGGTCCGAACTGTGACAAATTACATCCCAAAATATCTACAGGATCATCATTGGACCACACACATGAACAAGACACCTATGTGCAAATGATCACTGGAAATATGTGGACACGTGCTGTCTTGTATGCTGGTCCACCACAGCCACTTGATAGTTGGGGCTTACTTCTATGGCCTCAACTGTGGTGTCATCATACATATGAGATTGACCCTTGTCTGTCTGTGCAACCAACATGGTACCTACTTCCTCAATGCATGTGTATGACTCACTGTGGGATTCATCAACTAGTGCCTAGGAAGCTCTTACCAATACTCGAGGACATAGGATGTAGAAATTGTGGACCTTTGACATGAACATGTGTCTGCCATCCATCTGGTGCATGCTATGTCACATGTGGTGTCTACGTCACCCTAAAACTTGGAAGTATACTTTGCCGGTGTTGTTACATGTATGACTAACACATGCCCTTGCTCATTCCAATTTTTACTTGCATCTTAGGGTTGGACACATGGACGTCACATTCATATAAACCAAATGTACAATAATACTTCATGTGATGTACACACACACCTGGTCAACCAACAAATTAGTTGTCAAAGCACACACTTTGAGCCAAAGGCAATTAGGTATTGTACATATGTGCGTCACATTGCTATCCTCTCCTTATGGCAAACATGCACAATTTGTGCCACACATATATGTAGGCCACACTTATGACCATCTATGACGTCAGCCAACTGTAAACATACTTTGAAGGGTGTAGTGGATGATGTTCCGCTGCAGTATGATGTCACACATGTGAACATACACCATCAACACCATACTGTCTTCAATTAGCCAATCTCTGATGTGTTCCAAATGTAAAATAACCAAAAAACAAGTATAAATGCCCCAAACCAGTTAATGCACTGTAATTTTGACATCCCTAGCGGTGTGCATCATTTTTTGTTGCACAAAATTGTATTTGCGTCATTTCTTTTGACGCACAAGAGTGAAATTTAGCCCGCATCCAGATATTTGTACAGTCCATGTATCATTATGTGGATGCGGGTTAATATTCACGTCTGTGCGTCAAAAAAAATGACGCAAATACAGTTTTGTGCAACAAAAAATGACGCATAACGCGAAAAAGGCGGGACTTTTCATTCAGGAAGTGATGCAATAAGATATCCTGTTTACAGATCATGTACAGTGGGTGTACTTTCACTTTCACTTTGCAGTCTATGATCCTTCTAGACTGTGTGGCTGTGTAGAGAGTGTTGTCCAGAGATTGTGTGCTGTATTTGTCCTGTGTGCTATCTGTAAAGTCCTTTTGTGAAATAAAATTTGTTTGTGTATACTGTAGTACTGTGTTTTGTCTACATTTGTCCATTTATCTTGTCAATTTATTGTTTGTGGGAGTCTGTTGTGGGTAGTGTTAATTTGGGGTTGTGGGCTCTTTTAGTGTTTAGGTTTACTTTTTTTCTGTCTTTTTACCCCTACTTTCACCCATTTCCTCTTTCTATTTCTTTTACCCCTATTCCTTCTCTTCAATTATACTTATGTCTGGTAGGCCACGTCTTGGCAGGATGGGGGAAGAGGAGTTGGGGGCTTCATCTGGCTGGTGACATTTCTTGCCGCTCATGATCCAGGCAGGGGGCAGGGTCATACAGGGGTACCCGACAGAGGCGCGCAGAATCCGGTGGGGAAAGGTGCTGCATCACCTGCAGCGTGTGTATGCCAGCCAGAGGAGTGACCACCAGCTGAAGCACCGGTGGGCTGACCTCATCACCAGGGAGCAGGATCTCTTGGACCACCTGGGAATCATGATTGGTGGCACTGTTGGTGAGTACAACTATTGTTATTGTGCACAATTAAATGCTCTGTAGTGACATCAGTGGATTAGTGCAATGTCTGCCAGCTAACTTGATGACTGTGTGTAATTTTGTGGATATATAAGGGGATCATTGATGCACTATGGCAAGGATCACAATTGCTAGCTGTCAGGTAGCACGTGCTCTGCAAACTTACAGGTAACTTTACCATGAAGGAAATTGGTGCGGCCTTTCTGTCAGCACAGCTAACAAAATAGGAGCCAATCATGTCTATATAGGGTATTATTGACAGAGAAGTACAGATGTATCAACATTTAGGCCAACTATGTTGACACAATTGCTAGACTGACTTTAGAATCACTACATGATGCTGAAAATGAGTGCTGCCTTCACGACAATTTATAATAGCAAAGTGGCTCAAACATTGGTCTCATGTGAGTCTGGTGAGTGTGGAAGGAAAGCGTTCACAGAAGTACTATGAATGTGTGGGATTATTGTGTTTCTTAATCTTTTAGGATAAATGTCAGTTTATGAATTGAATACATCATGTAAAGGTGTAAGGTGCCCTCAGCTAACATCGTAAGATGTTTGTTGGAATCGGTTGAGCCACAATCCAAATATGGATGGCAGTCCAAGTGTATGCACATGGCTTTACATCTCCATGGTTGGTGCAAATCACCATAGCTGGGCCACATCAATTGACTATACTGTAACAACAGGATGGCTTACAGGAGTCCCTGCCCCTCCCTCTGTACATTGGGCCTATGTGCACTAAATGTGTCATGGCCACAAGGCATGTTTGACTGGTAATGCAGTCCTCAAGTAACCAGGCGTTGGATGTTTCTCTTGGATGCACATGATGAGACGATTACACTCCATATTTTTTAGTGCTCACCAATTATGGGGCAAGTTTGCAACCACATGATAGTTAGGGCCAATGCATGTGTGCAGATATGTGTGTAACTGTCACAGGAGACCCATGCAATGTACAAGTTGGCCGTGAAATATCAGATGCAGTACCATCATGTCTGAAAGGCTGCCATTTACTTATTCAGCCTACACATTGTAAATGATACTGAAAATGTTGCACTGTGCACAGATTTTGAGCACATTTCTTCCTTCCATACCTTACAGGTGGACCGGCGCCCTACACTGTGGGAGACGTGGTGACATTTGAGGACCCCGACCACTACAGTAAGTGTTGATATGTCTGTTATGTGTTGTGTTTGCTGGTTATGGACTTGTGTGAGTTGGACGCATAGCAAGGTGTGATGCTGTGGGCAAGTTTTTCACTTGTTCCATGAGTGGGAATGCAGTTTTCACATGTTTTGAGTTAGGCAATGCGTATCCAATGGTATCATGTAGGGATTGTAGGACATCCCTGTAGGCCCCACTGTGAGTACAGGGGATAGTCATGTGTCTGACACTTGTATCACCAAGAGTCGCAATGGAAGTCAGCCCCTATTAAGTCAGCCTGTCAGACCCACATTCTCAAAGATTGGTGGAGCTAATAGCTTCCCAATAGACATCTGCTTCACTATTTACCTACGTAATTTTGAAACAGTAGGTAGAACCTCCTAGCATCATGTACTTCCACATGTAGTGCATCAAGTCTGTGGAACCTGAGTGTAATGGCCTAGGTGTGCATGCAATTCATGATCATGGGTGTTCTAGCAACTCTGTGTCTGATGTAAGTCAGGCCTCACTGGAAGTATATGTTGTGTACTAAGGGGCATATTTATACTCTGGTTGCACCGGAATTGCGTCGTTTTTTTTTACACAAATCCGACGCAAAACTAACTCCATATTTATACTTTGGCGTTAGACCCGTCTAGCGCCAAAGATCTTGGAGTTTGCGTCATTTTTTAGCGTGGACACCTTCCTTGCGTTAATGATATGCAAGGTAGGCGTTCCCGTCTAAAAAATGACTCCGAGGCATGTGCGCCGTATTTATACTCCCGGGCAAAAATGACGCCCGGGAGTGGGCGGGTCAAAAAAAATGACATCCAGCCGCTTTAGCGTCATTTTTTAGCGCCTGGTCAGGGCAGGCGTTAAGGGACCTGTGGGCTCGGAAGGAGCCCAGAGGTGCCCTCCCATGCCCCCAGGGACACCCCCTGCCACCCTTGCCCACCCCAGGAGGACACCCAAGGATGGAGGGACCCATCCCAGGGAACTTAAGGTAAGTTCAGGCAAGTATTTTTTTTTTTTGTGGCATAGGGGGGCCTGATTTGTGCCCCTCTACATGCCACTATGCCCAATGACCATGCCCAGGGGACAGAGGTCCCCTGGGCATGGCCATTGGGCAAGGGGGCATGACTCCTGTCTTTGCTAAGACGGGAGTCATGTCAATGGAGGGTGGGAGTAAAAAAAATATGGCGCAACTCGGGTTGAGGCAGATTTTTTGCCTCAGACCGACTTGCCCCATTTTTTGACGCCCAAGCTCCATTTTCCCCTACGCCGGCGCTGCCTGGTGTAAGTCATTTTTTTTGACGCACACCAGGCAGCTCCGCCGGCTAACGTCATTCCATAAATAAGGCGCCCGCATGGTGCTTTGGAATGGCGTTAGCCGGCGTTACATTTTTTGACGCACAACTGCGTTGGCGCAGTTGTGCGCCAAAAAGTATAAATACGGCCCTAAGTTCTGATTTTCCTGACATGTCTGACCCTATGAGTGCTCTAGGTTTTGCTGACTCCTAATTGTAGATAGACCTTACCTGTGGTGTGTCTGTAGAGACAAACATGTGTGGATTAGCCTATACACTCCTCGATGTACATGTTGTTGGCAAATTATAGTTGTATATCCACCGCCCCCCCTCAAACACGGCCACGGGTTTGTGAATGGGGTACCTAGTACTGATGCTACCAGTATGTTACACATACCTGTGAATAAGTGACGGTTTGGTTGCATACTAGTATACCCACTCAGGTTTGGCAATTGGTACCATACTGGAAAGTCCAGTTACAACTTGCAGACCATGTGGCTTTAGTTTTGCTTTCCGTACACTGACATTTGTAGCCCAGCTCTTGGTGGAGGATATGCAGCATGATTCTTAGATGTTGTCAGAAGTCAGATTGCAAGTCAAGGCCAGTTGTTACCCATCTTGTGGGTTATGAATGTGCTTTGTGTGATGTGACCTTTGTTGTCTGGCCTGCCATGTACTTCCTCAGGGACATTCGATATTCTGTATCGTGATATGAGCTGTTAGAAGTACAGTAGATGTATTGTCTGATTAACTTGCTGTGCTGTTTCACACAATGCAGTTACTAATGTGGCATATCTGCATTTGTCTTCACAGCAGCTAACATGACTCCAGACCAGGTCCGTGAATTTCAGCGTCGGGCCATGCGATACCAGCACATCCTGCTGGTGGAGTCGGGGTTCCGGAGGATGGCCTGGTGATATCGCCATGAACGTGCCTCCGGGGCATGGCGAGCCTTCCCACAGGGTGGGCCTACTGTGCCCACCACAGCCAACACAGAAACAACCACCAATGAGAGCCAGGTGGCCCCACCCACAGCTGCCTCTGTTCAATCTACATCTGCTGGACTTCCTGGCCCCAGCATTGCCACCGGTGCAGGACAGCCCACACAGACTTCCTCCACTGGTACCCAGACTGCCACTGCTCCAGCTGTTGACCCTGCAGCCTTCAATAGACTTGAAAACAAGATGGACAAAGTGCTGCGCAAGGTGAGCCACCTGAGCCGGGACGTGCAGCACATTAAACGGCGGGTCAAGGGTATCAAGAGGACCCTCCGGAGGGCCAACCTCTAGACAGTTGAATAGATGGACATGATACCCTCCCCTCCCTCCTCTTTCCTTATTCTTATACTTAGTGGGCTTAGGGGGCTTAGTGTTAGGTTAGTATAGGCTGTTAGTTTAGTCAGTGTTAGTGGGTGGGGGTTAGGGGGTCCTGCTTGTTTCTTTTTTGATTTATTACATGTGTGGGTGGGTGGGTGGGGGGCTATGTTGGGGTTCTTGTGTGTAAAAAAAAAAAACAACAAAAAAAAGCAAAAAACATTAAAAAAAAATTTACCAAAAAAATATATATTTGTTTAGGATAGTATAGTATGTGTTTAGGTTAGTATGAGTTGTCCTCAATGTGCCCCGTCTCATAAGGCGGGTGGGGGGTAGATGTTTAGAACGTTTCGTTACATGTGATAAGTAAGTGTAGCTTAGGTTAGTTAGGGACAGTTGTGGGTAATGAGTAGTCAGGGTAGATTAGGGTAGGTAAGATTTTTCCCTCAGTTTCCTCATCTATGGTTAGCTTTTAATAAATATTTGGTTACCCCTTAATAGTATGTGTTGAACGGTACTTGATCGTGGGTTTGGATTCCGTGTACATCTCTTTTGTACTATAACATCTGTGTCCAATGCTACACACAAATCCCAACTGAGCTGTACGATTGGCAGCTAACCCAGAGCTACCTTGTTGCAACCACCAATCACAGTTAATATGGATGACAATGTGTTTCTGTTGATAAGTGTGTTTTCAAAGTCACTAATAGTGCTTCCAGACTTGATATTGGGGAAACAGTTTTAGGTCTGACTGCAGTGTGATGATCATGCATACCCTTATAAGATGAGTTCTCATTGGCAATCTTGTATTCTTGTCTTTATGACCCTCATACATCATTTGTGACACCGTTCGGCATGATTACCTATTTGTACGTTAACTCAGACACCTTCATTTGTGCAGTTTTTTTTTTGTATTTACTTAGATTAGTGTGGCATGTTTATTGTGTTATTTTTGCACGTTGACAACATTTAGCGGGCACTATTTGATGACTTAGTTATCCCCTGAGGAAGCATTCTTCTGTCCAACACAGCATGGTGGTCTATGGTTTCTCACTTCATCAGACATGTCCCTCAGGATGGGCAGAGTATGATGCAATCATGGTCACTGTGCAGATTTCTCTAACTTCATAATATCTGGACAGTTGTATTGACAAGCTACGTTATTTGACAGTAGGGACATTTCAGTTATCTACTGCGCAGTTGATATGTCACATTACCCAGAGACAGATTTGTTGTGTAAGTGCTATTTATTGAAAAGTGCTGTAGTGCTATCTGTACATTGTCCATGATTGTGAGTCCATTATAGTGACATCTTACATTGTGATCCAACACAAGGGTTTACCAAAATGCTTTTGTCATGCTGGGGTTGCTGTTTCAGACAGTGCAGAGGGACAGACTTAGCCAATGAGTAGGAGAGAGACAATCACTGGGCTGGGTGACAAGATATACATTGGTTTGCAGAACAGTGCTTGAGTACAGTTGTTGCAAGACTGGCAAGTTACAAAGCGCAGGACCTTGGTAATAGTTGGCCATGTGGCAGGGACTAGTGCTTCCGGGTCATTTTCCTTCTGAATGTGATCTGTTCCATGTCTTCTTCTGATGTGTGTGTTGCCTGCTTTGTCCTTGTTGTTGTTGGTTGTGAAGGGGCAACACACACCTCAGTGTTAGAAGACGTGGAGTCAGACATCCCGGTCGCTGCTCCCTGTGAAGGTCTTAAGGGCAGTACTGCTGCAAGGAGGGCCTGCTGGTTCTTGAGAATAGCAGCCACATCACGATGGTAGGCAGCCAGGTTGGCCATGAGGGTTTCAATGTTGCATTCGTGCACGCGTTGACAGGATTGCTGTTGTAGGTGTTGGGTCAACTGTATTACAGCTGTGCTGATTTCCTTCTGGGTTTTCTGCAGTTCCTGCAAGATAGATGTTAGGGCTTGCATAGCTGCTGCCTGATCTGCAGACGACATCATGCACGAACGCACCCCGTCAAGGCTGGCTGCCATATTTTGCATCCCCACCCGCACCTCCTTGGCCAGCTCCTGCTGTACTCCAACTACAGTTCTCTCAAAGCTGGTGCCAGTGTCGTCTGAGTCCTCAGCTGTATTGGAGCTGGCAGGTCTTACAATTGGGGTGGTGGGTGGTTCCTCTGCAATGGCTGCTTGTTCTGTGCTCCTCCTTGTGACAGAAGGTGGGGTCTGGAGGGTTTCAAGGACCTTTTGGATAGTCTCCTGGGGAATGTTTATCGGCTCGTCATCCATGTCATCAGGGAAATCTGGGACAGGCATATCGGCAGGAGATCCATCTTCCTCTGCAATGTAACAGGGTACAATTAGTGTGTCTGTGTTGTGACAATTTTGACGTGACATGCTTGCCTTTTGATGAATTCACTTTGTGATCTTGTTTTGTATTAATATCTGCAGTCCTTCAGATGGGCATTGTTTCAGGCCTATGGCCCACCTGTGTGTCACATGTATGTTATTGAGTTATCAGACTTGTCAGCCTCATCGCCTCTAGGTGTTGGTTTATGCCAAATCGAGAATTGCCACCTTCTTGTCCTACTCGACCCACTGTGTATATCCATTCTCATGGTGAGACCTTTCACTGGGTGTGGGTGTTCTGATGGCCCTGGCAGCACACTTAACTATCAGGACCTGCCCCAATCCCTGATCGTTCACATCGACTTAAATGTAATTGACATGTTGCATATCCTATGCATGGCTATGTTATAATCTGATATGGATGTTGACATTGTTAATGTGTCCTGCTGATGTTGGGTAATGTGTGTTACATTGGATTACCCTGATAGTCGTATCAGTGTCCTATTTCGTCCTCTGACTGTGCAGGTGTATTTCAGTGACCAGTTACATGTGTCCCCTCCTCAATGCTGTTGTCTGAGCAGTATGACATTTGGGATGTTGCCTTGTTACCCAGGCACAGTTTGGACCCTGACATATGCCACATGGGTGTGTCCTTAGTGCTGTGTCGCTCCTATTGTTGTTTACTTTGGCTGATGTTTGTGACAACTATGGGCATTGACATTTGAGTGTACTGGGGCCTTTGTCTTGTTTCAGGAGATTGTTGCAGATGTCATCCTCAGCTCCTAATTTAGGTATGTATGTTCCATGGGGAGGTTACTGCCGTTGGCTACTTGAGCTGCACACAGATCAGAGGTGGTAGTGGCAACTGTTGTCGCAGTTACATTGCAGTTGTCGGTTTGGCTAGAGGATTGCTAATAGGGCCCTAGTTAATGTAGGAGGTATGTTGGCTGACGAGTGCCAGAATGTCAGTTTGACGTGGTGGCCTTCCCTCCTGTCGTGGCTTTCCCTTTGCTCCATCGTTGGCATGACAGCATGCCCACATGGGACTGTTGTTGGTGTTGTGTAATGGTGTGCCCCAGGTCTTCTCAGAACGGGCCATGCCCCCCTGCCGTGCCCCTTTACCCATGCCACTCCATGTATATGATGACTTACATGCAATGTGTAGTAGGTATTCCCCCCCCCCACGGTTGCAGTTGACATTAGTGCATTTTAATTCCCCATGCGACTTACCCTGCATGTGCGTTGTTTCCTGGTAGTCTGCGCTGTCCTGTCCTTGAATCCCTGTGACGATCTCCTCAGGGATGACGGCTGCGACCATCTCCTCCATGTGGTCCAGGGCCTCCTGGTGTGCTGGACTCCCACCTCCAGTCTGCAGTGCTGCCTTCCTGTTCCTGGCCATCTTTTCCTTTGTCCTGCGTTTGCAGTCATGCCAGCGTTTCTTGCACTCGATGACTGTTCTGCGTACTTCAGCCACACTGTTAATCTTGTCGACAATTTGTTGCCATATAGCCTCTCTCCTACTGATTGGCAACTTTGATGTGACAAACAGTTGGTGCTGGTGTTCCGTCACCTCTTTAACCAGGATTTCCTGCTCCTCTGCACTGAAGCGACACTTTCTTTTCTTCTTAAAAGTGTCCTGGTTCTTGTGTGGGTCCTCCTGGCTGGTTCCTGGTCTGCTGTCATCTTCCTGGGGTCAGTAGTGGCATCTGGGATCCATTTTGGCTCTCCTCTGGTGAAATGGCTGTGTTCGCTGTGTTTTTTTCCGCTATTGCGTAAAAAAAAACGGTGCATATCTGGTTTGCGGTGTCGTAAATCGACCCACAGGCATTTCCGTTAACGCGTTAACGTCGTTTTCCTTTACGACTTGACGCCACGGTGTGCGTCAAAAATAATGACTCCCACCTGTTGTTTGCGCCGCCGTGCGTCAAAGTATAAATCTGACGCCCGCACGGCGCACCAAAATGGCGTTAGCCGGCGGTAATATTTTAGACGCAAAACTGCGCCAGTGCAGTTTTGCGTCAAAAAGTATAAATATGGGCCTAAAGATCCAAATAGAGAGAGACATAGAGCACACTATTGAAGTAATAATTTGGAAAATTTTAAACTGAGATATTCTTTTGGCAGAAAAAGATTGACCACCTGAATTTGTCCATAAGCTCCCACATGGGGAAGATATTATTTTGCCTTCTTTCTCAGTCATGTTTCCAGATGCAGTAAAGGAAGCCTATGCCGCCGATTGGGCACTGGCACTGACTTCCGCACTGTATCGCAAACACGTAGGGTGGGATAAAGATTTCCCTTACCATGTAATACCCATTTGATCTTCACCAGAGCTTCAACCTCAATATCCTATCAAACACAAGACAACAGCTCCAATGAGAGAGATTCTCTCACAACTTGAGTACCAAGGACTAATTGAGCACTGTATCTCTACAATGAATAACCCACTATTCCCTGCTGCCAAACCAGATCATTCATGTAGAATAGCCTTAAACTGCAGACAACTAAACAGTCATACACGCACCTATGCAATACAAAACGCACACAGCACTAATTAACAACAGAGTGCGCCAAAAATACAAAACAACCGTGGATATATCCAACAGTTTTTTCTTTTGTTGATTACTTCATGAACAGCCCTGGGTTGTTTTCAGCCCACGTAACATGAATACAACATGAGATTGATCCTGAAGCGTTGTCGTACGTGGATGATATTTATCTCACAGATGATGACCTCAACATACATCTGGCCACAGTGGATCAATTTGTGTTAGGATTCGCCGCCCAGGGCTATAAATTCAATTTCAAGAAAACTAAAATTGCTTTCTTAAGTGTCCTATTTTTGGGATACAAATTATCAGCTGAAGGCAAGAGCTTGGCCCAGCAGTTTTGAGAAAAATTTAATCAAATTCTACCCCCAAATACCATTAAGAAACTGCAGTCATTGCTGGGTTTCTTCAAGTTTGGCAGAACATACATACCTGATTATGCATAAGCATAAAACGATTTTTCAAGTAAACACTGGACAATAGAACACACATGTTCTCTCAGTGAACTGCAACGGGACATGCTAGAAGCAAAACACAACACACACATGGCAAGAAAACAAACATGGTCATCAGAATAATTGCTGGTGCCATTGGCTTCACCTTTGTCACATTCAATGAAGGTGACATGGTACTCACAGCACACAAATAACATTTGTATTCCAATGCAGAACAAAGTTTCGCACCAACAGAAAACATACTGACTTCTGTTCAGATGGCCATCATCAAGGACAGGCCACTTGCCCAAGGAAAATGCATTATTGCCATTACTCCGGTCCCAGACCTCGAGGCGGTCAAAGCCAGCGTTCCAAATGCAAAAGCATTACATCCGCGTTGGATTCAATGGGTAACCTCCCTGACTGCCACTGATGTTGGTTACACCTTTGACCCAAAACTTCCGTCCCAGGAATTCTTCCAATATGAGCAGGAGTACCACGCACCTACTAATATGTTACCATTAGACAAATACCAAACTGTAATTTACACTGATGGTTCAGCACAACTAGATGTAGGTACTAAAGAGCAATACTCATCCGCTTGTGCTGTAGTAAGTGGAGTGATGAGGGATGGTATATTCCACCCTCAAAATGCCTACACGTAGACCGTAGGGAACTGCACTGTTCAGTTGGCAGAGCTTTAGGCTCTTGTCTTGGCACAGGAACATATGTATCTTGACCAACCAACACTGATTGCGTGTGATTTGTATTATTATGTCCAGTCCTATAATGACTACTTAAATCACTGGTGCTTGAATGGCTTCAGAGATTCCAAAGAGAACACCATCAAACACAGAAACTTATGGGGGAGGGTAGCTGACCTTACGGACAGACTACCAAAAGCTCATGTAGTACATACATTGGGCCATCAACGTGTAGGAGTACATGTTGTAAGAAACAATTTGACTGATAAAGCTGCCAAATCTGCAGTAGCTATTGCTTCTGTTTCTGCACTAACGCGCGCACAGATGAGGTTGCATAATGAGACACTGGTTTCTGTTAAAGCTTTGACTGATGGTAAGCCTTTACCAAAAGCATACTCTGCAAAATATTCCTACCATCTCAGTGCCCAGAACATTGCATTTGCAACCATTCCAGGGGTAGGAGATCATGCGATCCTCAACCAAGACCAGAGAGTAGATCTCATCAAGGTAGTGAATGAGGGTGTCGCCACTGTTCACACAGGTGTGGTGACTACAATATCACTATTACAAAAACGCTTTTGGTGGCCAGTTCTTAACAAGCAGCTCAAGCAATATGTCTTTTGTTGTGACATTTGCCAACAAATTAAAGGGTCCACCATTAAATGCCCACTGCAGACATCCCTCCTAATTTCCAACAAACCACTATAATGTGTGTACCTGGACCATTGTGGCCTGTTACAACCTGATGGTGCATAAAAATATATCTTAGTCGCTGTTGATTCTTGTTCTAGATTCCTATGGGTATGGCCACAATGGTCGGCAGACGCTCGGACTGTTATTAAAGATTTGCTAGTCTTTATCAGTACATATGTGGTTGCAGCATTCCACTCAGACCAGGACCCAGCCTTTGCCTCCAGGGCATTCGGGGACACCATGGGAATGACAGTTGTTCAACTACATTATTCCTCCCCATCATCCTGAGGGAAACAGTATAGTGGAGAGGAAGACGAAGACTTAAAGCAGTCCTTGACAGCGAGAGATATAGGTTAAGGCCATAGTTGGCTTCATCACCTATATGGAGTCCAGAGACGACCAACTAATCTGCTAAGAAGGTCCTCGGGAGGTCGCACCCCATATGAGGTCCTTTTCGGGGTACCTCTGTATGTCTATAATCTTGATGGTCCACGCGCAGTGTTGGCAGACACACCGTTTGACATAAATGAATGCATCGCTGTTTTACATGAGCTACAACAATTTAGTGATAAGAATTCATATGCCTGTACCATCACCTTGGGAATAAGAGATTTGCCAACAACATCTATGGGCTGGATTCCTAAAGTAGGGGATCTAGTGCGTGAAAAGATTCCTGTGAAAAAGGAATTTGGCCCATCCTACAGAGCACCAGTTCACGCCTTTTGAATACACAGTACCAGAACTGTCATCACACCACCACTGCCTGGTACCAGAGAGAACAGATTTGTTTCAATTGATAACGGCACATTGCACCATGTGGCCGATCCTGCTCAGTAGACACAGAGGTCCTTCGGGTAGTACCCCCTCCTCTCTCACTACACGAAAGGATAGACCTCTACAAGAAGTAAACAACATTTCTGCCAGCACCAGTGCTACAAATGCCTCCTCGAGCATGAGGAGGGCGGAGAATGAGCTTCTGCTGATTCCTGTCAACACTTCATTGTTGAATACTGTCCCAAGTATGGAACGAATTCCAGTTCGAACCAGAGAGATGACATCGTCTACTATGAACCACTACAAATGGTTCCATCCACCAGCTCTGCACCATCATTGCTTCTGGTTATTTCATCGACATTGACGACTCTTCTTCTGACTCGTCTGCTCCTGCAACTGAGACCATATCAAAGACATGTAAGCTGTACATTTGGCTTAAGAACAGTTACTTAATTTATCCATGATACTATCTGTAGACTCTGTTGAAATTGCTTGTCTTTCTGCTTTGGATTGGTTTTGTTATTATTGTTTTCCTCCTGATGAATGGTCATTATCTTCCTGAAGGCTCTGCCTTTGAACCAGTGGATGAGGTTTTGACACCTTACCTATCTTCCGATAAGGTCTGAAGAGACTTGTCCCTTGTGAACATTTCAGCAGTTTCGATTCTAGATGGGATTGTGTGGAATAAAGTGCCATTTGACATATTCAGTCCTACTGAGGTCTTTCAAGTTCCATATGTGTTAAAAATTTCCATGAGTGATGTTATTACACCTGGTATTGTTTCCGATGACTGGGATGTTAAAGCAGTTGATTCTATGCTTTCTGAGCTTGAATATTATACTGTTTTTGAAAGTGAAGATGTATATATGAACACAGCGAATATGGGGAAATGTTCTGTTATCACCATTATGGACATTTCTTTCTACAACAAGCTAGCACTCTAAGATCAGTTTATAACTACACACAGTGGGAACATTGTTCAACAGCACTTGTGGGGAGTCCCAAAACATATACCAATAAGTTTGCATATTTTACTGGGCATGACACTAGAAATGAATGCTGCATCATACTATTTCAAATTGCCGCCTTCCAGAATGAGGAAATTATTGCTAACTAAAACAAAATTAGTCGAATCAAATTATATTGTTTCCCATCTTGCTGTGGAAGGCTATAAGTACTGGAAAAACATTATTGGCTTGAAAAGTGTATGGGGCACAAAAGATTGGCAAATACATGGTAGGGAAGCTTTGTTTAGAGCATGCCTTATTCTTTTACAAATTATATTTTTAAATGCCACTGTCCAGCAAACATCCAGTTTGGGGTTAGTAAAAGTAAAAGATTTAAATGCACCCAGAATACCTTTACCTGTCACATTCCAAAACTGGCAAACATTTCTAAATGTCACAGGAGAGCAACTCACTGCTTGGGTTCAGAATGGTACCTTTAATTCCTCACTTTCGAGTCCCTGCGGGTGGTTATTGTGGCCAATGGACACAAATGAGTGCCACGCACGTTTTGTTTATTCCTCTGGAGGTTCCAAAACTAGCTGGCCAGGCCCTCTCTTTGCCTCGGCTCAACATTCAGGTGTTGTCACTACATACAGTGTGAGTAAACTATGCCAACAATAATAACATTCCTCAACTTTAACAGCTGTCAAAGAACACCTCAGGGGCCCGTAGTGCCTCCATGCCCCACATTCGCTTAATTTTTTATGACGCTAATGTGGCGCAATGAGGCTAAAATTGCAGCGCCAAATTTAAAAAGTTGAGCAATGCATGCATTGCGCCACTTTGTAACCCTTTCTGCTACATTATGCCTTTGCCAGGCATAATGTATGCAAAGGGGGCATTCCCTCGTTAGGAGGGGTGAAAAAAAGGAGCAAAGAAATCAGAGCAGGTGTAAGGAGACGTAATTTTTTTCAATGGGCTTTGCAGGATTAGCTTCAAAAATGTTAATGCTAATCCTGCAAAGCTCTGAACTAGCATCAAAAATGTTGATGCTAGTTCCCCTAACTACCGCCTTGGGGCACCGTATCTTAGATATGGCCCACACATGGTGGTGTCAGGAGGTGCTAAGGGGCGCAAGAAAAGTGGCGCTGCACTGGGTGGAGCGACACTTTTCTTAAATCAGGGCCTTAGTATCCTGGCTGAGGAAGCAATCTACAGGATTTCCTGTTAGGACTCAGAAATCCACGCTCAAAGTGTTTCCTGTGGGCTATATACACCGAGATCTGGAAACTTTCCCAGACGGAAGCTGCTGCACGTTTAAGGCAAATTGATAAAGAAAATATGGAAAAGGCTTTAGCTGTTGTTGATAATGGCACGAACACTTTGTCCAACAGATTTACAACTTTTTATTTTTAATCTGTTTTTACTAATTTCAACATATATTACCTGTCACAATTACGTAACTGGGTAAGATACACTACATTCCAGCAATAAGGAAAAAATATATATGATTTGGTCTATGAGGCAAGCATTAGATCAATCATTTGGTTCCAAGCAACACTGACATGGAATAACATCCCGTTCTCTCTACGATGCTGTACAATGGAAACTTTATCACAATGCCTGCATTACACAATCTCCAGTTTCCCACCATTGTTTCCAATAATACAGTGCAATTCTAGCAATAAGCACAGCAACCCACTCGTGTGTAACCTTGCACTCCATTCTAGACCTGGGATGACCCAGTAAATTACTTTTGCTCATGATATTCCCATGAGTATACTGTTAGGCGACAATCTAGACATTGTGGCATTCCATTACCGGTATTACTCCACTAGGAATGTGTATCTATTAGGAAACTATTTGTCATCAGTTCGATCCAGTGAACATAAAAAGGCTTATACATATACGAGTCCTCTGTTCACCCCTTAATGAATCACGGCGGGAGCTCATCATTCTTAGCTTCAATTGTGGTCACCGAAGCTTCCCAGGTGTCATAGCCTGTAAATGCCTGCCCCCGGTCCCGCAAAGCCCGCAGGACGCGCATTTCTACACATGCCCATTTCAATGTCATGGCACGCCAGCTACCCAATTCTGGTGGACGAGAGGCCTTCCATCCCATAGCAATCATTCGCTTGTACATGATAAACGCTAGATCGGCAAATTTATGAATGTGTTTATGATACTCTAGGACGTATTCCCAGGAGACAAGACTCCGGAGTGGGTGCAAATGCATGACCAGTTATATCCGTGATGTCTGTTAGAATGTTCTGCCAGGCCCTCTGCAGTGAGGCACATTCCCACACCATATGATAGAAGCTAGCTGCGTGAAGCCCGTACCGGGGACATGATGGAGTCTCCTTTGGGTACATTCGTTGGATACAGTACTGGGACAGGTACGTTTGATGGACATAATTAAATTGCGTATATCGAAATCTAGGGTTTCAGGACACTCTCTGCACCTGCTGGAGGGCCTCAGTCCACTTCATAACGGGTAGAGGGATAGCTAGAACCAGGATCCATCTGTGGAGTGCTACCTCATGCTGTGAAATGGCCTCACTAGTCAGTGCTCTGTATAAATTAGTAATGGCCTTTTTTGAACCACTGTCTGAGAGCAAAGCATGCAGGGCAGGGGAAGTCGGGGCTCCCGATCTCCGTAAGCCCAAGCTGTTTTAATCAGGTGACAGATAACAGAGTATGTAATAGAGTGTCCCGATCCCAGCGAGGTAAGATCCATAATTGCCTCGAAAGACATCAGTGTGCCGTTATCAAAACAGTCCCCTACTGTTTCCATCCCGCCTCCACCCATGAAGCCGTGGAGTGAGTGCAGAATAACAGCGTGCCTCCCGGTATTTGACCCAATGGGATAAGGGGTGAGTATGGGAGGTTAGATTTTCCATCCTGGATATATCAACGCCAGCTAGTGTATGCTGCTGTCAACAGTGGGTTGTCGTCGGCGTGTCGCGGTACATGTTCAGATAACCATGTGTAAAGGGGAGTGTTACCCATTTGTGTATGTACCCATATGGCTTCAAGTGACTCAGGCCTCCTCAACCAGCGCAGCGGGCACTGTAATTGTGCTGCCGCGTAATAGTATTCAAAATTCAGAGCTCCCAGCACCCCCAATCGCAACGGATGCTGCAGAGTGGTGAGTGCAACCCGGTGCCTGTCCTGCCCCCAGAGAAGTCCTAGTGACATACTGTTCAGTTCGCGGAAAAAGCTCCTGGGGACAGCTATGGGCAAGGCTGTAAAATAGTATAGGAGCCTTGGAAGGATTAACATTTTCGGAATAGCCAACCTTCCCAATGGGGAAAGAGGCAGCGAACACCAAAATGGAAGCGAGCTTCTCATGGATCGGAGCGTGCTGGCCAGGTTACCGTCTCTCAGGTCATCCACCCTGCAGTATATTTGTATGCCCAGGTACTTAAAGGTGTCGAAGCACCATTTCAGCCTACTCAGAGGAAGCGCCTCCCCCACTGCTGTGGGAAGTTCAACCAAGGGAAACAAGCAGGATTTGGACCAGTTGACCAGTAAGCCTGGTATCACTCCATATACATTCAGTAAGGCCATCACTGCAGGCAAAGTGGTCCCCACGCTCACCAAGTAAATCAGAGCATCATCTGCATAAAGCAAGATGGCGTGATGTTTCCCCATCCTGTATAGCCCCCACTGCTCGGCCCTCAATCGTAGTCGGGCAGCTAGAGGTTCCATTGCAATGGCAAACAACAGGTGTGACAATGGCCTCCCCTGCCTAGTCCCTCCCAAACAAGAAGTTCCAGCCTAGGGTATCAAATGCCTTCTCTACATCTAAAGAGACGGCCACATTATCATGGGCATCAGCTTGAGTGTCACTAATGATGCCGAGCAGCCTACCTATATTCAAGAATGTGTTACGAGTGGGTATAAAGCCAATTTGATCTTCATGTATTAGGGTGTGTATAACAGTCTATTTGCCAGCACTTTACCTAAAATCTTACAATCTAAATTGAGCCAGAATTTACACCTTAATGAATATTGTGTCATCTGCAATTGATATTATTCAGAATGATGTGTCCTTTCTACAACATGGACAACATGGGCAAAGCCAGATGTGTTCCATCATGCAGTTAAGCTGGACACTGCAAACTTTCAGTTTGTCCAAACAAAAGATAATGGCTAAAAAAGAAGCTAGTTACATCATGCTTACATCATGCTTAACAGTGAGAAATTGGAAATGCTGCCTTTCACTGTAGCAGAAATCCCCTCACCAGTGTGGCTAATACATGGAATGATAAATTTGCCCATGTTTCTTGTTCGTTTCACGAAATGCTTTAAGCATTTAGCAGTAGGCAGGTTTGAGCGGCTGGTAGACAGTCACATACATGAGGTGTGGGAGTTGCCTTTCAATTACAAATGTATGAACGTCAAAACTGAGGTCTTTCTTAGCGAAACCAAGTGTGAGACTACTATTAGTCATGCTATGATTTGTAAGCAGGTGTCCTTGGGTGGCCTTTGCAATAAGGAGGTCGCAAATTTGGCATACTATCTAAAGGATACTCCAGTCTCTTTGATTTGTCCATAATTTCAGATACTTTCTAATGGAATTTATGTGGTTCTGAATGATCAACGTCGCTGCGGAAAGCCATGAAGCAAGATCATCAGCTGAGATATAATCCCTATTAAATACCAACATCCCAAAGCATTTTGGAGACTGGGTGAGCAGAATATTCAATGCATTAAATACTGTGGGGATTGCACACTTTTTTAAGGCTGTCGGTTCTGGATTTGTTAGCACCTTCCAGACCATGTTTGGAGTAATACCTGCAGCCATACAATCACTCTTTTCAAGTGTCTTTGGTGGATTCCCGATAACTTTAGCATTATTTGGTGGAATTCTGCTGCTGCTATTTTTGATACGCAGTGGCAGTTCTCTCTCAGCAAAGCAAAGTGATGAAGCTACCACCAGACTAGCTGTGTCGTGAACGCATGATGCAGTATTTAGGAGCTTCCTTGCTCGGGGAGATAGAGATAGATTGGTCTTCAGACCGATCATGACGGGGGTCCAGACAGTCTTCCACGTGCCTCTTCGAATGTGCTCCTATGGCGTGTCTTGCCGTGCAGTCTGCACCTCCTGTGGACAAGGATCTGTTAATGTTTTCGATGAGTGTTCATTCACGGACATGCCCCTTGAGATTAAGGTTGATTCTCGGGGCATCCTATGAGCCACCGTTTGTGGATTTGCTGGCTCCGACAAAATCTGGCACAATGGACAGTGCTACCTACAGAGTTCAATCTGCGCCGGAGGCTTCTGCACACTTCTGCTCTGTGGATCCTTCTGCCAATAACCTGATCAGCTTGCCACCTGCGAAGTGGAGTACTTCCTGGTCTCAATCTCCCTTGATGACATCGGAGTTTTTTTGCAAGAATATGATCATTGGTAAAATTTGACCATTGTTTTTTTTCAAAACATAAAATGGGACACCAAATTGCCTTTTTAATTTGGCCTTTCTGTTGGCCTGCTTGGCTGTCGATTTAGATATTTGTCTCTTATGTATGGTTTTAGTTATACTTTTAGAATTGTATGATTTTAAAGTAGAGCATTTTTAATGGTAGGCTTTGGACTTCACACCCTTACTCGGGCAATAGGGGAGAGTGCCCTGGTCCATTTTAGTTGCCTGGGCACAGTGATAGCTTAACTTAGGCCTGCGGCCTGTGTTGTTTTACCTAGGTATTATGCTCACTATCCCTGTATTCATGTTATTATTGCTTCTCCTAGTGGCATTGTTTTAATTTCATTATCAGACACTGTTCTGCAGAAGCGTCATTATCAATGCTATGGATGGCATACTTTGCATCATGTTCTTATCCTCTGATTTACAAGAATGGAATGTGAGGCACACAGAATAATATTTTGTATTGCTGGCTCCAAGACTGCGTAAACAGTCCAGCGGTTAGGTACATACCCGGGTCAGGCTTCTGTGCATGAATATAAACATGTCCCCTATGACAACATCTTGTAGGACAAAGGGCATTACAGGAGGTTACAGACAGAATTTCCAACCATACTGCATGCCGGGTTTTCAGTCGACCTCAGCCTCGTCTCCACAGATCCTGATCTGGAGACTAACGACATGACCTTTTACCAAGCTAACGGGGTGAGGTGTGCTTCTCATGAACACTGTATGGACAGATTTGGCTTACATTGCCATGCTCTCGCTAAGGGTCTAGAGATTAGGCTTTTAGGTAGGAATTGTATACTCATATTATGACCAAAATGTTATCTAAAACACCCTAACGCCTACTTCTATGCACTCTCTTGTAAGAGCATGGAGAGGCAAAAAACTTACATTCTAGGGTTTCTTAGGAAGAAGAGATGCACTGCATACCTTGTTGACAGCAAAGGCTGTCTTTATCATTTGAGGTGTGAAGGCAATGCTTCCCGCAAAGGGTAAACACCCACTGTAGTAGCAGTCAGTCTGTCTTCTTCCGGGACTTGGCTTTATCAGCTTCAGTGTTCAGGCAAGATGTATCATTTTCGAACTGTGAAGTGTGCTGGCAGCAGGTGAGACCCTCTCTGGCAAAATCTTGGGTGATAATGTATGTGGAGGACCTCTCCTGACAAGTGGTTAAGTGGCAGTCCTTATATCCTAAATGTTATCAGATTGGAAATTCTGACATAAGTTTAGGAATGTCGGACGTGGTTTATGTGCATCAAGGTATGCGTCCCAGACGTTTCCTTCTGAACATATAGGGCAACACGATGTCAATTCAGATTACATTATTTTGGATATATGTCTGTGTGTGTTCTTATTGGACATCGACATGGTAAGGAGTAGACATTTGACGCAGACAAATGTTGTATTAAATGTTGTAGCTATGTCATTAATGGAAGAACTTGACAATATCATGGTTCCTAGAAATATAAGGTCTGGGGACATCTGCGTTTGAAGGGAGACATGACAGTGATTCTGCATAAATCAGGGAATATGGCGACTTCCATTGTCTAAGTTAAGAAAGATGGGGGCCATAATGAACTAAGATAGAGTTGGACCTTAGGGACTTTATGTCAGTTCAAAGGCCATGTGTGGCAGGTGCTGGATAATCATGAATAATTGAGCATGGTGGACTATTACATGTGGTATAGGCAAAACCAAAATTCAAAATGAACTAAACAAAATTTAAAGTGAAGTTGTGATTAACTTTGGTTATAACACATTAACGTATGTTTACAAAAATCTTAGAAATTCACTGAAAAGCCAAAGTTGAAGAGAAGTTATGGCTACAAATTATAACCCCAAAACATTGAAATTAGCAAGTTATGGTAAGGGGCACAGTCCATTTCAGTCACGCAAACCAGAAATTTCACACTTAATGCAATACAACCAATACATAGGAACACATAAAAGCACAACATTGATACGTAACAACACGTACTCAAAAATAAATAACAATGAGTTGCATCTTTGCTTATGTTAATGATAATGTGATAATTCATCTGACAGTTAACATAGTGTATATGTTTTACTTGCATCTGTCACACCAAGAGTGAGGTCATGAGCACTGCAGCTAGTGTGCAATTTATGTTTTTGCATGGCTATTGTGAAATTTATGGATTGTGTGTGGTTTTTCAGTTTAAATTCATAACCACAACTGTGTATTACTTGTA
Source organism: Pleurodeles waltl (assembly GCF_031143425.1). Classification (NCBI taxonomy): domain Eukaryota; kingdom Metazoa; phylum Chordata; class Amphibia; order Caudata; family Salamandridae; genus Pleurodeles; species Pleurodeles waltl. The sequence goes on from NC_090442.1 coordinate 196,346,111, forward strand.
GTTTTTTAAGGTGGATTTATTGGTGCGTGAGTGTGTGTGTGTGTGTGCATACACCCATGCACTTTCACAGTCTCAATTGGTAATATTTTTATTTAATCGTATGATGCCTGTGGTGTCTGTAAAGCATGTAGAACAGAGATCCACTACTTCAGTACGAAAGAAGTCCTTGGGTATGATTTTGTTTGGGAGCTGAGATGTGTCTGGCATTAACCAGCGTGAAGTGTAGGGTTGCATTGGACAGCTCACTGTTTACCCGGAAGGGCTGCTGTGCACTGGTGACACGCTCTGTCTGGCGGTGATGCCTTCCTGAGTGCTCCGGCGTCTGGGTTGTTGCTGGCAGAATGCGAGGCCACTGCAAGGGGCGGGGGAGCTTGTTTTGTAGGTCTCCTTGTTAAATTAGCAGTGTGACAGCACGTCATGTTTCTCAGCAGCCTACTTTCTGGGTTGTGTTAGCCAAAGTCCTTCACACCTAACGTCTTCCAAGAAGTGGGAGGCGCAAAATAGGCATTTTGAGTTCATGAAAGTTGTGGTTTCGGACGAAATTATGCATTTTCAGTCCACAAAAGTTTTGGTGTGGGGCGAAATTAGGCATTTTCAGTCTATTAAAGTTCTTACACAGCAGGGCCTCTTAATTTCACGTCGATGTTTTCTCCATCCCAAACATCTGAAACATAAAGAAGGCGCATTCACGCAGCCTACCCTCTCCGGAGTCTAGCTGTGAACACGAGTGTGCAGACCTCGTACTGCAGAACTTACATGACCCGATGACAGATCGCACAGCCGGCGCGCGCTCACACAACACACCGTGCGCATATTGACGAAGAGCGGCCATTGACGTCAAACAAGTGCGTGTTTACTAATTTAGTTCTACATCCACTTGGATACTGGCTTATGGTGCTCAAAAGACACAAAATAATATTTCTGCTCTAGTAGACTTAAAAACGCGTGCTGGAAGCATTTAACAAGCATTTGCAATGCAACGGGTCTCGCATTTCTCCGAGTTAGAGCTATTAGCAGTTGTAAACTCCCAAACGGACTTTTCTTGCCTCATTAAATGGAAAAAAAACAAGCGCCATTGCGCTGATAAAAAATGGAAATAGAAATGGACTCAGGATCGATGTCATGCAAAGCGCTCGACTTCTGCCAAGCAAGATCGCGCTGCGAAAAAAGAGAAAAAGTAGTCCACAAACCAGAAGGAAAACAGCGAGCCTCGTATGATTTCAGTACTTGGTCGCTGCGCTCGAGGAGGGCTAACCACCAGAAAAGGCATGACGTATGCATTCCTTCCACTAATGAAAGCAAGCAGATTTTAAAAGGCAAGCCTACGAACCAATGAAAGAAACTGTTGTGACATGGGCGGGGCTCCAAGCTCTTTTGTAACTACTACAGCGTCTCGCAAGCGATACGCATGTGCTAGCGCATGCTATCGCAGACTCGACCCCCAAAACACGTCGTCTAAAATACCCAAGCACACTGCGGGGACCCCAGTATGTGTGTCCCCTGGGCCTCACACAGACGGTGTTTGCTAACACTCGGAGGATCTGTCTGAGTTCTCCTAGTGCGTTTCATAGATGCACACACCACCACCCACATTAAACAGTAGTAGGTGAGCCCTACACAATCACAAGGCTCAGGCCACACACACAGGTTTGGAGGAATGTTGCAAGTCAAGCTTTCTGTCTGAAGTAGGGAGGCAAGGATGTCAAGGACCCTGGTGCAAGCAAGACAAATTACCCTTATGAAGCTACTCTGCATCACTCTACACCACTACATTCTACTCTGCAGCACACTAGCCACTGCACTCCATGCCACTCTACTCTACACCACTGCATTCTACTCTGCAGCACTCTATGCCATCACACTCTATGTCACTCTACACCACTACATTCTACTCTGCAGCACTCTATGCCACTGCACTCCATGTCACTCCACACCACTGCATTCTACTCTGCAGCACTGTATACCACTGCACTCTGTCACTCTACACCACCACATTCTACTCTGCATCACTCTATGCCACTGCACTCTACTATGCACCATTCTACTCTGCCCCACTCTACTCTATGCCACTGCACTCTACTCTGTACCACTCTACATCATTGCATTCTACTCTGTCACTCTACACCACTGCATTCTACTGCGCATCACTCAATGCCACTGCACCCTATGTCACTCTGCACCACTGCATTCTACTGTGCATCACTCTGTGCCACTGCACTCTACTATGCACATTCTACTCTACCCCACTCTACTCTATGCCACTGTACTCTGCACCACTCTACACCACTACATTCTACTCTGCAGCACTCTACGCCACTGCACTCTACTCTGCATCACACTATGCCACTGCACTCTATCATTCTACACCACTGCATTCTACTCTGCATCACTCTACATCACTGCATTCTACTCTGCAGCACTCTATGCCACTGTACTGTACTCTGCAGCACTCTATGCCATTGCACTCTATGCCACTCTACACTACACCACTGCATTCTACTCTGCATCACTCTATGCCAATGCACTCTACGTCACTCTACACTACTGCATTCTGCTCTGCAGCACTCCATGCCACTGCACTCTGTCGCTCTACTCTACACCACTGCATTCTACTCTGTAGCACGCTATGCCAATGCACTCTCCTATGCACCATTCTACCCTACCCCACTCCACTCTATGTCACTGTACTCTACTCTGCACCACTCTACATCACTGCATTCTAGTCTGCAACACTCTATGCCACTGCACTCTATGTCACTCTACACCACTGCATTCCACTCTGCATCACTGCATTCCATGTCACTCTATCCTACACCACTGCATACTATTCTTCAGCTTTTTATGCCACTGCACTCTGTCACTCTACACCACTGCATTCTACTCTGCATCACTCAATGCCACTGCACTCCACTATGCACCATTCTACTCTACCCCACTCTACACCACTGTACTCTACTCTACACCACTCTACACCACTGCATTCTACTCTGCAGCACTCTACGCCACTGCACTATATGTCACTCTACACCACTGTACTCTACTCTACACCACTCTACACCACTGCATTCTACTCTGCAGCACTCTACGCCACTGCACTATATGTCACTCTACACCACTGCATTCTACTCAGCATCACTCTATGTCACTGCCCTCTAATTCACTCAACACCACTCAATTCTACTCTGCAGCGCTCTATGCCACTGCACTCTACTATGCACCATTCTACTCTAACCCACTCCACTCTATGCCACTGTACTCTACTCTGCACCACTCTACATCACTGCATTTTACTCTGTAGCACTCTATGCCACTGCACTCTACTATGCACCATTCTACTTTACCCCACTCTACTCTATACCAATGTACTCTACTCTGCACCACTCTACACCACTGCATTCTACTCTACGTCACTCCACACTACGGCATTCTGCTCTGCAGCACTCCATTCCACTGCACTCTGTCACTGTACTCTACACCACTGCATTCTACTCTGCAGCACTCTATACCGATGCACTCTCCTATGCACCATTCTACCCTATCCCACTCCACTCTATGTCACTGTACTCTACTCTGCACCACTCTACATCACTGCATTCTACTCTGCAACGCTTTATGCCACTGCACTCTATGTCACTCTACACCACTGCATTCCACTCTGCATCACTGTATGCCACTGCACTCTATGTCACTCTACACCACTGCATTCTACTCTGCAGCACTCTATGCCACTGCATTCCATATCACTCTACCCTACACCACTGCATACTATTCTTCAGCCTTTTATGCCACTGCACTCTGTCACTCTACACCACTGCATTCTACTCTGCATCACTCAATGCCACTGCATTCCATATCACTCTACCCTACACCACTGCATACTATTCTTCAGGCTTTTATGCCACTGCACTCTGTCACTCTACACCACTGCATTCTACTCTGCATCACTCAATGCCACTGCACTCCACTATGCACCATTCTACTCTACCCCACTCTACTCTACACCACTGCATTCTACTATGCAGCACTCTACACCACTGCACTATATGTCACTCTACACCACTGCATTCTACTCAGCATCACTCCATGTCACTGCACTCTATGTCACTCTACTCTACACCACTGCATTCTACTCTGCAGCACTCTATGCCACTGCCCTCTAATTCACTCGACACCACTCAATTCTACTCTGCAGCGCTCTATGCCACTGCACTCTATGTCACTCTACTCTACGCCACTGCATTCAACTCTGCAGCACTCTATGCCACTGCACTCTACTATGCACCATTGTACTCTAACCCACTCCACTCTATGCCACTGTACTCTACTCTGCACCACTCTACATCACTGCATTCTACTCTGCAGCACTCCATGCCACTGCACTCTATGTCACTCTACACTACTGCATTCTACTCTGCATCACTCTATGCCACTTCACTCTATGTCACTCTACACCACTGCATTATACTCTGCATCACTCTATGCCACTGCACTCCTCTATGCATCATTCTACTTTACCCCACTCTACTCTATACCACTGTACTCTACTCTGCACCACTCTACACCACTGCATTCTACTCTGCAGCACTCTACGCCACTGCACTCTACTCTTCATCACTCTATGCCACTGCACTCTTTCACTCTACTCTACACCACTGCATTCTACTCTGCAACACTCTATGCCACTGCATTCTATGTCACTCTACACCACTGCATTCTACTCTGCAGCACTCTATGCCACTGCTGTCTACTCTACACCACTGCATTCTACTCTGCAGCATGCTATGGCACTGTACTCTACTATGCACCATTCTACTCTACCCCACTCCACTCTATGCCTCTGTACTCTACTCTGCACCACTCTACACCACTGCATTCTACTCTGCAGCATTCTATGCCACTGCAGTCTGTCACTCTACACCACTGCATTCTACTCTGCAGCACTTTATGCCACTGCAGTCTGTCACGCTCCACCACTGCATTCTACTCTGCAGCACTCTATGCCACTGCACTCTACTATGCACCATTCTACTCTACTGCATTATACTCTGCAGCACTCTACACCACTGCATCCTACTCTGCAGCACTCTATGCCACTGCACTCTACTATGCACTATTCTACTCTACCCCACTCCACGCCACTGTACTCTACTCTGTACCACCCTACACCAATGCATTCTACTCTGCAGCATTCTATGCCACTGCAGTCTGTCACTCTACACCACTGCATTCTACTCTGCAGCACTTTATGCCACTGCAGTCTGTCACGCTCCACCACTGCATTCTACTCTGCAGTACTCTATGCCACTGTACTCTACTCTGCACCACTCTACACCACTGCATTATACTCTGCAGCACTCTAAACCACTGCATCCTACTCTGCAGCACTCTATGCCACTGCACTCTACTATGCACTATTCTACTCTACCCCACTCCACCCCACTGTACTCTACTCTGTACCACCCTACATCACTGCTTTTTACTCTGCAGCACTCTATGCCACTGCACTCTGTCACTCTACAGAACTGCATTCTACTCTGCATCACTCTATGCCACTGCACTCTATGTCACTCTACACCACTGCATTCTACTCTGCATCACTCTATGGCACTGCACTCTACTATGCACTATTCTACCCTACCTCACTCTACTCTACTCTATGCCACTGTACTCTACTCTGCACCACTCTACACCACTTCATTCTACTCTGCATCACTCTATGCCACTGCACTCTACTCTGCACCACTCTACTCTATTCCACTGCGCTCTACTCTATGCTACTGCACTATACACGGACTCTATGACACTACAGTCTACTCTTCACCACTCTATACCACTAAACTCTACTCTGCACTAATCTACTCTACACCATTGTACTCTATGCTACTTTACTCTACTCTGCACCACTCTACGCCACTTCACTAAATGCCACTGTGCTCTGCACCAATCTACTCTACGCCACTGCACTTTAGTTTGCAACACCCTACTCTATGGCACTACACTGTACACCACTCTACTCCTCTTCAATCTACCCCAGAGCACTATACGCCACTCTACACCTTGGCACCTTACATCATTGCATTCTACTCTAACCACCCTACCTCACTGCACTCTATGCCATTGCAGTCTACTCTGCACCACTCTACTGTACTCTACTCTTCTCCACTCTCATCTATACCACTCCAAGCCACTCCACTCTATGCCACTCTACTCTGCGCTTTGCCACTCCACACCAATGTACTTCACTCCACACCAAGCCACTGTACTCTGCAGCACTCTACTCTATCCCACTTCACTCTGCGCCATTCTACTCTGCCACTCCACACTATTCAACTCTACACCACTCTACCCCACCCCACTCTACGTTACACCATACCACTCCACTCTACTCTACTCCATGCTGCTGTACAACATAACTGAAAGTAACTGGAAAAACCAACAGTTCCTGCGCAGATGAAACCTATTGACTTTGCTAGTGCTTGTTAACATGGCCTTTAAAGCTTTGTTTGATTATCAGCTGGAAGTTATTCAGGAAGCTCTACAATACATTAGAAAGTGATTTCATCTTATATCTACTGTTTAAACACATACTGGTAAGGGGGAAAGTTCCAGCTTTGTGTTGTTTCCCGCATTTTTCCCAAGTTGGGACATTAAAAGACTGGTCATGTCAGTAAAATACTGGCCATGCGGCAATGTCAATTCCATGGAAGGCTGCAGCCTCCGCATACTCCCACACCACCCTCCTTTGGGAGCACACTCCACACACAGTGACAAACACACCAACCTGACATTATCAGAAAGCTGCAAGGAATATTAGTGGCTTCCCAGTCCGCTCCAATGGCCAGATACGCAACTTGTAAACAGCAGCTGTAGTTAACATCCCTACCAAATAAAGAGGCCAGATAAATGGCAAACCCTGCTTTTTACAAAATCTATGCATTATCAGGTATGCTTTCCAGAGCATTGAAGAAATGAAGGCCGTATATGAGTTCTGATAGGCTCAACTATAAGACAACCGATTACCGGTGGTGGCCTGTAATGGGAGGTACAGGTGGGCTGTGCAAATACATACTCATGCACACTCACACACACCAATCCATTCACCACCGTTGACACATACACCTACCATTCACGTTCACATACACATGCACACACATTCTCAGCACGCACATGCACGTACACATACTTATCAAGTGATGGCACTCTGGGCTGTGATATCTTCAGCTTGGCAAGGCTTGGCTCAGGCTGCTGGGCTCTTGTGCATTTAGCGCATGTTCAACATATGATTGCTTCTCCCGACCAAGAGGTGTGTCTATCAGTCGGAACCTTGCTCAGCCTGACAGACAGTTATCATGCTGCACAAAAGGTGTGGGGGTGTCCTCGTCCCTTAAAGATGGGCTGCCTCAGCAGATTACTAAATAAAGCAGAGAAAAGTAATGGTTCAATTTGCCTTGTGATGTACTATCTTAATAAGAATGTCAAGATTAAAATAGGAGATGTGGCCTAGCAGCCACAGCTAGGGAAGGAACCAGGAATCAGATGTACAAAGCTCTTGAGCTGCTATTGCATCATATAAGGCAGTGCAAGGGAAACAGAGGGCTTTAGTGAGATTTATTAAGCCATGCAAAGCCACCTTGAGTTGCTCTGCGTGGCTCAGTTAATCTGGAGTTACGCAAGGCAGTGCAGGTCGCTGCCTTGTGTCATTCTGCCCTGGGAAGGCACTCCATAGATTGAGCGTGGGTGAGCTCACACATCCACCGATGGACTTTGGCACATTCCCAGATTTACTAAGACTAGTAAACCTGGAAATGTGTCAAAATGCTATGCCTTCCCAGGCGAGGTGTAGAAATATGTTTCTTTCACCTCATTTTTTCCTCATTTTACGTGTGCTGCATTCTGCAGCACACTTTGAAACAGGAAACAGTCTCAGAGAATTTTGTTTTGTACAGGAAGGTGTCCGTTCTTACACAAAAACAATCCTGCTTGTAATGCAGGAAGCCTTGTACCATGACACAAGTGTGCCTGCATTGGCGTTCTACACTCAGGCCCATATTTATGGGCTCTGTGGCACAGAGCAGCTCAGTGCAGCTATTCACCTAGCTATACTTTCCTGCACAAAAACAATCATGAGAGGCAGAATGCAGAGCACATAGAAAGAGGAAAAAACAAGGAAAAATAAACATATTTCTCCTTGTTACGCCTTTCCTGGGGAGGCGTATCTTTTTAGCGCATACCCAGATTTACAAGTTCTTGTAAATCTAGGAATGCATCGAAATCCATGGATGCTTTGTGGGAACACCCATGCAACACCCATGGGAATGCCTCCCTGGCACAGAGTAATGTAACTCAAGGGTTTGAGCTTCATTACATTACTTGAGATTTATGAAGCCACACAGAGCCACACAAGGTGCCCTTGCATAGCTTCATAAGAATCATTTAAAGTTTGAGTCGCTCTTGCCCTACATTGTGTGGTAGCAAGAGCGATGCAAACCAGGCCATACATTTGGCCCTCAGTGTGCCAGCACAGGGAGAGAGCAGCAATGCACAATATCTTAGTAGATATGAGACACTGCTGCCCTTTCCCAGTTACACACCACAGCAAGTTGTCTTGCTGTGTTGCGTTGGGTGACTTGTTAGTAAATCTACCCCCAGGTTTGAGTCCCGGCCTGACTGAACAATCTGTGATCCTGAGCAAAACACTTAGGCCCTCATTATGACATTGGCGGTAAATACCACTTACCGCCACGCTGACTGCCGCCAACATACCGCCACCGCGGCAGATATCCGTTCACCATATTATGACACACACACAGCAATCTGTCACTATTCAGCCACATACACAATTGCGCCACACCAAAGGTCAGTGATAAACTGGCGGTATCAAAACCCACACCGTTACGCCAACAGAACAACGCCCACATTACCCGCAATCCTTTACGACTGCAAACCATTGGCACGAGACAGACACCACGACCACAGACAAGACCAGAGCCACACACCACCATCACCTATACACCACCCACACACCTTTCATCAAGCCCCCCAACACATCACCCTACACACCCTCACCCACACTACTCACACAACACTCATGGCACCACAAAGACACCCCAGATTCTCAGAGGAGGAGCTAAGGGTCGTGGTGGAGGAAATCATCAGGGTAGAGCCACAGCTGTTTGGAGCACAGGTGCAGCAGATATCCATTGCTAGGAAGATGGAGCTATGGCGGAGAATCGTGGACAGTATCAACACCGTGGGACAGCACCCAAGAACAAGGGATGACACACAACTAACAACATGGGAGGAGCAAGTCTTGGCAATCATGCACCTTGAGGGCCTGACAGGAGTAGCAGGAAGACTGGACTCTGGTAAGTCAACTCTATTGCTATCACCCCCCTACCTGCATGCCATCACGTATCTCCACCCTTACCCTCACTCCCAACACTTCACCACCCCACCACCTCCCACACACCCCACCATCACATATCACCCATCCCGATGCCAAGCCCTGCATGCACCACCAATGCATGGATATTACTCACAGCCCTGCTATGGACACCTATCACTAAAGCATGCACACTAGAGAGAATCAGCTAGCCCACCACATACCAACTCACACAAGTGAAAGCTGCCAGGGCGAACACAACCAAAGAGAGAAACCCACTGATGCACAGAATGCAACACACAGAAACAATAACACTGCATTTACATCCCCACAGGCACCCCAGCCCATGTCAGTGGAGAAGAGGTGCCAGCAATATCTAGTCCCCCCACAGAAGAGGCCCACAGTGATGACAGCGATTCTGGTCGCCTGGATCTGGATGACCAACCAGGCCCATCAGGGACCTCTGGACAGTCGGTGTCTTATCCAGGTGACTGGTTGATACCTGTTCGGTATAAGTCAATAAGGACGCTCAATGAAGGACCACACGCCAATTATAAATACAATTTAGCTTTACTAGAACTGCAGGTAAAATGTAGGCATTTAGCACATTAACAATAGTAGAATAAGAATAGCAATGAAAAGCATCTATTTATATATAAGTACACTACAAGGAGCATCTATATATATATATATATATATATATATATATATATATATATATATATATGCAAAAAACAAAGGAGAACTCTGGGAAGTTCCCAATTTTAGGAGGAGAGCAGCTCTAGTAAGGAGCACCTTGCAACACCAGCGACACTCTAGATTTGCTCACCTCAAATGTCTGCTTATCTAGCAAAGTCTTTAAGCATAGGATTAGCACAGTGCTATCCTCGCCGAGCTAGATAGTGACAAAGTCTTTTGCCATTTGTACAGCAAAATCTTTAAGCATAGGATTGACATCGTGTCATCCTTGCCGAGCTGTAAAATGACAAAAGCCATTTACCACTCCAGGCACAGTATTACAGCTTTGGACTGGTCAAATACCGTCCAAGCCAACCTGGAATGAGTAAAGCAACCCCTGACACGTGTTTCGCTCTCATTAGAGCTCTTCAGAGGAGTATAGCTTTGTCCAGACACAAGGGAGCACCCAGTATAAGTCAAACCAAGGCCCTTTCAGGGAAAGAGTGACGCATAAATTATGCAAAAAGGAGAGCTGCTCTAGTAAGGAGCACCCTGCAACACCAGCGACACTCTAGATTTGCTCACCTCAAATGTCTGCTTATCTAGCAAAGTCTTTAAGCATAGGATTAGCACAGTGCTATCCTCGCCGAGCTAGATAGTGACAAAGTCTTTTGCCATTTGTACAGCAAAGTCTTTAAGCATAGGCCTGACACAGTGTCAACCTTGCCAAGCTGTAAAATGACAAAAGCCATTTACCACTCCAGGCACAGTATTACAGCTTTGGACTGGTCAAATACCGTCCAAGCCAACCTGGAATGAGTAAAGCAACCCCTGACACGTATATATATATAAAATTGAAAGAGAAACGCTGCACTCCCAGAGATTGCATCAGCTGAATGTTTATTCCAATCAGTAAAGCATTTTGGCACCACAGCGCGTTTCGACATCCGTCTTTATCAAGTGGTTTCCGCCATCAAGAGTAACAGGCGGCATGCTGGTACTTATAGTTCTCCCTTTTGGCTGCAGCTGAAACATTTACAAGGGGATTGCTGTTACAACGCCATTTTCTTCATTTGACTCATGTGAGTAATTTGCTGCCAGGACCGACCTATGGAATTTGATTATATCATTTACAGCGATGGTGCCCGGCTTTGGGTTTGGAATCTTGAAGAAGGCAGAGAGATATTTATCTCTCGCGTGGTGCACAGCACTGGAGGATTTATTGACAATGACTGTCTCACCTCTACAGCGCCTAGTGCTCTCTTCGTGAAAGGCACTACCCATTGGCACTAGAGGGGATGTGGCTGCCCTGAACTTTATTGCTGATGTGGCCCTGAATTGTGGGGCCCGGAGATTGACTTTCATTGTTTATTTACTTTACAAGTTTGGCTCTGAGGCGCAGGTGAGCAATAAATCATGTTATTTCTTGCATACTGGAACATTTTGACTGCGCAGATTAGGTGGAAATATGTTAAATGACATCGATGGAAGAATCGAGTGAAATAGCAGAGTATGAGTGAACATACTTCACGGCTGTTTGAAAAACAAGGCTGCTATAATTAGACCGGATGCAGCGGAGACCTTTGAACTGGTTTCAATTACAAACGTGAAGTTTTTTGAAAATGCAGTCGGATTGTAATCACTCGAGGTTTGTGATCACCGTGAACATTGTGATTCAATTTATGAGAGGGTGTTAGGGAACGCTGGCATAAGTATTTGGCAAAAAGAACGAAGTGATTTCATCAGGTGTATTTCTACTGCTGCACGTTCGTTTTTTTGATTAAGCTACCATGCAGACTTTGGTGATATTAATTTTGTTAACATACATAATTCGAACGTGAGACTACCCTGGTGACTTTTTATTTCAAGCAAATTACTCACATGAGTCAAATGAAGAAAATGGCGTTGTAACAGCAATAACCCTTGTAAACGTTTCAGCTGCAGCCAAAAGGGAGAACTATAAGTACCAGCATGCCGCCTGTTGCTCTTGATGGCGGAAACCACTTGATAAAGACGGATGTCGAAACGCGTTGTTGTCCCAAAATGCTTTACTGATTGGAATAAATATTCAGCTGATGCAATCTCTGGGAGTGCAGCGTTTCTCTTTCAATTTTACATTAGGGGTTTGGTCCTTTGCCCCAACGCATTTACAAGAAAAGAGGAGTACCCTTTCATCCCACCCTGCTTAGGGTACTACCAGAACATATTCACAAAAAATAGCAGGCAGGAAGAAATCTAGACATTATTTAAACCAACCAATAAATTCACTTTTGGTTAGTAAGGTTAATTACTTTCCTGTATATGTGTTAATTCATTTATTTACATAATAGCAATGTATACTTTATCATGAGAACAAATACAAAACAACCTCCAATTATAACAAGTCAAATAAAAAAAGTATTACATAAAAAGTACTATACAATTATTTACAACTAAACACAAATAATAAATACAAATGGGAAATGCCCAACGAAATAACTCATACAGGTCACTCTGGTACAATTCTCGTTGTGATCCTGTCTACTCAAGATGACCAAGGGGTTAGCACTCATCTACACACACCTATCAATCTTTTAAGGTGTTTATCTAGTGCTTATAACATATTTAAATTCTCTATTCATTATTTATACATCCTTGATCCCGCAAGAGAAGTGTCAACGCGTTTCGGCCTTTAAACTTGTGGCCTCTTCAGGACAGTCGAAGGACACTGGCTCCACTTCCTTAAATCAACACAACCTCATGTTGAATACAACCATCGGGCCAAATTATTTATTTGGCTATTAGTATTGTCCTACCGTTTCCAATTAAATTAAACGGTAATGGCTCCAAGCAGTTCAATGTCTGTTTCATTTGTGAACGGTTAGTTCTTTTCTTTTAACAAGCAGCTTCCCCGTTCGTGCTGATAACTCGTGCGCAGCGCACGCAGAGCCACGAACGAGTTATCAGCACGAACGGGGAAGCTGCACTGGACATTCACGGAGTGAAAACTCTTTCAATTTCTGACCACCTGTTCATTTTGCCAGGGACTGGGGGAACAAATGCAATATGTGTTCCATCAATTGCCCCAATGATGTTGGGGTATATCCCATTGCATAGACGTCAGCCTTCACTGTGGCCAAATTCTCCACCTGGGGAAAAACAATGTAGCTGCACATGTGTTTAATCAGGGCAGACAACACTCTGGTCAGCACTATTGAGAACACTGACTGTGACATTTCTGCTGCCAAGCCCACTGTTACTTGGAAAGAACCAGTTGCCAAGAAATGGAACACAGATAGGACTTGCACAAGAGGGGGGATCCCAGTGGGGTGATGGATAGCAGATATAAGGCCAGGCTCCAATTGGGCACACAGCTCTGCGATTGTGGCCCTGTCAAGTCTATAGGTGAGGATAATGTGCCTGTCCTCCATTGTTGCCAAGTCCACCAGTGGTTTGTACATGGGAGTATGTCTCCATCTCCTATTCATCCGCAGCGGTTGCAATCTATGGGGCAAAGAGTGAGGAGCCGGTCACAAACTGTACATCGTAGCCACACCAGTACAATGCATGATGTTAAATGTGTAATGTATAAGTGGCATTTGTCCTGTATGTACAATTGTGAACTGTGACGCCGTTATAATCCAGGGCCTACCCCCCGCCCCCGAAATGGCGTCCGCCTGTCCTGTGTGAAGGGACAGGTGGAAGTGAGGTAATTCCGCTAATGTTGTGCGCCGTTGCGGGAGGCAGTTGGGAACCGCCGTGCAACGCCTCATTGGATAATATTAGCCCCTATGAGGTACAGTGGCCAATGGTGATGTACACTGGCAGTAACGTTATGCACAGCCGCAGACGTGACTGCCATTTTCTAACTGATCACTCACTTGCTACCTGACCTTTAACAGGAGAGGACCTACACTGCATGTGCTGCTGTGACCTGTGTCTGGAACCTACCATGGCTCGTATGACTGGGGAAAGGGCCCCTGCCTTCACTTCGGCAGAGTTGGAGCAACTGGTGGATGGGGTCCTACCCCAGTACGGACTGCTGTATTGACCTCCAGACCAACAGGTGAGTACACTGTGAGCCCGATGCATGGGGCATGAATGCATGGAGTGGTGTGTGTGAAGGCCTCGTGTAGGGGGGGTTGGTGGATGGCCACTGGGTGGCGGGCAGCTGGTGTGCTGGGCCCTGCGTGTGCAAATGGCGGTGTGAAGGGGTATGGTGGGCCATATGTGTAACAGGCAGAACGGTCTAATACCTTTCCCTGTGTGTATTTCTCTGCAGGTCAGTGCCCATCAAAAGAAGGGTACATGGTGTGCCATTGTCAGGGACGTGCGGACCCTGGGGGTCTACGTCAGGCAGAGCACCCACTGTTGGAAACGGTGGGAGAACCCGAGACGCTGGGCACGGAAGACGGCGGAGGCCCTGCTGGGGATGGCCTCCCAACGAGGAAGGGGTGCCCGTCAAACCCTGACCCCCTTGATGGCCCACATACTGGCGGTGGTCTATCCGGAGCTGGATGGGCGAGTACAGTTCCCATCACTACAACTTACGCATGGTGGGGGGTACCCGGGTGGGGGATGTGTGTCAGTGGGTGCCCCTAGGCCAGGACTGACATTGCAGAGTAGGTCCCATGTTGGGCAGGGTTCTGAAGTGATATTCCTGCTACCAAGCTTGTAGGCATCCACTACTGGTCAGGGCTGTGTGGGTCCCAGGTGTGCTGCAGTTGGCGGTATGTGTCCCTCCCCATGCCCTGGTAGCTAGCAGTTGTCTCTCCCTCCCCTTTTTGTTTTGTCATTCTATCCTTATTTGCATTAGCATCATCTAGTGGAGGAGCAGAGGCACCGGTGACGGAGGGAGCTGCATCCCACAGGACCCAGGAGGCAGAGTCCACCAATGGTGAGGACACCAGTAGGATGGAGGGCGAGGGGAGCACTATGGCGGAGACTGGAGGGGACAGATCAGAAACAGATACCTCCTCCGATGGAAGCTCCCTGGTGGTGGCGGACACTTCTGTGACCACCCCAGCTACAGCCGCCACCCCCGTACCAGCACCGCCCTCCCACCCAGGGGGGTGGGCATCTCCTTCTCTCCAGGCACCTCAGGCCCTGACCCAGTGAGCCCTGCTGCCCTGAGTGAGGAGACTATTGACCTCCTGAGACCCATCTCTGTAGGGCAGTCAACCATTGTGAATGCCATCCAGGGGCTGGCAGCCCAAATGCAACAGACCAATGCATTCCTGGAGGACATTCACACTGGCTTGGCGGCACAATAGAGATCAATCCAGGCTCTGGCCTCCCTGATGACAGCCATTGTCCCAGTTTCCACCCTCTCCCCTCCAACTTCCTCTTCCCAATCCCATTCCCCTCAACCCCAACCTGTCCCAAGCACACAGGCAGACGAGCAGGCACACAGGACAACACACAAGAGTGGCACAGGCAAACATGAGCACCACACATCATCCCACAGGCACTCACCCAAACACCATCCAGATGCAGACATACCAACATCCACTGCCTCCACTGTACCCCCCTCCTCCTTCTCCTACACCTCCCTTCCAGTTGCGTCTATACTCACACCTGCATGCAGTACACCATCATCCACTACCAGCATCACCAGCACACCTAGCAGAACACACACCTCACTGGCAGACACCACAACAGCCATGCACGCATCCCCTGTGTCCTCTCCCACTGAGTCTGTCTCCCCCTCCCAAGGTACACAAACACAAGCACTAAGACACCCAGCAACAGCATCCAGCCCATGCACCTGCACCCAAACACAGCAGACACCTCCCACAACCACTCCCTCTTCCTCCACTCCCACACCTTCTCTCTCTTCCTGCCCCAATGTCCCTAAGCAGCTTTTCCTCTCCACCATTGACCTCTTCCCTCCCCCTCCCCCCTGTCCTTCAAATCTGGCAAGGGTGGCAAGAACCTAGGCAAGCACTTCAGCCACCCAGTCCACGGGCCCAGTAGTCTCCACACCCACTTGTGGTGGGAAAGGATCCAGGGCACCAGGCAGCCTCAAGGAAAGGGTGCCTGCCCCAAGTGCTGCCTGGATGGGCAAGGAGCCCTCCCCAGCTGCTGCCCTGTAGGGCAAGGTGCCATCCCCAGCTGCTGCCAGGAAGGGCAAGTAGCCTGCCCCAAGTACTGCCCTGAAGGGCAAATAGCCATCCCCAGCTGCTGCCAAGAGGAGCAAGGAGCCATCACCAGCTGCTGCCAAGAAGAGCAAGGAGCCATCACCAGCTGCTGCCAGGAAGGGCAAGGGACCTGGTGCAGGGACTCAGTCAGATCCCCCACCAGCAACCATGGTTGTGCAGCCGTCCGAGGCTGCATGGGATGAGCTGGAGCCTCCCCCACCATCAGCAGCAGCAGCAGCAGCACCACCACCACCACCAGCAGTGGGCAGCTGTCCGAGGCTACAGGGGATGGGCTGGAGCTTCCCCCCACCAGCAGCAGCAGCACCACCAGCAGTGGGCAGCCATCCGAGGCTGCAGGGGATGGGCTGGATTCCCTCTCCACCACCAGCAGCAGCACCACCACCACCAGCAGTGGGCAGCCGTCCGAGGCTGCAGGAGATGGGCTGGATTCCCTCTCCACCACCAGCAGCAGCACCACCACCACCAGCAGTGGGCAGCCGTCCGAGGCTGCAGGGGATGGGCTGGAGCTTCCCCCCACCACCACCAGCAGCATCAGCAGCACCACCACCACCACTGACCAGCCATCACCGCCGGCAGACGGTCTGTAGTCCTTCCTCCATGGGCTGCTGTGCGGCCTTACCCCTGGAAATCCTGTGGGAATCACACCCACCTGAGAGACTGTGACCTTGCACTCTCCAGGATCTGAAGCACAGGGCACAATACCCCCTCCAGAACCAGAGGGTATGACACCCACTCACCCCATCCTCCCCAGGAACAAGAGCACGACGCCCCCTCTAGAACCAGTGGGTATGTCACCCACTCACCCCATACTCCCCAGGAACAAGAGCACAGGGCACAATGCCCCCTCCAGAACCAGTGGGAAAAACACCCACTTGAGAGACTGTGGCCTTGTACTCCCTAGGATCAAGCACAGGACATGTTGCCCCCTCCAGAACCAGTGGGTAAGACACCCATTTGGGAGACTGTGGCCTTGCACTCCCCAGGACCAAGCACAGGGCATGTTGCCCCCTCCAGGACCAGTGGTGTTATTCCATCTGCCGGCTTAGGTGCCTTCCGTTCCCCATCCCCCTGAGGTGTCTGCCTATTTCCAAATGATGCCTCTGCAGTGTTCTCTCCGGGTTGCTGCAGGAGACAAGTGGGGCCTTGAACTTTGTCATGTGGCCCTGTGGACCACGCACATTGAGGACTGAGCAATGTCCCTTGAACTGTACATATGTATATACCATTAGATTGAATGTTCGTATTTCTACTGTATTTATATTATTACACTCACTCATCTATTCGTGTTGTCCTTGCATTATTCCTGAGGGGTACGGGGTAAATACGTTTTATTACTGCATCTGATTGTGTGTATGGTGTTGGGGGTGGGTGTGTGTGTTGTGTGTGTGTTTGTCACTCTCTTTTTCCTTTCCCCCTCCCCTGTGTGCTAGGTGGCTGTACTCACTGTGGTCGTCTTCGCCGTCGTTGGTGTTCTTGGTGGAGCAGGATGTAGAATATCATTGGGAATATCTGAAGTTCAGGCTCCATGGCGGCGTAGTTGTTCTCTGTGTCTCCAAAGGTGAATCCTTTCCCTTCTGTGTTCTGTTTCCGCCAGGCTTTTGATGTCGTTGGTACCGCCCTGGAAAAGGTGGCAGTTTCTTATAATATGGTGGGTGGAACATTGACTTCCGCCTGGCTGTAGACAGCTACCGCCATGGGGCCTGTTGTTTCCGCCTTGGCGGTCGGTGTGGTAAAGTGGCTGTCTATGGGAGTTCTCACCGCCATGGTCATAATTTGGCGGTAATTACTGCCAGCCTGTTGGTGGTATTACCGCCACTTTTTCACCGACCGCCAGGGTTGTAATGAGGGCCTTAATCTCCCAGTCCTTTAAGAACAATCTGTAATGTAATCAGGTTCTCAGGTAAGGTGCCTCTAATGCCCTCGCCCATGTCATCAGTGTATAAAAAGTCCAAAAAAAACTGTTTTCCAACACACTACAACATGGAGTTTTGAGGCCAGCACAGCCAATTTAGAGGGGTCTGAGTTGAGCAGAACTGACATTGCCCAGCTCTACCATCCTTTCCGAAATACAGGGTTGTCCGGAATTTTGTGACATCCTTCAAGTTCAGTCTCACCCTGACAGAAAGTACACAAACATTGGCACAGACAATAGGTCTCATCTATACAAGATCTATTGCCTTCTCAAAGTTGTTTAGCCCTCTTCCATGGCTGAAAGTAAAGAAAATAAAAGAGATATGATGTAGCCATTGATGACTGCATCATAGACCTTTTTTCTTTTTTTTTACTTTCAGCTATGTTGCATAGTCACGTGGCCGTTGCTGTGCAACATGATTAAAAATTAGGAACCAAAGCACTATGAAAGGCTGGGTCATATCACTTTTTTTCTGATGGGGTGGAAAAAGGATGCAGGAGGGCCTGGGAGGGATGGTGGAAAGCAACAGGGTAGCTGCAGGGGTTGGGAGGGATGGGAGCAAGCAACAATGATGCTTGGGGGTGTGGCGCTACAGGACAAGCAACAATGAAGCAGGAGGGTGAGAGGTACAGAGCAAGCAATGATGCAAGACAGTGGGAGGGACAGGAGCAAGCAACAATGATGGGGGTGGGAGGGATGGGCCAAGCTGCAGACACATGCACTCTTACGGAGTCCTAGCCTAATAATAGAAAAAGTACCACTGGAAGTGTCTGTGAAAGGAAACTGGCTGCAGACAGGAGACTGTAGTTGGTCCATGCTTCACAAAATGGCAAACATAGGAAAAGAAACTTAAAGCAGTTGGCAATGACCAATGAAAAGCAAGGGAATGAGAGTGACATGGAAGCCAACTAATGGTAAGCAAACCCTTTAAAGTGTTTTTTATTTATTTACAAGATACGAGAATCTCAGCCATTGGTATTTCCTCAGGGCCTTATCCCAGTTCAATTTTTTTTCCCACCATGCCACCTCAGATTAAATCCAGCCATATGCAAATCAGCTTTGATCCTGCTACAAGTAAAGTGGCAACCATTTCACATATTTTTTTCGGAAAAATATTGTAGGAAGTTGGCTCTGTATATACTATTTCAAAGTAAGAAATAGGGTGCACAGAGTCCAAGGGTTCCCCTTAGAGGTAAGATAGGGGCAAAAGTAGATAACTCTAATGCTCTATTTTGTGGTAGTGTGGTCGAGCAGTAGACTTATCAGAGGGTAGTGTTAAGCATTTGTTGTACACACACAGGCAATAACTGAGGAACACGCACTCAAAGACTTACTCCAGGCCAATAGGTTTTTATATTGAAAAATATATTTTCTTAGTTTATTTTAAGAACAACAGGTTCAAGATTTACAGTTAATACTTTAAATGTAAGGTACTTCACTTAGATACTTTAGGAACTTTGAAAACAATATCATGTACAGTCTTTGTAAAAATGGCAATAAGCTATTTTCAAAGTGGACACTGCAAAAATCAACAGTTCCTGGGGGGGGGGGGGGGGTAAGTAAAGGTTAGATTAGGAGGTAAGTAAAACATTTACAAGTCTCAGTCCTGGGTCATAGGCAGCCCACCGTTGGGGGGTTTCAAGGCAACCCCAAAGTTGCCACACCAGCATCTCAGGGCCGGTCAGGTGCAGAGGTTAAAGAGGTGCCCAAAACACGTAGGCGCCTATGGAGAACAGGGGTGCTCAGGTTCCATTCTGCCAGCAGGTAAGTACCTGCGTCCTCGGGGGCAGACAAGGGGGGTTTTGTAGAGCACTGGGGGGGGGGGGGACACAAGTAGGCACACAAAACACACCCTCAGCGGCACAGGGGGGGCCTGGTGCAGTGTGCAAAGCAGGCGTCGGGTTTTCTATAGGTTTCAATGGAGTGACCCGGGGGTCACTCTAGCGGTGCAGGCAGGCACAGGGGGGGCTTCTCGGGACAGCCATCACCTGAGCAAGGAAGAGAGTCGCCTGGGGGTCACTCCTGCGTCGAAGTTCGGTTCCTTCAGGTCCTGGGGGCTGCAGGTGCAGTGTTGGTTCCAGGCGTCGGGTCCCTTGTTACAGGCAGTCGCGGTCAGGGGGAGCCTCTGGATTCTCTCTGCAGGCGTCGCTGTGGGGGCCCAGGGGGGTCGTCTCTGGTTACTCACAGGCTCGCAGTCGCTAGGGGAGTCCTCCCTGAAGTGTTGGTTTTCTGCAGGTCGAGCAGGGGGCGTTGGGTGCAGAGTGTAGTCTCACGCTTCCGGCGGGAAACGCAAAGTCTTTGGAAGTTGCTTCTTTGTTGCAAAGAAGTAGCTGGTTTTGAACAGGGCCGCTGTTCACAGGAGTTTCTTGGTCCTGTAGTCCAGGGCAGTCCTCTGAGGCTTCAGAGGTCGCTGGTCCCTGTCGGATGCGTCGCTGGAGCAGGTTTTCGAAGTTGGGGACAGGCTGGTAGGGCTGGGGCCAAAGCAGTTGTCGTCTTCCTCCTTCTCTGCAGGCTTGTAGGTCAGCAGTCCTTCTTCTTTCTTCAGGTTGCAGGAATCTGATTTCCTGGGATCTGGGGAGCCCCTAAATACTGAATTTAGGGGTGTGTTTAGGTCTAGGAGGGCATTAGCCAATGGCTACTGTCCTTGAGAGTGGCTACACCCTCTTTGTGCCTCCTCCCTGTGGGGAGGGGGCACATCCCTAATCCTATTGGGGGGAGTCCTCCAAACTCAAGATGGAGGATTTCTCAAGGCAGGGGTCACCTCAGCTCAGGACACCTTGGGGGCTGCCCTGACTGGTGGGTGACTCCTCCTTGTTTTTCTCATTATCTCCTCCAGCCTTGCCGCCAAAAGTGGGGGCAGCGGCCGGAGGGGTGGGCAGCTCCACTAGCTGGGATGCCCTGGGGCGCTGTAACAAAAGGGGTGAGCCTTTGAGGCTCACCGCCAGGTGTTACAGTTCCTGCAGGGGGATGTGAGAAGCACCTTCACCCAGTACAGGCTTTGTTCCTGGCCACAGAGTGACAAAGGCACTCTCCCCATGTGGCCAGCAACATGTCTGGTGTGTGGCAGGCTGGCAGAAACTGGTCAGCCTACACTAGAGGTCGGGTAGGTATTCAAGGGCCATCTCTAAGATGCCCTCTGGGTGTATGTTACAATAAATTGCACACTGGCATCAGTGTGCATTTATTGTGCTGAGAAGTTTGATACCAAACTTCCCAGTTTTCAGTGTAGCCATTATGGAACTGTGGAGTTCGCGTTTGACAGACTCCCAGACCATATACACTTATGGCTACCCTGCACTTACAATGTCTAAGGTTTTGCCTAGACACTGTAGGGACATAGTGCCCATGCACATATGCCCCCACCTGTGGTATAGTGCACCCTGCCTTAGGGCTGTAAGGCCTGCTAGAGGGGTGACTTGCCTATGCCACAGGCAGTATGAGGTTGGCATGGCACTCTAAGGGGAGTGCCATGTCGACTTAGTCATTTTCTCCCCACCAGCACACACAAGCTGGCAAGCAGTGTGTCTGTGCTGAGTGAGGGGTACCTAGGGTGGCATAAGACCTGCTGCAGCCCTTAGAGACCTTCCCTGGCATCAGGGCCCTTGGTACCAGGGGTACCAGTTACAAGGGACTTACCTGAATACCAGGGTTGTGCCAATTGTGGAGACAAAGGTATAGTTTAGGGAAAGAACACTGGTGCTGGGGCCTGGTTAGCAGGGTCCCAGCACACTTTCAAATCATAACTTAGCATCAGCAAAGGCAAAACGTTAGGGGGTAACCATGCCAAGGAGGCATTTCCTTACACATATTAATCAGATTTTTTTTATATATTTATTTTATTGGCATTTTGGTTTCATGTAACATCACATCAGAGGATGCATGCAGTAGTAATACAGTCAGTTATTGTGAAAGGTAAAAGGGTGTAACTTTAATTGTGAACCATGGAGAAAATATGGATTAACATGCCAACTTTAAACGCTCCTTCCCAGCGCCCGTGCTTAGTTCAATATACTTGGCAGTAACAGTAGGATGTACATATCTCTTAGTGTCTGTATTAAGGTTTCAGAGCTTGTTGTGTAGTGGATCAGCACCACTATAGCCCTATTCCAGTGTGGTCACTACCCCTCTATTCTGGTTGCCCGCGAAGTTGTGGCTGTACAGGTATCCCAGTCCGGTCACCCGGGACATCTACAGGGTCAGCAGGAACATCATATGCAAGGTAATGGATCATCATTGCCCAGGCCAGTAGGTCGTCTGCTAGTTTATCATCACATCTGACTCTTTTCATAGGGGTCTCCTCTGCACCGGCGTATTCTGTCATGTCCCTTAACCAATCATTTGTCAGAGGTGTCATCTAATGGCTATTTGTCTTTTGGTCAAGGTCAAACCCAGCAGTGTGAATTTTCTGCTGAGCTTCCTTTTTTCCCTGACTGGGATCAGTCCCAGGAGGCAGCGTTTAAGTTTGCGCGCTTGAGGTCGTCCAGTCGCCCTATGTAAGTGGGCTAAAATCATGTCCCAGTAGTCTATGAGTGATGGACATGCCCATATCATATGGATGAAATTTTTTTGCGAGTACTCGCATCGTGGGCATTCTGCACTCTTCGTGGGGTATATCTTGTGTAGTCGCTACAGTGTGAGGTAGGTGAGATGAAACACATTGTAGTGTGAGAATTTGTAGCACACGAAACCCTGCCAAGTACCACACATCAGGGGTTAGACTCACGGATTCTGAGTACCGCACACACCTGAGATTGTCAATCGTTGGGTGACACTCAGCAGGGCTGGAGAGCTGAGTAAAATAAATCTGTGAGCACGGGGACCATTCACAGTGCAGTCTCTTGCAGCAGCAGTGAAGGTTCTTTATTAAAGTGAAAGTCAGTAAGCACGATTGAATTGCGTCATCGGGTGCGCACAAGTAAAGTTGCCCCTGCCTCGGGCTTCCTTGATTGTTGTTGCCTCCAGGGTGGTGGGCCCTCCTCCTCAAGGCATTTCGCACTAGCCACGACGTGCACATCTTGCCCAGTTCGGGCCTAACACCTGAGACTGGGTTTGTCTCCATTCCCAGGGATCCGCCACACTAAAGCGGGAGCAGGCTGTGAAACATGAGCCGGCGAGGGAGATACCGATGCTTGTTTCCTGAACATTACCGAGCTTGAACAGTGCCGGCAACTGTAGCAGGACAGAATCTGGTTGTGCACGAAGAGTGAAAAACATAGGGGTTATTACAACTTTGGAGGTGGTGTTAATCCGTCCCAAAAGTGACGGTAAAGTGACGGATATACCACCAGCCGTATTACGAGTCCATTATATCCTATGGAACTCGTAATACGGCTGGTGGTATATCCGTCACATTTGGGACGGATTAACACCTCCTCCAAAGTTGTAATAACCCCCATAGTGTTTTCTTCCACAGTAAGTTAAACTCTACCCAACAGCTGCGGGCATTGCCTGGTGCAGCAGAGAAATGCATTAAACAGCAGGAATCTTCAGAAGAGGGACTCGGGTTGCAGGGAGCCCCTAGAAGGAAAGACTGGAGAGCGCATATTACCCCGGACATTTGGCGAGATAAACGCATTTACTCCCCAGCAGATTAAAGCTGCACAGCCCAGGAATAAGTGCATTCCTAAGGGGGATTTTAGCCAGGTGTGTTCATTTTTCCTGCGTGTTTCACACTCTCCGAATTATTGGTTTGCTCCAGTGAATGCGAGTACTAACAGCAAACTACTTTATATCGTAAGGTTTTGAAATGTCACATTAAGGATACTATGAACATGGAAATGTCACACATAAAGAAAATGATAACTTGACAACTATGCACAGCCTGAGATCCTTGTTGAGGCCTCTCTCACATCCTGTTGGAGACTCGGCCCGGTTCCATCATGTCGGATGCTCCTCTTGCAGGGATGAGCCGGGGCCCAGTCGGTGAAGGGCACTAGATTAGTGCTCTTCCATTTCTGGTGCTTTGCAGCAGTTAACTTAAGAGTTTATCCTTGCTCAAACGGGTGTAATTTCTGATATTTATATATTTCCCTGGTCTTCATTGCTTGATTTTGCTCATGTGTCACTCTTAGTCTTAGAAATGTCTCTCACATTTACAGTGAAATCGTGATTAGGTCACACAGCAATCTGAAACCTTGGCAGCTCTGCACACGTTTGTCGAGACCTCCCGCACCACTCCATGTACTCTAGTCCACTCTGTGGTTGTTGTTATGGGGTAGTCACTGCCATGTGTCTTCCACCCTTAGGGGAGACCTGGGTTTCCCCGTCTGTAACACACAGTATGTGTTAGTGATACATTTCCTACCTCCCGCTAGTGATGGAAATGCCACCATGGTTAGGGTGGGGGCAGGGTATCTAGAAAGCCGGGTCAGATCTCCCTTGTCGTAGCCACAATTTTAGCCTATTCGAGAAACTGGCCTCTACCCAACCCAAAAGAGTTGATCGCTTCTGGAAAAGTGATAAACAGCCCAGATGGATATAGGTCTGCTAAGGTGGTACACCCACCCGTTCGACCAAATAGTCACCGACAGCATCGACAATTTGCACAAGTGGTCTGATATGCCATATTTTTAGATCTGGCACAAAAGGCGCTCTGCACAGCACACCTTGTACCGCTTGTTCCCAAATTCTGCCTACGAGGGTCACCATACGTGGTAAATTCTAGGGCGCCCTTGTGCCATGTAGTAATGAATCAGATATATAGAGAAAAAACTGTATCTAGTTCTAATGTTTAAAATAGGTGTAATTTTGTGGTACACAATTTAATGTATCACCTTTCAAATCATTTCTAGCTATTTATTAAGGAATGCTTTAAGTGTGGCAAACAATGGCCCTCATTATAGCTTTGGCAGGCGGCAACCGCCACCAGCCAAGTTGTAACCGCTGTGCGACCGCCAATGCGGCTGCACTCCTGCGGTGGTCATTATGACACCCCGCTGGGCCGCAACATGGGAGCCGGCGGTGTTGCGGCCGTGCAACGGGTGCAGTTGCACCTGTCACGCTGAAAAGCTTTATGGGGCTGTGCCAGGGGGCCCTGCGACTCCCCTTTCCGCCAGCCTTTCCATGGCGGTTCATACCGCCATGAAAAGGCTGGCGGGAAGGGGACTCGTAATCCCCTGGGCAGCGGATTAAATCCTCCGGGACCAACGTGGCGGAAAACCGCCGGTCCCTACAGTGCGACCGCGGCGCTTCCGCCGCAGTCGTAATATGCGAGTTTGCACCGCCAGCCTGTTGGCAGTGCAACCTTCAAAACAGCCCTGGCGGTCTTTGACCGCCAGGGTTCTAATGAGGGCCAGAGTAATTTCTTTCTGTTTGTATGAGGTCAGGTATGAGTTTTAAGAGAATTTCTACAGTGCAGAACAAAGTTGCTTCTGAGAATTCTAAAAACAACCTGGGTATAGGAGTGAGTGTTGAGGCCAAGCAGCTTAGGGAGGCTGAGGTTGGTGTAAAAGGTCCAAGTGGATTTCTTCATAAGCATCAATATTGGACAAGAAGTCTGTCTGGCTATGTCTTCTGGGAATACCATTTGGGTGTGGTCGAAGATGCGTATAAAACTCCAAACTGTGTTATTTATATTGATGATAAGCAGGTTGAGGAGATGGCAGACTCAGGCCTGCCTTGTTCCAGTACCATCAGTCCAATGTATGTATGGTTGCACTAGATGAAGCAATTAAGATTCTGCTTCATGAATTCAGAGTTGTTTTAGAACCTATTTTGACAGGGTGTCAGGATTTTCACATAATTTTGTGCTGAAACACGATGCTGTTCCTGTTAGTCACAAATTGAAAAATGTACCCATGAGTGCCAGCAATGGGCGAACCAGTATACCATCAGATTCAGTCAATAAAAGCCTCATATTACATTGCCACTTATTTTGCTCCTGACGGCCTTTATAAACACCAGGATGCCTTTTAGATTGGCCTTTGCTGCTTCTGTGCTTTAGAAACTAATGGACAGTTTTTTGGGTAAAACAGAAGGGTTTATGGCGTTCGAAAATTACATTTTAGTGCATACAGATACTGTTGGAGAACCACAACCACATTTTAAGCAGTGTTACATACTGTTCATCATAGGGATATGGCTTTGCAATTGGACAAATTCACTTTTCTGGCCAAAGTAGTATCTGTTTCTAAAATCAAAATTTTTGACAAATCAAGAAATCATAATATAGGGTCATAATAAATAAGGTCTTTGTGCTGATTAAACAAAATTATTGCTCTATGGTTTGAGAATGTCAGATGTTTATTACTTCGGTCTTTTCTTAATTAGTCAGTCACTGGTGCTGCAATATGTGAACAAGTAATAGCAAAGCCAATAGTCTCGCTTATGCGACTGTGTTTAGCCATGTTGTACACCAGTGTGGCTGCTGTTCAGAATGTCTAAAAGTTAGTGGCTCGGAGTGGGGTGGGGTTAGGTAAACTGGAGCGGGGTAGACTAGATTGGTGCAGACTTGGGGTAGAGTGGGGTAGATTTGCGCAGTGTAGAGTGGGGTAGAATTCAGTGGGGTAGATTGGCGTAAAGTAGGGGTAGAGTGGGGTAGAATGAAGTGAATTGGGATAGAGTAGGGTAGAATGGAGCAGAGTGAATTGGGGTAGATTGGAGTGGAGGAGTTGGGTAAATTAGCATGGTAGATGGGAGTGTGGTAGATTGAAATGGGGTAGATTGGGGTGGAGTAGGGAAGATTGGAGTGGGGTAGATTGGAGAAGAGTGGAACACAGTGGATTAGGTTAGATTGGATTGGGATAGATTGGATTGGGATAGACTGGAGTGGAGTGGGGTAGATTAGGATGGTGTGAGGTAGACTGAAGTGAGATAGATTGGTGTGGGGTAGACTGCAGTAAACTGGGGTGGAGTAAGTTGAAGTGGAGTTGGATAGAGTGGTATTGGGTAGATTGGGTTGGGTGGGGTAGACTGGAGTGGAGTAGATTGGACAGGGACAGGTTGGCGTGGGGTGGATTGGATGGTGTAGACTGGCGTAGGATAGTTTGAAGTGGAGTGAGATAAAACAGATTGGAGTGAGGTGGATTTGGGTGATATGGGTTAGGTTGGACTGGAGTGGGGTAGATTTGAGTGGCATGTGGCAGTCTGGAGTGGAGTAGATTGGGTAGAGTAGAATAGAGAGTGGTAGACTAGGGTAGAGTGAAATGGGGTAGACTGGGTGGATTGGAGTGGGGTAATCTGGAGTTGAGTGCGGTGGAGTGTAGATGGATAGATTGGAGTGGAGTCGAGATTGGGGTGAAGTGAGATAGATTGGGGAAGAGTGGGTTGTGGTGGTGTAGATTAGGGTGGAGTGGGATGGAGATGGATTAGAGTAGGGTAGATTGAAATTGTGTGGGTTAGATTGGAGTGGGATAGACTGGAGTGGAGTGGTAGACTGAAGTGGGGTCATTTGGGGTAGGGTAGAGTGGGGCGGAGTGAAGTGGGGTAGAATGGAGTACAGCAGATTGGAGTAAAATAGATTGGAGTGGATTAGATTGGAGTTGAGTTGATTGGAGTAGGGTAGATTGGGGTAAGGTTGTTTGGAGTGGGGTAGATTGGGGCGGGGTAGATAGGAGTAGGGTAGATTGGAGTGGAGTAGATTGGGGTGGGGTAGATTGGGTTGGGGTAGGGTGGAGTGGGTTAGATTGGAGTGTAGTGGGGTATATTTGAGTGGAGTATGGTAGACTGGAATAAAGTGGAGTGGGTGGATTAGAGTGGAGTGTGGTAGTTGTGGAGAACAGTAGAGTGAGGTACAGTGGAGTAAAGAGGGGTGGAGTGGAGTAGACTGGAGTGGGGCAGATTGGGGACGAGTGCAGTGGAGTGGGGTAGATTGGAGTGGAGTGTGGTAGATTGGAGTGGGATAGGCTGAAGTGAAGTGAAGGGTGGGTTTCGGTAGAGTGGAGTGTGGTATAGGGGAGTGGGATAGATTGGGGAAGTGGGGTAAATTGGAGGAGAGTGGGGCAGATGGTAGGGAAGAGGAATAGATTGGAGTGGAGAGGGTAGAATGGGGTAGATTAGGGTGGAGTGGGGTAGATTGCAGTTGGATAGATTGTGTGGATTATGGTGGGGTAGATTGGAGTGGGGTAGATTAGAGTGAGATAGGAGTGGGGTAGATTGGAGTGGAGTAGAGTGGCGTACATTGGAGTAGGGTAGATTCGATGAGGTAGACTGGAGTTGGGCAGTCTGGGATGGAGTGGTATAGGGTAGATTGGGATGGGGTGGATTGGGTTGGATCGGACTGGAGTGGGGTAGATTTGGTGGCATGCAGTAAATAAGAGTGACGTGGAGTGGGGTAGATTTGGTAAAGTGGAATGGAGTGTGGTAGATTGGGGTTGAGTGAAGTAGATGGGTGGATTGGAATGGGTAGATTTGAGTGAAGTGGGGCAGAGTGTAGTTTGATAGATTGGAGTGGAGTCGAGATTGGGGTGAAGTGAGATAGATTAGGGAAGAGTGGAGTGTAGTGGTTAGATTAGGGTGGAGTGGGATGGATTAGAGTAGGGTAGATTGAAATTGTGTGGGGTAGATTGGAGTGAGATGGGATGGTAGATTGGAGTGGGGTCATTTGGGGTAGAGTAGAGTGGGGTGGAGTGAAGTGGGGTAGAATGGAGTACAGTAGATTGGAGTAAAACAGATTGGAGTGGAGTAGATTGGAGTATGGGAGATTGGGGTAGGGTTGTTTGGAGTGGGGTAGATTGGGGCAGGGTAGATTGGAGTAGGGTAGATTGGAGTGGAGTAGATTGGGGTGGGTTAGATTGGGGTGGGTATATTTTAGTAGAGTATGGTAGACTGGAATAAAGTGGAGTGGGGTAGATTAGGGTAGAGTGGAGTGTGGCAGTAGTGGGGAACAGTAGAGTGCGGTACACTGGAGTGGAGTAAATTGGGGTGGAGTGGAGTAGACTGGAGTGGGGCAGATTGGGGAAGAGTGCAGTGGAGTGTGGTAGATTGGAGTGGAGTGTGGCAGATTGGAGTGGGATAGACTGAAGTGAAGTGAAGGGTGTGTTTGGGTAGAGTGGAGTGTGGTATAGGGAGTGGGATAGATTGGGTGAGTGGGGTAGATTGGAGGAGAGTGGGGCAGATGGGAGGGGAGAGGAATAGATTGGATGGAGAGGGTAGAATGGGGTAGATTAGGGTGGAGTAGGGTAGACTGGAGTTGGAGAGATTGTGCAGATTATGGTGGGGTAGATTGGAGTGGGGTAGATTAGTGTGAGATAGGAGTGGGGTAGATTGGAGTGGAGTAGAGTGGCGTACATTGGAACAGGTAGATTGGATGGGGTAGACTGGAGTTGAGTCTGGGGTGAGTGGTATAGGGTAGATTGGGACGGGGTGGATTGGGTTAGATTGGACTGGAGTGGGGTAGATTTGGTGGCATGCAGTAAATAAGAGTGATGTGGAGTGGAGTAGATTTGGTCAAATGGAATGGAGTGTGGTAGATTGGGGTTGAGTGAAGTAGATGGGCAGATTGGAATGGGTATATTTGAGTGAAGTGGGGCAAAGTGGGGTTTGATAGATTGGAGTGGAGGGATATAGATTGGGGAACAGTGGAGTGGAGTGGGGTAGACTGGATTGCAGTGTAGTGGGGTAGATTAGGGTTTGGTAGATAAGAGTAGGGTAAATTGGTTAGGAGTGGGTTGGATTGGAATTAGGTAAATTGGAGTGGGGTAGATTAGAGAGGGATGATTGGAATGGGGTAATTTGGAGTGGGGTAGATTGGAGTGGAGTGGGGTAGAGTGGGGTGGGGTAGAGTGCAGTGGGGTGGGGGAATGGAGTGAACTGGTGTAGATTAGCGTGGAGAAGATTAAAGTGGAATGGAGTAAATAGGGGTAGATTGGGGTGGAGTAGATTGGAATGGGCTGGATTGGGGTCAAGTGGATTGGAGTGGAGTAGATGTGGGTAGAGTGGAGTGGTTTGGGTGGAGTGGTGTGTGGTAGATTGGTGTGGTGTAGATTGTGATATATTGGAGGGAGTAGATTGTGGTGAAGTGGGGTAGAATAGAGTGGAAATGAGTTAGATTGCAGTAGAGTTTGGAGTGGAGTGGGGTAAATCGGAATAGAGTTGGGTAGACTGGACTGGGGTAGATTGTAGTGGAGTAAATTGTAGTGGGGTAGAATGGAGTGGATTCAGGTAGATTGGAGTGGCGTGGGTTGGATTGGGGTACACTGGAGTGGAGAGGATTGGGTTAGATATGAGCAGAGGGGGTAGATTCTTGAACTGATTCAGTCTTGAACTGAAATATTTTTTATGAAATACTGACCATTGTACAGCATAATCAACTGTAAGCTCTCCTCGAGGTTAGTTTTATAAATACATGCACACACAGCTCAAGTTTCAGACTCAGATATGTGTAATTCATCTAGTCAGATTTTTGCTTTGCATTTGCACCTTTTATCACATTATAAAACAAAAACTACAATCCCAGAATGCAAAGCAGAAACAAACCAAATTAGCAAATCATGCATCGAACTAGGGAGCTGGACAACTCTATGAATACTACTCCAAAGGATGGTTTCCAGCTTGTATCATGTTATAAAAATAAAACTACAAGTCCCAGAATGAATAGGTGTCCTGCAAAGAAAGTGTACTAAGCAGATTAGAGTGCATATAATGTGAACATGTCAAAATAACTCTGAGGATTAATGTTCTTTTTAGAAAGAGAACGTGCTTTTGTGTAGTGGAAGTTTGGACTCATTTTAGGGTAGTGCAGAGGGTTAATGTTCTTTATGGAGAGTGAACGTAGTTTTGTTTAATGGAAGCTTGGAATCATTATAAGGTAGCGCACAGGGTTAATGTTCCTGCTGCAAAGAATGTGTGCCAAGCAAATCACAAAGTGCATTTAATGTAAAAATGTCTAAATAACTCTGGTGATTTATGTTATTTCTGGAGAGAGAACGTACTTTTGTCTAGTGGAAGCTTGGAGTCATCATAAGGTAGTGCACAGGGATAATATGCCTACTTCAGAGAACATGTACTAAGCAGATCAGAGTGTATATAATGTAAAAATGATAATGCTGATCGAGTTTGTACTCTGAGCGCTTTGTGCACCAGTGGAGTGAAGTAGATTGGGTCGGGGGTTGATTGGACTGGAGTAGAGTAGTGCAGTGCATGGAGTGCAGTGGGGTAGACTGAAGTGGGGTAGATTGGGGTAGAGTAGAGTGGGGTAGACTGGAGTGGGGAAGGGTAGACTAGATTGTAGTGGAGTCAACTGGAGAACAATGGGTTGGAGTCAGTAGATTGGGTTATGATGGGGTGGACTGGCTCAAAGTGGGGTAGATTGAGTGGGTAGATTAGGGTGGGATAGGGTGAGTAAATTGGGGTGGAGTAGATTGGAGTGGCATAGACTTGAGTGCAGTGGTGTAGATTGGGGTGGAATACATTGGGGTAGATTGTAGTGGGGTGGGGTAGACTGTGGTACATGGGAGTGGAGTGGGATAGACTGCAGTTGAGTGGGGTAGATAGTAATGGGTTAGAGTGGAGTGAGGTAAGCAGTGTGAAGTGGAGGTGCGTAAAGTGGAATGGTGTGTTGTGTTGTGTTGTGCAGCGAGTGGAGTAGATTAGCATGTCATGGAGTTGAATGGCTTGGCATGTCGCAGAGTGGATGGGGTAGAGTGGAGTGGCATGTTGTAGAGTGGAGTGTTGTAAAATGAGTGGCATAGCGTAGAGTGGAAGGGCGTAGAGTGGAAGGGCATTGAGTGGAGTGGCATGGTGTAGACTATGCATTATGTGTGGTAGTGTACTGCCATTACAGAAACACATTCCAGTTGAAATTACCATTACTTTTGCACTGAAATATGTTTTTTTCTACACAAAAGTGATAATTTGTGCAAATGTCATCACCTAGTGGGATGATGGGTTTTGATCGTATTAAATATTTGTTTCCACCACACTTCAAAATTTCAAAAAAAGTGCTTTATTTGTATTCATTCTGATGTGTTCTGAAACATCAGCACAGTTTTAAAAAAAAATGCACCCTCGCATCTTACATGGGTACTTAGCATGATTGTCACATAACTTCTCTCACTTTGAAGTCAGAGAAATAAAAATAAATACCAGGCTCCCTTGAAGAGATAGACTGATATTTGACCACTGTCTTTGAACACACAGCAAATGTGACAAGATAAGGACAATATTTAAAGGCTTGTTTACAGAAAGTGAGTTTGTGGAAGAAGACATTAAACAAGGTTTGGGCAACGGGAGGGAGGAACTCAAGTTGGACAACCTAAAGCAAATAAAGGAAGCAAATAGAAAGCCAGAAAATGTTAGTAAAGACCACAAAGCCAATGATAAGCAATGGGCAGAATGCATTCCTAGACCAATTTTCTGAATATTCCCAAGATGTCTTTAGCAAACAAATAAGGGATAAAACTTCTCTAGAAGCCAAGAAATGCATGTGTTTTGTTATTTTTAGGAAAGGGACTATTTGTAATTCCCAGAACCTTTTCTTCTTGAGGTCTAATATGACTCTTGCCCAATAATTATCCTAACTATATGACTTGACTAGCACCAAGTTTGCTTTTCTTATCATTAATATGCAACCCTGATGAAATTATTAACTAAATCCACTAAATCAGTGGTTTCCAAGCTTTTGAATTTTGTGGACCCCAACTTTATCAGTACTGGAACACTGGGACCCCCACTGAATCATTATTGGAATCCAGCCCCCCACCCCCTCCCCAATGAGTCATTACTGAAAGCTGGAGACCTAATCTGTTGTAATAAACTTTCTAAGCAGTTACGGACCCCGTGAGGGGGCTTCATGTACCCCCTAGTGTCCCTGGACCACAGGTTGGGAAACATTGAATTAAATGCTTGGATTGGATTTTGCTGTATAGGGCAATGCGGTCCAGATAAGCTGAAGCATACACTTTATTAGGTTGTAGAGTGTTATCCATTAATCTCTGGACAAGAGTTATAATATAGTGAAATGATGTAAACCACCTGGGGTGTAAAATGCTTTGTCCTTTCAGCTGAAAGAATTTGCCAGTACCCCTTTGTAACATCGGAGTGATGATGAATTTAGCCTCCCTCCAAATTGCAGGGCTCAATACTGCCTAGGCCTAGCATCTTCTGTGCCTCTTTTCTAATGGCCTGACATCTGGCCTCAGGAATTATGTCAGGTTTTTGTTTTATCCCCCTTTTCAGGCTCAGTACACATCTGTTGTTCAGTCAAGTGTGTCTTGCCTGGTATTTCTGAAAACAGGCCTTGTATTCTTCAAAAAGCACTCTTAATTTGGCCTATTCAGGGCATATAGATATGTTTTCAGAAACCTCTGTTACATGAATAGTTTAAGATAGAATAGGTTCCTTCCATTTTTAAGTAAGATTAAATGATAAAGTTGGCTTTATTTTTCATTCTGATAATTTTGTTGGATACATAACTTTCCAAATGTATTTAAGTATTTTGTAGGAACCTTGACATTGTGCTAACATTTTATTTTCACTAGTGGGTAAAAGGAACAACACTCAGGGGGTCATTCTGACCGCGGGAGCACCGCCAACAGGCTGGCGGTGCTCCCATGGGCATTCTGACCGCGGCGGTACAGCCGCGGTCAGAAACGGAAAACCGGCGGTGTACCGCCGGTTTCCCGCTGCCCTGGGGAATCCTCCATGGCGGCGCAGCTTGCTGCGCCGCCATGGGGATTCCGACCCCCATACCGCCATCCTGTTCCTAGCGGTTTTGGCCGCCGGGAAGAGAATGGCGGTATGGGGTGTCGTGGGGCCCCTGGGGGCCCCTGCAGTGCCCATGCCAATGGCATGGGCACGTCAGGGGCCCCCGTAACAGGGCCTCACAAAGATTTTCAGTGTCTGCCATGCAGACACTGAAAATCGCGACGGGTGCAACTGCACCCGTCGCACCCCTTCCATTCCGCCGGCTCCATTCGGAGCCGGCATCCTCATGGAAGGGTGTTTCCCGCTGGGCTGGCGGGCGGCCTTCTGGCGGTCGCCCGCCAGCCCAGCGGGAAACCCAGAATACCCAGGGCGGTCTTTTGACCGCGCAGCGGTATTCTGGCGGGCCCCACCAGGCCAGCGGGAAACCCAGAATACCCGCGGTGGTCTTTTGACCGCGCAGTGGTATTCTGGCGGGCCCCGCCAGGCCGGCGGCTTCCGCCGCCGGCCAGGGTCAGAATGAGGCCCTCAGTCTCCTAAAGCAGACTCTCTCAATTTACTGCCTTCGTTAAAATATCGTTACTTTAACAAAGCTTCTTCTAAATTCTCCTTGATAAGATCCGTATTTTCCCAATACGTTCTTTCATCTGGGTAACACATTCTAATAAAGATTTACTGGCACCTGGTTAAGTCTCACATATTTCCAGTTTCATTTCCTCCCTTTCTAACCTTGCTCTCCTCTTTGAGATTCCCTGACTAACCCCTCTTTTCTTTATATAGGTGCTGGTCAAGACCCAGGATATTAGAGATGCAGCTGAAACCCAAGTATGTATGCTGAACCTTGCAGGGTTCTGTGATTGTGGCAAATCGGAGTCCGTTGCAATTTGCGGCCTAAACATAAAATATTATTTAGGTAGGTCAGATTGCTACTCACGCTCGTTCTTTTTTTTGTGAAGCAAACTATTAATTCATAGGACAGTTCATAAAGTACGTTACTAGTTACATGAAGTTGGTACGCCATTTGCAACTGCCATTTGTGACTAGGTTTTTAGTACATCTGGCGCCTAATCCTTAAAGTGGCTAACCCTTTCTGCACTTTGACTGCCCTTTCAATCCACAAAATATGACCACCTTTGAATTTCATATTTGCAGTCACTCATCTCAATGCACATTTCAACCAAATGGTTGCCAAAGGCTAGGAGCCCAATAAGGGGAACTAATCTCCTATCAGGAGAAGTATAAAGTATAAAGTCCACCGGACATCTGAAAGTCTATATATAAACTGCTGTCATGATAATGTGGCAGGAAATCATACCCATCATCACCATTGGCATCTCTAAAAGGTAGACTCTGGTCTGAATCAGAACCAAAAAGATGATGGAGCGTCTGTTGACAATGTCAGAATCAGGCTGTACAGGAACCAGGTGTACTGGATCAGAGTGCAAGTGTGATTTTGGTCGGGCCGAGATGGATTTGGCTATTGGACAATGAAGTTGGCATATCGACGTCAATGAAAGAGAGACCAGCGAAGGTCCATGATCCAGAAAGTGGCTCCGAAATCGGTGTAGAACCCGAGATGGGTTTGAGGGACTGAGGTGACGATATCTTTTTCCAGTTTCTTTGCATGGATCTGGGGGACATGGTGCCAGGATATGTGGGTCCTGAGATGGTGAAGTGTACGCTATGGTGGTCAGACCAGGTGAGTGGTGTGGTGTAGATGTACCTGACTTGTGCACGTCTCTCGTGGTATGCGAGGATGTGCGGAAGCAGTTGTTTTTTGTTGTGTCTGGGAACCAGGGCACGGCGGTCAGCAGCATTGTATCTTCGTGGGGTAGGCGCAGACGGACGAAGACCTGCTTGCCTTTGGCGCGAATCATTGCAGCCTCCAATAAATAAGACCTGGGAGGCAGTGGGTGGGGCTCTGCACGAGGCGGGAAAATGGGCAGCAGACGAGAGCGACAGTGGGTAAAAAAAAAAAAGGAATGAACAGTGAAAAAAGGAGGCAAAAAACAAGAGAAAGTGCTCAGAAAAACAGGAGGAAGGATTAAGCAGTGAAAATGAGGCAGAAAGCAGGAGCAAGCACTCAGAAAAATGAGGAGAATAGAGGGAGAAGCAGCAAAATGAGGCAAAAAGAAAAAGAAAGCACTCAGAAAAATGGGGGAAGGGAGGGAGAAAGCAGTGAAAACAAGGCAGAAAGCAGGAGAGAGCACTCAGAAAAATAGAGGGCGAGGAGGAGAAAGCAGTAAAAACGAGGCACAAAGGAGAAAACACTTAAAAAACAGGGGGGAGGAGGGAGAAAGCAGTGAAAATGAGGCAGAAAGGAGAAAGCACTCAGAAAAAGCATTTGCAGTGCAATAGGTCTCACATGTACTTGAGTTGGAGCTATTGCCATTGTAAATGCATAACTGGACTTTTTTTGCCACATTAATTGGTCAACCCTGCTGCATATTTTGGTCCTTTCTGCCACATAATTCCAGTGGCCCTCCATATAACTAAAAGGCTAGTAGGCCTATTGGATTATTTTTTAACAAGACCCTTAAAACACAAACTACTCCCAGGTGCAAAACATTTTTACTTGGCAGTTGCTACAGGCAACATTGCCTGCGGGGCAATGAATAAATAAGAATGCGTGCTTACTGGATCACTGTCCCTTTACTGCAGTCTGGGAAGTTGAACAAAATGCCCATGATTTTTCACACGCTTGAGGAGAGCCATCTCACATGATATTAATGATCCTCAGTCAGTCTTGAACTAAATATTTTTTATGAAATACTGACCATTGTACAGCATAATCAACTGTAAGCTCTCCTCAAGGTTAGTTTTATAAATACATGCACACACAGCTCAATTTTCAGACTCAGATATGTGTAATTCATCTAGTCAGATTTCTGCTTTGCATTTGCACCTTTTATCACATTATAAAACAAAAACTACAATCCCAGAATGCAAAGCAGAAACAAACTAAATTAGCAAATCATGCATCGAACTAGGGAGCTGGACAACTCTATGAATACTACTCCAAAGGATGGTTTCCAGCTTGTATCATGTTATAAAAATAAAACTACAAGTCCCAGAATGAATAGGTGTCCTGCAAAGAAAGTGTACTAAGCAGATTAGAGTGCATATAATGTGAACATGTCAAAATAACTCAGAGGATTAATGTTCTTTTTAGAAAGAGAACGTGCTTTTGTGTAGTGGAAGTTTGGACTCATTTTAGGGTAGTGCAGAGGGTTAATGTTCTTTATGGAGAGTGAACGTAGTTTTGTTTAGTGGAAGCTTGGAATCATTATAAGGTAGCGCACAGGGTTAATGTTCCTGCTGCAAAGAACGTGTGTCAAGCAAATCACAAAGTGCATTTAATGTAAAAATGCCAAAATAACTCTGGCAATTTATGTTCTTTCTGGAGAGAGAACGTATTTTTGTCTAATGGAAGTTTGAAGTCATCACAAGGTAGCACACAGGGTTAATATGCCTGCTGCAAACAACGTGCATTAAGCAGATCAGAGTGCATATAATGTAAAAACGATACCGCCAAATGGGTTGACGCTGTGGGCGCCATGGCAGCCAAGAGAACGTACTTTTGTCTAGAGGAAGCTTGGTGTCACCATAAGGTAGCACACAGGGTTAATGTGCCAGCTGCAAAGAACGTGTACTAGCAAATCCCAAAGTGCATATAATGTAAAAATGTCAAAATAACTCTGGTGATTTATGTTATTTCTGGAGAGAGAACGAACTTTTGTCTAGTGGAAGCTTGGAGTCATTATAAGGTAGCGCACAGGGTTAATATGCTTACTTCAGAGAACATTGTGAGAAAACAGGGCTGATTGCAGAGGCCCCATAACTTTTTGCCCCCATTTTCCACTTTTTGCTGGTGTTTTCCTGACTTTAAAGGTGCCCTGGGTACTGCTAACCAGTTCCAGGGCCTGTGCTCTGTGTAAAATGGATATGCAAATTAGGCTAATTATAATTGGCTAAGTTAACCTACCTATAAGTCCCTAGTATATGGTAGGGCATGTAGGTTTAGGGACCACAGCATAGGTGGTGCACACCTAGGTGCATTGCTGAGGTGCCCAGTGTCATTTTAAAAGCAAGCCTGCCTTGCTGGCTGCTTTTAAATTAAAGTTATATGCAAATTCGACTTTGGAATTAAAGGTACTTCCAAAGTCTTAAACTACCTTATTTTTACATATAAGTCACCCCTAAGGTGTGCCCTATGTGCCCCTAGGGCTGGGTGCCATGTAACTATAAGCAGGGACTTTATAAAAATAGATTTATAAGCCCTGGTGAGGTAAAAACAGCCAAATTCGTTTTTCCCTCATTGAAGTAAATGGCCTTCATAGGCTAGAATGGGCAGACTTTATTTTAAATTTTAAAGTCTCCTTAAATGTTACATACCAAGAATTTGGTATCAAATTGATTGTTGTAATAAATCCCACAACTTCCAGTTGTTGGATTTAATATAACTTGTCCAGGTAAAAAGTTTAGACTTTACCTAAAAAGTTGCCAATTTCAGCTCTGCATTGTTTTTGCTGCTGTGCTCTGATTGGCCAGCCTGCAGCAGCTTCTGCCAGGCTGCCTTGATGAGGTGTGAAGTGGCCTAGCTTCACACAAAGGAATGTGCTTGGGGGAGAGAATCTCCCCTCAGCAGATGGTGAGGCAGGAAGGGGGAGGGCTGCCAAACTGGTCTTCAAAGGCAGAGAAGGACATCTGGAGCACCCAGCAACACCCCCACATCCTGCAACCCCAGACAGCTAGGTGCCCCCTTGATTAGATTAGGAGAGGGCAGGAGCGGGGTGTGTTTATGATTTTTAGCCACACCAGTGGGTGGGCTCAGCCAGATGTAACCTCCAAAAATCAGATTCAGCCATGTTGGATTTTTAGAGACTGTTGCCTTTTGGGATGGATTTTTGCCACACTTCCCAGGAAGTGGTCATCACAGGGGGACGACCCTGTACCTGATTGGAGAACCAGGGCCCCCCTGCTTTTCACCCAGGAGCAAGAATAAAACTGGCAGACCTGCCCCCACACCTCAGATCCCCTCCAGAATTCAACAAGAAAGGAACTAAAGAAGAAGAAGGACTGCCCTGCTGGACCCCTGGTCTGCACCTGGACCCTGCACTCAGAAGAACTGCACCAGCTGCACACTTGGGCTTCACCACAAGAAGGACTTTGCCTGGCTTCAACTGGTTCAAGGAGGGACTCCCTGTTTGCTACAGGTGAAAAATTGCTAAACCAGAGTCCCCTGCACCAACTCCTGAAGAAAGCGACCAGCTGACCACTGTCCAGTGGCCAAAAAGGAGTTTGCGCCAGGTGCATTCTGGGAGTTGAAGTCCGCACCCCCCAAGGACCATCACAGAACTTCTGGACCCTTGGGGTGAGCTGTGGACCCCAAAAGAACCTTAAAAGAACATCTGGGTGAAGCCCCAGAAGTTTGGAAAAGATTTGAGAATTTTTGGAAAAAAGCTCCAGAGAGGGACCGACCCGCCGCGGAAATTCTAGCCGGCTTGCCTCAACCGCGACCCGGCCTGACTTCGTGGTTCGTCCCGGTAAAGAAAAACATCCAAAAAAGAGACTAAGTCCGAACGTAAAAAGTTGACCGGGACCTCCCAGCCATCGTATCCGAGAAGGGCTCCATGGACGTCGGATCAAGATCCAGGTTTACCCCGGTCGAAGGATTTTCATCTCGAAAAAACGACTAAGTCCGAAGGTAAAAGTCTCCACCGAGGAAACCCACATCGCGTATCCGGACAAGGGCTCCAGGAGGTCAGATTCAACTGGCAGGTTCGTCCCGGTGAAGAAAAACTTCAAAATAAAGACTAAGTCAGAAGGTAACTTTTTAACCGAGGCCTCCCGCGACCTGTAGCCGAGCAGGGCTCCATCGCGGTCGGCCTGAAAGTTTGACTTTGCCCCGGTCGAGGTGCAACCAGATGACCCGATTGGCGCTTTTTGTTTCTAAGCGCTAGAAAAGTAATAATTCTTTAAAAATTCATATCCCCGGTTCCCCTGAACCGATTTTAATCGTTTTTGTGTCATTTTAAAGATAAAAATATAAACTATTTTTATAAATTGGTTTTGGATTTTTAAACTGTTTCCTGTTTTTTATTTAATTACTGTTTTGTGATATTTGAATGCTTTACACTTTGTCTCCTAAGTTAAGCCTTGACGCTCGTTGCCAAGCTACCAAGGGTTGAGCTGGGATTAATTTACTGAGACCTAACTGTACCTATGTGGAGGTTAGTGGCTTGTTGCTAGGTGTAGGTACCTACCTGCCCTACCAATAACCCATTTTCCAACATAATTGGAAGCAGCGACGGGATCCTGTACTTGTGTTCAATATCACGTTACAGTTTTGGGTAAAACAAATTAAAAATCCTTTAAATTGTCCTAGTGCAAAAATTGTTTTTAATTTTTAATTTGGATTAATTTCAATTATTGAATTTTTTTAATTTTTCTAAATTCTTGTTTCCAATTTTTGCAAAAAGTTTTTGTTGACACAAAACTAGGGAACCATGGAGCTTGATCTGGCTAGCCTACCCACACTGACAGTAGTCCAGCTTAGGGGGTTGTGTATTGAAAGAGGGTTGCCTGCAACCACTGATCTCAGGAAGCAAATCCTGATCACATCCCTGACAGCATGGGCTGAGGCCCAAGAGGTAGAGTCAGAAGAAGCTCCAGAGGAGGGAGAAAGAAGGGAGGATGCAAGCTCTAACCACTCAGGGGAGGGAAGGCATCTGAGCCTAAGTGAGGATGAGGAAGAACGGTCCTCAGTAAATACAGTCACTAAGGGCAGACCCAAAGCTAGTGGTGGGAAGGGGGTTCTTTCAGGAGGAGAGAACCCATCCATCAGAGAAAGAGAGCTGGAGGCCCAGCTAGCATACATAGCTTTGGAAGCAGAGAAGCTGGCCCTAGAAAAGAAAAAGTGGGCATACAAAGAGAAAGGAGATGGAAGCAGCGATAAAGAAGCTGAGGTGTCCATGGGTGGGGGAGTTTGCCCCAGATTACCCAAAGGGGTGGTTCCTGCCTATGTAGAGGGGGATGACATAGATAAGTGGCTGGGGGCCTTTGAGAGGGCACTCCAAATGAGAAGGGTTAGGCCTCAATACTGGGGTTCCCTTTTGTGGGAGTTGGTCCCCAACTCAGGGAGGGATAGGCTTCTGACCTTAAGGGGGGAGGAGGCAGATTCATACCCTAGTATGAAGAGGTGCTTAGCCAAGCAGTTTGGTCTGACCCCAGAGCAATATAGAATGAAGTTCAGGGACACCCAGAAGGTCAGTACCCAGTCTTGGGTTGACTTTGTGGACATTTCACTAAAGGCACTAGAGGGCTGGATTATTGGTAACAAAGTAGATACTTATGAGGGGTTATACAATCTGATCATGAGAGAGCACATCTCGACCAATTGTACCCAAGAAAGGTTACGCCAGCATCTAGTGGACTCTAAGCAGACCAACCCTAGAGAGCTAGGGGAGGCAGCTGATGAGTGGTTGAGAACCAGGGTGGTTGTCAAGTCCCAGGGGGGAGACTCCAAGAAGGGGG
The DNA here is from genome assembly GCF_031143425.1 of Pleurodeles waltl. Classification (NCBI taxonomy): domain Eukaryota; kingdom Metazoa; phylum Chordata; class Amphibia; order Caudata; family Salamandridae; genus Pleurodeles; species Pleurodeles waltl. Next base: position 196,387,338 of record NC_090442.1, read on the forward strand.
GGACAGGTCCCCAAAAACCTAAGGAGGGAGGTGGTAAGCCCACCACAGAGACTCTCTCTGTACCCCAGAACCCTAAGAAGGAGGAGAGTAAATCCCACTCCCACTCTGACAAGCAGAGACAGGGAGACCCAGGGTTAAAAAAACTCTTGGACAGTAGGGCTTGCTTTGACTGTCAGCAGACAGGTCACTTCAGAGGAGATGCAGCCTGTCCAAGGAAGGTGGTTAGCACTGGGCTGTCCAGTGTAGCCATAGAGGAGGATTCCTCAGATGATGAAGTCCTCCTAGCATTGTGCTGGGAGACAGGACCAGATGGTAAGCTGGTGATCCCTGAGGGTGGGAGTAGGCACTTCCACCACATTCAAGTGAATGGGATCCCTACCACTGGCCTGAGGGACACCTGTGCCAGTCACACTATAGTGAGTGACCGGTTAGTGACGCCAGACATGTATGTCCCAGGAAAGACAAAGAAAGTCAGGATAGCCACAGGGGAGGTCACCTCCAAACCTGTAGCCATAGTACCCCTAGAGAGGGAGGGTATCCTTGACTGGATTAGGGTGGTAGTCAGTGCTGACCTCCCCCTAGATTGTATCCTGGGCAATGACCTCCCAGAGGCGAGTCTGGTCCCAGATGGGGTGGTCGCCCAGGGCGCCCCCCCAACCCAAAGTCCTGGGGAGTCAGTCCCTACAGTTAGGAGACAGGGGTCCCCAAGAAAAGGAAAGAAGAAAAGGAAGGGTAGGCCACTCTTAAAGAGAGTTCCAGGGAGCCAAAGGCCTTCTGCCCCAGTAGGGGGGGAGCCCAGAGTTGGCACTGGTGAGGCCTCACCTGACCCCAAGGAAGTCCTGAGTAGTCAGGCAGCTGTCCAGATGCAAGGTGTTGCCCCTGCACTGACAGAAGAGAGAGTGGAAGGAGGGTGTCTGCCACAGGAGGTGGTAGTCCCCCACTGTAGACAGCAAGAGGGGTGCCAGGACCCCAAAGATGCCCCTAAAGCAGCTCAGCCACCTGTCAGTGGAGAGCTTAGGGTGTGGTTCTGGGTACTGACAGCTGTCAGTAGCCTCTGCTGGGTGCTAGCCTTCCTGGCAGCAATGTACTTGGCCTGGGAGGCAGACCCCAGGGCCAATAGCAAAGTAGGCCCCCTGACCCTATTGGTCATGGTGGGGTTGCTCAAGTGTTGGGTGACCTCTTTGGGTAAGCTAGGTGTTGCCCTAGCAAAGTTTGGAGTAGTGGAGGTGGGCACCTCACTACCCAAGTTGGCAGAGAGAAAGGAGGAAGACCCCCCTAGAGGGAAGTTTCAGTTTGAGTTGGGTCCTTTTACTGTTGGGATGGCTTCACTACCCAGAGGGAGTGACCCTGACAGGAGGATGTAAGGCAGAGTAGGCCCTGCAAAGGGACAGCCAGTTTTCTTCACTGTCTTCCTCGCCTAACAAGCCAGGAAGACTCTCCCAGGGTTGGGCTGAGTCTCCTGGGCGTGTGGGCTGGGGGGGGGTTGTGTGAGAAAACAGGGCTGATTGCAGAGGCCCCATACCTTTTTGCCCCCATTTTCCACTTTTTGCTGGTGTTTTCCTGACTTTAAAGGTGCCCTGGGTACTGCTAACCAGTCCCAGGGCCTGTGCTCTGTGTAAAATGGATATGCAAATTAGGCTAATTATAAATGGCTAAGTTAACCTACCTATAAGTCCCTAGTATATGGTAGGGCATGTAGGTTTAGGGACCACAGCATAGGTGGTGCACACCTAGGTGCATTGCTGAGGTGCCCAGTGTCATTTTAAAAGCAAGCCTGCCTTGCTGGCTGCTTTTAAATTAAAGTTATATGCAAATTCGACTTTGGAATTAAAGGTACTTCCAAAGTCTTAAACTACCTTATTTTTACATATAAGTCACCCCTAAGGTGTGCCCTATGTGCCCCTAGGGCTGGGTGCCATGTAACTATAAGCAGGGACTTTATAAAAATAGATTTATAAGCCCTGGTGAGGTAAAAACAGCCAAATTCGTTTTTCCCTCATTGAAGTAAATGGCCTTCATAGGCTAGAATGGGCAGACTTTATTTTAAATTTTAAAGTCTCCTTAAATGTTACATACCAAGAATTTGGTATCAAATTGATTGTTGTAATAAATCCCACAACTTCCAGTTGTTGTATTTAATATAACTTGTCCAGGTAAAAAGTTTAGACTTTACCTAAAAAGTTGCCAATTTCAGCTCTGCATTGTTTTTGCTGCTGTGCTCTGATTGGCCAGCCTGCAGCAGCTTCTGCCAGGCTGCCTTGATGAGGTGTGAAGTGGCCTAGCTTCACACAAAGGAATGTGCTTGGGGGAGAGAATCTCCCCTCAGCAGATGGTGAGGCAGGAAGGGGGAGGGCTGCCAAACTGGTCTTCAAAGGCAGAGAAGGACATCTGGAGCACCCAGCAACACCCCCACATCCTGCAACCCCAGACAGCTAGGTGCCCCCTTGATTAGATTAGGAGAGGGCAGGAGAGGGGTGTGTTAATGATTTTTAGCCACACCAGTGGGTGGGCTCAGCCAGATGTAACCTCCAAAAATCAGATTCAGCCATGTTGGATTTTTAGAGACTGTTGCCTTTTGGGATGGATTTTTGCCACACTTCCCAGGAAGTGGTCATCACAGGGGGACGACCCTGTACCTGATTGGAGAACCAGGGCCCCCCTGCTTTTCACCCAGGAGCAAGAATAAAACTGGCAGACCTGCCCCCACACCTCAGATCCCCTCCAGAATTCAACAAGAAAGGAACTAAAGAAGAAGAAGGACTGCCCTGCTGGACCTCTGGCCTGCACCTGGACCCTGCACTCAGAACGACTGCACCAGCTGCACACTTGGGCTTCACCACAAGAAGGACTTTGCCTGGCTTCAACTGGTTCAAGGAGGGACTCCCTGTTTGCTACAGGTGAAAAATTGCTAAACCAGAGTCGCCTGCACCAACTCCTGAAGAAAGCGACCAGCTGACCACTGTCCAGTGGCCAAAAAGGAGTTTGCGCCAGGTGCATTCTGGGAGTTGAAGTCCGCACCCCCCAAGGACCATCACAGAACTTCTGGACCCTTGGGGTGAGCTGTGGACCCCAAAAGAACCTTAAAAGAACATCTGGGTGAAGCCCCAGAAGTTTGGAAAAGATTTGAGAATTTTTGGAAAAAAGCTCCAGAGAGGGACCGACCTGCCGCGGAAATTCTAGCCGGCTTGCCTCAACCGCGACCCGGCCTGACTTCGTGGTTCGTCCCGGTAAAGAAAAACATCCAAAAAAGAGACTAAGTCCGAACGTAAAAAGTTGACCGGGACCTCCCAGCCATCGTATCCGAGAAGGGCTCCATGGACGTCGGATCAAGATCCAGGTTTACCCCGGTCGAAGGATTTTCATCTCGAAAAAACGACTAAGTCCGAAGGTAAAAGTCTCCACCGAGGAAACCCACATCGCGTATCCGGACAAGGGCTCCAGGAGGTCGGATTCAACTGGCAGGTTCATCCCGGTGAAGAAAAACTTCAAAATAAAGACTAAGTCAGAAGGTAACTTTTTAACCGAGGCCTCCCGCGACCTGTAGCCGAGCAGGGCTCCATCGCGGTCGGCCTGAAAGTTTGACTTTGCCCCGGTCGATGTGCAACCAGACGACCCGATTGGCGCTTTTTGTTTCTAAGCGCTAGAAAAGTAATAATTCTTTAAAAATTCATATCCCCGGTTCCCCTGAACCGATTTTAATCGTTTTTGTGTCATTTTAAAGATAAAAATATAAACTATTTTTATTAATTGGTTTTGGATTTTTAAACTGTTTCCTGTGTTTTATTTCATTACTGTTTTGTGATATTTGAATGCTTTACACTTTGTCTCCTAAGTTAAGCCTTGACGCTCGTTGCCAAGCTACCAAGGGTTGAGCTGGGATTAATTTACTGAGACCTAACTGTACCTATGTGGAGGTTAGTGGCTTGTTGCTAGGTGTAGGTACCTACCTGCCCTACCAATAACCCATTTTCCAACAAACATGTACTAAGCAGATCAGAGTGTATATAATGTAAAAATGATACCGCTGATCGAGTTTGCACTCTAAGCGCTTTGTGCACCATGGCAGTCACGAAGCCCGGACAAAAGAAAAAAATAGTTCACCCACACTGAAGTATTTCAGCAATCATCCCTGTACCAGGGTCTGTGTCCAAGGCGGTAACCAAACCGGCCCAAGGTAGGACAAATGTAAAGCACCTACCAATGACATCAAGTGATTTCTAAAAGTCAAGCCCGCAAACAAATGAAAATTATGGGCATGAGGTGGGCGTGGTTAAAAGCCCACAATACTTACAACAGGTGAAAGCTCTTGCGCGCTTGACCTAAAAACAGAGGGAGAGGAGGACAGGGCAGTGAGAACGAGGCAGAAAACAGGAGAGAGCGATGCAGCAACAAGGGAGAGCTGGCCTGGGACCTGCTCTTGTGTGTATTGGCTAAATGATGGAATCTACTGTAATGTTGCCCTTCATGTAGGTGGGGTCCTGAGAAGATTGTCTGTATTTCTTCTTGACCCTTGGAATAACAAATTGGCTCCATATTATGTGAGGTTAGGTTATGTTATATTATGCAGATTTATAGAACACACTATGACACAGGATGGTATTCTGGCACTAGGCAGGTGTGAGTATAGACACACCTAGGGCCTAGTGGGACTACTCGAAGGGCCAGGTCTTCAGCTTCTTGTGGAATTCAAGAAGTAATGAGGAGGCTGCTTAAAGGCCTCTTGCTCCTGGTCCAGAATACTGGGGAGCAGTGGAAGGAATTGTTTTGTTTTTTCCTTTGAGAGGGAAGTAAGGTCTCCATGTGAAAGCAAGATTCAGTCTGCTTCTCCTCCAAGAGACCTCCAGAGGTGCCTGCTGCCTTTTGACCGAGGCATTGTACATTGCAATGTCGCCTCGGGCTGAAGTTTTGGAGGTGTATGTGTCAACCCCTTCTTCCAAAAAGTTAGTTTCAATATCACTCACCCTTCTTCATTGATTCTCTGTCTAAAAAAAGAGCCCTGTTTGAATGGACATTTTTCCTCACAGATTTCCTCTTCTTCTTGGGCGTCCAGTATGTTGGATGTTCCATCTCAGCTTCTACTATTCAAAAAACCTTTCGCCGGCCCCAACAAACTCAAAAACTACTGGTCAATCTCCCTGCCTCCTTTCCCAGCAAAGGTATTGAAAACGATCACCAACAAGCAGCTCATGACACATGGCACAGAACGAACTACTCAACGCCTCCCAATCTGGCTTCTGCAGCAATCACAGCGCTGAGACCACCCTAATCGTAGCCACTGACGATATGCGGACCCTCCTCAACCGAGGAGGTACAGCAGCGCTGATCTTCCTCGACTTCTCAGCAGCTTTTGACACCGTATCTCACCACACGCTGATTGCATTCTTGAGCACGTCTCCTAGGATGCAGATGTGGTGAAATCTTGCAGAGGATCCACCTCCCACCGTTTTAGGAGCAGAATCACTTCTTGTAACATTCTAATTTTGAAGTGTTGCACTTGTAGGAACTTGTTTAGGTACCTGAGGTCTAGGTTTGGTCTCCATGTTAACTCTTGTTTGGTACAACTAAACATGCTGAGTAAATGCCACCGCCTGTTTACCTTAGAAGGACTTTCTGTATGGCTTGTTTTTGATGTGTTCCTTGCCCTCTTCTCGTACCAGTGAGAGTTCTTGTTCCCTCAAGGTTCTTCTCTTTGGGGGAAACATGAGGCGATGATTCGGTGAGTCATATGCAGTAGTCATGTTTAATGTTTAATGATGTTTAGGATCCAGCTGTCTGAGGTGACTGACCTCCATTTCTGGAGGAATCCTCCTTCTCGTCCTCCACAGTGGTGTTTTCCTCCTGTTGGTCGCCCCAGTGGTTTTATGTCATGGGGTTGCTGGTCATTTGAGTTTCTTCCTTTGCAGGTTGTTCCCTGCTTCTGGGCTTTCCGTGAAAGAGCTGTCTTGCTGGGTGTTGCCACTGATGCTGAGCAGGTTGCTGTACGACCTGTTGGTTGAAACCCTGTAACTAGTATTGTTGTTGGGTTGTTGAGAAAACAGCCCTGAATGTTCGTCTGCTGTTGAAGACGCCTCCGGTCCTGAAGGAGTCTCTGATCTGTATGGCCCGTATGACCTTAGCTGTTTCGTTGTCCTTCTTTATTTGTTGGAGTGTTTCGCCTACGACAGTCCCAAAGAGAGCTTCCCCTGTAAACGGCATGTTTATGATGAAGACTGTACCTCTGCCTTGAATCTAGAGATCCCGAGTCATGTATGCCCCCTCAGTGTGGTGCCCATACGCATCTGTCTGCTGGTGGTGTCCACTGTGTCCAGCGCAGATTTGAGGCAGGAGTTGGTGATGTTCTTCTCCTCCTGGATAATAGCATTTGCTTCATTTCAGAAGTCCTCTGGGAGGTGCTGCATCATTCCTTCCGTTTCTTCCTAGTGCTGTTGAGAACAGCGTTGGAGTTTGCACTTTTCTATTGCATCACCAGCTCCCTCCCCACATTCCTACCCACCAGGTCCATCCTCATGCCTTCCTTCTCTGGAGGTGGACACTCAATATGGGATCATTGTTCCTTTTTCTAGCTGTGGCCAACATGATAGAGTACGCTGATAAGTTCCCCTTGATGTACTGGGGGTCTTGGGTGGAATGTTTGCATTTTTTTTCTACTCCATGAGTAATTGTCCTAGCCGTGGCAGTTTCCTTGAAGATTTCCTTGCCCTGGTTACAATGCCCCAGCATGGGGATGTATAGGTTCACCCTCTGAAATGGCATCAGAGTTTTGAGGAGGAAGGATGATTCCTCCCTCTCTTCCTCCGGCTGGACCCCATATGTGTCTGCCACCCTCTTGATTAGTCTATTGTACATGGACAGGTCATCCAGGGGGCTGGGGCCTTGAAGAGTACCTGTCGATCCCCTTCCTCAGGAGATTCTGCATCACGATCCTGCCAATCTTTGTCCAACTAGCTGTTTCTCTGCCCTGCTGGACTTTCTCCTCGTACTCAAGGAGGCCCTCCTGCTCTCCCTCATGGGCCCACCATTGAAGGCGCCTTTTGTGTCTGCCAAATCTTTTCCCACCTCCCTTGGCTCTAAGGTTTTCCTTGGGATACAAAAGGTCTTCAGGGAGTCGTCAAATACCTTCTGCTGCAGGAGCACAGCCATTTCAGCCTCAAGTCAGCTTCTTTTCGTTTCATCCACAAGTGGGCGTTCAATGACGGTCAGCAAGGATTACTTCCTCTTCAAGGCAGTCAGCTACATGTCCTTTTCCTCCCTGGACCTTTCCTTTGGCACCTGCTAAGCACCTGTCAGCATCAAGGTTTATTTTGAAGGCGTGCCCCCATCTGTGTCCTTTGATTGGGACATACGCAGCTCCTTGGGTTTATGCCCACATTCAGTCATTGACTGTTTTGACATCAAGGCAGCCTTCATGACTTTCATTACCTTTCTTTTTTCAGTGATCCACACTGCTTTCCTCGTGGCTTCTGCACTTTCTGAGTCAACAACACTCTCTTCGGCATCTGACCCTCCTCCCTGTGCCGGCTTGGCTTCTTTGACATTTTCCTCATCATTACTGGAAAGACCCAGGAGGTCCTTCGGGGATTTTTGTGGTTTCTGTCAGCTGACCATGACGTAATGTGCGATTCACTCCTACAGTCTGGCCTTGAGGGTCTTCGGAAGGAATTCGACTCAGACCTCGCAGTCTTCTGTGGTATGATCTGTCAGGAGATACAGCTTACAGACCTCTCGTGGATCCCTCTGCACAAACTTGTGGTGGTAGTTTGGACAGAGTTTAAAGGGAGTGTTCTCCATATCCGATTGCTGTCCCGTTCCTCTGCATTCTCCGGCCACATATGCCTCAGCAAAGAGGTCCCCCTCCTTGAGGGTAGCTCTCATCCTGGGCTTCGATGTTCCTCATTGTCTATGGTAACGTTTGGTGTTTTCTGACACCCTATTTTATTTTCTTCTCTGTAGATCCTTGAAGATTCTTTGGAGCTCCTCCGGTTATGATTCCAGAACCAACGGCAGAAAAAAGAAATCTGAATATGGCGGTGATGCACAGGATCTTTGTGAGGCACCAAAATATAGAAGGAAGGCAGCCAAAACACGATTTCGGACCCAACCACTGGATAGCGGAATAGATGGACTACGCCTGAATCCAGAATATGAATCATGCTGCAAAACTGACGGTAGAGCTTCGAGGTGGCGTTTATGTGGCTCTGGTGATTTCATGTCTGGGATGGTGCACAAAGATGAGATGGAGCGGAGTGCCACCTACTGGCACAGGAGAGCTGCTGCAAGAGCCTGGGGAGATTCAAAAGGAGAGGAATAGAGGAATCTGCAGGTAGACATCTCTGTGAGAAATGGTTGCACAATCAGTGATTGAGCGTTCATGAAAATCCTCCCTTGCAACCCAGGCAAAATTTAAAAAGACTTCAGCCCATAACAATGGACCATAATGTTTACCGGAAACATGGTGCAAAACTGGAGCCAATCATGGATGACTCGCTTCTAAAATGCAGTTGATTTATCAATTATTTCTATGGTGTCATACTGCCCTTCCCATTAACATCCTCCATTTCAAACTGCTTCACAGCAAACCCTCTTTTGTGTAAACATCACAATGAAGGATTATTAAAGTCATGCTAATGGATAACCCCTAGAGTTTCAACTTTTGAGGAAAAACCATCATTCCACACCCATTCCCTAGAGAACAGAAAACTTTTTGATGGGTGAATCATAGAGTAATTATGCAAAAGATTGCATAATATAAGCTGGTGATCCTCACTGAATGGATTCACCTTTCAATCTTCCTCAGAAATTGTCATCAAAGCTCACCTCACTCAGTCCCCTTCAACATCCCAGGAAGGTGTGTGGATGTCCTTTAATTGTGTGTGGATTTATTTTAATTGTGTCAGCCAGAGAAAATCTTACAGACAAAATGGCCCTCATCTTGATGGAAGGAGTTTGTTGCAGAATATCTTCCCCCCAAAAAATACTTTAACACCAAAGAAAAAAATAACTGTCCTTAGAGCAGTCATAATGGAGGTAAAATAAATTGTGAAATAGTTAAGAATTGTGGCGTTCTGGTTAACGTTACAGACATCACCAACATGTCTTCTAGACCACACAGTGGTGCTTGAACGTTTGTTAGACTGTGGGTGCTGGTCAGTGAGGTCAGTTCTCCAACAAAAAAACAAAAACAAAAAAACATTTGGCTAAATACAGAAGTAAAAGGATCTAAAAATTAACCCCAACCCAATTTGAGTGTATATCACTGAATTATGTCAATAATAACTTTTTCTTTTTGTACTGCTTTATGCCACAGCTTTTGCCATGTGGGTTGGCCCCTGTGTCATAAAGTATAGTGACTGCTAAGTCTGAAATTACATCATTTTTAACTGGAAAAGAATAAAACACCAGAGCGGTTTAAGCCAAAAGTAAATGCTTCTTGTTTTTTCTTTTATTGACTTCCCTTAAAATCTGTGTCTCCATTCACGCATTAAGAAGGACAGTGTACTTTCTATTTGAAAACTGTAAATATTAGAAAGCACTTACAAACTGTTCATTTCTAAGGTTTTGGCCACATTTCATGTCTTCTCCCTTCACTTCTCCATAATTGTGCCACTTAAGTTAAAGGCGAGTTTAGTTTACAAATGACAAATGTAAAATAAGGGTGGTTGGTCATGTGATGAATTGTCTCTTTGCTTTGCTTAAACCCTTCGCTGACAGGCCTTTTCCCCCTCAGGTGCCAAGCTTTTTTTTGGCTATTTGGGACAGTTCGTGCTTAAGCCCTCATAACTTTTTGTCCACATAAGCTACCCACCCCAAATTTGCATCCTTTTTTTCAACATCCTAGAGGTACCCAGACTTTGTGGGTTCCCCTGAAGGAGACCAAGAAATTAGCCAAAATACAGCGAAAATTTCCTTTTTTTTAAAAAATAAATGGGGGAAAAGGGCTGCAGAAGAAGGCTTGTGCTTTTTCCCCTGAAAATGGCATCAACAAAGGGTTTGCGGTGCTAAACTCCCCATCTTCCCAGCTTACGGGAAAAGGCAGACTTGAATCGGAAAACCACATTTTTCAACACAATTTTGGCATTTTACTGGGAAATACCCAATTTTTACTATTTGTTGTGCTTTCAGCCTCCTTCCAGTTAGTGACAGAAATGGGTGTGAAACCAATTCTGGATCCCTGCACGCTAAACATTTCTGAAAAGTAGACAAAATTCTGAATTCAGTAAGGGGTAATTTGTGCAGATTCTACAAGCGTTTCCTACAGAAAATAACATCTGATTTAAAAAAATATTGAAATTGAGGTGAAAAAAACAGCCATTTTTCTCTACATTTTACTCTGTAACTTTTTCCACCGATGTCAGATTTTTGAAAGCAATATACTATTACATCTGCTGGACTCTTCTGGTTGCGGGTTCATCAAGAACCCTAGGTACCCAGAGCCAATAAATGAGCTGCACCTTGCAATGGGTTTTCATTCTATACAGGTATACAGCAATTCATTTGCTGAAATATAAAAAGTGAAAATAGGTATCAAGACAACCTTTGTATTTCCAAAATGGGCACAAGATAAGGTGATGAGAAGCAGTGGTTATTTGCACATTTCTGATTTCCAGGGTGCCCATACTAGCATGTGAATTACAGGGAATTTCTCAAATAGACGTCTTTTTTACACACTGTCTTACATTTGGAAGAAAAAAATGTAGAAAAAGACAAAGGGCAATAACACTTGTTTTGCTATTCTGTGTTCTCCCAAGTCTCCCGATAAAAATAGTACCTCGCTTGTGTGGGTAGGCCTAATGCTCACGACATGAAACCAACATGGACACATCACATTTTTACACTTAAATCTGACATGTTTTTTGCAAAGTGCCTAGCTGTAGATTTTGGCCTCTAGCTCAGCCGGCACCTATGGAAACCTACCAAACCTGATAATTTTTTTTAAACTAGACAACATGGGGAATCCAAGATGGGGGCGACCTGTGGAGCTCTCACCAGGTTCTGTTACCCAGAATCCTTTGCAAACCTCAAAATTTGGCCAACAAAACACTTTTCCCTCTCATTTCGGTGACAGAAAGTTCTGGAATTCTGGGAGGAGCCACAAATTTCCATCCACCCAGCATTCCCCCAAGTCGCCCGATAAAAATGGTACCTCACTTGTGTGGGTAGGCCTAGCGCCTGCAACAGGAACTGCCCCAAAACACAACGTGGACACATCACATTTTCCCAAAGAAAACAGAGGTGTTTTTTGCAAAGTGCCTACCTGTAGATTTTGTCCCCTAGCTCAGCCGGCACCTAGGGAAACCTACCAAACCTGTGCATTTTTTAAAACTAGAGAATCCAAGATGGGGTGACTTGTGGGGCTCTGACCAGGTTCTGTTACCCAGACTCCTTTGCAAACCTCAAAATGTGGCTAAAAAAAAAATTTTCCTCACATTTCGGTGACAGAAAGTTCTGGAATCTGAGAGGAGCCACAAATTTCCTTCCACCCAGCGTTCCCCCAAGTCTCCCGATAAAAATGGTACCTCACTTGTTTGGGTAGGACTAGCGCCAACGAAAGGAAATGGCCCAAAACACAACGTGGACACATCACATTGTTTCACAGAAAACAGTGCCTACCTGTGAATTTTGGCCTCTAGCTCAGCCGCCACCTGGGGAAACCTAGCAAACCAGCACATATTTGAAAACTAGACACCTAGGGGAATCCAAGATGGGGTGACTTGTGGGGCTCTGACCAGGTTCTGTTACCCAGAATCCTTTGCAAATCTCAAAATTTGGCCCCCAAAATTTTTTTTCCTCTCATTTCGGTGACAGAAAGTTCTGGAATCTGAGAGGAGCCACAAATGTCCTTCCACCCAGCGTTCCTCCAAGTCTCCCGATAAAAATGGTACCTCACTTGTGTGGGTGGGCCTAGCGCCCACGAAAGAAAATGGCCCTAAACACAATGTGGACACATCACATTTTTTCACAGAAAACAGAGGTGTTTTTTGCAAAGTGCCTACCTGTGGATTTTGGCCTCTAGCTCAGCCGGCCCCAGGGGGGGCAGAAATGGCTTAAAATAAATTTGCCACCCCACCCCCCCCCCCCTGGGGAGCGACCCTTGCCTACGGGGTCGCACCCCTTGCGCGACGGCGCAAAAAAAAAGATCCCTGGTGCCTAGTGGTTTCTGCCCCCTTGGGAGCAGATTGACCTAAAATCGGCCGATCTGCCCCCAAAGCGGGCAGAAATGGCCTAAATACAATTTGCCCCTCCAGGGGAGCGAACCTTGCGTAAGGGGTCACTCCCCATCTGTAAAACAACAACAACAAAAATCCCCGGTGCCTAGTGGTTTCTGCCCCCCTTGGGGGCAGATCGGCCTAATTAAAATAGGCTGATCTGCCCCCCTGGGGGGCAGAAATGGCCTAAAATAAATTTGCCCCTCAGGGGAACGACCCTTGCCTAAGGGGTCGCTCCCCTTACGTGAAATTCACGAACAAAAAAAAAACCTCCCTGGTGTCTAGTGGTTTCTGTCCCCCTTAGGGACAGATTGGCCTCATAAAAATAGATCAATCTGCAATGGCCTAAATATAATTTGCCCCCTATGGGAGCGACCCTTGCCTAAGGGGTCGCTCCCCACCTCTAAAAGAAAAAAGGAAGAAAAAAATATATATATCCCTGGTGCCTAGAGGTTGGCAGATCGGCCTAATAATAGGCCAATCTGCCCCCAGGGGGGGGCAGAAAAGGCCTTTAAAAAAAATGCCCCCACCGGGAGCGCCCTTGCCCAAGGGGTCGCTCCCTCATGCCAGTTTCATTTTTTAAATGAAATCCCTGGTGTCTAGTGGGAGACTTAAAAGGGAAGGAAATAACTTTCCTTCCCTTTGAAGCCTCTCTCGGCCTCCCCCACGTGATCGGAAGCTGAGCTTCCAGCGCGATAGGAGGAGGCCCTGTGACAATCAGCAGAAGCTCGCACGCTGACGTCACGGGGGGGGGAGTCAGGGGTGGAAGGGGAAGGGCTTCCCCTTCCATCCCTGCCTTGGGGGGTTGGAGGGAACCCCACAGAGGGAGCGCTAGCGCTCCCTCTGGGCTGTGTGCCCAGGACGTAATGGTTACACGTCCTGGGCACAGCAGCATTGTGCCTCAGGACGTAACCATTACGTCCTGGGCACAGAAGGGGTTAAGTGTGGGGTTGAGTTTACTTTCTCCCCTGTACTTGAATAACATATTGAATTGTTTATGTGATCCATCTGGCAATTGTGACCTTAGTTACCGATTTTCCCATATTGTTGGCTGTAAAAGAGACAAATAGTTGTGTTGTCTTCCTGCTCAGTCATTGTTTTTTCCATGTAGTACATTAAAAACGTGGAATTTGTATTGTTTGGTTTATGTGGGAGTGTGAAACTATTTTGGGTAAGAACTGTGGATCTGTCCTTGTGACAATTCTGTCTTTGTGAACCTGTTTGTAAATATAAATATGAATTGTGAGTGCTTGTATTTCACTCACCCTGCGAATAGATGTTATGTCCACCAGAAATTCTGCCTTTAGCATGAGCATCTTTGATGTGGCTTTGTGTAACGGCTCAAAGGGTGCCTTCATTAACTGAGTCAGTATCACATTTAGATTCCATGTGGGTGCAGGTACCTTCCTCAGTGGTGCAATTCTCTTTGCCCCTCTTAAGAACCGTTAGATTACAGGAGCTGTGAATAAGCTTCTTCCTATGTGACCGCTTGTGTAGGCCACTTTTGCAGCTTCATGTACTTCCGGAGATGAATAAGTTAACTTGCAGACTAGTGGGTGTGTTAGATAGTTTCACACCAATGGGTCCTTAATGTTTTTCCTTAATAACCCCCTTGTAAGACAGTTCAGGGAGTATAGTTCTTATTTAGCAATGTAGCACTACCTTGTTGTTGGCTTTCTTGCTTCTTTTAGAACAGCCATTATGTTCTCTGGTAGTTTTAGACAGAGTATGGAAATATCCCTGGCCAGTCTATCGACAGAGCATTCCCTAAGGATTACTGGTATAGTTGTCTGGATGTAAAGTTCTAGCATTTTGTGTTTCTTGGGGTTGCAAATATATCTATTTTTGGTGCTCCCCAACGCCTGAAGATCTTTTTGAGTACTCTTTGAATGGGTTCCCATTCATGACAGCATGATACTCGTCTGTTCAGCCTGTCTGCTTTTACGTTGTCATTGCCTGGTAAATCAACGGTATTATCTTTATTTTCCTCTGTATTGCCCACTTCCGGATTTCTTGGGCTACCTTTTTGAAAGGGCAAAGGAATGAGTTCCCCCTTGCTTGTTGATGTAAAACATTAAAGTTGTATTGTCTGGCTGGACCAACATTTCCTTTCCCAACAGCTCTTTCTGAAAGGCTCTTAAAGCTAGGAACACTATCTTTAGTTTCAGTATGTAGGCTGCAAGGCATCCTGTTCCTTCCAGACTTGCCGTACTTTCAAGTGTGTTCACGTGCACTCCCCATCCCATACGAGAGGCATCTGTTGAAATGGCTACTGTTGAGGATGGTTGTGTAAGTGCCCTTCCTTGAGTTGCATGTCATATCTCATCACACTATTTCCTGCTAGATCCTCCCAACTCCCTTAGGCTTGTGACAATTGGTTCTGTAGCCACTCCTGAATTGGTCTCATGTGTAAGCTCCTATGTGGAATCAAAGGGATGCATGAAGGCATCTTCCCTAACAATTCCACCACAGTCCTCACTGTCCGAGCTTGCGCCTTCTGGTAAAGACGAGTTTCCAGCAACAGTGGCTGTATTCTCTTTTCGCTGGAATATACTTTTCCTTGGTTTGAGTTGATCCTTGCTCCCAGAAACATTTTTTCTTGTTCTGGTATTAAGGGTAACTTTTTTTTAGTTTATAGAGAAACCCAATGCAAACAGTACCCTCATTACTTGTTGTACATGCTCTTTGCACTTGTACAAGTTTGCTCTTACTAACCAGTCGACCAAGTAAGGATAGACATGTATGCCTGGTCTTCTTAGATGAGCTGCTACTACGGCTAGACACTTAGGGAAGACCTGTTGCACTGATTTTATCCCGTATGCCAGCACTGTGAACTCACAGTGAGTCTTATTCTCCACAAACCTCAGGTACTTTTTGTGTTTTGCATTCATTGGGATGTGGAAGCTATAGTTCCCATGTAATTATTTTTTTTCCAATTGTGGGCTGACTTCCTTCAAGGTTGTCATTTTGAATCTTTGTGTCTTTATAAACTTGTTTATGAATCTGAGGTCTAGCATTGGTCGCAGAGACAAACCTATCTTTGGTACTGGAAAATTGTTGGATAATTAATTTTCTTGATCTCTGTTCTGCACACCGTTTCTATTGCTCTTTTTTTCATCAATTCCTCTACCTCCTTGGGTTGACGTGATGTTTCTTCCTGGGAATGGACCATCTTTTTGCCCCCCTCCCCTCTTTACTGGAGGTATGCTGTCTATTCTATACATTATCTAAAATCTATGACTTTTAAGATCCATTTGTCCAATGTTATCTTCTTCCACTCCCAAAAGAAGTTTCTTATTCTGCCTCACACAGGTGTCCTGTGCGAGAGGGTGTGTGTTTTTGGGAAGTCACTTGTTTGCAGGGGTTGTGCTTCCCCGGTGGGGCTATTTTTCCTTGAAAGGACTGCCGGCCTTGCTACTGATACTGCCAGTGCTACTTGGGTTGGGTGTTAAAGTATGAGTGCTGGCCTGGCAGGCCTGCTGTGAAGTGCCCGTTCTCCCAGAAGGAATGCGCGATATCTCTTTAAATACAATATTTTTACCCTCTTCTTTCAGGTGTACAGCTCACCTTTTGTACTGGTCTGGTAGGTGCTTCATAAGCTCCGCCATTTCCTCCCAGTGGTAGTAGGCATGCCGGTTTAGGAGGGCGTTGGAATTTGTGATGCGCCATTGATTGGCTATGCTGCTCTCGGATTTGCTTCCCATGAGATCCATCCTTTTGCACTCCCTGTCAGGAGGTGGTCTAGATGTTGAAGGAATGTTTACCCTTCTCCGTGCTGTAGGAGTGATTATTGAATCAGCTGATACTGTTCCCTTGATGCTAGCTGGATCTTTAGATTAATATTTATACTGCTTTTATGCTCGTGGAGCCACTGTTAGACAAGTGGCAGGTTCCTTAAATGCCCCCCTCCCTTGGTCCAGCCCACAAGGTAGCACTCGAAGGAATTGATACCTGGCTTGGGATAGCAAGAGGGTTTCCAGCAGGAAACAAGACTTTTTTATAACCTGGACATACATCACAAATTCATCTGGATGTGAAGGCCTCGACGGATAGCAGTATACCCCATCCTCCGGGGAGTCAGTCTCTAGCTCCTGCCACTGAGATTCTGCATAGATTCTTCAGAGCCTTGAAACATGCCCAGACATTCCTCTTCTTCGTCTTCATAGAAGATTTTTTCTTCCTTCTCCTGTGGTCCAGGTGTTAAAGAAGGTTCGATATCTTTAACATCCTCGCCTGATTCTTCGGCATCACAGTTTTCGCTGGAATTTGATATGACTTTAAGGCTTTATCCTAGTCTTTTTTCTTTTGAAGCAAAGTGGCCATTTTGGTCTCAAGGCGCCTTTTTTTCCTCTTGATCTCCGCCAGGCGTTCCTCTGGACCAATGTAAATGTTCTCTTTGACTTTGAAGATTTGTTAGACGACGTATTGGTTGTTGAGCATGTATGCTCATCGAGACCTCTCCTTCTTCGAACTCGAAGTGTCTCTACTTCATTCGTCTTTTGACGAGTGAGTCTTATAGGGAGAATTTGCTTCCATGGTGCACCTTTTGACGGATTAGAGAGGATTCTTTTTTTTTCAGCCTGACATCAGTTGGTGAGTGTTTCAGCAACAAGGCTCCCTTCCACATCTTTGAGCCAGATCTTCGCGGCCCAGGAGTCACTGGCTGCCTTACCTTCAGTCTCTTGCCCTTCTGGGTTGCCTGGGCTTCCGCCTCAAGAAGCCTCAGGTCGTTGTCTGATGTTCTCCGTGAACAACTTCTGCAACGCTTTCTTCCTCGTCGCTCAACAAACCCAGGTCTGTTAAGGATAGAGTTGGTTTCTGTCCCTGCATGATGTAATATGCCTGTCTCTGCGTCTCCCTTGCCCTCAGCATCTTCGACTTGAACGCGGTACAGGCGTTGCAGTTGTTGCTTTGATTATCAATGGACAGGCAGAGGTTGCAGCTGGTCCTTCTGCACAAATTTATGACGGCACTTCAGGCACAACTGAAATGGAGTCTTCTCTATTAGGCTGAACTGAACTGCGAATTTCGTCTAAACTTTTCGTCAAACTTCTCCCTAACTTTTTTCCCATTGTGTTGGAGAGCCTTCAGCCAAGCATCCGAACATAACGAAGGAAAAAAAGAATCTGAAGATGGCGATTAAAGGTGGGAGACTCTAGGGGAGGGTGTATGACATCACAGGAAGCACTAAATGGGGAATCCATCCACACCCAACCAAAAAAAATAAAAATAGAAGGACTACAAAAGTGGATTATTTCAGACCCAACTACTAGATCGTGGAATAATGCACAGCATGTGAATCCAGAAAACATTAATGTTGCAAACCAGCAAAGTTTTTGGCATTTCCATTTTTAGCAGTGGTGAACTGATCTATTTGAGGATGGCCCATAAGAGGTATGGAAGGAGAACCTGGGGGTAGAGTTCCCACTCATGGACTTGTTAATGCGTCCTGCTGAGCAGCACAGCTAGATCATTGTACACCCCGGGAATGTGCTAGGGAAGCAGATACACTTTCTGATGTATTGCCCACCTCCAGATTCTCTGTGCTACTGTTGAGAGTTGGATGAAATGTTTTCTCCCCCTGTTTCTGTAAATAGAACATGGCAGTTGTGTTGTCTGCGCATATTAAGACTGTCTTGTTTTGAATGAGATAGCAGAACACCTAAAGAGCAAGTTGAGTAACTAGCAGTTCCAGTTGACCGATGTGATGGGGCTGTTGGGCAGAAGACCAAGGTCTTTTGACCGTGAGATGATTCAGATGCACACTCCAGCCAGTAAGTGAGGCATCCATGGTGATGGTGACTTGTGGAACCAGGTTGAGGAAGGCCCGCCCTTGCATTAGGCTGTGTACATTTCACCACAGCAGAGAGCGATATGGGCAGCTCCCTACCAACACTAGATTTTTTAGATGACCCTCAGCTTGACACCATTATGATGTTAAACACTACTGCAACAGACTCCTGTGCAATCTGGCATGGGGAACTATGGTTATGCAAGACGCCATCATTCCTAGCACACGCATCATCATTGTTCTGACAGTTACGTGACTATCTGACTGAAAAAAAAGGCAGTAGGTTTTGGAAAGCCTGTATCCTTGCAGGACTGGAGTAAACCTATACAATGTGTGCATCTAGGTACTTTTAAGGGGGTTGCAGTGTGATTTGGTCAAGTTGATGGTGAACCCTAGACTGTGCAAGGTGTGGATGGTGGTGTGACTATATGCCAGGCATTGCTGGTGGGTGGCACTCGTCATCAGCAAATCCTTAAGGTAAGGGAACACATGGATGCCGCTCCTCCACAGATGAGCTGCTACCATGTTCAAACATTTTGTGAATACTTTGGGCGCCGTGGTAACTCAGAAGGGGAGTACTTTGAACTGAAAATGTTGCTTACTTACCACAAACCTTAAGTATTTCCGATGTGCTGGGTGAATGAGAATGTGAAAGTAGGAACCCTCCAGATGGAGGGCGGTCATGAACTTGGCTTGTTGCAGCAGAGGAACACATCTTGTGGAGTCACTTTGTGGAAGTGCTCCGACTGAATGTACTTGTTGAGAGGCCTGAGATCAAGGTTGAGCCTGAGAGAGCTGTCTTTTTGGGGGATACGGAAGTAAAGGGAGTATACTCCATGTCTGCGGTGCTGTGGCGGGCCAGCTCCATGGCTCCTTTGGCAATTAGGGCTGGTATCTCCTGCTGGAGGAGGTGCAGGTGGTCCAGGGACATCTTGAGTCTTTGGGGAGGGATGATTGGTGGTGGAAGGAAGAGCTTGAGACAGTATCCCTCCTTACCAATCAATCCAAGGTGATTTTAACTTAATGGGTCAGAAACCCCAGTAGCCTTCCCCTGACAGGTATTGTGTGATCGGGGGTTAAGGCTAGATGGTCACTGTTTTTGAGGAGCAGGACTCTTGGGAGCAGTGCCCTTTCCCCTGCCTTTGTTATTATCGTGCCAGTTTCCCCCAACAGCACCTCCCTGAAGGGATCTTCTTAGCACTGCTGCACTGTGAGCTTTGAAAAGAGCCCCGAGGAGTAGGTGTCTGCAAAGCTCCCATGGCTTTGGCAGTTTTGGTGCCTTTTAATTTTCTCTAGCATCTGGTCGATCTGAGACCGAACAGATGCTGACCATCATAAGAGACATTTAAAGGGTTTTGCTGTACCTCTGGTTAGAAGCTGGAAATTCGTAGCCACACATGGCAGCATTAAAGGATACTTGCATTTATCCCTCGGCAGCTGTATCAGCAGCATCCAAAGCTCAGCAGATGTTGATTTTAGAAAAGACGTTTTCTTCCGCAACCAACTCTTGTCTTCTTTTACGATACAGCTCTGGGAGAGCAAACCTATAGAGTTGGCAATACGCCATGAAGTGGCAGATTGTGCTGCTACTCTTTTGCCTCTGACATCGTTCTTTTAACTCTCCTGGTCCCGAGGGGGGGAGGGGATACTAGTCCCCCGAGTATTAGCATATTTTTGAGCTGTATAAACTACCACTGAGTCAGGAATAATTGGAGTCCTTGGTTTGGAGGATCAGTAGGTGGAGATTCAAACTTTATCAACCCTTGGAGTGACAAATCTTGCTTTAATTGGCTCCTTAACATTTTCAATAGCTAGCTTAAGGACCCCTTTAAGAGTAGTGAATGCTGAGTAGCAGACGTTGTTTCCATAAGGAAGTCATCCTACGTATGTTCAGCGTGTATTTCTACCTTATGAAAGGTGGCTGCCCTCTGCAGAACCTCACAGTACGAGGGACCGTCACCTTGGGGTGATGACTTCTTAGTGTACAGATCTATGTCTGCGGGTGCTCAGTTATGTTATTAGAGAGGGCATCAGCGATGTCATAAATTATGTCATAGAACATGCAATAAGCGAGGTCCTATGTGAGGTCATAAGCAGCGCATTGGGGTGCAAGTTATAGTTAGTGCTGCTAACTATAACTGGTGAATTTATGTGATTTTCTTCTAGTTCAAAACGTTAATGTTGTCACTGAGTAATTCACTTAACTATAACGTTACTTTAACCTTTGTTTTTCTCAGTGAATATATACACATATATATGTACACAAACACACACATAACAGAGAAACAGGGCTTGTTTAAGAGTGGATGAGCTGCAGTATAACGTTGCTCTTTCGAATATCTTTAGAAAGTCATTCATAACTGACTGCAAAAAAAAAAACTAAAGAAACACATCTAAAGTGAGGGCTTATTTTAAGGTTTTGTTTGTGACACAAAGTGAAGCAAAGCAGTGCAAATCAAAGCAACGCTTTGAATCAGTTTACTCACCGTTATAAAGCATCTATGCAGCCCTTGGTAAACAACCACCTAGATGTTTACTTTCGGTTTAATTCTTTTTTGGGGACAGCACATAAATTATGTCTACATCCTGAAGACTGATTTCGAAGTCGACGTGATTGTATGAAACACCTTTTATGCTTTAGCCGCATTTATGTTCAGAATGTATAGACATATGCTTTTATATCTGCATGAATCAATGAATTTGACTTACTAGTTCAAAAACATAATGGCAACTGTTGGTTCTTGTTTACAAGTATGAAAAGTAAATATGGCAGCCCCATCTAAACCCCCATCTCCATCATTTCATGGTAGGACTCGTACTGTGCCAAGGTTTTCAATGTGTTTTACTTGACAAGTTCCGTTACAAAGATAATACATATTTACAAACTTGCTCATAATGCTTTTACTAGGTCAACCTCCCCTAGTTGCCCCTCTCCTTAACACGCTGTTGGAAGTCCTTGCTTCAGGGGGTGGAATGATACTTGTAGGGTGAAGTACTCCGGAAAACACAACGGGTGCCTAGCAACGTTGCATCATGGGTGTGTTAACAAGTCTCAAATAAATAGTCTGCAAATCCAAATTAAAAAAAATAATAGCATTTAAAAAAATAGCTTAACAGTGAGAGTCCTTTTATACTGTACATCCAAAGAAAGAGGCGAAGGAAAGGACATTAATGTTATGCAGCAACGCCCGGTCCATGGCAATCCACACTACAGGTCGGCTGGAAGCAAAATGGCCGCTCGATGGCCCAACAGGGATCCCAACATGATCCAGAGAGGAAAGCGGTGAGCAGACTATGGAGTCAGCTGTGTCAAGATTGTCTCTTGATATTGCATTCCTTTGCACACCTGCTTACCTTAGCCATTGAACTTGCAGATACACTCAGAAGAGCCCTCACATTAACCTGAAAATGTCCAAGACCTCACTTGACTCTTCAGTGGAATTAAGATGTAAGGAAGGCACAATACTACAAGCACGAGTTACTTCACAGCAGCAACGTGTTTGTAAATTAATGGGTTTGTACCACTGAACACAAATCTGGAGTTTAGTTGTCGACAGGAATGCTCAACTGAAGTTCTCTTTCCACCCATTGGAAAAAAGTGGAATGCATGGTTAGCGGAAAATGGGCAAGCAGACACTGGCATGCTTGTCAATAAATTGAGAGGAAGTAATGATTTTTCTGCTAGAATAAATCTAATTAAAAAACTACCACCTTCTTGGGGCCCTTGATCAGAGAGCGGCCACAGCGTTGACAATGGTGATCTTGAAATTCAAAATATGTCCTTTTCCAAAAACTGCGTGCAAAAGAATGTGTCACACCTTTGCACCCCGGAATCCAGGATGTGGGGTCACCTTATCGGGATGTTATGTTCATTCGATTCTGCGCACTCGTGTCAACTTACTGTCCACTGCATGGGGCTCAACACCTGCAAAAAAAGTTAGGCGGTGATGGTGAGGAGGAAAATCAGCATGGAGATGCCCAAGTTGTCCCTCGGGCACATGGAGGAAACGAGAAATGTTTGACCAAGATTTTCTCTCTGTTGAACCTGGTTCCATCGTGGGTAGTCGACAGAGCTCTCAGCCTTGCGGTCCCATCGGTCACATGGTCTGGCACCAACATCCGGAGCTACTGTCCACCTCCTTCTCCTCAGCCTCCAATGAAACATCCATTCCATTGGTTTCGTTGCCAAAAAAGGTCTCTTAAATAAGCTTTTAATTATTATCTATCTATTTATTTATACACATATAAAATATATATTTATATATTTATATAATATATATTTCGGCTGGTTTCTTCTTCCCCCCCCTTCCCTGCCCCGTTGGTTCTTTCATTTACACACGTACTGCTCGACGATCTCGGTGCATTTTTTGCACTTGACAAAGCAGCACCAGTGGAACTTGCAGTGACAACGCTCCACCTGGACGGTCTTGAACTGGTCGTAGCCCCGGCCGCAGCACATGAGCTCGCAGCCGTCCATGCCCTCGGAGGTCTTGTTGCAGAGCCGGCCCAGGGTGCCCAGGGAGCCGGTGGATTCGTTGCGCAGGCAGTAGTCGGGGCTCTGGTCGATGTAGACCAGGTCCTCCACGGTGGGCGTGTTGAAGCGGCTGTTCACCAGCTCCAGCTTGCCCTTCCGGTTGACGCGCATGGCGGCCGCGCTGTCGTACTTCTCCTTCAAGTGGTCGCCCACCTTGCGGAAGTCGGCCAGCTGCAGCCAGCAGGTCTTCAGGCTGCAGGACCCCGACACCCCGTGGCACTTGCAGGCCACGTCCGCCAGCTTGTAAACCGCCTGGGGAGGGAGAACAAAAGCAGGAGGGGGGGTTAGTGATTCAGAAGTATTGCAAGCAAAAAGAACTGAAATTGTGTTCAACATTTTTCTGTTACAAAACTTTGTGCCAGGATTCGGTGGAGAAAAACATGTTATATTAAAGGCAACTCAGATCCCATGAAGGGGCGCAATCCTGTACATATATTTGGTGAGAGACTAGCTGAAAGTCAATTACATTACTAAAAACACTTACAAATTCACTGGGAAAAAACAAAGGTTAAAGATAAGTTATTAGGTGATACTGTCGGTTTAAACTAAAGAAAAAGAAAAAAAATTGCATTCACCAGTTTTAATTAACTGAAGTAACTATGGTCACCTGCTCTACTCAATGCCCATCATCGTCTGAAAACCGAGTCGCTAAATGGCGGAAATATGCACAGTGCGTGAATCTATACTAGATTCACGGGGACACATTTATTTCCTTAAACTGAGGAGGCAGAGTCGAGAGCCTTATCCCAAGATTTTATTGGCCCCAATTCCTCCCATGGTCACGGGGTCTATCGTTGCTGTGGGTTCCTTGCCAGGCCTCGGTCTGTAATCACTCTACCTTAGTTTCCCCGACCCACTTCAGCAGCTGTCTACACAAGCACATTACCGGGGAGGGAAGCAGAATGTTTTGCGCGGGTTCCCCAAAGCAAGCAACGTGACCAGAACAAGGTCTCGGCACGAGCCTGATACAGCGTGCGTGACCGAGATGGAAACTGAATTACTCGTTTTAATTGAATACGATAAACATCATAGAAAGTATTCAAGCGAACTTCCCAAGGAGGTTGTCTTAACTATGTAATAAAGGACTAACCTCTGGAAGGAGTGGTGGATTTCTTTTTTTTTTTTTTTACACAGAATACATTGTGTTTTCGCCCTATAATTCCGAATGCTTAATCGCCTTGAAAGGCCGCGCGCTGGGAGACTTGTTTGCTAGACAGTGGCCTATTGCTGCCATCTTGCGGCTGGCTGCTGCAAAGACCAAGGCAGCTCATTTCTTGGAGAGAAAACAAACGTCCGACAGGAAACCGCCGAGCAAGGTCATCCAGGACTTGCAAAGCAGAGAGCTTTGGAGTGGAAAAGTACAGCACAACAGCTGGAGGTGCTGAACAGCTGCAGCAAGAC
Source organism: Pleurodeles waltl (assembly GCF_031143425.1). Classification (NCBI taxonomy): domain Eukaryota; kingdom Metazoa; phylum Chordata; class Amphibia; order Caudata; family Salamandridae; genus Pleurodeles; species Pleurodeles waltl. The sequence goes on from NC_090442.1 coordinate 196,411,267, forward strand.
GAATTGCTAACCACTTCTATGCTGATTGTTGGTGCATTAAAATGATATCTAGTTAAAGCGGTGTGGAGGCAAAAAACAAGTTGTAATTAGTTCGTGAATGCCAGCAATTTAGTTACTAAAATGAGAACTTGCTTTTTCAGGCACACTGATTGCATTTTAAAACAAGCATTTGCAATGTAATGGGTTTTGCGTTTGCTCGAGTTAGAGCTATTAGCGTTGTAAATTCCTAAACGGACCTTTCTTGTCAAATACATTGAAAATGAAAAGTACAACAGTGGACATAAGTGAGCCGATTCAAAGCGCCATGGCCGCCATGAGCATGAAGTAGAGACACTAAAGGAAAAAGAAGTTTGCAGTCAAACATATCAGCAAACTGGCCAATATCCATGTAACAGGGTAGATGGCCAATGCAATAACAAAATTGCCTTAAGGAGGGACAAACAAAGCATTTACCAATGATAACAAAGGATTTTTGAAAGGCAAGCCCACGAACGAGTGACCGTGATAGGCGTGCAGTGGACGTAGTTAAAAGCCCACAGATAAATTACAACAGGCCACAGAGCCTGTGCGCTCGACCTAAAAAAAGTAGTAGGCACACAGGAATGGTACTAGGTCACATCACAGGAGTCATTCAAATCTAAATTTCACACCACAGCAAGTCCCCCAATTCCAGTAGTGATTCAGTGGGGGTCCTCAAGAGTCAAAAGGTTGGGAACCACTAAGTTAGAGTGCTTGCCACCTCAACGGTTGATCCATTCACATTTACACTGACTCACCATTCTTTCAGTGGTATACTAATCAACTTTCCTGAAGAAGTTAACAAACCTTCCACACCCACATACACAGTGAAATGGCACGAACATTAATAACAAACTACCTGAAGGCGAGCAAAGGACAACTAAAGAAAGAAACAGGAATGTCTTCTTTATGTCATCCACTCACACAACACCCTTTGGAGACATAAAACAATCATTCTAAGCATCTCAATCACTGCACAAGACAATGGATTCAATATATCTGTCAATATCAAATATTCCATCCGTCTAAACAACACAAGCACACACAAGATTAACAGATCCCTCTTGCCTGTGGCCAATGAGAATACAAGAACCTGAAAAGGCAGCCAGATTCAGACAGCACTTTGTAACCAGACTAATGGTGGGAATAAGGTACACAAATGCACTTGCCGTTTCGTAGAAATAGCACAATTTATGTGTTGTATGACAAGGATAAACAGAACAGCTAAAGTCTGTGTGCTGGTGGCACTAAGCATATGACACACATAGTGCAGTGTTTGCAGTTCGTGTTTGGCTGCACTGATGACAACATAGAAAGAGTGCAGCATACACTGTTGGCGTGCCTGCCTACACTAAGCATGATACAACCAGTATAGCTTTTGTAGCCTGGGAGTCTGGTAGTAGCAGGCGAAAGATGTAATTAGTGCAATGCATATGTGGATGTCCACGTGCATGAAGCCAATAATATAAACCATGGAGTGTTTAAACTTCAAAATGTTCAGTTCTGGGTATTTGTATTACATGTAGTACAGCGTTCCACTCTCAGGACAGGGCTGTGCTATGTTTTGTTGTGGATTTGAACAGGGCACGTCTGCTTAACACTGGAGATTAAATAGTTACACGCAAATCAATAATTTTGTGAATGTTGGAAAAGGTTAGTTAATAGTTAACTTGGAAGGATGCACCCCAAAAGATTCATTGAGCTGTATTGCTTGGGGATGGAAGCCTCATTACTTAGCACCCTGAGCCATGGGACTGTAACCCGGTTGTAAGCATGTTGCAAACATCCGAAAAAGTCAACTGCAGGTGCGCTGTGTAAACTTAGTGAGGTGGAGCTTCAGTTTGGAAGATCAGATGGACGGATTTCAATTTCTATATAAAGAGGGAGTAACTAGAATCCATGGGATTTTTCGAAAATAGAAGCTCTCGCTATCCGGCTGAAAATGTAAATTCATCCTTTCTATTTCTTCTTCACAAGAATAACTTCACAGCTTGAACCGCCTTGGAAAAGAAGACTCTCGAATGTCGCCCGAGACCATCCGTGTATCTGAACCTCCTGGTATTCTATTAAAATGGACCCATCAAGTGGAAGCTGATGCTCTGCTACCAGAAATTCAAAATTAACAGATATTTGCCCACAAGGAAGAACAGATTTAAGAACAAACAGAAAAGACGACATATCACCAGGGATATTTAATCCAAGACCATTGACTTTTTGCTCCCCAACAAAACATTTTATGACGGTGCCACAATAATCCAGGGTCAATCAACCTCGGATTTCATAAGACTCAAGAACTGGTCCACAGACAAGCCTTAATGTGTTGATTAATGTTGGGCCATCAAAACCATGTACGAATTTGTCGAGAATCTGCACAGTAAGTCAGAAGGGTTGTTACAATCACTGCACAGCTCAGAACAGTCCTGGGCACAAATACCCATCGACTTCACTGTAGAACTCTCAGGATCAGAGGGAAGAAAAGTCATTCTGATGGAGGGTGACTACTTCCTAAACAAGATCTTTAGGTTACATGGTTTACCTTAGGTGACCATCACAGGTATAAGGCCCCAGTTATTTTTGGAAAGAATGTATAATGAGGTTGGGGATTTGTTTATTTAAGTCCACTATTTACCATTCACAGACGGCTAGACAAGAGACTGAATTGAAGTTTAGAACGATATTTGAGATGTTATCCCATGGAACACCAAATAGAGCGGGTACATTGGTTACCCTTAGCTGAGTTTGTGCGTAACTCCTTGCATTTGGCATTAGGATTCTCCCAATTTTATTGCTCTTATGATTTCCATCCTCGCATTTTGTCCGAGGATCTTACCCCCTTAAAAACACCAGACAGGTCCTGGTTGCCTAACCTTCACACAACCCACAAACTAGCATTGCAACAGCTTTGGAAAGGAAAGGCTGCCTATAAAAAAAAATTGTAGACGGCCACAGACAACATCACCCTCAGTATAGGGGACCTAGTTTGGGTATCCTTTAAGAATATGTCCGTCACCTGGCTCCATCTTAAGGTTAGTCCTTGTTTTGTTGGTAACCCCAATAAATCAGGGTTTGTTGGGTCCAGAGCCATCAGTTTAGCACTTGCTTTCACTGTGGTCCAGAAACTAGCAAAACGTGTTTTCCCCATGCAATTTCCCATAGGGATTTTAGATAGGACGAACCGCTGAACAGAATTACACCAGTGTTTTTTGTAATTTGGTGTAAACCTGTTCAGTAGTTTTGGAGTTATTAAGAAAAATGATTTATGTATATCTAGAGATGCATAAGGTCTGTAGATCACACAGTTCTTAAACTGAGATTTGATTGCCTGCCATCACTCCAACCACACAGTAGTGGCAACCATTTTAGAACTTGGCTGAATCCCAAGAAAAATCCTAAAAAACGGGGTGAGGGTAGGTAGGAATACCCTGACCCCGAGGCCTGGTAGTGGGGTCCCACAGGTATCCCGCCTGGGCCAAAAAAGTTAATTTTTTTTGTTTTAATTTTACTGCAGATTACATACATAAATCCTCAGAACATTTCTTTAAAAAAGGTGCTTATTAGGGTCGAGCCTGCGTATCGCTTGCGAGACACTGTAGTAGTTAGAAAAGGGCTTGGTGCCCTGCCCATGTCACGTCAGTATATTTCATTGCTTCATGGCCTTGCCGTTTAAAATCTGCTTGCTTTTATTAGTGGAAGGCATGCATACGTCATGCCTTTTCCGGTGGTTAGCCCTCCTCGAGCGCAGCAACCAAGTACTGAAAACATACGAGGCTTGCTGTTTTCCGTCCAGTTTGTGGACTACTTTTTCTCTTTTTTTCACAGCGCGATCTTGCTTGTTTAGGAGCACAATTGTGCTCCTTTTTCTTTCCATTTAGTGAGGCAAGAAAAGTCTGGTTGGGAGTTTACAACTGCTAATAGCTCTAACTCGGAGAAATGTGAGACCTGTTGCATTGCAAAGGCTTGTTTTTTTTTATGCCCCCCCCCCCGCCCCCAGGTGAGTCAGGATTGGAGGGGGAGGGTGGGAGCTGAGGGGATCCATAGATTTGTGGTGAGGAGGACACGCATTTCAGTCCCAGGGACCCCATCCCCCGGGGCCTTGCCTTATACATATTTGGGAAGGGGGCACATGGTCAAACTCCTCTGCCAATTTTGTTGCCGTGGACCCTATCCCCTGGCCGTAGGTGAAAAGGGGGAGGGAAGCAGGCAGCGCCACTCCCCAGGCCAATTTCGGCCCAAGGCGCATGGGCTCCCCTCCATGAGCCGATTCCAGCCCCGGGGGGGGCGATTTCAGCCCCAGGAACATCATCCCCCAGCTGCAATTAGATAGGGGAGGGGGGGGTGGCCCCCTCCTGGAGCCCTTAATGGCCCTGGGGACCCCATCCACCGTGGCAAGTTCCTGCTATGTTCAGAGGTGCCTACCCCCAGGTCATAGCGCTTTCCCTGCCCACAGTGGAGCGGTATGGGAAACCTGTGTTTGCTCTCACTTGACAGGAGCAATTTTAAAGCTCCGCCAAGCAAAAGCAAGCACAAAGCTCGCTCCCAGCACACAGGACCAAGAAAAATGCTCCCGCCCACTGGGAGCAGACTTTAAATCTCTTTCCCTGCCCACAGTGATGCGAGCAGGGAAACATCTGAATACTGCTCCAGTGTTCAGCGCACAGGGAGCAGCATCTTTAGCTGCTCCCTGAGGGTGGGAGAAATTATGGCTCCTGCTGGATGCTGGGAAATGGCTGGAGCCACAGGGGTTTTGGGACTCCCCCCGGCCCCCAAGGCGGGCATAGTGGGTGCCCTGGGTGGGCACCAGGGCACCCATTCTTTGTTGGCCAAGCACCAGGGATCAGGTCCCTGGAGCCGAAATCAGCCCAGGGAGGGGGGCTGTGTGCCGCCCTCCCACATTTTAATAAGACTAGGCCTTGTGGGATGGGGTCCCTGGGGCTGAAATTGGCCTGGGATGGGGGTTGCATGCTCCCCACCCACAAACATAATGGTGGGCCCAGGGAGGGGGACAATGTACCCACTCCCCTAAAAAATAAAAATAAAAACAAATGCGCTGGGACCCCTACCGGATGGTGTCCCTGGGGCCCACAGGCCAGGTCTTGTGGTGACCCCCTACTGTGCGCAGCCGAAGGGTGGGGTTAGCCAGTCCCTGCAACAATCCCCCGCTGCCCACGGCTGATGGCCATGCACAGCGGTTGGATTAACATATGGAAATTAAATATTGCTTTTACGTTTAAAAAATACCCTGGAAATTCACAGAAATAAAAACAAATGTTGCAGGGATGTTATATTTAGGTTCCGATTTAACCCATGCAGAACCACAGAAATTCAGCATCTAGTTATACTTTTCTCAAGAAACTATAACTTGTGCCCTAAAGTAACTATAACGCTGCCTTTGCCATGCACTATTAACCGACATGTTACATCAGTCATGACATCTTCTATGACATCACTGATAATATCACTGCAATATTTGCAATAAAATTATTATTGAGACAACTGTGCATGGCGGAGGCGCTAGTTCTAGTTACCTTGGGGCACAAGTTTGAGAGTCTAATTCACAAAGGGCCTTCGCAGTCGTGGCGGAGGCCCCGCAGATGCAGCGGAGTCCCATACCTGTGGCATCGATATGTGACACTGCACAACTTGCAGCTCTTCTCAATGACATGCAGCCCCCGTTGGTGCATGTACAATGTGCATCTCTCCTTAAGAACATGCAGCTCTCATTGGGCATGTACAATTTGCAGCTCTCCTGAGTCATGCAGCCGTCATTAGTGCATATAGAACACGCAGCTCGCTTTAGGGACCTCATCATTGGTGCAGGAGCAACATGCAGCTCCTTTAGGCTCATGCAACCCTCATGTGGCATGTATAACTCGCAGCTCTCCTCAAGGACTTGCAGTTCCCCTTGGGGAGATGCAGCCCACTCCAGTGCATGTACAATTGTAGCTCTTAGAGGACATCTCATTGAGCATGTACAATTAGCAGCTCTACTCAGAGTCATACAGGTACCATTGGCACATAGACAACATGGAGCTTTCTTCAGGGGAATACAGTCCTCAGTGGTGCAGGAACAACATGCGGCTCCCTCAGGGACACGCAACCCTTATGTGGCATGTATAACTTGCAGCTCTCCTCAGGGACATGCAACCCTCATGTGGCATGTATAACTAGCAGTTCTCCTCAGGAACTTGCAGTTCCTCTTGGGGAGATGCAGCCCACTCCGATGCATGTGCAATTGTAGCTCTTGGGGGACACGTAGCCCTCATCTGTATATGTACAACATGCTACTCTCACCAGGGACATGCAGCTCCCATCGGTGAACATACAACATGCAGCTTTCCTTAGGGACATGCAACTCTTATCAGTGCATGTATAACTTGCAGCTCTCCTCAAGAACATGCAGCTTTCATTGAGCATGTGCCATCAGCAGCTCTCCAATTACCAGTCGTAATTGGTGCATGTACAACATGCAGCTCTCATTGGTGTGTGTAGAACATGCAGATCTCCTCAGGGACATGCAACTCGCATCGGGCATGTACAACATGCAGCTCTCTTTAGGGATATACAGTCCACATCGGTGCAGGTACAACATGCAGCTCTCTCAAGGAGGACATGCAGCTCTGATAGGGGACATCCAACCCTCACTGGGCGTGTATAACATGCAGCTCTCTTAGGGACTTGCAGTTTATCATGGGGCGATGCAGCCCACTCCAGTCCATGTACAAGTGCAGCTGTCTTGGGGGAAACGCAGCCCTCATCAGTATATGTATAGCATGCTGCTCTCACCAGGGACATGGAGCTCTCCTCGGGTTCCTACAGTCCTCACCAGTGCATATACAAGAGGCAGCTTTCTTTAGGATTATACAGCTCTCATCGGTGCATGTATAACTTGCAGCTTTCCTCAGGAACATGCAACCCTCATTGGGCATGTATAACTTGCAGCTCTCCTCAGGAACATGCAACCCTCATTGGGCTTGTATAACTTGCAGCTCTCCTCAGGAACATGCAACCCTCATTGGGCATGTATAACTTGCAGCTCTCCTCAGGAACATGCAACACTCATTGGGCATGTATTGCAGCTCTCCTCAGGAACATGCAACACTCATTGGGCATGTATTGCAGCTCTCCTCAGGAACATGCAACACTCATTGGGCATGTATTGCAGCTCTCCTCAGGAACATGCAACACTCATTGGGCATGTATTACTTGCAGCTCTCCTCAGGAACATGCAACACTCATTGGGCATGTATTGCAGCTCTCCTCAGGAACATGCAACCCTCATTGGGCATGTATAACTTGCAGCTCTCCTCAGGAACATGCAACCCTCATTGGGCATGTATTGCAGCTCTCCTCAGGAACATGCAACCCTCATTGGGCATGTATTGCAGCTCACCTCAGGAACATGCAACCCTCATTGGGCATGTATAACTTGCAGCTCTCCTCAGGAACATGCAACCCTCATTGGGCTTGTATAACTTGCAGCTCTCCTCAGGAACATGCAACACTCATTGGGCATGTATTGCAGCTCACCTCAGGAACATGCAACCCTCATTGGGCTTGTATAACTTGCAGCTCTCCTGAGGTTCATACAACCATTATCGGTGCAGGTCAAACATGCAGCTCTCATCGGGGACACGCAACCCTTATTCGTGCAGGTATGACGTGCAGCCCTCCTCAGTTACTTGCAGCTCCCCTTTGGGAGATGCAGCCCACTCCATTGCATGTACAATTGCAGTTGTCTGGGGGACATGCAGCCCTCATCAGTATATGTACCGCATGTTCCTCTGGCCGGGGACGTGCAGCTCTCCTGGAGAACATGCAGCCCACATCTGAGCATTTACAACATGCAGCTCACTTCAGGGACATGCAAGACATGCACCAACTTACTATGTAAAATGGCAACTTAAATGTGATGTACATTCCAGTAGCGTCCAAAACAAAGCTGTTATCTCTATTACAGAAATTGTGAATTTGTTATTGGAATTTCTGGTGTTTTGGTTTTTTATCAGGTTGGAGTAAAATGATGGCCAATAAAAACACCTCACACAGGTGGCTTTTCTGGAGAGCGCTCATGTGCGCCTTGTGCTGATCAAGCTACCTGACGCTAATATGTCTCACGGGAGACCAAGCCCAGGCAGTAGCCCGGTGTCATAAGGGTGAGGCTGTCAGTAAAGGCAGCCTCTCCGGTGGTCTCTCGGGTGCCATGGCCAGGCTTCTTGCAAGAAGTCAGGATTAGGCAGCTTTCCTGGAGGGCAACCCCCGATGCCATGAGCAGAATGACCTCCTTGTCAAAGGTCAGGCCCAGGTGGCCTTTCTGGACCACCTGGGTGAAACAAGCAACCATCTTAGGTGGTTCTCACTTATGACATGGTGTACACGCCCTGCCTGAAATGAGGCCGCTTCCCAGACCAGATGTAAGCAGTTCTTTAAGCTGGAATGGTCATGCTTCTTCTAGCCAAGCGCGGTCAGCCTTGCTGGACCAGTGTCCGGCGCCGGTTCCCATTCTTGTAATCCTTTGAGGTCTCCCCTTGCTAAGCTCACCTGACCTCTTGCATCCCCCTCCGGTTAACCTGGCAGGGCCCACCTCCTCTAGCAAGGCTCGGGCGCCTTTCTGGAGGGCCTTCTCGGGTGCCATGAGCGAGCTTCCCTGCCCAGGCCAGGCCGCACTGATTGATGGCCGAGGCCTGTTTCAGCCGCCTGGGTAAACAATACAGACCGCAGAGCAAGATGAGCTGGGGAGAGATAAGCTCTGCCACTTGGGAGGGGAGAGGCAGGGACATATGGAGAGGGAGAGAGGAAGCGCTGCAATCCAGGCTGAACACAAACAAATAAAGCAGGGCCATAAAAGCAGCAGGGACCCGTAGCCAGATCCCCGGAGGAGGGAGAGGGGAAGGCACAGGAGCCCGAGGCAGCGGTGAGAACGCGCACCCCCCTCCCCTCTCCACCTCATCCAAACCAAACCGGTCCTGGGAACCAGAACATCTGCGCTTCCCTCCCTCCCCAAGCGCCATCTAGGTGTGATAAACTGGGACCTTTAATTGCAGTTTTATTGCAGGTGGCGGAGGAATGGCCTGGGAGGGGCCATCTGTCCGACCACACTGCCCCAGGTACTGGGCGCATTCTCGGGTCCTTCTCTGGCACGCAAGTGGCCTTTATGACAGGGAGACAGAGGGCTGGAGCAAGGCAGGAACCTGCCCAAGGGAGGTAGAGGCAGGCAGGCGAGGACTGCAGGGGGGGCTGGGTAGGAGGTAACACCAGGGTGGGGCAGGTGGGTAGAGCTTTGCCCCAGAACTCACAGGAACAGGGCCCCGAGTCAACAGAATGTGGGTTGAAGCTCAAATCCAAGAGTCCCCGGGTGTCTGCAAAGAGTGAGAGAGTGAATGTGTACATGAATAAGCACAGGAGCCCGGTGCACGAAGCAGGGGCGAGAGCTGGCGGGCCGTGTCAGAAGTGTGAAGAAGTGAACAGAGATGTGGAAAAGAAAAGAAGAGCGCGAGGGGGGCAGGCACACCCAGCTGGAATGAACAAGGCAGGCAAAAGGAGTGGACGGGGAGAGGATGACAGATGGGGAGGGAAGAGCGAGTGGAGGGAAGAGGAGAAATACGTAGAGACACGGAGGGACAATTACGGAAAGAAACTAGTGCAAGAGAGAACACCCCAGAGAGACAGTGAGAAATCTGGAAGGAGAGAGAAAGAATAATAGATAAACAGCACCAAGAAAGACTCTTCTAACCCTGAAGGAATGCGGCGAGAAGGGATGCTGACTCAGACAAACTTTACTCAAGATACACAGACAAACCTAGCAGTCAACCCGGAAGAATCAACAAGCCTTGGTTGCTCACGGCAGATAGAAAATCAGCTGCCTATTCTATGCAAATGGCGGGTCCTTCTCTGCCCAGCAGAGCAAATCCTATCCCCAACAGAGTATAAGGCCTAACAGACCCTCAACCCCAAGGCCTACCACAGACCCCTGGCCCGCTGCACAGCTCAATATGAAGCGTGTTAGCCAAACAAAACACCAACGTAGTGATGTTTAAGGAAAAAATGCCCAAAACTAACAAATATCAGTTTAATTATCTACTACATACAGTGAAAAACTCCAAATCATCAAAAGTGATAGATTTTGCACCAAACTCTTAATCAATAAAAACATGATGGAAATACAACACAGGTCAGAGGAAAAACGAAACGATTTCAGCTGATGGACACATTTGGCATGCTTAGAGGCAGTAGATGGGCGTGTCATGTGCTTGTCTTGCCAGGAACTGTTGATCATGGCACGGAGAAAACATACATGTACGCCCCGCTGTGTGCTTAGCTCCTAGAAGGAGCACGGCACTGTATATTGAGTAGCTGTACTGTAGCAAGGGTTTAGGATATTGCAGAGTGTAATGTGGTGTGTGCAGTGGCGTAGCGTGGGTTGTCAGCACCCGGGGCAAGGCAAGTAATTTGCGCCCCCTAACCCCTGGATTTTAGCACCCCCCCCCCCCCCCCCCCCCCAGATGTTGCGCCCGGTGCGGCCGGTCGCACCTGCACCCCCCACGCTACGCCACTGGGTGTGTGGGTATCAGGGACATGTGCCAGAATGTAAGGGGCAGAGGAGGGTGGGGACACGCACACTGGAGAGTACTAGGCCGCACACTTCGGTTGTGGTATAGAATCAGCCCCCACATGCTCATAATCGGGGACGCCGGAATTATGCGGCAGTGGAGGCCCAAATTGTGCCGCAGGGTTGAGTAAATCATGTGGCAAGGAAACGCGGATTATACAACACACTTTGTGATAGTATTACTTAATTATTTTGCCAATTTTGAATTTGTTCACACTGTATGGGCATTAGTTGCACCTCGCTAGTACTAGTTTAACACCGAAATATAGCTATAAGCAACGGAAAGGAGACCAGTCCACTTTTGCAAAGGGAACTTCCACTGCTCCTGTCGATGCATTTTTAGTAACTTTTGATGTGTCTGAGCTACAAACAATTATTTTGGGGGTTAAAATCTGCAGATTATGCAGCAAATGACGGATTATGTGGCAAATCTATAACTACACCATCTCATAATTCCAGTGGCCCTGCTTATAATATAGACAGACGCACGTGACTTCCGGGTCAGTGTATGGATCAGACCCGGGTCTCCGGGTGCATAAATCATCAACTGAGCCATTAGCCCACACACACGCGCCAGTTAGGGGGGAATAGGTGGATCTTCCCCTGATGTAGTGGGGAAGGTGTTATGTGATGGTTATGGTAACCGAGGCAGGGCACAACTGCACTGAGAGGAGTTTTCAGTAGTTGCCTATCCTGGTGGTCATTCCGCGAGCAGGTTTTGCTATATTGATAAACACTGTGCAGCACTGTTCCAGATAGTTTGCCTCCCAGGCTCAAGTGTCTAAGGCTCTCAGTATAAGTGGCCTACGCGCAGCAGTAGCAGCATGTCCTTAAATGCTGCACACAGTAGTACAAATACTACATTTATTAAAATACCAGATTGTGGTATCACCACTGAATTATAAATGAATCCCCCGATGGACCTATATGGAATGGACCTTAATATGCAGAAATCAAGCCTACAGGTGAACTTGAAATTCGGGGACTTTTTTCTGCAAAGTTCGCAAAGCTTGATTTGGAGAATTTGTCCCCAAAAATCCATGTGGTGTTGCCACTCAGTGGAAACCCATGCATCTGCTCGAAACTGTATTACACACTCACTTATGAAAAGGGTCTACTAACGGGGGATTTAGACACCAGTCTTTCACTGAAAGCAGACAAATAATCCGGAAAACTGTTAAACTGCATATGAATCCTCTTAATATGTAAAGACACAGAAAGAAACAGAGGGAGGAGAAAGAGAGACAGAAGAGAAATGAAGTGAAGAAAATTAAGGGTAAGGAAAACAGACTGGAATAGAGAGCACCAATAATAAGAGCTGATAGTGCTCTCTACAAATCTACATAATATATCATGACATAACATAACGTGACATGACATAACAAAGGAAAAAAATAAGCGAAAGGAAAAGAGTGCACAATAGCGTGGATGCTAGATGATAAGTAAGAAAAAGAGAGAATGATCTTTATTAGAGAAGAACAAGATGGAAAAACAGCGCTGAAGAAAAAGATAGATATATAAAGCGGTGGACGGGTAATTGTTTAAAGCCTTTGCCAAGATGTAGACGTTTGTGAGGCTCAGATGGTTTCGCCTTGACGCAGTTGCATGTGCAGGGCCACTGGAGTAATGCGATTGTGGGCCATGGAGATTTTCATATCATTATAGATTTGCTGCATTTACCACAAAATCCATTATCTGGCGCAAAGTCTGCAGATTTTAACAAACAAAATGTTTCTAGCTCAAATGGTTCAAAAGTTACTAAAAATGCAGCAACATGTATTGCCATGCACTTTGCCAGACTGGACTGATGATCATTTTGTTGCTTATTGATATATTTGGGTATTAAAACGGTGCTTACAAAATGTGCTGCATTAAACTGCAGAATTCTTTTTTTTGTTGCCATATAATTTACTCAACCCTGCCGCGTAATTTGGCTCTCTCCTGCCGCATAAGTCCAGTGGCCCGGCACATGTGCTTCTGGGCAACTTGCTAATGTGACAGTGAAAATTCCAGCTGGGACCCGTTGCACCCTGGAACCGGTTATTGGCAGCAGTTTTTCTCATCTGACGTTTGATTTAATTTAAATAATTTTCCTTGTTTATTCAGTTGAACATGTGTTTTCTGACTTCCAAGTATCCATATGCAGCTGGTTAACTGGAGTTTCCCCACATGGATGGAGGGAAGCAGCGCTTAATTTGAGCCGGAGGTTGCCACTGGGGCCCATCAGCTCTTATGATGAGACCCAGCTCATTTTTCTGCATCGGTAGAGCAGATAAAACACACAAAAGGGAAAGACTGTCACAAAGGAAGAAGGAAGTAGCCTGGAAAGAGAGGGATAAGCTGGCAGGGATTGACTGAGATTGGATGGAAAAGGCATGAGAGGAATTTAGGACGCGCAGCCTTGGTATTCAGCACGCTGGCTTTCAGTTACACCGCCCGCAGGGTTTTGAGAGGATCCTGGGCACCGGCATTCATTAGCTTACAAGTTAAGCCCTGGAGGGAAGCTTTTGTATCTAGATAACCGGTCAGTGCGCATGTGTTTGGCCAGCTTAAGAAGGCCCGCCAAACACACATGCGCACTTAGTGCTCTTCACTACCCCTCCCATGACCCTGCCCGCCTCTCCCTGCACTGCTGGCTAGTTTACTATTGTTTTATTTTTCATCTGCTGGCTCTTAGACAGGGGGGCACCGCTCCTCCGCCATTGCGGAGGAAAGTCCAGGGGGAGCATCAAGAGTACTCTGTCCCACCACAGACACCAGCCTGAGAGCTTATACACAGACCCGGGGAGAGAGGCAGACCCGGGCACAGTCAGGCCAAGCAGCCAGTGAGTGCCTGGAAACCGGAAGCAGAGGGGCGGGCCTCCCGTGCAGGACACACAAGACAGGAGCCATGGCGGCCAAAGGGCCGCACCAAAGGCAGCCCCCCCGAGAAGGTCTGGGCTACCAGGTAACGCAACACCAGGAGACTTTAATCTCAAAACGGCGCAAACGGCGTTGAAGGAAGAAAGACGTGTCGCCAGGGGGAGCCAGACACCACGAACCGGCGCAGTTTGTTACTTCAGCCTGAACTTAGATACTGAATATCGATCACCTGCAGTGTTCACACGAGTACCAGTGAGAGAGCGAGAGGAGAGGCACCGAGTAACACAGAGATCGGCAAAGAGATAAAGACGAGAGAATGACCGAGGGAGTGAGGAATGAGGCAAAGAAAGAAAATAGAAGAACGCAGGAGGGATGAGAGAAGGAACAAGTTAGAGAACGAAAGAGGGTGGCACCGAAAATAAACCGTCTGGAAAGAGCCGGAGGGGGAGATAGAGCAGAAGAGAGGGGTGCGAGGGGGCAGAGGTGGAGAGAAAAGAAAGACACGGGAAAGAAAGAGCCAGATAAATAAACAGATAGAGAAAGATCCGACCAGCTGCCTCTGAAGTCTCCCGCACAGGAGATCAGTCGCTAAGAACAAAGAGCAGTGTCTATTCCAGTCTCTCCGGCCCTCCGGGGAGAGGGCCCTGGCACTAAAGGGGTTGGGGCAGTAAAACCACCTGGACCAGGGTGGGTGCTACACGTGGGCACTGCATGAAACAGAACAGAACAAAGGCCGAGGGGATCTAAACACCAAGGAACTCAGCAGAAAGTACCAGATATATCTCAAGAGAGGAGCCTGGAGTCAGAGGACATGTACATTTGAACTAAGCAATGGCGAGGCATGGAAATTCGAACTGAAAAGAAAACTGGGTGTGGAAATCTGAAAGTAGAAGAGCACAGGTACTGGAGCCCGGGGGATGAACATGTGACAGGAAAACAGCACAAGTGTGATTCTTAAGAGAAAAACACATGGAGTAAGGAAATCTGAAAGACAAGTGCAGGCAATATCGACATCTGAAATGAAAGGAGCATGGGTTATGGGAATGTGATTACAAAAAGAGAGAATTTCAGTGTGGAAAATAAAAAGGGGTTAGACATGGAAAAATCAGACCAAAAAGAGTAGGGGCTGGGAAATCTGGATAGAAAAGACCAGTTGGGGCATGTGAACTAAGGAGACTGGAGCATATGAAATGAAAGTCTGAACAAAAAGGGCATTTAAAATATTTTTTTTAAAAACGAAAAAGTTGAGCCATGGAAAGCAGGCAGCTTAGGTAGAAACCAGAGAGCAGCTCCAGCAGCCAGTGAGTGATTTTAGACACAGAAGCAGAAAGGCTGCCGGCTTCCTCGTCCAGCACGATGAATAGGAGATGCTAACCGGCGCCATGTCATCAGCACCCATCCTCTCCTGGCTTTCAAATCACACACTTTCCGCCTTCTGCGACTCGTAGGTCTACATATGTCTTTTTAGAAAAGCACTGGTAAAGCCAACAGGTCGCGCCTTTTTGACCAACTGACTTTGCCAGTGATTTTTGATGATGGTGCCCAGCATCAGCAAAAAGAACTGCTTTTGTTAAGAATGCAAAGCAGCTTGCTGGCAGGTGCGACATTCCATCGTATGCATGCACGTTTGATGACATATGCACATATGTCTAATGATGTATGCACAAGGAATGAAGTGCATGCCGTTATGTTTATTTATTTTTAATTTACTGATTTTTTTTTTTTTTTTTTACAAATGTATTGTTCTAAGATGTTGGACATCACTTGGCTCAGTAAACAAAAAAACGTATTTTACTTTCCTGAAAGCGCTTTTATTGAAAACAGAGTGGCCGTGCTGCAAATGCCACGTGTTGGGAAGTTGCCCGAATATGACCAGTGAAGGGTACAAGTTATCCAGTCAAAGGGATGCTACGGGGGGCATCATGCTCCATAGGAGAGACCCACACAAGCAAAGTCATTGAGTTAAAAGCTAGCGCGAGTGACAAGGAAACCAACCAAGCCCGCCTTTTCAGCTCAAGCCCAGTGTGGATGTTTTGCATTTTCGCTTAAGTCTTGAATTCTCTAAAGCCTTTCATTTACATTAATCTACCATATGCAGCCAGTCTAACGAATGTGTGCCTTAAATACACACGAAAATAAAATAAGATCACATTAAACTAAATAAAAAAACGTGCACCTCTTAGTGCCGATGTGACTGCACTGTCACTGTCTACACGGCTGGCACCGTCAATCTCCCCCCATCAGGCACAATCGGTCTCGAGATGGGGTGCGATGCATCAAAGGCTATCTGCCGACCAATCTGAAACCGGTGTCACAGCTCCCCGACTATCACGCAGACCCCGGCTTCTTGCCCTGGAGCACGCCCTGTGGAGCTTGTAGATTCCCGCTCATCCCAAAACTGGGGAGTCCTGTGGGTGTCCCAGCAGACAGAGTGCATTCCAAACAGGACGGGTTAAACTCTATGCAAATGGTTACACCCGGGAAGGTCAGAAGTAGCCAAGCACAGGAACCGATCTGGCAAAGGACACAGATGGTCGTAACAGGGACCAGGGTGGCATTCTTAGGGAGCGGTGATGGGGACAAAACTTTCAAAAAGATAATATGGTAAAAACCTGGCCCTTAGATAATAATCTGCAGAGCGGAGGTTGGGACAAAAAAATATATTAATAAGATCTAACCAAAAAGACCAGTTCGGCAATTCTGCTAGCCTGCCTCAACCAATCTGAGTTTGTCTCTAGGGTTTGACCAGTCTGGGCAGCCACTGAGATGGGCACTTTTGCGCCTCTGTCCCAGCCTATTCCATCTAGGACTGTTGTCTGGAGAGGAGGCCGGCAACCTGCAGCGGTTCACGACTCGCTAAGAATCACCCATGTAACTTTTTTCTGTATCCTCTGATACTGAAATGAACTCCAAAAGGGGCGGATTTTTTCGCCAATTCGTTTCGGCTTTCCTCAGACAGAAAACAAGATCGCCCCTCTTGGGACCGGGACTGCAATAGCAATTGATAGGGGAAGACATGGTTTGCCATGAATAGGGAAAACAAAAGCCTATGAGGTTTCTGTAGGCGCAGTAGGCATATGTACCACGTAAAGGTGCAACAGCATAGGGGAACTCAGTAGAAAGAGTACAAGAGTTTTGGGGGCCGATGAAAGTTTTATACAACCTAAACTTTTTAGTTTGAACCATGGCGGAGCTGATTCAGCCTGTCTTCCGTGGCACCCTGGAATCTGTCCGATCACAAACCCCCGGAGCTGCCACAAGAGCCGAGGATGCTGAGCTCGGAGCACGGCGCGCGCAGAATGTACCAACAATAGACCACGTGGGGGCGCCCCGCGGCCGCTCTGTGCTGTCACATACGGGCATTCGGCAGGCGGTGAATGTAGTGATGTCTACAAAATATAACTGGTTAGAACCGAAGAGAAAGAACGAGTGGAAGGAAATTAAAGGGAGGGATAAGGGATACGAGGAGGAGAGGTAAGGAAGGGGGAGAAGAGGCAGAGTGAAAAGGGGAGAAACATTAAATAAGAGGGAGAAAGGAGCAAGAGAGAAGGTGGCAGAAAGTAATGAACAACGGTGGTGATCGGAAGAAAACAGGAAGACGGGGAGAGGGGAGTGAAATGGCAACAAGCATTTGTAATGCAATAGGCCTCGCACATTTCAAACAAGTTAAATGTCATCTTTTGACAACAGCGCACACGAACTATTAAAAAAAAACAAAAAAAACGAGTGGTAACTGAAAAAAGACGAATTAACAAAATAAAATAAAGTTAGCTTTAAAAGAAAAACTTTGCAATTTTGTTTGTCCTGCTGGGTACGTTTTTTGCCAGTCACAAGCCTTCTGTTTCCAGGGCACGAATTCAGAGCAAAATAGTACCTCAAATCATGTCAGGAGCAGAGGATGGGCACTAATTAAGTTTAAATCAATTAGTGCTTGATCCCTCTTCCACACAGAACGAAAATGACACCAGACATGCCTTGGCGAATTACGAGGCTGTTAAGAAGAGTGCTACGCAAACCAACACATGATGAGCGACAGGTGAGCTCCAAGCCCATTACTGAACACAAAAGTGCCTCTCGCATGCTAGACACGTGCGTAAGTGCATGCACTCACAGGCTCGACCCTTAAAACTGTTGTACACATAGCAGACCCAACTCATAGCCTCTAGACCAAACTACCATGCCAAGAGTGCATTCATCTAATTAATTTGGGGGCATCACCCCCGTAACACCTCTCGCTCCTCTTAAAACTATCCAGAGAGTAATGCTGGATTACTAAAGGAATCATGTAACACAGCTTGAGCAAAGTATTGATCACTGTGAGCCCGACACATGAGACAGCAATGTTTGGCAGATGTGTGCAAAGGTGAACATGTAGCTGCCCAGCAGATGTTGGCAACTTAGCCGCCTCTGGAGAGGGCCTGGAGGCAGCGATAAGGGGCTGAATGCCCTCTGGAGGGTCTCGCATGGCCAAGGTAGAGGAGAATGTTGTATTGAGGATAAACAAGCATGAAATGGTGTGCTTTGTGCCTTGCCCTTTCCGGTTCCGGGAAGCCTACAAAGAGCTGATCATCCACTCTGTCCTGATGAGTTTGGGTTCTATTCTATGCAGTCGCCCCTCCCTGTGGTCAAACGTGAAGAAGACAACAACAATGACAGTCAAGTAGACTTGTAATAGACATGGTCACACTGAGTGCAACAACCACCTTCGGTAAAAAGGATGGGCAGGTGGACCCACGAGGGTTGTACTTAGGACTGCCCTAATAAAAAGTCTCTTCTGTGTGTGAGTGAGGTGTGACTTTTGGACATTTATTGTAGAGCTCAGGTCGTGGACACGAGTCATGGAGATATTCCTGGCTCTGCACTGGGGTCTAGGCCATCACCAGCTACACCTACCAATCAGCAAATAGAAGGAGATCTGCCCCGTGACGTGAAGCCGCACAAGTGCTACCACCTTTCGAAATACATGTGGGGCTGTCGTCAGTCTGTCTGAATTGGAGATCTGAAAACATAATACTGAGCCCCCACTGTGAACCTTAAGCAGCACTTTTGAGAATGAAAAACTGAAAGATGAAGTAGGTGTAATGGAGATCGTGGGGCATGAACCAATCGTCCAATCTCAAGGCTTACATGACCTAGCTCAGGGACAGCTCTAACATCATTCGCAGCCAAATGAACATACTCAGAAGGGTGTTGATACAGGATAGGCCTCAGGCCTTTGCCCTTTTTGGGGACCAAAATACAAAATGAGTTTCTCTCCTCTGCAGGCACCAGGTCGCTGGTCCTTTTTTCCAGCAAGGCTGGGACACCCGGGATCACAGCATGAGCTGGTGGGCCTGCTTTGAAGGAAAGAGGGTGGTCTGGTGGGGGCGATGGAAGGGGAAGGGCCCCGACAGACCAGCAGAATCAATCCGTGGTATGTTGTGATTTTCAGATGCAGAGACAAAGAGTAAGCTTGGAACAGGATCTTCTGGTAGTGACAGCCTTGCCTGTCCCTGCCTCGAAAGGGGCAGTACATACATATGCTGTGGCTTTGGAAGGGCTGAGGTGGCTGCCACTTTTGGGGCTAACCAGTCTTAAAAAAACACAGAACTTCCAAAGCCGTCAGAAGAATTGTCATATAGGGAAGGCCAGGCCTAGGACGCTAACTATCACTGCTGTTCTTAGAATGTACCAAGGTGGAGCTGGACTTCTCGCCAAAATGCATCTCTCCATCAAAGTGTCTGAGTGTAGCCTGAACAGCGCCTGAAAATCCATGGGATGCCTCCAAGCATGCGGATGTAACATGACAGCTGCACCCATAAACCGGGCAATTGTGTCCACCGGGTCAAAGCCACACTTCAGGATCTGCTTTGATGCATTTTGGTCCTCTCTCACCAGGGCAGAAAATGACTTCTTCATATGATCCAGCAACAGACAATCATAAGTTACATTAGCTCCCACAAGACAAGAACATCTCGTCCCAAAAGGATTTGTCTTTACCCAATGGTGAACCAAACTGCAGGAGCCAAGAAACTTGCAACCCAATGCATCAGGTTTTTTTGTATTCCCTAGCGGGGGAACCACAGGGAATGTATTTGGGTTTTGCTTAGAATAGCACATCTGCAAAGCCAGAACACTAGAGACAGGTAGGAGGACATAAAATGCAGATCTCCTGGAGCAGACCGATAGCATTTGATATCTGTCTGTGGACTACTGGACCGAAAAGGGTTCCTCGCATGCAGCCATTACTGGACGTAGGAGAGCCTTGTGGTACGGAAGCAATGGCTCTGTAGGACCCAAAGAGGACAGCAAAGTTACTTATGAAAGTTGGACCTAACTTTCACAGAAGTCAAAGTTATCTCTAAGAACTCTATCACTTCCCCAATAGTGTTGTAAAAGAAAAGCCTGCTTCAGAAGTAGAGCTGGAGATGTAGGAAAGGTTCCCTTCTGGTGAAGAATCTACACCACTGGCATTTTTCAAATGTATGTAAAAAGCAGGCATCAGCACTGTCTGAGAGTTTGCAGCCTTCATGGGGCCGTAATGACATAGCCACGCCATTGTGTATTACCATGCATGCTTCATGACGCATGCTCGTGACATGTGCCTGATATTTCTATTCTGATCTGAGATGGAAGCTATACTCCAGGTGAGGGACAAACAAAAATAGAGAAGGCAAGCCATCAAACACGAAGTAAGCAAGTAAGAGCGACAGTAAATCCAACCAATGGTAGGCAATGCGCAGGCTTGCAGCCTACAGTAAACTTTTGGTAATCTGACAAGACATTTTTTGCAACCAGACAGCTTCGCTGTAAAGTAGGCTTAACCTAAAAAACACTGGTACCTACTTGTATATATGTACGCAGGTGGTATTTGTATGGCACAAACCTAGCGGAAATGCAGTGAAGTGCGGTACAGGGTCAAGGACAGAGATGCAGTACACTGGGGATGTCTGTAGTGAGGCTCCAGCTGATGAAGCACCTCCGAGCAGAAGTCGGATACTTAAAATGTCCCAATCACAACTTTTGAGAGGTGATCCCATTTTAGGACAAATGCCTGCGCAGGAGTTACCACCTGTGATATGCGGCAGGTAGAACCCGACAACCCATGAGTGCATACTGGAGGCACTTCCGGTTTGCACGGCCCTCAGAGCATTGTGTGCAAGAATATCGAGGGGAACTATTGAAAGGTAAGTGCATATAGGATAGTATACATTTACTATTACAAACTCCACATCTACATACCTTGAAAACACATATATCATGTAGGTTCATATATATGTGGAGTTAGGTACAGAAAATCTACACTTAAGATCGATATTTTGGTTACTCTACTTTGTCCTCTATATTCTGTGCCATCAGCATTCTGGTTTCGATATTTAGGGTGCACACCGTTCATGTACAATTTGCAAGTACTTTCTCGTTCCAGTAAATCAAAAGCAAAATTGGGTACAAACTGTGCACCTACTAATTATTGCATACCATGATCAGTGGTAATGCAACTATGAACCCATGATCTGTGGGTCCCTGTTAACGGGAACGCACTACAGTATGTTTACGTGGCCTGAACCTTCTTTCAGGAGGAAGTGGGTGACAATAAGTGAGGGACCAGAGTTGTTATATCAGAAATGAGCCTCTTACCCTGCGTCCAGCCTCGTTGTTCTGCAGGTTCATCAGCGTCCGTGACTGCTCCTCCGAGCCTTTGGGGTAGTTCTTCTCCCGCTCCCGGGCATCCACAAACTCCTTGGCGAAGCGGTAGCCATGGTCGACATTGTCCCCACAGCCCCCCCACAGCCAATCCCGGGGCAGGTCCTTAGGCCGCGACGTCCGGCTGCAGCCACAGTTGGACAGTTCGCCCTCGCGACAGGCGCGACTGATGGCATTCACGACCCCCGCCGCACTGATTGCGTAGGTGAACGCCGTCTCTCGACTGCCTGCCGTTGGGGGAAACAGGAAGCAAATATATATATGTAAGAAAGCAAACTGGGAAGCATGTGC
This sequence comes from Pleurodeles waltl, assembly GCF_031143425.1. NCBI lineage: Eukaryota > Metazoa > Chordata > Amphibia > Caudata > Salamandridae > Pleurodeles > Pleurodeles waltl. Next base: position 196,432,727 of record NC_090442.1, read on the forward strand.
ACCAAGATTTCTAATTCCAGCATCCCTGTTTCTCAATGTATCTTAGATGCTAAGTGATCCCATTTGCTGGTATGTGTCATTACCTCCCGTCCCTCCCTCGCCTTCCTTTTAACCAATGAGGCCTCCTGCCTCCCCTCTAGACCCTCCCTTCCCCTTTCAAAAACCCCCCCCACCCTTATCCCCTCCTGTTCTTTTGTCTAGCCCACGCTAGACGGTTTTCTTTCCCTTTCTTACCTGCACGGCGGGGCCTGGAGGTCGTCGATGGAGGCACTCCTCGGGACGCGGAGCTCCGCGAGGAGTGCTACGGCTGGGGCGCGTCTTGAACGAGCAGCATGGTTGCTCGAGAGGCGTGTCCTGGAGGCCGGCTGACGGGGTCAGCCGGCCCTCTGTGGCTGGGACGTTGATTTCCGGGTTTCAGCGCCGCGGAGCCGCGGGGAACCGAGGGAATTCAATTCTGAGATGCTCTCAGGTAGGACGGGCGTTCGGCCCGTGGTTGTTATGTATTTGATGAAATAGGTGACCTCTTTAGGGATTGGTGGAGCCCTGATTGGGGGGAGGACCAGGTGCCTATATAGAGGGTAGTTTTTTGGGATTCAAGTCAGTGATTATTTGTTTACCATGCCTAAAGTTCCAGCAAAGAGACGTAGGATTGTCTCTTCTTCCTCGGAGGAGGAGGGGGGTGAGGCTAGCATTACTACTCCTGAGAACTCACAGGTACCTGGCAGGGGTACTCCCCTCATGTCCAGAGAGGAGGTTCAGGATATGATTGAGGTGGCGGTGACCAGGGCACTACAAGCAGGCGTGGCCAGGACTGGTCAGTCTAAATGTGCGCACTCATCGGTAGCAGCTAGGAAATCCTCATCGGAGAGTGAGGATGAGGCCCCATCGACGTCATCTGGGGGGAAATATGTTTCCAGAGAAGATATGTGGGAAGTGATGGCACATGTTCAGGACAATTTGGGTTTCCCGGTGTTTCAACCTGCAAACTCGGATTCTCATTTATTTCCTCAATATAAGACACCTTCAAAGTTTGCCATGCCTTTTCAGGGACCTGTGAGGGATATGGTGTTTCGTGAGTGGAAGGATGTGGATAAGGCTCAGGTTCCACGATTCCTTCAGAAACTTTACTTACTTGAGGGTGAGGAGGTTTTGCCTCCTTCAGTACGCCTGGACTCTATTTTGGCTACTCTGATTGGCAAAACGGCAGTCAATCCGGAGGATTGTGTGCCTACGGATGCCACTGACCGTAAAGTGGATTCGGGTCTTAAGAGGGCTTTTGCTGCGGAGAATCTGGCGCTGAGGGCAGGGATTTATTCTGCTTATGCGTCACAATCATTGGTTCAAGACTTTGATAAACTGGCGGTGGCTGTACAGGAAGGGGCGGAATGTTCGGAGCTCCTGGCTGGTATGGAGCAGCAGGCCAGATTGTTGGCTGATGTGTCTTCGGATGTAGTCCGTACTTCGGCTCTGGCATCTGGGTCTTTGATTGGGGCTCGTAGGTCCCTCTGGTTGCGTTCCTGGAAGGCTGATCCAGGGGAAAAGGCGGCCTTGTTGAGACTGCCGTTTGAAGGTCGTACCTTGTTTGGAGAACAATTGCCATCCATGCTTTCCAAGGCTTTTAAGGAACGGAAGCATGCCTTACCTTATAAAGGGGGTTCTTCTTCGGGTAAAGGGTGGAAGAAACATTCCAGATCTTCTCCTACTAGGGATGCTAAATCCTTTTCATTTAGGAAACAGCGTTTTCAGCCGCGTTTTTCAACTAAGAAGTCTGCTCCTGCGACCCGGGGTGGTTTCAAGAAGGGGTCCTGACAATCACTGTGGGCCTGGCAGAGGGCCGGTTGGGGGAAGACTGAGTCACTTTCTTTCGGCTTGGAAGGACAGTGTAAACGATCATTGGGTACTAGACATTGTGGCCAATGGTTATGTCATAGATTTTGTGGTGGTTCCTCCAGATTCAGGGGTACGTCCCACACCTCTGCCTTCAGAGGGGTCACGGAGAAGAGCATTATTGGACGGAGTGCGGGACTTACTGGTCAAGGGGGCCATTTCCCACGTTCCGCTAGACGAACGGGGTCAGGGCACTTATTCGGTCTTGTTTCTTGTGCAGAAAGTTTCAGGGGGATTTCGGCCGGTGCTCAATCTAAAGGAGGTGAATACCTGGATCAGGACAGTGCATTTCCGCATGCTGTCCATTCAGACTATTTTTCCATTTGTCAGACACGGGGACTTTCTGGTGTCACTGGATCTGCAGGACGCTTACCTACACGTACCGGTGGCAAGATCCTCTCAAAAGTTCCTGAGGTTTGCTGTGGGTCAGGACCATTATCAGTTTTGCGTTCTGCCTTTCGGTCTAAAATCTTCTCCTCGAATTTTCACAAAGGTGCTGGCTCCTCTAGTGGCTTTGCTTCATTCAGAAGGGGTATTTCTGCATCCTTATCTAGACGACATTTTGATTCATGCCCAATCACGAGACCTTTTGCAGAAGCAGGTGGTCCATGTTCTGGGGGTCCTGCAAAACCACGGGTTTTTAATCAATTGGGAGAAGTCAGACTTAGTGCCGTCCCAGGATCTGGTTTTTCTGGGAGCTCGGTTTCAGACTCTTCTTGGGTTGGTGACTGTCAGAAAAACGGTTGGGTGTCCTACAGGCTTTGGTAAAGAAGGTATTGTTGCGGTCTGCTCCCTGAGCTCTTCTATGGTTGCGTCTGCAGGGTCATTTGGCGTCGGTGATATTTCTGGTTCCTTGGGCACGTTTCCATCTCCTGTGCTTGATGACATGGTTCTTGAGAAGGTGGACACCAGGGTCCGGTTCTCTGAAGGACAGGGTTGCAGGGTCCGGATGGATTCACAGAGAGTTGCAATGGTGGTTGGATGCAGACCTCCTGAGGATAGGGGTTTCTTTATCGCCTCTGAGACCCGTGGTGGTGACGACGGATGCCAGCCTCTCCGGTTGGGGAGCATGGATGGGGTCGGCTCAGATTCAGGGGTTTTGGTCCCCTCGGGAGGCGAGTCGGTCATCGAATTGGCGCGAATTGCGGGCAGTATTCCTGGCTCTGGTCCATTTTCAGGATTCCCTGAGGGGTTCGGCGGTTCTGGTTCGCACAGACAACTTAGTGGCCAAGGCTTATGTCAATCGGCAAGGAGGGACCAGGTCAAGGGCTCTGTTCAATCTAGTCAGGGAGATTTTTGTGTGGGCTCAGGAGTGGGTTCCTTCTCTCAGGGCTACGTACATTCGGGGGGTGGTGAATGTTCGGGCGGATCTGCTGAGCAGAGTGATTCCTTCCTCTCAACTTTTCTCTCTCCGGAAGTCTCTGTTTCAGCATCTGGTTCGGCTTTGGGGTCTTCCAGTGCTGGATGTGTTTGCGTCAGTAGGGAATGCGAAAGTGGATCGCTTCTGCTCCCGGTTTCGATGTCCCCAAGCATGGGAGGTGGACGGGATGTCATGTCCTTGGCCGCAGGGCCTTTTGTATGCGTTCCCTCCTTTTCAACTACTCAGGGCGTTTCTGTTACGTGTGAGGGATCTGGGGTCCAGGGTTGTCCTAATTGCGCCACTTTGGCCGAGGGCGAATTGGTTCCCCTTGTTGAGGCTGATGGCGGAGGGGAGGATGTGGCCTCTGCCTCTTTGTCCGTCTCCCCTGGAGTTTCCCTGCCTCCCATTGGGGTCATTGAGAAGGTTACACTTGACGGCCTGGAAGTTGAACGACGGGGATTGACAGGTCTGGGGGTGCCGGTAGCTTTGAGTTCTACATTGCTGGCTTCGAGGAGACGTTCCACTTTGCTTTCTTATGGTAGACAGTGGAAGGTGTTTTCGTCATGGTGCTTAAGTCGTGAGTTAGATCCTACCTGCGCTTCTATCTTTGAGGTGATGCAGTTCCTGCAGGACGGTGCTCATTTAGGGTTGTCAGTGGCATCTCTTCGGGTGCAGTGGGCGGCTATTCAGGCATTCAGAGGACCATGGCGTAATCTTCAGGATGAAGGGCGCTTGATGCCGAGATTTTTTCAAGGGCTTGTTAATTTATTTCCTCGCCCGGTACGTTCTTTTCCTTCATGGGATCGGTCCTTGGTTTTGGATGTGTTGACGGAGCCCCCTTTTGAACCTTTGGGGGACTGTGATTTGCGCCATCTATCTTTGAAGACATTCTTTTTGGTAGCCATTACTTCGGCTCGTCGGTTGGGGGAATTGGGGGCATTGGCTTGTTCCTTTCCTTTTTGTAAGATTTTTCACGATCGGGTGGTTCTGGTTCCGGTACCTTCCTTTATTCCAAAAGTCAATTCTTCGTTCCATTCCCGGCAGGAGGTCATCCTTCCTTCATTTTGTCCGAATCCCTCCTCAAGGGAGGAGGTCCGTTTGCATTCGTTGGATGTGCGCAGGGTTTTGTTGGAGTATCTGCGGGTGGTGGCTCCTTTTCGTAAAGGGGATTCACTGTTTGTTAATTTTGGTCCGGCTCGCAAAGGTGAAAAACCTTCCACGGCTTCCTTGAGTCGGTGGGTTCGATCTTTAATTCTGTTGGCCTATTCCTTGAAAGAGGTGGTTCCTCCTCAAGGGATTCAGGGGAGATCTACCAGAGGCATGGCGGCTACGGTGGCGGAGCTTCAGGGGACTTCCGTGGTGGAAATTTGCAGGGCCGCCACTTGGGCTTCTCCTTCGACGTTTGTGCGTCATTATAGGCTGTCGGACTTGGGTAGTTTGGAGTCGGTGTTAGGTCACCGGGTCTTATCCTCTATGAGATAATGTTTGGGATGTTCTTGGTGCAGGATATTAAATAAAGGTCTTGCAACTCGATGTCCGTCTCCTGTGTGTTTTCTTGCTATGTCTCATTGGTTAAAAGGAAGGCGAGGGAGGGACGGGAGGTAATGCTTCCATTTTCTTACGATAATGGCATTACTCCTAGTCCTACTCCCTCGCCTTCCTTTTCCGTTCCCTCCCACCCTCCCGGTACGGACTGTCCGAGTTGCAGCTTGGGCTTGGTTTTTGTACAGGAGGGGATAAGGGTGGGGGGGGTTTTTGAAAGGGGAAGGGAGGGTCTAGAGGGGAGGCAGGAGGCCTCATTGGTTAAAAGGAAGGCGAGGGAGTAGGACTAGGAGTAATGCCATTATCGTAAGAAAATGGAAGCATTATGTCATTTATTACACTCCCTTGCAAGTGCCTCGGGACCCAATCGTCCTAAATCAACCACTACCCGTTTCACCTGAAATAATATGTGTGCAATCAAAAAAGTAGGTCTTAACCCAACTAAAAGCCAAAATGCATTATCTCCTTTTCCGGCAAAGAGAAAAAAAACCCTCTCTCCCCCCCCACAAAAAAAACCCTTCATAATAGCAAATATATATTTTCAGTTATCTATGGAATTGGCAGTTATAAGCCTATAAACAAATCAAACATAGCAGTAAGGTTTATTTAACTCTTTAAAATGCAGGGCAGTCAAATACATGGTTTCCAACATACCACAGCCAGACAGCCTTGGTCTCCCTCAAGTGTGAAAGCATCCTCAGTGTGACCCTTTGGCAGAAATGAGGTGGGGGCACTTTGAAGACCGCTTTGTTTAATCAATGTGCCATGGGTGGTCAGGTACATCATTGGAACGGAAAGTTTAGTGGCCAGAATAAAGCATTCACCGGCAATGCAATTAATGGGATATAATTGGTACGGTTAAACAGATCTTTCCATTTCCACATGACAAAACTAAAAAAAAATGGGATCATGTGATGCCCTCTTTGGATGTTCTGCAAACATTCTAGTATCACAAAAGAACTACTGTGCGCTTGCATTACACTAAAAATCTTTGTAATTTTTGACAAACCGAAGGCGCCATCTCATACTCGTTTTAAGAGACTAGTGACAGCTAGGGGTGGGCGTAACTCGAGTAATTCAGTGTAGCATAATCCTGCTGAGATTGCGCTCAATTTTGTGAGAACAGTAATTCTGTGTCTACTGCTATTTTTTAACGAGACAGTGCCTCATATTGTCTGAAGTGGCTGAGAGAAAGCATATTGCACTAAAAAATAGAGGTACATGCAACAAAACACAAATAGCCGGGGCCACTCGCTTAATGTATTCTTGGAATAGGATTTATCTCAATTTACTCCCAGCATTTAGTGCTATTTGCTTACCGCAAAATGCACCCTTGCGTCCAAAATGAATGGTACATTTTGCGCTAAGAAATAGCACATTAAATGCAGCAAAAACAGAATAGGGAAATGTGAATTTGTGGCATGATGCGCCCCCCCAAAAAAACAATTGCGCGGACAGGTGTAACCGCATAATTATTCGTAATTTTGCCTCAGAGCAACGCATAATTACCTAAACTACTCCGATTATTCCGCCGTAGTTGAAATTACGCCTAGATACATGATGGCGTTTTACTGCCCATGTCAGACGTCCCACACCTTAACAGCCAGTTGCGAATGCTTCTTCAGCTCATCCCTCTATATATCAACCACTTCAGCGTCCCCACCTTCTTGGATAAAATACTACCGATTAGTGGAGGATAAAAGAAAGTGCACTACTCTCTTGACTACACTCCAATCCCAGTACGTTTTACAAATGCTTGCTGGTTTATGAAGCACTTTGAGGCCTGCGCAGTTGCGCGCCATGCATGCCCCGGAGAGGCCCATAAATGCGCACTGTTTATACGTGGCTGTTGTGGGGATGTGGAGGGAGCCTGGTGTGCAGCAGCTGATGTGGTGCAGATGGCAGGAAGCCCAGGTATCTTTGGAGGGCTGGCAGCAAGAAGTTAGCGTGCCGCTCTACTGCCATCTAGTGGTCGCTGAACAGTAAACCCAAAAGTTGTAAAATAAAGGCACAAAAGGGTAGTAATATGCAGAAAGAGGGTCTCTCGCTCTATATAAACAGCGTACTACGTGGGCCCATAAAAGATGTCGAAATTATACGACTCAGTGCATGGATATAATTAACGACTATCGCTAGAGCGGGAGCGTATCTTCGCGCTACGCTACCTCCCCTCGGCCTGGCCAGGCCAATGTATGCGCCGAGAGACCGTAAGCCATAGGATATAGAGCTGCATTTCCAAAGCAGGGCGTTTAAACGTGGCGCTGAGAGTTCACTCCCTCCAGCTTGGGCAGACGTTTAAACGTGAGCACCAGAATGCACAGCACTCCGGTGGCAGGGCACACCGTTTAAACACGGGCACTGCCCCAAGCTTGGTACAGCCTGTGCATCCTTGGGGGGTAGCGGGTTGGAGGCAGAGTACACTAAAAAAAAGTCGTTTCACTCACTAACACGACTCGCTCAGAAATGCCATGCTGAAGAACTGGAATTGTTAATAACTGGGAGAGAGGATGCCCCGTCCGTTATCCCAGGCTCGATCTTTAAATGTAAATGGATCAGTAAATGATATTACATCGGGTGTCGAATTCACACATACTTTATCAAAATAGATCAAAAGGGGGGAATGATTTTTTTGCTGCAATGGCCTTTAAAATGCGCGACAATGTCTTAGGGTGGCTTCATTGCCAAGGCCTCTCTCCCCTGGGGCCTTGCAGCCTGCAAGAGAGCGGCCCCAGAGGGTGTGGATTTGAGGAGCCGGGGAGGCCGGTCTGAACTCGCCTTCAAAGCACGGTGTGTTCACCAATCCTAGGCCGCGCCTGCCTGCATGGGCGACCTGCATTCATCCCTGGTAGAGGTGGGAGCGGCGGTGAGTTATTAAAGGACAGAGGAGGCAGGCAGGGCCCCTACCCCCCTCACTCCCACGGCTTTAACACCTTCGGTTTATTGTCCCCCTGGCCCAGGAGACATCTCTGCCAGAAAAGGACTGCATCTCAAAGGGCCGTGGGAACAATGTGGCCGTCTCACACCTCCGTAACAAAGGCAGCAATGACCTGTGAACTCGGCTGGCAGGGCTGGGATATGGGTGGCAGAGAGCAGGCGGCGGCGTTGGTGAAAAATCACTCCCTCCACCTTTGCATACAAAACGGATTTCACACCAGCCCGTTCTGAAACTTTCAGAATCCTGGCACCTCTCTAACAATGGGGCTGGAAAGTGGCTGTCGGGAAAAGGCCACTAAAGTTGGCTATGCAAGACGATTCCTTTGTAAGGCCCAGGAAGTGTGGCGCTGCCTGGGAAAAGGTAGCAGACAAAGGTGCCTGTGTACGCCTCAGTGGTACAGCGAGCAAATCAGGGATTTGGTCAGGAACCCAGTTTGTCGCGCTCTGTTAGTTACTACAGGCCATGTTTGCTTCGACACATGTTTTCGTGTTTTCTTGGGGTGTTTTCTAGGTTGCCAGGCTGGCATTTTCTTTCATTTCTGCAATGCCCCTCACCTATCTGCATAACGCGGCCGAAGACCGAGGAGTTGTCCACCGTGCTGCAGTTCCAGCGTCGCTGCTTGAACTGGTACTGGCACTCCTTGATGCCAGTCTTCACCCCCTCTCCGATGTACATCATGTGGTCCTGGTAGAGCTGGCACAGTTTTTTCTGGCCCGGCGACAGGCCGGTGAGCTGGCTGCACAGGGGCTGGGCTCCGATGATGTACATCTCCGGCCTCTGCACTGGATTCAGAGCCAATGACCTGAAACACAAGAGTGTCCTTCAGTTGGCACCAAAACACATTGTTTACTCACTTATTAAAGCGCTTGGATAGCGCATGCCACGCCACTACTGAGTCAAAGCGTTTTGCACAATCACGAAATCATTAACAACGACAATATGTATATGTAAAAAAAAAAAACACACACACACACAAATAATGTGAGCAAGTTTGAACAAAGTTGCCCCTCGCAGAATGGAATGGACTGTTCAACAGGAAATCACACAGGTAACACATGACTTCACAAAGAAACACACACACAAGAATAACGAAAAAGAGGCTAATGCCCCAAAGCACGTCACTGTCTAGAAAACACGCACAGCAAACAAAACAGCAATCATCACGCGATGACAAGATGCGACATCTTATATGATCTAAATGAATACCCATATGAACCACAATCAACCGAGGTCATGTGCCAATACCTGTCAGGGCAGGCATACTAAACAGCAACCTGCAGCCAAGGCTCAGGGGAAACGTCTGATCCAATCTCACCAGAAACAGGCACAACCCAGTTAACAATCACCATCCTCGGTTCCATGTCAGTTATGCGACAAATCACACAAATTACACACTGAACCAATGAGCAGTCATGAACCTAGGCCCGTGGCTTGCCAAGTCATGATTTGGCATCAGGCACAAAAAAAGCGTTATAAAAACAAGTTATTTTACCACAACCCAAAACCCGTTACCCCAGCAGAAACTGCACACAGAAGGGAAGCGCCACCATTCGCAGAGGCCCACTGTCAGCATCCCATAGGATCTCACATCAAAGACCAAACTAAACAACAAACATCAAACGAAAAACATTGTCAATATGTTCACGATCTCTCGAGCCAAGCACCAAAGAGGAACAAAAGCAGTGAAGACCGGCTTCATGATGGAAGAAACCAAAACAAACAAGAATATGAGGAACACCACAGCTGAGGCTCAATGCTACCCGTGCTACAATGACACACACACAACCCCCCTCCCAAGCTGGTGGGCAGTGCATAACTAAATCTGACCCATTTGACAAACACCAAGCATTAAATAGAACCAACTTCTGTTGCTGTCACTGTTACACAGACAACAAATGCCAATCAAACGCGCTGCCGTCCGTTGTGGCGCACAGCCAGCCATGCCACCTCCAGCTACTGCCACGACCCCATAAACAGATAATAACAATATACCAATATCTTAAGCCCTGGGCTGCTACTCCTGACCCCAAACATAAAGGATGCAGACAAAACAGCGATCTGCGTAGGCTCTGGTCTAGACATCCCAAAACACAACTAAATAAAAGGATCTGTAGCCGAGGGCTGGTGTCAGCATCTACAGACACAGACGCAAAGGCTGCCTTGTGCAAAACACATACAAACAGACACAGGCTGTGCTGTTTACACAGCACAGCTCGGTGCGGTCAAAACCAAGGTAGGGTGAAAGCACACTGCCTAGGCACACACAGAGCATGGTATGACACAACAGAAACATGCGAGGCCACCTCAAGGGCTATTGCCATCACACTTGAGTCACTAACACCAGTGAGGGCATGTGAAGACAACATCCAGGCCGACAAATGCCCTCAAAGGGGCAGATTTAACTCGTTGTGCCAGAACGCCGCCATGTTGCAGGTGTGTAACCAGCCATAAAACTCCCGCTGTTGTTGTTTAGGTAACAGGGTTTTTTTCTACTAAAGTGTGCACCCCACAGGGAAAATGGTTGCAGTAAAAGCGGGTCCCGGAAAGTCCCCGGAGACTGCCGGACCTGGCCGTACAGCACCCTGCTCTGGTGCGGGAGATGCCGGACATGCCCCGTTGGCCGCGGCCTGGTTTGCTCTCATGTGCACCTCTAAACCCTGCTCCATTTCCGCGCGGAAATACACCTGAATGCCCTTTAGTGAGATGTAATGATCGCCATTTCGTGCAGAATAACGCTGTTTAACAGCCTGGGCTACTAGGGTGCCCATGATGTTATGGCCAGCATGACGGCCCTCTTTCCATTTTCAAACCTATTCCCCTCCTCCTCACATCTTGCGGGGAGGGGGGGGGGGGGGGGTTTCTCCTCTGGTGACAGGGATGCAGGGCAGCCTGGGACAGGTTGAAGTGATGCCCTCTGTCTGCAACTGACACCTGCGGGGCGTACACCAGTGTGAAGCACTAGAATAGTGAACCTTGTCAAATGAACGTGCACCAGTGTGAAGCACTAGAATAGTGAACCTTGTCAAATGAACGTGCACCAGTGTGAAGCACTAGAATAGTGAACCTCGTCAAATGAACGTGCACCAGTGTGAAGCACTAGAATAGTGAACCTCGTCAAATGAACGTGCACCAGTGCGAAGCACTATAATAGTGAACCTCGTCAAATAAACGTGCACCGGTGTGAAGCACTAGAATAGTGAACCTCATCAAGTAAGCGTGCACCAGTGTACAACACTATAATAGTAAATCTCGTCAAGTGAACGTGCACGAGTGCAAAGCACTAGAATAGTGAACCTCATCAAGTGAGCAGAGGGGCAGCCGAGGCTGCGGCAGTGCAGAGGCGCATTGCTTACACTCGGGGCAGATTCACTGCCATTGGTAATGGGGGGAGGGGCAGAGATATATGGCGTACTTTCCACGCTGGCACGACACGTGAAGGGTGGAATCACATTACCCAGGAGCAGGGGAGGGGAACAGATCGCAGTCACAACACGTGCATTTCACAAAGGCAGGGCCCGTGTACATTTCACATGGGACATGGCGCATTTTCACCAGACCGGGCGATAGGGCGTTTAGCAGACGCACGTTTCATACAGACAGGGCAGACGTGCACTCATACAGGCTAATCAGAGGTACATTTATGTACACAGGATTGAGGTGTATTTCGCACAGGCAGGGCAGAGGTGCACTTTACACAGGCAGGGCCTGAGGTATATGTCACACAGACAGCTGCACTTCACGCAAGCAGGGCTGAGGTACGTTTCACACAGATAGGGCAGAAGTGCACATACATTTTATACACACAGGTTTGAGGTATATTTCGCACAGGCAGGACAGAGGTGCACTCGACACAGGCAGGGCTGAGACGCACTTCACACAGACAAAGTTACAGCGCACTTCACACAGGCAGGGTTGATTGTACACTTCTCACAGGTAGGGCCGAGGTACATTTCACACACACAGGATTGCGGTACATTTCACACAGGGAGGGCTGAGACACATTTCACACAGACAGAGCAGGGGTGCACTTTACACAGGGAGGGCTGAGACACACTTCACACAGACAACAAAGTTACAGCGTACTGCACACAGACAGGGCTGAGGTGCACTTCTCACACAGGCAAGGCAGGGCCGAGGTACATTTCACACACACAGGATTGCGGTACATTTCACACAGGCAGGGCATGGGTGCACTTTTCACAGGCTGGGCAGATGTTTATTTCACACAAGCAGGGCTCACGTGCGTGCCAAACACGCAGGACAGGTGAGTAATTCACAAGCGCAGGTTAGAGATACATTGTACCCAGACGGGAAGTGCACGCCGCACAAGTAGTAGGACAGAGCCACTGTCGCACATTCATGACTAGGTCACATTTCACGCAGGCGTACTTTGTTTCAAACAGGCATCATATGGTCACATTTTACACGGGCAGGGAAGAGTTCCGTTCACCCTTGGGGGCAAACACACACATAGAGGGTTGAGGCAGAGGCCACGGAAATGTGCCCAGGCAGGGAGAGCACGGGCGCCGTGTAGAGGAAACAGAGTGGGCCAAGGGGTAAAGTGCAGGACAGTGGTCGAGTGTAGGAGGGCAGCAGAGTGCGGGGCGGTGGTGGAGTGCGGGGCAGGGAGAGTGCGGGGCGGTGGGAGAGTGCGGGGCGGTGGGAGAGTGCAGGGCAGGGAGAGTGCGGGGCGGTGGTGGAGTGCAGGGCAGGGAGAGTGCGGGGCGGTGGTGGAGTGCAGGGCAGGGAGAGTGCGGGGCGGTGGTGGAGTGCAGGGCAGGGAGAGTGCGGGGCGGTGGTGGAGTGCAGGGCAGGGAGAGTGCAGGGCAGGGAGAGTGCGGGGCGGTGGGAGAGTGCGGGGCAGGGAGAGTGCGGGGCGGTGGTAGTTATGAGAACTGCAGTACATTCCCTTACCAGGGGTAGTTTGTAGGGACATGGTATGGTATAATATAGTGACCAACGTGAAGTGTGGGACAGTGACGTTGGGGAGGGGGGGTAGAGGGTAGTGAAAGTGGTGCAGTGGAAGGGCAGTATGTATATATATGACGGGCACCGAGGGCAGACAGGGTGGTATGATCGAAGCGTGCCTGTGCCCGACTTCAGGCTGCCCGCGGGGGCCACAGTGAGTGCAGGGATGCCCCAGAGCAGGCAGGGAGCTCGCGGTGGCGCCGAGATGCAGGTCAGTGCCCTGGTTCCTGCAGCCTGGGTGAACCGCAGGGATGCCCCAGAGCAGGCAGTGAGCTCGCGGTGGCGCTGGGGACGTCTGGCAGCGACACAACAACCAGCGCTTCAAAGCGACATGTTATATTTACAGCACAACAAGCTGACAACAAACAGAAGGCTCTGGAGCGGTACTCACCACCAGGAGGCGCCCCCCACCGGCGGCGGGCAGCAGAGCAGGGCGACGGCCAACAGCAGGCGGATCCCGGGCATAGTGGCCCGCAGCCCTCGGGAGAGTCCCCGCTCCAGCGGCCCCCACGGCGCGGCTCCCTGCGGAGAAGGAAGGCAGCGGAGGTCACTACTGGTGCAAGAGGGCTCCTGCCCCGGCCCCTCAGACTGCCCCCGGGCACAGACAGCACTGCCGCCAGACACACGCCCTGCCTCCCCCACCCCGAGGGTCACCTGCCTGCGGCTCTCAGCCTTCTCGCTGCCCCCCGCCTCTCCCCGCTCTGCCCTCCCTCGATCTGCCCTCCGCCGCTCTGCCCTCCCTCGATCTACCCTTCCTCGATCTGCCCTCCACCTCTCTGCCCTCCCTCGATCTGCCCTCCACGTCTCTGCTCTCCCTCAATCTGCCCTCCGCCTCTCTGCCCCCCTCGATCTGCCCTCCCTCGATCTGTTCACCTCTCTGCTCTCCCTCGATCTACCCTCCACCTCTCTGCCTTCCCTCGCTCTGCCCTCCCTCGATCTGCCCTCCACCTCTCTGCTCTCCCTCGCTCTGCCCGCCGCCTCTCTGACTTCCAGGCGCCGCGCCACTGCCAACAGCATCCAGGCGGCACCCCCGAGATCCCCTCAGCCTCTCCCCTGCCCTGAAAGTCTGTCTCTAACTCGACACCGCCCCTGCTTTATAACCCCCACCGCGCGCCTGTCTCACCTCTGCCTTGCTCTCCCACTGCCCTGTGCCTTCTCCCTTCTGCCCCTTCTTGTTTCTACCCCCTCTCTCTCCTCTCTAAAGTTGCATTCTCCTTCCTGCCCTCTTCTCGTTTTTGCCCACTCTCCCCTCTCCAAGGTCCCCTTTTCTATCGCATCTGCTCTACCTCTGCCCACCTTCGCCTCTGCCCCTTTGCCCACCCCCCGGCCTCGCCTCCTGCCCTTTACCTGTGCCCCTCTCTGCCCCCCGTGTGCCCGGACCTGCGCTCAGCAGCAGCGCTCCCTCCACTCTCCAGTGAAGTCCATCCTCTGCCCGGGGCCCCCAGACTCCGAGGCCGGGCTGGGCGTGTGAATGGACGCGCACTTGGGGGCTTCCACAAACAAAAGTGACACTGGAGAGGGAGGAGGGCGGGGGTTAGGAAAGGCCAAAGTGAGAGCAGATTCACCCACAGCACAGGCGCCCTCCCTATCTCGGCAGAGATCACGTTGCCAGCCTAGGAGCCCCCACCCACCCCTCCAGAGGAAAACACACAACACGCACAGGCGCTGACCTGCGAGGAACTGCTCTCCAACCCCCAGAGCAGGGACCACCGGGGGGCTGCCTGGGAAAACAAGCACACCAAATGGGAGGATGTCTGAGAAAACAACCTGGAGGGGCAGGGGGCCCCTACAAATCATGGAACGGGCAGGGACTCCCCACAAGCCAGGGGGGAGACTACTGAAGGCAGAAGTGAAAGGCCTCGCCAGTTGAGGGGTACAGGAAGAACACCCCCCCTAATACGTGCTCCCCTCCTCAGAAGAATAAGGTCACTGACTTCAGCAATGACTTGAAGCCCAGCAGGAGTGGCGGGAGATACACCCTCACACCCCGGGCTGAGGAGCGCGCCAACCAAAGAGAGATTACCACAATTGGGGGGGTGGGGGGGGCATCAGCACAAACGAGGCTACCACCAGGGCAAGAGGCGCTATTATACTCCCTAAATAGCAGAAGCAGTTTAGCAAATTGGGGAAATGGTGCGTTGAGTACACAACATAAGAGGATCAAGTACAAATCCGGAGTTATTACTGGGGGGCGGGGGGGGGGGCAATTGGGGGTTGGGCGACTGGGGGTGTAGGCGGAAATCAAAGGGGTGGAGACTGCAGTACACAACATAAAAGGAGAAAAAACGTTTTTTGCAGTTTTATACAGTGCGAACCGAACCCGAATGTATTGAAGCGTTTTACATGGGCAGCAGTTACACTAAACAAGGTCACTTTATTTTCTAAGGCGCGGGGAGATGATGTAATTTGCCCAGAATCACAAATGTTGAGTTGACGCCGGGACTCGAATCGTAAGTGTACACCACATTCTGAGTGTAAAGTAAGGTAAAATGGGTTAAAGCACCACAGATGAAAGACGAAACCTAGAGACAAATGACAAGTCTGAGAGGTTAAGCAGAAATTAGAGAGTGAGGCAGAAAACTAGAACAATAAAACACAAGTTAGACGGGTAAAGGAACAGACAGGGCGGAAGAGAACAAGCCAGAGAGGCAAAGCAGGCATCAGAGGAGTTACAAACGTATCAGCGCAATTCAGGATGTTAGCCCGCACGCTCCCGGGGTAAAACACAACTCAGAAGTAGGATATGGCACAAATCAGAGTGGTAAATCACAAACCAAAAATAAAAGCAAAAAACCAAAGGGGTAAAGTACACATTTGGGACGGTAAAACACAGACCAGAGGAGTAAACCACAAAATGTTTGCTAAACCACAAACCAGACGTTAAAGTTCAAATTAGAGCATAAGAAATGACATCTGACGGTAAAATTAAGATCAAGGGTAACGAAGAAATCAGAGCAGTTAAGCAGAAAACTGAGGAACAGCCCACACACTGGAGCGGTAAAACATGGAGTGTGGTAACTCACAAATCAAGAAGGGATAAAGCCACCTCAGGGCAGTAGAGCTCAGATCCAGGGGTAAAACACACATTGCAGGGGTGTACTGCACAAATCAGGGGGTGAAACACAAATCGACAGGTGGATTAATCTATAGGGTTTGTTGGATTCAATAGAAATAACACTGGGTGGCAGCACGTGCACATGGGATTAGGCACACATTACGGTAAAATAAGCACCTCCCCCTTGGGGGTATTATCTCCTCTTTTGGGTTCTCATATCGACTGGATGGCAACGACACCCAAGTCTTACCTTCGGCCACGCGTCTCGGACTGCCTCCCCATCATTTGCTGCTAGAAGGCTTCAAGGTCCCCAATGCTAAAGTCCACTAGAACTGAGGACTTGTGTTTTCGGCCTCAGCAACAGTTTATTCCCGACACTGAAGTTTGCAAGCTCTGCCAGAAACCTCTGGGTTCTTTTGGGCTCATCATTGAAAATGGAATCCCATATAAACACCGCACCCACAGACCAATAGCTACTATTGTACATACACAATCCCCACTCTCTCCTCCAGTTCACCAGTCAACACACTTGTTAACTGAGTAGTGCTCAGGAGGCACGATTATTTCAATAGTTTACTAGTCTGCCTCCCTGAATACTCTTTTGCACCATTCAACAAAGCCCGAGAACATTGTACAATCCACCTAGGCAGACCCTCACCTCATCATACCATGGCCACAATCCAAGCTGCACCTTACTAATGAGGCCCAACTACGCTCAAATGGTCTCGGTTTCCTTGTGTTCAGAGAGGAAGTGGTGTGACAGTGTGGGTTGGACTGTTCCTGCTGGAGAAGGATCAAGCCTGAATTCCATATGGTGGCTCCTCGTCTGGTGCTGCAGCGGACAAACAAAGATGGACTGGAATAAGGCCCATCAATTGCTAGTGGCTTAGACGTTTGCAAGCATTCCACCCATCACCATTTGTTGGAGACAAAGAAGTGGGAGAAAGAAAAGACCAGAATCCAGATCTTCTCAATTAACAACATCCCCACTGAAACTACGAATGCTCCAACCACTCTACAATTCTAGAAATCTGAGGGTACTCCTCTTCAATGAGAGAGCAGTGGGTTTGGGGTGGTCTGGGATGTATTACTGAAGCAAATATGAGGTAATTTTAAAATGTCTACTTGGACTAGAATTTCCATCTAGGCAGGCACCCAACAACTTACCCAAAACACAAAAGAAAGGGGAGAGAAGTACCTCTCATTTTCTGTCCTCCCTTGCTTTCTATGACCATACACCTACACACAAAAGTGGAAAAGGAGGAATTGTAATACTCCTATCAAGAGTCCCACATTGGAGAAACGCATGGTTCTTAAAAATTTGCCCTCACCCACTAGTTGTGGCATGTTTCATCATCAGGCCTGCTTCAACATCCCTGCGCAGACCAACGACAGGGATGGGGCATATGGAATTGGGGAAGGCAATGCACACACATATATATAGGGATTTTCTCTGCAGAATAAAAATTGAATAAAACTACCTCATGGAATTCCTCAGCTCTATTTATTATTGAAATTCTTGGATAGGGTTAAAACTCACTTCAAGTGATGAAATAGGGTTATTAGTGCCCCTTCATCCCTCTTGTCTGGTCTCTTGTCGACATGTTTCGGCTACTTTCAATCACCCAACTGGGTCATTCGGCCTTCCTCAGGACCAGAGATCTCACTTATTTTAACCCTCCCAACCCCGGACTACTAATCATTATATCAGGGAAGTTGAGTACTAAACGCAAGGCCAATAAATGGTTTCTTGCATAACACAAGCCTAGGCTATAGGAGGTTACAGGTACTTAAATCACTGTACATATTGTGGGGTCTTCAGTATCCCAAGACAGGTTATTCTCCATTCTTTCATTTCTCATTCAGGCTATGACCCCAGTATCAACCTGTAGGAAGTTGGCTCTGTATGTACTATTTCCAAGTAAGAAATAGCATGCAGAACCACAGGTTCAAGATTTACAAACAATACTCTAAATGAAAGGTATTTCACTTAGGAACTTTAGGAACTTTGAATTAGCAAAATAGCATATACAGTTTTCACACCAATGGCAATAAGCTATTTTAAAACTAGACACTTAGTGCAATTTTCAACAGTTCCTGGGGGAGGGAAGTGTTTGTTAGTTTTTGCAGGTAAGTAAACCACCTACAGGGTTCAAAGTTGGGTCCAAGGTAGCCCACCGTTGGGGGTTCAGGGCAACCCCAAAGTTACCACACCAGCAGCTCAGGGCCGGTCAGGTGCAGAGGTCAAAGTGGTGCACAAAACACATAGCCTTCAATGGAGAAGGGGGTGCCCCAGTTCCAGTCTGCCAGCAGGTAAGTATCCGCGTCTTCGGAGGGCAGACCAGGTGGGTTTTGTAGGGCACCGGGGGGACACAAGTCAGCACAAAAAGTACACCCTCAGCGGCACGGGGCGGCCGGGTGCAGTGGGCAAACAGGAGTCGGGTTCGCAATAGGTTTCAATGGGAGACCAAGGGGTCTCTTCAGCGATGCAGGCAGGCAAGAGGGGGGGGGCTCCTCGGGGTAGCCACCACCTGGGCAAGGGAGAGGGCCACCTGGGGGTCGCTCCTGCACTGGAGGTCGGATCCTTCAGGTCCTAGGGGTTGCGGGGGCAGTGTCTTTAGCAGGTGTCGGCTCTTTGAAGCAGGCAGTCGCGGTCAAGGGGAGCCTCGGGATTACATCTGCAGGCGTCGCTGTGGGGGCTCAACTCTGGCTACTCACGGTCTCGTACTCGCCGGGGAGTCCTCCCTGTAGTGTTTGTTCTCCACAAGTCGAGCCGGGGGCGTCGGGTGCAGAGTGCAAAGTCTCACGCTTCCGGCGGGAAACGTGTGTTGTTTCAAAGTTGCTTCTTTGTTGCAAAGTTGCAGTCTTTGTGGAACAGGGCCGCTGTCCTCAGGAGTTCTTGGTCCTTCTAGATGCAGGGTAGTCCTCTGAGGCTTCAGAGATCGCTGGACCCTGTGGAAAGTGTCGCTGGAGCAGTGTCTTTAAAAGTGGGGAGACAGGCCGGTAGAGCTGGGGCCAAAGCAGTTGGTGTCTCCGTCTTCTCTGCAGGTTTTTCAGCTCAGCAGTCCTTCTTCGTCTTAGGTTGCAGGAATCTATCTTGCTGTGTTCTGGGAGCCCCTAAATACTCGATTTAGGGGTGTGTTTAGGTCTGGGGGGTTAGAAGCCAATGGCTACTAGCCCTGAGGGTGGCTACACCCTCTTTGTGCCTCCTCCCTGAGGGGAGGGGGGCACATCCCTAATCCAATTGGGGGAATCCTCCATCTGCAAGATGGAGGATTTCTAAAAGTCAGTCACCTCAGCTCAGGACACCTTAGGGGCTGTCCTGACTGGCCAGTGACTCCTCCTTGTTTTTCTCATTATCTCCTCCGGCCTTGCCGCCAAAAGTGGGGCCGTGGCCGGAGGGGGCGGGCAACTCCACTAGCTGGAGTGCCCTGGGGTGCTGTAACAAAGGGGGTGAGCCTTTGAGGCTCACCGCCAGGTGTTACAGTTCCTGCAGGGGGTGGTGAGAAGCACCTCCACCCAGTACAGGCTTTGTTACTCTCCCCATGTGGCCAGCAACATGTCTGGTGTTAGGCAGGCTGCTAAAACTAGTCAGCCCACACTGGTAGTCGGTTAAGGTTTCAGGGGGCATCTCTAAGATGCCCTCTGGGGTGTGTTTTACAATAAAATGTACACTGGCATCAGTGTGCATTTATTGTGCTGAGAAGTTTGATACCAAACTTCACAGTTTTCAGTGTAGCCATTATGGTGCTGTGGAGTTCATGCATGACAGACTCCCAGACCATATACTCTTATGGCTACCCTGCACTTACAATGTCTAAGGTGTTGCTTAGACACTGTAGGGGCATAGTGCTCATGCACTTATGCCCTCACCTATGGTATAGTGCACCCTGCCTTAGGGCTGTAAGGCCTGCTAGAGGGGTAACTTATCTATACCTATGGGGAGTGTGAGGTTGGCATGGCACCCTGAGGTGGAATATCATGTCGATTTAGTCATTTTATCCCCACTAGCACACACAAGCTGGCAAGCAGTGTGTCTGTGCTGAGTGAGAGGTCCTCAGGGTGGCATAAGACATGCTGCAGCCCTTAGAAACCTTCCCTGGCATCAGGGCCCTTGGTACCAGAGGTACCAGTTACAAGGGACTTACCTGGATGCCAGGGTGTGCCAGTTGTGGAAACAAAGGTACAGGTTAGGGAAAGAACACTGGTGCTGGGGCCTGGTTAGCAGGCCTCAGCACAATTTCAAATCATAACTTGGCATCAGTAAAGGCAAAAAGTCAGGGGGTAACCATGCCAAGGAGGCATTTCCTTACACAACCTCTCACAGGTTTCCTGTAACACATTGGGAACTTTGTTTGTTAATATGATCCAACCAATTTACATGGATATCTCTGCCTTACCAGAGCCAGGTTTTCAACAACCCGGTTCAGTGGCTGAGAAGATTGTTACTTTATCACTCTGATGATGGGGCCTGTGGGGCACTGAGGGTGCTAAAGTTGGGCTCCGCAAATGATCCATGTCTGGTGTCCATCTCTCAAGCCTTAAACCAGTCTTCAGAGAGCAAGGACGGTCAACTCACTGAGCCATCCTGCCAACTAACGGTCATCTGTTTCCCAATGGATTGGTATGATTCAGTGGATTTGCATTTCACAGTTGTAATTCCTAATGGACATATGTAAGAAACTGCTTTAAAAATGGAAGAGTATAGGTCGCTTGATGTCCAACACTTTATTTCTAATGGATGGGTTGGAGTCACTTGCATAACAGAAAACGTTTAGGTAATTTATTTCTAATGGGCAGGCGTGGGTCACCTGTATTCGAAGGAAGGGGCATCTAAGTGCCAACTGAGGAATACTAGGTCTCCCATTTTCCAATTGATGTGTATTGGACACTCGTTTTTCCAGTGGACAACATGGGTAATCTGTTTTCCAGTAAGTGTTTATTATATTGTGTTGGTATTAAATAATAAGTATGTAAATGTAAATGTAAATTAGCACTTGTATAGCGCACTACTCACCCGTTAGGGTCTCAAGGCGCTGTACTCATACCGCTATGGAACCCCTCCTGACTTTTCCCTGTGAGGTGCCAACTCCTGAGGGTGAAGCCAGGCATCCAAGCGCTGTTGGGGCCGTTGTGGAGATTAAGCAAGCTATTGCCCAGAGTTGCAGAGTGGGACCCATGAGTTAGATTAGGCACCGAGGCGAGAATTATCTGGTCAAGGGGAATTGAGCCCAAGACCTGCCGAAGCGGGACTTGAACCCTGGTCTTGAGCCAGATCTCTGCTTCAGGGTCTGCTGCTCTAACCATTGAGCCACACTTCTCCACAAGTATGAATCTATTGATTTCTAATAGATGGGTACACATCATTAATTATTAATGGGGTGGTGTGAATCAGGTAAGCAGGGAGGGATTTACCAACTTCAACTGTTCACATTTTAACAGTTTTTGGTATTGCTTATTGACCAACAAAGTTTGTACACAACATGTTTCTATATTATTTCATTGGCAAGGTATATTGCATAACTATTATCATGCATCTTCAATGGTATTTAGCAGGGTTCTAGACGAGGGAGCGAAACAGGGACAGATATCCAAAGCATCAACGCCAAAGAGTACCCCCTCTTCTGTTCACAATTTGATGTGTCAAGTGTTTTAAGAGGGCTGTGATGGGCATGGCCTCGACTGCCCGGAATGAGTTATGCCAGGGTCACGCAGCACACACATCTCTTGAGCACATTTTCCCTATACATCCTAGTTACTTGTCCAGATACTGGGCCGCTCACATAATTGTAAATGCAATTTACTATGCCTGATGAGGCGCTATAGTGCTTTCGGTGAGTAGCACACTACACCGGTACCCAAAAGTATTAGTGGTGGATTAGTATAGGGAAATATGAAGTAATTTGAGAGGTGAACATGCGAGTCCTTCAGTTGGATTGAAAAGAATAATTAATCTATACATCGAAAATCAGACTATAGCTCCCCTAGCAGCCCAAAAAATATGGAACCCTCAATTTCCCCGCACAAGTCGTCAATGGACATTGGCTGTCCTCCCACTTGTAACCTAATAGTAAAATGAAAAATCTAAATTGGCACGAGGAGCATTTCCCTCAACATTTTTTTCACCTGCTTGGCCCAATACTCTCTGAGGTTATGGCAAGGGCACCACACAGGTACTGGGGTACCCTGCCCCCCGCAGAACTTCCAGCAATCCCCGGGTGCGCTGAACTTTGCTCTGAGACAAGGGGTGGGTGTGTCTACAACACCGTGGAAGAATGTTTTCTGCACTGAAAGTAAATGGACAACCTATCAATCGCAGAGCACGCGCCACCCATATTGCTTTGAGATTTCAACTCCTAATTCCTCCTCCTATTTTTTTACCTAGGTGCGGTTAATTATGAGCTCAGGAATCACGCGCACGATCAAAGCAATCTCTTCATTTTTAGTCCGGAGAAGTGACTCGTTAGTGCCACTGGGTGGACAATGTCGATAATACATGAACAGTGTGGCCTGGGTAAGGAAACTGTTTTACTTTCTTAGCCCGTAAAGGGTGCCCCCTCACGAAGCAGCCCATTTTAGTTTATGTATGTCACCCGTATTCTTTTTATGCACATCAGTTCTTTAAAAAAAAAAAAAAAAAAAAAAAAAAGGTTCTCGGGCGATTTTACACAATTTAAATTGCTCTATTTCAGGAAAAAAAATACTGGGTGCATTTGCTTGCTATTGTCACCAAACATGCATAACTGTACAAGCAAACTATATTTATCATTGCAGAATTACCCAAAAAATAACAATAAAAACAAAACTTAGTGTACATATTAAAGTTATGCAAAGGCAAAGGTGTGCTGGTCTGTTGTCACTAAATCTCTCCCGCACTTCCTGCCTTGAATAACGCACACTTTTCTAGAACGTTAAGCGTGAATGTGTTGCCTGTAATAGCGTTTGATCCTGCTGCTGGCTCGTAACTGTCCTCGAATTGCATCCCCTCTCGCAGATCACCAGCACACATCTGCCCCCAGTGCCAGCATCTTGCAAGAACCAACTACACCGCCTGCCTTGGCAAGCCCCACACACTGCTCACCAGTGCCAACCTTGAAAAGCATCCACCAGTGACAGCTTCAGAAACTGCCCACCACTTCCACCCCCTTACATCGTTCACTACTGCGGCACTTCACACTGCCCACCGGTGCAAGCGCGTAACACTACCCACCAAGACCTGCGACTTACTCCGCTCTCTAGCACCAGCTACTCACACTTTCCAGAAGTACTAGCTCTCCACACTTGAGCAAGTGTTTGCTCCTTGGTATGACTCCTCACACGCCCCACCAGTGCCAGCTGGTGTCATCTCCTTACACTGCCCACCAAGGCCAGCTGCCGCTACCAGTTCTACGTCCTCACGCTTTGCACCAGTACTCCCTTTGCACGCTTTGCACCAGGAGTTGATTCTCACACTTAGACCAGTGCTGTGCTATTTCTCCACAAGGTCCACTACTGCCTGTTCCCTTTTCTGCCCACACATTCATGCTATTCACAACATACACCGGTGCCAGCTCCTCTCACTTCCTGCCCCAACAATGCCCACCAATGTCAGCTTCTCCCACTGCCAACCACAGTCTGCCTCTTGCACAGTCAGCCAATACGTGCTCATCACACCACCAGCAATGCAGGCCTTCTCTTTCGAATGACTCTCTCCTTCCTTCCCATCCTCTGCATGCCTCTTCTCTCCGGGCACTTCATACTCTAAGTCACATGCATGTTTGTCTTAATGCTATTACAGTATCTACACATTTCATGCACCTCGTTTCAAAGATGACAACCTCTCTTTAAAGTCATTCCCCTATAACCTAACAATACCTATTTTCCTATCTTTTACTCCTGCCCACAAATGCATGAACTCACACATCACCCTCTTCCACTGTATATCACACCTAACTCCTTTCAATTAAATCTAACACTAGGAAGGTGGAGTAAATACATGACATGGTTTATTTAAGAGTGCAAAAATAATCCCAATAACCAATAATAAGCCAAAAAACAAACAAACCAATAACCGTGGATTCCAGAGCAGTGTGCTGCCAGACGTAAAACGATATGGTATCTCTTCAGGGGCAGTAAGTATTATATAAATGCAATTACAATACCATATATAACACACTAATAGCATAACACACAGTGGGTTAGGCAGTTTATTGTAGTTTATACAGACTGCATCATTATTTCCTTAAACTCCTCGACATTCTCACATTTGCATTAGAAAAAACTGCTACAGGTCATGTCCATCACCAAGGACTGTACCAGTCCACCGCAAGAAGCCACCATCACATACTGAACAGGCATGGAATAACTGAAGAGATCTGCAACATGCCACTCGCCAATGGAAGACTTTACTTCATGGCTGCGGGTCTCAACTATTTACATGCTCGAAGTGCCTTTCAAAATATCATAATGGCAATCAGGTATGAGATAACAGTAACAAAGTCCATCTCACCAGATCTCTGATCCATGTTTTCCTTCAACTTACGCCTGTTCAGAACCATAAACTTTAAACAAAGTATCTCAGAATGGACAACCAAGTGCAGTAACCAGCTAAATGGACCATGGAAATAAAAAACATAATAAAGGGACCTGCAGAGCTGTTCACAGCTGTTAGGTTACTGAAAACCGTAAACTGCATGGCTGACTCACACACTTCCTCATCCACCACACTGCTGAATGCTGCATCCAATAACACAATAACCACGCCTCCACGGTCCTCACGCAAGACATGGAAAAACTTCCCACACAGGATCAAAACAAAGATGACACCCTTGCAACCACACACTGTGGATGGTGTAGCAAGCTACCGAGGTAGGCAGGGGCTTCAGCGTTCCACACAGGGGTAGATAAGTGCTATATAAATGCTGCAGTACAATACTTAATTTGCCCATCAGTGCCATCTCTTTTCAATGCGTATTAGTGCAGGCTCCCACACTATCCATCAGTGCCAGCCTCACTCAGTGGCCACAAGTACACACTTCTCACACTGCTCTCGGTGCCAGATCCTTTGTCCGCCCACCAGTGCTAGATCCTCCTACTGCCCATTAAAGTCAGCTACCCTTACTACCCACTAGTGCCAACTCTAGCAATGAAAGCTTATCAGTCTGCATCACTCTAGCTATCCCGCCACCGTTACTCACCCTCTCGCTCCTACTCTCCCTTCTTCTCCTGCTCGTCATCTCTCTTTCTATAATCTCATTTTTACTTTCTCTTCGTCCTTTAACTCGATCATTCCATACCACTCCCTTCTGCTATCTTCCACTGTAGTCTTCTATTGCCTCTTTCATCCATCTTGCTCCTACTCTCGCCTCCCTTGCCCTGCTTGCTCCTTTTCTATGCTCTTCTACAGGGAGTGCAGAATTATTAGGCAAGTTGTATTTTTGAGGATTAATTTTATTATTGAACAACAACCATGTTCTCAATGAACCCAAAAAACTCATTAATATCAAAGCTGAATATTTTTGGAAGTAGTTTTTAGTTTGTTTTTAGTTTTAGCTATGTTAGGGGGATATCTGTGTGTGCAGGTGACTATTACTGTGCATAATTATTAGGCAACTTAACAAAAAAAAATATATACCCATTTCAATTATTTATTATTACCAGTGAAACCAATATAACATCTCAACATTCACAAATATACATTTCTGACATTCAAAAACAAAACAAAAACAAATCAGTGACCAATATAGCCACCTTTCTTTGCAAGGACACTCAAAAGCCTGCCATCCATGGATTCTGTCAGTGTTTTGATCTGTTCACCATCAACATTGCGTGCAGCAGCAACCACAGCCTCCCAGACACTGTTCAGAGAGGTGTACTTTTTTCCCTCCTTGTAAATCTCACATTTGATGATGGACCACAGGTTCTCAATGGGGTTCAGATCAGGTGAACAAGGAGGCCATGTCATTAGATTTCCTTCTTTTATACCCTTTCTTGCCAGCCACGCTGTGGAATACTTGGACGCGTGTGATGGAGCATTGTCCTGCATGAAAACCATGTTTTTCTTGAAGGATGCAGACTTCTTCCTGTACCACTGCTTGAAGAAGGTGTCTTCCAGGAACTGGCAGTAGGACTGGGAGTTGAGCTTGACTCCATCCTCAACCCGAAAAGGCCCCACAAGCTCATCTTTGATGATACCAGCCCAAACCAGTACTCCACCTCCACCTTGCTGGCGTCTGAGTCGGACTGGAGCTCTCTGCCCTTTATCAATCCAGCCACAGGCCCATCCATCTGGCCCATCAAGACTCACTCTCATTTCATCAGTCCATAAAACCTTAGAAAAATCAGTCTTGAGATATTTCTTGGCCCAGTCTTGACGTTTCAGCTTGTGTGTCTTGTTCAGTGGTGGTCGTCTTTCAGCCTTTCTTACCTTGGCCATGTCTCCGAGTATTGCACACCTTGTGCTTTTGGGCACTCCAGTGATGTTGCAGCTCTGAAATATGGCCAAACTGGTGGCAAGTGGCATCGTGGCAGCTGCACGCTTGACTTTTCTCAGTTCATGGGCAGTTATTTTGCGCCTTGGTTTTTCCACACGCTTCTTGCGACCCTGTTGACTATTTTGAATGAAACGCTTGATTGTTCGATGATCACGCTTCAGAAGCTTTGCAATTTTAAGAGTGCTGCATCCCTCTGCAAGATATCTCACTATTTTTGACTTTTCTGAGCCTGTCAAGTCCTTCTTTTGACCCATTTTGCCAAAGGAAAGGAAGTTGCCTAATAATTATGCACACCTGATATAGGGTGTTGATGTCATTAGACCACACCCCTTCTCATTACAGAGATGCACATCACCTAATATGCTTAATTGGTAGTAGGCTTTCGAGCCTATACAGCTTGGAGTAAGACAACATGCATAAAGAGGATGATGTGGTCAAAATACTCATTTGCCTAATAATTCTGCACTCCCTGTATTTTGACTGAAATCTACAGCCTCTTCCTCTGCTAACAGCAGCAGCTCTCCAGCCGGAGACCTGCTTTGGCTCCAGGCTGCCAGGGGCCACTGTGCTGAGGCGGTGAGAGCAGCTCCCGGGGGGAGGCAGCACAAGGCTTTGGCACAGTCGCCTGCACTTCTAGTTCTTAGACCTGATCAGACAAAATTATCTTAAGATGAAACCAGGCAATACTGATGAACTCCTCATTCATGATCCATTTATCTTCATCTGGGCAAGAGGGCTTCAAATGATGGGGCGTACAGTACTGGGGGTCCGTAGCATTACCTGAAGGGGAGTGCAAGCCCACATTTGAGAAACAAACCTAGCTGCCTGTGAAAAATGACAAAAGAAAGCTTAACTCATACAATAATGGAGGTACAGTTTTGAACATGCTTTCACAGATAGTTGTGGTTGTTTTGTGAAAACATTTGTGTTATTTGTTGAGAGATGGAGAGGAACTGTATCCAAGAAAAAGGGTACACTGCAGGGTGGGGCGCTGCATGTGCCTCCAGGAACCCTGCAGGGGCCAGTGGAGAGGAGGCAATAGTTAAAGTAACTAGTGTAACAAGTAGAAAATAAACCTCTTAATTGTGGTCAGCTAAGATTCTAGTGTGCTTATGAAGTACACCATTCTTCATGCGCCAATCCCTGGTGTGGACTGTTGTGCAGACCCTCTTCAGCACCAAGTACAAGCAAGTGCTGTCCAAATCACCACAAGCTCCCTACAGCTCTATGTAGTCGTCTTAACTTTGGCACTAATAATTCCAGATTAACCCAGCTGTGGATGAAGGTTTAGCAGAGGTAGGTAAATTTAGAAGAAGAGTATTTCTTTTTTTTGTTTTTGAGATGTACGTAGCATTTCATAGTAGCAAATGCTCCAATTTGAGTTTGCATTCGACAAATGCTTTTCTGCAATGTAGAAAGCTCATTTTGCAATTCGGTAACAGGTCAACGAATTATAAAATGGGATTATAAAGGAATAATGAATCACTATTTGTAAGGGGCGTTTTGGGGCATTCCTTCTACATAAGGATTCATTATGGTATGTATTAATGTTTTGCAACTAAAAGCGGCAAAAAACGGTTTGCAAAATATTGAAATTTTACCAACTCCCAGTATGTGGCAGTAATCCATTCACAAAAGGGAAGAGAGCCCTCTGGAACCTCTTCCCCTTTGTGAATATTTTTTAAAAAAAGGTTGGCGGGCTTCGGCAGCGGTTCTGGGTACCAATGTCTACTCTCAAGCAAATGTTTGAAAAGTTTCAAACTTTTCCTTTTTAACGCAGCCCCCTTCCTTTCTGTGAAACCAGCTTAATTTAAAAAAGAACAAAAAAAGGCATTTGATTTATAAAGCTATCACAGACATGGTGGTCAACTTACCACAGCAGGCCACCATCCCTGTGACGGCCACCAATCTTAGTGAGACACAATTTGCAACCTACCTCATTAATAATAATTAAGTAAGATGGATTGCTACGACAGCTACGGTTCTGTGTTTTGTGAACCGACCTATTAATGCATTGTACGATAATTTGATTTGCGACCAGTACTTTGCAAGCAGACATTCGTGCATTTGCCTTTTGTTTCCATCCATCATGGAAGTCGCCAACAGGCGAGTTCAGCGTGGGGATAGGTGTCTATGACTGGGCATGACAGATCTCTGGATGGAGGGCTGTACGCAGTGTAAGTTTCTCACAGTGACTTTCAATAGGTCATAAAAGTGGTTCTGACTATAGTGCTTATCCAATTCTTGGCCTCTCTGCAAAGGGCATAGAGTGTTGGTCATATTTGTGACATTTGGAATTACTATTCCATGGGAAGTGGGTGAAGCAGGTACACAGATGTTGACAGACTTTGGGGGGGGGGGGGTGCCCCCTGCAGCTCGGGAACCTTAGCCACCAGGGAAGGCCCCCTCCACACTCAGGGCAGTCTGCTTCTTCAGGGAGTGAGGGCTGGTCATGCGTGCTATGGCAAGAGGGCGATTTTTGATTAACATTGCATGAGGAATGACTGTGTGTGAATTATTTTTATCAGTGGATGTTGTGTTTGAGAACTGTGATCTCACCCAAACCTGGGAGATTTAAAAAAACGAAGTTGAGGAAGCTTTTCATGGTGGGTGATCCCATTTAGGTCAATGGGAGGCATTTTGCTTGCTATGGAGATACAATTAGCCCGTGGAGAGTGACACCCTCCAGAAGAGGGTGAATTGAGCAGTATATCCTGGGTGGTGGGGATGAGGAGAGATTGTGCAGGCTTGGGGAAGCAATGCAGGAACCAGCAGTGACAGAGGGCTGAAGGAGCCTGGAGAGAGGAGGCAAGAGGAATGGCCCATCTTTTATAACTCTTGTGCCCCAGTAAAAGTCCTTCTATGCTATATGACAGAATAAGCTTTTTATCATTATACATGTTCTATACTTCTACAAATGTAGTAACCCCATGCACGTGAGCTTGAGAAGGATCTGACGCAAAAACATTTTGTTCATGGGGGACATAGTGTTATGTGTGAAAATCATTGATTTAGGGTCCAACTTTATTTATCAATATTTTTATTTAACAAAATGGCCAAAATCTTTTAAAACATTCAACCAGTCACCTTAATGCATTTTAATGAAAAGCTTAAGATGAACCAGACTCACACAACTTTGACAGATTGAGAGGTAATTCAAATAACCACAGCTGGAACGTGCCTAGGGGACAGGCACAAAAAAGTCATGTCTTGTGCAACATTAAAAACAAAACCCATAACCGTCTGCTTTGTCAATGCAGGTGTTCCATTAGAGGTGTACTTCGGTGGTCTCTCAACAACAGGGCCCATTTAATTCACAGGGGGTAATTGTGCACTTGGTTAAAGTACTGTTACCAATATTTACCACACATGTAATGTTCACCTTTTTCTGAGTTTTCAGCAATGGAATGAGAGGTATAGTGTTAAAAATATGTTTGTCCCATTTTTATTAAAAGATTTGCAGATTTGGATTTTGCCCAGTTTGGCTGCATGATTAGCACCAGGCTTTTCCTGGCTAAAACTTGGACAAACATCCACTTGGTGCACAATGCGTGGGTGGGATGTAATTGTGTTTCATGCACAGGAAAGACCGACTCTGGATTGGCTCATGTCCTCGGGTTAAAGGGATGAATGACAACTGAACTCTCAGCTAGCGGGAAATATTCATAGAGGGACTTTTGATCTCAAAGTAAATAAATGTTTCCCGGAAGTGAACGTTTTTACCCAGAAATCATTACATTTATTATACCCAAAGGTGAAGCAATTCACTTGGAAGTTCATACATATTAAGACAATTGGTTTGAATAAAATCTGGCTGATTATGAATGAGCCATCAATAAACAAGCTGAAAGTTATTATAAACGTGCGGCCTACTATTCATCTACTAACAAGGCTGTTCTGTCTTGTTTCTGCCTATGTTCATTTACATAACCAAGCTGGAGTGTCTATATAGACTTGAGGCCAAGGCACACACCCAAAGTAAAACAAGTCTTTAGAACATTTTGAGAAAGTTCTTTTTTCTGTGTGGTTTATTTCTTTGCCAATGCTGTTTCCTCTGATGTCTTACAGGTTCAACCACCTCTCAGCCAACACGTACTTCGTCATCTGGGAGTATCCCCATGACCTCATCAGGGCTGGAAATAACATAAAAAACTGCCACTGTAACCACAAATCCTCAAAGTCTCCTACACACCTTCACCAATTCAAACAAGTTGCGTGGCTTGTCATACACCATAATCACTTTTGTGGAAACCATGCACAACTGTAGTCACAGAAAAAATCCTTGTGAAGAACATAGTGAAAAGAACACAGTGACTGAACAATACAAAGAAAGTTGACTTGCCAATAAAAGCAAGTGTTTTGACTGACTCATATGCTCATTCCAAAAAATTTTTAGTAGGTGATAACCATGAGTACCAAACAAATTGCTTCAGTCCCACAAACAGAGATGATTGGATCACCAAAATGTACGTGCCATCATCCTCAAGTATACATGCAGGTGCGTCTCATATACATAATTATGAGGTATGTACTTGCCTACCCAATAAATTGCTCTTTTGAAACAGTATTCCCTATTCTAGTCCAAAAAACACAACATTTATCATTAAATATATCCAATAATGGTCTACGTTTGAGTAAATTGTTCCTAAATAAGGTGGAGTGTCTAATTTGACTCTACTACACAAGGGTTAAGTTATGCTGGTTTTGTCAACGCTGCTGTTTTTTTCTAAGTCACTTATTTGATCAGGCTTTAACCTGGACCTTTTGATTGTATCAATACTATGCTGATATTATATTTGCTTATTAGGGGCTTTCAGCCAGCCCTTTCATCCACTGGTCTACTGTTGTGTCATTCGCATTTTACCCCCGGCCACTCCAACCTGGGGCTTTTGGTCAGCCCAATTTAGCCATTGGTTACTTTCACTGTGAGTGACTGCACTCTGCTCACCGGCACAAAGCAGCTTAATGTAGTTTTCTGCATGCCAGAGGCTATGATGGTTATGTGTGCTTTTTGAAACCAAAAAACTACTATTGCATTTTTTTTTGTGTGTGGACTACGTAGTTCTGCCAAGAATATTGTTTTACAAAAGCAACACATTGGCAAAGCCGAAATGCTGGCAGCCAATGCCAGACTTATTGCCTTTGCCAAGATTTGTTTTTCCCTTCCAGGCCTTTACGTATATTTTAACTGAACCTCTGTACAAATATCCTTGTAAAATTGGCCCAATTCATTCGTTTTAGTCCATGCATATATTATTGACAGTTGTCTATTTCCAGACTTCCAGCGGAAAATTCTGTATATGTTGGATCCATTTGCAAAGGGCAGCGCAGGTTAAGTGGTTCCATGGAAAATTCTATAAATTATATGCTTTCCACAGAAAATCTGACTTCACAGAAACTTTAACTGAGTCTAAGACACTAAAGTAAGTGAATAGGTACGGTCCAAACCTGCATTTAAATGTTAACAAGGAGTCGTAGGACATGTTTGAAATGTTTTACACACTGTAAGGTAGGGTTCCCCGTTTCACTGTCTATTTATCACATAAAAATGACATGGATTGTTGCATTAGCTGCGTAGGTTAGCGGGTTAGTCTCTTTGACGAGGAGGTGACACGTGAATTCAGTCACTGCACTTTAATTTCTACACGGATGTTGAAGACTTCTCAGTTAGAGAAACTTTGGCAACTCTTGTAAACGTACGCCATGCTAACAAACTATAATCATTTTAGTAAATAAATATAGCGTGGAAGTGGTGCGCGGAGCGCTGTATAAAAAGAACGCGTTGCAGTAGCCGCTGTAAGAAAATATTTCAATTATATTTCATGTTGAGCAAAGGCTCTTGTGAGTTCACAAGCAGGGGCTGGCGTTCGTGTTTTTTCATATGCACGGTGAATGTACTGAGGCAAACGTGAGGAGGATATGGAAATGCGCGGACTCCTTCGCCTCCTGCACGGGCCCGCCCCGCGGCCCCCATCCCTCTCTTCTGAGGACAGGTAGGCAGGTGCAATGAGGCCCCCCCGAGGCGCAGAACAGGCGGAAGGAAGGCAGCAGATCAAAGCCCCCCTCGAGCAGTCGCCTCCCCCTTTGTCATGCACAGGACCCTCTCGGAAATGGCCTGGTGCCCCTCAGACTCAACTGTTGGAGCCCTCCCCCGCCCCACACACCTCTTCTCCCCTTCAAAAGGATCCAGCGCCCTCCCCCTGGCACCCCTTCCGGGCGCGTGCATGCTCTGGGGCTGCCAGAGGTGCGGGCAGACTGGACAGGCACCAGTTTCTAATGGTTTTATGGTGGGCGGGGGAGTGTGGTCCAGGGTCGGGGAACCACAGGAAGCGGTTCAAAGGGGCTTCCTTCCTGCTCGGTCACGCACGACAATTAAGAGGAAGGTTGCACCAAACGACTAGGCCTCACTAAAGCTCTCGGAGCACCTGGAATCCTTCCACCTCTCGAACGCGCCACTTATTTACCTCACTAATGCACTCACTCCTCACCATACGCGGACTTAATCTCGACCATTGTTTTCTCAAACCCCCATATCCGTAACGTGGCCTCCAGGCCGCAAACCAGAAACCACCCCCAAATGCGCATGCGCAAGCATCCTCCTCCCTCACAACCCTATGAATCCCATAATTCAGTTGTCTTTCTGTCCAACATTAGCACCTGCAATATGCAGTGCACTATTAAGTTATGGCAAAAATGACATTAAATAAAAGTTGTGTGTGTGTTTTTTTAATAAAGATAGGAGAGCGAAGTTAAGCCACTGAAAGCGGGTTGGGGTATCGCCCTGTTGTGGATGGGACACGGTATTGCCTCCTTAGAAGGCACCAGAAGGAGCCTGAACGAGCAAGTGGGCAGGTCAAGTTGAGCCCTGAAGGGAGCAGCTGAAAGGATTTGGCACTTCAGAGGAGGCAGGGCCCTAATCACCAATCTGGGGTCAACACATCCACTGTATCCCTCCCCCCAGCAATGTTGGAGTGCATCGGGTACGACAGCACCTGTTGCGCTTTTCACTGCCCGTAATTCAGGCAGTGAAAAGCGCGACGGGCTGTCCATGGGGGCCCCTGCACTGCCCATACCAGCACCCTGTCTCCGCCAGCCCTTGCATGGTGGTAGGACCGCGCACTACTCACCCGTTAGGATCTCAAAGCGCTGTACGCATACCGCTGTGGAACCCCTCCTGGCTTTTCCCTGTAAGGCGCCCACTTCTGGTCACCCCCAGGGTGAAGCCAGGCATCCAAACGCTGTAAGGGCCACTGTGGAGGTTAAGCAAGCTATTGCCCAGAGTTACAGAGCAGGACCTATTAGTTAGATTAGGCACCGAGGCAAGAATTATCTGGTCAAGGGAATTGAGCCCAAGACCTGCCGAGGTGGGAATTGAACCCTGGTCCTGGGCCAGATCTCTGCATCAGAGGTCTGCCGCTCTAACCATTGTGCCACACTTCTCCACGTTGGTGGAGAGAGAGCTCTTAATCCCCAGGGCAGCGCTGCCCTGGCAGACTAAGACCGCCAGCACTGCCAGGCTGTTGACTGTATGCAACCTGGCGGTGCCGGCAGTCCCTCCCCCCGCATAAAAGTTACAGTGTGTGGCACTGGTCGTATTGAGATCTATTAATTACATAGATACTTCCCAATCACACTACAATAGTTAGGCCTAACAAGGACATAGTTTAATGGGTAAGGACAAGAAGCCATGGAGTACTTGGGGAGGGGTACATCCTGTGCTCTCACCCATGATCTTTCCATTACAGACTGCAGACACAGTATTGTCAGAGAGGGACACCAGAGGCCAGTGGAACGGAAGGGGACACCCGGAACCAGTGTTAGCACTTTATGGACCCCAGATTCGTATGAAGAAAAATGCTACCTGATGAATGGAAGTTCACAACTGAGGCTAATGAGCAAATCAATACAATTAAATAACGCAGATCACATTAGGCTTTACAAAAGGACAGAGAGTTTACGTTTTCAAATCATAAAATCATAAAGGTTTATTAAAAAGTAATCTTTTACAGAGGAAAAATTATCAAAGGAGCATAAATCAATAATCAATATATAAATGCATTATCAATATGAAGTTCGAATCAAAGTCATACAAATAGAGTGCGACCTTTCATAATTCGCCATAAAGAAAAAGTTGGGTAAAATCAGTTCTCGCCTTAAAGTGCAATCTACTCCTGTGCACCCAAGTCTGGAAAAGGTCTCCTCAGCGAGCATCCTATAAGAGTTCTGAACTGTAACCTACTCTGCCCCATATTAAATCACACATTTATAACAATTGCTATACCTTAACATGGTTCACATAAAACAGTCCAATCAGTAAAACAAGAAGATACAATCTTGAGCTCATTAGTTTCTCAAGATTCAACACAATACAGCTTCTCTAAACCTTCTCCACACTTGCACTTATCTGAAGCAAAACAAAATAGTTGGGCCAGCGTGTACTCTGCAGGTGGAGTTGTAATCTATTAACACATTCTACAGAAAATAAAACATTTCACATGAGTACAAAAGCACCAGAATATCATATTTGTTAACTGGGTCTTCAGTTTCTCCTACAAATAAAACAGACATGTTTATGAAACAGGCTGGCAACCAGACGTTAGCCATTTTAAAATGCAGGTCTACATTAGCTGTTGTCTAAACGTGAATAATACACAATAGCATTTGCATGTTTACATGATGTTTTAGTGCAAAACATTAAGGGCCTCATTTTGAGTTTGGTGGGCGGCGGAGGCCGCCCGCCAAGCTCTTTGGGATGGAAAATCGCCACTTTGGTTTTCCACCCACCGGCCCTATTATGAGTTTTCTACTGGGCCAGCAGAAAACTCACCACAACATTGATGCCGGCTAGTAATTGTGCCAGCAGCAATGTTGCTGTGCATCGGGTACGACAGCACCTGTCGCGCTTTTCACTGCCCGTAATTCAGGCAGTGAAAAGCGCGACGGGCTGTCCATGGGGGCCCCTGCACTGCCCATGTCAGCACCCTGTCTCTGCCAGCCTTTGCATGGTGGTAGGACCGCCATGCAAAAACCGGTGGAGAGGGAGTTCTTAATTCCCAGGGCAGCGCTGCCCTGGCAGATTCAGACCACCAGCACTGCCAGGCTGTTGAATGTATGCAACCTGGCGGTGCCGACGTTCCGACCTCCACTGTGAGACCGCCAGACTCATAATGGGCTAAATGTGTAAAAAACCATTTCACTGGCAAAGCCTGAATTAGAGGTGGGGGTTGCCTTTGCCCCTGGGATACCAAACAAAAATGGCAACCGGGGGGAGTCGAAAAGTGCATCATATTCACAGTGTACTCATGGTAGTTCCCTGCTCACGCCCCAGAAACAGTGGGCCTTGGTGGGGAGCGAAGCCTAGCTGACTAGTTTTCGGCACCAAGCAGCTCAGTAGCAGGGGGTGGTAATTGTCCATGGATCACTAGATTATAAACCTGACTGCAAATGAGAAGTTATTTTACGAAAATGTACAATAAAACTAGCCCATTTCTCTCAGTAGCAAAAGTGAAATCTATTTAAGTTAGTCTAAGTGCTGTTGTAGAAAGGCAGTAGTGAGATGTGTCTAGGCGCTCATTTCTAGGACTAGGAAGCACAATTGGGGTGGAGGGGGATTAGGAGGGTACAACCCCTTTCTGGTTCTAACCAGAGCTGCCGCTTAGCTTGCCCAGCATCATTTACCTTCATGCCTGCTCTGCCTCGTGAAGGCTAGAGAACTGAGATTTGGCACTGCTATCGTATTCTGTGAAAGTAGGAAAAGGCCAAGTTTTTTGTCCTAATTCTAAATGCTCTCAGCTTTTGTAGAGTGGAGACCGGAGAAACAGCCTTCACCTCCTAAAAGGCAGATTGGCATTCCACCCACCTCATCATAGGACAGAGCCTACCAATTGGAAGATATGCAGCTGTCCAAACTAATTTCTTAAAGACTGCCCAGTTTGTTAGTGCTCTGAATTCAGCACAATATTACATTTGGCTCTCTACATCACCCACGTGGAAGTAATGTACTTGGCCCGTGTCTTTGCCTGCTGAAATCCCTACTTGGGCACAAGTTCTGTAATTCACTTGCACGGTGATTATGCCCCATATATCCCCTCTGTTCCTTTTTGAGATTCAGACCACTTATACAAACCTCTCTGCTCATAAACAGCCACCCTTAAACTGGAATAAGACTGAGTTATCCAGTTGAAAGCAGAGAGGACTGTGTGCGGCTACCTCTCCCAGTTATGAGCAGAGGTGATTGTGTAACACTGCCTTGCCCACTTATGGGCAGAGTGGTTTATATGAGACTGCCCTACTCAGTTGACTGCCTTACCCAGCTGTGGACTACGAAGAGTCTGGGCACTGGCCAGTGGTGCTGGAGATCCCGTCCGCGATCCTGGTGGTGGAACTGAACCACCTCTGCCTGCAGCATCACTCCAAAACAGTTCTACTTCAGCCTATGGCTCCACAAGCGCCAGTGGCTGGTCAGGCCTCTGGAATTGATTGCGCATGGAAACTGAACGGAGAGCTGGGTGCCAGAATATCAGAAAAGTCATTAGGTACTTTCCAAAAAAGGAAGGAATATTCTGGAGAAAGGGAAGCTTCCAACCTATCGGATGCATGTGCCTCTAAGGATTGGCTGTCCGCTGCCAGTCATCACTGTGAACAGAATGTCACATAAGGCCAGGAGGGCCTGCCTTTGTTGCCCTCTTCTTATCTTGTGGCTGGCCACAGAGAAAGACATCGGACACTGGCTGCTGCCAAAAGCCTGTGCTAGCTACTTCCTTATTTAATCTGAAAGATGATGTGGTCTACGTGACGTTTTCTTTTTTAGCAATCACCTTGCTTAATATTTTCACAAACTGTTCAGCAGATTTCCACAGATAAGTTATCTAATTTCTTGTTCATCATAACTGTGCCTCCTGAGCTGCTTCTCAGCTGCTGCTCCATCAGATACTCACTTCTGTGGGTGCTCCTTGCTTTACGGCACAGGTATAACAAAAAAAATGTGAGGATCAGGAGTGCACTCAAGGAAAAGAGATCCGGAAGAGCACGGTGGGCACACAGTTTATCTTCTGCCAAGTTGCCTTGTGTGCATGTGAGCTAAACTTACCAATATTCATTCAGTGTTAAGATCGAATACGTTTGTACATATAGTTGATTGGTGGATGGATTGCACTGGTTATTCCTCTCCTATACTTATCACATGCAGCTCATTCTCTCCTTTAGAGGCAAGAAGCACAGTACCAGGATCAGGTTTAATGCCTGCATGACTGAAATCACCCACTGGATGAAGACCAAATGTCTGAAGCTGAACACCGACAAAACCAAAATTGTGATTTTTGGGACGACACTTTACCGTGGGACTCCACCTGTTGGCCAACAGAGCTAAGACCGGCACCCAACCTCTCCACCCATGCCAAGAACCTAGGGGTTGTCATCTACAGAAAACTTAACAACCAACTCAACATTGTACCTGCCTCATGTTTCTCTGTATGGCTCCCAATCAGCACCTGGAAAACCACCATGCACGTCTTCATCACAAGGAAGCTGGACTATGGGAACACCCTCTATGCCGGGATCAACAAAAACTCACCCAAAGGCTGCAGAAGATTCAGTACGCAGCGGCCAGAATCACTCAACTTCCCATGCTGCACTCACATCACAACACACCTGAAGGAGGTCCACTGGCTCCCCATACACAAACGAGCACAATTCAAACTCCTCCATTAAAGGCACTACATAACACTGGCCTAGAATACCTCAAAAATTGCATCGGCTTTCACAAACCTTCCTGACACCTCCACTTGTCCAGACTCCTATTTGCACACATGCTGCACATATGGGAACCCAGATGCATCATTTGAGCATTCTGCTACATCCTAAAGCATGGGACAACCTGCTGCTGCACAAAAGAGCCTGCACCTCACTTCTTGAATTCCGCAAGAAGCTGAAGAACTGACTTTTCAAGTAGTCCCACTAGGCCCTAGGTGTGGCTAGATTCACACTTGCTCAGCACCAGGATAACCTCCAGGGTGATAGTGCGCTCTACAAATCTGCTTAACATAACTTTCTCTCATGGCAATGGTATATTTAGCAAATTATTGGCTCCTGGTTAATATTTGCTGCCTAAGATCACTTGCAGCTACTACCTCTCCACTCCACAGGTCCCTTCTTTTTATTTCAGACAGGTAGACTCCCCCCATACACTCCACCACAGGATACTGAACCCTGAACAAAACCCCTGAAGGTACTCTACTTTGTCATGTTTCCTTTTCTTTGAGCCCTACAGCACCTCTGTAAGGAAGACAGGGCAGAGACAATTGGCTACTAATCCAAGGTCCCCTTTCAAACATTGGTGACATGAGCCACAGCCCACTTATTTGAGCATGGCTCTTATTTGAGGTGTGGTTCTATGTAGTTTTTTGGAACAGTGCTAGTCTGCTGTAACAAGCTGGATATGCCACCAGCCTCCTCTATGGCAATTTTAGTCTGCTATCCCCAAATGCAAACACAGCATTTGCCTAATAAAACATCTGTGTTTCTCCTTATCGTACTATACAGATTGCAGAGCCACTGGGAGAGTCTATTTTACAACGCGCTCCTCGGTAATGCTCTTGTGCCCAAAGTCAGACTGGGACAGAAAATAGGCCGGGGCACCAAAATAAAAGGAGCCGCATTAGTGAGTTATATGGCTAAATAAATGTGGCCCATGTTTTTAAATTGAGGCAGTTTGGAACTTGTAAAGACACGCTGCTGTACAAGTGTTTTGCAAGGTATAGACTGCAAGGATTTTGAACTTTCTGCTGACAATGTTTGTTTTAATATCAGGGAAAAACAGCGAAACCTTGCTCAGCAGACCCTGAAACAAGCCCACAAACAGCCAAAAGAAATCGGTCCACACACTGACCTGTCAGACCAGCCCAGCAGACACTTCCTGGTTGCTGTATAGGCCATTCCAACCCTGCTTGTCCCACCAGATGGAAGCAAAGAGCATCTTAACTACATATCAACCTTACTACAGGGAATTCCCAGAAATAAAATGGCGTCCCCAGATACCTGGGGATGCCATTTTATTTCTGGGTATTCCCTGTGGCCATACTGACTTTTACTTTCTGCTTGCCTCCTCTCCTAATGCATGCCGCTCCTCACCCCTGATTTTCCCCATGCAACCCTTGGATTCATTACTGGCGGGCAGAGCACAGAAAGTGCTTTAAAAGATACCAGCCAAGGATCTACCAGCCACCCATTCACAGGCAGCAGATTGTTTGTAAATTGTTTTGAGTGGCATCTGCTGAATGTGCACACTTTTCTCTTAATCAGTCTACGTATGTGTAAAGCAGTGTATTCACTTTTGTATTAGTGTGTTAAAATGTAAAAAAGATCAAAGCAGTATTGCTACGCGTTTCATAATTTGCCTTAAGTCACATACCATTCTGCAAAATGTGCCTTGATTTGCCACATAATTTAGTGAACCCTGCCACATACTTTGGTCCTCCATTGCACGGCTATATACTTCCAATGGTGCTTGATGTATTCTCCAGGGGCATCTCAGTGACTTAAGGCGCTCGCCGAATGCTCCAACTGGTTGTGGTAGCCATGATAGGAGGATGGCAGTAGATTGTCTCTTAGGTGACAGATGGAGGTCAGTAGTTGCATCAATGAACGAAAGGCCCAAAACTATACTTGAGATGAAAATTAAACATTTATCTGAAAAGCATTATGTAAATTGGAGTATAGTGATACAGAGAGCCGGAGTAAAATGCATGTTAATACAAACATGTAACTTCTGAAAGGAGAAAGGGACCTCTAAGTAAATTCAATATAAGCATCCCCACCATGACATACAGTCCCTCCCGACTGAAGGCACTTGAAAGTTAGTAACCAATTTAAACAAGCAATCTTTGGCGTTTTGTCTTTGTCAGTATTTTTTGTGAAAATATAAAATACAAAGGAGGTGAAAAATAAACAACACATTGGCTCATAAGTAAAGGGACAACACTGGGCTTGGGAAGAATGCTGTGGCACACACAGAAATCAATCAATAGCTGTTGTGGGCTAACCCACTGCCCAATGTAGCATGTTGCAGTGGCAGGAGGCAAAATGTGAATGTCACTGCTGCAGACCAATGATTGAAGTGGCCTGGCTGAAAGTACCTCTAATTATATTACATGGGTATTTTTATATAATAAAAATGACTTAGCTCACACCGTACCGAAACGCATACACCAGTCACTGCCCGAGGCAAGCTTAGTTTTCACGCTCCCAAAATAAAAGGATCACATTTGAGTCCACCAATTTCTTCTCACTTACTCACCCAGACAGGGACAAACCATATATCCTCAATGAAAGGTGCACATCTTTTATTCAAGAAATTGCATCTATTCCAAGGATCGAGCTCGACATGATCAAAAAAGAGATAAGCTGGCTCTAAGAAATATTCAACGAGACTCGCATGCACGCGTCACATTTTTTATAATTTTGAAAATATTTGAATTTCTCTGTTGGAGTTGCAAAAAGTCCCTAAACGTATTTATCAAGTTTCCGCGTTGCTATTGATAATGGCCAGTGAGTGTCCCCTCTCTTCTCCTCGCCCGACTCTGGTTGCTTCGAAGACAGAGGAGGGCCAGAGAGCGCTGTTCTGCCGATCCCAGGAATATTCCTTAGTTTCTCCTCTGAGACACAAGCCAGCTCGCTGCCCAGACCTGGGGTATAGAACGGGAGGGTGTTGCCTTGAGGGTGGTAGGTGGCACGCCTACACCTGCCTGAACTCAGTCAATGAGTGAAGGGCGAGTCCTCAAAGCTCTGAACACATGAAACAATGGTCCCGATTCAAGCAGGAGACTCATGATTTTTAGAGCCAAACACGGCTTTATTTTAGCCGTCTCCTGCCTAAAATTGCCTCCTTTTCAATGCTAGTCAATGGGGAAAATAAATTCCCCAATTGTTTTCACTATCTCCTTTCTTGTTTCGAGATGCTAGCATATATTATATGTTAGGGCAGTTGTTTGCTGCCCCCCACCCCCCGTGGGGAAAGAAAATCATCAGGCCAACCCTCAGAATTTTTCATAACTATTCTATTAAGTTGGCAATGTCTAAACATATCTAGACTTACTTAAACATTGCAGTTAAGTAGTGTTACCTTTTAAACAAAATGCAATAAAAAAAAATTCTGTTTAAAACAAATCTGCATAGTCCTTTTTTTGGACAAAGCTTGGCGCCCCCCCATCCCCTAGGATCACTTCAGTCCCCCCTAGGGGGGGCCACCCCCTTCAATTTGAATACCCCTGTGTTAGGGTGACCATACGTCCTGGATTTCCCTGGACAGTCACGTTTTTTTAGAGAACTGTCCAGGTGTCCTGACGCTTCTCTTAATTTTAAATAAATGTCCTGGTTTTTGGGACACAGGCCAGATCATTAAATAAATGTCCCGGTTTTTGGGACAAAGGTCAGATTATCTAGGGAAGCATAAGTTAAAGGTGTGCTCTCCTTTAATAGACCCCTACAAAGTATGAAATAATGAAAGTAATTTATCTGTTACTGTCAGGCAACACAGCCCCCTGTCTGCTCCCAGCATTGAGACGGCATGGGGAGCAGAGAGAGGTGGGTGGGGGCGGGTTGGGGCTGCAGGGTGGGAGGTCAAGCCTTAGCTAATTTTGTATGTGTAGTTTTGTAAATGTGTGTATGTTTATATGTATAAACACACACATGTATAGGCACACATTCACAAAGCTATGCAAAAAAACGGGACAGGCAAGATATAACAAGCATTTACAATGCAACGGGTCTCGCATTTCTCCAAGTTAGAGCTACTAGCAGTTGTAAACTCCCAACTGGACTTTTCTTGCCTCATTAAATGGAAAAAAGCGCGCAATCGCGCTGCTACAGTTCACTCGTAGTGATACCTAACGGCAAAAGTGCACTTCTCTACGTAACCGGCAAAAGTGCAAATAACTATGTAACAGGGCCGATGTCATGCAAAGCGCTCAACTTCTACCAAGCGAGATTGCGCTGCGAAAAAAGAGAAAAAGTAGTCCACAAACCAGATGGAAAACAACAAGCCTCGTATGTTTCAGTACTTGGTCGCTGCACTCGAGGAGGGTTAACCACTGGAAAAGGCATGACGTATGTATGCCTTCCACTAATGAAAGCAAGCAGATTTTAGAAGGCAAGCCCCCGAACCAATGAAAGACACTGACGTGACATGGACGGGGCTCCGAGCCCTTTTCTAACTACTACAGCATCTCGCAAGCGATACGCATGCACAAGTGCATGCTACGCAGACTCGACCCTAAAAGTGAGAGTTAAGTATTTAGTCCTTTTATGTCTAACCTGTTCTGATTTTTACTCCTCAAAATATGGTCACCCTATATTTGCAGGAGTGTAAGACTTATATATAGCATGGAAATTCGTTCCCCTTTTTCGGGGGAAAATCCCACTTCTGTGCGCAGCATGGTTACTTTTGTGAATGTTGACTACCACTCAAAAATACACACTTTAACTCGCTTCTTCACTTCCTGTTATGTCTTATGTTGCTTTAGTGAAAAAGTATACTGTAGGGCTGAGAGGAGACGGGGAGCCTTCAGATAAAACTAGTGAGCACCCGGGAGCATGCAAGCAGGCCACGCATTCTTACAGAACCGTAGTGCAACATTTTACAAGGTAACATTAGACTCAGGCAAGAAAGGGAGGTTGCCTATTTTATATATTGACATATTTAAAAGGTGCCCGGTACACCGAACGGAGAAGAGACGAGAGGAGGCGAGGCGCAGAGGGGCCCAGAGATAAAACGTGGATGCCAGCGGGCTCAGGGGTAAAAGAAGAATATTCCCGCGAGAACGTTTAGTAGCACACGAAACTACGTAGGAAGGACAATGGCCAATTAGGAACAGGGTTTAAAAAGACAGGGGGCACTGTAAAGGGCTCTAAAAGCAAGGGCATCCTTGGCGATGGGGCGACCGCCACTGCAAGGTTACCTCACTCACTAAGCTGCGTTTTTTGGATTTTTGGGAACAGACCTAATGCAGGCTTGAGCCAATCGAACTCACTCCTGAAAGCAATGCCTGGTTAACTAAAGCCCTCCGCTGCGTCGGTTCCTCGGGTAACATTACTTGTTGTACTGCTAAGGGAGAATGCAGCCTGGCTGGGGCCATGTGTTCTACATGGCAGCGCAGAGCCCCCCTAATGCTCCAGTCTATTTGTACAAATTAAGCCACAGTACAGCATATGGCCCAAGTGGCCCCTAATTATCCCTGAAGAAAAACAAAAGTAACTCCCTCCATCGAGGAGAAACACATACCAGAGCTGCTGACGTCGCCGATTGCCTCCATAAACCTCCGTTAATGGTGCCCTCGACCCTCCCGAGATGGCAGACAAATGCGCAGTGTACGGGAAGCTCGCTTAACCCTTTATGGCCCAGTGACCGAGGCAAGTCCCCTGGCTGGCATGTTTACCCGCCTATCAATCTATACACCGTCACTAACTGAGACAAGATTCCACGAACATTTTAGAGGAGCTCCGGACAATAAAACACACATTGGGGGGACGTTGATGCCCGTAGGTGGGCGTAAAAACGCGTGTGAGGGCAGCAATGGCTGCGCGCAGCCCAGGGCGTGCTGGGAGCCGGCAGGGCCCCGGAGGGAGGTTGCGCATCACGAGTGAAGGGAAGGGATATCGAAGGGGTGGGGATGGAAAGAGGAAGCAATGGAGGGGGGCTTGAAGAGAGTGCAAGTGTGGTGTAAGTTTGGGGTGTCAAGCTGTTATGCTCCCAGACCACAGTCGCTTTCACACAGTGGTGCAGTGTTGAGTATTACCTTAGAAGGATAGTCTGCAGCCTTGGATGTCCTGTAGGAGCAGAGAATGGAGAGGGGGCGTGTAAACGCCAGCCACAGGCATACAAATAACTCAGAAGTCATATTGTTAGGCTGAAGGCATAAATAAAATTCATGATAAGAAAACTCGCACGCGAGACATGCCTACAGATGCATGCATTTGTAGTGATGCGGGCAGGAGTGGGTGAGTTGGAGGGGACGGGCCCAATAATGTGTGGGGGGAATTGAAAGGGGGTGGTAGTTTGTCACAGGGCAAGCAACAATGAAGGGAGGGGGTACAGGGGAAGGAACAATGGGCAAGCA
Organism: Pleurodeles waltl; assembly: GCF_031143425.1. NCBI lineage: Eukaryota > Metazoa > Chordata > Amphibia > Caudata > Salamandridae > Pleurodeles > Pleurodeles waltl. Next base: position 196,477,056 of record NC_090442.1, read on the forward strand.
ATGATACAGAAGGGAGAGGGGCACGGGGCAAGCAAAACAGGGGAGGCTTGGAAGCGGATGCAACAACAACAGAGAAAACAACAATGGGCAAGCAGCAACGCAGGGGGGACCGGGACAAGCAAAAATAATCAAGCAGTGATGCGGGGGGAGGGTGGATGAGGAAACAAACAACGATGGAGGAAGTAGTAATAAAAAATAAAAAAATCTCAATCCAAGCACAAGCAGTGAAAGAAAAGTAATCAAAAAGACGCAGTCAGTACTTGGTCCATGCTCCACAGAAGGGAGAAGCAAACAAAAAAATAAAAAGTTAAACTGGTACACATTGACCAATCAGGAGACCGCAAATAAGAGTGACAATGAAGTCAATGTATGGTAAGCAACGGCTAGGCTCCCAGCCCCTTTTCATTGACTAAATGTTTTGCAACTGCCAACGCATGCGCTGTCTCAGTCGACAGCTGAAAAAAGAGAGAGGGAAAGAGAAAAAGATAGAAATGGGATCAGGGTGTGTGTGCGTGGGGGAGGCTACATTTTTGGCGCCAGAAATTGGCCATGTCAGAGGATTACAATTAAATATAGTCTATTTAAAGGGCTACCTGACCCAAGAGAATTCCAGGGGAGGATGAGACAACTCCCCACTCCCTTGGGTGCGTCTACACTTAAAACATAGCAGTGCTGCCAGCTTCCTGTCCCAGAATAATAAATTTACATTACATTTGCCTTTCCCCCCACTCAACTATATGTATGTATATGTATATATATATATATGGAAAATGTCACTTACCCAGTGTACATCTGTTCGTGGCATTAGTCGCTGCAGATTCACATGCTGGGCACATCCCGCCATCTGGTGTTGGGCTCGGAGTGTTACAAGTTGTTTTTCTTCGAAGAAGTCTTTTCGAGTCACGAGACCGAGGGACTCCTCCCATTTCGACTCCATTGCGCATGGGCGTCGACTCCATCTTAGATTGCTTTCCCCGCAGAGGGCGAGGTAGGAGTTGTGTATGCTAGTAATAGTGCCCATGCAATGGAGTGAATACGTATGTACATAATGAAGTTTAAAGTAATATATTTACAAATTTACAAATGTTCAAGATCAACTTCTAAACGGCTACAGGCTCCCGGGGAGGTGGGAGGGCGCTTGTGAATCTGCAGCGTCTCATGCCACGAACAGATGTACACTGGGTAAGTGACATTTTCCGTTCGATGGCATGTGTAGCTGCAGATACACATGCTGTGCATAGACTAGTAAGCAGTTATCTCCCCAAAAGCGGTGGTTCAGCCTGTAGGAGTTGAAGTTGTTTGAAATAATGTTCGTAGTACAGCTTGACCTACTGTGGCCTGTTGTGCAGTTAACACATCTACACAGTAGTGTTTGGTAAATGTATGAGGCGTAGACCATGTTGCTGCCTTACATATTTCGTTCATTGGAATATTTCCTAGAAAGGCCATGGTAGCACCTTTCTTATTGGTTGAGTGTGCCTTTGGTGTAATAGGCAGCTCTCTCTTTGCTTTAAGATAGCAGGTTTGAATACACTTAACTATCCATCTAGCAATGCCTTGTTTAGAAATTGGATTCCCTGTATGAGGTTTTTGGAATGCAACAAATAGTTGTTTTGTTTTTCAAATTAGTTTTGTTCTGTCAATGTAGTACATTAGCGCTCTTTTGATGTCTAATGTATGCAGTGCTCTTTCAGCTCCAGAATCTGGCTGTGGGAAGAACACTGGTAATTCTACAGTTTGATTCAAGTGGAACGGTGAGATCACTTTTGGTAAAAATTTTGGATTTGTCCGTAGAACTACTTTATGCCTGTGTATTTGAATAAATGGTTCTTGTATGGTAAATGCTTGAATTTCACTCACTCTTCTTAGAGATGTGATGGCAATCAAAAATGCAACTTTCCATGTTAAGTATTGCATTTCACAAGAGTGCATGGGCTCAAAAGGTGGACCCATGAGTCGTGTTAAGACAATGTTGAGGTTCCATGAATTAACTGGTGGTGTTCTTGGTGGTATAATTCTCTTTAGGCCTTCCATAAATGCTTTTATGACTGGTATCCTAAATAATGAAGTTGAGTGCGTAATTTGCAGGTAAGCTGAAATTGCGGTAAGATGTATCTTTATTGAAGAGAAAGCTAGCATTGACTTTTGCAATTGTAGTAAGTATCCTACTATATCTTTGGCAGATGCGTGTAAGGGTTGAATTTGATTATTATGGCAGTAATAAACAAATCTTTTCCACTTATTTGCATAGCAGTGTCTAGTGGTAGGTTTCCTAGCTTGTCTTATGACCTCCATACATTCTTGTGTGAGGTCTAAGTGTCCGAATTCTAGGATTTCAGGAGCCAAATTGCTAGATTCAGCGACGCTGGATTTGGATGTCTGATCTGTTGTTTGTGTTGTGTTAACAGATCTGGTCTGTTTGGTAGTTTGACATGAGGTACTACTGAGAGGTCTAGTAGTGTTGTGTACCAAGGTTGTCTTGCCCATGTCGGTGCTATTAGTATGAGTTTGAGTTTGTTTTGACTCAATTTGTTTATTAGATATGGAAGGAGTGGGAGAGGGGGAAAAGCGTAAGCAAATATCCCTGACCAGCTCATCCATAACGCATTGCCCTGGGACTGATCTTGTGGGTACCTGGATGCGAAGTTTTGGCATTTTGAGTTTTCCTTTGTTGCAAATAGATCTTTTTGTGGTGTTCCCCAAATTTGGAAGTAAGTGTTTAGTATTTGGGGGAGAATCTCCCATTCGTGGATCTGTTGGTGATCCGGAGAGAGATTGTCTGCTAACTGGTTCTGAATTCCTGGAATAAATTGTGCTATTAGGCGAATGTGGTTGTGAAATCGCCCAATGCCATATTTTCTGTGTTAGGAGACACAACTGTGTCGAGTGTGTCCCTCCCTGTTTGTTTAGGTAATACATTGTTGTCATGTTGTCTGTTTGACAAGAATGTGTTTGTGGCTTATTATGGGTTGAAATGCTTTGAGCGCTAGAAATACCGCTAACAGTTCTAAGTGATTTATGTGAAACTGTCTTTGCTGTATGTCCCATTGTCCTTGGATGCTGTGTTGATTGAGGTGTGCTCCCCACCCTATCATGGAAGCATCTGTTGTTATTACGTATTGTGGCACTGGGTCTTGGAAAGGCCTCCCTTGGTTTAAATTTGTACTGTTCCACCATTGAAGCGAGATGTATGTTTGGCGGTCTATCAACACCAGATCTAGAAGCTGACCCTGTGCTTGTGACCATTGTGATGCTAGGCACTGTTGTAAGGGCCGCATGTGCAACCTTGCGTTTGGGACAATGGCTATGCATGAAGACATCATGCCTAGTAGTTTCATCACTAGTTTGACTTGTATCTTTTGTTTTGGATACATGGTCTGTATCACATTGTGAAATGTGTGAACTCTTTGTGGACTTGGAGTGGCAATCCCTTTTGCTGTGTTGATTGTCGCTCCTAAGTATTGCTGTGTTTGACACAGCAGAAGGTGTGACTTTGTGTAGTTGATCGAGAAACCTAGTTTGTGGAGGATTTGTATGACATATTTTGTGTGTTGTGAACACCGTCTTAGCGTGTTGGTTTTGATTAACTAATCGTCTAGGTACGGGAACACATGTATTTGCTGCCTTCTTATATGTGCAGCTACTACTGCCAAGCATTTTGTAAAAACTCTTGGTGCAGTTGTTATTCCGAATGGCAACACTTTGAATTGGTAATGTATCCCTTGGAATACAAACCTTAGGTACTTTCTGTGTGAAGGATGTATTGGTATATGGAAATATGCATCCTTTAGGTCTAGTGTTGTCATGTAGTCTTGTTGTTTGAGCAGTGGGATTACGTCTTGTAATGTAACCATTTGAAAGTGATCTGATTTGATGTAGGTATTTAATGTTCTGAGATCTAGTATAGGTCTCAGAGTCTTGTCTTTTTTGGGTATGAGAAAGTACAGGGAGTAAACTCCTGTGTTTATTTGTTGTTTTGGTACTAATTCTATTGCTTCTTTCTGTAGCAATGCCTGAACTTCTAGTCCTAGAAGATCTATATGTTGTTTTGACATATTGTGTGTTTTCGTGGGACGTTTGGAGGGAATTTGAGAAATTCTATGCAATAACCATGGTGGATAATTGCTAAGACCCAAGTGTCTGTTGTTATTTCCTCCCAATGTTTGTAAAACTTGGTTAGTCTCCCCCCCACGGGTGTTATGTTTTGGGGATTTGTGACCTTGAAGTCACTGCTTGTTTGGAGGAGTTTTGGGACTTTGGAACTTTCCTCTATTCCTTTGAAATTGTCCCCCTCTATATTGTCCCCGAAAACCTCCCCGCTGATACTGGCTCTGGTAAGTGGGCTTTGTGAGGTTGTGGCTTCTGTGGTTTGCCCTCGAAACCCTCCTCGGAATTGTGTCTTTCGAAATGTGCCTCTGCTCTGTGGGGAGTAGAGTGCGCCCCTGGCTTTGGCCGTGTCAGTGTCTTTCTTAAGTTCTTCGATCGCAGTGTCCACCTCCGGCCCAAACAACTGCTGTCCGTTGAATGGCATATTCAGCACAGCTTGCTGTATCTCTGGTTTAAATCCTGATGTACGCAGCCATGCATGTCTCCTTATTGTTACTGCTGTGTTGACAGTTCTAGCAGCTGTGTCTGCAGCATCCATTGCTGACCGTATCTGATTATTGGAGATACTCTGTCCTTCTTCTACTACTTGCTGCGCTCTTTTTTGGAACTCCTTGGGTAAATGTTCAATAAAGTGTTGCATCTCATCCCAATGGGCCCTATCATATCTGGCTAACAAAGCTTGCGAATTTGCAATACGCCACTGATTTGCTGCCTGTGCCGCCACCCTTTTGCCTGCAGCATCGAATTTTCGACTTTCTTTATCTGGAGGTGGTGCATCTCCTGAAGTATGAGAGTTGGCTCTTTTGCGCACTGCTCCCACAACAACAGAGTCTGGTGTTAGCTGTTGTGTAATGTACACTGGGTCTGTTGGTGGCGGTTTATATTTTTTATCTACTCTTGGAGTAATGGCTCTCCCTTTAACAGGCTCCTCAAACACTTGTTTGGAGTGTTTTAACATTCCGGGTAGCATAGGAAGACTCTGATATTGGCTGTGTGTGGACGACAGTGTATTAAAAAGAAAGTCGTCTTCAATGGGCTCTGAATGAAGGCTGACATTATGAAATGCCGCTGCTCTTGACACCACCTGTGCGTAGCCTGTACTATCCTCTGGTGGCGATGGTCTAGCTGGATAGCATTCAGGACTGTTATCTGACACTGGTGCGTCGTAAAGGTCCCATGCGTCAGGGTCATCTTGACTCATTCCTGTATGAGTTGGGGATTGCATCACTGGTGGAGTGGCTACCGGTGATGGTTGCGGAGAGTGATGTGGGGATGGTGGCGGTGTTACTTGTTTAGCCACCTTTGCGTGTGGCTGTTTGTCCTTGTCTTGGAAGGAAAGTTTGCGTTTCATTTTGACTGGAGGAAGAGTGCTGATCTTCCCTGTATCTTTTTGAATAAAGAGCCGTTTTTGTGTGTGATCTGGCTCTATTGTCTCTAATTCCTGTCCAAATCTATGTGTCTTCATTTGTGTGGACAGTCCTTGTTCCTCAGTGTAGGAACTTGTTTTCGGTTCCGAGGCCGGATATTTCGGTACCGAAACCTTTTCGGCTGCTTTTTTCGGCTCTGACGAAAACTTCTTTACTTTCGGCGTCGTGCTCTCCCGGTGCCGACCCGTTTCGGTGCCGCTGTCTCGGTACCGAATCTTCTCTGAGCCACTATCTCAGGCCCGAGATTGCTGTGTGCCGGTATCTCGACCGGAGTCGGATGACTTCGACACCAGCTCGCCCTTTTTCGGTGCCGATGAACGGTCACCTATTTTTCGGGTTAAGCCATGGCCTGTTGGCAGTGGCGTCCCCTGGGCTTTAGCAGTCTTATCGTGAGTTCTTGGTTTCGACGTCTTATTCACGGTTTTCGGCGTTTCCTCGGAATCGATCTCCTCAGAGTCCGAATCCTGGGTGGAGAATGTTTCTTCCTCCTCGAAACGCCCTTGTCCTGTCGGCGCCGACGACATTTGCAGTCTTCTTGCTCTTCGGTCCCTGAGTGTCTTCCTGGACCGAAACGCTCGACAGGCCTCACAAGTATCCTCCTTGTGTTCTGGTGACAAACACAAGTTACAGACCAGATGTTGATCTGTATATGGATACTTGTTATGGCATTTTGGACAGAAGCGGAATGGGGTCCGTTCCATCAGCCTTGAAGAGACACGTGGCCGGGCCGACCAGGCCCCGACGGGGATGGAAAATAAAACCCGAAGGGCCACCGGAGCTCTTCTTAATTCGGTGTCGATCTGTTGTAACTAACCAGATACCGAACGCAAACAATACCGACGATTTTTCCGAGATTCTAACTAACTTTCCGACCCGAAACACAGAGCGAAAAGGAACAAGTCCGAACCCAATGGCGGAAAAAAAACAATCTAAGATGGAGTCGACGCCCATGCGCAATGGAGTCGAAATGGGAGGAGTCCCTCGGTCTCGTGACTCGAAAAGACTTCTTCGAAGAAAAACAACTTGTAACACTCTGAGCCCAACACCAGATGGCGGGATGTGCCCAGCATGTGTATCTGCAGCTACACATGCCATCAAACATATAAATATAATGCAAAAGAGAAGAGAGAACTCTGGGTATTTCGCAAGTTTAGATGGAGAGGAGCTCCAGTATAGAGCACCCTACAACACCAGCGATACACTAAATTTGCTCACCTCAAATGTCTGCTTTTCTAGAAAAGAGAGGGGACCAAGTCCAAGAGTCACAGTGGAGTCCAGGAGGAGTAGAGGCTACTACCCACCCAGCTGTGGATGTAGGAGTTGGTCGACAGTGAGTTCCTGATGGATGCAGATGAAGTCTCATGCTGGAAGGAAGATTGCAGACGGTGTTGGTGCAGGAATTCCAACAACAAGTCTTGGCAAAGGCAAACTCGCAGTTAGTGGAAATGAGGTGCTGCCGGGGTCCAGCAAGGCCCAGGAGGACTCAACCCAGGAGGGGGAGTCACAGGGGACCCTCAGCATCGCAGAGAGTCCACAGGAGCAGAGGCAGCACCCACAGGAGTCCCACAGGTTGGGGACACAGGAGTCGCAGAAGAAGCACATGCAGCACCACAAAAGAGTATCCCATGCCACAGGACAACCACGCAGGAGGCTGTGCTTTGCAGGATAGAGTGCTGGGGGCTGGAGCTACACGTTGCCTGAAGATCCCTTGGAGGTGATGCAAGCAAGCCTTGGCAGCCGCAAGGGATGCAGTGCATGGGTGTACTGTCCTACGTGAGGAGGCACAGGCTTACCTCCACCAAAGTTGGACTGCTGGCAGAGAGGACCAAGAGGTTTACTCCGGAGCACCACCCGTGATGCAGGGTCCACGCAGTTGAAGATGAGAGGAGATCCACGCAGCTGGTTGTTGCTTGCTGTAGGTGCCTGCGGTTGCAGGGAAGTGACTTCTTCACTCCAAGGGAGATTCCTTCTTCTTCTTGTGCAGGCTGAAGAGTTGCAGTCTTCTGAGGATGCATGGCTGAGGAAATGTTGCAGAGCTGGCAGGAGACGGGGAAACTAAGTTGCAGAAGAGTCTTCTTCGTTGTGGCAGCATTTGCTGTTTCCTAAAGGGTGCAGTTGCGGTTCCAGTGGCCAGAAGTCGAAGCAGAGGAGTCCTGCTGGAATCTTGCAAGCCAAATCTGAGGACCCACCCTAGAGAGAGACCCTAAATAGCCCTGAAAGTTGGATTGGTCACCTAACCAGGTAAGCACTATCAGGAGAGGGCTCCGACGTCACCTGACTGGCTTGGTCACTCATATGCTCCCAGAGATCCCTGCCAACCTTGGAAACAAGATGACAGAACCCAAGGACCCTCTGGAGGAGCTCTGGGCATCACCCCTGGGGTGGTGATGGACAGGGGAGTGGTCCCTCCCCTTTCCATTGTCCAGGTTCACAACAGAGCAGGGACGGGGGATCCCTCAACCGGTGTGTACTGGTTTATGCACAGAGGGCACCAAATGTTCCCTTCAAAGCAAACCAGTGCCTTGGGGAGCCTACCCCTCCCAAGCCAGTCACACCTATTTCTAAAGGGAGAGGATGTTACCTCCCTCCCAAAGGAAATCCGTTGTCCTCCTTTCCTGGGCTTGATCATATCAAGCAGCAGGAGGGCAGAAACCTGTTTGAGATGTGGCAGCAGCTGGGCTGCCCAGAAAATCCTGTAAGGCTGGTGGTAGCAATGCTGGGGGACCTCTCAGGAGCCCCCAGAGTACATAGAATTATACTTCCAATACTTGCAAAAGTGTTGGGGTATGATTCCGACATGCTTGATACCAAACATGCCCAGGTTCGGAGTTACCATAATGTAGCTGGACACAGGTAGTGACCTATGTCCAGTACACGCGTAAAATGGCATCCCCACACTCACAAAGTCCAGGAAAATGAATCTGGAGTTTGTGGGGGCACCTTTGCTAGTGCAGGGGTTCCCTCACACACAGGTATCTGCACCCTGCCCTCTGGACTGAGAGGGTCTACCATAGGGGTGACTTATAGTGAACTGGTGTAGTGACCTGTAGTGAAAATGGGTGCATGCACCCGTTTCACGCAGACTGCGATGGCAGGCCTGCAGAACCCTTTGTATGGGCTCCCTATGGGTGGCAGAATAACTGCTGCAGCCCATAGGAATCCCCTGGAACCCTAATTCCCTGGGTACCTATGTACCATATACTAGGGACTTACATGGTGGGACCAGTATGTCACTTGTGGGAGGAAAAAGTTACAAGCAACCAAATTTTGAAGAGAGAGCACAGTCACTGGGGTCTTAGTTAGCAGGGTCCCAGTGAACACAGTCAAACTACCGGACAAACAGGCAAAAAGTGGGGGTAACCAAGCTAGAAAGAGGCTACTTTCCTACACATGCACTGCTGAAATTAGTGGTGTTGCTGATTGGGGGGCAGGATAAATCCCCTCAGCATACAGAGTTTTAGCATCACTGCTTAGAAGACATGCAATATCTGCGGTATACAAAGGTTGTTATGCAAGTCCCACATTTCTGTCAAAATATTCTTAGAGGTAGAAACAATCATTCCCTCAATGTCCCCTTGGTTTGGGTAATTGAGGGGCGGTAAGAGCTCAGGTTCCATCACCTTGTACGACTTTGCCAGCATAATTCAGTCTCATCTATTTAAAATAACCTCAGGATCTCTCTGGATGCAAGTGGAGACCAGCTGGTTCTGCATGGAATCTCAGAGCTGGGCCTCTGCATTAGGATAGCCAACGTGAACATCCTGGCCTGTGGGCAACAATATACCTCCAGTCTGCTCTGTGCAGAGGAAACAGATATACCCATGTCTATTAAATATACCATAATAGTTCTCACGCTAAAACTACAACAGATATATCATTCAATGCGTCCATGCACAGTGGAAAGGAATCTTTTAAAAAGCCAATGCAATACTTCATATTGGATTTGTGACATGCAAGTATTGTAAATAGTACTTCTAGAGCTCAACAAGTTACAAATAGAGTAGATCTGGGCTTACACTTCTTGTAGGGTGTCAGCTGTGGGCCGAGTCACTTTTAGAAGTGTTGGATTCTGGACGCCTTCAAGCGATAAAGGTTTGAGAACGTTGTACCCTAAAATCTTCTGTGACAGAGGAACTCTTGTTGGTGCCCATAGTTTGCCTCGTGCGAGTGAAAGAGTGCTTCCTAGGGATCTGACAAGGAGAAAACAGTGGAAGCATGCCACTGCCCCCCACCCAGGAAACAGTTGTGGCAGCCATACTACTCTACTTACCCAGGAAACAGCAGTGGAGCAATGCAACTGTCTTCCACCCTGTGGAGGCTGGTGGCCTCCCTGTGGAGGCTAGTAGACACCCTGTGGAGGCTAGTGGCCTCCCTGTGGAGGCTAATGGGAGGAGCCACCCTGTGGAGGCTGGTGGAAGTAGCCTCCCTGTGGAGGCTAGTGGGAGTCGTTCGATTCAGGAGAGTGTTCTGTAATCCACCAGCAGGTACATCATCGAGTGTGCCTTCCCTTAGTGCAGAGCTGTAATTCCCAATGGGCACCTGCCTGAGGGCACGAGTACACTTCCCAATGTTCATCTGCTTGGATCCACTGTACCCCTACCTGAGTGTGAAGCTATCACGCCTAGAGTGCCCCTGCCTCAGTGCAAAGTTATACATTTCAGTGTGCGCCAGCCTGAGTGCAAAGAGGTAACTTTAAGTGTTGTTACCTCTGCCCAGTGTGTTTATGCTATGGGTATTTGTCACTAGTGTCGCCTTGAAGCGCTTCTGCCTTTCCCCGTGCATTGTTCCGTGGAGCAGGTATGACTGGTGTGACGGTTTCTGATACGGAAATTATCAGTTGTGTGTGAGACCAAGAGATGCGCTCCAATTGTGTCACTCTTACTTTGGTGAATTACAAATATCTGGGAGCACCTCTGACTGACTGTGAAAAGCATATTTCTTCTGTGTGATAAACTCCCCTCACATGGTGCCCTTCCTTGACTGTGCAACTATAACTTACACTCTGCCCCTCCATAGGGTATCTGCTATTATAGCAACTGTTTACTGCCCCAGTGAAACAGATAAAGCGTCCAGTTTTTGCTCAGGTATGACCTGGTTTAAACGTGCGACTGCGATACCCAACATGCCTCTCACTGCCTGAGTAGGGAACAGTCCAAACCGTGTAAGGTACATTTTTGAGTCATTTTGCAAAGATTATGCATATTTCTGAAAATTTGGAAATTAGCCACGCATTTTCTTTAACTGTCTGAATTTCCAGCCAGAAAGAAAGCACGTAGGACAACTCAGAAATGATGGAGAAATGATTAGCCAGAGGCGGATCCACAGAGGCAGCTATGTATTGCGCTGTAACTGCATTTACATGGCACTTACTACCCCTGACAAGGTGCTGAAGTGTGTTATGGTCAATTGCACACTAGTCCAGTTAATGGCTATGTTAGTGTTTTTTGGTTAGTGAGTTTAGTCTTGTGTTCCCCGAGGAAACCATTACATGTCTTACCCAGTTTGTTTGTGGTAATATCAGTGGGAGTTAGATAACATGGATGATTGCAGCTGTGAACAGATAGTGTAGAGGAAACTCCTACTAGGGAGTTAGGTGTAAACACTATCAGGGGACTCATGCCATCTTTTGTACGACTAATTAGTGGGGTGAGCTGGTAGAGTAGTGGGCTCATAGAAGATTAATAGCAGGCAAGTTTGAGCAGGTGAAAGTAGAAAAAACGGGTATGTGTACATCGGATAGAACTTTTATTTAATATGTAACCATTCAGGGACTGGATGAGAGAAAGATCTGTTGGTGGGTAGGATTGATTGGCTCTTGCATAATATGCTGACAAGTTAGCCAGAGCATCTGTGGACAGAGCATGCTTTATTCATGTTGTGTGCTCCATTTTGTGATACCCTGTCAGGTGATTAGCATCGCTTTAGACATCCTGATTGATTGGCTGGTTAATGGTGCCTCAATGAAACCTTCTCTTACCAATTCTTCTAAATTCTAGACGGCTGTCAGTGGCTCTTATTTTTGCTGGGAGGGAATGCCATAACTTGGCAGCCTGTTCAGAGAAAGTTGTGTCACTGACTATATTCTTTTAGTAAGGTGGAATGATTAATTGTGGTGCCAGTCTGGAACATAAGTTCCTAACTTGTAAGTATTTCTTGATTTTCATCCAGGGGAATTCAGGAACTTTATTGTGTATTACCTTGAAAGCAGGCAATTGGTGACCACTGGAGAGCCTTCAAGTCAGGAGAGTTATGGTTGTGTGGGGGTCAGGGGGTGCCTCTCTTTCTTTAGATGTAAAAGTAGTCTTGTGGCTGAGTTCAGAATTTTCTAGCATCATCTCATGGCTGAAAGAGTAATCCTGTGACACAGACTGTTTCCCTTCTAGACTTTTGAAAGGATGAGTGATGCCGTTGCTTGAAAGTTGTATGTAAATCCAAGATTGAGTAAAATGTGTCTCCAAGTGTAGAAGGCTGACTTGGTTAGCCTGTCTAACTGGGAGTTCATTGAGAGTGCAGAGTCCAAGACAACGCCAAGATTTTGTAACTTCTATAGCATCAGGTCAGAGTGTGAATACATCTCATGCTTTCCACTCTGCACGAGTAATTCAGAGTTTGATTAATTTAAGTTGAGATACTTTCATGTGAGACGGTCTCAAAGCAGTAGACCACTGGATGAGTGTGGAGTTTTGTTTGTTTTGGGGATTTTGCAATGTGAATATTATTTGTGTGTCTGCATAATTGCAGCAGGTAAGGTCATAAGAGTTGATTAGCTTTGGTAATGGGTCTATGTATATGTTAAGGAGGAGAGATGCTAGATCTTTAGGGGACTCCTGTTTTATTTTATAAGGTTTTGAGATGTACAGACATGCAAAGGGGGCAGGAGAGAAGATGGTTGAGGGCGCATATACCTCTGCAGCAGGGCACAATAGATGCCTAGAGATGTGTGACCAGGAAATGTGCAGAGACGGAGGACTACATGAGGAATAACAAACTGCTGCATAAAAACAGATGTTTATTGAAGATGGGAGCAGGGACCTCACATACGCCAATTAGGATGCCATACGAACATCCTGGCATGTTGAAAATAAACAAAGTGAGTGCAGTTTGATGTACTTTTCTCAATATTTGACATCCGTTCACAGCACATTAATATGACTGCGCAGATTTGATTTTATTTTCCCAAATAAACGTTAAAAATCATCCACAGGTTCGAACTGCATCTGAGAGCAGATATAAATATATAAATAATAGTCATATTTCTCAAGAGTACCCCTATGTGCCACTTTCTCAGAACACAGATGTACGTACGCACCTGTGACCGCAGCTGCACCGACTATTGTGCACATGCCTGCGCGCACAAATACGCCTCTTAGCAAGCCCCAGGCTGTGTGCAGAGATACCCACCCTCTTTGCCTACCCCGGCGAAATTGATACACCTCCTTGACTGCTGCATGTACATGCCTCTGCTTTTGAGCACAGATATGTGGAATGGTATGTGCACAGATATGTGTCCCAGTGTGCCTCTGCAAAGAGAGAACTTCAAGTCTACTCCTAACTTTGGGCGTAGATAATCTATCTCCCAGTGTGGACCTGCAGCACTACACAGACAGAACTTGTTGAAACGGAAATCTATCACAAAATTAAGAAGAAATATATACAGATCCAAAATTTCAGTAGAGAATGTTGATTACTGCTTAATGGTTGACTATTGTTGAACAAGCATAGAAAAGATTATTGAAATAAAGTTGAAATATTGTGGTAACACAACACAAAGCAAAGGAGTGCAACCAGGGAGGACACTGCCCATAAAAGGTGGAATGTTCAGATAATCTACACATTTTAGTGTGCCACAGTCAGTGGGCTGATGTCCACTGAGGCGGATGCTGAAATGGCGCACTAGACACATTTTGAAGAATTCTTCTATCTGCGGGGCTGGGTTCCTCCAGCTCTCAGACCCTGTAATAATTCAAAACAGACATTGAAACGGTCCCTAGCAGGCCCTATAATCATGTCCTTAACTTTACGGGCAAAAGTACTGGTCGTTATCTAAACAATGAATGTAAAAAAGTCAAGGTAATCCTGGACTGCTGTTTATTTCCAGTTTATATTTCACATCTTTAGCACTCTAGGAAATTCAAGGTAAAGTAAGCTATTTCCAGAATGCTGCGATTCTGTAGTTTCTTTCGTGTTGCATATTACCCTTGTATAGCGCATAGTTTGATCCGAGGCGCCTCAAAGTGTTTATAACGAGTAATGATATAGAGCACTGGAGTGGAGGCTGAAAGACGGGTAAGTTACTCTCCAATTCTTGGCCTCTCTTTAATGCGAGGACAACCTATTCCAGTTGCAATTGTGAGTCTGTGCAAATGTCCACATATTGGCAAGGCAAAAGTAAAAGACAAAAATAAAAGAAAATGCAGTGCAAGGATGTACATCCAGGATAAAGTGAAACGCTGGTGCTAAGGAGGCAAGAGATGAGGTGTAAGATATGCAGACGAATGAGATGCGGAGAAAACAAAACTCTATGTCTAACACAGAATGGACATACCACGGGTGGACATACCACAGGCGATCAAGACACTCTGGCGACCACAACGTCTTCCCCAGGCCAAGAAATGTTCGATTCTGTCTCACTTATAGAACTGAAACATGTCCCAATATTATTTATAACAAAATCATTGTTACTAATTTATCTTAAGAAGCTAACAGTCATTGACAAAGCCAATAGTTCTGGCTGGCTTTAGTTGTGTCAGTTCAAGTGTTATGTACCTGGTTGGAACTTTAAAAAAAAATCAGAGACCAAAATATCAGTATATAGCACACTATGGAAATCACAGAAATGTAGTTTATGTATTAAAACCATACCCATAATTTCATAGGCCACAACCCCTTCACAGGACCCCCCACTTTTTTCATCCCAAAGTCCTGTCTGCCTGTGTTTTCCGGTACACCTCACAACTGACCCTTCCTTCCTCTCTACACGTCTCCTATTGTGCCCTTGGACGGTGGTGGGACAGATCTTCAGTACACGTGTCGACCGTGCCCCTACCCGGGTGTGGAAGATGACAGAAACACATCTAAAAAGATGCACAGTCTGCATTCTCGGATGCAAAAATGAATTTGTGCTTGAAGCTCTGCCCAGGCACGAGAGTATTCATAGCTCCCAGTAAACAGGATCCAGGCACCAGGGTATTCATAGCGCCCAATAAACAGGATATGGGACATTCCTCACTAGGATATACTTGTGGCAGGGAAAAAGCTCCCTCCAGTCGGGCGGCAGGCCACAGTCACGGTCCTGTGACTGTGTTTATTTGCAGCAGCCCGGCCTCCATCCAATGTCATGCTGCTTCCCCTACCTGCGGCCTGGGGTGGGCCACCGTGGCTGGAAAATGTGCTTAAAATTAGCACGAGACAAACAACCCCTAATAACCCAGAAGGCGTGTGTCAGGGGCCCGCTGCATCCACGAGACAGTCTGGGATACACCTACCCCATCTGCCAGCCCAGGCCTGGCACGTCTGCGAGGGGGGTGCACGCAGCAGAACGAGGTGCTGGTTTTGTAAAGGTGCTGCTGGATGGAAATTGAAGAGGCTCTGTTTCGCCGTCTCGTAAATTTACTAGATGGCTCAAGGAAGGTTTTTTTTAGCCGCCTAATGCTTTCTAGGAGCTGTAGTCTGGGCTCAGGCACACGAACGGTAAAATTTGTTACATACAAAAAAAACAAAAAAAGACGCAGGGTTGGGTAATTGAGTCCCCGGTGACCCGGGGTCTTCTAGTAACAATAACGCTAGGAAAAAAGAGCATTCCAGGGTCAGTGTGTCGCCTGGAAAGGCAGAATGATCCTTTACCGTCAAGCTGTATGGTCTCGGGTGACATAACTTTCCAATTGAGTGATATTGTGGGGTCTACGATGGGAGGACATTCCATTGGTACCCCTTTGTAGGGGTCCGGAAACGAAGGATGTTCCATTGGTGTCCCTTTTGTAGGGGGTCTGGCAACGAAGGACGCTCCATTGGTATCCGTTTGCGGGGATATGGCATCGAAGACATCTGATTGGTGTTTTTGCTGGGGCATGGACGGAAGAATGTTCCATTTTCTCTGCACCATCCACAACCCAACTTTTTTGTCTATAACGTTCCCTATGGAATTCAAGTATTAACATGGGAGACTCTTCTACACTGGAAGACTATCGAGATAGAATCTATCGTGGCGTAAGTCAACTGGCCACTAGATGACACTCTTCTCTCACGCACAGATGGAGTGACTGGGTTGAGTAAGAGGTCTAGGAATGTTCTACAATGGGTGGTTGCATGGTTTGTCACCTAATAAAGCAGAATCTGGGTTTTGGACAATTTTTACATATTCATTTTAGTTTCTTAATTATAATATTAATGTATATTTCACAGGCTATAAATTGCAGTCTATTTTTGTGCTTAACATTACGGGTAGCAGTACCTCAATTCAACCTTGGGAGGTTGAAATCCTGAACCGATTCCACAAAAATCAAAATAGGAGACCACCTATATCTATCCATCTATCTATGGCCATTTTACTTTCCTTTTATGAAATTGAAATGCCGGGCTCCATATTTTCCACTTGCCTCGTGAAACAGCGGCCTGACTGTTTATTGAACTTCTATGTTTTAAGTATTCATGATCTTATTTTGTTTCTCATTGACTTCCGCAGTAATACGATTGGCAGTGGAGATTGCCAGTCGGTGCAGGAGTCAGCCGATCTCCTCTTCGGCTTTATTTTTCCTTCAATGTTTTCCATTGTACCGCTTTAAATTCAGTGTCACTGCGCGACAACACAGCGCGCATGCGCTTCAGGATCGCTCCTGGCATCAGGACCCCACCTGATCCTGCTCGGTCTAAAAATCACCCTCTCATGTCTAGCCCGGGCGCTCCGGTCACTGCCCCAAATGGCCTTACTTCAGAACGAACTACTGAAGGCTCGCGGTGAGTTGGAATCATGGGCGGCAATGTATGCATTTGAGCGCTCGTAGGCAGACCGTCGATTACCGCACACACAACCAGACCCAGCAACTTAAGAACATTTTTCACAGTGGGAGGAAGGAACTTGAAGGGGGCATAATTTAGTGCCGATTATAGGCACAAGCACTATTTAATTCACAGCCTCACCCCTCCATCACAAACAAGCATTTGCAATGCAACGGGTCTCGCGTTTCGTCGAGTTAGAGCTATTAGCGTTGTAAACTCCTAACCAGACTTTTTTTGCCACATTAACTGGAGGGAAAAAAAACATAGCGCGTTCGCATCGCGCTGCGAAATAAAGAGAAAAAGTAGTTCAGAAACCATACGGAAAACATGGAACCTCGTTTGTTTCCAATAGTTGGTCGGTGCGCTCGAGGAACGCTTAACACAGGAAAAGGCATGACCTATAAATGCCTTCCACTAATGAAAGCAAGCAGATTTTAAAAGGCAAGACCACGAACCAGTGTGACTGACGTGACATGGGCGTGGTTGGAAGCCCAAAGACAGATTACATCAGGGGACAGAGCGCTTTGTGCTTGCCCCTAAAAAGTCCTTGAAGGCTCCCTCTGATGTCCTGGGGAGGTTGCACAACCCAAAATGGACATCGGCTGCTCAGAGCATCCAACCAGCTGGAATTCTGCTCTCTGCAGTGGTTACCACCTAACTGTTTGCACACTGTGTGATATGGGCTCCTCACCAGGTGAGCCTGTGATGGGAGCAGATATTGTGTGATGCACAGTGGGACAGTGTGAGCTGGAAGGTCTGCATAACATCCCAATATTCCACCATGATAGTTGGTGGTGACATGGCCTCATGGACATAAATCAAGCCAATCCAGTGCAAATCATCGTACAATGGTTATACCAAAAGTTTCATAGTGCAGCATTCAACGTCATCATACATCAAGTCATATCACATTGTCATAAATCATTGGCTAAGCAAGTAAAATGATGCAGTTTTTAGGAGCTGGTGTTTTCCAGTTGACAAGGGAGGGTATCTTTTACCATGTTAGGCATCTAGATCAACCTAAAAGATGAGGCGAGGGTATTGCCATCACTCCCCCAGCCATTGCCCTCCATCCCCAAGGTTGGAATGGTTTTCAATCTTAATGTTACCCATATGCTATCTTTCTCCGGTGCCGTCAGACCTCACACAGATTTCACTGCCAAACTAGCTCCCATTTGTGGTCACCACATTCTTATATCTGCCTATTGTTCCTCTATTGAAGATCTCAGTTTCCATTTTGACCCCACGAACCAGTGACTTGTGTAGTACTCTTCAAGATATGGAGACTCTGTGCCCGTCTTAACTGGACTTGGGCCCTAGACATACGGCGGGCCACCTTTTTGATTCTGTCTTATCAAACGTTAATCTATCCTTATGCAGGATTCCAGTCTCCTTACGAAGTCTGTCTATGCTGCGAGGCCAGTTCCAACAAGTACACCAAACAGACCGCCTCTGAATATCTTGACCTTACGCAATCCCTGGTCTAGGGTCCCCTCTGATAATATGCAGTGAACTTTAACCAACTTACCCTAGACTATCAGTGAAAATATCACAAAAGCCTGCACTAACTTTATTAACTGACTTGAAATCGAGCTCAGCAACCCTGCTTTCATTAAATCCTATGCACCAAGTAGCACTACTCCCTCTGCCTCCTGGTTTGCCGAGGAACTACAGGACAAAAAGGGGCTGCAAATTATTCAAAAGGATCTGTATATGTATACATTTGTACAAGAAGATACAAAAATGTATGAAATTGCTATTAAGAATTATCAATATCAGCTCACTGGAGTTGCTTGCTGAGCTCACTTTGCAAGCTTCCTGGATAATTAAGTTAATGTCTCCTAGGACTTATTTCAACTAGCCAAAGGGTTTCTGCAGCCCACAGCGTGCAAACTATCATACCTAAGGATTTGCTATGTTCAGCTCTATCCTTCCACCTTACCAAAAATATCACCTACATACAAAGGGATTTCACTCCCAATCACCCATCATCATTCTTGCTTTTCTAAACATTTTTGTGGACACCCTTACATTGGTCACTCTGGAAGACACACTAAAGGCCCTCAAACACCATGAGATCGAGCGCACCAGATGATCTATGTCCACCCCCGTAGCCTTCTCTCATGTCTACCATGCTGGCCCTTATGTCATGCATCTTGTCAATCTATTGTTACAGTCGGCTTCTGGTCCGAGCTTGTTAAAACATGCATCTCTAGTGACTATACTGAAGAGCCCAAGTGCTGAATCCCTATAACCCGGTGAATTACAGGCCCATAGCGCTTTTACCATTTCCTAATAAACGTATGATATTTGTAAATATGCAACTCACCAACTAACTTGAATCCAACCAGCTCCAAGACTCCTTCCAATCAGTCTTCCACTCTTCACATCACAGACTCGGCACTCCTGGCTGCAACAGATACCTTCCACACCACCTTGGCACCCTAATCCTACTTGATCTCTCAGTGACTTTTGATATTGTCTTACAGTCGAAGAAAAAGTTCACCAATCTGAATGTACAGCTTTTACTCTTGGAAATGAGAAGGTAAATTAACTTTAATGCACAAAGAATGGATAGAATATGCCATGTTATTGTTTGAAATATTGCTGGTTTGGTATAGTTTTTAACTATGGATTATTGTACTGTGTTTTAGTGTTGAATGACCCTTTTTTCTATTTGACTTTTTATGGTCAACTCTTCACCAAAATAAAATAATGACTGACACCAACTTAGAATTTGCATTAGTGCTCTTAGATCTCCTTGTTCCTACCTTCTCTCACTCAAATGTTATCTCTATCCCCCTTTCAAAGCTGATACTATTATTTATATGTGTGAGGTCCCACAAGGCTCAACCCTAAGTCCTATGCTATTTCATCTGTAGGTTTCTCAATTAGTCTGTCTGGTTAAATCTTTTGGGTTTAAGATTCTGTCCAAACAAATGATACTCAAATTATTGTCTCTAGTTCTCACAATTTCTATCAAATGCAATTGAACTTCCAAGCTTACATGCCAGTGGTTGATTCTTGGATGAGTCTTAATTTCGTAAGGCTGAAGAGAAACGCGGCTGAGGTAATGACGTTTGGTAACTCTTCCTCAGTCTGGTCCTCTGGTTGGTGGCCTAGGAACCTTGGTGTCACACCTCTTCCGGGAGACTCAGTAAACTCTTGGAATCATCTTCCACCTCAATATAGCCAAGGCTTCCAAAGTCACCAGAGTATCTACCACTTGCTTACACATTCTGAAATTGCTTCGGAAATGCTTTGCAGACATACACCCCAGGCGATAAAACATGGCATGACTGGATTAGTGTAATGTCTTTTAAGTAGGCATTTCAGATATATCTCCTTCATCGGCTTCAATTGGTTCAAAATAAGGCAGCATGCAAAGTTAACTTATCCACCAAAACTCATACTCCTAGTTAAAGGTCTGTCTGGCTCACAGTTCGAAAGTGAATTATTTTTAAGGTTTTAGGCCTAAACTTATCAAGCTCTACATAATATTTAACTCCTGAAGGGCATACTAACTTACTCCCTTCCCGCTCTCTGCGTTCTTTAGAACTCCATTTAGCGGTGATGCCTCACTTTCAGTAAGCTAAAATCAGCAGTCACTCCTTGTACCTGGGAACATAGAACTGGATTGCTCTGTCTTTGCATTTTCACTCACAGTCCATCTGGCACTCCTTCAGGAAGACCTCAAAACCTGGTTATTCCAAACAGCATAATTCCTCTTTCTGCTCATCTGTTCTTCAGTCAATCCTTCCTCATCTCTCCTCAGTGACAGGACGCCTTTTTTAACAGGATCAGCACTCACAAGCAGCCTTCAGATGTGAGTTTTAAGTAAAGCCAAATTCATTATCTCTCCAGGTGTATTCTGGTCAATGTGGTCCATCTTTGCAACGTTGCAGTTTTTCCAGTGGAGCAAAGCTTGATAACTGTTCATTTCTTTCGAATATTACATTTTTCTTAGCCCTATAGAACTGTTTAGTTCCTTTGTGGAACACAGCAGGTGTTGCGTGCCAAACATGTTTGCAGCATAACCTTCAAAGACCAGTGCCGTTTTAACTGTCTAACAAATGGCATGGTACTGCAAAGGTTATCACCCTCTGGTGTGACCCAGTAGCCACGGGAACCATTTTATGCAAAACACCACCCCAAAAAGGCCCTAGTGGTCACGATGATCCCACCAGCTGCTCGCTTACGTGGTCTATCATTTTTTTTTTAGGACTCGGCGTCTGAGTTCCCAAGTCCTGTAATGGCTACCATAACATGTTCTCCATGTTGTGGCCAGCCAATCAGGATCCACCCATCCACTTGGAAAGGGCCAATCAGAGCGTATCTGCACACCAAAGGTCCAGATAGCCCTAATATTTTTAGAAGTATTAACCACTCCATCCACACCCAACCACCTTTTAAATGCTAATTTTTCAAAAACTGCTAAACAGATTTACACCAAGGAACAAAAAGCATGCTGAGTAAAGTTTTACTTTTTTGTCAAATTAGGTGTAGTTGCAATCAGCAGCATTTTTTTGTATCAGAGATAAAACATCCCTGTGGGAACTGAACTATCTATTTTGGTACTCCCCTTTTTTTGGCCCCTTCTTGATGGGTTGGCACAAATCTTTCTATGAAACAGTCATAGGGGATGAATTTTGTTGGAAATGTTTTGTGCAGATTTGTCAAATGGTGTCAAAGTTATTAAAAAGACAAAAAAATCCTTTCCTACAGAAACTCTGACATAACTATAACTACACAGCGGCTATCACCACCGTGTAGCATATTAATAAATAAAAGTGTGTGTGCGTGTATATATTTACTTACACACACACACCATCAGAAAGTGACCCACAGCGGTGTTTATATATTAACTGTGTTTATTCAAACATTTACACAGTCAAAACACCAACTAACCAGAAGAGCTAGCAGGACGCAAAAAAATAAAAAATAAAATAAAACATAAAACACAGAAAGTCAGTTGTGAAATAAACTAACTGTTCTGCAAAAATAAGTAACCAATGAAAGCCTTTGATGGGTGACCACACACTAGAAAGGAGCAGAGAAACAAAAGGCCACAAAAGAGAACACAAATATAAACACAAATTCCTCCAATGTCCTGCTCAAACCCCAGGAGAAGTGGTACAGGTGACAAGTGAATCGAATCTGGCCACTGAAAGGAAAATATACACATGTATGAGGCGCCGACATAAAATATCCTAAATTTGGGCAGTTGGTGTGAAGTCCATAAGCTTGTGTGACCTTCTACTCCAAACAGGGAAATGAGGGACGACTTGGTGTACATATAAAAAAGCCAGTTAATGATAAAAGAATACCCACAACCATGATCCCCACAGTGATGTGAGCTCGATTTCATGACTCTGTTCACTCTATTTTGTGTCCAGATATTAGACCAACTGTAGGTGTACCTGCCCTATTATTTGAAGGGAGCAGATGGAATGCCTGATTGACTGTGTACATTACAGAAAATATTTCTTTAAGTAAGTTATTTTGCTGAAATGCAATTAAAAAATGTGTTAGTAGATATTAATTTGATATTGAATTAGTTACTACATCTTGTCACCTCTAGAGAAAATGGTAAAAAAAAAATAATCAAGTAAAATATGCACATGATATACCTAAACAGCATTTTAGTGGTGTAGTGCATATTTGAGAGGACGGTGTCTCCTAAATACATTAAAAGTTCATCTGCATTCCATTCTCCATTTCATAATATTTGGGGAGATTATTTCCAATCATTTCCCCTTAACTCCAAGGGGACAGTGTTAATCATGGAAATTAGGATATGAACACATTTAATATCTGCATTAAGGGATGAAGTGGCTTCTGAATTTATGCATCTTTCTCTTTTTAATGTACTCTAATGTTTTTCCTTAAAGAACAAGTTACTTACCTTTGGTAACAAATTATCTGGTAGAGACTCTATCTAGCTGCAGATTCCTTACCTTAGAATTCCCTGACGTCAGCTTCGAATCTGGAATTTTTCTGCTGAGCAGTACTCTGCGCACACCGTTGGGTGGTGTTGTTCGGATCTGCATGCATCGTCCGGCTCCGTGTGGCGTCGTCAGCATCGCTGGAGCCGTCTGTGACATTACGTTCTTCCATATAAGCACCACCCCGGCGCACGTACATCAGTTCTATTCCACAACTTCCCACGCCAGAAGCGCAGTCATGGTAGAACCAACAAGTATTTAGTTTTACACTTGATTGTTTGAGGAAAAAGACATGCTCTTGAGAAAGGGAAAAATATATGAGAACATGATGTATATAGACGCAGAGCGGGGAGGCCTGGGTGGGTGTTAGGAATCTGAAGCTAGATAGAGTCTCTACCAGATAATTTGTTACCAAAGGTAAGTAGCTTGTTCATCTGATAGAGACTTCTAGCTGCACATTCCTTACCTTAGAATAGATACCCAAGCTATAATTCCTGGTGGTGGGTTGGGAGGATATACTTTACACCAGGAAGTCCTGTAGGACCGAGCGAGCAAAATGCCCCTCTCGTAGAAAAGCCGATAAGGCAGCAAGATAGCCCTTAAGAGTCCCTAAGGAGGAACCTTGTTGGGACAGTGATAGAATAAACAGAAGGATATTAGAAAGATAAGAAGAAAAAGGATTAATAGACCTCTCTGTACAATATGAAACAAAAAGTTTCCACCGGCAGGCGTAAATCGACTTAGTAGACGGATGCCTGGCTGCCAGAATGACATCACAGACTTCGGGAGGGAGGTCATTAACCATCAACTGTCACAGCTGAACATCCAACCATGAAGCCGCAAAGTTGGCAGGTTCCGGTGGAGAACCTTCTCCTGCTGCTGCAACAGAAGATTCTCCCAAAGAAGCAACCTAATTGGAGGACTGATGCTCATTTTGAGAAATTCTGGATACCAAACTCTTTGTGCCCAATCCGGAGCCACAAGGATTATTTGGGCCCGGTCGTTCTGGACTTTCTTGAGAACTCTGGGCAGAAGTGGTATGGGCGGAAAGGCGTACAGGAGGCCTGAACTCCACTCGCGATGAAAAGCGTTGCTTGGCAATAGCCCCCTTGGAAACTCCAGCGCACAAAACTGCTGACATTGCGCATTGTCTGCGGAGGCGCACGGATCTAACCAAGGCTCTCCCCTCTGCTGATAGAGTCCTTGAGCCACTTCCGGATGGAGATACCACTTGTGATCCGCTAAGCATTGCTGGCTGAATTTGTCTGCCCTGGCGTTCAGAGAACCTGCCAGGTGTTGAACCGCAGGGATATGCCCTGCTGTTTCAGCCATGTCCAGAGATGCAAAGTCTCTTGACAAAGGGTCCATGACCCCACCCCGCCCTGCTTGTTGCAGTACCACATCACGGTAGTGTTGTCCGTGAACACCTGCACTACCTTCCCTTTCACAACAGGAAGAAATGCTTTTAATGCTAGTCGGATCGCCCGAAGCTCCAACAAGTTGATATGGAGCCCAGATTCTGCGGAGACCAGCGACCCCTGTTCTCCACCTTTCCCAGATGGCCGTCTCATCCCAGAAGTGATGCATCCGTTACTACTATGAGATCTGGTTGGAGAAGGGAGAGGAGCCTGCCTTTGACCCAATCGCAGTTCATTAACCACCACTGCAGATCCTTTGCAGTTCCCTCAGAGATCTGAACCACGTCGGTAAGATTTCCCTGATGCTGTGCCCATTGGAATTTCAGGTCACACTGCAGAGCCCTCATATGCCATGCTTGACCAATAGGATGCAGGAAGCCATGAGTCCCAACAACCTCAGTCTGTTTCACCAAAACCCAGGATAGAGGCCGAAACATCGGTATCATAACCTGAATATCCTGGACTCACCGCTCAGGAGGATAGGCCAAATACTGCACTGTGTCCAGAACAGCTTCGATGAAAGTGAGCTTCTGAGAGGGAGTCAGGTGTGACTTTAGCACATTTATAGTGAACCCCAGCGAATGCAGGAGGTTCGCCATCGTCTGGAGATGGGAGCCTTCTACAGTCAATCGTCTAGGGAGGGGAAGACTGAAATCCCTCACCTGCACAGATGAGCTGCCACCACCGCCACCACTTTGGGGAACACCCGTGGGGCACTGGTGAGACCGAAGGGGAGCACGGTAAACTGAAAGTGCTGGTGGCCCATCTTAAACCGCAAGTAAAGCCTGTGGGCGGGCAAGATGGGGATGTGAAAATACACATCCTGCAAGTTCAACGCTACCATCCAGGCTCCTTGGTCTAGGTCAGACAAGCTCTGAGCAAGAGTGGGCATCTTGAATTTCTCCTTCTTGAGGAAGAAATTGACGTCCCTTAAATCCAGGATAGGGCAAAGACCCTTGTTCTTTTGGGGAATCAGAAAGTAGTGGGAATAACGACGACTGTCTACTTCTGACATTGGGACCCTTTCTATAGTTCCCTTGGCCAAGAGAGCCGTAACTTCCTTGCGGCGCAAAAGCAAATGGTCCTCCATCAGCCGTTCTTTTATCGGAGGGGTAGAAGGAGGAAAAGACTGGAAGGGAAGGGAACAGCCCTTCCGTATGATCTGCAAGACCCATTTGTCCGTTGTGATGGAATGCCAGTGTGGGAGATGAAATTTAATCCTCCCTCTAACTGGACGGACATGGTCTTGCAGAACCACACTAGGAGGGCTTGAGTGCTATGGAGGGGGGCTGCGTGGTGGCCGACGTCTGGCCAGACACTCTGGGTCTGACGGTACCATGACCAAGTCGTCTCCTAGGATGCTGTGAAGCCGGAGGACGTGGCTAAATTGAGGCTGGAGTGGTACCGCGCCCCTTCCAAAGCCTCAAAAGAGATGGAAGACAGACTGCTGTCGAGCTGGCACCGAGAGGCCCAAGGATCTGGCCATAGCTCGAGAATCCTTGAACCTGCAGCCTGCCTTGTCACCAAAAAGGCGAGATCATCAAAGGGCATGTCCATCAAACTCGACTGGACAACCCCTGAAAATCCAGTAGAACGAAGTTAGGCGTTGCGACATAGGGCCACTGTAGATGCAATCACACTACCCAGCGTGTCGGTCGTGTCCAATCCACACCCGATTGTAAACTTGGCTGCATCTCTCCCATCCTTCACAGCCTGGGTGAGAGTGCCCCGTACGCCATCCGGGACATGGGGCGGCATCTGTGCCACCGTATCACATAAGGTATGGTATTATGCCCAATAGGCAGGAGGTGTTTACTGACCTCAATGCCAGGCTGGAGGAAGAAAACTACTTCTTTCCAAGTTGGTGCAGCCTCTTGGATTCCCTATCCGGAGGGGTGGAAGGAAATGCACCACGGGAAGTGGAGGCTTGGACCACCACGCTCTCCGGGGTGGCGCGTTGGGGGGTGGCGTGTTGGGTAAGGAAACTACGGTCATTTGGAGCAGGTCTATGGCGGCGGCCGACAGAAGCCCCTGTGCTGGGTTTGGACCATGTTCCCAGAAGGACGTCCGTTAGGGCCTCATTGAAGGGCAACATTGGCTCTGATGGAGTCACCCCCTGTTGAAGCATCTCTGTCAGGAGATTCGTCCTGACTGGAACCGTGGGCAAGTCTAGGTCCAAGACCTCAGCTGCCCTAAGCACCACCATAGCATAAGAAGCCCCCTCCTCCGTAGCCACATTGGGAGGAGAGAGCATGCCAGTACCTGGAGAAGTGTCCAGTCCACTGGCTTCTGCTAAATCCTCATATCAGTCCTGTTCTTGCTCCAATAAACATTCTCAAGGGTCCTCAGACCCCTCCCACTCTACTGCGCCTTGCTGTTCAAAATAAGGCTCAGGCAATGATCTGGACCTAATCGGCACTGTCATAGTCGATATCGGCGTCATAGGACATCGTTCCGACTCCGGATCATCCGGATGGGGCTACCACCAGTGGGCGCAAGTGGTGGAGGAAGCTTCAACGTCGGACCCGGTCGACTGTGAGAGACTGGTGCTGGTCCGGATCCGCTATCAGATCCTTGGGTCCCCAACGGCGCTGAGGCCGAAGCCGCCGACGTTGAATCCGATGGGGCCCCTGCTGACCCCGCTGGGCCCGAAGACCCACCAGAGGGTGCAGCCCGCTCAAAAAAAAGGGGCATAGCCTCGTAAAACTCTTATCTGAGCAGGGGTCGCTCCGGTCCCTGGAAAAGGGGGAAGATGCGAAGTCGGCCCTGGTGACGGCTCCGCTGAACCGCGCTCAGAACGTCCACATTCCTTATATGCCTTGTCGGCCGATGGGCGTGATGAAGTCGAAGTCCGCTTGGACTTCTTCTTCTCCTTGTGCCTATTACCTGAATGATCGGGTGACCTCGAATGCGAGGAAGAGGACTTGGGGCTCCGGGAGCAGTGCGGTGACTTCCTCCTACTGCGGGACCGTGACCTCCTCAGAGTTGCGCTGACTGAAGATGGCTGTCGGGCCGCCAGAAGTTTGACGGATCTCTCCCTCAAGGCCTTCAGAGCCATGGCCCAACAGTCGGAACACGATGTCGAATTGTGGTCCTTTTCCAGACACCAATGACACACTCTGTGAGGATCCGTAACCGACATGGTGCGATGACATGCACCACACAGCTTGAATCCTGTCTTTCTGGAAGACATGTTCAAACAATCAAGCGAAAAACCTCGACAATCGTCAAAGGAAAAGGGTACCTCTTTCCGGATCTGTGCTTAACCGGCGCGGAAGGAAAAGAACTGACGTACGCGCATTGGGGTGGTGCTTATATGGAAGGACGTTACATCACAGACGGCTCCAACGACTGACAACACCACGCGGAGCCAGACGACGCACGTGAATCCGAATGACGCTACCCAACGGCGCACACAGGGTACTGCTCAGCAGAAAAATTCTGGATTCGAAAGCCAACGCCAGGGAATTCCAAGGTAAGGAATCTGCAGCTAGAAGTCTCTATCAGATACTCTTTATTTACGGATCCAACTTGTATCAGTAAATAAAAAATAAAAATAAACGCTGGGTCATTTTGTAGGCGTGCACATGTGTGGTGCGCACGTGTGGTGGTAACTATGACAACCACGATAGGCTTTTTTATTCATCTTAAGCCATGCTGCAAAGCATCGGTGATGCTGTACAATATTGTTTCAAACCACTAGCAATGCCAGTAGGTCCCAAACGTAAAACCTTTTGGCTTTGCCAATACTTTTTAGGGAGTACTTTCTCTTTGAGAGGTAGCAACTGTCTGTGTCTGTTGTACTGACTGCTTTCTTCTCCAAAGTAGCTATGCTAAATAAACAATGCACTCTTTGGGCAGAAGAATACAGATTCCCATCTCTGCCTTTCGGACTGATTAGAATAGTTATGTTTATCATGCTTTTTCCTTCTAGATATTTCCATTTTTAAATTATATTGGTTGGTAGTTAAATATAAATGTTGAAATGAAAAGTGCACATTTTTCATGCTACTGTTCACTGCCACGTGATAAGCCTGAGAAAGTCCTTAGTGCTGGGGGCCTAAAAGGCCTATTCCTGGGCCGTGGTCTGTAAGAATAATCCAGAAAATGTATCCAAATATTTTTTCACATGGTTCACTGTGGCTTGCATTCCTAGAACCAATAAGGTGTGAGGGTGGAGTTGATGCATGAGGGTGAGCCCACGGCATGTTACTGGCAACACTGCCACGTGATTTTTTTAAGTGGGGAAGACAGGCAGCAAACAATGGTGATATAAGGACCTCTATTGTCATTAGGCACATGGAGTTGCCTAATGATGATCTAATAGTGAAGCAGAAAGAATCGCCATTATTACTGTCCTGGAATGTTTTGTGGAAAGCTAAAATATCCTAATCTACTTTAAAGCAATGTTGATATGTAGCAATTTAGCGAAGCTGATGTCTGCTGCCACTAGAGTTGGATCAACTCCGACTTGAATATTAAAGAAAGATTCAATTGACTTTGGTTTGATACACCTAAAAGGGCTGGCTATTTTGAACCAGAGAGGGGTTCTCAGAGAAGTGCACAGTGAATCCTGACAAAAGCGATCTCCTTCTGATGTTGCCTTTAAGACATGCTTAGTATTGCTTAACATTCTGTATTTGCGACATTTTGGAAATTATTTCTGCCTCTGTAATCACTGGGACATTATACTCTAACATGGTTACCGCGCTACATAAAGGAAAGGTGTTGACATCCAACGTCATCTGTGCACGTGTACATACTAACTTCCTGCCAGTAACTCAAACTCAGATCGCCCATTCAATGTGTGAGCCAATACAAATGGCTGGGAGAACAATGTGGTTGCTACAGCAGCCAGCCATGTACTGTTCTGGTCAGACTGAGCTATGCTGTGTATTTAGTTAGAAGACGGGAGGGAGAAGGAAAGGAGAATTATCCGTATGTTGCAAAATACTTACACCGACCACCCACAAAAAATGTATCATCACAAATAAAGGAAGATAAAAAGCACCCACCTAAATTATAAATGATAAAAACAACAGAAGTATTTAACACTCTCTACTCATTTTCTACAGTTGAGCATGCAAGCGTTTGACCTTTTGTAAGTATTGTGGGCTCTTAACCACGCCCACCTCATGCCCATCACTTTCACTCGTTCGTTGGGTTGCCTTTAAAAAATCCTTTGTTATCATTGGTAAATGCTTTACGTTTGTCCCTCCTTGGGAAGGTTCTGTTACTGCCTTGCAGACTGACCCTGTTACTTAAATAATTGCACTATTGCTGATAAGTTTGACTGTGAGCAAACGTATTTTTCCTTTTGTTTCTCTCCTTTGTGCTCATGCTTATGGCGGCCATGGCACTTTGAATAAGATTGCTTATGTCAACTAATGTTTTACTTTTCATTTTCAATTTATGTGGCAAAAAAAATGTCCAGTTAGGAATTTACAACGCCAATAGCTCTAACTGGAGCAAATACGAGAACATTGCATTGCATATGCTTATCGTCAGCAGGTGTTTAAATTTGCCAATCAGGCCTATTATGGGTGAAAAGAACTGAGTATGTTATAGTTAAAGAGGACAGTAAACAAAGTAATTGGCGAGGATCATACTTTACCTTGGTGCTATCATGATTCGGATCATTTTTTATTTTGAATAGCAAATTAAAAGGAGGCTTCTACAAGAACTTTGCAATGTACAAGTAGGAGTTCTATTCAGATACCGACTCTCTACCAATAGAAGTAGTGTTCACAGCAAACAAAGTGATACATAAATATATTTCAGTACACAGATACAATGACAAAGTTTCAGAGCTTTCAAGTTTCTTGTCCTGCACTCTTGTGGAAAATGCTACGTTAAAAGCAAAAACCCTTTGTAGCGTCTTGCTCATCTCTTTACCTTGATGGGATAGGTTTCAAGTGGCCCCATGTCACATATGACATATTTAGCCTTTCGTGGACTTTTGGCTAAAAGCATTGCAGTGTAAAATGTTTTGTTTCATTTTCACTTTGCAAGTATTTGCTAAAAATTCCAGCATGCAAATTGCTTTTGACTATATAGTGAGGAATGATTGGGGGCGTGAGACAAGGGGTGACGGGGCAGCTGTAAAGTTACCATATGACTACAAGTTGTGAGGACAAAACTTCTTCAATCGAGGGCTTGTGCTCACTGTTTTTACGTTCATAATACAGGGAATGCAGAATTATTAGGCAAATGAGTATTTTGACCACATCATCCTCTTTATGCATGTTGTCTTACTCCAAGCTGTATAGGCTCGAAAGCCTACTACCAATTAAGCATATTAGGTGATGTGCATCTCTGTAATGAGAAGGGGTGTGGTCTAATGACATCAACACCCTATATCAGGTGTGCATAATTATTAGGCAACTTCCTTTCCTTTGGCAAAATGGGTCAAAAGAAGGACTTGACAGGCTCAGAAAAGTCAAAAATAGTAAGATATCTTGCAGAGGGATGCAGCACTCTTAAAATTGCAAAGCTTCTGAAGCGTGATCATCGAACAATCAAGCGTTTCATTCAAAATAGTCAACAGGGTCGCAAGAAGCGTGTGGAAAAACCAAGGCACAAAATAACTGCCCATGAACTGAGAAAAGTCAAGCGTGCAGCTGCCACGATGCCACTTGCCACCAGTTTGGCCATATTTCAGAGCTGCAACATCACTGGAGTGCCCAAAAGCACAAGGTGTGCAATACTCAGAGACATGGCCAAGGTAAGAAAGGCTGAAAGACGACCACCACTGAACAAGACACACAAGCTGAAACGTCAAGACTGGGCCAAGAAATATCTCAAGACTGATTTTTCTAAGGTTTTATGGACTGATGAAATGAGAGTGAGTCTTGATGGGCCAGATGGATGGGCCCGTGGCTGGATTGGTAAAGGGAAGAGAGCTCCAGTCCGACTCAGACGCCAGCAAGGTGGAGGTGGAGTACTGGTTTAGGCTGGTATCATCAGAGATGAGCTTGTGGGGCCTTTTCGGGTTGAGGATGGAGTCAAGCTCAACTCCCAGTCCTACTGCCAGTTCCTGGAAGACACCTTCTTCAAGCAGTGGTACAGGAAGAAGTCTGCATCCTTCAAGAAAAACATGATTTTCATGCAGGACAATGCTCCATCACACGCGTCCAAGTACTCCACAGCGTGGCTGGCAAGAAAGGGTATAAAAGAAGGAAATCTAATGACATGGCCTCCTTGTTCACCTGATCTGAACCCCATTGAGAACCTGTGGTCCATCATCAAATGTGAGATTTACAAGGAGGGAAAACAGTACACCTCTCTGAACAGTGTCTGGGAGGCTGTGGTTGCTGCTGCACGCAATGTTGATGGTGAACAGATCAAAAAACTGACAGCATCCATGGATGGCAGGCTTTTGAGTGTCCTTGCAAAGAAAGGTGGCTATATTGGTCACTGATTTGTTTTTGTTTTGTTTTTGAATGTCAGAAATGTATATTTGTGAATGTTGAGATGTTATATTGGTTTCACTGGTAATAATAAATAATTGAAATGGGTATATATATATTTTTTGTTAAGTTGCCTAATAATTATGCACAGTAATAGTCACCTGCACACACAGATATCCCCCTAACATAGCTAAAACTAAAAACAAACTAAAAACTACTTCCAAAAATATTCAGCTTTGATATTAATGAGTTTTTTGGGTTCATTGAGAACATGGTTGTTCAATAATAAAATTAATCCTCAAAAATACAACTTGCCTAATAATTCTGCACTCCCTGTAGTTTAAAGCAATACTGCAAGATTCAGGATGCATGGTTAGATTACAAATCTCAGTACGCACCACTGTGGCCTAAGAAACTCTTGGATAGAAACAATTTTTTCCTCGAGACGCAGAGTCATCTGGCAACCAGCAGCCTCAAGCCAAAATTCTGAAAGTAAACGCTTTGAGACTTGAAGTTGTCTTCAGGCACACTCTTGTCTTTCTAAAGTATCCTTTCTTGTATAGTCATTCCTATTCCACAACCCTGATCATCAACTGATTTCAAGACAGTGTCTAATCACACTAGTTGCATACCAAAATAATAAATTAAATAAAAAAACTAATAGGAAATGTAGTCTTATGTAGCTTTTATTTAACAAAGTATACCAACCGCATGTGTTTCTACTAGCTTGCAACAGACCCTGCCTTCCAAGGAGAAGGCAGCGGTACTGAGCGAGGCAAGCGCAATAGTGGAATAGTGCAGTAATACATGGCCTTCACTCAGGTGCTGTGTGCTCTGCCCTTTCATGAGTACCAAGCTCTCATTTGCCAGATATGTGAAAGACCACTCCGTAGTATGTGTGTAATATAACTCTCAAAAGAGTGAGGGATTTCAGCATTGCACTAACAATTATGATCGGTCAAAATAAATAAAGCTCTGAACTGGGATACTGATGCCTTGCTTACAGGAAGTGATTTGGTAACGATATAGGCAACTGCAAAAATGTTCATAAGAGCAAGTTTATCCTTGTTTGGTGATAGTTATCAGCATACAAATTATGAACTGTTCCCTCGCTGAAATGGTTGGTGCTTACCTTAGTGTGATAGTTTTTCTACATGCCAGATTCATGTTATAACTTGGGTGACATGGTCACTATCGGCTGCACCACATACCCCAAAATCCCCATCTACAAAATGAAATATGAACACATTTTAATGTTCTACATCCTTCAAGACCCTTGTCGGGTCAAGGGTTCCAACAGTGACTCAACAACTCCATCTGCATTAATTTCAATTTGGCCTACTTTGTTGTTAAGTTTATCCAATCTTTTGATGCATTTAAATACTCAAAGTTTTGCTTCTCTAAATGGGCTTGGGGTTAACAGTAATTTTGAAGCACCCAGAATAATGTGCTGCATGACTGAATACTTATAAGGTCCCAAATGCAAGATCTATTGGTTATGTCAATGCTTGTTTTCTAAATGAACCTGTTCCCAAGTGTAACATTGTATAATACCTTAGCACCTTTTCCGGCATCAGGAGGGAAACCGAGCATTTTGTGTTTTATTACAAATTCTAATTATTAAAAGCAACAATTGGAAATATGCAGGCAGGCCCACCTATCAGGGTGCATGCAATATAAATTTCAGCAACCTGTTAGGCTGTTTTTGTTCCCAAATCAAGAAAATAGCAGGGCACTGTGGAAAAACGATGTACTTAAAATATGTTCACATAGAATAAACATTTTCCGCTATAAACAGAAATACGACACTATTCATGAGAGCTTCGGGGCTCTGAAGGGGTAATGTATGAAGATGTACTGTCCAATGAGCAGTTACAGAGTGCACTGAAACATCACGCGAAAAAGGAGGAAAACGCTAAAAGTCAAATCAAAACGATTTTCAACGCAAAGAAAACGAATGGACCGCAACGGGTAAAACTAAACAAGTGGGTGGAATAAGACCACAGTACATTACTAAACTACGGGCAAGAGTAAGGGGGGGAGAGAAACAAAATAACCCAATCGGTCAACAAAAAAGTGGGAAGGTAAAAGAAAGTGTTGAAAGCTAGGACAAGCGAACAAAGAAAAATAAAACGAACCCAAATTAATTATTTGCCACGACACGAAAAGATCGCCGCATAAATCGGTTAGTAATTGGAGAACAAAATAATCTTGTTTTACTATATTCGGCTTATTTTGGCAAACCGTTGTGCTTGTTTTCACAAGAATATGGACCTATCGTCGCCCTCATTGGCGACACGCACCGTGCCTGTCGCCGTGCTGATGTAAGACGCAAGGAGATATTCTGTGTAGTCCCCTTTCCATCGCTACGGAACTAGATCCCGCCCCTGCCTTTTTTTTTTTCCCCCTCAGTCTCCCTCTGCAGGCAGAAGATAGGGCAACCCGGACGCCAGTTTTGAAACACAACAAAGGCAGAGCTCACGAGGCCCCCGTTTTCTCCATCTGGTGCGCGAGGCCGCGCAGGGAGTGCACGAGCCCGTAGCAAAAATACAGGGGGCGGGGCGTGAATGCGCCGCGAGACGCAGCACCAACGGCCGCGAGCCCGCGACGGCCGCCGAGTGGAAACGAAGAAAGGGGCCCTTCAAAGAGAACCCGCCGCCCACCCGAAAGCGGCCTCCGTCGCTCCCGAACGCGATTACGATCGCCCCGCCTGCACAGTATGCCCGGGACCCGTGAACTCGGGCCTTGCCGGGGCTAAGGCCGCTCTCCGGAAGTCCTCGGGGGAGACGCTTCTCTCGCGCGGCCGCCCCCAACAGCCAGCGCCGTGGCCGCACCGACGGCATGCGAGGCCGAACGCGCGGGCTGCTGCAAGCGGCGCCCGCGGCCTAGGCCCGAGGAAGAGACTCTGCCGTCCGAGGCCGCCATGGAGACCCACATCTCGTGCCTCTTTCCCGAGCTGCTCGCCATGATCTTCAGCTACCTGGACGTGCGCGACAAGGGGCGGGCGGCGCAGGTGTGCGCGGCCTGGCGCGACGCCGCCTACCACAAGTCGGTGTGGCGCGGCGTGGAGGCTAAGTTGCATCTGCGCCGCGCCAACCCGTCCCTCTTCCCGTCTCTGCAGGCCCGAGGAATCAGACGCGTGCAGATCCTCAGCCTCCGCCGAAGCTTGAGCTACGTGATCCAGGGCCTGCCCGATATCCAGAGCCTGAACCTGAGCGGCTGCTACAACCTGACCGACAACGGCCTGGGTCACGCCTTCGTGCAAGAGGTGCCCTCTCTGCGGGCCCTGAACCTCAGCCTCTGCAAGCAGGTGACGGACAGCAGCTTAGGCCGCATCGCGCAGTACCTCAAGGGGCTGGAGGTGCTTGAACTGGGCGGCTGCAGCAACATCACCAACACCGGCCTTCTGCTGGTGGCCTGGGGGCTGCGCGGCCTCAAGAGCCTCAACCTGCGCTCCTGCCGGCACGTCTCGGACGTGGGCATCGGGCACCTGGCCGGCATGACGCGCAGCGCGGCCGAGGGCTGTCTGGGCCTGGAGCAGCTCACCCTGCAGGACTGCCAGAAGCTCACCGACTTGGCGCTCAAACACGTCTCCCGAGGGCTGAGCCGGCTGCGGGTGCTGAACCTCAGCTTCTGCGGGGGCATTTCGGACGCGGGGCTGCTGCACCTCTCGCACATGTCGGCCCTGCGCTCCCTCAACCTGCGCTCCTGCGACCACATCAGCGACACGGGGCTCATGCACCTGGCCATGGGCAGCCTGCGCCTGTCGGGCCTCGACGTCTCCTTCTGCGACAAGGTGGGGGATCAGAGCTTGGCCTACATAGCGCAGGGGCTGGATGGGCTCAAGTCGCTGTCCCTCTGCTCCTGCCACATCAGCGACGACGGCATCAATCGTATGGTGCGCCAAATGCACGGGCTGCGTACTCTCAACATCGGCCAGTGCGTGCGCATCACGGACAAGGGACTGGAGCTGATCGCAGACCATCTATCCCAGCTCACGGGGATTGATTTATACGGCTGCACCCGCATCACAAAGCGAGGCCTGGAGCGCATCACGCAGCTGCCCTGCCTCAAGGTGCTCAACTTGGGCCTCTGGCAGATGACGGAAAGCGAGAAGGTGAGGTGAGGCCGCACGGGACACTTTATAGACTTGTGTCCTTGCTCTCCTGCCAGCGGTGGCGCTACCGAAGGGACACAGCAGCCGCCCCAGCCATCGAAACGAACTACATTCCCAATCGGCCTGCGCCTCCCCAGCCTTAACTTCACCGTGCACTGCGTATATGGGACCACAGACGTTATAATACCCGATACGTGCGCCCGAGCACCTCTCACTTTCTCCCCACTGATGACAATTAACTTTAGTTCTCGGTTTTATAACTAACTTGATTTGACAGTTCGCACTGAAATCAACGCGTACCACCATGTACTGCATCTGTACTTGTTAACCTGGCCCATGCAATAATACATTACGCGTTTGTTCATAAGCAACTTTGTAAATGTGGCCAATACACTTGCAAAACAAACCCTGAATCTTAATAGCGAACGAAGTGCATACCGGTCATTATATATTTTTGGATACGTAGGCATTAAAATCAGACGATGTATTTGGCAATATCCTGCAGAAGTGACATGATTGTTGGTCAGAACATAGTTTTTTGTGATAGCTTTTACGCTAGGTTGTTTCTTTTGACTGACGAATGGGCTTGAAAGTCAACACAAATGGGCGTTGGCTTCCAATTTCCCTTTTCATACGTGCTTGTGTATAACTTGGCATTTGGGTTTGTTTATTTTGCTTCAAGTGTACATTGGTTAAAAATGAGCATATTTACATCCAGAGCGTTGTAATTCCGTATTGGCTTTAATTTTTATTTCCAGAAGTCGATAGTGAGCAGCACAGCATTGTCCTCATGTAGAACTGGTTAAAATGTGGAGTACAGTGTTTAACCGCAAAGAGCAAAATAGTATGGCAGAACTTCACTGTTTTCGTTTTGACTGCCAAGTTAAACTTTTTTTGTTAGTACTGTCGCTTTAACAGTACACAACTGCTACCATCTTGTAACTGCTTGATAATAAGGTGAAATAGTTCACCAGGTTTCCGTTTCTTCAAAATCGAGTCACTGTTAAAGTGGGAGTTTCAAAGACATTTATGCTAAATATATTGCGTATGGCTACCTCGTTTTTAATTTACTTTTTCAAGAAAGGTCCGTTTTTATTTTTTAAAGAGGGATGTTTTGAGATTGATAAATTGTGCCTAGACTGGAAGGATGCCCCGTGGGTCGAGTTTCTGCTCGTGTGCCTCCCTCTTTATAGGTAGGAGGTCCCGAGTGTACGTTGGACCCTGTAATAGCACAACAGTGCGCACACAGATCCGGGCTGTACGTATTACAATAATGCAAGTGCTGACGATCCAGTGTTTTACATTTTATATATGCAAGTACCGCCCCGCGCCTTCAACAGAAACGACGGATGGAGACAACATACCATTAAGCCCGGGGCTGTAATGTGATGTGGAAGTAGAGGATCGCAGTTTCTCGGCCTCCAGTTTGTTCTGTGGATCTGACGTGCTTTTTTCCCCGCCCAGGGTAAAAGGACGATTGCCTGGACTTTTAAGTAACATCTAACCTTGTGTTCGTAAACCATAGTAACCGCCCAAACCTTGAAAAGTTTCCCACATCAAATCCCACAGGCGAATTGTACTTTGTGAATTTGTACAAAAAATCCTCTTAAAACATTTTATATTCTTACAGTAAAGGATACACTGATATTTATATAATAAAAGAGGAAATATAAAGGTACTTTATTTGATTCATTCATTTTTCGCCTTATTTCACTGTTATTCGATTTGTTGATTTTAAGATAAACGGCTAAAGATTCTTCCAGTTATTTGAAACTATATCGCAACTGGAGAGAAGTGTTGAACTGTCCCTTTCTTGTAGAGCGCTACGTGCACCAGAACATTCCCTTGAAAGTGTGATGGTGAGGTACTGGGAGATCTCTGAAATATATTGTTCGCGGGGGAATGAAAAGCTCCAAGGGCGGCACGTCTTCCTTGCTTAGTCATGCATAGTGAAAATAGTGTGCTGCAGGAAGAGGGGCGGCCTCTTCAGCATTCCTCTCCAGACATGTCCTCCGAGTTGCTTTGCTCTACCTACATAGAAGATGCCTGCTTCTGCGCTTACTACAGCAGGGCTGTGCTGCAACTAAACCAATTATGATACTCCATTCAACGAAACTTAAAATAAAAAATATCCTTCCTAGCTTGTGGTGATGTACTTGTATAATTGTTTCGAGATATCTTCGTCCTCCTGCAGCATAGCTCGTAGCAAATCGTAAAATGAATACATGCACGTCCGTAAACAAAAAAATGCACATTTCCCATAACCACAAAAGAGTGAATTTGAAATTACTTATACCTCATGAATCCACGGAGGCCGTTCTATGGTCCTAAGTAATAATTGTGATTCTCACCTATGTTGGATATGTGTTTTTGTTTTATGACGTGCAGCCTGGAGCACTTGAGGTTCGAGGAAAATTCGGGATACCTTCAGAATTGGGAACTGGTTAGAACAGAACCTCATTAGTAACTTCCGTGGCAGGAGACTTGACTAAAATATTTGGGGCGGTCGAGGAATTAAGTGACATTTGTAAATGGATTGGAAGGCTATGTACAGTGACGATAACGAGGGGCTCAACAATGTAAGTACCTGTGGGATGAGAGGCTAGTCTACTTTTCAGGTCTGGAGTTAGCTAAGACTTTTAACTGTCCTTAAAAAAATTATATATATATATACACACACACACACTTTGAGCAATGCAATATGTCCACTCTGCAGATGCTGCCTGCCTTCACTATAGGTGACTGCATTCTGGTCTTTCACTTGGAGCGCATGACAAAACAGACATTGACAAAGAGGGTGTCAGCCAAAGCCAGATCGATTGGCTTTACCGGTGGTTGTTTGTGAGGTGTGTGTGGGCTGCTGTCCTTCAGCCTGGAAAACGTACGCACCAAAACGCTTTAAGACCACATGGCGTCCACAGCTAATGTTAAAATGCTATTACCCAGAAATGTATTGAAGCCAATGTTCATTTCAGAGCACACACATCTCCGATCCATTGCATTCGAGAGCTACAGAACTTGATCCAGTTTTGAGTAAAATGGTGACTTAAGGTATTCTTTCTCTCACACCCAAATATAGCTTACCTGTTCCCTGAGTTTTTAAGTTGGCGCCTAGGTAAGGGAACCAATTGCAGATAAACAATCAGAAGCCATTTCATCCGCCCCCCCATTGCCTTTCAGCTATTTAAGATGTGTTAATAATGATTGGGGCGATTTGGGGGCGGGGGGCTCGGAGCCTAATCCAGGGGTCCAGTGGAACTACCCTGTAAATATTAGGCATTTTCCTGAGCCTCTGTCCGATATCCTTGTAGGTAAACTGCCGGTGTCCCTTAGTCCCACATCTTCTGTCCCGAGGGCCGCGCGACTATTTCATTAGCACAGTTTTTTTTCCTTCAAGTTATAAAACATTCAACACCCTGTTATGAATCGCAATGTTCATTGACCTTTTTTCAAACAACAGAACCACAAAAGCTCATTTTAACAGCTACCAAGTTCAGCAACTTGGAGGGAGCTTAAAATGTGCCCAGAACTGCAGCAGGGTTCCCGTCACAGTGTATTTTAGGGCACTGCCTGTCATCGCGGCGGGCTGCTACACCAACTAGAGTTCGTGCTCCTGTCTTTTGTACAGTTTTTCAAACGGCTTTCTAGAATGCTAACCGGTTCTCCTCCTCAGGTCTACGTTTATGTGAACAGCTAAGTCCCATTGTGAATAGGAAGAGGGCAAAGCGCTGAGTGACAGTGCATGATACCTTTTTGGTAAAATATGTAAAAAATAAATAAAAACTAGGACATTTTCAGCTGGTCCCCTTATAGATACGATGGTTTTACTCCTCTTACTGTATTGCATTTGTCGACTTCTGATTTTCAGGAGATCGTGTAGCTGTAAACTTATGAAGGGAAGCAGTTTTCTAACAATACCTCCTGTACAAACTAAAGAAGCTTCTAACCGTATTGATATTTTAAGACAATAGCAAAAAAACGATACTTACTTCAAGCAAGAGCCACCTCTTTGCTAAAGACCGCATAGAAAAACAGCAGGCGAGGTAACAGGAAGACAACCTCAGCACTCCCATGGAATGCTGAATGAAAAGCAGTTCCCTGATGGTAAGTGATGGAAGAATTGAACGTAACAAATCAGAACCCCTACAAAACAGCCATGCTCCAGAGGAGGAACAAGCACTGAAATGAAAGCCATTGAATAAGCAAGTAAATACGATTTACTTTGTATTGTATAAGTGGGGTTTTCAACAATAGCTACAAGCTGTCTACTTAAAAAGTACACAATAGGTAAAAAAAAAATGATCGGGATAGTTAGGCTTTTATTGCTACGTTGATGGGACAGTCACTAAAGTGCAGATGGCCAACCGGAAACCGAAAGAACCAACAGAAACCCTTATTTACCCAAGTTCAAATTAATTTTAAATTAAAAAGGAGAACACAAATGCACTTACATTTTGAGAACTATTTATGGTCCAAAATATGAATTTGCATGGCTGGACTGCCAATGTGGGATACAGAGAAAAGCTGAGAGGAGCACTTTTAGTCATGAAAAACATATCTACCTTACTTCTAGAGAAGTGGTTTCCAAACTCCTGTGTCCCACCTACCTTTAACCCCTTCGCTGCCAGGCCTTTCCCCTCAGCTGGCAGGCCTTTTTTTGGCTATTTGGGGCAGTTCACGCTTAGGCCCTCAACTTTTTGTCCACATATGCCACCCACACCAAATTTGCATCCTTTTTTCCCCAACATGCAAGGGATTCTGGGGTGCTTAGTTTGTGGCTTCCACTGGAGAAGACCAAGAAATTTGCCCAAATACAGCAAACATTTTGTTAAAAGAAAAAAAAAAATGGGGAAAAGGCTACAGAAGAAGGCTTGAGGTTTGTGTCTCTGAAAATGGCATAAATAAAATGGTTTTCAGTGCTAAGGTGCTAAAATAACCACCTTCCCAGCTTTCAGGAACAGGCAAACTTGAATCAGAAAACCACATTTTGCAACACAATTTTGGCATTTTACTGGGACATACCCCCTTTTTTTTAAAACTATTTTTTTGTGCTTTCAACCTCCTTCCAGTTAGTGATAAATGGGCGTGATACCAATGTTAAACATTTCTGAATTCAGCAAGGGGTAATTTGTGTAGATCCTACAAGGTTTTCCTACGGAAAATAACAACAATGAAATTGAGGTTAAAAAACAGCCATCTATCTACGTTTTACTCTAGCTTTTTCCTGCAATATACAGTTACATCTGCAGGACTCTTCTGGTTGTGGGGCTATATAAGTTCATCAAGACCCATAGGTACCCAGAGCCATTAAAGGAGCTGAATGCCTTGCAATGGGTTTTCATTCTGTCCGGGGTTTACAGCAATTCATTTGCTGAAATATAAAGAGTGAAAAATAGGTATCAAGGAAACCTTTGTATTTCCAAAATGGGCACAAGATAAGGTGTTGAGAAGCAGTGGTTATTTGCACATCTCTGAATTGAAAGGTCCCCCTACTAGCATGTGAATTATAGGGCATTTCTCAAATAGTTTTTTTTTTTTTTTTTTTTAAACAGTCTTATATTTGGAAGGTAGAGAAAGACACTGGCAATAACACTTGTTCTTCTATTCTGTGTTCCCTCAGGTCTCCTGATAAAAACGGTACATCACTTGCGTGGGTAGGCCTAATGCCAGCGACAGGAGACGCAACATGGACACATCACATTTCTACCCTGAAATCTGGCATGTTTTTTGTAAAGTGCCTAGCTGTGGATTTTGGCCTTTAGCTCAGCCAGCACCTAGGGAAACGTGGCAGCCCTATACATTTTTGAATACTAGACACCCAGGGAAGTTCAGAATGGGGTGACTTGTGGGGCTCGCGCCAGGTTATGTTAGCCAGAATCCTTTGCCAACCTCAACAATTGGAAAGAAAAAAAAAATCCTCACATTTTGGTGATGAAAAGTTCTGGGATCTAAGCGGTGCCATGCATTTCCTTCCAGCCAGCATTCCCCCAAGTCTCCCGCAAAAAATGGTACCACCCCCCACGGGCAGATCAGTCTAATTAAAATAGGCTGTTCTGCCCCCAGGTGGGGCAGAAAAGGCCTAATATATTTCCCCCAACCCTGTAGAACACCCCTTTCATATCAAACGTTAAAACGTAGTCTCATTATTACAACATATCAGGATTCTCTTAGGACAGTCATTTGTCCTCAGTGATAGGCAAACGACAACAGTCGTGTTTTTCATTCTCTTCAACAATGCCTGTAGG
Source organism: Pleurodeles waltl (assembly GCF_031143425.1). Classification (NCBI taxonomy): domain Eukaryota; kingdom Metazoa; phylum Chordata; class Amphibia; order Caudata; family Salamandridae; genus Pleurodeles; species Pleurodeles waltl. Next base: position 196,518,719 of record NC_090442.1, read on the forward strand.
CTTTCTTATGCTATTGGATTATTACCTTTGATTATTTTCCCATTTCTTTTTCAGGATTTGTTGTTTTAATAGATGGAGAGATTACAATTCTTAATAATTCTTACAATAAAAGCAGACGATCAAAGAGCAAGTATGGTGGGCTCGTAATGTGCATTTGCTGCCTGAATCATTGTCCATAATATATTTCTACCACTTTCCCCCCTTCTTTCCATACCTGTGCTGGATCTTTACCACTCATTGGACCATGTGCTAGGTGCAATATTGCGTTTGTACTTGTACTTGAGCAAGTCAACTTCTGACACATTTGCTGCTGTCCAGGTAATTTAGCCAACCTTGTTCCCCCAACTAAAAAAACAAGCATTTGCAATGCAGTGGGTTTCGCATATTTCGAACAAGTTAATTGTCATCTTCTGACAACAGCATCCAAGTGAAAACTGAGAAAAGACGACAACCAGATAAAATAATATTGGCTTTCAAAAATAAAACTTTGCAATATTGTTTGTCCTGCTGGACACGTTTTTGCCAGTCACAATCCTTCTGTTTGCGGGGCACTCAAAGTTAGAGCAAAATAGTACCTCAATCACTTCAGGAGCAGCGGACAGGCACTAAGTTGAAATCAATTAGTGCTTGATCCCTGCTCCACACAGAGTAAAGGAAATTATGCCAGACATGCCTTGACGAATTACAAGACTGTAAAGAAGAGTGCCACACAAACGGTGAGCGACAGTCGGGCTCCAAGCCCTTTACTGCTCACAACAGCATCTTGTATATAAAACTCAAGTGCATGCACTCGCAGGCTCGATCCTAAAAAACATATAGGAGTGGACTCTGAAGCTTGATTACACATGTGTAAGGTATTATGATTAAAACAAAAGTATTATACTACTTTAAGCTGTTTAAAAGTGCATCATTTGTAAGACATTAATCATGTCATACCTGCATATGGGATTTGAGCCATATTCCTTCACTGTTCCTAATTGCCTTGAGACAATCGGCTTATGAGTAGAAGCAATGGCAAACCCCATTAAGTCTAACATCTGGGCGGTACTAGTTGACTTTTTGGGTTTGCCAACGTTGAGTATTACTGCACAGCATTACCAGGACAAAATAAAAGTAAAAATGTCTGGCTGCAGCAACATGATAGACATTTTGTTTACTTTTAATTTACTGTTCCAAGGTGGCCGACGCTAAAGAAAGGAGTAACCACGTACCAAATTGCAGCCGCAGGCTTTTTGAAAAGGAAAACCAAAATAAAAAAACTGAAAAGGCAGCAAACAAAAATGATGTTTTAGCAGGCAGAAACCAATGGACAGGGTGGAGGCAAAAGGGGAGACGGCACAGATGCGAGGGGGAAGGAACAGTTGAACAGTGAAAACATGCACTACACCACGGTGCACTGAAAAAGCTGTGGAAGGATATCCGTCATCCAGTCAAAAGGATGATAAAAAGGCTATGCTTCATGGAAGCGGAAACACAAGAAGAGATAGAAAAGCCATTAAATATGAAGCAAGCAAAAGAGATTGGCAAGAAAGCAAACCAGAGCCCACTCAGTAGTGCATACAACAGTCTTTTGACAACAGGCAGCTAAATACTGCATGAAGTGAACAATTTGTAAACCATGCATATACTCTAAGGCACCGGTACTCAAAGTACGGCCCGCGGGCCGCCAGCGGCCCCACGGACCTAACTTGGCGGCCCGCGACCGCGAGACGCACACCAAACGCAATAAACAATGGCCGCCGTATGTAAACATAGAGGAGGGCCGCGGGAGCATGCTACCGCGGCCCTCCTCTATGTTTACATACGGCGGCCATTGTTTATTGCGTTGCCCTGACGATCTGTGGAAGCCAAAGCCCCATAAAAGTCAGCGCTTGCAGCTAACTTTTACGGGGCTTTGGTCGTCTGCCTGCTGTCACCGGCTCCACGTCTGCTGCCCGCCTGCTGTTCCAGATTTGTGGCATCTTTACAGTGCTTTGAGTCAGGTAAGGCTCTTTGGTTATTTATTTATTTGTTTTTAATGTAGTGTGTGTTACTGGGGTAGGCGTGTGAGCAGATTGCGCTGTGTGTGTGCGCTGTGTGTGTGTTTTACTGGGGTGGGGTGAGAGCAGATGGCGCTGTGTGTGTGCGCGCTGTGTGTGTTACTGGGGTAGGGGTGAGAGCAGATGGCGCTGTGTGTGTGCGCGCTGTGTGTGTTACTGGGGTGGGGTGAGAGCAGATGGCGCTGTATGTGTGCGTGCTGTGTGTGTTACTGGGGTATGGGTGAGAGCAGATGGCGCTGTGTGTGTGCGCGCTGTGTGTGTTACTGGGGTAGGGGTGAGAGCAGATGGAGCTGTGTGTGTGCGCGCTGTGTGTGTTACTGGGGTAGGGGTCAGAGCAGATGGCGCTGTGTGTGTGCGCTGTGTGTGTGTGTTACTGGGGTGGGGTGAGAGCAGATGGCGCTGTGTGCAGATGGCACAGTGTGTGTTACTGGGGTAGGGGTGAGAGCAGATGGCGCTGTGTGTGTGTGTTACTGGGGTGGGGTGAGAGCAGATGGCGCTGTGTGCAGATGGCGCAGTGTGTGTTACTGGGGTAGGGGTGAGAGCAGATGGCGCTGTGTGCAGATGGCGCTGTGTGTGTTACTGGGGTAGGGGTGGGAGCAGATGGCGCTGTGTGCACATGGCGCAGTGTGTGTTACTGGGGTAGGGGTGAGAGCAGATGGCGCTGTGTGTGTTACTGGGGTAGGGGTGGGAGCAGATGGCGCTGTGTGCAGATGGCGCAGTGTGTGTTACTTGGGTAGGGGTGAGAGCAGATGGCGCTGTGTGTGTTACTGGGGTAGGGGTGAGAGCAGATGGCGCTCTGTGTGTGCGCGCTGTGTGTGTTACTGGGGTAGGGGCGAGAGCAGATGGCGCTGTATGTGTGCGCGCTGTGTGTGTTACTGGGGTAGGGGTGAGAGCAGATGGCGCTGTGTGTGTGCGCTGTGTGTGTGTGTTACTGGGGTGGGGTGAGAGCAGATGGCGCTGTGTGCAGATGGCGCAGTGTGTGTTACTGGGGTAGGGGTGAGAGCAGATGGCGCTGTGTGCAGATGGCGCTGTGTGTGTTACTGGGTAGGGGTGGGAGCAGATGGCGCTGTGTGCACATGGCGCAGTGTGTGTTACTGGGGTAGGGGTGAGAGCAGATGGCGCTGTGTGTGTTACTGGGGTAGGGGTGGGAGCAGATGGCGCTGTGTGCAGATGGCGCAGTGTGTGTTACTTGGGTAGGGGTGAGAGCAGATGGCGCTGTGTGTGTTACTGGGGTAGGGGTGAGAGCAGATGGCGCTCTGTGTGTGCGCGCTGTGTGTGTTACTGGGGTAGGGGCGAGAGCAGATGGCGCTGTATGTGTGCGCGCTGTGTGTGTTACTGGGGTAGGGGTGAGAGCAGATGGCGCTGTATGTGTGCGCGCTGTGTGTGTTACTGGGGTAGGGGCATTGTTTTGAAAAAGGGGGTGGGGTGGTTGTTCCCCCTCTAAGCCCCGCCCCCTCTAAGCCCCGCCCCCCGCTGTCACTTCAGTGCGGCCCTCGGCCGCAAACCATACTGCAATTTTGGCCCCCGAGAAAAAGTTTGTGAGTACCCATGCTCTAAGGCATTAAGTCTACCAACGCAAGAAAACCAGGGAAAAGGAGTTGCCGCTGTCTTAAAGGACCTGGAACACTTAAGATGTAAAGACCCATGTTTTAAGATGTTTTTTGAACATCAAATGATTTTCAATATCGGAAATGGGGGGGGGAGGTAGTGAGTTCCACAGTTTTGCCGTAGCAATATAAAATTATCTTTCACTCCATCTACTGCAGCAAATTTTCGGTACCACCACCAGTTTGCCTTTAGCTGAGCGAAGCATCCTGGTTGGAGCCTAGCATTGGAACTTGGAAATGAAAAACGTGGGGCCCAGATTGTATAGGGCCTTATGAGCATTGCATAAAAAACTTGTTTTCACTGAAAGCTGATGTTTTGTCAGTTTGACCAGATAATTATTAATATTTGGGGGCGTCTAGAATAATCCAGGCAGCTGCATTTTGGATGGTTTGTAGTTTAATTAAGGAAACTTTACTGATGGTAAGGTAGAGGTCACTGCATTAAACCAGGATAATTGCAAACATTTCCTCAGTGATCTACTCACAATAAAAGAGAAGGACACAGGGCAGCTCAACTGTGGGTTAAACGAAAATTGTTGATCAAAGATTACGGCAATATTTTTAGCTTAATTGAAGGGGGAAAAGGAGGATAGCCCCGCACATCAGGCCACCAGTTTGCACACATAAGGACAACCGAAAATCAGGACCTCTGTCCTATCTGCATTTAATTTAAGGCAGTTATCCTTACTCAAATTACTGATTGCCCTTATGCAGTTCCTAAAATTCAGTGCTGTTGAGTGAACATCCTCCGTGATGGTGACAATGTTCTTGCGTATCATCAGCATATAACAGCGTGTAAAAACCAAAGAACTGGAGAAAACGTACAAGTTGAACCAGCTGGGACCCCTGTGGGACCTGTATGGAAGAAAGATAGGTTCTGAGACAAACTGTCCACTCATTACTGTCTTTGACCTATCTGACAGAAAGTCTATTAGTAGAGTCAGGGCTTTGCCTTTGATCCAAAACTGGGACAAACAAGAAGTGAGCAGATGAGGGGAAACCATATCAAAGGCTGCATCCAAATCTAAAGCAGCTCCCAGTGCAGATTTTGCGTTCTGCTCACTACTGAAACCAGACTGCAATTGATCCAGGAAATCATGTTTTTCAACAATTGTCGTAAGCGGCTGAGTATGGTGTTTCCCCGTATCTTAGCAGGGGTAGGTGACAGATTGTAGGACAATAGTTTTTTTTATGTCTCTAGGATCGATATAAGGTTTTTTACAACAAAGGCCCAACTACTGTTTCCTCCCATGAATTAGGAAAACAACCAGAGTCGACCACTGAGTTAAATGTGTATGTCAGAAGTTCAGCCACCACATCAGAAACCAAATAAAGAATTTTGGGTAGGCAAGAATCTGACTCAGAACCCAACTTATGAATTAACTGAAGCCTCTTAACTTGAGTGGCAAGAAAGTAGACAGAGTCGCCTTGTTAGGTGACAAAGTCACATGATGCAGTCTCTAAACGGAATAATCCATGCAACTGCATTTTGGTGGGTTTGGAGGTCAATTAAGGACACTTTAATTATGTTAAGCTAGTCGTGTTGAAATCAAGGATGACATTTTCCTCAGAAATCTAATAATAAAAGAGGAGTACACAGTGCAGCTCACCTGTGAGTTAAACAAAGGTTGTTGATTTTCTTTCGTGGGTCATAACCTAAGTGACATTTACATTCTTGCCTATGGCAATTTTGCCTCAGAGACTCAGGTCTGTCCAAAAACTAGGGGGCTGTAGCTTTCTCCCTATAATAGTAGTTGGAAGTTTTAAAAGGAGCTACCAAGGGTTGAGGCCTGAAAGATAAATAAGAATCCCAGAAAAAAGTAAAATTGCGATGATTTTTTAAATGAAAGGTGATTGCCTTGCATAAAAGATTAAGTTGGAGGAGGGGGTGGCAATAGCACACTGAAAATTATTCCTACAAACTATTGCAACCCCCCCACCCCCCTGTCTTACTCACAGGATACTGGCTAACAATTGCCTATCCAGTAGTATCACCTCTACCAAATCAGGACCAGAGTAATTGTATGCTCACGTTTCCTTGATAAATATGCAGTCTGGATTGTGGGTCTGAACAAAATCCATAAATTCCATTCTATTTCTTTTTTAATTATTTTTTATTAAGAGTAAAATAATGAAACCACGACAAGCACAGCACAATAACACTTCTGGTATGATACAAAAAAAAGAACTGTGAATAAAAATTGTAGTAACATTCTCCACAATAAACATCAATCTTAAGATATAGTGTGCATAGACAAGTTGGTATGTGACAAAATATAACTGTCTCAATAATAAAGAGATTGCATTTCCTAAGCATACAAAAGGACCTGTGTCATAGGACATCAACATGTCACGGTAAAGAAGAAAGAAAATACCCCCCCATAAGATTGGGGGAAAGAGACTCAATAGAAAAAGATCGTGGCATGATGAATAATCAGAAAAGCTAAAAAAAAAAAAAACTTGTATAGGAGAGCCATCGGTTATGTTTAACAACAACAGGAGGTAATAAACATATTCTAAGGTTGAATAAAGAATAGGGAGAAGGGCTGTCTATGGGGGTTTACATTTCTGTAAATAAACATCAAACGTGTGACAATGCTTTCTGGTAGTAGAGGCTCTATGTAGTTTGCATATAGAACACAGTCTGCTCCTCTAACTGAGCATAATAAATTCCACCATTTTGTCACAGAATGTAATTTCGAATCTAAGTACTGTTTTAGTGCCCAAGGATAGAAACAGGTCTACTAATATGGATACCTGTCAGTTTCATCATGATCTGATTTGCATAAATACCCATGGTAACAGTCAGCAGATCAATTTGGAAGGATTCCCCAATATCCTGGATCAACGATTGAATTGTTAACCATAGAGAATGTAGGAAGCTGGCCTGGTGTGTGGTGAGCACCTATGTTGTGATACCAGGTATTCCCTATTAGTGAGGTTTAGTCAGTGTCTAGGAAGCCAGGGCTCTCTAGAGGTAGCTGTGGATGAGCAGCCAAGACTCGACTAAGAGACATGCAAAGCTTACGCAATACCACTGTAGTCACACAACACTCACACAAATGAAATAACCACAGTGTTACAAACATAAATGTATTTTATTATAGTAACACAAATACTAAAATACTATATAGGCAATATCCTCACTGGAAGCAAGTAAACACACTATTATATGTACATTAGAAGTCAGGAATCTACTTAACCATAAAATGCAATAGAAAACATTGAAAGCAACAGTAAGTCCCGAAGGTCCTGGGGGTATTTGGGGGAGAGGAGGGGGTGGGGGATACCAAAGCATATACTAAGAAAGTGGAATGCGAATGTCGGGCCCCAAACCAAGGAAGTGGAATCGGTAGAGGGGAGCTGGAGGAACTAGGAACCCCAAAAGGTAAGTATTAGAGTGCCCCCCAGCGACCAGGAGAGAAGAGCTAAGTACCTGGTTTTCCCCAAACCCACCAAAAGGACTTCAGAAGAGGATAATGCAAGACCCAGACAAGACTGCAAGAAACCAAAGGTGGATCCTGGAAGAAGAAGACCTGGAAAGGAAGGGGACCAAGTCCAGTTCACGTTGGTGTGTCAGGTGGTGGCTGGGGCAGGACCAAGTCGATGGTGGAAGAAGGTCATCAGTGCAGCACTGGAGCAGCTGAAGAGTACCTGGAGTGATGCAGTCAATGTCCCATGCCGGAAGAAGGATTGTAGTCTGTCACTGGTGTGGAAGAACCACCAACAAGCCTTGGCAAAGGCAAATATCCTTGGAGAAGAAATGCAGAGCTGCCGGGGACCAGCAAGGTCCAGGAGGTTTCAACCCACAAAGGGGAGCCCCGGGTGACCCCAAGCAGTGAGAAGAGTCATAGGAAGAGGAGGCAGCCCCCACCGACAGCAAGCACAGGAGTCACGGAGAGGCCCACACAGCACACCTAGAAAGGAGTCCCACATCACTGGAGAAGCAGGCAGAGAGCTGAGCATTGCATGGAAGACTGCTGGGGCTAAATGGAGCCTGAAGATCCCTTGGAGGAGATGCCAACAAGCCTTGGTAGCTGCAAGAGATGCAGTGCACGGGGAGTACTGTCCTCTGTGGAGAGGCAAGAGCTTACCATCTCCCAAGTTGGATAGCTGGTAAAGAGGACCAAGGGGACCACTCCAGACCACCGCCCATGCTGTAGGATCCAAGCAGCTCTGGAGAAGAGGAGATCCATGCAGCCAGTCACCGATGCAGTTGGTTCCTGCTGATACAGGGGAGTGACTCCTTCACTTCAAGGGACATTCCTTCTTGCTTCTTGTGCAGGCTGAAGACGCGTCGCCCTCAGAGGATGCACATCCGGGGAAACGTTGCAGTTGGAAGGAGCTGGAGAAACAATGTTGCGGAGCAGAGTCGTCACTGTAGTTGCAGATTGTCTGTTCCTGGAAGATTGAGTTGCAGTTCCAGTGGCCAGAAGGTGAAGTAAACATTGCAGAGGAGTCCTGCTGGAATCTTGCATGTGGAGTCTGAGGACCCACCCAAGAGGAAGACCCTAAATAGCCCAGAAACGAGGATTGGTCACCCAGCAGAGGTCCCTATTAGGTGGGGACTGTGATGACACCTGCCTGTCCTGGCCACTCATATGCTCCCAGAGGCCTCTGCCCATCTTGGAGACAAGATGGCAGAATCAAGTGGCCATCTGGAGGATCTCCGGGCACCACCTCTGGGGTGGTGATGGACAGGGGAGTGGTTACTCCCCTTTCCATTGTCCAGTTTCGCCAGAGCAGGGGCTTGAGGGTCCTAGACTGGTGCAAACTGATTTATGCAAGGCACTTGTTGCCCAGAAGGCATTTGACAAAGTATCATGGCCCTTTTTAGAGGCAGTCTTACACAAGTACTGCCTTGTGGATGGATTAATATGAATGATTATGGCTCTCTATTCCAACCCTGCGGCAAAAATTAGAGTGAATGGTCATTCATCCAGTTCATTCTCTTTATACGAGGGAACTGGCCTGGGATGCCCGCTATCACCTCTTCTTTTCTTATTGGTAACTGAACCATTGCTCTCCTTTAGAGATAATCATGATATAACCAGTTTATCTTTCAAATCAGGTAGACAGGTGCAGGAGTGTGGAATTCCTATAGCCCAACGCCACATTGTGCGGGGTCAAGGACAACAAGTTTTCATCTTTATTTTGTCCTTGGGGCAAGTAGGCCCAACCCCCTACAGCACAAACCCATTAACTGCCAGTTTACAGTACCACATAATGGATGTGGGATGGGCATGGTCTATAGTTAAGGTAATATCTGTGCCCATATGGTAATGCTGTTCAGACTTGTATTTATGGTTCATTAAAGCAAAGTTTTTATCATTAGGGTGAACACACTATAAGAAAATGTTGTAAGCTCGGACTGCACTACTGACACTGGTTCCAGTATAAAAATGTGTACACACGTTTGAAAAGTTTCACAATGAGGCTACGTGTAATGCTCCCAGCATGCACTCTGGTTTCATACAAATATTTGCAGAAGCTTGAGAGCAGAGTTGGTAATCTTTGCTTTCAAAATAAAATGTTCACAAAAAATGCAGCTAGGAAAAAACGTTTTGCTGGGCTACTGTGAAATTTAGGTACCATTTCTTTAAAGCACCATTCAGTAAAATGTGTTGATGAATGCTAGTATTTACAACACAATATTCATAATGGAAAAAACAGTGTAACCAGTTCCAACAAAATTATGGGAAAAATGAAAATAAACAAAGCCTTGGCAAAGCAATTGGTCTGACATTGGTGGTCAGCAGTTTGGTTTTGTCAAAGCATGTCATGCTATGATATGGTTTTTGTCAAACTTTATTGCTGTGTGGGAGCTCCTGGGCCGTCACAATCAAACATTGGCAGAAAGCAAAAATATTTTTGGTCTCAAAAGCACACCTTGCGGAGTAGTTCAGGGCACTGAACTAAGCTACTTTTTGTGCCAATATGTTCTTGTGAAAGAGCAGAATGCCCTGAGTGAAACCAGCCAATAGAAAGAGAGAGAGAGAATAAAAACAAAAAGGTCCCAGTTCTTGAAGAAAATCACAAAAGTGCACCCATGGTACATTTCCTTGCATTAGTGCAGATTCACGGTTTTCATAAATTCACAAGGATTTACTGACGTAGGCCAGGAAATCGTACTCCTAGAAAATATTAGTGAACTGCATCTTAGCATGAGCAAATATGCATGTGAAGATTTGCTCATGCTAAAATTTGTTGAATGTTTAAAAGTTCACTTTCCCTCCAATCACTTTTTCCCAACCATGAAAGATGTTTTACTTCTCCACTCGTTACGAGTAAATTTCCAACCTTTCTCTGTACGAGAACAGATTAGAAAAAAGAAAGCTGGTGAAAACCTCTCAAACATGCAAAGTAATAAGTTTGCCCAGAGTCAAAAGGGCATTTCAACCCTGTAATTATTGTTTACCCCTATCTCAAGCCCATGTATGTAGATCGGCTGAAAGGTGGCAAAATAAGGGATTTTCTACTATTCAACCCTTAAAATAGTAAGAGCACGGCATAACCAGAGAGGATATTACCAGAGCTCTTGTATAATGAGTTTGTGCCATAATTTGTCACCACACTACATGGAACCAAAGGGACAATTTGATTTATTTTACAGGACACGTAGATTCATGAAGCAACTCGTCCCATGGACAAGTAGATATTTTATAAAATTCCACACCCCTGCACAAATTTACGTGCAAATATTCAGTGAAGGTTACCATCCACTGGCAGATTGAAGTCTCCACCTAAAGTCATCCCCAAATTCCTGGAAAGTTCCGCAAGTTGTTTAAGTTTTTCCAAAAGGTCACCTCATTATCACTGGGTGCACAGACATTAACAACAACAAAAAAAACACTAAGTCCTTTTTCTTAACTCTTGATATGAGCCATCTACCATGCTGATCATGAATATGAGATACAAGAGTTACATCCGATTGTTTTAGATATTAAAACGAGAACCCCATTTTTTGTCCTGTGGAGCCAGTGAAATGCCAATATCAGCAGTTGGTGAGCTATAATAGTAAAATAATGCCCCCCTTCAGTGTATCACAACAGTCTGCAATCTTACTCCATTTAACCGGGTGATTAAGGACCTTTGTATTAAGAGAAAGTATTTTAAGAGGATAAGACATGTTGTAAGAAAATTACATTGTTGACAATCTAAAGAGATATCGATTCTATTAAAGTATTTCGTAACATGACATATAACGCCCATCAAGTAGCTAACGCAGGGATATAAAAGGAGAGAGTAAAGAAAAAATGGTAAGAGAAGCAAAGTGCAGAAGCAACTGAAATGTTACAAACCTTAATCCCTGAAGCACACCCACCTACACCCTTTCCCTCAAATATGTCTAAGACACATTTCTCCACTCCTTATCTAAACAGGAACGTAAGGAGCCACGGACTAACTTAACCCAAGCCCACCAAGAGTAACTTGAGGGCACATTAATATAATTTTTAAAATAATACAAATAAAGTCAACATAATAACATCATTCTGTGAGAAACATTCACAACAAAATGCTAATTAAACATATATCAAGCAGTTTTCATTTTAAGAATGTATACAAAACAAACTAGATTGTATTCTAGTAACGTCAAAGGACATAGTAACCAATAACTCACTTTGATTGGTATCAAACCCATAATCAAAGATATAAGCATACAAAATATATCTATAAAAAAAAGATAAATATAAATGCTAAAATGAATTACAATATAATGATATAAAGCAATAGCAAGCGTCACAAGTATCCATAATCCTGGCATGGACATTTTTTTTTTTAAAGAATGCAAGCAATAGCTATGATAAATGCTGTACATAAGAATGACACCACATTTATCATACCCAGGGCAAAGACGACTCACAGTATGCTTGTAGTTCAGGAGGTTTTGTAAATATCATTGCTTTCCCTTTAACCACAATACTAAATTTAGGTGGGCCTATGAAACCAACAGGAATAGCATGGTCTCTCTACATTTGGCGAAGAGCCCAAAAAAATAAACCTTCCTGATATGTACCATTTCTTTGGAGAAATCTTGTGCAATATTTATTCTAGAACCATTCAATTGGATACTTTGAACTTTCCTCGTTTGAGTGAGAATTGCCTCAGCATGGCAGATTCTTGGAGGACGAAATAAAACGGCCCTAGAATTGTGATTCGAAGTTGTAGTAGATGATCAAAGTTTGCCCTTAGGGACTCTGAGCTCTTTCACTTTCAAAATCCTTGTTGTATGACATTCCTAAAGTTTGCAATATATATGTTTCAAGAAATGCAACACAAGAAGTAAATTCTCCTTTCTGCACTTTCAGGAAGACTAAAAATCCTCAGGTTTCCCCTATGATTACAATCTCCAAGCTCAGACATATCTCTAGACAGTGCCTTGATTTTAGTAACCGTTGCATCCATCCTCTTCGTTTCTGAAGTACACGAGTCCTCCAACACATCAATTCTAGATTAGGCATCTGTTAGTCTCCCTGTGAGGTTCTTGAAGTCAATTTGAAGCGCTTGCAGGTCTTGAAGCATAGCATCAGTGTTCGCTTTGGCTTCTTGAGCTAAATCATGAACGGACCCTAGTGCAATAGTATCTAAACTTGCCTTCGAGTCTGTTTCGGTTTTATGGGTGAGCCATTTATTACCGTTAGGAGTCTTCAAGACATCTCCACTAGAGCGAAGAATAGCACCATTGAATGCCTCTAATCCATGTTGTATGCAGCCTGAGGAGGTGAGCACAGCGACTGTGCAAACGTACTTTCTTAGATCTTTATGAAGCCATTTACTTTCACATCTGTGCTATATAATTTATTATAACTTTTATTTTTTGTTTACAACAACTCAAGATGTTCTATTGCAGGGCTTCACTAAATACACACCCGACCCTAGATCCCACTGTGAGAACAGCACATCAGCAGCTGCAGTCATGCCCGCCCCTAAATATCCCCACCACTGCCCCCCCAACCTCTTGAGGTATCTACCTCAGCTGATGCTTACTTCAGACGACAGGCTTACCTACCACTTTAAAATCAGTCTGTCAGTCTCTCCTCCGTAGGACAACAAAGGCTGTATCTTTCACCTCACTAGTTCCAAACCACCCTTTTTAGGTCGAGCGTGCCAGCGCTTTGACCTGTTGTAGGTATTGTGGGCTTTTAACCACGCCCACCACTTTCACTTGTTCGTGGGCTTTCCTTTAAAAAATCCTTTGTCATCATTGGTAAACACTTTACGTTTGTCACTCCTTGGGGTGGTTTTGTTGCCGCTTTGCAGACTGCCCCGTTACATAGATAATTGCAGATACGTTTGACTGTGAGTGAACTTTTTCATTTTGTGTCTCTCCATCACGCTCATGGCAGCCATGGCGCTTTGAATCAGCTCACTTATGTCAACTGTTTTACTTTTCATTTTCAATTTGTGTCAAGAAAAGTCCAGTGAGGAATTTACAACACTAATAGCTCTAACTCAAGCAAATGAGAGACCCATTGCATTGCAAATACTTGTTTGAATTTGTTCTTCTGAAGCACCTTAATATGACACCCAGACAAGACCGCACTGCGCTGTGCAAAGCGGTACTTCCTGTTGTAGGGGATAGCAATGTTCCTAAATTATAATATGCATAAAAGTTGGCAACAAATAACTGTTTCCACATGTGCTATTTTACAGTTTGTTACAAGAAGTTCCTGTCCAGACGCTGGCTCGGTTGAGCTTCTGCTCTCTGTTTGTGCCTCCGTCCCTGCTCATACACTTCACCATCTCAGTCTGAAACAGACTAAAAAGGATTGTGTGAAGGAAGTCGCTTATGTTTGGCATCACTCCATATCCCAAAAACCTCATTTGAATACAACACATACAATATTCCTAGCTATTGTGAAGGAAAGGTATAATTCTACTAAGAACAGTCAAGAGGATTATGCTTTACTTTAACTCCGACAAATGCGAGACCCTAGTGCATTGCAAATGCTTGTTTTATTGGCTGCTGTCAAAGTTCATTAAAGCTATTCACAGTTGTAAACTCCCAACCGGATTTTTCTTGCACTAAAAGAGAAAAAAAAGCTTGATCACGCTGCTCCAGTTCACACGTAATAATACCTATTGGCAAAAGTGCAATTATGAACGTAACTGGCAAAAGTGCAATTAACTGTGTTACAAGGTCGATAGTATGCGAAGCGCTCGACTTTTGCCCAGCGAGATCGCGCTGTGAAAATAGAGAAAAAGTAGTCCATAAACCCAGCAAGCCTCGCATGTTTCTGTACTTGGTCGCTGCGCTCGAGGAGGACTAACCACCGGAAATGCGTGCCTTCCACTAATCAAAGGAAGCGGATTCTAACAGGCAAGCCAACTTGCCAATGAAAGACACTGACGTGACGTCGACGGGGCTCCGAGCCCTTTTCTAATACCTAAAGCGTCTCGCTTAGCGAAATGCATGCAAAAGCGCAAGCGCATGCGACGCAGGCTCGACCCTAACAACTACAACTCCCATAAGTACATAAACAGGTCATAATAACACAGGACCTCATCAACCAATAGTAATGTCAACAACAGTATATATGGGCACGTCCTCCTCTCATGGTCTTCTTTCTTTGTGCAAAGGAAAGTTTCAGAGTCTTCTTTTGCCTCGTTTGTTCTCATTGTTTCTCTTCTGTAATTAGAAGGAAGGAAAATTGATATACCTTCCTTTCCAATCCAAATCATTCTTGCGTATGATCAAACTTTCGTAAGTATACAAAAAAAAATGTTGTGGTACCAATAATACCAATATACTTATACCAAATGTAGTTTCTTGTCCTTTTGTTGATTTGAGAGAGCTCCAGGATTGGGAGGGGAGGAAAACAGATGCTCAGATTACACTCATGTAAAGCTTTCCACTAATAAAGCCAACTGTATAGTTGGCTCAAAACAGAACTTCTTAAAAGTGGAATCTGATGATCAGCCGGCTGTCTTTAATATATATTCCAATCTAGCTCCTAGAAAGGCTTCAGAACACATGGTGCCTGTTGTTGAGTGGGTACCAAACACTAAAATTTCACTACCCACTTCCTGCATCACCCTTCTAACCCACAATGAGTGTTGAAGCCATCTTATGGGGCATATTGATAGATAGTAACAACTCAATAACTCTCCATGCTCGAGTACACTAGATAAACTCTCATATTCCTGTCAACATTTCACCACACAATTTGGAATTACCCGGAAATGCTGGATGGAAAAAAGAAAAAAAATGACCACTTGTTAGACTTTGTCCTTTAATTGATGGTAAACATTATCCCATCTGGGGTAAAGGACAGTCCTGACAAGTCTAACACTCATACGTCCGAGACTCTTACATGAAATAAGACAAAGGTGACAGTCAACTCTGCAAAGAGCTATTTCTTAGAACATTCAGAATTATGCAGCCACCCACTAAATAGATGTATGACTTAGTTATCAGGATATGTAACCACCAAGACCCAAATATACACACACTTGGGATGTAAACACTCATACGCTTTTATTTCCTGGGATGAGATCCCAATGGGTTACTTGCTACAGGCAAGTGACCTGCTAATTTATTCGGCTCTGCCATCTTAACAGTGGAGTATGCTCTTTCTACCTCTGCCAATTGTGAAAGAAAATTCAGAATGAATAGAACACACTTTCCAGTTTGTTGACATATTGCACCCCATTAGACACTGTCCTTCTTCAGCAATATGCAACATTCAAGTCTGTTCCTTGCCAGGCTGCAAATGGTGAATGACCTTGCTAGCAGTTAGAGGTAATTTATATGAAGCCCATGAGACCATCTCCCGCCAATGGGTGTTTCACACATCTGGCCCCACTGCCCTGCATCTCAGTCTATGTTAACTTCTGGGATGGACCATATTATCTCAGCTGTTCCATGCAGCTCAACCACCAGCTCTACTCTGTCCTGGCGTCTTCCATCAGTGCATGTTTCCTTCAAATAGGAGAGTCCTTTTACCAGTAGGTGCTGCAGGGCACTGTAATGTAGTGGCTCCGTGAATCAATGAGAAGATTCACTAAACGTGATTAACTAGTTCCCCTGAAGGTGCAGATCCCTCAAAATGTGGATGCTCTCCATCTTGAAGTGCCTGTAGATCAACCAACCATGGTACTCCTCCAGGTGTATTAAAGGTTTATTCCTTTGTCACTACAAAAACATTGCTTACAAATTCTCTTAGATGTAGAACGGACCCTACTGTAGCACCTTTGTTCTCCAGCTCTAGGACCTCTTGATCTAGAACACCACCGATTACTTCAGAGAATGCGAGTTGATGCAATGTTACCTGTCAATCCACCCATACATGTCTCCATAGTGGTGCCTGGCTCAGGTGTGGCTCTGACCTTACACTCAATGTAGGGTCTCCGGCATCCTCCGTAACAAGGGGTGCCTCAGAATTTGCTTGAGGTAGTATGTCACCTTGGTGGAAGGCTCCCACTCCAGGAAGCAAGGCTGCCTGATATTGTTGGAGTCAAAGAGGTCTCTACACACCCCCACAACCTCTCCCCATCCTGAGGGTGAAGATTCCGAATCCCCATGTTCCTGGTCAGACTGCTGGTCTTCGTTCGGGCTGGAGTGTATGGGGGACAAACCACTATCCAGAGAGGTCAACCTAGCCTGTCTTTTTTAAATTACACAGTTTGCTAAAGGATTCCACCAGTTCCTTGGTCTTTTTACAGCCCCCGCACACATATGGGGTCCCACATTCTTCAGGATGTGTCTATGCCAGAACACTAGAATACTTCAGGGTCTTAAAGATGTTTTGACACCTTTGAAATGGCACGGACATTGCCAACTCCACAGATTTGGAAGCTGCCATATCATTGACACGAACTCTGGGTCTAAATCATAGTAATCTGAGACCTCCTCCATCTGCACATCGTCAGCAACCATGCTATCAAGCACTGTAGGCAGATACAGAGCGCAATAACCATCCTAACTACTCCCCCAGTTATGTGAGGAGATTCATCTCCCTCAATAGCTAGCGCTGGTACAGTTATGGATCTGGTACTCACCCGACAGGACTCCCACTGAGCAACAGAAGAGTGCGCTGAAAGATATTCAAAATGGCCGACACAACTTCATGAGGTCTTCGCAATCGCACCAGATTGCTCGATGCGGTCTGTATTTTTGGCCGCTCCTATTTCAGAGCGCCTCTGTGACTTTTCCCAAAACACAAACTTACCTCTGAGATGGGAGCTGGTCGCGGTGATTAAACACCCAAAAGCGCCTTGTCACAAGCATGGCTGGGGAGTGGGAGGGATTCTCCAGGCAGCAGAGCCTTTCATTAAACACTGCTTAGGGATTATTATTTGGTGTCATAGCTGATACTACAACAGGATATAAACACGCATGTTTGGCTCAATAAACACAGTCAAACTAATATATTTTAAAATGAAGAGCACTTATCTGAGGCTAGAATAAGCAGCAAAGAAAGAAAAAAAAATAGGACATGACTTTTAAATCTTGCGTGGAATATACTAAGGTTGTTGACGTCATGTGTTTTGATGACATGTTTACCTACTAATGGAAGTTGTAGTTTTTTGCTGGCTGCTGTGAAAGCTCAGTAAAGAAAGTAAAGCATAATCAGAGTCTCCGGTCCTGACATAGAATTGCAATCCAAAGAGACCCATGTGCCAAGGAACAGCTTTCACACACCACGGGTGTCAATTTGGGTAAGCATCTGCCATTCTTGTACTCTTGCCACTGCTACCCTCAAGTCATGATGGCAGCGAAAGGAACAGAAAGTCAGCACAGTTTTAAGAATCGTGTTTACTTTCTGTAGTTTCCATTACTATCTGCCACCAGCCCCTCACCAGTAAACAGAAGTTTATCACCTGAGGCCAAAGGGTACATGACATCACTCCCGTTACCCAGGCACTTTGGTGAACTGATGTCCATGATTCACACTCCACTGCTGTAGATTAACAGTGTCCTAGAGCCTCTTGGGTGGTAAAGAGTGAGACGAAAGCAGGTCCGACCAAAGTAGCAGAGGGGCCTTTGACACTGGTTCAAATTTCTCCAAAGCAGGACTTTCGCTGCCACAGTGGACTCCCTGCATGCGACTGGACCACCCTAGCCCCTCCCCAGCCCCCGAGTGGTACTCTGAGATTCAGATAAACATATACTGGTAAACCTGCCCAGACAAAATACACAGACGGTGAAAATACATGATGAGCATAACGTCCACATTATCGCATATGTGATATCGGGTCACATGTTCATGCGACTTAAATTTCATTATTTAACCAGGACTTTTAGATGTGGCTTTCTGGTACAGCCCCCACCGCAACCACAAATGTGGCGCTTGTTACAATAAAGACACTATTACCCGAGCAGCAATAAAGGACACATTGCTTTGTTAGGAGGTATCGGACAGGATGGCGCAACCAAAAACACTAGGACAATCAAGGCAGCCGAAACGGCCTCTTAACAGAGGAGGCTTGCAATGCAGCCATACACAAACCCTCCGACTTCAGCCTTACAGCCGAATCTCTGCCTCACTAAATACATACGAACCCCGCCCTTAAAACTCCCACCCTCCACTAACGCCATCCAAAAACTTCAAACATGCAGTTTTCACGCAACAGCTTCCGTCAGGCTCGCGCTGCGCCCTTAGTATCCCATTCATGCGCAAATCATCACTGATCCACCCCCTCGAAGTGCAGTAATCCGCCCCTGCGATACCCCCAGTCGAACTGATTCTATATCATGGCAATGCCCCCACCACCCCCACCCCATGGCCTTCACCTCGTCTACACGCAGCCTTACCTACCAGTTTCACTGACAGCTGCTGAAGTGATATACAGATGAAGTCATTTGCGATGGATGATTGGCACCTTGAAGGCTCACAGGAGACGATGGGCTTTGTCCATACAGCTGTACCACATAAAAGGCGGATCTTATGCTGAGCACACTACCAGTTTGATTTATGGTTACCAGGGAGGTTAATGGGGCATGTCGCACAATGTCTGGGAAAAAGTTCCCCGACCAAAGGATAGACTGTCCCCTTTTCCAAAAGTGTCCATGGTTTCAAAAGAACATGAACATTGACCAGTGGCGGCCGGCAGCTTTAGGAGGGGGGGGGACACACATCCATTAACAACACTCATACCATTCAAACACGCACGCACCAAACATTCATTTTAAAACATCGCACACACTCATTCTTTCACACACACGCACGCACATCCATTAACAACACTCATAACATTCAAACATGCACACGCACACCAAACATTCAATTTAAAACATCACACACATACATACACACACACACACTTACCATCAGCCTTTAGGTCCCAGGAGGTTTGGTTCTGCTGCCTTCCCTCATTGGCTGACCAGCCAATGAGCGAAGGCAGCAGTCACAGCCTCGTCACAGATTGACACTCTCCCTGGGTACTTCAGGGCTTAAACCTGAAGCGCCCAGGGAGAGGGTCAATGGGTGACGCTTTCCTCATCACCCAGGGGAGGGCCTGGAGGCACCTTTGCTGAGCCGAGAAGGTCACGCCCATAGGAGTTGGTGGCTTCACTCCTCTTTGTCCAACTACTGCCAACAGGGCAAGTTAGGCATTCCCTTCCTCCCCCCCCCAATGGCCTTAGCCCTATGGCTTAAACCTACAGAATGGATATCCAAAATGACTAAGCATCTAGTGCCAGCCCTCATTAAAAGCATACACATGCCTTCTGGATAATATTTTCAATACATTTGGGAAAAGTTTCTCACTAATTTAGATAAAACCTAGTTCAATTTCAGACCGGATGGTGCTTCTAGAATTCAGTTCAGCTTCCCATCGGGTTTTCAAAGAAAGAGACAGGAACATTGTTTGCATTTACTTCCTAAAATAAAGGGGCTTCAACACCAGTATGCTGTCCTCTAGGCGCTCTATACCGGTCGGTACAGGATCCAAGTGCCACCAAAGTTGCACATTCCAAAAGCACAGGTATCCTCTTTGACCATAGATTGTTAGTAAACCAGGGCACTCAGCAGACCCTGCAAGCTCTGAAGTATGAAGGAAATCTGCTGTTTTTAAGTGACAGGCAAAATTAATCTGATTCTTGCTGCAGCTCTGGCAGTTATGTAGTATAATAATTTACTTCACTGTAGTCTGCCAAAAAGAACATTGGCCACGCTCCAACTCTTTCAAAACTCAGCATGTACATCATGTTTGGACCCTGAAAGAGAGATCACATCACTACTGCCCCATGAGCTTCATGCTCGCTTCAGATCCGGCAATGGACCAAATGTACTACCCTCCACATGTGGTTAAAGTTCATGCACTGCACACATCCTAGTTGCATTCAGACTCCTTTTCGAACACAAGTGACCACACAGTGTCTTAGATCCCTGGCCACAAACTTAGCTACAGCTGTCATATAACTCTCACAAAGGATACAACTGACAAAAGCCAATAACTCGATCTTCTAGGCGCTGCAGCTGGCAGTACAACCTCTTCTAAGCCAAGACAAAAGGTGATAAAAGAAGCATCATGAGAAAGAGGGGTAGTGAAAAATGTTCTGCCAGACTTAATCTCTACTGTTCACAAGTCACAGCTTCAAGTTTTATTAAATCATTTAGTGTGGTTAACTTATGCTCGAGTACATCACCGTAGAGGCAACAGTCCTTACAAAGTAAGGGAAGCAGAGTCATGCCACCCTTGTTCAACTTGTCCTGCGTGCACTGAAAGTCCATTACCGGTACTTAATGTTTTGATGACTTTCCAGCAGAAGACCACCAGGCTCTGCCATACAAAATTTGCCATTGTTAGTCTTGGGTGGATCTGCCCCTCATGAGAGGCTACAGCACACTTGCAGTTGGTAGCAGCGTGATCTGGTGGTGGACAGAAGTATTTTACTTGTTACAGGGGGTAAGGAAGCAGCACACAGACCCTGTCCTACAAAACATGGCCAATTTCCCATGATGAGTTCTTATTCCCATTCCCACCATGCCTTTGTCCCCTTTACAGTGTGCACTCTGCATTTTTCTAGCATTGTTAAATGTAGAATCGGTGACAGGAGCTATATGTGGTGTATAGTGTGATGTACAGTGGACACAGTACTGCATATATGGCAATTTTGCTTGGATTATATTTGTGCAGACGTGACGTCCTAGATGCTGCAGTCTCGTGTCTGCACCTTGGATGCCTCACGAGGTCAGGATGGGATGAGTAATATCAGGCACACAAGGATGATGGGAGGAATGCTTGCAATAAGACTGACCACTGGAAATAGCACGAGGTAGCATTCCAATCCATCATTCTTTTGCCCACCATGCCACCTCAATTTGGAACCAGCCTTATGCAGATCACTGGATTCCAGTGGCACAGTGAGCAAGGGACTCACGTCTGGGCATGAGGTGGTAAGTTGGGCAAAAGAACAATGGTTCGGAATGCTACCCAAGTGATTGCCAGTGGTTAGACTTATTGAAAGCATTCCTCCCATCACCTTTTGTGTGTTTGATGGGATCGTACATAAACATCCCTTTTCCCTAGTGTCAAGATGTCCCCCAGCAACACTGCTCAAGTTCGCCTTATTGTGATGTCTGGCTATCTCTCAACAGTGCATACATAGTCTGAAGGGTCTTCCAGGCCTCTCCCTGGAGAACACAAATCTGACGATGATAATTCCCTGGAAAAAACAAGTGAAGAAAGCTGGTGAAAATGCACTCATCTGGCTTGTACTTTGGTTGCCCCAGCTTCTTAACCTGTGCCCTCAAAATAGGATAACTACTAACTCTACACTCCCCCCCCCCCCCCCCCCCCCGGATCAGGTAATCTGCAGTCGCGCTGGACGTCAAAAAGATGCCATATTCTATCAACAATGAAAAGTATCTGCAAGGACCAAGGCTCTGCTTGTCACAGTATGCCCGCAAGGTTAGGATGACCTGAAGAAGCCTTGCTGGTACGACCACTGGAGAAAGGGACATGCAACTGGCTAAGATGAGAGAGAAAGGAACAGAAAATGGAAGCCTTCATGGATGCTGTTTCAAAGACATGAGCTGCCCAAAAGCCAAAAGGGCCTTGAAGCTCTCCTACTACAAATGAGTCAGGGCATCTTTGTTGCTCATGTGTGGACGAAGTGTCTTAGGCCTGGACAGACCCAACAAGTCCGGTATTGTCCCCATATTTGTCCGAGGCTATCAAACCCCTTCTGAGCCTGAGAGGGTCTCACAGCTTTTTCCCTTTACCCTTGGTCTTATGGTAAGGAAATGTGGATCGACAATAATCAACCTGATTTCAGAAACATCTCAATTATTACTGTTGTCATTACAGTTCTTAAAATAATACAGTCTTAATTATAGTTGGTGCTTAACTCTAAATCCCACGTCCCCATGTTTAGCCTCTGAACTAACAGGTTCAGAGGGTCTCCCTGTTTGCATGCCCAACCACACAGCCAAAAACCCCACTCACGGCCAGGCAGTTTCAAGATACAGGCCCTGAAAAACCGTGCCCATAGGGCCAGTAGCTCCCTATAATGAGAACATCAATCCCCAAAACCATTTTGGATATCACACTAGGGCCACAGTGGGCCTTATTAACTGGACAGCAACACGTTGGGTCACATGATGCTTTGCACCCTAAAAACTTAACTTTTTACTTTTGTGGATTCCATCCCAGTCTTCAATTGCGTGAGTTGTACTTCTTTGTATCCAGGGCCGCTGAGAAACTAGGTCAAAGGTCAGGCACATCCGACCCAATATTCTGCAGCATTCTCTCTGGCACATTTGCCTCATTGACTGGGTTTGTGGAAAAAAATATTCAAATTTTTTAGCCATCAAGCAGAGAATCACAATTTCGACTCATAAGTTTCTGTTGTAAGATAGAAACATATTAGTTATCCAAAACTGACAGGCAGGAAATCTCTATTGCAGCCTTCAATGTCGCTAGATAATAGATGCTGGGTTTTAAAGTGATACAGACCATAAGGATATCATGATATAAGATTTTCTGTTGATCTTGACAAAGAATAAAATACTCTTGCGGCAAAAGGCTCGATCCAGTGGCCTAAAATGTGTGGTTATCGTGGAACCCAAATGCCAGACCCCTGGCAGGACACAGCCGTGCCAGTGCTATGACTAGTAATCCCAACCACCTGACAAGTTGGTGCCCTTCTCAAGGGAGCCCCCCTGAGGGAGGATCAAAACCATTATTAGCCTCATCTTCTCAACTCTTTGATCAGTGCTGCAAATACTCTATTGCAATGTATGTTTATGCTCCGACACCTGTGCTTTCAATGTTCTTGTCTGCTATTGTATTGTCTGATGAAAACTCAAACAGATTTGGAGTATAAAAAAGTAAAATAAAAATAAAAACACACTAGACATCTCAGAGTACTAACCATATTAAACTCCGTCATTAATGTCAGACCCTCTAAGAAGTAGGGTTGGACATAAAAGAAGAAAATGGGCCTTTGCCCCACCAAGTGCATCGTCGTTCTTTTGAACGCCCTAACGTATGGAGCTCACTGTATGGAGTGATTCAAGCATGCTAAAAGGAAGCTAGTTACAGACCTCTATAAAGATTCCTCGTCAGAAGTTGTATGACTGATCAGAATGCAGGTGGAGTCGGCCGAGCCCAAGGGGCATATCCATTGTGGATGGTCCTTGCACCAATGGATCCAACGCAAAAAGTCTGAAACTGGGAAGCACTCGTCCAACTATACCATATGTTCCCTGACTTGGAGAAAAACAGAAACCTCGCTCTGTCGGTCTCTTAAATGTAAAGCTAATTTCTTGGAATTTCATCTAGATGGCTTGACTTGCTGTAAAATGAGTAAAATGTGTGTGTAAATATATATATTTTTTAAAGGTCTCCTAAAATACCTCCTAAAACTTAATGTGACTGCACGTAATCTGGAGCACACAGAGTAGGAACTGTAGCTGCAGTACCAATTCCTGTTCAGCAAGATCAGGAAGGTCTATCTACTAACCTCGCCCCACCCTAGTCCAAGAATCAAAAACATCTCTGCAAGGAGTGTGCAGATAACACCGACTATAGTCTGCACCAGTGGTTCCCAACCTGTGGTCCCCGGGGGGTCCGCAAAGCCTCCTCGGGGTGCATAACTTCTTAGAAAATTAAATAATATTAACAGGTTAATAAAGTGTACATGGATAAGGTGGCTAAATTTACAATTGAAAATGTTAAAAAGTACTGTAAATGCCAAGGAATTTGAAATTGGAGGCTAAAAATTAAATTAGTATCCCCAGATTGATTCGTGGGAGCAGTGCAGGAGCATCAAACAGAATATAGTATGGACGATGTGTGTCTTCAACTGAATTTAGAAAAGCTCCAACCTTCCTAATAAGTTATTTTTATTTGTTTTAGTTATTTTTTTGCAAATTAAATGCAATGTGTTATTTGTGTATGTGTTTGATGAATGCTTGTTTCTGTATTTTTGGTGTATTGTTATGCGTTTCATATCAGACAATTTTTTTTGCCAGAGTCCCCGGCTTCTAGTAGTGACTCAGTACGGGGGAGGGGTCCCCGGATTCCAATAATGATTTAGTGGGCGTCCCCGGGTTTCAGTAATCATAAAATGGTGTTCCACAGAAGTCAAAAGGTTGAGAACCACTTGCCTGCACAAATATTTGTTATTTATTGTTGAGCAGTAAGTGCACTAAATACAATCAGGGGGCAAAGGAACTAGTTCACAGATCTGTACACCATGCTTAAATCTTACTGGGAATGAGCCCTCCTCTCCTTTAAAAAACATCTTCACTACAAACCCACCAGAAACATCGGATCCAAACACATTAAGCGAATGTGCCATTAGTAATGCATGATGCAAAAAAAAAAAAAAAAAAAAAAACACTCAAGCAACAATCTTCGGCTAACCTTCACATCGCAACTAAGAGAACCAATGTAGATTTAGGAAAGATTATAAAACAGTCGATTTCCAAGAAGCTTTTGGGATATACAAAATCAATATTAATTCTCATTTTAGAAACTGAGCCCGATGACAACACTGGTAAGATAAATGTCATACTAACCTGCAGTTTTATTCGTGAACGGGGTCATCGAGAAATACGTGCGGGAATAAGAACAAAAAGGAACTCCAACTCAGGTTTTGGGGTTCACTCGTAGAAACTACCACCAGACTATGTAGCATGAGCTAAAGGCAACAAGCTGGTAAATCAGCTCCTGAAATTCCCCAGAAGGGTATGAGCCCTGGTGACTTCTTTGTGCCGAATTCATACACTTCTCCAGTTCCCATATATCACATTTTTGACCCACACCATCCTCAACCCTCCAACACTCCTCTACCTTCCTGTGCCCAAGGCTCCGCCCCATCCACTGCCAAATGATAATGGTGCTGTTGTCAGTGGTGCAGATATGTTTGGCTTCAGTTCTTGACCTCTTGCAGTGGTGACTCGGCAGTCATTGACTACTGGAAATTCTTCGCAAAAGCCTTATTTGTAATAAGTTACAAAATGTCCACAATGCCAAAACACTACTCAGAATCCTCACAGCCCTTAAGAAGTGAAGAGACAGTATGAAACGAGGCTTTAGATTTATCTTCTAATTAATTTAAGGAACACATCTCAGGGCCTTCCCCACATGCTTGAATAAAGATTGATTTTAAAGCTCTTTTTCATTTAGCAAATGGACACAATATACATCTGAATTTCTCCTAAGGGTATGCATGCCCTGTGAAGAAGCACTGGATTTAGTTTCCCTTTATGAACAGCCTTGGTTTAACAAATCATACCCATCACTTCATTTTGTCATATTGACTTTGGAAGCATAATGATTTTAAAGGCAGCAAATGCAGCTTACATGTGTTGCATCCACAAACACAGGTTATCAACCACATTCAAGCATGGCATACTGGCTTTGGCAATGCAGTGAAAAAGTAGCAACAGGTTTTGCTTTCTGTACAAAATGCATAAAGGAGATACAGAACTGAATATGACAGAGGGATAACTGAGTATACTCTTCAAATGTAAGGTACTCCCTAATGCATTTTATGGGAGTAGTTCCTGGAGGGCAGAATGTTACACTAAACAGCCAATAGCATGAGGTAATGGAGTGATTATTCTTCTGGGTGGAGCCAAAACCCAATCTGTATATTCTAAACTACTGGTAACAATAGGTCTTGTAAACAGCTGACCACTCTGTCCAGTCAAATCTAATAGTCAGACCTAAAAATTGAGGATTTCGGTGGTAGCATAATACGGCATACCAGACCAATTTGGATTATGAAAAGGACAGTGATGCTTGGTTTACCATGGAAACGTTGAAAACACATGATGCGTCAATTATTGGGCCAATCCCAATTATGAGTTGGCAGTGGCACTTTACAGACCAGTGCAATATCATACTTAACACCCTAAACAGCGACTCTGGCCTGGTGAGCAGCCAGTTCACACTGCTTGCACACAAAAACAATGAGCAGCCCCATTCAATAAGCAGCCCTGGCCTCACTGAACACCAGGAACTACTCCTGACAGGCTGGGCAGATCTGTTCTGTTGGCTAAACAATTGACATTAGAACCTGGAGACCTGCATTTTATTTTGGATTTCGCAAATTGACCATAATATTAAGCAACCCTAGGAAAATCAATTGTGCAGTGTGCAGTTGTTCAATGGTCCTATTCTTCAGCAATCATCCAAGATCTAAGGTATAGCGCTGTTACTACACGCTGTCACTCTGGGAGTGAGTGCACTATTTACAAGTAAATAGTGAGCAGCATTACAGCATGTTTGAGCAGCCCCCCTGTTCAGGTGGAGCTGATCTACCAGCCCGAAAGGATTGCTATCTACACCACAGGACAACTCCAGACACTATCTTTAGATATGAGGCTAGGGCTTATCCCTTAGATCGTGCCAGGCAGAAGGGTACACCCACTATGCTCTCCGGTACAGTCCTAGGGTTAGATAGGAACCTCTAGAACATCTAGAATCACATTCACCATGGTTGGATTGTTTATCTTCTTTATAATTAAGATCACTTTGCTATGTTTCATCTGCCTAATTATCACAACTCATTCGCTTTATGCCAGATTACATTTCTTTCAATAAATGTACTGAAAACTTATCTTGCATCTGTGTTTTGCCGGGGCATGCATGAGTAATACAACAAAAGGGTGAAATGTGTTTCTAAGACTTTCCTGGGGAGTCAGTGTCATATTCAGATTGCTATAATCACCTTCCAACATTGTTGGTTTAGAGGTTCAGGTGAGGCACTTAGAGCTAGCCAGGAATTCGGCCAGCAGTTTGATGGTGTGGACAGACCCCATCGCCAACACTCCAAAATTCAGTTGTCCTAATATGCAGGCCTATTATCATAGTAGAAACTGTATAGCTAAAGAGCAGGTCCCTCCCTTCCACGCAGGGCCTTGCATCTCCCGGGAGTTTTTCCTGTACAATCCCAAGGCGTAAGAAACACTCCTCTCCAGGAATATGTACATGTGCATGTGTTGGATGTAAAAGGTGCCCGTGTACAGCAACATTTGCTACAGAATACCTAGCTCTTTTTAAAGACTTATTACAGTGCTTTAGCAGAATTCTGCTGCACAAGTGCTGGCTGTGAGAAATGCTCTAACAGCCTTGCAAGCTTGGCAGCAAAGATAGAGGTCAAAGGTGGATGGATGGGGGTTCTAGTACCACTGCATGGATTGTTGGGGTACTTTTGGATACCAGAGACTAGCATGCTTACAAAGAATTTAGTGCAAAGGTTCAGCCAGTAAGGGAGAACCTTTATGGTACTTCCAGGCTTGGCATAGAAGAGTACTGGCATTAAAAAACATGTTTATAATCCAGCAATGATTATTTTAGAAGCCTTGACACTTTTACAAACCAACAGGAGTTGCTGAAGAGATCACCTCAATAAAAGCTGTTCCAATACCCCAGTAGGGATTCTGGACCAGTGCTGGCACCACAGAGAATTCTGTAGGCACCTTGGCTTTGCTGTAGGAATGGTAGTTGTAAGAAATGACCTTCTTTTGTGTGGTATTTCTCCAGATGTTTGCCTTGACTGTTTTTGTTGGCCACAGAACAATGCACACTGTACTCCTGCAGACCAGTAAAAAAGTGCCTGTGCTCTACCTTAAACATTAGATTGGTATAGTACACTATTGATTGGCACATTTAAGTTACTCATAAGCCCCTAATATATGGTAACAAATTTACCCTGGGCCTGTAAATTAAATGAAACACGTGTGCTACAACACTCACTATGCCACCCACTTCAGTAGCACTGTAAAACCTGTCTCTAGAGCTATTATCGTAGCCAGCCTGTGCAGTATTAAAACTGCAAATTAGACTTGTCAAAATAAACCATTTTGACAATCCTAAAGCTTCCCTTCAAATATCTATGTCACACCCCGGTAGGCCGTATTGCTCATAAAGCAGAGTGCATGGTATTTAAAAGTAGGACATGTAGTGCTCCATTCCAATGGACCCTCGGCTGACCCTCCTACATATCGGATGGCATGGGGGTAACAGGTACAAACAGGCGCTCCTTTTTTTAGGCCTTACTATTGCTAAAAGGGATATAGCCTGGGTGTGGAAATTGAAGGATGCTCCTCCTGTCACTAAGTGGAAGTGAGGTCTAGACTACCGCAAGAGGCTCGAGATACCAATATTCCAGGTAAGGGGATGTCCACAAACATTCCAAAATATGGCAGATGGGCTGACTACAGAAGCATAGTCCTACCCCAAGTACACACTCCATTACGACACCTAGAAGATGAGGTTAGAAATTATAGTGTCTTTTAATGTGGTCAGATTCTTTACATATTCATCAAATAATTTTGGGTCCATGGGACTGGGAAGTATAAGAGTGGTGGGGAAGTGGCTAAATATGTCAGATCGTGACCGCTTTGATACAGCATTTGCCATGATCAACATCAAATAATAATACGAAACAAGCATAAGGAAAATACAATAAAATGTGTTGTGAAAAAATAAGGCATTTAAACCTTTAATATAAAATTTGCTTTTACAATGAAAAGGCCCTAAAAGCGAATTGCACTACAGCTGGGTTGGCTGTTGTATAGGAAACGGTGGGATACAATATTAGGTTTAAATCGATGTTATCTCTAGCTAGGAAACAATTTTTAGTTTTTGGACTTTTTGAAATATTTCATACAAGTCCAATTTACGGGTGAAGTCTGATTTGTAATAATTATTCAGGAAAGAAGACTTTTAGAAACTTACCTTTGCCCTGCCTGAAGTTGCCAGACACTAAGGGGGTTATTACAACTTTGGAGGAGGTGTTAATCCGTCCCAAAAGTGACCGATATACCACCAGCCGTATTATGAGTCCATTATATCCTATGGAACTCGTAATACGGCTGGTGGTATATCCGTCACTTTACCGTCACTTTTGGGACGGATTAAAACCTCCTCCAAAGTTGTAATTACCCCCTGAGTCTGCATTTTGCTCTTCTCTTCTGCCAGAGAGTAATTGGCATTTGAATAGGCAGGAATGAGGTGTGAACTTGTTCCAAGGAGCAAACAATAGGATGACCTGAATTGGCAGAGATGACACCTCTCAACATAGCAGAATATGCATTGTAGGGCCACAAGGGTCAATTTTTAGATCAAAGTGTCAAACCTTCGACAGGTCTGCTGTGTTTGTTCGTATAACACTTGGAGTGTACTTGCAAACAACTGTTGTATATACCATGCTTGGTAGCCAAAAACTAAACTTTGTTCTATCAGACTTCTGTCTCTGATGTTGCGGTCGGTAAAGGGACTGCCTCAAACTGGATTTTGGGGGTAGATGTGGAAGGACACAAGAATTACCATGGTACATCACCGTAAATACCCCCAGCCCTCAGAGCCCACGTTTAGTGTGGCTGATAACTGTCGCAATATTGTTATCCCCAGGAACCTTTACTTCATTGGTTATTGCATCCTCACAGATCATTCCCACCCATTAGCTCATCCCAAAAAAATGTGGAATCTTCAAGCGCCTACTTCAGAACACTCCTGGACCTGAGGAAGATCAGAAGAGGACTAAACCTACTTTCTGAGCACTGAGAATAGCCCTGGAGAACTGGACCTACACCCTCTCCTGTACCCAGGACAAAGAAGTGGACTTCAAAAGTCAAAAGGCTAATCTGTTCAAGTTACAGGGATACATCAAGCTAAAAGAGGCATTCCCTGCACCTACTAAGCTGATCAGTGGCAACTGGACTTGGACTGGACTCTACCTTGTGAGTCTTCAAGTACCTCCTCTGAGCTCCTGGTGGCTTCAGAAATGCACTCGTGGTGAACTGGGAATTAAAGGACTAAAGTGAGAAGGTAAAACTTTTTGCCCAGGACAAAGCTGTGACCGGTAGCTGTCACTAGTACTTTGTGCTTCTTGTCATTATTTCCACTTAAAATTTTACACATTCATTATCTCCTGTTCCCATTGTTGGATTTTTGTGATTGTTTATTCAATTTTTCTAACTGTTTTGTGTTTTTTTGTTTGTTTTGCATTTCAATGTTATTACTGTTTAGTGCAGCATTAATAATTTACACATTGCGTCTAACTTACGCCTGTCTGCTCTGTGCCACAGCCACCAGGGGGCTGAGTTCAAGTTTATTTAGTGACTTTAGTGGTTCACCCCGAAAAGGATTAGGATTATTACTTGAGGTGGGTACGTAGCCCCTTCAACTAATAACCCGATTTCTTACAGACGTTTTGCAACAGATATCCTTTTAACACAGGAAGTCTGCTTCAATGCTGAAGCTCGGGTGTGAATGGCGCTTCGGTACCCTAGGAGGGTCTGCTGTGGGGTTTAGCGCACTGAGGTACAGTTAGCTCCAGCACAGATTGCTGCAATCCCTCAGGCAGTCGTAGACGCTTGTACTACAGCAGGGGTTTCTAAAAGAGTTCAAATATCGAGAGCCTCTCTTATGTCCCCCAGTAGTATTTGAAGCTGTGAGTGAGGAAGGAGGTTTACTAGTGGGAGGTGTGCTGAAGGTCCACTTGCTTGGGATGTACGATATAGGACGCACTCATCCTCGTGTCATGCCTTCTGCAGAAGCCCTGGCAGTGACAGACATACTCGCTTTCCTACAGCACTTTTGTGGTAGTTTGGAAAGTAAGAAGTGCAGTGGGCTCCAGCAGGCTCACTGTGGAGTTGCTACCTGTGAGAGACCCCTGACAAGCTTGCATTAGTAGTTGAGGATGTGAAAGTTACACTTCCAATCGGGCATCATTTGCTGAGAGAGACATGCGTGTCCCCTGCTATACAGGTGCAGTCTGCGGAATCTTTTAGGCTCCGGCAGAACTTGGTACAATAGTTTTAAAAGAGAGCCCTCTTACATTACAGTAGAGATGCTGTAGGAGTTCTAGAAGAGATGCTCTTACAGTCAGGTGGAGTTTGGTGTACAGCAATGCCTGGTGCAAGAGTTCTAGAACACAGACGCCCTTACATTTAGGTACATTTTGGTATAGGGTTTCTTGAAGAGGGATTATCTTAAATTCAAGAAGACTTTCGTGAAGGAGTTCTATCAATGAAAAGCACTCATAATACAGTCATTGACCATTGACTTGTAGTAGGGAGAGGCGTTTTTACCTTCCACTAGTGTTTAGTGAACTGTAAAGAGTGGCTCTCACTGCTTTAATTCCACAAGTATTGTTTGCTGACCGAGTTCTAGTAGTGAGGGGAACGCTTGTATTCCACTAAAATTCTGTCAGTCAGGTGCGCTTTCAAAGCTTCTACAGAAAACCCTGCTGGTTTAGATCAGCAAAAGGGTGTCCTTGCATCCTAGCAGGGCTTTTGTGTGGTTGTTATAGCGGCGAGAGGCGCTCCAAGCATTCCAAAGCTTGCTTCTGTAAAAGTGCTAGATTTAAAAGCTACTCATGTTCCAGCAAGACTTGCTGTGGAGGCTCTAGATGGGAGAGACTATGTTGAATCCAGGGCCATCAAAAGTGGGAAGCATCCGTGACTGTTTGTCGTAGGCCAAGTAATTTTAGAGTCCTATGCAGTCACTGCCAAATGTATTTAGATAGCACATCTGCAGGATTGTCTTTTTGATAGATTCATGAGGCAACCACCACTAGATGGCAGCATTTACTAGTGGTAGCTCGAAATGTATGTGTAATGATATTGTTTTCCTTTTGAACAAAGTCCTTACGCACCAAAGAAGGGCATGCAAGGGCCCCGCATTACGTTAGGGACTTGGGCCCCGCAAATCTTCCAAAAGACACAGTTATAAGCATCTCTGCCAGAGTTTGGAAGGTAGTCTTGCGTCCCAAAAGGGCTGACTTGCCATGGAAGGCAGTGTTGAGCAGCGTGCTTCTAGGTCTCCTCCAAAATCTTCTCATTATGGAGAATGCTTAATTTCTTCCACGAGGTAAACTGCTGTGGGGGACAAAACATAATTCTCGGAGTTGCAGAGAAGCATGCAGCGTCCTCCTGCACCCTAAAGTGGCTCAAGTCCCAGATGCTTTTAAACGATCCTTTCTTCATTCTTTTCAAGCGAGCCAGCCGGCGCACGGCCCCAGCGCCACGAGGAGCCAGGCGAGTGGTTAATGTTCCAAGAGCCTTCAATGGCCACTGACGAAACCAAACCTGCTCGGGCAACCCTGTGCAAGCCCCCGCTGCGCGCGCCAACCCCTGCACACCGGGCCCCCTTCCGCTAAAGCCTCTTGTAATGGTTTTACCTAAATCCCCTTTTGATGGAACAAATCCAGGCTGGAAAGTTCGGCCATTGGTGGCCCCGACACACAAAGCGTCGGGCGGCAGCGGGCTCCCGAAGATCCCACAAAGGCCTTTAATCGAGTGGAAAATGTGCTGCAGGCCAGAGGTTTCGGCCAGCAATTATTCCCCGGGGATTAGTGGGGGCCGAATGGAAGCTGCTGGCGATTGCCCACCCTTCCGTTGCCCGCACCCCCAGCACCCCGGCCAGCAGGGGGCAGGCGGGCTTCCCGCCGGGGACCCTCCTCTGAAGCGACCTGCGGCCCCCGGGCCTCGCCCAGCTTTAAGCCACCGAGAAAAGCTTGTGCCGTTTCATAAAAAGTAGAGCCCACTGGGAAGTGCCAGTCCTGCCCCATTTAAAGCTCTCGAGTCGTGAGCAATGCCCGACTAGTTCTAATACAAGGATAGCAGTGCTGAGAGCAGGGGCGGAGGTGGTCGTGGGGGTAATTAGTTGGGTACAGATGCTTTCAGTCGGGCATGGCGGTGTGCCTGTCTGATTTCACCTACGACTACAGGCACACACAGACAAAAACACACACACAAACTCTATTTTGAAGTTCTTAAAACGGTTTATTTCAGAACATATGGTGTTTTAAGCAACCTTATCAGATCTCTGCCCCTTAAGCCCCTCATGCCATGTCACGTGCCAGCGTGATTGTTGGAAATATCAAGCTCACCCCCCAATCTTACTGACCAAGCTACGTCCCTGCTGCTGAGGAGTGAAAACGTAGCTCTGTGAACACTACTAGCAGACATGGTGAAGCAACCCTACAGTCCCTCGGATAGCAGGTTGTGCTTTCAAACAAAGCGCTAGTCCACCGAGCCAGACAACATTTCCATTTTAGGCACCTTGGCACTACAGCTTGGATGAGAAACCATCCACAAATTGCCGCTGATAAATAAAAAAAATGCACACTACCATCAAAGAGCCCTCAGCCTGGTCACGGCTAAGCATCCCCTGCCCTCGATGGTCCGGGCCAGACACGGGCACGGGTGGCGCCTCGCCTACACATGGCGAACCTACGTTAAGCATACGGAAAGCACATTCGAAAATCCACCCAAAGGCCCTGCCCCACACCGGACCCTGAACACTAAAAGCCCTGCTGAACGGGCCTCAGTTTGCACTTTCATTCATTTCGACGTTTTAGTCTAGGAAGCAAGAAATTTCGTCAACACGGCGATCTTTCAATTGAACAAGCGGCATATCTGCATTTTGTTCCCATGTAACACCAAGCTCACAATATTCTCGTTGAAGAATGACTTAAAATACAAACGAAAACAGCCACTTTTCATCGAGCAAGTAAGAAACGCAAACAACTCCGGTTAATGGTAGGAACGAGAAACGTATTCCCACAGGATTTGGCTTGGTTTCGGATTACGGTCTTTTTAGGTCACAGTATACCAGATTTGCTAAAGACGTTTTGGGGACTTTTAGAAAGTTGACCAAGCAATGTATTCCGCTCGTTGATTACCACTGGCTTTGTGGTTTGTACCACACACTTTCTGGCTTTCCATTTTCTGGCTTTATTTGCTTTAGGATCTCCAAGTTCAGATTGTCACTTCTGTTGTCTAAACCCTGTTTTCTGTATTCTTCCACAAACGCGTTTCTGTTACCAGACCTTTAAATCTTGTTCTTTCCTCATCACATTTGCTGTGTATTCAAAGAACAAATGTCACGCACTGTCTTCCAAGGGCGCTTCTTTGCTTTTCTTTCTCTGACTTCAAAGTGAGGATTTATGTGACTATCCTTCTGGATACTGGGGGCGGAAAGAGTATTTTCTAGCACACAACAACATTTAAATGAACTGTGTATGTATTTCAGCATATATCAGCATTATGAACACACAAATGAAGCACTTTTTTTATATTTCTGAAGTGTGTTGGAAAATTACTTTAATATGATCGAAAAGAATCATTAAACTAGGTGATGAAATTTCCACACATTTTCATCTGTGCACTGTATAGTTTTATTACCAAAACTACTTCTGCCAAAATGTAATGGTCATTTCAATTGAAAATATGTTGTCTGTAATGGCAGTCTGCTACCACACCATGAATACTCCACTCTAAACCACTCCACTTCACACCACACCACTCCAAGCCACTACACTGTGCACCACTCCACTCTATGCAACTGTGCTCTACTCCTCTCTACTCTGCCTTGTACCACTCTATGCCAATGCACTCTTCACCACTCCAGTCTAGGCAACAATCTACTCTGCACAACTCCACTCTACGCCACTGCACTCTACCCCACTCTGCAATACTCTGCCACTCCACACCGTACCAGTCGACTATGCACCACTCTAATCTATTGTTCTGCATTCTACGATACTGCATTGTAGCTGCTGTATTCAATGCAACTGCACCCTAGGGAAATACACTCTACACCAATCCACTCTATTCCACTCCACACTATGTCATTCCAATACATTGTAATTGTATTTATATAGCGCTCACTACCCCTAACGAGGCGTTCAACTGCTTTTCGGGGAGTAGCACGCTACTCCAGAACCCAAGATGAATTAGTGGTGGATTAGTATAAGGAAATAGGAGTACAGTATTAATATGAGGTAATTTGAGCAGAGGATGTGTGTTTCACAACATCACCACTACTTGTATCTAGCATTATAAAATAAAGTCTTTACTTTCACGTCCTTGGTAGGGCTCCACTTTCTTGGTGTATTACATTAAAAAAAAAAAATCACATTAAAAAAAAAAGTTTCAAAATACTTAGCTTGAAAAAGTTAGTTTAAAAATGGGAAAATCCCTTTGTTTGACCAACTCAAAGAGGTGATAATTTCATCTTGGTGCATCTTTCACTTGTAATTTTTTCAGATCTATTATTCTAATCACAGTCCAAGTCACCTTGAGCTCTACACCCAGGGTCAGGTATACATAAGTAAGTTCAACATGCAAACTGAAAATCTGAAACTGAACACTTCTCAAACTAAAAAATTTCGAACCACGTGGCCAGTAACACACAAAAATGAACCCAATTTCCTTCAGACTAGTTTTGAGGCAGCTTTGATTTAATTGTTGATTTTTTAGGTCATAGTGTGTTACACTACAAACCTTGTGAATCTGCGCTCTTTTAAATGTCCATTAGTCTCTGGATCTCGGTTTCAGCAGCCGACATGTTTTGATTGAATCCTGCATCATTGATGTGTCCTAGAAGGAGCTTCTGCACTTAAGCCAGGAAACTTATGTTTGATTACTGCGGCTCTCCATAACACTTCCGTTTTTCTAGTTTGGTAGTTGCTATCCAGAACGCTTCTGTTTTTCTAGTTTGGTAGTTGCTATCCAGAACGCTTCAGGGTTTCTAGTTTGGAGGTGGCTTTCTATAACACTTCTGAAATTCTAGTTTGGTGGTGGAACTCTGGGTCATATTCCTGGTTTCTAGAGTTCTGTACAATGTTTAGGCTTTTCATTCAGCTGTTTTCATGCTCAGTCATGGCTCACATTGACAATACCACCCAACAACAGGTGCAAAGAGCAAGGCAAAGTCGACTGCAAATAACCAGGTCTCTGCTGCACCTACAAGAGCAGGGTCAGGTATACCACAGACGTGGCCAAGTGCCTACATCGGGGCAACAAGAATGTTGCGGCGGGGTGACTAAATTATTCCCGCAAGAAAAGGCAAACCTACATGACACACTCTGCCACTCCACAACACTCTTCGCCACTCCACGATACTCCACTTTCCTCTATGTCACTAACTTTTAGCCATGCTGAACAGCAGCCACGCTGGTGAACAACGTGGCTGAAACACATTGGCAAACCATTAGTTCTTGCAAACACGAGACCTATTGGCTTTGCCACAGATTGTTTGTGATAGGTGCATTGTCAGGGCAATAATGCAAGTATTTTTCAGGATGACTTAGTAGGGTAATGCACCCTCTTCCGGGCACTAACTCCCTCTCTCGTCACAGATTTTAGTTTTCGTCAAGCCCCTCGCAGAGCATTTCTCCCTCCATTCCCACTTCTCTGCGGCGCTTTAGCATTTTCACCCGAGCAGCCCCCTTGCTCCCAGCACCGTCTCTCCTCGTCCATCACCAACGTCACTGCCTTTCACTCACACTGGCTGGCATTGCTCCGAGGCTTATAAACGCACCTAAACACAGAAACCTACAAGGAAGGGAAGGCCGCGTTGTGATTTCAGCACCCTGCAGCACGAAGGGGACATTAGTTGCCTGCTCTTGGAGTGGGCCTAGGCCTCCAAAATAAAGAATGGGAGTCAATATGTTTCTTGTAGCTGTGTAAATGATTTCAAGGAATTATCTCGATTATATAAGTCTGATATGTTGTTGATTTTACAGAGTGTAGTACAATCCCATAGGATATTAACAATATCATAATTGGTCTGGTCACATCTCCAGCAATTAGAGTCATTACTAAGTTTAGCAGAATAAAGTTTTGAAGGTGACCAATGCCATCTATGCAGAATTTTGAAATAAATAACTTTCAACCTTACATCACAAAGCCCTTTATTATAATTCTCTAAAAGTTTAGCCCAGGCTTTATCTGTATAGGTAATGTTAAGTCGTGTAAACCACCAGGATTGCAGATCTTTGGATGTATTATCTGAAAAAGATTTGTCAATTAGTAAAGAATAAAGGCCAGATACCGTGCCTTTAAAATTTCTCCATATATAGATATGGCGTGCAATGGATGAGTGAGTCAAAGAATCCGAGTTCAAGGATGTTATAAGGTTCAAAATCGATGTCAATAATATATAGTTATGAAATTGTGAGATCGATTCTGGATACAACTATCACAATATTTAAGGAAAGTGATTCCCAATATTTCCTCACATTCACCTCGCTTATTTTTATTACATGATACCCATGGTCTAGGCACGCTTTCTTCACACTTATTCAGATGGCTCTCTACTGCAATTAGTGTAGCCAAAGTTAATATACTGCGTTTTTGGAAATCTAATGTTTTACCATCTGCCCAAACGTGGTTAAAGGATATGTTTGATATTGCTCAGTTTGAAAGAATGCTATATAAACTGAATGATAATTTACAACAGTTTGATCAAATATGGAATGTATTCCTGACTAACTGACAACTTCATATCTCTCGGTTTATATCTTTATATGTTCAATGATTCATGAATAAGACCTCATGATCTCATTATATTTTCAACACCATTGATAATTATTTTCTTTTTCAAGATAGGTATAACTTTGTAATAACTTACTTTATCATTTTGACTCAATGTATATTTGTTTATTGCTTCTTTGTCATTAATCTCAGATATAATATAATTAACAATGTTTATTTATGGAAAGTATTTAACTATTTCATTGTACACTGGAATTTCTTTATTGTAAATGTATGCTTTTAATGGACAATTCATAACTATTTTGTTTACTTATATAAGTTTAATAAAGAATAGAAATATAAAAAATATATATATATAAAAAATAAAAATAAAAATAAAAAAAAGAAACAAAAAGAATGGGTTCCGCAGTGCCTCTCAGACCTCAAATCAGACGGGGCACCTGGAAGCCAACGACGAGGAACAGACAGCGAAGCTCTTCCGCTGACCACCACTTGCACTGATAACCTGCTCTTTCCGACCAGACCGCTCCTGCTGATTCAGCCCTCAAGGGGGCGCTCTTCTTACGCAGTTTGATCCGAAGAGTGACAAATCTAAACGTACACTTAAGTGCATTAGGACAACAGTTACAGCCAGGGCTACTGGAATTGTGCGGCAGGGGAGGACTTAATTACGTGGCAAGGGTTACTAAATTGTATGGCAAATTATGTGGTAAAATGTGGCACATTTTGTAAAAGCATTATCTTGTTATGATGACATTTCTAAACATGTTCATACTATTAGGGCACAGGTTTCACCTCACTAGTATGAGTGACACCCAAATACATAAATAAGCAACAGAAAGATAACCAGTCACACTAATTAAAGGGCTTTCCACTGAACACTTTGTTAAAATCTACAGTCAACGCAGCAGATGAATTATGTGGCAAAGCATAATCACGGGGAAAACACTATAACCGCAACATCGCATAATTTGAGTGCCTCGGCTTATAGCACGCTTCACAACAAAAATGTGATGATTTCGAATTAAGGTATGGCTGGAATGTAGGTCCCCGAGTGAAACCGTTCAGGCGAGATCTGTGGGGGCCCCTAACCCAAAGTTTCCAATTGGAGTAAAGAGGACTGGGGCTTTCATCTATCCGAAGGTCGTTCTCATGAGTACCGATTTTGGTTGGGGAAATAACCCTTTACAAAAATGTTACAAGTTAAGTGCTTTCTATAAATACTTTACACTCCTAAACATCTATTCTACATGCTACATTTAAACGTGGGTGAGCAAAATACATCCATTTCGCAAATAAATGTAACCCCACACCTGGTTTTAGAAGACGAGGCCAGCACTGCATGAAAGGTAAATGTGTCTAATCAGACGCACCTTGAAACAATTTTGGAAGGAGAGTATATTTAATAGAACATTTCTGCAGAACCAGTCTTAATGTGCTAATCACTATGAGGCAGAACCGTTCCTAGGAATATTAATTACATTGTGTTAGTCTTAAGCAAAAGGGCACAGATGAACTCAAAATTATTAGTCTCAATCTCAAAAAGTAGTCTTCTTCACTAGGACCCGTCAGCTCTCTCTCTAGGGTGTCAAAATTTTGAGGAGCAAAACCCAGGAAAGGTCAGACATAAAGGTAGGACTAAAGCCTGTGCGTGTGTGCGTGCAACGGGTGTAAATCGCGCGCGCGTATATATATATATATATATATATATATATATATATATATATATATATATATATATATGCACACAGTTACAAGTGCATATTTACACATGCACACACATTTACAAGACTACGTTGTAGCAACGGCAGGACCTCCATCTTCGCCCCTTGTCCACACCTTCCCATTTAGTCTCTGTGCTGGAAACAGGCTCCTCCTTTGATGCCTGACAGGAACACTTAAATTATTTCACGTTTTAGCAGCGCTTGTGCAAAGGAAAGCATACCTTTAATTTATCCCTTGCAGGATGACGGGACTTTTCTCCCAAACACCGGGGCATTTATTTAAAATTAACAAGTGTGCCGGGACACTGGGACTGTCTGCGGAAATCCAGGACGTCTGGCCACCCCACACGTGTGTACAGTGCGCTAACACATCACCAGTTGGTGGTGATTTACCACGAACTCAAGTGATGGAGTCAACCAGCCTTCCCCTCCAGTGGCGTCTGGGTAGGAGGTTCTCCAGCAGAGGACATGTTACTGCACACATTTCCAGTACTTTTGTTAACCCTTGAAGCGTAAAGGGCCCTGTGAAGTGAAAATGGAAACGATGAACAATTCTCCGACACAACACTTGGGAGGAAGGTTGCTATCTCCAGGGATTTCGCACCTCGAGCGGGACGGGGTGGGTGGGGGGGGGGGGGGGGGGGGGGTGCCGCGGGTATGCGCACCAATGTAACACCAGCGAGCTGGACAAAGGCGATTACAGCAGCTGCACTCTCAGAGCAACTTTGGGCATCCCTGCCTGCCAGCTCGATCCCACATATCGAATTTTTTTTCCTTTTCCATAAAAGTTATCGCTCAATGTAAAAATGACAGTCATATACTCCATAATATTTTTAAGAATATTAGAGAGGTCTGTCCAACAGTACACTTTGAAAAGCGCATACAACTTGCACATAAAGCTCAGACAGAACTTAAATAGTTGTCATGGTGCATGACGTATACCCAACTAAAACTACCTTCTACAGGACACATCAGACAGACATTTCTACAAACAAAACCGTGCAAACATGCCATATATTTGAATGTCAACACATTTCTAAAGAAACTTAGCACTGATTAACACCCAAACCTCCAAAACACCATGTTAGATGCAAGACCTCACACAAATCCAACAAAGTACATGTACAACTTAAGTGGATATTGGTATGCCCACAGCAGCATTTTTACCAAGACCACGTACTATCATCAGAGGTGTGCGAGCCAAGAAATAAACAGGGCGAGCAGAGGCGAGAAAAGGGTCTGCTTGGCTCCAACAGCCTTTGCATAGGCCGAGCCATGGACACATTTGGCAAGTAAATCGTGTGATAAACATCATATAAAATATGATAGAGTCTCTTCAAAATGTAAAAAAAAAAATACAAAAGTATCTTTAGTACATGGAAGCATTTCACTTTACATCAGAACATATCACTGCATTGAGAAGCATTTATTAAAAGTTGTTATACATGAATTTGTTAACATTCAATCCCTCCACCCTGACTGCAGTGCCACTAGTTAGCTGAGAGGCAAGTGCATTATCACGTCTGCCCAATGTATGGCCTACATTCATATTATACATAGATCAAGAATATAGTCTATTAAATTAAACAGGAGATTTTGTACAGCGTACATCCTGAACTCACATATTTGAATGTGCTTCATAAGTGATAAGGAAGAGGCTTGGAGAGATGCAACATTTGTTAAACATCTCTATTTGGTGAAGCAGGAAAGCCGGGACAGATCCTAGGTTTTCTGGCTCCACGTTGTACAGTTCAGCCACTAAATGGATCTCTTTCAGCAATTTGACATCACATGTTACTGCTTTGTCTTGCTTCTGTTTCTTCACAGATGGGGTTAGAGCATGGGCCGCAGGCAGGAGCCATGTGAAAACTTGGATCATTTTCGGTTAGAGGGTCAAAGAGGAGCTGGAGCTGAACTAAAGCCTGGCACCTGGCTCGAGCTTTCAGGTACCCCCACCTCCATCATACAACAGTACATCATACAGGACACTTACCACCCACCAAACAGTGCAAATACGCCAGCAGGTATAGACCAGGGTGTCCATGCATCAGCAAATCCCACGAATTCGTTCACTTACATGAAATCCACTGGGAAATGCACAAGCCAAATAACCCAGTTAGCACATAAGAAGCTAGACAAGAACTCCGGCCACATCCAACAAACTTATAAAGGAAGACTCATAAAACATTGGAATGCTTGAATAGTTTGCAAAGCATGCCTGACTTTCTGCAAAAGGTTTTGAGTGTTCAACACTCCCAAAGAAATGTTGGAAAAAAATATTATTTTTACTTCACTATCAACCTATAAAACATCGAAAAAGCAAATGATGATAAAGGCATTTTATAAAATGCAATTTTGCATGGTGCATCACTTTCCATTGCATCTATTATACTTTCTACCTTTCAATTTCATTATTGCATCCTTTTTTTCGTTATACAACTCAGTGTTTGCAAGTATCCTCCATCGAGGCAAATTTTCAGCTATATGCGATTCTTAAGATGTGCCAATTTGGTGCAAAACTAATTTTCCTAAAGGTAATGGGCCCGTATTTATATGAAATATGGTAGTCTCCCACCCTAAAAAAATGCCAATGAAAGATTTAGAAAATTAAAATACATACTTCCCCCAAATCACAAAAGATTTTTTTTTTTTTTAAATGAAAAAAATAAAAATAAAATCGGATATCTGAAATGGCTGCAACGTCAATTACTCTTTTTTAAACCTGTGCGCAACCATGAAGTTCCCATTCAAGGCGGCTGGTAATGGAATATTTATTGTTCTTTTATCTTTCCACTTCCATCTCACTGCAACCGACCATGAGTCGGTGTGGCTTATCCAGGTACATGTAGATTTGAGAGTTCTGACAGAGTTGTTATGTTTTGGTGACATCACATCAGCGAGTCTACAGTAGGTCCCAATGTGGAGTGTAAGTGTACATTACAAGATCCACCTCCCAGCACCCCTCAATCACACCCCCTTCCCTCTGTTCTCCGGTGAGCTCACATAGAAGTACTTAAAAGGTGTGCAGAATTATTTTGGAGGTACGTATCCAACTGAAATTTTCGTTTTTACCATTTGAAAGCCACATACTTTTTATCTACAGGCTGATATAGTGGGATCTTCTAAGGCATCAGCATTGATGTGCATGCCCCATAAACAAGGCAAATACAAATGCACCTGAAGTTTCATATCAGGATACCCAAAAATAAGTGGAAGACTGAATAAAGCAAAGGAATGTTTTTCATTTTGTAACGATGTTCTTGGAATGAAACAAGAAATTGGACACTTCGAGGTCGAGCCCATCCAGATACATCAGGTATCGTGGACTTTACGATGAAGCATGCCACTAGTAACCCTAGTGTGTGGGAGACCCAAGAAAAACTGTAGGTGACCTCACTTAGTGGACTGGGAAGAGATATGGGAGTAATATCGGAGGGAGTCTCTCCTTATGTTTTTTTCTGCAATGAAATTGTGACTTTTTGGTTGGAAAAATGTTTGGTGACCGTCAGTGCACTTTTAATGTGAAGAGTAAAGGGTTTTTTTTATGTTTTGACTTGAAGTGCTAAGATTAGCTGATTCTTCTAACTCGGCCTTGTGCGGTGAATGAAACTAACCTACCAGAAGTGTGGTGTTTGAGAAACGGTCATCCATGGCAACCTTTGCAGAACATTTAAGCCTTATTTAGTTTGCAAGTCTGTGTTTTTTAACCAGCCTTAATTCTGCAAGTGGTTGTTTGCGCCGGTGGCCATCTCAGTTCTTTTTTAGTCCAAGGACCCCGATGCCACCGGGTGAACGCCACATTGATCAATACTGTGGCCGCTCGCTCAGGGGCCCATTATTGGCATCTTAGTACTATTATTACATATTGGACTAATGTTTTAATCCATTAAGGATTAAGTTATAACGCCAATGTCAATAATTTTAAGCAAATGTATACAAATAATCAGCAGAAATAATCTGATTAGTACAGGCTTTTATTAAATGCAAACAACTGACTCAATCAGCTGAAACTACCAGTGACAAAAACTCCCTGTGTCACCAGGACATCTCGCCATAACCACAATTATAGATTCACAATCAATACTATACCAATCAATATGCCAGGCCACAGTGGTATTGGTGCCATAAAACACTGCCCAGAAAGCTGTATAATCTTGTCCATCACTGCCAAACAGGAGCCTCTGCTACCATCCCCCTCTGCTCAGATAGAGTGATGGCAAGGTTACATCAAAAAAAAAAAAAAAAAAAAAAATCAATCTAAAAAAATGTGTCATTTGCAACTGTGATTTGAGCCTGTACATTAGCAGCCAAAAAGGTGAAAACATTGCAAAATAATAATTTCACCTATCTAATAAGGCAGAAAGGGGGAAGGTGGTGGGAATAGCACTTAACGCACAAAACAGGCTAACAAGTCAAGCTACTGGCAAAGAACCATTGTGAAAACACAAAGAAAAAAATCTTAACTGGACTTTTCTTGCCACTTAAATTGAAAATAAAAAGTAAAACAGTTAACATAAGCGAGTCGATTCAAAGCACCATGGCCGCCACAAGCGTGAGTGCAAACGAGAGACACAAACAGAAAAAGATGTTTGCTCGCAGTCAAACATATCGAGAATCGTGCAATTATCCATGTAACAGGGGCAGTCTGCAAGGCGGTAACAAAACTGCCCCAAGGAGTGACAAATGTAAAGCATTTACCAACGATAAAGGAATTTTGAAAGGCAAGCTCACAAACAACTGAAAGCGATGGGCATGAGGTGGGCGTGGTTAAAAGCCCACAATTCTTACAACAGGTCAAAGCGCTTGCATGCGCGACCTAAAAATGTGGGCAGTGAGTAACAGAACAGAGGGTGTGGGCTTGCTAAGTTAACCACAGTTTCAAAATACAAACGGGTGGATATGAAGAATGCAGAAGCACCGCACCCCTGCCCTCATCCCAAAAAAATGGCATAAAGAGCTAAATGAAAAGGTTTCACTGCACTGATATTAACACCTGGACCAGTGCAGTATTTAGACATACTTGTCTAGTGTGAACAGAGCTGGGATGCAACACAGAACTGAGCAAAGCGTGAGACTTGAAGAGTATGATTTAGACTGTTTACAATGAGGGAGGTAACAAATGAACTTTACTCTGTGTTGTGCAGGTAATGAGTCAGTGGACTTTGTACAAAGCTTTAAATATGGCATTAGCCAAGACCTTCAGATTTTAGTAAAATTATATATTTTATTACCCACTGGTCGTCGTCACTGTGTGGTTGTTAGGTCCACGTTTTCATGGGAAATTGATTTTTAGCAACTTTTGAAGAATAAAAAAAAAAAAAAAAAACCTCATCCACTTCAGCTCCTTCCTGGAATGTTTTGGAGTGATCAATATAACTTGGGGCCTAAAGTAACTATAACCTGTACCCTAGCCGTGCCCTGTTAATTACCTCACATATATCACTCATGGCGTTCTATGACATCATTAATAACATCACTGCAACATTTGAAATATTACGGATGAC
This sequence comes from Pleurodeles waltl, assembly GCF_031143425.1. Taxonomy (NCBI): domain Eukaryota; kingdom Metazoa; phylum Chordata; class Amphibia; order Caudata; family Salamandridae; genus Pleurodeles; species Pleurodeles waltl. Next base: position 196,563,291 of record NC_090442.1, read on the forward strand.
AACACGGCAGGGACGCAAGCCACAGTTATGTCAGGACACAAGTTATAGTTACTTGTGATAACAATAGCCAGTGAATTTTCTGAGGTTTTGATTGTCACCTAAATAGAATTTCCCCTTTAACCTTTCAGTGAATGTATGGATATACCTGTACATACTACAGCATACACCATGGAGCAAGGGATCCGCCAACATCAATCTTTGGCTAACTTCACTGAGTGATCATATTCTGCTCTTGCACAATGTGCACTTAAAAAGGGAGTCCTGTTTAGTGCTACGGACTACTGGCCCAATGTGGGCTTTTTAATCAAACAAAAATGATTTTTGTGATTATGTTTTACAAAAAAATATATATAAATAAGACAAACAAAAAAGCACTGATAGTCCTGAAAGGTTGGCAGCCAACACCAGACCTATTGGCTTTGCAAAGCTTGTTTTTAATTGGAGGAGGTTCTTAACAGAAGACATCAATACACAGACACTCAAAATGTGCAGAGAGGATAGATCTAGAAAGAGCAGGGAAAAAAAATCGTGATCTTGGAAGCCTTATAAACCCCACTGCCCCCCCAACACCCCCCGCCCCCACCATCATTTTAGATTGTGACAGAAAACATCTGGATTAAAATCATATGGGTGTGACAAAAGCACAATGTTTTAGACTGTTTTGTTTGTAAACCTATTTTTTTACTGCTTTTTAGTAATTGCGTGGACTAAAGTAACCCGTAGGTGGGGCGTTTACTTCCAGTAACTCGTCTAAAGTAGTGTTTGTGCCCATTGCTGCCATGTTTAGGAACAATATCTTGTAAGGTGTCCCCGAAGGGACAGAGGACCGTGTCACAGCGCTTTGTGCACTAAGGACGTCCTCTGGCTACCATGGTTATAGAGGAGACGACGGACGACCCTGGTAGTTAAATAAAGCCGGTGTATTGTAAAGGTGGGTGTCAGCGCAGAATGTTAGTGTCCCCCTTAACGGTCATCTTATTATGCGCTAGTATTTGTAAGGCACTGAAAATAGCAAGTACATCTTCCAGTGTTTTGACCACTCCCATCCTGCACTGTTGGCCTGTGTTGTCCAATCCGGCTGTTTTTCCCCCATACCACACCCCTGCCTCGGCAGGAGAAAAAAAAAAAAACATTGGTAACATCAATAGGTGTTGCCCAGGCGAGAGCTGTTGGTGTTGTCATTTTTTAGGCATGTTGTACAGCAGCGTGATTGAAAGAAATGAGGAAAAAAAGCTAAGATGCTACCATCACCGACTGTGACACAGGTTTATTTTTTTTATTTATAACACTTTCAGCCATGCTGCACAACATGGCTAAAAAGCAGTGACGATGGCACCGATAGCTCTTCCGTAGGTATGACCCATCGGTGTTGCTAGTGCTTGTATAAAGAGGGCTTTCTCTTCAGGGGGGGCACCTAACCCAATCGAGATATTCTTCCTTTTGATTGGCCCCCGTAGACATATTCCCCCCACAAATTATGCTGAGCGTGAGCTTAAAACGTATACACAGCATTGAAACTACTTGCAGTGGTTTCGATAATGGCAGAAAAACACAGCGAAGCGATCATTGTTAGATGGGAGAAATGAATGAAAGTCTCAGACTGCACATAAAAGCTCTACAAAAACAGTCAGGGGTTGGAAGCAAGAACCTTCAGTGAATACATTTGGAGAGGGAACTCGTAATAGAGAGGCTTGGAAGCGAAAATCCAAACGTAAAATGGATGTAGGAGCAGAAGATCGAAAAGGGAGGAGTTTGGGGGTAGGGGCTGAAGGTTTCTGCTGGACTGATTCAAAAGGAACAGCACAACAGGAAAACGTTTTGGGAACTGAAAAAATGTACAGGAAACAGTCACCAGTAGGACTTTCCAGATGGATGTCCAAATCAATCAAGGTAAGGCCAATACATCCCACCTTGGGGCCTCTATTTTGTGCTTTAACCAATGATGAATCATTATGAGAGTGAACTGCAAAACACTTAACTCAAACAACCTAGTAAAAAAGTTTGAGGGGGAAAAAAGTAAGTGGTTACACAACCGCTCAACAATTGCATGCAAACTAGGATAAAATCAACTCCGCCTAGCTTGTAGATAAACCTCTAAGTAAAGACTTGCTAAAATATACACAAATCTATCCACAAAACACGAAGTGTAAGTAGATTGATTTATTCAAAATAAAAGTACACCACTGGTTGCCGCCCACTCCAACACCACTCACCTTTAACATTCTTTCCAGAGACCAGAACCACAGCATAAATATCCAAACCATTTAGAAAACAGCACACCCCTAGCCAGGCAAGAGGTGCCAAGAGTCACTTATCTAGAAATAGTTCCAGCCTCCTACCACCGCAAGAAACATGCAGCGGACTGTTGCATAAAGGGCAGACACTAATGTTCTCAACAAAAACAACTGCAGGCCAGGGTGGAAAGGCTTGGTGGCATGGATATCCAAATCTCGCCCCTTCGGTGTTTGCACTGACAGAGGTCAAGCACTCAAGGAGGCAACAAGCATAACAAACCACCTACATGCTCACTTCCTTAAACTAATAAGGGGGCGTGCAAAGTCCATTCTTAAAATGGCATAAGTCTCGCTCTAACCTACACAGATCAGATATTTTGTCGGGTTTATGCTTGGACTTGTGGTATCAGATGTTTCTCGTCAGCTTACCTAAGAGGGCAAATATTTTATACTCATGTTGGACCCTTAGTCCTGCAAGTTGTCTGAACAGTGTTTACAAAGTCATATCAATCAGATTTCTGCCCCTGCTGCTTTCTTCCTGCTTGGCAGTGTTTCAGGGCACAGGGTGGGAAACATGAAGAAAGGGCAGAGATGCACATGGATGTACAGCAGAGGCTGTCTGTGCCTCCTTGCCTCTACATCATTTAACTGGTGGGCGCTGGAAGTTATTGATACAGGCCTTGAAAGTACCAAAATACAGACTCAGAGGGCCAAAAGAGATGGGACCAGAGCTAGAAGTTGCTGTCTCGTATACGGGCACATTGCAGTCTCCTTGCAGCTAACATGGCGGCCTGGCTTCTAGAGCGTGGTGGCCCAAAGACACCACTGACCCTCAGAAGGATTACAAAAGGCTCAGGCACATTAAAATGCAAGCATAAAGGATGCATTCACAGTTGGTTCCAAACCGGTTAAAAAAAAGACAAAATCACATGAAGGTCACATGGATGGGATTAGTCTCCCCAACCAGAGACTAAGGCCCGCAGAAACAGCCCACCGAGGACTTTCCTAATATGCACAGGGGTCAGAAATTACTAAAAAAAGGAGAAACTACACACAGCCTTTCACATGGAATTCGAAATGGTAAATTTGGAGACGAAAAGAGGCCACCAGATTACCAGCTGCAGTGACTGAGGCAAGAGTCAATGACTTTGCAAAAAAATTAAATTATAGTGAATACACAGCAAAGAAGGCAAAAAAAGTTTGAGGAATTCACGAATTGTGCAGTGTGCTCCATCTTACAGGATGAAAGTAGGCTAGATTGATCGAAGATCCCGAACAGGGCAGCAGAGGTATGTATGCATCTTTGAGAATAAAGTAATGCAAATACTCAACATCTGAAGAGCTACATGATGTCTTCACTCACAAATCCTGACCGGCCTTCAACTGCCAGCACCATACGACGACTGAATGGTCCAGAAAATTGGAGCATGTGTGTGGGTTTGATTAGTTCTTTGAAACTGAACAGCGTAGCATCAGGCAAGTAACATTGCATTAAAGGTCACAGCGAGGTCCATCAGAATTTGATGTGGCAAGGCAAACCGAAAGGGTAAGCACAACATGGTACATTTGTACAGGCATCACGGCAGTGCTTTCACATTCAGTTTTCCAGACAGGCATCCTCAACCTCAGTCATGTCAGCCCCACCGTCCCTCAAGGAGAACACGTTTTGGACGTAATTATCAAGAAATCCAATTCACTGTACATTTACTGGTGCCAAGTTGTACACAGGCCTGTCTGCAGAAGTCTCAGTGACGCATCCCATTCCGGTGTCAATCACTTCACGGCCTACTAACGAGCTCAAAAAGGGAAAAGTGGAGTATGCGGACTTCACCAGAAATATTTTTTTGCACATTCTATTACAGGAAAGTATGGGCTAAGAAAGAATTACCACATGAGTGAAAAAGTTAGGTTCTGGTAGTAGTTAGCTTTGGCAAGTCTGTGAGGGCTTGGAGCGAGCGTAATTTCCATGCGATCCGTGGTTAGAGAGACAGGTAGACAGTGTGTGTGTGTATGTATATATATATTTTTTTTTTTGCCTGTATAGATGACAGATTTGCACAGGAACAGTAAATCTTGAGAAGAGCTCAACTTGTTGATGTCAATGAGGAACTTAGGACGAGTTGAAGTGAAGATGACTGAGTCTGGGAGTATTTTACATCCGGAGCTGGAACTAATTGGAAGTAGTGCCGGAAGTCGAGCGGGTGGTCTGTGGATGGGGCAGACGAGGTCACAAACAAACATGAATTAAAAGCAGGTTGCCATGTGAGGGAGTGTAGATGTGCTGAAATTGGTCAGGAAAAGGGTGCACTGTATATAGCTCTTGAGTTTGATTAGATTTAAATTTATAAAGCGCAACCATTACCCAAGGGCATCAGGGCACTGTAATCACAGCCATCCAAAGATGAAATAGTATAGTAAACCATACCGTAATAGTCAAAGGAGCTGCTATAAGGTGTAAAGCCAGGTCTTAAGTGCCTTTCTAAAAGGTAGATGCTCAACGATTGCAGTTGGAGACTGGGGGAGCGCATTCCAGAGGCTGGCGGCAACAGCTGAAAAGGCTGTCTCCCCAGCTCTTCTTCCAGACTCTGGGCATGGTGACCAAATTACGATAGCCGGAGCAAAGATTTCTACCTGGAATGTGTTGATGAAACATATTTTTAATCCCAGCAGGACTGCAATGGTAAAGCGACTTACACACAATACAAATAGCCTTGAACATAATGCGCTTTCTGACAGGAAGCCAATGCAGCTCACTTAGCCCTGCAGCAGCTGACTGGCTCTTGGGAATATCCAGCACCCTCTGCCGAGCGCATTCTGTACCACCTGCAATTTTGGTAGGGTTGGACTCCGGGTAGACGGAGTTACAATAGTCTAATCTAAACATGCCTAAAGCTACTGCAAGTTGTTTCTGCACTGGTAAGAAAGGAATGGAAAGATTTTCTTTAGCCTCCTTATAAGCCAAAAGCAAGTTGCCACCGTGCGATCGGCCTGACCATTCAGAGATAGCTCAGTGTCTGGAGTAAACCCACGGGTTTTGGCCTTCTCAGCAGGAACCAGAAGAATACCTAAGGTGTCTGGCCACCAACTACCATTCCAGATCGAAGTTTGCATCCCAAAGAGCAACACCTTGGTTTTCTCACCATTAAGCTTGAGAAATGTACATGCTATCCAGTCGACCACTGCAGGCATACAGTGGGAAAAGTTGTAGCCAGTGTCAGCGGAGTTCCTAGGAATCAACACGATAATCTGGGTGTCGCCAGCATATGATAACACATTCAGCCCAAAAGCCTGAATGATGGCCGCAAGAGAAGACACAAACAAATGTAAAAGTGTTGGGCTAAGGGAGGAACCCTGCAGCACTCCACAAGGTAGGAAGAAAACATCTGATGGGAACTGGTTTACCAGTACTCTGGGAGCAGTCAATAATGAAAGAAAACAACAAGGCCAATGCCTGATCAGCAGTGCCCACATTTTGGAGGCATTTATTCAGTAGCAATGGGGAGATGGTATCGAAAGCCCCGGACAAGATGCCTTGACCCTCATCCACTGGCTGCCTCATACAATCCGTGGCAGAGACCAGAGCAGTTTTGGTCCCATAATGTTCATGGAAATATTACTGCAAATTGTGCAAACACCCCTGCTTGTCCGCAACCTCCATCAAATGGCCATTCAGATATTTCTCCAGGATCTTGGCCTAAAACAGAGGTAGCGAAATTGGACGGTAGTTTTTACAATCCTTGATATCTGGGTTAGGCTTTAAGAGACCCTTAATCATAGCTTTCTTCCAATGACGGGGCTAGCAGCCTACACTGATGACTTTGTTTATTTAGATCGCAAGAGGACGTGCCTGGGTGCCAGCTACCATATGCAAGATAGTCAGACCAAGGGTTCACCTGACCGAGTTAAGAATATATTGTTCCATTGTTTCAGGGGTAAGGCTGGAACACTGACTAGCTTAGACTCTCGGTGCACAGGCCTCAAGGATTCCCACTGCGACCCTCTTTTCGGCATTTGAAGGATATGATCATTTTTTAATTTTGCAGATTTAAGTCCCTCATAGATGTCAGTAATTTTGCTTTGGAAAAAGGTGGTAGTTGATCACATAAAAGTATGATAATAAGTGGCGTAGAGAAGCATATTTTACTCGAGGCTGTCTATGTTCTCTGAAAGGCTTGCACGGCTCCGAGTGGACGGGAGGTGCCCGTGGATGAGGGGAGTGGCGCAGTTGCACATTATAAAGTGTTCGAGTACTCTTGAAAAACTCTCCTGGACATTGGTGGGGGGAGCGGTCATGCTCCCATTTAAAGAAAGGTCTATTCCTTTCTTTTGCACAATGTACTCGCTGAGCAAGAAAGCGTGGCCTGATCGGTGTGAAAGGCTGCACACTTGGCCGAGCCTTCCGGGGTCAATCCAGGTTTCAGCGATTGCGGTGAAGTGGAGGGGGGTGGAGGAAGGTGGGGGGAGGGGGGGTGATTGGGGGGTCTGAAACTAAGTGATGAGCAACGTTTTACTGCAGACTGATATGGTATTCCATAGGCAAAGGGAAATATTTTTCGTGTTATCAAAGTGTTTGTAAATGTAACAGGTGTACGCAGGTGCACACGCACGTTTATTGGGGGGGGGGGGGGGTCAGGACAGACACAAGAGGCCCGACACCCTATGGCGATTTAGATGGAGCAAGGAGAAATTGGGATGAAGGCGAAATAGTATATGACAGTTTTCTTGAGGATCTGTTCCAAGGTTCATAGCGCACAGCACCGCAGGACACATTTCAGAGTATGTCAGCACAAATGTGCCCGTTTTCCACAGAGCGACTGGCACAACATTCAAAGTTTATAACACAACGTGTCACAGGTGCGTTTCAGCTCCTTTCCTGGATAGCCAGTCCACCTGAGGAGGGACAGGCGCGCCTAGAGGCCAGACAACGGGTCAAGTCTCATTAACATCATTTTCTTGGACCGATACCGCCAAGAATGTCTGCCAGGACGGGGAGGCGCGCTCTGCGGGGCGGCGCCCGGCCCGTTTGGCACCACACAGAGGCCGACAGCTCCTTGCAGCGGGGCCACCAAACACGAAGCCAGATGGGAACGGCCTTCAGTGGCTGCCGACCCGGGCCCCGTTCCAACCGCAAAACAGAGATAGAAATCCGCTCTAAGCCGCAGCCAACATCCGCGCCACGGGGCGCCCCGGGCCCGTCCGCTCTGGTAAGCGAGACGACACATCACCACCGCCCTATCCCCGCCTCAAGGCGCCCATCTTGCGCTACGAGCACGAATGTCAGGAACATCGTGCGGCTAATGCTGAAAATCCCGCTCTGGGAGAGCGCTGATTAATTGGCTTGTCAGTTCCCAGAGGAAATGGCTTTTTTTTTTTTATTTTATTTATTTCTGCTGACTTTGGTTTTTAAGCCAACCTTCCCTGCAGGAATCAAGTACAAATTGCCTGTCTGGAATGCTCAGCCCCAGCAGAGTCCAATCCACCCGGCGGTGCGGAGTTAGAGCAAACATGGATTCAGGAGGCTTTTCCCCCCCGGTGCCAGCTGGCAGCGAGCTGAGAGAAGCTACACGTGGGACAGGCCTCTCCTCGGTGCCAACTAACTCAGAAGGAGCGCAATTTCACACGGCTGTGCCCTCTGCAAGCCAGCTATTTGAGTGAAGCGTTATTTAGCTGTGATTGGTTGCACTCGGATATTAATTCCGTTATCCCGGAAAGGGCTGTCGCTGGACTTACATCCAAAGTATTGCCCATTCCTTGCCTAGGGCAATGTCCATCCGCGGGACATCAGCCACGCTTTCGATCCGCATTGCCGGTTAAATAGAAATGCGCGTTAATTTGAGGACAACCTGTACAAACTTGCTTGGCAACTGCGGGTCCACGCTCTTCCCATCCTTGATGGCAAGAGTTCTAAAAAATGTGGGTATTCCGTTATCAATGTCTAGGTACTAGCACCCCTTTGCTTTGTGGCTAGGGCCATATTATGCCAGTGCCATACATATTAATACCCAAAAGTACTCTAACTTATTTGGTGCACAGAAAGGATTACGGAGTGCTGGAAGGAAGCCTGCAGATTGCGGTCATGTTGCAAGATGATTGAGGATAGTGGTTTGGGTTCGAGAAGGTTGTGTATTGTTCCTACAACCAAGGGTGGCTCCTCCGCAATGGTAGAGGAGCGTCACAACCATGGCCAAGAGCCAAGAAATAAAAAATAAAACGATCGTTACACTATCACTTTTATGGCCAGAAGAATTCTTATTCAATCCTTAATTCTTTCCCGGCTTAACTATGGGAACTCTGTTTCTTAGCTCCCCGCTTTATGTGATAAAGAAGTTGCAGAGAGTGCAAAACGCAGCAGCCAGGCTTCTCATTCAGCCACCTAAACATTCTTCTGCGAAGCCGGCTATTTCGACTCTTCATTGGCTCCCTATTAAGGAGCGGATTTATTTTAAAGCACTCTGTATTGCTCCTAGGGCCTTACATGGTGGGGGTCCGACTTTTTTCCTAAAACAGATTTTTTTCTATACTCCATCTAGAAGCTTGAGATCATCTTCTCTCCAGAATGCTCATATCTCCCGGTCCAAGAGAGCCTGGGGAAGTAATTCCTTTTCCAGCAAGGCTGCCCGCTTCTAGAATGCTCTCCCCTCTGAGCTCCGCCATGAACCTTCAGAGCGATTTTTCAGGAAAAAACTAAAAACTATTCTTTTTGTTATGTTATGTTATTTTTATTTGTACCGCGCACAGCTGCCCCAGCAAAGGGGTGTCCCGGCGCTTTGAGAAGGTAAACACAACACAGCACTAAAAGCGGGCAAAAGAAGACAAAACACAACAGATAAGCTTAGACAAATAAAAAGGTCTTAATAGCCCGCCTAAACTGAAGGAGCTCATCAATGGCCCGGATTTGTGGAGGAAGAGAATTCCACCAACTCGCTGCCAGGACTCGAAAATAGCGGCCCCCAATTCTGCTCAGCTTAAAGCGTGGAACCACTGCTAAGTTCTGGCCTAACGATCTAAGAGTGCGAGAGGGAACATAAGGAATCAGCAATTTCTCCATGATTTGCGGGGAAGTACCCTTTAAGATTTTAAATGCAAAACAGAGAACCTTAAATCTAATCCTCTGCTGCACAGGGAGCCAGTGGAGAGAGCGCAGAGTATTGGACACCGAACATCGCCTGGGGAGACCAGTCACCAGTCGGGCCGCAGCGTTTTGAACCCGCTGGAGCCGCCGAAATTCTGACTGGTTTATCCCCGCCAGTAGGGAGTTGGCATAGTCCAACCTAGACAGCACTGATGCTTGAACTACCAGCTGTCTTGTAGGTGCATCAAAGAATTTGAGGATAGGTCGAAGTCCTCTGATGATGCCATAGCAAGAAGCCGCCACCTTCTTGGTATGACAGATGAAACTCAGAGAAGAATCAAACCATACCCCCAAGTTTTTTATCTCTGCCGCTGGGAGGGGAGTCACACCCAACTCCGAAGGCCACCATTTATCATCCCACAAAACCACCTGTTTACCAACCACCATAATCTCCGTCTTTTTGGTGTTTAACTGGAGACAGTTGGATTTCATCCAGTTAGCCACTTCCCGCAGACCATCACAAAACCTGGGAGCCTCCAGGTCTGAGTCCCCACTCAGTGTGACCGCCAGCTGCGTATTATCTGCGTAGGATACCATGGTTAGGCCCCACCGCTTGACGACCGCAGCCAACGGTCTCACATACAGATTGAAAAGGGTGGGACTCAGTGAAGACCCCTGTGGGACTCCCTGGTCTAACGGGTAGAGTGACGACTTACCGGGCGGGATCGCCACCTGGAATGACCGATCCATAAGGAAGGAACGAAACCAGTGCAAGGCGGAGCCAGAAACGCCCACGTCCTCAAGACGCCGAATCAGAATTCCGTGCGAGACCGTGTCGAAGGCGGCACTAAGATCTAATAACAACAGTGCCGCCGTCCGACCGGAATCCATCACGGAGCGCAGATGCTCGGCCATCGAGAGGAGGGCCGTCTCCGTACTATGACCCGCGCGGAACCCGTTCTGGGTAGGATCAAGAATGTTAAACCTACCAAGGTGGTCTGTAAGAGTGGCATTCACATGGGCCTCTGCTATTTTCGTGGCCCAAGGAAGAAGGGAGATAGGGCGGTAGCTTTCAGGTTTAAGGGGGTCAAGGGTCGCCTTCTTCAGAATTGGCGTAACTACTGCCTGCTTCCATCTAACGGGAACCACTCCAGAAGAAAGAGACAGGTTGATCAAGGACAGTACCGGGGAGCGGCAAACCGGTGCCAGAGTCTTAAGTTGGGCGGGTTTCAACGGGTCAGCCGGAGAGCCAGACTTAATTTTGGCGCTGAGATAGTCAAACATCTCCAGAGATAAGGGGGGTAAGATGGAAAGACATTCCCCCTCACCTAAGGTGCGACCAACCTGCTCTAGCATCAGGGAACCCGTTGGGAAAGTGCGATAGATGGCTTGCACTTTTTCATGAAAGAAAGAGGCCAAACCCTCACAATGTGAATCTGAGCATATTTCCCCTGCAATTACTCTCTTCGCCATCAGGTCCTTCAATACTTTAAAAAATTTTGTGCAACTAATTCACTCCTTTCCTTTCCTCATGTAGTTATGTGTTGTCAGCACTGGGATGCCCCTGGGTAACTACGCGCTCTATAAAATCTATAAAACTAAACTAAACTATCATTTACTTTTCATCTGCTGGCTCTTAGCCAGCAGTGCAGGGCGGGGCAGGCCCACGTGAGGGTGTGGGGGAGGGAAAGAGCAGTGCTCCTACGTGCGCATGTGTGTTTGGCCGGCCATCTTACAAACTAAACAGACCCCAAGGCTGTGTCTCAGACCAATCCTGACACTGCTTTCATGCTATGTTTAGCATGAAAGCAGCACCAGGATTGCTGGGGACCTGTGCTGGTGTCCCAGTGAATGCTGGGACACCAGCCATCAGGAGCCGAGGAGTGCGAGGTGGGAGGAGACAACGTGAAAGGCAAGTGCTTGTTTTTTGTGTTGTTTTTTGTTTTCCTGTTCCCGTTGCATATTCCTCCCCCCTCCTTGACATTTGCAGCGGCCACAGCGGCCTACAACTAGGATGAAAAAATTAAACTTTTCTTTTTTCTGAATTGTTCTGCTAAAGATTTCTATCTTACTCACTCCAATCCAGTCTGACAGCACTGAGAAACCCGAAGTTCGAGTAGCCATGCGCTTTATAAAACAGGAGAATAGTATAGACCAACATGGAATAGGGACTGGCCCGAGACAGCTTGCAGAATTCATGACGGACTGGATATTGCTGGTCCAGAGGTATAACGGTTAGGGAATGCTGGTCTAGGGGCGCAAGGCAGAAGATTTCACATAATGGTTGATGAATACGGAAATGGGAGGCCTGGGTACTGCTGGTCAGGCTGGGAAGGGGTATACACAGATTGGCAGTGATGGGCAAAAGTGCAGATCTCTCTCATGTCAAGCAATGCCAATGTAACATGCAATAAACAAAGAGGAAAACATCCACGGTGGGGTACAAAACTACAAAAAAATATCAAAGCACCATACACATCCCTTAAAGACGAAGGAAGAAGTAGCAGGTAAGTAAACATTTATGTGGAACCCCAAATGTTTGCTGCATCAATTCCCAGCAAATAGACAAAATAATTCTGTCTGAAGGCAGTGCCATCTACAGGGTGGCTGCTGGTCAAAGCAGACCTAATATCTGATTTTGATTCTACAGCAAGACACCTGGAGAAACAGCCATAGAAGTTCATGGAAGAGTTTCTATTCTAATGGCCGGGATTTGTGGCGCGGGGAGACTGGTAACTGCTGTTACACATGAATAAGGATCAATCATTATTCAGTCTAATTGGTCTCGCCGGGTAGGTAATTCTTTTCAGATTAGAAATGGCTGCTCAAGCTGTGGGCATTCGATGCAGGTCCACAGGGTTTTGGCCTCTTTTGCGGAGGCTCGAAGCTGATGTGGGACTTGTGTTTGGTCAGACCATGGATGACTGTCACGGATGCTCAAAAAACGTTGCTGGTAAAACGAGGGGGGAATTCTGCGTCAGTGGTTGGTCTAGGTCACTGATGCTGATCTTGAATAGGTGGTAGTTTGTGCATTGCTAGTGAAGTAAACCGAGGAATGGGAAACTGGACTTTTCTGGTCAGTTTGTGCTAGGCACAGCTGCCAGTATCCTTGAACAGCGATGAAGTGGTGCCGCAGATCTGTTGTCAACCAGTCACCCACACCTCTCCCCAAAGGCTGCGGGACTGGCACATTCTTTTACTCCAACCTGTTACACTTTGGCTCTCGAAACGGACTACAAATGGTAGGATCAAGAGCTAGACTATGTTGGTGTATTTCTAACATCTTACTGCGTAAAGCCAGAGGCCTGGAGTCACCCTTGGCACCAAGAACAATGCGACATGGCATTGCCCAGTGCTACTATGCTCAAGCGCAAGGTACTGAAGTCTTGGCACCCCTGCATGTCTTAACCACATCACTGCAGCTCAGTGAGACCTTAACACAAGCATAGAATCACCAGTTTACTGCAACCAGTGATATATTTGAAAGTAAATTGGTTCCATTTCTTGTAATGCCGACTTGGAGATCAGGATTACTTCGAATGTGACAGTGTGGTAATACAAAGTACTTTGTTAAAGACTATCCTTAGGTTAAGAGCCTAGCAGCTGCTAGTTTTGCTCTATTACGCTTCATTGTGGTAAAAACATTTTACTCGTATTTGGTGGCCCATGTGGACTGCAGGCTGCCGGACTTCAAATTTATTACATTAACGTTGCAACAGCTACAAGATGTGCCAGGTTATGGTAACCAAGTTTTAGCCATACTCTGAATTGCTGCAACTACCATAGGCAGCAGAGTTCATTATAGTTTTCTTCACTGTAAGCACATTACAAGGTCAGGTTGGACATTGTCCTTTATCGATTGTTATAACTTTGGGTTACCCTCGTCCCGGTACCAAATTTAACACCATCACACATAGCTGCTTGCCAACAATTAACATTACTAGGAAGTCTAGTCTAACCAGCGCAGTCCTAGCGCCAACGTTCAGGGTCAGTACGGAGAACACGCAGCAGCAGCCTTGAAGCTGATACATACTCAGTAAAACCATCGGAAACTCAAAAGCACAAAACAGCACTATGCTGACAAAAACAAGGGTAACAGAGAATTCTGAAACGTCTAATCTTTTGTTTTTTTCCCTGTCTGTTTATATGAAAGTTCACAGTATATAATTAAATACTACGTTAGCTTAGAAAAGCATATGGAGCACATTTATAGTTCATTCTTGTTAAGTGCTTGCAAAAAAAGAAAAAGATAACAAAAAAAACATTAACGAGTGATTAAACGCCATATTACAATACTGTAGACATTTAAAAAGTAATAAGCCCGATGTTACTTAAAAAATAATAATTAAAAAAAAAAAAAACACACAAAAGAATAATTAAAATCGCTGTTGTAGGAGGAGTCTGTGGCTGGAAACACAGTTTAATAAACTAATGCACCCGGAGTAAAATAAAAATACAAAAAAATAAACATTTAACCTTTGGGCGGGGATCCAAATTAGGAGCACTGTTGAAACACGGGGCTGGTTTGTTCTGAAGTTTTAATAAACTGCAATTGATTAAAAAAAATCCATTTGACTACAATTGTGACTCCTAACTGGCTAATCTTAACTAAAAAGTCCTGCAAGACGTTTTTTTTTTTAATCATTAAGTAGAAATACGCATTATCTAAATTTCAATATTCCAGAACTTGATCCAGTAGAACCCATTTTGTGACTGGCCTGACATTTTTCACTTGGGGGAAACGGAGAAGGGGGAGAATAAGTGGGATAGAATATAGGGTGAAGAGAAGAGATTTTACCAAATTCCTGGGTTACAAGCAGGCCCATGCCACCTCAGTCAGGGCTATAGCACCCAATCACCCATATGTTCACTGGTATACATCTCAGAAACTGGAATCTAAGCCTCACCTTTGAGTGTTGCCCACCTCTTAAGCCTTAGCAACGTGACAAAAGGCAGACCCAAAGCAGGTCCAAAAAACAACCATACAAGTTATTTGTGTGAGGCATACAAAGGTGCAATGAATAAAAATGTAAGAAACTTACACTGCACTGTAATATGAATGACAACGTATATGCAAGTTCATACACACTAATCAGCTAAGTGTGATCTATGTAAGAATCAAGCAAAAAAGTGATTAGAAGAAAGAAAAATTAAAATCACCAACAGTGTCACCGGAGAATGACATTAGACGACAGAACTAACAGGTCCAAAGCATAGGCCTTCACCTCTCAGTCATCATCTACCTCAGGAGTAGAGGTGATGAAAAGTAGAGAGAAAGAAAGAGAGAGTGTGAGACAGTCATCTGCTCTGTAACTCTGAAGGTCAGTCTTCCTTCTGGACTGGCTGGGAACGTTCTAACATGAAAGGACTGCCTTCAGCAATGAAACAGAATTCTAAGAATTTAGGATTTCCTTGCTGGAGTGAAGGATTACTTTTTAAATAAATCAAGTTAGCCCTGAAGAAATGGGAGTATTTCTCTCAAGGGTGGAACGATTAGGCTTCTCAATAAATCAATCTGGATCTCCGTAGGAGTTTGGGGAATCGCTCTACAGGAGAGAAAGAACAAATGCTCGAGCTAACAACGGAGAAACGAATGATGCTCGCTGAGGGACAGCTGGTCAAGTTCATGCAGGATTGAACATAACTGACCAGTGAGGTGGGGGTGGATATTGCTATTTAAGTGGAGGACAGATTGGACCTCAGCAGCCATGGGCGTGGGAGTATGAGAAAGAAGAGCATTAGTGTTTCGCAGAAAACTAGACCGGCGTGGTTTGAAGATTGTAGCAACCATCACAACCGTTGAGAGGCACCAAATATTCCATTTGGATGTGTTCAGCCACCTCAGTTAAAGTAACGTGTCATGCTTAGGACTCCCTGTATTTCTGCCGTCCCTTTGTCGTTCCACCTCACACATGAGCTGTGTTCTTGGTAGGACGCAACATTAGCATGCACAATAGAAAATGAGAAGACGTGGAGGAATATAAATCGCAGAGTGGCAGGGATGGCATGGACAAAAAAAAAAAATGTTCAAACAAGCCTTTCTACAAATAAGGCCATGTTTGGATCATGGCATTCCACTGCGAAAATGCTAGACAGGCAGCATGGCCAGTCAAGCCCTGGAGAGCTGTCGGTGAGGGAATACAGTAAAGGTAGCCGGGTAGTAACAGACAATGACGGAGATCAAGGATGGAGACCCTATTGAGGAGGAGCTCTGAGAGGCTGGCTCAGAGCTAGCTGGAAGTTGAGGAGAAGGGACAAGGTAAGGGCACGGCGCCTGTGATATGTCCCTCATGGCTCTGTCACTGAGGGAGCAAAGAGCTTTTGGGTGGACAGTGTGATACTCTCACACCAGAATCTAAATGCCCACAGCCCAAAGGCGGCATTGTTCCAACATATGTATTGTGTACCTAGCATAAGCAACCACCTTTTGATATTGTGCGAGAATCCTTAATAAACCATTTCTGGGAGTTTATCAGCACTATGCAAAACAGCAAAGAGGGTGAGTGAAACACATGGCAAAAAAAAACTCTAATACTATGCCACAAGGATATGTTTTTTTCCCGAAAATAGCAATTTGAAGACATTACATGAATCTCATTGGCTAGGCATCCCTGCAAAAAGGGTAGAATTAGTTTTCAAAGCGTTTCTCAAGCGACTGCAGATGAACAAACACAGCTAGAATATTTTTGCCAAAGGAACCAAAAAGAAATTTATATATATATATATATATATATATATATATATATATATATATATATATATATATATATATATATAGGCAACTCCAAGTCCAGTTTTGCTTAACAGATTTTAGACGAACATTAAAAAAATATATACGTGTGTCCACTTGCAGTGCAAAGGAGTACTTTCTCACAAAGACACCTAAAAAAAAATATATATATATCTGGGTTTTGGGGGAGGGGGTTGTTGGAGCAGACAGGGCCAGCAGCGCACATGCTGGAAACATTACTGGAGTCTAGATTTTGACGATAGGCCCGAGTAGGCCTCATTTTCCTCGTCTCTTGGTGTTGTTCCGCCCGAAGCTTCAATAAAACTCCTAAAACCGTATGTGTTCACTGAGCAGGAAACAGAAATATCGTGCTCGGCACCAGCAACTCTCCCGGTCTGTAGTTTACATATTCATTTACTTTCCTGACTGAAGTTTTGTAACTGTTTAACCGTCGTAGTACTTTTTAATCCAAAATGGAAAAAAGAAATGGCAACTTGCCCCTTTGTAAAGTCTTTTTCATATAATTCCTCTCCCAAAACCACCGCCCTCGTGCCTTAACGAACGGTATAATCTCGTGTTCGACAGCTTGTTTCACTAAAAAATAAAAAAAAATAAAAAAACACTTGCTAAAGAGCCCACGGCTCAGCAGGAAAACGCAGTCAGGTAGCTCTATCAAATGTTTGGAACTGCGTCTGCGACCACTAAATCGGGGTTAATACAAAAAAATATTCTTTCTGGAAAAAAGTAAGGGTGGTAATTTAAAAAATATATCAATAAAACCGATAGAGAAGGCGAAAGGAGAACACACAGGCAAGGCCACTACAAAGTGAAGCGGGCGAGAGGCGCAGCAGAGCCGCCGCCTTTCAGACATGCCCTCCGGGGCACCGGCTTCCGAAAGCTCTCAGCAGCCCCGACTCTGGGAAAGATTACCGGCTAAGAATGAGCGCCCTTTCAATCCCCGTCTTCTGTTCCTGCTCGCTTTCATTACAGCTAATAATTGTATACCTACACACAGCAGGCATTGTGCTTGCCAGGATTACATGACCTGTTTTTCTTTAGCGTATCCATAACACACACATTATATATATATATGTACACACACACACACACACCACATATAAATACACCACGTCTACACATGCAGAATAAATATTTTTAATATTTGCAAACTGGTAAGCGTTTACACCCTCCTCCCAAGACATTAGAACCATCTAACGACCCAGACCACGTATTCCATTAAAATTGTGCTCTACTGGAGAGAAATATACCATGTTTATTATATTCGTTTGTGTTTTCCCCAGGCAAGCTTGATCCAGTAACAGGACTGAGTGTGCACGCATACTGTTAGTAACGCCCGACTCCCAAAAGTGAGCAACCATTCGTGCATAAACGCGAGGGCTGTGGGAGGCCTCACACACACCCCGCGGTAGTAACAACGCCACATTAAGGTAAAGAAAACAACGCCGTTCTTGGGCTCTACACAACCAGAAGGCAGCGATTAACAGCAAACATAAAACCGAATCGATTTAGTAACGAATTTAAAGGAAAATACGGATGGTGAATACAGAGAATGAAGAATTTACAACACAATCATTACAAGCATCATTTCTTCCCCTACAAACACACTCATTACTGTCAACAATTAAATCCTTTAGGTGAACCCATATTCCTGACTAGCCTATGACAGGCAGCAGTAGTCTGGATACATAATTCTTCGGACTCGTCCTTGTCGGATTACATCACGTGTTTCCCTGAATAACAATGGTACACGACCTGGGAGTTATAGCTGGAACTTGCAAAATCAGGTTCATGCATTATTTGGCTACTAGGTTCCAGAGAAGGAGCTTTAAACTTGGCCACTATTGAGAGTTCGCACACAAAAAAACACTATTCAGCAGTACCCACATATACAATTAGGAAACGTTTCAGACATACTCTCCCTTGTTCACAAAGGTCAATTCTTGACTTTAAAAAAAAGTCATCCAGTGGAAACTTAATTTCTTTAAAGCAGGTTAACTCCTTTTGCTTATTTTGTTTGTTTTCTAGGTTCTCCTAGGCTTGTTCATACGTATCCCACAGAAAACAATTTCAAAAGGACCCGTGTGTTGTTCCGGATTTATCCCCGTGCGAGGTTCACTTCCCAGGAGGATCACAAATGGGCTAAAACCTCTAGTGTTGTGCAGCAATAGGGTCACAATAAGAAGACAATATGCTTCTGAACATCGAGCCCTGACCCTGCTAGCTGGACATCCTCGACAATCGCCTTGTTCAATCTTTCCGCAAAACCTTTAATGTTCAGGGGGATACAATGCAGTACGCTTAGGTTTCACACCCAACTTAGCAAACTAATCAGTCAATTTCTGGAATGTAAACTGTACATCATCACCAGCTATAACAACCATGTCAATTCACTCTCTTTGACATCACTCCTCTGAAAACAGTAATGCAAATTCGGTATTGGCACCGTTTAACCATTCAAGTGCTGGCCAATTAGAAAAGTAATTATTTAGGATTCCTTTTTCTCTAAGCCTAACTCTCATTAGGTCCGAATAAATCCCTTGCAAGGTCACTCCATGGAACACTGGCGTAGTGAAGAGTGTGACTCAACAGTTTTATCCTAATTGATACACTGTTTGCACTTTTGAACATCAACATTTGAATAAATGGCCACCAACATTTGGTCCTTATTTTGTTTTTATTGCCCGACTGTACAATATGACTGCTGTGAGCTAAAGCATTAATTTCTCCATCAACATACAAGGGTGGAGTAAACCAATTGCACTTAATTAGAAGATCTCCACCTGAAGCTATTTCCTCTGCCCTTCCTTCCATGTGCTTTACAGTTCGGACCCCACAATCTTTTCCCAGGCTAGTGATAAAATCTTTAATCTTTTTCAAAGTAGACTCCTGCTGAAGAACTTTAGTCCACGGCTTTTCATTGATAATGTGATTGACTTCTGCAATAGCCTCTTAAAACAGAGGCTACCATACATTCTAAAATAGCCTCTTGAACCTCGACAAACAAACAGTCTGCCTGGTCATGAAGGGCACCAGGAATATACAATGGAGTCAAACTGTACTCACACAATCTAGATAGAGTGAAAGACATTTTATTGCACGATTAATTAAAATATTTGCAAAAAATTCGCTAAAAACAAAACAGAATAGTTATTTAAAAAAAATACATTCAACAGCATTCATGGGTGAACTTTAACAAAGGTGTGGTGATCATTAAAGTAACAGATTGTTACTCTGGCCATAAAATGCTGGAGGGTCTGCCAAATGTCCATGAAAACAGCCATGCAATAGGAAGTTCTTTAAGAGTGTCCATCATAAATAAAGTGTAAGTGTGCTGTGCGTCCGACTAAGCAGGCCTGTTAATAACGTGCCTTCTCTTACGCCAGTGGTTCCCAACCTGTGGTCCAAGGACCCCTGGGGGGGTCGCAAAGCCTCCTCAGGGGGTCCGCGACTGCTTAGAAAATTCAATATTATTAACAGATTAGGTCCCCAGCTTTCAGTATTGACTCAGCAGGGGGTCCCTGGATTTCAATAATGATTCATTGAGGGTCCTCGGGTTCCAGTATTGATCAAGTGGGGGTCCACAGAAGTCAAAAGGTTGGGTACCCCTGTCTTACGCAGTAACCATTTTGGGTGCTAACAAAACCTAAAACACAAAACCGTGCCTGCATAAGAGAATTAAGATACATCTTGTTACTATATATTTCTTAAATAGAAACGTTTAAAGCATCTTACTAAGGAAATTGCAAACCTCGACTTTGTCTCTTGGGACTTAATCGTGAACATAAAAATGGACATAAATCTTACTGGTTTGACATTCAATGGGGTATTTTGAAGGTTCAGAGCTGCAAGGATAGCCTGCCCAGATGTATGAATTTGCGGGCTGTCAAACTCTTGCTGAGGTAATTGCCTACAGACTTCTAGTAGCACAGGGCACAGGCATGTTAAACAAATTACTGTTTCCTCCGCCTTCTGGCATAACCTACACTCAGGACATCAGATGGTCTACTTTACCACCTAGTGTAGCAATCCAGTGTTGGTAAGGCCCCCAGGCGGAAAGCCAGTGGACGGCTCCTGAGCTTTAGCGAGTAATTCAGTTCCAGATATTCTTGCCTTCTTGAAGATGTGTAGAACCCTATCACCATCCAGATGGATGTAGGAACGGTGAACCAATCTTTTCTTATCAAAAAGTATGCTGATGAGCCGGGTGTTGATAATGACTATTTCTTTAAATTAATTTTGGCTGATTCCCAAAGACCCTGCCTCTCCGATGTAAACGTCATCCAAACAAGTCTCCACATATCTTGCATGGCGGTTGGGTGGGCGCTAGGACCTTGTCTCCAACTTTCTTTAACTTGTTTCATAGTACTCCGTCAAGCGATTTGGGACTTGCCATTCAAACAATCTGTGGCCAAGAAATCTGCTTACGTCAGGTTGTGCCACAAGTTTAAAGGAAGCCCAACTCCAGACACACCTGGGCTGGTGAAGCAGAGTTTGGTAGTCAGGAAATCCATTTGTAGATTCCCATCAAAGAGTCTACCAGCTTTGTGTCAGTTCCCAGCCAAATCCCACTTCCGTAAGATAGAGTCAGGAGTAGCTTTGCCTGCAGAACCTGCAGGACTGGGGCCATGCAAGTTCCCCCAAAGCCTTGTACCTAGGCTCAAAAAGGATGTCAGAAGGGGGTTCATCTTGTTTTTAGTCACAACTTTTTGTTCCTGGGAGGTCCCTCTAGAATCGAACCAGACTCCCAGGTATTTGTATTCCTCTAGCTCCCTCAATAAGAGTGCTACCTATCTGCCATGAACCCTTTTAATATATATATATATATATATATATATATATATATATATATATATATATATATATATATATATATATATATATATATATATATATATATTTTTTTTTTTTTTTAATTTAAATTCACCTCCAACCTATCCAGCACCGTATATTTGTAATTAGTAGTTATACTTCAGACCCACTCTTGTTCGACTCACCATCATCAGGTCATCTGCATAAAGACTGGATATTGGCTTATTTCCCAATATTGATGAATGAGAATTGAAAGTTGAGCAATCCGGTTAAATCTAAAAAAACAAGTTGAAGAAGAATGGGGGCACATGGCCTTGCTTTAAACCTTTAACAGTTTTGATTTTCCTCAAGGACACTACCATCACCCACTTTCATACGTAGCCAGGTGTCTTAATAGAGCGGTTCTATTGCTTTCAGGGGTCCCAGTGGAATGTCCCAAGATCATTTTTTTGCCAAAATAGCTTCCTTGGGACCCGATTGAATGCTGCCTTAAAGTCTATAAAACAAGCATACAATAATGAATGCATTTGTGTAGCATAGTCTATTAACATGGAGATAGCCATTAAATTGAGAGGCAACCCTACTTTTGGTGGAACCCGGACTGATTCATTGGGATTAACCGGACTGATTAATTGGGATGATTCATCCTGCAGTGGCCCACACCTCCAGGTCTTGTACCAGTAGTTGCCCAAAAAAACTTGGCTTCAGTGCCAATTAAGGCAATCAGCTCATTATTGTTGGGCTTTGTGGTATCCCCTCCTCCTCTATGTATTGGATGGATTCTAGAACCCCGCCAGGACTCAGAGAGAACTTTCCTCTGTAGGACGGAACTATACAGGAGCCTCTCTGCCCACATTTTAGGGGCCCTCTTAAACCAAGCCTGTGATATCCAATTCAGACCTGGTGCACATCGGATTGTGAGCTATTGACTATCCTCTCGCTATCGGTAGAGGTGGAATCAGCCTAGCAAGATTTTAGATGAGAATTTTTAAACAAGTCCTTGGTTATAATACCATGGACAGGCTGAGTATCGATTGAGGGGTCTGTTGCAATTAAGCTGCATTGCCACAATGAGCACGAGAGTATAAGACTGGAGAGCACATCCACTGGCTGCTCCTGGGTACATCTGTGGGATGACTACTCTTTAGACAGCAGACCGGAGCGTGAGCAAGGACTCCTGAGCTAGCGAAGTGGGCAGGTGAATAACCGACCCACAACTGCTCACTGATGTTCACGTTGTTGGCTCGGCACAACCCAAACTCCTTTGTATTAATCATTTGTCAGACATTTGTTGCATCCTTGCTTTCGCTGGCACAAATGAGTCTAGCCCAAAAGTCGTAGTGAACTGCTTTTTCTATACGCCCAGAGCTCCTTTTTGGGTTTACTCTTCCGACTGATCACTTCTGATTTCAGGATTTTGCACAAGGGGTTTACTCGGAGCTGTTGCGTGAGCTTGTTAACTTTTTTTTTGGGGAATACCTCACCTCATATGGCAGCCACGGTCTTGTCTGTGCCTAAAATGTGTGGTCTTGGCTGAGAAATGTTAGGACATTTCGTTGAAATGTAATTTATTAGATGCTGCCAGCTGCTCACAGTGTCCTCATGCCCTGTGTTTTCGGAGATAAAGTTTGCACAGCTGTTAATGTCATCAGTGATTTCTTCATCCCACCTTAATCTTTTAAATTCACTGTATATCCATCAAACAGAAGAGTTTTTATGCTGATACATTCTAGACAGAATCCCGACTAGATACCACACCATTGATTTAGACTAAGGGTAAGTGTGGTTTGTTGTCTGTCCTAAATGAAACTAATTTGTCCCAAATAAAAGCCTTAACATGCTCCACAATTCACGTCCATGCCAACACTTCCAGTTCTATTGTCAAATATGTTTACTCAGCTTGCATCAAAGATCTAGAAGCAACAGGAACTTCCTTATTTGCCTCAATTTGACTGAACACAGCTCCAAGTTTATCAGCACTACCATCCACAGTAATAATACTTTTAGCAGATTGAGAACAAGGATCAGCCTTTACAACTACTTCTTTAAGCTTGTCAAAGGCATCATCCTGCTTTTGTAACCAAGTGAACTGCACACCCTTGTTTAGAAGTGCTCTAGAGGCAGCCATCAATCACAAAACAGGGATATTCATAAACACTTAACGTCGGAGTTGATCTAGCTGGCCAGTGTGTCCCTTCCTTTATAGCCCAGATGAAGCGGTCTTTAAGAAAAATCATCTTTCCAGAGGCTTGTGACCCAAATATTTCAGCTCTCTAGCATGGAATGACTTCAGCTGGACAAGTACATATTAGATTAACCTTAGATAAGACCTTGTCCAGTGTTTAACTTTCAGAATGGAAAGCAATTAGAATGCCATTCTGGAATGCCACTGCCCCTTTGATAGCCCCAAACAGAATGTGCATTCAGTTTCTGGAGTCCTGTAATTCACAATGACAGTCTGGCCTGTCCCTTTGGCCCTGCATCTGAAGTACCACTTGGAGTCTGTCCATACAAAATGGAAGCCTGTGTGGCCATGACCACATGCACTGGAGACACTGCTTCAACCCATGCAGATAGCTTCACTTGTTGTTTTTGCATTTGTTGCCCTAAGTGGGAAGGGTATGCCCAGACGTGGGTCCCGTGCTTCCCATGCCACTGGATTCAAGCTAGCCTGGCTGATGAGGGGTGAAACCCTGAAACCAGTCCCAGGATGCTTGTTTCCAGTCCAGGGAAGACCTGGCCTAGCAGTTCGGGCTGGACTGTTCCCATGGGGAACAGGGTCAAGACTGATTTGCATATGGCTGGGTCCAAACTGGAATGGCATGGGCAACAAAAAAACAATGGATTTAGGCCCAGATCACTGTACTGGGGGTGAATGTTTGACAATGTTCAGCATTCCGTCCATCACTTGTTGTTTTTGCATTTGTTGCCCTAAGTGGGAAGGGTATGCCCAGACATGGGTCCCGTGCTTCCCATGCCACTTGATTCAAGCTAGCCTGGCTGATGAGGGGTGAAACCCTGAAACCAGTCCCAGGATGCTTGTTTCCAGTCCAGGGAAGACCTGGCTTAGCAGTTTGGGCTGGACTGTTCCCATGGGGAACAGGGTCAAGACTGATTTGCATATGGCTGGGTCCAAACTGGAATGGCATGGGCAGCAAAAAAACGATGGATTTAGGCCCAGATCACTGTACTGGGGGTGAATGTTTGACAATGTTCAGCATTCCGTCCATCACTTGTTGCCCTGGGTCCCGTGCTTCCCATGCCACTTGATTCAAGCTAGCCTGGCTGATCAGGGGTGAAACCCTGAAACCAGTCCCAGGATGCTTGTTTCCAGTCCAGGGAAGACCTGGCCTAGCAGTTCGGGCTTGACTGTTCCCATGGGGAACAGGGTCAAGACTGATTTGCATATGGCTGGGTCCAAACTGGAATGGCATGGGCAGCAAAAAAACGATGGATTTAGGCCCAGATCACTGTACTGGGGGTGAATGTTTGACAATGTTCAGCATTCCGTCCATCACTTGTTGTTTTTGCATTTGTTGCCCTAAGTGGGATGGGTATGCCCAGACGTGGGTCCCGTGCTTCCCATGCCACTGGATTCAAGCTAGCCTGGCTGATGAGGGGTGAAACCCTGAAACCAGTCCCAGGATGCTTGTTTCCACTCCAGGGAAGACCTGGCCTAGCAGTTCGGGCTGGACTGTTCCCATGGGGAACAGGGTCAAGACTGATTTGCATATGGCTGGGTCCAAACTGGAATGGCATGAGCAGCAAAAAAATGATGGATTTAGGCCCAGATCACTGTACTGGGGGTGAATGTTTGACAATGTTCAGCATTCCGTCCATCACTTGTTTTTGCGATAGCTTCACAAACGTCACATCCCTGTCCCACATAGATGACCAAAGGACCCAATTGTAAGGGATTGGCCTACAATTTAAGAACACGGGAGAGGCTTATAGGTCATTCTAACTAGCAGGCATCAGGTAAAAATGCCTGCCCTGCAATTATGATCACTTCAGTGCCACCACCATAAGTCCTATACAGCAAGAAAAGATGACAGTAGTAAGCCTCTTCAGAATGAAGGTGCACATGGTATTCCCTTCTGACCATGCGACCCGATCTCTGCCTCACTGTATATCAAAGTAAGGCCTCAATGCAGATGCCAGATCATGTTTGTTGGTGTTGTCCTTGATCTTCAATTAAAATATTTAAAACAAACGCTGGCAAGAGGCCAATGGATCTGGTGTTTGCTAATAACCTATTGGTTTTGCCAAGACGTGTTTTAAAAACTTTTTTGTAACTATTATTTTGCAACGATGCATTGAATGTGGCGGGGATGTATAAAATTGATATGGTATGACAAACAAATTATCACACTGCTTAAAGAAATCCAAGTATAAGAAGCCGTTAAATTTGGAAACGTCAGGTATTTACTGTCATCTCCGATTATAATCCTTGCCAGCTGCAAGTTTGAGAGTCTAGCTGCCTTTACAGAGAGGGGAGTACCACCAACACCCGACTTTTCTAAATGGTTGGATGGTCAGGGGTGGAGTCAGTACAGAGCATAGCATCCTTCTGTGAGCATATTACTAGAGTGCCCTTTGAAGGAAGATGGGTCCAACACACTGGATAGCCAAGTGGGCAAAGTTACGGGTCTTGAATAGACTGTGTCTGACTACAGACAACCAGTGGAAGCCTTAGAAGGCTGGAGAGATGTGGTTGTGCTTGCACACATCTAGCAGTTGTCTGGCAGCTATCTTCTAAATGCTCTGAAGTCTTCAAAGTGGACAGCCCAAGGTATGGCCACTGGTGTAATCTTCGTGTGGCAGGACAAAGGAGAGTGGCAGCCTGATCCCTTTGGGGACATCTTAGAGGAGAGATGACAAAACATAGTTTTCAAGGTACATGATGAACTTTAGGTCACTTTATTTACTTTCAGCGAATCCACAAGTTAGGATTCATAGAACAAGGAGAGGCCTAACCCTAGGAGATGGGTTTAGTACTCTCCAATGAGAAATTATTTGCAAAACAAGGCATGTAGAGAGGTAAGGAGGGGGGGGGGTACTTTGACTGGTCAATAGCTTTGCAGGTCCAAACAAGGCCCAAGGAAGTTGCTTCTTAAAGTCACCCTAAACCTCTCAGCTCTTGAAGTCAAACAGTCAAGACTACCAATAGGCTGTAAAGATGACCCCTCCTTTAATGCCCAGCACAGGATGATTTGTGATGGTAGGATCATGGAGGCTGTCACGTAAACCAGCCTGGTGATACAATCTGGAGGTTCTCCAATTGGATTAAGCAGCCAATTAAAACATTAAGCCCCTTCTGGCACTCAACCAGTGCACTAAGACCACCAGTTTGATGCCTCCATACTTTTTATGGTTTAATATTGAGTTTTTAAAATTACAATACATGTCACACTATATAGTGCACCTGGTGCAGTTATGTGAAAGATCAAAACCCAGTGCGCTTAGCTCAGAAGTGCCCTCTGGGAAGGGGTGCGAGAGGTGTGCACCTTATACTGTGCACGCTGCTTGGCTTCTTCAGAGATCACGGACCCATCACCTCAAATTGATCTCTATCCCTAACCAAGGTGTTAGATTTTACAGCTATCCCAGAAGGACTATAAATTGAAGACCTTGAGCATAGCCATTAGCAAATGAGGCAGGAGAGAACCTAGTTTCCAGAGGCTCCCAAATCAAAACATAAGATATGCAAGGTTCAGCACCCCTGCTGCTCCAATAAAAAAAGGACCACGATGGAAAGGATTAAATTAATATCAAGGAATAACCTTTTAAGACTCTTGGCTTACTTCAATAACCATGAGATGGTAGCAGTTAGCAGAACAATGAAAAAAGGAACTACAAAGATTATGGACTGAGAAATGCCCGGAAACTATACTGTCATGTGGAAGGAGTCCAACGGTAAATGCTTAAATTGTTTCTGCACCACAGAATTAAAAATTGAAACTATAAACAGTGCTAAGGGACCTCTAGGTTAACGCTGGGTTCATTGTTTTCTATGTACATGTCTAACTGGAGAGTTTGCAACATTACCACATTGAGAAACCCTGGCCCATCTGTGTCTCTACTTGCAACATCCCATGCATCTGTGTTGAATCTAATTGGCCAGTAGTCATCTCTGGAACAGTTATGGTTAGAAGCTACTGATCTTCATTGTATCGTCTAACTTTAACCGTATTGATAATCTTCTACATCTCAAAAAAAGAGCAATTATTTTCTGAAGGTAATATCTTTGACCGGACTGTCATCTTTATTAGCATTGCTGGTATCGGTTTTTGATCACGTGAACTCCGAGGTTTCATGCCAGCTACCATTAAGTGGGACCCAAATGCTCAACCACAGCTACCGCTGCGGAATGAATAGGAATCCCGGTAACCAATGCAGACTGCTCAGAATTTTAGGGCAGAAACACTAATGTGCAGTTTCACCTGTCAAGGAGCCGCTCACCAACAGACTCTAGAGAAAAGGCCTGATCCCAGAGACAGATACTAAGCACTAATGGGTTAGGCTCAGTCCCTGTAAACATGTAGGAGGAAAAACCGTAGCGTTCTCCCATCGGCTCAGTTAGTGGAAAAGTTCCTACTGCTCTTTGGTGAGCACCTGCCCCCTTCAACCTCATAGTATTGGAACACCATGCAGGACACAGCTCGAGATTTGCATACTTGGCGGCATTCTCTACAATCCCTGTCGGAGTCATCGGAGGACTGCATGCTTGGATCACTGGGGTCATTGGACAGATGATTGGACCACACCAACATGGACCTATCTTCTACCTAGGGAAGCGGAGCTAGGGGTTTACCCCAAGACTCCTAGTTCGCAACACATCAACAGATGTCCACCACCTCTAGCTCAGACTTACTGAACTCTTGGAAAAATACTTCAAACAGGTTTCACATTTAACTAACCAGGGAGCACTCGAACTGTGGACTGCCTTTTGCATGCACCAAAGCTAACACCTCTCTTTCTAGGGAAAGTAGCTTGTTTTCCCTGCCCTGGCAGGTTGTTACTACCGCTGGAGCTCCTAGGTGTGTCGCAGAAGAGCCCAGTAAAATATGCACAATGCCTGTGAACATCAGACATGCTGTCAACGCCTGAAAGGAGAAGTCCTTACAGACGCCGAAAGAAAGAGCAAACAGACAAAAAAAGAGCAACAAAACAAGAGGGTAGGAAAAGTAAAGCAAAAAAGAACCTACAAGGAGGGAGAAACTTATTTTAAAAGATGTCAGTGTAGGAGAATGACCTTGTCATCATGAGTCCAACTGAAAAAAGCACTTCTTGGTTGTAAAACTACTATTATTAATAAAAATAGCTGAATTCATGCCTCCATTACTCATGAAATGTTATGTGTATTTGCAAGGTGCACTATCACCCGCGAGGGTATCCTGGCGCCGAGCAGGTATGTGTGCCTAGCACAGCCTCTAGTAGGTTGGTTAATTGGAAATACAGGTTAACGGTGACTTAAGAAAAGGTTAGTTAGCCATCATAAATCTCTTTACGTCTGCATAATTGTACCCCATGACAGCGCCCAATTATGCACAATTGTGCAGGAGTAACTCCCACAAAGTAGTAGGCGTTACTGCACATGGCTAGTCTGACAGGTTTATGAACACTCACTAGCACATTAAGCTTTCACAACTGGTCTCTGACTTGTTCCCACCCTAGAAATAAGTGGAAGGGTATATAAGTGCAGGGCTGGAGAATGGTGGAAACAGGCAGAGTATTATAGCAGTGCATAAGTGCAGGGCTGGAGAATGGTGGAAACAGGCAAGAGTATTATAGCAGTGCATAAGTGCAGGGCTGGAGAATGGTGGAAACAGGCAGAGTATTATGGCAGTGCAGGGCTAGAGTATAGGAGAAATAGCATAGGACAGTAAGTTCAGGGCTGGAGTTTAATTCTTGCCAGGGTTGGAAGGAGAGAGGGAACACCCCAAACTTCGTATGGGTGGAAGGAAAGATGTCTCACCGCAGTAGAAATGTTTTACATCAGCATTGCATCTCCCCAAAACAAAATTGCGCTATGTATAATTATGTACTGGGAAAAAGCCTAAGCACAAGTCACATGATGTTATCAATACACCTATCGCCGCTTTCGAGGCATATTTTAACAAACGATAAACGCTGCAAATACTTTAAGGTTTTTGTGTGATTCAGACCCATGCATTAATCCCACTGTACAGCATCTCTCCGGTTGGACTGCATTACAATGCTGAAAAGTGGTGCTCCCGAATTACTGTCATTTAAACGCGTATTTCTTGGAGGGTTTCGGCCATATTTATCTACTAAAGGGATGCTATTACTGCGTAGATTCTGGGACTGACATTACTATGGCGATGGGAGGTGACCCCACGTTGGTCAGGGTAAGTCTGGGGGCAGGCATTACTTACCTGTGAACATGGGTCGCCAGTCTAGTCCTGGGCTGCCCAACCTAGGCCCTTGCCAGAATTTCAGGTTAACCAGATAAAACACGACTACACGCAGCGAATCTAACTGGAAGCCCTTCTCATAGGCATGGACCGGGCACTCCTGGACCTCGGTTGGGCAAAATAGCTCTTGCCTAACCCTTACATTTGCAGAGCACCATCCAGTGCACGCGAACATGAAATGCTCACTTGCATTGGGGAGCACTAGGGAGAACTACAGCAAAGCCAGAGAGCAACTATGGTGTAATTTGATGCAAAAGCTAGGTAACTGTGCAGACTCAGACAGTACGAGGGGCCTTCGAGATGTCAGTTTCTGCGTCCATGCCTACAGTTTCACCTTTGGCATGGGTATCCGTTTCACCGAGGCCTGATGTAATGCGTTCATTTCATGGAACACGGCAGGTTTAATTGTTTACAGAAACGGGGCTGCGAAACTCTAAGAAAATGGGCCTGGAAGAGACAAAAAGGAGAAGGTGAGAAAGAAATAAAGAATGCAAAAGAAAAAAAACAAAACATGTAAGGACGGAAAATAGAAAGAATAAGAGATACTGAAATACGAAACTAAGTAATGAAAGGAACAAACAAGACAACACCGAAGTAAACTTTATGCCGAGATTTTTACACATATGCAAACGAAGGGGACAGCGAAGCACGGGAAATTGAACTTTTTGGCAAGCGCAGTGAGCCTGCAGAGAAAGTTGGATGGAAAAAGCTCTCGGTGAAAAATAAGAGGGGTGCTATTGAAATGGCAGGCTGAAAAGAAGAAGCAAGGGTATAGGAGGCAGGATGGGAGGCGGAAGGAGGGAGGACGTGCGTAATGGAGAAAAGGGGCAGAGAGCAGAGCTCTTAACATTCACTGCTAAACCCCCCGTTTGGATAATGAGCCCTGCTGGGGGTGGCGCGCACCTCCCGCACTGCCTCTGGACTACCTGGGAAAGCCGCACGCGGAGGGGGCCAGGGGGGAGGCAGAGACCTTGCAAAGAATGCGCACCGCATTCCGAGCCTGCATCCTGTCCAGGGAGAACAGGAGCCGAAGGCCGCTAGGTGTGGGCTCGGGTGTCTGGGCGCCTCCAGACCTCGCTCAAACTCCGCTCAGAGGCCTAGGGGTGCTGCGCGCAGGCGGCCGTCGTGCACAACGGAGGGTGCGTCAAGGTCTCAGCCCGCCATCTCGTGTTGGGCTCAATGTATCCCGCCCACCAATGGGCACACAGCCGGCCATAAGGCAGGGTAAGAGGGTGGGACCGAGTGGGCTCCATGCACTACCCTCCTGCTGAAAGTGTCCCTTGGGCCAGCTCACTGAAGGCGGGACTGACAATCTAGGCGCTTCTCTCTACCAACACCGCCAGCTTTCCAGATGATTCAAGCCCAGTGCAGTAGTAATCCGGCACTCAATCTTGAGACCTAGGCCAGACGCGTGGGTTATTTGCATCTAAAGTATTGTTACTAGGGACCAGCGTGTTTTTGTTACAGTTTTCGCCCCAGGTCCACAGTTATCCTCGGGTGTCCCTTGTTGAAATAAGATTACTCCTAAAAACTGAGGCTGGCCTCTCGCACTCATGCATTAGCAAGAGAAAGCAGCTCTGGGGTGCTCACTCGTGAGGGTCTGGCACTTGTACCCTACGGTTTAAAAGTTGGGAGAACATCAACATGACTTAAACAATGCATTCCTGAAAGTGAGGTTGATTCAAGAACTCAACGTGTCCAGGGCGGTTTTACCCACAGAAGGGAAGATGCACAAACCAAAAGGGCAGAGCTGAGGTCCAGAGGAAACGCTACACACACCACCATCACCAAAACATACCCGATTAACATTACAGACACATGGTCATCACAATCTCCGAATACTCACACTATGGGCAGTAAGCAACTACAGTAGCAGGTTATTTACACATGGTGGTAATCCTCCCGGACAGCATCAGCCTCCATTCAATGACTTTTGATAAAACACTAATAACACCGAGCAGGGCCCCGTGGTCCACCCATTACTCACAAGTGATGCCCGCGCTGTGTTCACTCTCATGCACAGGGCAAGTTTCAGCACCCTGAACTGCTTGTGATCAAAGAAGTTTCCTGGAAAAGCCAAAAGAACAGCTCTGGTGCGAAAACTAGATGTGGATTGGAGTTTTGGGTTTATTCAGGTCAAACAAATCCGCTGTAGATGTAAGGCACTTCATGCAGGTAAGTCAGTAAGGTCTGGGTGTTGCATTCTGCAGACATCCAGAAGGAGTGTTATCCTGGCACAGCTTTCTGAAGTTCTAATGATAAAACTGAAACACAAGCACCCAGTGGAAGGTCTTGTGCAGCATGTCTCACTTTATAGAGTGCCAGTCTCTGTGCCAAGACAACCCAAACCTTTATTTCTTAAAGACCTGGAAGTAGATATTATATGCAAGATGCACTCGGTTATGCAGCAGTGGGACCCTCTTCACTGGGGCTGGGACTGATCCAAGATCGGGGACGTGTGTGGGAAGGAAAAGCTGGGCCATGCAGAACTCCAGTAACAAGCACCCCAGGCTACGGTCAGCATGTGGAGGCGCCAGACAGCGAAGCCTTCTGGAGCCCAGATTTCCTTCCCGCTCCTGCCACCCCTGTCCTTCCTCCCCCATCCGAGGCTAATTGCCTAAAATGGGGATCATGATCAGATTATCCTCACTTGAAGCACCAAAAGGGTTGAGGTTTACAAAGCCCCTAATCCGTCAATTGTGAAGCCAGGGAGCAAGAGGGGTGGGGAGGAAAAGGCCTCACAGAACAGCTGTTTGATTGCCCAGACACTAAGCTCCAGTCAGCTGCCCACACACAGGGCTCTCAGCTCCACATGTGAAGCTCCGCGCTGCATCCAACTGGGCACAGCAGGTAAACACTGCTGCTTTCAGACCAGCATAGTAAAAGCTCTACACTCCCTTCAGCTGCCCACATGCAAAACTCTAAATCTTCACAATTGAATGACCTTAAAGTTCTTTCTTCCAATCATCTGCTTATGTACAGCTCTAAACTCTATTAAGCCAACAACGTTCAAAGCTCTAGAACTGTGTGTCACCCTGCCACCTAGATACCTTGGTTAGGTCAGCTTGTGCTGCAGGAGCACTATTTCATTCACCTGTCCACGTTTAAAGCGCTGTGTTCCATTCACCTGCACTTTGAAAATCTCTATGCACCATTTAGAGGTCCATACTACATTCAGCGGTCCGTAGTGAAAGCAAAGCACTACATTTAGCTGTCCATACTGAAAGCGCAATGCTCCATTCGGCTGTCCATATCGAAAGCGTAGTGCTCCATTAAGCGGTCCATACTGAAAGCGCATTGCTTCATTAAGCTGGTCCAATATAAAGCTGAATATTCCATGCAACTGGCCCTCTACAATGCTTTACCTCCTAATGTGCTGCAGGTGCAAAGCTCTATGCTCTATACAGCTGCTCAACTCAAAAGCTCAGTGTTTCATTCAGCAGCCCATTTAACATCTCTCTGCTATATCTAGCTGCCCCACACAAAGCTCTAATGTTCCCTCAGTCGTCCATATTCAAAGCGCTACCTTCCATTCAGCTGCCCACAGCTAACTCCAGGTTCCTTTCAGTGCCAGTCTACACATGCAGCTAAAGGAAACAGAGAGCTGTGCATGTCAGACTCCAATGATAACATAATGGATCCCAACCAAATCCAGAATAACAGACACCCGCCTAGACTACAGCAACGCACTCTACGCCGGAACCACCACCAAGATACAGAAAAGACTGCAACGCATCCAGAACGCCTCGGCCAGTCTCATCAAGAGCACCTCCAGACACAGCCACACCACCGCCCTACTGAGGGACCTGCACTGGCTCCCAATGGACCAGAGAACAACATTCAAGCTTCTCACGCACACCTACAGAGCCCTTCACGACGTCGGACCAGAATACCTGAACCGCAGACTCCACTTCTACACGCCCACTAGACAGCTCTGCTCAGCTGACCTCACCCTCGCCGCCATCCCACGCATCCGAAAAGACCACAGCTGGATGAAGATCCTTCTCACATCTCGCCACCAAGATCTGGAACTCCCTCCCCATCCACCTCAGATCTCCCACCCTATTGCAATTCAGCAAAGACCTCAAAACATGGTTCTTCGACTGATCCTCAATGACTGTTCCCTTGCTGCTCCCCACTGCCCCTCCAGCACCTTGAGACCCTAGAGGTTGACTAGTCCCGCTTTACAAATCTGCTGATTGATTAAAAATTCCCAGGAGCTTCTCCTTCACTCAAGGTAAACCGGTCCAGTGCCTGCCTGGGCCAAAGTAGAGCTCCAAGCAGAACCAGAGATGCATTCTTAGTAGACACAAATAGTCTGACATCAAACTGCAGATGATGGAATTTCGAAACTGGCATTCCTGAAGCCCACAGATTTCAAATTTCTTTCTATGAAAAGCCAGCAAATTCAGATGAGTCCTTGCTTCCAAAGTTCACTAGCCAGAATCTGCCATAAGCAAAATTAGGGACAGATGGGAGCAAAATGGCAAAAACTCCAGCTTTGGAAGCAAAGGACCGAAGGGACCAGGAAAGGTTGTGTGTACTCTGCATGCAAAACATAGCATCGAAGAGCAAACAAAAGATCATCCCAAGGGCTTTAGGGTGAAACAGGTCCTGCATCCACCACAGGGCTGTCATTTGGCTTCTTCAGCACTGCACTCCTGTTCTCATGAGCTGGTCAGCTGCATGGGCAACAAAGAACTGGTAAGATGTTCCAGACACAAACAGCTCTGCAGTGATCCTCCCCTGGCAGAAACAGGGCTTACATGGAGAGAAGGCTTTAAAAAGAGTCTGGTGGTACCACTAGATACATTAAAGCAGGCAGCTAACAAAAGCAACTTTATTATTAAAAAAACGTTCTCAAGTTGCCTGTTGCATAAAGTTGGAGAAAACAAACGTAAGAGGGAGGGGAAAAGGAAGACGCAAAATGTGGCGTGAGAGTGACAAAAAGGGAAAAATAAATTAATAAAGACCGAATAGAAAGGAAAAGATAAAAAAATAAAAACAAACAATGAAACTTAAAAAATGAAATAAAAAGACGAAGGGTGGGATTTGGGGGTGGGATGGCAGAGGTGGGAGTTGATCCTAATCGTGGCAGCTATATCTCGAATGCAACTTTTCCAGATGCTCATGGAACAGTAACCAACTAGGCAAACCACAACGCACAAATTAACTTTACTTCGATATATATTTTTTAATGTTATCCACAGGACAATTACTCTAAAGTGACGCACAAAGTCTTGAGTGTGAAAGCAGATAAAGGGGTGGGTAATTAATCTGTGTGATTACGCTAATGCGTCACTATCCTGGAGGGACGTGATCTAAAGGTGAGAGAGCCTGTA
Source organism: Pleurodeles waltl (assembly GCF_031143425.1). NCBI lineage: Eukaryota > Metazoa > Chordata > Amphibia > Caudata > Salamandridae > Pleurodeles > Pleurodeles waltl. The sequence goes on from NC_090442.1 coordinate 196,597,937, forward strand.
GATGAGTGGTAGGCACAGCAATACACGGCCCTGTTCTCTTCCGAAACAAGGAAGGACGGACATACTACTTACACACAGATGAGGTTTAGCAGACCTCCCCATTACCAAGTATCTCAATTACTGAAGCAAAGCAGAAATGTGGACCAAATCCTAGGCCAAGACCCTGGCAGTCAGACACGCATTCCTTCTTTTGTGTATATTTTTAAATCTCTGATCTTAAATTATTTATTGGCTTAAAAGTGACTGAGAAAATAAAACAGACTGTGTTCTATACATGTGCAGTTCCAGTACTAGCATGCAATAGCCGTTTGTTTTTGTTTTTAAAATCACATTTTGACCTCTGATTTCTAAAACTGGCTGAAAATGCTTTGCTCTAAGCAGACTCTGGCTTCCACATGTTGTGACGTCATAATAAAGACTGTCACCTCTTAATGAGGTCACAAGCACCGCTCACCAGGGAAACGGTCACCCTGAAACAGGGCAGTTGGAAAGGCATAGTGCAGGCGTGTACAAAGGTGCTAGACACATGCAGGAGTTTCTTGATATCCATCTAAAGTGACTTACCTTAAGTAATGATTTATCTGGTAAAGACATTCTAGTTGCGGATTCCTTACTTTAGAATTTCCCCCAGGCATCAGACTGGATCTGGAGATTTTCTTTCGAGCAGTACCCTTGCATGCTGTCAGGTGGCGTCAGTCGGCTCCGCATGATTCGTTGGCATCGTGGTCATTGTGATGTCGCAGTTGTATATAGGCACCACCTCGGCGCGCAGACGTCAGTTTCTTTCCACGACTTTCCACACCAATAGCGCAGAGCCATGAAGAATACTGAGAATGGTGTGCCAGAACTAGGGCCCTGAAAAGGGAATGCCTGTCCCTAGAAATCAGTTCGCAGAGCGTGAAGGGTGGGCGGGTCGGTAAGAAATCTGCAACTAGAATATGTCTCTACCAGATAAATCATCGCCAAAGGTAAGGAAATTGCTCATGTGATAGAGACTTCTAGTTGCAGATTCCTTACCTTAGAATAGATACCCAAGCAATACCATCCTCCGTGGTGGGCTGCGAACCAAGATCATACTAGGAAGTCCTGCAGGACCGAACAGTCAAAGTAGCAGTCTGCGGACCAGACTGTCTGGGCAGTAATGTTTAGTGAACATATGCAGGGATGCCCATGTTACTGCCTGACAAATATCCAGGACAAGACCTCTGCGTGCTAACGCTGTGGTGGCAGCAGCCAAGCCCTCAGGAGGTTACTTCTTTGCCAAAGCATACCACATGTTGATGCAGAGCAGTACCCATCAGGAGATGGCACACTACTGCACCACCTTCCTTTCTTCACACCCACATATCCAACAAAGACTTGATCGTCCACCCAGAAATCACTAGTACGATTGAAGTAGAATGTCAAAGGTCTTTTTGGAGTCCCTCCTCTTTAGGAGAGGGATGTGGGGGGGTGCATAAAAAGTAGGCAAAGTGATGGATTGGCCTACATGAAAAGGCATTTCGACCTTAGGAAGGAAGGAGGCCCTTGTATGGAGCACCACTTTTGTAAGGGTGGAAAGACAAAAATGATGGCTTGGAAGAAAGAGCTTGAAGCTCACTTACTCTGCAAGCAGAGCTGGTGTGATGGCAATAAGAAGAGCAGTCTTGATTGTAAGGAGCCGCAGGGGACAATTGTGATGCGGCTCATAAGGGGCACACAAAGTAAGTTAGGACCAGACTGAAGTCCCACTGGGAAATTATGAACGGGTCGGAGGAAACAATGGGTGACTCCCCTAAGGAACCTTCCAATAATGGGAGACTCGAATAAGGTAGGTTGATCTGGCAATCTAAGAAAGGCTAAAATAGCCGATAAGCAGCCATTAAGGGTACCCAAAGCAGAGCCCTGCTTGGACAAAGAAAGAATGAAGAAGAGAACCCCACAGAGGTGCTGAAAAGGGATCAACACACTTGTTGGTACACCATACCACAAATTTATGCCAACGAGAGGCGTATACCATTTTGGTGGTGGGATGCCTTGCTGCCAGAATAACATCACAGACTTCAGGTGGAAGATCAAAAGCTGTCATCTTCTGCTGCTCAGCCTCCACGCGAGAAGGCAGACACTGGATAGGTTTGGGTAGAGAACCGTCTCCTGCTGCTGCGACAGAAGATCCACCTGAAGGGGCAGTCTGATCAGAGGATCCGTAGCCATGCTCAGTAGCTTGGAATACCATACTCTTCGTGCCCAGGCCAGAGCCACAAGGATTACTTGGGCCCGGTCGCTCTTGATCTTCATCAGAACTCTGGACAGAAGTGGTATAGGTGAGAAGGTGTAAAGGAGGCCTGAGTTCCACTCGAGACAAAAAGCGTCACCGAGCGAGTTCCGCCTTGAAAACTCCAATGTGCAAAACAGTCAACATTGCACGTTCTCTGCAGAGGTGAACAGATCGAACAAAGGCACTCCCCACTACTGAAAGAGACCTTGCGCACTTCCGGACAGAGACGCCATTTGTGACTGACTATGCATCGATGGCTGAGTTCATCTGCTCAGACATTCAGAGAGCCCACCAGATGTTGAACCACCAGAACTATGCCCCAATATTCCAGCCATGTCCAGAGGCGCAGAGCTTCTTGACGAAGAGTCCTCGACCCCACTCCGCCCTGCTTGTTGCAGTACCACATGGCAGTAGTGTTGTCCGTGAACACTTGCACCACTTTACCTTTTAGAAAGAGAGGGAATGCTTTCAATGCAAGCCTGATCGCTCGGAGCTCCAAAAGATTGATGTGGATCCGGACTCCGCAGGAGACCAGAGACCGCTGATCTCCACCTCTCCCGCTTGGCCACCCAATCCCAGGAGTGACGCATCAGTCACTACTGTAAGGTCTTGTTGGGGAAGGAAGGGGGATCTGCTGTTGACCCAATTGGGATTCAAAAGCCACCACTGCAGGTTTTTTGCAGTTCCCTCCGAGATCTGGACCATGTCGGAGAAATTTCCCTGATGCTGCGCTCACTGGAACTTCAGGTCCCACTGCAGAGCCCGCATATGCCATCTGGCATGCGTCACCAGCAGGATACAGGAGGCCATGAGGTCCAGCAGCCTCAGTAATTCTCACCAAAATTCAGGATAGAGGCTGAAACATCAGAATCACAGCCTAAATATCCTGCACTCACTTTTCGGTAGGATAGGCCTGAAACTGCACTGTGTCCAGTAGAGCCCAGAGATGAAAGGGAGCGAGCATCTAGGAAGGAATCAGGTGTGACTTTAACATGTTCATAGTGAACCCCAGCGAGTGCAGAAGGTTCACCCTAGTCTCAAGGTGGGAGGTTACTTTCTGGAGCGTGTTTGCTTTCAACAGCAAGTTGTCGAGGTGGTGGTGGTGGGGGGGGGGCTTGGGAATGAAACTCCTAAACTGCACAGATGAGCTGCAATCACCACCATCACTTTTGTGAACACCCAAGGGGCGTTGGTAGGGCCGAAGGGGAGCATGGTAAATTGAAAGGGAGCTTGTGACCTACCACGAATGGCAAGTAGCGCTTGTGGGCGGGCATGATGGGTATATGGAAGTAAGCATCCTGCAAGTCCAACACTACCATCCAGTCTCCTGGGTTCAAGGCAGATAGAACCTGAGCCAGAGTAAGCATTTTGAACTTCTTCTTGAGGAGATTGAGGGCCCAAAGTTCTAGGATAGCACGTAGACCCTTGTCCTTTTAGGCACCAGAAAGTAGTGAGAATAACAACCACAACCTACTTCTGGCACAGGGACCCTCTGTATGGCTCCCTTGGCCAAGAGAGCTGTGACTTTCTCGCAGAGAAGTGCTAGATGATCCTCCAGTAAGCAGCTGTAGGATAGAGGCATGGCCAGAGGGGCAGTCTCGAAGGGGAGGGAGTAGACCCTTCAGACTATTTGCAAAACCCACCTGTCCGTCGTGATGGATTCCCAGTGCGTCAGGTGATGGCGGATTCTGCCCCCAACCTATCAGAGAAGGTAGGATGGACTAGGAGGGTTTGGAGGCAGTGCCCCGTCTCGTGGGATTACGTATTCCCAGCTGCGTAGGGGCAGAATAGCATGCACGGCTCAGGGACTGGCAAGGAAAGGACATGACCGGGAGCCCCCTTCCGTGAAAGGGGGAAAAAGCAGACTGTGTTGGGCGAGGGGCAGCCGCGAGGCCAAGGGACCAAGCCGTAGTCCGGGACACCTTGAACCTCTCGAATACAGAGTCCACCTTGTCTCCGAAGAGACAGGTGCCATCAAAGGGCATGTCCATGAGAGACTGTTGGACATCCCCCAAAAAAACAGACGTCCTCAACCAAGTGTGGCGCCTCAAGGCCACAGTCAACACAATCAATCTGCCCAGTAAGTCGGTCGTGTCCAGCTCACAACAAATCGTGAACTTAGCCACAACCCTCCCATCGGCAACGGCTTCAGAGATGATGGCCTGGGCCTCCGAACAGCAGCAATACCTGCGCAATGGTATCCCATAATGAATGAGTGTAGCGGCCCAAAAGGCATGCGGTGTTCACGGACTGCAACGCCAGACTGGAGGAAGAAATCATTTTCTTCCCAAGTTGATCCTGTCTTTTTGATTTACTATCCGGGGGAGCGGATGGGACTGCTCCAGAGGAAGAAGTAGCCTAGATGACAAGGCTCTCAGACGTAGGGTGTTGGGAGAGGAATTTAGGGTTGTTCAAGACAGGCCGATGACAGCGGGTGACTATCCTATTTACAGGAGCCCCTGTGCTGGGTCTGGACCAGGTACCCAGAAGGACATCCGTGAGGGCTTTATTGAAAGGTAAAAGGGGTTCTGAAGCAGAAGCCCCAGGCTGAAGCACCTCAGTCAGGCGGTTAGTCCCGACTGCCACAGAAAGATGCTTGAGGACCTCGGTTGCCTTACTGATCACCATAGAATAGGACACTCCCTCCACCATAGCCAAGGTGAGGGGAGAAAGCATGCCAGCATCTGAAGAAGTATCCAGGCCACTAGCCTCACCAAATTCCTGTGCTCAGTATATGTCAGGGTGATTAAGCTGGTATTCCAGAGGGTTCTGCAACCCCTCTAAACCTTCCCTGTATACATTCCCATAGGAAAAATTGTCAGAATCTAACCTGGGGTGAGAAGACTCCAATGATGTCGGATTTGGCGTTGAGCAATGCCGTTCCGGCTCATCGGAGGACAGGGATTGGGTCGACGTCGATTGTAGGCCCCAACCAGCATTGGGAGTGTCTAAGTCTTTGCAGGCACCGGGGAAACATCACACTGGCACGATCTGCACAGATCGGACAATGGATCTGGAGGGGCCCTCAGTGGCCAGAGCCAAAGCCGCCGGCACTGAACCTGAGGGGCCCCTATTCGATCCCACGGGCCTTAAAGGCACTGCAGGGGAGTCAGTCTGCCCCATAGCCTCGTAAAACTCCTTCAGCTGGGCAGGAGTGGCTCCGGCTCCCAGGAAGTTGGGGACGCAAGGAGCAGACCCAGAAGTAGGCTCTGCTGACAGAGGCCTAGAGCGTTAACGCTCTTCCCGCGTCGCATCTGCCGAGCGATGTCGAAGAACATTTGGCCTTGTTTGACTTCTTATGACCAGAGTGTCCCGAAGATTTAGAATGGAATGACGAAGAGTGGTGATGACTCCGTGGGCACTCTCAAGACCATCCTCTCAAACAAGACTGGGAGCGATGCAGAGTCTAGCGCCGGGCCTCCATGAGCTTCAAGGACCGCTCCCTCAAATCCTTGGGGTTCATGGCCTGGCACTCTGAGCACGACTTTGGATTATGGTCATGCTCCAGACACCAAAAACACACAAGGTGTGGATCCATCACCATTCAGTGACAGGAGTCACACGGTTTGAAGCCGCTCTTCCGTGACATCCTTGATGCACTAAAAAGTCAAAAATTAGAAAAGGTCGAAACTAGTAAAAAAAAACTGACTAAGGATAGCTGTTCTCCAGATCGGAGCATGGCGTGCAATCATGTACAAGAACTGACTACATGTTAGAGAATGACTATGGAGGCCATTAGGAGTTTCTCAAACCAGACAGCAATATCATGCCCACAGGCAGGTCAGAGCCTAGGAATACTGGATTGGAGTAGACTGCATCCACCCAGATTAACTACCCTACAAATCGTTTATTAAGGTCATTTTTTTGGTTTTCACTAACCCTGCGGTCCCACAGGTAACCCGGAGGTTAAAAGCCCAGGATGCAAGCTTGGAACTATACTGTGAGAAGAACACTACCAACTGACATAGTTGTGGGCCTGAGAGCCATAATACTACCACAACACTGCACCAGCTCAGGCAGAATCTGCTAAATTAAACCGGAACTAATAAAGCTAAGCATGTGAATCTGGATGACTTGCGGTGTCTGTGTATGCATGGGCTGAGTAAGCATGTCAAATAATGACAAGTGAGGATGCCTCAAGAATGTCATGATGCATGAAATGTTGGGCTAGGTCTACCACTTAATCAGAGTTGGAAAACTGTGCCCAAACAGGCTGTAGCTGTAAATAATGTCCACTGTGTAACAACTTGCCTCTTACGTGATTGGCTCCTGACTTGTCCGCACCGAAGCCCATGCCCTTCGTCTACAACGTGAATACTGGAGCACAAGGTGTACGTAAGCCATTATTTGCCCTTTGACACCTCACTGTAAGTAACGGGGTGCTCCTGACTCACCTGTGCTAAAGGCCCTGACCTGCGACTACAACATTTTGGTGACGAGGATGTTGCATTGGGCTGGAGGATTGTTTTCTGTGGAGTTCATGCTCCGATTAATGAGGCAGTGCTCAAATTGCTTCCAGGGAGCTGACAGTAACAAAAGACTACTGTCCTGTGAAAACAGAAGGGACTCGAGACACCGAGGGCTATGCCGCCAGTTTATGGACATTTAAAGCGCAGTGAGTAGTCCTTAAATTGAGCATCGGCTGTCTGCAGTAACTGGGAGAAAGCTATGCATTAATTCAGAAGGGCTCCACTAGCAATGGAGTCATAAAAAAATAAGACCGATTAAATGGTTTGGCAAGGTTTTATGCTATGTCTTAAGTCAATGTTTTATGCCATCTCAACGGGGGGAAAACAATGTAATGTTTTTTAAATGTATTACGTTCTATGCTGATGAGATCGGTTCTCTCTCCTTCGAAAAGCATCATCTTAGGGCTATGAAACTTCTAACGCATAGCGACGATGCAATTCTTCATGTAATGCAAGAAGCCTTTAGGGAAACTGCAAGCATTTGGTTTGCATGATTGACCTCACAGGCAGGAGTGGGGAAGTAAAGGCAGCACAACCGCCACAAGCATCATTTAGGTTTAGTTTTGAGTTCTGATGTTTTGGGCTTTTTTTGCGTTTGATAAATTATAACTTGTGTTTAGGAAGCATGGGTTCTTTGCCAGTTTCAGTTTTTAAGGCAGCTTAGTAAAGGTATCCTCCTCCAACTGTGGTGTTTAAATAAATGGTGTGCCTGTGTGTTTGGTCTCGTGTCCAACTGTGGTGGACAGAATCAGGAATCGGAGCTTAGTCCCCTTCTGCATAGCGCTATAGAGATAACGGAGGCTATGGTGTGCGGTAATGGGGAAGGAGATAGCGCGTCTGTGGGAGAAGAGCAGAGACTTGACTCTGGTGTTGTGAACACTGGAAAAGAGCAGTGCATTACTCTCTGGTTTGTATTGCTGGTTTGCAAATGTGAAGAAGAGCAATATCCTGTTGCCAGATGAAGTGTGGGAAAATGTAGGGCCAGTTGGGGTAGGGGCTGGTACTCGGGTGTTTTGCCTGGTTGTGTTCTGGGACCAGTTGTCACTAGCTACAAATGGAAGGATTTAACAGGTTGGTAGTGCTTCAGGCAGAGTACACTGGCTCCTGTCTAGTTTGGGTGTTTGTTTTAGCTTGCATGGACTGGGCTGAGTCGTCATTACATTTGGATGTGAGGACCGGTCGGGAAAATGTTCTTGGCTCCAGAGATTGAACTAAATGTAATTGGAATTCTTATACAGTGCATCTGCCACTCCCCAAGGAGCATCCTGGTGCTATGCGGAGAAGCCTCTCCATCGTAATGCTGATCTATAAATCAAGAGTCCTCAGGTCAGAGAATCAAAGAACAGCAGAGCGAATCAGAGACGGTAAAAAGCCATGTCTACAGTTCCTTTTTGAAGATTGCCGCCCTATCAATAAGTCTTAGGGTAGTAGGAAGTGTGTTCCAGGCCCTCGGGCCAAGGACTGAGAAATAATGCCCCCCTCATGACTTAAGACTGAAGGTAGCAGGCTCCAGAAGGTTTTCCTCAGAAGATCTCGGGGGCCTAGTGATAGTGTAATGGATACATCTGGCCAATAGATATCTCGGCCTGTGGACCAGTATGCTCTGAAGGCTGGTAAGAGAAGTTTGAAAAGCACCCCCTGGTGTACAGGCAGCCACTGTATCAGTGCAGTAGAGGCAGTTGCACGTCTGGAGAGTCAATACTAATCTGGCAGCTGCGTGCTGTACGATTTGACGCTTGTGGATAGCCTGTTTGGAAGAACCAGCACACAGGCAATTACAATAATCCAATCTGGGCGTGATCTGAGCACAAGCCTCAGTTTTCCTGTCTGGAAAAAACGTTTAATTGATTTTATTAAACTAAAACATATCCCTGCTACCGCAGGTGCTTGAGGGTGAAAGGACAAAGTGGCATCAAATTTTACTCCTAGATTCCTAACAATCTCAACCGTAGTAGAGGGAGGAGTAGCAAAATCAGGCCACCACAGGCTTGGATCAAAAAAGTTCGATGTGCCTGCCAGCATGATCTCGGCTTTGTCGGTGTTGCACCTTAAGTAATTGGATTGCATCCACCGTAGAACTGCAACCGGGCTGCTTTTAAAGTTGACCTCTGAACCGATGGATGCCTTATCCAGTGATGGGATGAACTGTGTATCATCCGCGTAGAAGATAGTTTTGATACCAAAGGAATTGGTAAGAGATCCATGGGATCATATATATATTAAAAAGAACTGGGCTCAGAGGGACCCCTGATGTCTCTAACATTTCTGTGGATGAAAAGTGACCTAATTGAACCGTTTATCTACGGTCTGTGAGAAATGATTTTATCCAGGACAAAGCAAGTCCTGGGATCCCACTGTCATGGAAGCTGTGCAGCCCAATATCATGGGAAATGGTATCAAATGCAGCAGACAGATCGAGTAACACCAAGACTGAATTTTTCTCTGCATCCAGAGTTAACATTCAGGTGTCTGCCACTTCCAACAAGGCAGATTCGGTGGAGCGTTTTGGACGGAAACCTAATGTGGATGGAGTAGGTTAGTGTTTTCTGAAAATACAGTCAATTGTGTATTAACCAGTTTTTCCAGCATTTTACTCCTGGCAGGTAGTAGGGAGATTGGGCGCATATTTGATAATACTGTTGGATCAGCTAGAGGTTTTTTTTCTGCAAAGGTTTAATCACTGCCAATTTCCACTCCAAAGGAAACTCTCCACTGGAAAATGACGTGTTAAAATATTTCGCTGATCACCGGATTGACTGTATCCACAACTTTATGCAAGACAGACAGGGGGCAAGGGTCATTTAGTGATCCTGATCTACAAGACATAATTGCCTGCCGAGACTGGGATAAAGTGACTGAAAGAAAAACAGAGATTCTGTTTCTGACTTAGATAGGGCATCAGCAGCCAGGACAGCTGTCAAAAAATTGGGGGATTGTGAAATCTTGTTGGATCACAAGTATTTTATCTGTTAAAAAAAACCTGCCAATTTGATTGTATAAGGTTTGTGAAGGTTTCCCTGATTAAGGCTCTGGGTTGGAGAAAAGATTTGGGTATCTTAAAAATTGCTTGCCGATCATTTCAGGCTTCCTCTTTCTGGATGAGGAAGGAGGCTGTTATTTGCCTTCTTAATCTGAGCAAGTCTTCCGAATTATACGCCTTCCTCCATTTCTGTTCAACCATTCCTATGATGGCGGTGTTGTTCTGCAAGAGTCTGGGTGAACCAAGGGGCGAAGGGTTGGGATTTACCTTTCTTGTTTCTTACTAGTATAGCTGGAGCCAAATTATCAACTGCATTATTAATCCATTCATTGAAGGAGGCCACATGTGCTGCCATATTACCTACCAAATGTAGGACTACAGGTGGCTAGATTTATTGAGAGGCTCAGATTCCTTAGTAGCTTGCCCAAGCTATGCATATTAGGAGAAAGTAGGTTAGACATGGAAGGGGAGGGGTCCTTTTCTGCCGGATACAAATGCTGAAAGGGGGCAGCAGAGTGCCGTGACCAACTCTGCCTAACTGGGGCTTCCACCAGAATAATTGGGATTATTGGAGAAAATCACATTTAAGGTGTGACCAGCAGCAAGTGTGGGCCCATTTACTAGTTGATTAAGTCCGACTATATTTAAGATGCCTAAGAAATTAGCTGTGTCAGGGTCATTTTTTTACACTCTAGATGAAAACTGAAATCCCCCATTAAAGAGAAATGCGCATAGCATAATGAGAGAGGGACAAGAGCGTCACCCAGTGAAGATAGTAATGCTGAACGAAGACCGGAAGGGTGATGAATTAGCCCTCCTATAAAAAATTGAGAATGTCCTGCCTTAAAGAGATTCTAGGTTGAGGGGTTAAATTGAAGTGTCTCGGAAAATAATAGTCAGGCCACCTTCCCGCTTCCCTAGTCCGTCTTGCCTAGTAATGGTATAACCGTGAAGGAAGGCAATAGCGGGAGTGCACCATTCATTAAACCAGGTCTCCGTAAAAAAGAGGAAATCCAATTCAGATTCTATTGTAAGATCGTGAATATCTTGAATATGTTTACTAAGTGAACGAGCGTCAATTACGTCGCTTACTAACCATCCATCCTTGTGAACTTGTTTTTTTAATATAGGGAGGTTCAGATAGGACCCCAAAAGTATGTTTACATTTAAGGCAGGAGAAAGGCCCTTGTTCGAGGGTAAGCTCACAATGCAGGATAACATCATTGAAAGATTTCAAAAACTTCGAAGACTATGGTTTACCTGGTTAAAAACGAGCAGCATGGCTAGCGCTAGTCGTGTGCCAGTCGTGGACGAGTGCAGATGGGTTTGCCTTTGCGCGCCTGCGGCACGTCCGCTGCGCATCCATGGCATCTCCCCTTGAAATACCTTCCCTCCCAAAAGAAAGTAGAGCGGCAGAGTCCCACAAATGATGGCTCTCGGTGGAAAAATTGTCCACCAGGAACTGAAGTCAAGAACAAAGTGCGATGGGAAAAAATAAAAACGAAGTCCCCTCAATGAATCTTTAAAAATGCCAACAATGCCCCCACTTGAAGTTCAGCAATTTAAAATGAGCAGAAGGGTATTTTCATATTGAAAATGGTTCAAGCATATGCGTTTCAGTGCAATTCTTGGCTCAGGCTGTAGTAGGTGGGCGCTTTTTGCCCTGGCATCTTGGGACATTGGTTGGATGTGCTGATGTGGACTGGTGGAGGTTGGAGGATGGTACTGTGCTTTGACAGTTGCGTTTGGCAGTAGTTTCGGGCCGCACCTACTGGAAGAGGTGAGCATTGTGTACGGAAGTCTGTTTAATGTATGCGCAGCATCCCGGGGTCATGGTGCCAAGTGCAGTTTTAGTTCATTTCTTACATATAGCACTGTCATGGTGGTTTAGCCAGTTACTGTGCATGAGAGTTGCATGCAGTGAAGTGCTCGGCTGCATTTCTGTTTGTGGGGGTATGTGGTCATTGTGGGTGGTCATGCGTTGCTTGTGGAAGAAGTGAGAGTTCAATTTGAATATTTGTTGCATCGGACATCTGCCCTGTGTATAAGGAAAGGAGCTGATGTAAAGACTGCGTTGACATGTATGTCGGGAATGATGAATCTGAGTAGGCATGGGCTGAATGAGCATGCTGTGAAAAGTGGAATGTGATGCTGTGAGAATGTGAGAATGTGAGAATGTGATAATGCATGTAGTGTTTTGGTCTAAGGGTTGGGAGAAGCCTGCCAATTAAGTACGGCTAGAGGGAGGCTGGAACCCTAAAATAATATGGTTCTAACAAATGACCTATCTTGCAATAAGTAACTTGCCTCCTACCCAAGTGGTTCATTAATTTTCTGTACTGAAGACCATGCCCTCCAACTGCAGCACAAATGCTGCAGCAGGAGGTCTAGACAAGCCATTCACCTTTTACACTCACAACACTGAAATGTTCATAATGGGAGAAATGCGATTTGCCAGATTCTGCAGCTCCGACACCTTAGATTTTGTTTTGTGCCAAAAAATGTGCCGGAGAGGTGGGAGTAATGGGGGGCGGGGGCTACACAAATTAGCTATTTCCCTAGAAAGAGGAACTCTGATTATTCATTTCTAGTGAACAGATCACTCGGTGTAGGACGAGTAATAGAAGATTATAGAAGGAGGACTAAGGTCAAGCATGAATAACCCCCTAGATGTTAGTGCGGTGACTAAGATGGAAACCCAAATGGTGCAAAACTGCAGTATTTCCAATAGGAGGTGAGAGGGCATGAGTCCTAGTGGCCGCTCTATCACTTATGGGACTACAGGACCGAGTCCTGAGCTCAGGATCCTTAAAATCAAGGATGAATCACTATCACGGAGCATTAGTTTCCCAATTTACCGTAAATGGTAATGCCAGAGCCATGCAATTTATGAAAGCATATATCTGCATTTTAAACCCCTACTTTCCTCCAACAAACATGCCAACACGCTGCAGCAGCCGAGCCTGAGTGCATTTAAAAAGTCATCGGATCCTGTGCCGACAGTTACACATCGGACAGGTAAAACTTCTCCAGGCAAACATTACTTGAACACCTCCATGCTGGCCAATGAGAATCCGGTTATAGAAAGCGTTGCTTAGTGCACCATAGGACCATAAACATTATAGAAGCACTTCCAAATCCTGGTAACAAAATGTAACATTAAAACAAAAAAAAGAAACGTTCCTAGTGTGTGCGCCAAGACATTAACAAGAAGACAAGATATTTAAAGACTTAATATCTGGCAAGGGGTGCAGACCTTCCAGCTCCTCTTTAAAACCTCACCTCCCAAATAGGCCATTCAACTGGCTGGTCTACAGTGGAGGTAGGCAGGTTCTTCGTCAGTGAAGGAACTCCGATAGAGCAAAATGATGTGTGGTGCACAAGTATCCTGGGAAGCATAAACATAGCAAGAACCAAAAGTATCAAATCAAGGAGGCTGATAAAGCGTGCAATTCTCGTCTTTTCCCGGCAAATCTCATAGCTCCTTCAGAAATGATTTTTTTTTTTTAAGGCGTTTGCACTGAGACCCATCCAGCTGAACTGAAGATCAGCTGGTGGGCGAGGAACCGGGAGACCATCACAACTGTGTCACTACGTTCCCAAGAATTTCTCAACGAGTTAACCTGAAACATAGATTTACGTTCATATGTGGCCATGAATAGGTAATCTGCAAGAGTTTCTCTTAGGCGCTTCGGGTCAGTTATTCAGTTAATGTGGGTAGGCCATTCAGAGGCTAGGAACCTCAACACTCAGCATCTTCACCAGCCCTATCTGGGACAGTACGAATGGGTGACGGCATCGTTGGTAGAGGGGTGTCCTCATTGGGAGGCCAGGGGGATGGCACAGGCTGTGATGATGTTGCACAGGTTTGAGGGGGCTACATGAACAATGTTGTTTTATGGTTAGACCATCTACGATAAGACAGTCATTCAGTTGGCACAAACATTTTAGAGGTGTAAAACATTGCATTTAATGGTAATTTCAAGGTCAACATAAGAAAGTTATCAAGATGGGAGTCTTTCTTCACCCTGCTGCTGCAGGACTTAGAGAATGGCGGGTTCCTGCTAGTACAATGCCACCGAGCCTGCATTACAGAGAGGACTTGGAGGCAGGCTGCTAGAAGGGGACAACGTGAAAAGGAAAACAAATACATTTGAAATATAAAATTCTATTTTGGATTCCTGCAAACATTTCGAAATTATGTTAAAGAGCAACTGGCTTAAACCTGTGCGCACCACCAAGATGTTCTAATTCAGGCACAACAGGTCATTCAGACCTGGTATAGTTCAAGTTTTGCTCTGGTTTAACACATGTGGGTCCCATGCAGACCATCACTGGAACCAAGCGGTACCCAGACGATGAGCCCAAAACGAGGGCTAAGACGGTCCTGGGTTGCTTGTGTTACAGTTCAGGCTGGATGTTTGCAACTGGCGCAGGGTCAAGACTGATTTGCACATAGCTGGGTCCAAACTAACGATGGAAGGATGGACTGGTGTGCGGCCGAGTGATTACCAGTCACTGAGATCAGGCCAAGCATTTCACCCATCGCTTTTTGGTATACTTCAGACCCCACACATGACAACTTGAGACCTCTATAATGAGAAGACAACACGAGTCATTCGAAACAAGTTGGAAAAGACTTGCAACCTTGAAAAGTCCGGACCAATACTTGGCCTGTTAGGCTGGAATTCTAACAGATTCCAAAAACTTTGTTCATTAGCACGGATTTCAATCTGGAGTAACTAGCAGGTATTTATTTTCCATAGAAAAAAGGACTTTCAAAGTTGCTTGAAAGTAACAACACAGAGAAGTTCATGTACAGAGGGCTGGGGCAGCATTCAATCTACTGGTTGGCTCAGCGTTGACGGGCTAAACTGGTAAAGCTCCGGATACAGACTATTGCTAAATGATGCCTTTTATTTGGCAACACCTATTTGCACCATGTCCCTGAAACACAGGAACGACTGACAACATCGATGGGCAATTTTAATTATTTGGGGAAAGGTGGCTCGTAAAAAGGAGCCCGATCATTACTACCCAAAGCATGCAGAGAAGTAGCTAGCGAAGTCACTAAAACACATAGAAGAACTGCTTGGTCTAAGACATGCTACGGGAAAGAGAAGGCCAGACAAGCCGAGCAAGAACATATTACCACGTAGACCTGCAGATTAGCTGTTATTGCTGCTGAGAGACAGCGCCTCGAGTCGGTCATGCTTTCCTTCTACTCCAATTGTAATAATAAACAGCACATTACACTCTGTGCATCTACACATATAGTTTATGCCATGCTGTTCTTCGACCTGCATATGCTACCAAATTATATATGCAGAACCTGAGCACAATCTCATTGCATAGGCCCAAAGCATGAAGCTGTGATGATCTAAAGGATTAAAAGTACGGCACGGGTCTAGAATACCTTTTACTATGGCAAAAACATGCCATTTGGCTTTTGCCTTAGTGTCATAGAAGCCTGCAAGTACGTTTAATACTACACACTTGCTTCAAATAACACGTTTTATTGGGTCATATTTTTTCACTGCCATAAAATGTGTATTTAGGTCTCGTATTTTTTTTACTTTAATGTTTTTTTTTTTTTTTTTTTAATAGAAGGCCCACGTGTAGGCCACCTCCTCATGATCCCTCCTCCTGATACAGATTTTACACTCGGTGTAGGCGGGAAGAGCAGTGTATCCGAGCAAACTGCCTCTCGCTCACGCCTACATCAATTTAAAGGAACTGAAACAAACTGAGGAGCGGCCTCCCTGAAAACAAGTCATCTCTGAATTAATTTTTCACTAAAACATATTTATGAGGCAGCTTCGTAATATGCATCTACAAAGAACACTACAAAAGGAACCAGAGTAAATGGTAAAGTCAAGAGTGATTGAAGAAACAAACATTTACAGAGCCAATGGGTCTCGGTTATGCAGGAGCTATTGGCTTTGCCAACGTTTTAGCCATGTTGTACACCAGCATCGTTGCTGTTCAGCATGGTTAAAAGTGAGTGGAGTGGCGTAGAATGTCAGAGTGGAGTGCAGGAGTGATGTGGAGTAAGGTAAAGTGGCACAGAGTGGAGTAGCGTACAGCCACATAGCGTGTCGTAGAGTGAAAAGTAGTGAAGTGTTGTGGAGTGGCAGAGTGGAGAAGCACAGAGTGGCGTGGCGTGTCGTGTCAAAGTAGAGTGGCGTGTCATAAAGTAGAGTGAAGTGTCAAAGTGGAATATCCATAGTGTGGTACCACAATGTCATTACAGACAACACATTTTCAAATGAAATTACATTTGCACATACAATTTTACAGATAAAACTATATTGCACACAAATGATAAAGTCTGGAAATGGCATTCCTTAGTGTACTGACCGATTTATTTTGTTTGTATTAAAATATTTGTTTCCACCACACTTTAAAATTACAGAAAATGTGCTTCACTTGTACTGTCCTAACTGTGATATTGTAAAATATTTGCACAGTTCATTTATAGACATTTAAATTGTGTTGTGTGCTAGAAAAAAACCCTCTTTTTCCACCCCCAGTAACCAGCAAGATTTTCATATTAATCTTTTCAGTTTGAAGTCAGATTAAGATACCTAATCACCAAGCTTCCTAGAAGACAGAGCCTGTCATCTGACCTCATTTCCTGAATGCACAGCAAATGTGACGGATAAGAACAAAATACAAGCAAAGGTGGAAAAGAGGCTTTGCTCCACAGCATGGACAAATAAAGCAAGCACATAGGAGTTACAAAGCCAATGGAAGATGCTGCCTGGAAGGCTTTGACCTAAAAAGTAAGTGTGGTCAGGGAGGTGACTTGGAATATCCCAAGCACCTAAGTGTGTACATTTGAGGGGGATAAGCCCCAGGGAACACAATAGGATGCACAGTCACAAGGATTTATTATTCTCTCAAAGTAACATTCTGCCACTTCCCTGCCCCATATCATTCACGAGTGTCACCGTTGCTACTTATGAAGCAATCTGGTCCCCTCTACTGGTGGTGGTCCCCTCGCACCACTTTACCCTAGAACCATGCCTGAAAAGGCTCCTGTGTCAGTTCATCCAGAGCTGAAAATAATCTAAATAGAACAACAAAGTTGTACAAAGAGTCAAGCACTCCGAAAGGAAGTGACTTTGTTACTACCGTGTACATTAAGGGTGTCCAACGCGTGTCCAAAAGGATCCAATCCATGCCAGATTTTCAGGATAACCACTCCTCAAAAAGTGTTTAATTTGCATTCACTCTGTAAACTGGTTATGTGGATTTAATGGAACTGTTCCTCCTGGACCTATGTCGGACAGCCCTGGTGTAAAGATCACATTTAGAGCACACAGACTAGCCTCTGGAGGCCACACTTGCAGAAGGATAAAGAAAGGACAGTATAAAACTACCAACATGGGGTTTACATTTTGTTAGCAATGTTATGAAAAGAGATGCAGACACTCAAATATATAATCAGGAAGGGCAGTGAAGGAATCAGTTGAATTTAGTCACTGCATTTGCATAGCTCTTTACCACTCCAAGGCTTTGAAGTGCTTTTCTGTGAGTAACCAGCTACTCTGAGAAACCCAGAGTTAGAAGTTACCCTAATTTTTTAGTGGTTATTCGTTGATCCTTTGTTGAAGTTGATGGCCTTTAAGTGTTCCTCGGGGTGAGTGACTTCATGCATTAAAAATAGGACTAAGTACTTTTAAATGTAGTTTGTTAATTATATTATAGGAGTTAAGATAAATACAAATAACAGCTGTGTGAACATGCAAAGGAATAGTTGAGCGAGCAGAGGATTAGGATGCGGTTAAAAATGTATGTTCTAGAGCAGTGATTCCCAAACTTTTCAGAGCCACAACCCACTTTTCAGTATGGCAAACTATTGAGACCCACCTCGGGTTAATGACTATGAGGCAGGTGATTTTTTTGATTGTAATTAAGCATTGTCTGGTAGAGCATTGTTATTTGCAGACCACATATTTTCAATTAAAATGGTCACTAAATTTGCACGGACATACATTGTTATCATAGATACAATTATACTGCACACAAATGCTAATGTGGAGAAATCAGGTTTCAGCCAGTGCTTTGTAAATAAAAAGGTGCCAGTGCCCAAAGCCCTCCTCTTAAACACGCAGATCCTGCAATTCAATGTGTGAACATAGAATACTGAGGCAGCCATCTCAGGCCTCTTCAATCAATATAAAGGCACTCTCTGCCCCTTCAGTTCACTCTTGCAGCTTTCTACTTTCTCCCTTTGTGACACGTTTTCGTTTTTCCCTTCATCCGTCTTTTCCATGTGTGTCTTATGCTCGCAGCAAATGCTTGAGGCAGAAGAATAAGCGCTGGCCCTTAAAAATAAGTGCTGGTGCTCAGCACCGGAAACAACAAGCACAAATTAAGCACTGGTTTCAGATATGTATTATTCGTTTATCAGCAAGGGAAGTGTCTTTATTTGGTCTGATCCTACTAAAATCGTTGTTTCCATCATGCTTCAAAATTAACAACAGAAAAAAGTGCTTAATTTCGCTTACCTAACTGCTGAACGGTACGGGTCACTTAGAGGTATTTACATTTTGTTGTATGTTAAAAAAATAGGACATCCTACAGCTTCCCTTTCACATTCCATGCACCCCAGCAAGACTGTTACACAATTCACTTTATTTTTCCCTTCTCCCACTGCAAAGTGAGAAGAGTTTGTAAACACCAGTCTAGTGTTTAAAAAAAAAAAAAATAATAATAATAAAGCAGCAGAACCTGCAAAGTTACAGATACGCAGCGGGGTTTAGTGCGTGGTGGACAAAATCATGACACTGTGATGGAAATGGAGTTGGTGTAATTGCTCCAAATTGTTTTATTTTTTTCTTTGCCGTCTTTGCACGAAAAGCTAAATAAAGATATTCAAAAAATAAACAACAGAATACGTAGCCTAACCCCAGAGCTCAAATCCCCATCTGGCATCTAAAGCTGGACACCCTGGAGGCTCATGCTTTCTGGGACTAAGTCGCCACCAGAATAGAGCAGTACTTCCAAGAGAACAATGGAGCGGCCTCCACACCACGAGCGGGATCCCTTTAAAGGGGTTATCCGCAGATATTGCATGGCAGCTCCCACAGGCATAAGAAGTACCCTGTTAAAGGAAGTGCTGGAAGCGAAACGGGACCTCAGACAGTTGGAGACCCAGAGGCCTAATAGGCCTGATCTCCAACAATCCATCCTTGATTAAATATAAAAAAATAAAAAAAAATTAAAAAAAAAGGTGGCAGCCCATACTGAACAACTGCATTGCTTCGACTTATACGGACTGAGCCCACGGTGAGAGGGACCGTATAGGGACAATACTTGCATGGTTGCAAGGTGACAGAGATGATGCCTTTTGAGAAGTTCCACAACACTTTTGACCTCCCCCAAGGTCACTTCCTTTTACACCAGGTGGTTACAGTAGCTCTAACGAAACAGTGAAGGTTGGGCTTGACTGAGCCAGCCACACACAATTGTTGTCAATACGTAGCACTCTCATATGGACAGGTTAAAACAGTAACATGCCTATACAGGGTAATAAGAAGAGACTTCCATAAACCACTGTAGCAACTGAGGACGCATTGGTAAGGAGCCTGGAGCATACCAATACCTGGAAGGGACTGGAACAATAGATTAGAGAGGGTCCCCAAGGTATCTCGCAGTGTCCATTTCAATTACTACGTACTTCATAGGGTGTACCTTACGCCGGAATGCACTGGAAGGTGCAGCCTGCCCATGACGCGGTGAGGTGGGGGTCGTGCCTACTACATATGCTATGGTCCTGTCCAACATTACACACACACACTGGGAAGAATAACGAGAACAATTAGTACCTTCATAAAGATGGAAGTTCCCCCCTCACTTCAACACAATGTCTCGTGGGTTGGTTCCCTCACACATCCAAAACAAAGGTTACAAGCACGTTCCAGGACCTGAACGATATATTGGCTAAGTGGGAAATTACTAGGAAATTGAAGTCCACCAAAGGCCCCTGATTGCTATTTGGTGCAAGGAACTAACAAAATGGGTGGGCCGTGAGGGCAGAGTAATGACCAGGGAGGCCAGACGGGGGATAGGCACAACTGAAACTGCCCCGAGCATGGAAGGCCCTAGTTGAGGATCTCAAGAACTCACAGCCTGGTACACCCCCACCCACTCCAACGAGTATACAGGCATAAGAGCACTGACTGCCCAGTCCTCACCTGCTAGGAAAGGACCTGCTGCGCTCACTGGAACACCCTACCACTAGCATACTCACGCGGACTAAGGCACCAATGCTCTTCCATAATAGGCACTAGAGCAGATCTTTGATTATACTCTTCACCAAAACCTATGCACAACTCAGGGGGCGGGACACTGGATTGATTTTGTTTGGGGTGGGGACATTGCCTGTATTGCTCACCGTACTTCGAAACAGATGTAGTATGGAACTGATATAAAGATAACCAAAGGCAACTCTGCGGGGTGGGACTGCTGTAAAAACTCAATAAAACGTGTTTACAAAAAAATTTAAAGGCATCTTTATTTGTTGCCTGGACTTAGGGGGTGGGGTACGTTTTGGGGGTTAAAGAGGCATTTGACAGAACAAAGTGTGGTAAATAATGGGTAGCACGGTGGGAAAAGTAGGAGACAAGAGGAGAAACATTCAAAATACTGTCAGTCATTTTTATGCAGGGAAATAAGGACTGATGGTCCCCACACGCAGGAAGATGCAATATACATGCTTTAAGTGGAATGAAAAGGGTCACGATGTCTACAAAAGGGCTTTGGCCAATGAAATGTAACTATGAATCATTTCCAAGAGTTGTGACCTATGTAATTAAGGGCATGGGTATAAAACATGAAAACTAATATCTTGTGTTGCACAAAGTGTGCCACTTAACATGTATTCGAATACCTAAATGTGAGGTTTCCGTTTATCCATCCAGGCATAAAACTAGGCTTCCTTATTTTCATTGTTTATTTTTTGTGGAGTTTTCCAATCTTATTGAAATCAGTGTTTATTGGTGTTTGTTCAGCTGCTTGAACCCTAAAGTACACAAAAAACGATATTATATTCTGGTTTACAGATCGGTTATGTTTTTCTTTTCTTTTAAGGAAAGTAAGACAGTGTTACATTTAAATGTTTAACAAAGTACTGGTCTCAGTTGGGGAAGGGGCCATTCATCTACTTATTAAATATAATATAATGAGACTGTAGGAGTAGTCACTCCTGCCAACAGCATTGAACCCTTCAGAACTTTTAAAACTTTGAATTGCACCAGATTCATTTGTCGCCCTGAATTCTAACACACACGAAACCGGATGTTTTCATCATGTTTGATACTGCTTTGCTGCACTCTTTGCCCAACGTCATGAAAGTGGTGGTTCTGTTGCGTGGAGATACTAGCTGCCAAGTGTCACAGCTTGTCAGTGGTGGCTTTTTTTTTTATCCACATCACATTGAATTCTGTTTCCTGATATTTTGCTGTTAACACAATAAGTCCAGGTCAAAGATTTCACCCTCTGATGTAGTTCTTTAAGTCCTGATGCCCCATAGGACATTTAGGGAGTCACTTAAGAGACTCACAAGGTGTCAGGTGGAGGCCAATTGCCGGGTTCAGTACAAGCCCAGTTGCTAATGAACAGCTGGGTAGTTGCAGGAAAAGGCCTCTTACAGTCTGTCATGTCCCTGTAGCTTTAATAGGCTGTCAGCCAACTGATTCTTGCATTCCAGATCTTTGTCCTGATACAGGAGGGAGCAAGTCCAGTCCTATAGGGCTCCTGTCAGGTCACATAGTAGGTACAGACCTCTTCTGTACTTTTTCAGGTCCAACTGTGTTCTAAGGTGGGTTTGGAGAGGTCACGTTTATGCCTGGCATAAACTTGTAGGTGGGAATGATTCCTGGGCATGCCCCAATCAATTGGGTAAATGTTCCTAGGGCCAACCCTACCCACTTTGGGTATTTATAAGACGGAGAAAGTATTCAGCCACACTAAACTTGGGCTGCGGATGTTGGGGGGATGGGGAGATGTACTATGGTAACCCTAATGCCCCCCACCCCCAGTTAACACCAAAATCCAGTATGAAGGAACCACTGTATGCAAATAAACCCAGAGACAAAAGTCTGGTAGAACAAAACAGAGTTCTTCAGCAACCGGACAGTAGATCCTGTCTTGGCATCCTGTTCTCTGCCTTTCAAATGCATTCAAAGTATTATATGTAAACTCAGGAGACTTGCCAAGCAGGCACTGACACTCAATCAAGGTTTAAGACTGGAATGTCAAATAGGATGTTCACAGCTCCCACCCTGCATATTCTGGGAGGTTCAGAGCAGTCATCCCTGCCTATTCAGGCCAGCTGATTTGTTGGTCCTGAAAGAAATTTCACACCTACTTAAATGTTAATCCCTGGCTGGGAGACATTTGAGAGTAAATGCAAATGAGCCACCAGGAACTTTAGACTGTGAAAAGTAACTTTCTGAATATTGCATTATTATTTATTAAAACTCAGCCTTCACAATTGAATTTGATTTTTAATAACTATTACAAATATCTGTTTTTGTGCTAGCTAGTCCCTTTTCCTAGATAAGGTATTAGAATTTAACTTGCACTCTGGTTTTTCTACATAGGACAGTTAGGCATGCCACACTGCAAAATAGCATTAGGGGACTAGTCACTGTAAGGACATTTTAACATTACATTTCTACAAACCCTGAATTTAACTAACATTCACCCTCCCTTGTGAACAACAAGGCCTACACGGGGAGAGGTATTTAAAAGAGGTTTTTGACCTGTCAAGAGGTATTTTTTTGTGGCAGGTCAAATTGCAGTGTTGGAACTGCCAGTCAGGCTACAACGGTAGATCTCAAGCCATACTTAAGGTTTTACAGTGTCATTGCAGTGGATGGCACAATGTGTGCTGCAGTCCACTAATGATATTTAACTTGCAAGCCTTGGTACACTTTGTACCATATCCTAGAGATTTTGAAATGCAAGCGTAATATAATAATTATGAATAAGACAAAGTTGACCATGTTTATTGGGACAGCACTTACACTTTACTATTGTTTAAATGGGTTAATGTGTGCGGAGGTCTAATGATCGCAAACAGAGCAAAATATTGGGTGCTCCAAAAATATAAGGGGATCGGAGGATTAATGATTAATGATATAGCAAAATATGGGGTTACCATGCACAAAAGCTTTACTACACAGAGGAAGGCTACTTCAGTGCATTTTCCAGGGCAGAATCTTATATGATAGAAAGTAGGTGGTTTTCATCTTTAGATTAGCATATATACAGCACTTTCTAGCGGTAGTAAGGTACTCAAGCACTTTCTTATGCAGGAATTTTTTCTGTATAATTTGGGGACTCCATCAACCAGATGTCTATGGTTGATTGGTTGCTTATGGTGAATAAAATGGTTGGTTTGATCCTTCTCATGAGCTCTGTAATGTGGATTGGGCTTTAAAAAGCAGTCTGTCTTTACCAATTATTTTAATGCATTTGTAAAGAAAGTCATGCAAATTGCAGTTTTCATGTCCTCCCGCTGAAAAGCTGTTATCATAAGAATAGTGCTTAAGAATTATGTTGAACTCTAGTGTGATGCTAATTCTCTAAGCTGCTACTGTGTATAGAACAGCAGCACCTTGCAAAGAATCAGGAAATTCTGATGGTCTGTTTTTAGGGATCTCACATTTCATAAAAACACTTACCGTATTTATCGGCGTATAACACGCACTTTTTCTCCCTGAAAATAGGGGGCAAATGATGTGTGCGTGTTATACGCCGATAAAATTTAATGGGTTTTTTTTTTGTAATTTCCTCTTAAAAAGAGGTGCGTGTTATACGTCGGTGCGTGTTATACGCCGATAAATACGGTACATAACACCAGAATAGAAACTACAGTAGAGTAGGAGAGGAGAGTCCGGAAGGAATGGTGCTACAGTAAGTCTTGAACTACAACATATCAAGGGGGTATGCTTTACAGCAAAAAAACAAACAATATTTCAAAATAATTTCTGGTAAATTAAAAGTAGAAACCTCGACTTGAAGCAGAGAGCAAAATTAGTAACAGAATTAAATTAGCATCAGCAAAGTCAATAGGTTTGCCTTGGGAAGCCTGAAATGTTTCAGTAAAAGTGCTGCCATCTAAAAGTGGCATGCATTTGCATGTAAAAACAAATGCATAATAAAATATTCAAATGATATCAGAAACTGAAGCAAAGATTTGTATCATCTTAAGGTTAAGAAGCAAATGTGCGCAAACAATTTTCTATCGCAGATTAGGCTTTGCGATGGCAGGCGCATCTCTCCCTCGTCGTAGGGTGTGACTTGCTTCAGCCCTGAAAGCTGATCTTGAAGTGTGGTTGAACTTTCAATGGGGTGTCCATGTGGACTCTGGAGGGGTACTGTTAGTGGCAGGTGAAAATATTCTTGGATGCTGCAGGTTCTGAAGGTTTGGGAGTTTTTTGGTGACAGCAAATGGTGTGCCTAACAATGGCCACAACATTGGAAGACAGGAGTATTGTGTTCTTCGAGTTGTCCCCACTATTGGTGGCTTTGGCAGTTTGGGGGGAGGGAGGCTGCGACTAAACAACAAATCTGTGCTTTCCATGTGGAAAATGAACAGTGGTGGACCTAGTGAATGGTCAAAAAGTAAAAGACAGGAGGCTGTTAAAGCCATTACTGTGCTTCATGTTAGGATGCTTAATGCATAACACTGTGTTTAGAGCTCAGCATGTGCCAGGTAGGGATAATAACACTGCGGGCGCTTTATGTCGTTAGCAGTGGCAGAGATTCAGTGGTTTGGCACCCAGAGTGGATCTGCAGAAGACATTGATACCTCAGGAGGTTTGGGGCCAGGCACAGTACGGATTTTGGACCTACTTAAGAAGCCTATTACTCCAAGTACCAGAGATGCATACA
Source organism: Pleurodeles waltl (assembly GCF_031143425.1). NCBI lineage: Eukaryota > Metazoa > Chordata > Amphibia > Caudata > Salamandridae > Pleurodeles > Pleurodeles waltl. The sequence continues at coordinate 196,622,556 of NC_090442.1, forward strand.
GAAGAGCATGGGCTGAGCCTTTGGGAAGTGGAGCTCGTTTTCGGCCTCCTGGCGATGAAGTCGATCAACTATGCCACAATGATGCAGTAATGTTCATTATGCCCAACACGGACTACAATCAGCCACTACAATAGAAGGGCAGTTGTTTAAACTTTTTTGGGAGTACAAACCGTCGGCAGGTGAGCTGGTGAAAATACTTTTGGTGGGTTTAGGGAGTAAGGGTGGCTCAAGGAGTTGTAGTTTTTCGACACCAAAATGGAACCAAATTGACATCAGGGCAGGTTCTGGCAGTCATGTGGCTGGTATTGCTGTATATGGCTTAAGGAGGACATTCCAGGACATTTTGAGACATCCATTTCAGAATGGTGCAGCCCAGAAGCTGCAAGATTGTTTTTTTTTTCCAATTAGGAAGGTAAGAATGTTGGGTAGATGGTCTACTAAGTGCTGTCTGTGCTGCATTAGAAGTTTAGCCAGGTTATAGGGAGAAGGCCAATTCTTCTTTCTTATTCTAGGTTGTGTGGCGGGAACGTTGATGAGGGCTTTCTCAGTTTGCACTGTAGAGCATTCCTCTGACGTGGGCGGCGAAGCTTGCCGAGAAGCGTACATAGGGGAAAAATTTTGGATTCCAATTTAAAAATGTGGGAAAAAAGGATTTTTGCGTTCTATTAGTGAGCCCGGGGTTGTTGTATTTATTGTTAAGTTTGCATACCTCTCCTAATAAAGCAGCCTTTTGCTCTTAAACTGGCTTGGTTATTGTGCCTCGCCATCCGAAGGTAAATCTGCAGTGGTGTGACGAAACATTACTTGAACCGAGAATTATAATTTCTTGAGAACACGAAAGACATTTGCGCGAGCTAAGAAGGACGAAGAATAAATGACATAAGAATTATTAAGGAACCCTTTCAACCAGGGGTAAGGGAGCCCATCATTGGCGCTGGGAAGGGATCAAAACAAAAAGTATAAAACACAAAGGAAAATGTTAATCCCCCTTGTTTGAACCTCTTCTTGGTTGTACTGAAGCACATACACAAACGTTTGTTATTGGTAAACAAAAGCACTGGGGATTGAGTCCCACTCCAAAAGTCCTCAGGTAGGTTCAAAGTCCAGTGAGACTGATCACTCAGGTGCGATTGGTCCAAATCCGGATTCTAGAAGGAAGAGTAACCGCAGTCTTTCTTTCTATGGGAAAATATGCAACTTGTTTTACCTTGCACTTTTTATTTTAGTTCAGTATTTGGTTCAGATCCTCTTCTGATTAGATTTACGCAGGGCCGGCTTTAGAGCTGTGCGACTGGTTCAGCTGCACTGGGCGCTGACCTGGAAGGGGCACTGACTTTTCAGGTGTGGCACTGTGTTTAGCATAACTTACGGTTTAAAAGCACCTGCTGCGGAGTTCCTTGTGCATCCAGCTTTCACACAGCAATAAAAATGACAAGATAACTCGTGATTACTGTTCCTGCCAGAGAGAGATCTCATTTGGCTAGTGGCAGTATTGACTTCACATAAAATAGCGCAGGGGACTAAAATGTCTGCTGCAAAGAACAAATCTGTATTTTAGGTGGATAGCCCAGTAGATTAGTAAAGCCAGCCTCTACTAGTGCTTTAAAACAAATAAATGTTTTTGAGCGAGGGGCTATGGAGAGAGCAGGGGCACTTTACTGGGTGCTAATGAGAGAAGCCGATGTGTAAGTCATTGGGAGCACGCTATAAAGATTGCTGCACCGGACGCCACCAGCGCTAAAGTCAACCCAAGGCAGGAACCATCACCACTGTGTACACATTTCCCGATGGGGGTACTATGGACATGCAGTACTGAAGGGCCCAGGCTGCCTCTTCATCTTTAGCAGGGAGGACAGGTCTTTACATTCAGACAAAAAGCAGCTTGTAGGAAGTGACGAGCTGGAGCTTAGGATGGCTGCCTCAAAGGCCTGGAGAACAGGACTAAAGTACTAGGAGGATGGAGGGAGCGAGTGAGTGCTGCAGGAGTCTAGGGAAAAAGCCAGAGAAGACAAAAAAAAGTGTGAGAATGCAGAAGGAGCATGGAGGAAGTATTCTACGTACCTGAAGGGGAGCATGCCATAGGATCATGGAGGGTGAAAATGACAGAGTCCTACAGTAGTGGAAGTGTTCGTAGGGAGTATCCTGCAGGTGCCTGTTGGGACTGAATAAACTCTGGCAAGTGCAGTCCCACGAAGAGCCTGAATGCTGCAGAAACCTACAGTGCATCAGTCACTGCTGCAGAAGCACTGACGTATTGAGTGCTACATGTGCTTGGAGACACTGGGTGTTGCAGAAGCTTGGAGGTATTGAGTCCTACAGGTGCTTAGAGGCCCCGACTGCTGCAGAAGCCTGGAGGAGGTGCATAATGAAGCAGGATGGAGAAATGATTGATGCATCAGTTTAACAGAGTCTGGTAGCTGGTCAGCAGTAGAGGCCTCCTGGCGCAGGAGTCCTGGCGCAGGAGTCCTGGTGCAGAGAACGGCTGTCGATAGTCAATTACTATTGGACTAATACTCAACTATTGTTAAGGTTCCGCAACTACAGAGCGCTCAAATCTCCCATTTCGAATAAGTAGCACATCCAGCCCAGTTTTTATATGCATTTTGGTCCCATTATCCAATTTTATTTCATTATACACTCTGGACTTCAAGATAAATGTGAAAAACGCCACCAGGCATCCCTGAAATTGTCACACGAGGTGCCATTTTACGGGCTGACATTTTGTAGGAACTGCTTGGAGAAATTCAACGCTCAAATGTACGTGACTAGGCAAGGGGGGGCAACTATTTATCTTGCTATAGTCTTTTCACTAGTTTGCATCAATAAAACTCCAGCGACGCGTCAGTTGAGGTATCACAAAAATATTTACGCAGGTAGAAAATAGAAATGGAAATGTCACGCACAAGCAGGCTGAAAACGTGACAGCCCTGGATCCGGATATCTATAAATGTTAGAGTCCCTGGAAATCTGGCATGGGAAATTCTGCTGGGTCAAATGCTCCAGCCTGCTGTATCCCGTAAAGGGACCAATATATTCTGCAAAGAACGCACGAGAGGCACGACACACCCCTCTGCGACAGCACGTGCTTGCAGGAGAAGGGCAGCGCCAGGGGCGCGTTTCCCATGTAAGGGCAGGCGGCGCGCGCCCAAACACTGCCCATCTGCTTCATGGGTGGTGTCTGCTCATCTTAAGAGCTGCGAGTCCCGCGGAGCTCACCAACCAACGAAGCGCGGCCCAAACACGGAGCCAGTGCCAAGCAAGGCAACCGCCGTCTGTTATTGTTTTAGGGCACATCAATTATGATCTGGCGCAGATGGATCATGTAACTGCGGTCCTGAATTGTGGGTATGGAAAAAAGTCTGCTTTTCCTCACGGGCAGAGTCATTCCCTTCTCTCATCTCCTCCCCCCATCTCCGTGGACACTCGGATGCCGCGCTGGGTACTTTTCATAGCTCGCGGAAGAGGAAAAAAAACCCACTAAAGTTCGCCTCAGTCCGGTGCCACCCGGTGCTTCTTGTAGTCTGCACGCCCTCAAACTCCCCGCCCCCCCCCCCCGGATATTGGGTTGTTATTTTATGTAGGTTAATCCGGCCCGCTCTCGAAACACTCCTCAACCATGGCCCGTTGGCTTCTTTCAGTCCAGTATCCACCTTAACCCGAGCGATCTGAACTCTATTTTCCTTCAGGCCTCCGAGGCCCGGAGCAATGAGCTGTTGTATTTGTTTACTCGCGGGAGTGCAGAACCTGCAAGGCTCGGCGGCGTCAATGCACTTTACACAGTGACCAGAAAGCAAACAAGAATTCAGAAAAGTGTATGGATATAGCATAACAACAACTGGACAATATGTTAACACATTTACAAAATGATCTACATGAGCAACAAGCTACTCAAAAAGATAAAACATGAAAGCAAATACAGAATTGTTCAGTGTCTAATAATGGAAGAGTGGAGCAGAAACTCAAATATAGGGGAAAAACAAATCATAAGGACCATATGAGTTTATAAAATCAAAATACTGCACTGGGCATGTACAAATTTACAAAAATGTAATAGCGTGCCAACAGAAAAGAAAAACAAGCATTGGAAAAGCCAAATGGGTCTCGCCTAAACAAAAGCCATTGGCTTGGCAATGTGTTTTTGCCATGTTGTACACCAGTGTGGCTGCTGTTCAGCATGGCTAAAAGTTAGAGACATTGCGTGTCGTAGAGTGGAATTGGGGGAAGGGGAGTAGAGTTCAGTGGCAGAGTGTGTCTAGAGTGCAGTGTAATGAGTGGTACAGGGTGGAGTGGAATGAGGCAGTCTAGTGGATTGCATTGGGCTAGAGTAGGTGGATTGGATGGGGTGGACTGGAGATAGTGGGTTGAAATGGGGTGAGATGGGTTGAAGTGGGGTAGGCTGGAGTGCAGTAGAATAGATTGATTTGAGGTGGGTGGACTGAACTAGAGTCAGGTGGATTAAATTGGACTGGAGTGAGGTGGGTTGGAATAGACTGGACTGGAGTGCCGTGCATTGGATTCAAGGGATTGGAGTGGGGTGGGTTGGATGCATTAGACTGGAGTTGGTGAATTGGGGTGGGGTGAGTGCAGTAGATTGAGTGGAGTGGACTGGAGTAGAGTAAATTAGAGTGGGGTGGAATGGGCTGGGCTGGTTGAGATGGAGTGGGATGGACTGAAATGGGGTGGGGTTGATTGGATTGGGTGCAGTGGATTGGAGTGGGGTGAATCTGCCCCATGAAGATTCCTACGATGCAGAACTAGGACTGTAGGTATGTAACCTTACTTTCTGCATCATAGGATTTTCATTGATAGTCAAACTTTGAACTAGAATGCCAAGCTGGTGTTTCATTCTAAGCATTTCCTCTTCAGTATGCTGGCCAATTAAAGAGAACCTTGAAAACGGTAATTTTGCAGTCTTCAACTGGGCATCAGATTTCAGTGAATGTCATAGCCAAGAGGTTCACTTCAGTGAGATACCGCGACAAAAACAATTTGCGGAAAGTTCGACTGAGTCCACTGCAGCACTAATTTTTATTAATGGCATCAACCCGTCTGCTCTCCCTAGCTCTAAGAGTCATGGACTCCAGAGCAGAATTATGCCTTTGCCTCACTGCTCCTGCGATTATGGAATCTGGTTTTGGATCAGATTTCAGAAAATCAGGATCTTGCAGTGGAGGCCGGTCTTTCTTTAGGTGCCTTGGTGTAGCCAATTTGACAGTGGCTAGCGTTAGAAACCCATCCTCAACAATTTCCATAAGACCAGGAAGCAGGGGAAACAGATCATGGTTGAAGGGATATAAAGATTACCAACACCGTTAGCTGAGGTGTATCCAGTCGTAATATTTAGCTTCGGTTCACCTCTCACTAGGGCATCTTGAAAAGTAATGATATCGTCCACTGGAGATACACTAGAGTAACCCTCCCTTAGTCTCCAGTTAGTATGATGAATGTGAGACAGAATCCTGATCTTGTGTACATGGGGATCATACATTTTCAGTTAGGAGTCAGTGGTGGTGGAGATCTAATTGGAGATCTAATTGGTGATGGAACTTTCCATTTTCTAATGGGCAACACAGATGTGGCCCTAGAAATCTGGTGGGTAGGAGACAGATTCAGAGGACGTAAAGAAACCTGCACAGGATCGTCTACTGGCAAGAGAGGCCGTATAGGTGGAAGCTCAGTAGCTGTTTGGGGTAATGGAGCTTCTGACTGATGAGAACAAGATGAATGAAGGAGACCCTAACCATTGTGAAGAGGATACACTGACTTTGTATCCTTGACATCAAGAGGTGAAATAGAACTTGAGCAGGGAAATGGTGTCTTTGGTGAAGCATGCCTTTTCAATGTCGAATGAGGTTTTGACATTAAGTGATAAGACGGACACCGACCGATAAGATCGTGGTGTCGTACTGTGGATTTTCATCGCCTATTCTGGGCAAGACAGTGGCGCCGTCAGACTTCAACAGCGTTGTTGATAATCCTGTCGCCGGCTTGGATGACGAGCATTGACAATGATGATGGTGCCTCAACGTCAACCATTCCTTTGGGGCCAAACTCTCACTGTTTAGGTATTTGAAATCAGCAAATGACAGAAGAGTGGCGCCGATGCTATGATGGAGATTTCCTGCTCATAGATTTCCCCCTGTGGGAGCCTATCTGATTTTTTTAGGCTTTCCTGTAGGGTGATGGGAGACGGACCTTTCCATTCTCCTCCTTTTCTTTCTTTCCTGCTCTGCTTTCATGTCCTGCATCCAACCACACAGTCTGATGCCTTCTCGGTCTTTAAGTGTCCTACAAATGGCAGATCCTTTAGTAAGGTGTGTAGGTGAAAGACAATCAATCAATCACTGCATTTGTAAAGCGCGCTACATACCCGCGAGGGTCTCAAGGCGCTGGGGAGGGGGCGGTGCTACTGGTCAAAGAGCCAGGTCTTGAGGAGTCTTCTGAAGGCCAGCAAGTCCTGGGTCTGTCGTAGGATGGTGGGGAGAGTGTTCCAGGTCTTGGCGGCGAGGTAGGAGAAGGATCTGCCGGCGGCGGTGGTTTTTCGGATGCAGGAGACTGTGGCGAGGGCGAGGTTGGCTGAGCGGAGGCTTCGGGTGGGGGTGTGGAAGCTGAGTCGGTTGTTGAGGTAGGTGGGTCCGGTGTTGTGCAGTGCTTTGTGTGCGTGGATCAGGAGCTTGAAGGTGATCCTTTTGTTGACGGGGAGCCAGTGCAGGCCTCTCAGGTGGAGTGTGATGTGGCTGCGGCGGGGGACATCGAGGATGAGTCGGGCCGAGGCGTTCTGGATGCGTTGGAGTCGTCTCAGGAGCTTGTTTGTAATTCCTGAGTAGAGGGCGTTCCCGTAGTCGAGTCTGTTGGTGATGAGGGCCTGGGTAACAGTTTTTCTCGTGTCGAGGGGAATCCATTTGAAGATCCTGCGGAGCATACGGAGGGTGTTGAAGCAGGACGCGGAGACGGCGTTCACTTGCCTGGTCATGGAGAGAGTGGAGTCGAGGATGACCCCCAGGTTGCGTGCGTGGTCCGTGGGTTCCGGGGCTCTGCCTAGTGACGTGGGCCACCAAGAGTCGTCCCAGGCTGATGGGGTGGGTCCGAGAATGAGGACCTCCGTCTTGTCTGAGTTCAGCTTCAGTCTGCTGTCCTTCATCCAGTCCGCTACGGCCTTCATTCCTCGATGGAGGTTAGCTTTGGCGGTGTGGGGATCTTCGGTGAGGGATATGATCAGCTGGGTGTCGTCAGCGTAGGAGATGATGTTGAGGTTGTGTTGTCGTGCGACGTGGGCGAGGGGGGGCCATGTAGATATTGAACAGTGTCGGGCTGAGGGAGGATCCCTGTGGGACGCCGCAGATGATCTCGGTGGTTTTAGAGCGGAAGGGTGAGAGGCGGACGCTCTGGGTTCTGCCCGAGAGGAAGGATGTGGTCCAGGCCAGGGCCTTCTCTTGGATACTGGCGTCATGGAGGCGTGCTGATAGGGTGCGGTGGCAGACCGTGTCAAAGGCTGCTGATAGGTCCAGGAGGATGAGGGCGGCTGTTTCTCCTTTGTCCATCAGGGTCCGGATGTCGTCAGTGGCGGCGACGAGGGCGGTCTCGGTGCTGTGGTTACTACGAAAAACAGATTGGGAAGGGTCCAGGATGTTGTTGACTTCGAGGTAGCGGGTCAGCTGTTTGTTGACAATCTTCTCGGTCACTTTTGCCGGGAAAGGGAGCAGGGAGATGGGCCGGAAGTTCTTGAGGTCCTTGGGGTCTGCCTTAGGCTTCTTCAGAAGGGCGTTGATCTCGGCGTGCTTCCAGCTTTCTGGGAAGGTTGCTGTCTCGAAGGAACAGTTGATTGTTTTGCGGAGGTGGGGCGCGATGGCTGCGCTGGCTTTGTTGAAGACGTGGTGAGGGCAGGGGTCCGATGGGGATCCGGAGTGGATGGAGTTCATGGTTTTGATGGTGTCTTCGTCGCTGACGCTGGACCAGACGGTCAGGCGACTGGTGCGAGTGGTAGTCGCATGGGAGGTGGACTCGGTGGTGGGTGCGGGGGGGGTGGTCGGGGTTGAAGCTGTCATGGATGTCGGTGATCTTGCGGTGGAAGAAGGTGGCCAGGGAGTCGCACAGGTCTTGAGATGGCAGGATGTCGTTGGTGATGGAGCTGGGGTTGGAGAGTTCTTTCACGATGCTGAAGAGCTCTTTGGTGTTGTGTGCGTTGTTGTCTAGGCGGTCCTTGAAGGCGGTCTTCTTGGCGGTCCTGATGATTTGGTGATGTCTGCGGATGGCGCTCTTGAGGGCTGTGTGGTTGTCTGGTGTTCGGTCGTGGAGCCATTTCTTCTCCAGCTTCCGACAGGTGTGCTTGGAGATCCGGAGGTCCTCGGTGAACCAGATGGCTTTCTTGTTGGTGTGGTTGGTTGTAAAGGTCTTGAGAGGGGCGAGAGTGTTGGCGCAGTCGTTGATCCACTGTGTGAGGTTGGTCGCGGCGGTGTCTGGGTCGGTGGGGGTCGGTGGGTGGTCTCAGGGCGAGGGCGGTAGTCAGTTGGTCCTCGGTGACCTTGCCCCAGCAGCGGCGTGGTAGCTGTTGGGTGCGGTGGGTTTTCTGAAGGTGAAGTGGACGCATCTGTGGTCGGTCCAGTGTGGTTCGGTGGTGTAGTTGAAGGAGACGTGGGGGCTTGCGGAGAAGATGGGGTCGAGCGTGTTGTTGTTGTTCTCGAGGTGGAAGTTCAGGTCCCCGAGGAGGATGTAGTCCGTGGAAGCGAGGGCGTGGGTGCTGATGAGGTCGGCGATGGTGTCACTGAACTGTGGGTGGGGTCCGGGAGGTCTGTAGATGAGAGTTCCTCTGAGGGTGGTGTTGGGGTCGGTGTGGATCTGGAAGTGCATGTGCTCGGTGGTGGTGAGGGTGTCATCGGTGTTCGTTGAGATTTTGATGGAGTCTTTGTGGGTGATGGCGATTCCTCCTCCCACTCCGTTGGTGCGGTCTCTGCGAGAGATCTTGTAGCCCTGTGGGATGGCTATGGCGATGTCTGGTGCTGAGGTGGCGTTCAGCCAGGTCTCCGTCAGGAAGGCGACGTTGGGGGCGGTGGAGTCTAGGAGGTCCCAAAGTTCGATGGCGTGCTTGCGAGCGGAGCGGGTGTTGAGGAGGATGCAGCGGAGGTGGTTGGGTTCTCTGGCTGGTGGTGTGGAGGGTTGGATGCTGGTGAATCTGCAGTTCTGGCAGGTGAAAGGCCCCTGGTTGCGTTTCGGGGTGGCCCGGTAGCAGGGGTGGTCTCGTCTGGTGTTGAGTGCGTGGAGGGTGCTTGCGTCGTAGTGCAGTCTGGCATTGCGGGGGTGCGGGTTCCAGGGATTCCGGTGCTGAGTGCGGTCCAGGCGCGGACGGGCGCAGACGGGCTTGCCTTAGGCGCGCCCGCTTCGCGGCCTCCATATGAGGGCAGAGGGAGGGAGGAGCAGCTGGGAGGTGGGAGCGGGGCGGCCAATGGGAGTGAAGGGGGCGGGGCAGCAGGGGCTCAGCAGCAAGGGAAAAACCCGGGGGAAAAAACGGCGGGAAAAGACGGCAGGAGAGGGACAACAGAGCACAGGGGTACAGAAAGCAAAACACAGGGGCACAGAATGAAAAAACGAAGTGGCACAGAAGCCAAGTGCAGGGGTACAGAAAAAAGGGAGCGAGTAGTCAGGCGGCAAAAGCGGCAACGGAGGTTCAACCCACAGGGGGCTGCGTGGCAGATTGGGGGGGGAGCGACCTGCCTGGTGACAGGGTCAAAGGTCGCTCTCTACCACCGCTTCGTGGCCTCCATATGAGGGCAGAGGGAGGGAGGAGCAGCTGGGAGGTGGGAGCGGGGCGGCCAATGGGAGTGAAGGGGGCGTGGCAGCAAGGGCTCAGCAGCAAGGGGAAAACCGGGGAAAAACCCAGGGGAAAAACGGCGGGAGAGGGACAACAGAGCACAGGGGTACAGAAAGCAAAACACAGGGGCACAGAATGAAAAAACGAAGTGGCACAGAAGCCAAGCGCAGGGGTACAGAAAAAAGGGAGCGAGTAGTCAGGCGGCAAAAGCGGCAACGGAGGTTCAACCCACAGGGGGCTGCGTAGCAGATGGGGGGGGGGAGCGACCTGCCTGGTGACAGGGTCAAAGGTCGCACCACACAAACTTTATGAGCATCAGACATCGCCTTCTTTCTACCACATGAGCATTTCATAAAAGGGGAGGCATTCCTACTAAAAAAATGAATGAACTCAACAGTGGATACAACAAATTGTCGCGTAATAAGCTTGTATTAGCGCTGAATATATGAAGGAAAAACTTTTGTAGGTGAAAAGACAATTGAGGTGTTCAGAGATCCTGACTGAAAAAGATATTAAAAACAACCGACTGTCTCAGACAAACTGCCACTACAGTGCATTGTGGGAGAGGGAGCTTCAGATTTTTTAAAGGTGTAGCTCTTTTTTGAATCTCTTCAGTGGTAGGCTATCATGCTGTTTTTCCTCTTCATGCTGTTCTTATGCACAGAAAGCCTTTTTTTACATGACAAAGTGTTGCTTATTCAGAGGCTCTATTGGATTTTTTTCACAATAATTCTCCTACAGCATTTCAGCAAGAAAATACATCACTGACAGTCGATACCGAGACTATATGGAAAATGCCTTTCAGTGAAGAACATTCTTCAATGCCCTTTTCATGAACTGTTAACATATACCGAAGGTGGTGTTTCAGGGTGCGCGCAAGCAGCCGGGAATTAGTGAACATTTGTTACTTTCAATGAAGATCCTGCGATGCAGAAATGGGCTTCCAGTAATACAAACATTAGGAGAGAGTAAGTTGCCAACAGTTCACCAGGGAGCTAGTTCGACTGAGGCAGCCACTGCAGGTTAAACATGCACTGGAAAAGCCAATGGGTTTCACATTTGGCTTACAAATATTAGAGAGATGTTATAATGTTTGTTTTATTAAATTGAAACAAACTTTATTATAACATTTTTCTAATATTTGTAAGCCAGTTACATAGACAAAAAATGATAAAGGCGAAATGTATTGGCATGCATGTTAGAAGAAAGAAGATGGCAGAAGAGAGAAGGCGTGAGTAGACAGAAGACAGCATGAGGTAAAGAAGATAGAAGACGGTATGCAGAAAGAAAAAAAAGAAGAAGACGGACAGCAACGAAGAAAGAAGCCAGAAGAAGGCATTGAGGAAAGAAGACGTCAGCGAAGTAAGAAGGCGGCATGCTGGAAGAAAAAAAGAAGTACCTTCAGCATCGCAGCCAGAAGAAGGACACTGGTAAGTGTCCGATAGGAAGTGAGCGGAAGGAGTACTTGGTCCACAGACAAGATTGGCGAAGAAGACGAAGCCATTAACTGACATGAAGACGACGTGCTGGCCAATCCAAAGCAGGTAAATCTGAGCAACATGGGAGTAAGCCTGTGGTAAATTTAGGTAAGGGGTTGGTTCCAAGCCCCTTTTAAGTTTTTTTTAACTAACAAAAGATTTTGCAAGCAGGCGCGCAAGCGAAACCTAAAAAAAAAAAAAAAAAAAAAAAACACAACTAGTTCTAGATGAAGCTTGGAGTTATTATTTCCCCCGAGCATGAAGATGGCAGTTCCCTGATGGACATTCTGTGAGCAATAAAGCAGGAGGGCACCAGGGCCCACTTTGAAGACCAATGTAAGGATTTTGTAGAGGGCCGTGTTATTGATGATGGCTATCTGCATGGTTTCCATAGAGATGGGGATAGGGCTGGTGAGACTGAAGTGGGTTCATGTGCTGCAGTGGTTAGGAGTACTGTGGAGACCGAGTAGAATGCTACTACAGTGGTTATGGTTGCTCATCATAAACATACTCATCAGGGATTTGACTGCCAAGGAAAAACTAATCTTCCTGATATTCAAATCCTGAAACCATATAAACAGTCTCAGTTATGAAGACAGCACCAACCTATATAGACCCATTACACGAGATGAGATTGCTGCAGTCGTGCGGTCCAAAACTCCAGGGAATGACAGGCTCCCTGCAGAGGTTTATCAGTGATATACAGACGTTCTGGCTGATAAACGACAAGACGTTTTCGAGGAGGCGCTTCAGAAGGGAACCCTTCCCCCAACGCTTTGGGAGGCTTTCACAGTTATGATCTACAAACCTGGTAAAGTCCCTACAACGGCATCAGCATATAGACCCATCTCCTTTTTAAATATAGATGTCAAAATACAAGGCAGCATTTTAGCGGCCCGCCTCCTTCCACACCTCCCGTCCCTGGTGCACTCAGACCAGTCGGGATTTATCCCTCGCACATTACATAATTTAAGAAGACTTGCCCATGTGTACAACGCCTCGCGCTCTAAGATGACGAACTGACGATTGCCCTCCTCGACATTGAACAGGTGTTAGACTCTCTAAACCAAGTGTATCTATAGAGAGTCCTACGAGGGGTTGAGATAGGGCCTGGATTTGCGTGATGGATCTAACTTCTATACACAAATCCTCAAGCCTGAAGGCGATCAGGAGCTGTTGGGACCGTTCCAGCTGTGCAAAAGTACGATGCAGGGCTGCCCTTGGTCACCGCTACTATTTGTGGTCACTATGGAGCCTTTGGCGGTGAAGCTTTGTGAGCTTATGGCTCCCTGGGGAATCAATGTAGGCGAGACCACCAATGTGGTCTCCCTTTATGCAGATGATGCACTAATGTATCTCCGTCACCCAACCTGCTCCGTGCCCAAGCTGCTGCAGGAGCTTGGGGAGGTCCCTACGGGTAAGAACCTTAGCAGGAAATTTGCCCTATTAGGCATTACATTAATAAAACATATAGCCATAAAATGGATAAACATGATCCCTCCAGAGTATGCTGACTGGCTCAGAGACTTCCTAAAATGGGAAATGGCGGAGGAGGTTAGCATGACACAGGTTTGTAACTATGCTGAACTAGAAGATTTGGACGGCTATGATCGCTGAACTTCACAATATACACACCACGGACCCTAATGATCAGTCACCTCATACTGTCCTTACCCAAAATATAGAATAATGTTGCTATACTGCTATTACACTGCTGTTTCTGATTGCGTACAGTGATGAGTTTTTCACAAGTTTAGGAGGGGAGGGATTGCACTGCTAGGCTCTTGTTTCTGAGCATTTGAACTAAATGTCTTGTTTTCACATTCATCCTGAAATTGATGGTCTCAAACAGGAAAGCTCAATAAAGATCATTTAAAAAAATTTAAAAAAATACAGCGATGACAGATGCCTAATTTTTTTTAGGTGCATTGCACACAAAGCTTCCCAACAAAGAGAAGAGTGGTTACATTGTAGGTGGGATTCAATGGGGAGAAGAAGCTGAATGGAGAGGGGAGGACAGGGCGGGGGATGCAGGCAAATAGATCTTCAGAATTCTTAAGTTCAGCAGAAGTGGGTGAAGAGACCTTGTGCCAGATGACTGACATATATAGTTCAAGATTTATTTCTGGAAGAGAGAGTAGTCAGATTAGAGAAGGAAAAATAACGGTCCATCACCAACCTGAAACCAAACAAAGCAATGCCCTCCAAAGTAACGCCATATAAAGAGAAGGGAACCCAAGATGAGCCTTGGACAGGAAAAGCTGTAGTTGATAATACGGACCATAAGAATATGGAGAATGAGCAATTGAAAAGCAAAGGAGAGACTCACTTTGATGGTGTTGTTGATGCCTAGGTAGACAATTGCAGCCAGTATGGTAGGTATAAAGAATGTTTGGCCTTTTCCCTAATGCTGAAGTGGAGATTCATGTGTTCCCCACTGACTGTGATGCGGTATACTTTGGAGCCCGAAAATTGGGCCTCAAAGCTTTCACTCTTCAGGTAGCTTGGTCAAGCCTTCATAATATTGGCCAGTGATGTGAAGGTTGAGCCACATTTAGAAAAGCACAACTATCTACATAGACAAAATTATTGTGGGTCTTGAGCCGTAGTTATTATCTTCAAAGAGAAATAGAACTTAATTATAGTGCAGAAGAATTAAAGATCAACCGTGACAGTTTCAAGCATTCAGGCTTAACAGTTCAAGAGCTAGTCAAGAAAATAATTTGAAGCTTAAAGTCTTGTTCTACAGCGCAGAGACTGGTTCACGCTCCTATACACTGTTCAGTTTGACAGAACATCTCTGGTAGGATAGAATGGGCCAATGTTATCTCATAAATGTATAGCACAATGGACAGACCTGAAGTTGCTGTAAGTGGTGATTTCTTTTAACAAGCAAATCGCCAAAAGGTACCCTTAGGACTCCAATGTCATAGGCAAAAAATTATTGACGCAGCCCCTTAAGTATGTAGTCTTGAAGGTCCCCTGGATTTCAAGTTAGTTTTGGCTTATTTTGGAAAATAAGTGGCAATCCAAATAAACCTTAATAGCCCAGTTACTACTGTCAATATATTCTAGCCCATCTGTGGTACAAGTGTTACTTGGTACCTCACATTACTGGTTAGGAGATACCATAGGCTAGCTGGACCAATATTTTGATTTCCACTGGTGATGATTGAAAATGTTTAGTGCTCCTGGTGGCTGCAACAGCCTCCATTAGATGCAGTTGAACTTCCCCCACAGCTCTCCTGACCAAAACAATAATCTCTCTGGAACATCTATCCAGTCTAATAATTCCAACAGATTTTTAAGGAAAGACCTAGTTTGTTTTTCAGTTGGGGTTAGGAACTCTTTAAACGTAAGGCACATTGCATCTTAGAAGCCCCAGGTAATAGACCCATGATACCAATGGCTTTGTGTCCCTAGGATCTCTCACCTAGAAGTGAAATGGAACAGAGAGCACTCGAGTCTCCAAAAGATTATTTTTGTTGCCTTTACAGACTGGTTAAGAGACAAAACTGGTCCTTGCCCTCCTATCTAATAAGTTCTGGACTCAAGGGCACAGAAACAGTCAGGTTACTGGGCACCTGCATTGCCTCACCATGTCAGAGATTTTGTAATCTTATGTTCAGAAAGAAAAGCAGCTTCTTACATTCAGCTCCTTCTCCTATCTGGTACAGCAGATTGCAGGCTTCTTTCCACACTTGCCAGAGTAGAATAACTCTGTGGATGCTTTCAAGATGGAGGAGCAAGAAGAAATGAGGCTGCGGAGATGGCGAAGCAGAGTTGCTGTGCTGGCAGGCACACCACCGCCATTTTCAGGCATCCACCATACTGCAAAGAGCACATTTGCTTAACACACAATAACCAAACGACCTTGGGATGGAGCAGAAAAGGTTCCCAGTTATAAGGTGTCTAGGCTAAGTGGTTGCAAAGGTACTGGCTGTTTCACAAGTGGGCAGGATGCATGAAAGGGGTGTTTAATGCCAGTTATCGTGAAGCGCAGCCAATCTTGGGTCAGACTTGCGATAGCACTTCTCTCCATTTAATATTAGTGTTCACTCATTTATTTTAAGTTACCCAATGCCCGATCAACTAAAAGAAAATGGTCATTCTTTTCCTAAACATCTTCAACGCCCCCTCCAAAAAAAATCCCCAAACGAGTGACGCAATTTAAATAATACATCATATAAAAAGAATCTCTTCAAAGAAACAATGTCAACTTATTCAGGAAAAAAAGAGCCAGAATGACTTGACTGCACCGGTGACTGAAATGCACTACCCCAATTGAAATTCTTCCTGCGCCGTGGTCTTTGGAGACCTCAAGACATGTACTGCCTTTAGGCAGTTTTAACTGGGATACTCAAACATTTTAACAAACGTGCATTATTAGGACTACAAACTGTAGTATGCACGCTTAGGCAGATTAAGGGAAAGTATGAAAGAAATTGAAAGTAGCTGACCCAAATGTAAGTCTGCCCAGGAAAAGGGCTCTATGGTGGCGGTCCCTGGAGCCACCAAGTGTTTAGATGCTCAGATATGAGAACCTACCTGCTGAATCGAGCCATCTTCAAGGCAGAGCACAGAGAGAGCCATCCGACTGAGCCTGCACAGCACAAGAGATGGCTTCCACCTAAGTGTCAATCAGAAGATATAGGCCTCTTGACTATGAACTACTATACTATACTATAATAGAGGTGTTGCTCTCATTTAAAAAAAAGATGAGCCTCAAACACATGTACTGAATTTCAGAAGCATTATTCTAATAAATGTACCGTGATACCTTGCACTTCTGATAGAGACATCTTTCATTATCACTTCGGTTCATGCAAAACTTTTATGTTCTTCCCTGGTCCCACCAAAATATGCTCTTTTGGGCTCATCCACCTATGCTGCTCTTCTGTCCATCTACACTACTCCCTGTCCACGGTCTCTGATACTATGGTCAACTCTGTGCCCAAATCTGCTCGTACTCATCGGTGCTCTTGCTTCTTCTTCTAGCATGCTCCCCCCCAAGCCCATTTATGCTATTCTGTTTATGGCCATCGATGCTCGTGCACATTGTGGCTCCCCTCTGCTCGTGAGAGTCTCTGTTCAAGAGCACTCAAAGTACAGTCAATGAGTTAGCATGCACCGCTGGACAAAGTTTCGCTCAGTTCGAGGAGTGTCACCCACTGAAGCATTTTATTCCAGGAAAAAGGGGCTTTGAAGTATGTTTGTACTAAAAGGAACCAGTCTATACCCAGACAGCAGCACCACTGCACGTGCTCCAAACAGAATTTCCTACTCTTCTGCAAGCTCTTGTTCCTCCATCTTGTCAATACGGTAAAATGCATGCCACGATTGCCTGCATGCTATGCAGAATACAGACTAGCGAATGCTAAGCCGCCCTGCACGCAGCTTCCCCATTATAAACCTATACCTTGGAATTGCTATTGGACCCAACTCGAGTTTGAGGATACTTTAAATATCATAGAACGGAACCTGCAAGTCTGTTCCATCTAATTGAATCTCAGTATGTTTACCCATATTGACAACAAAAGGCATCTTTACGCTTTATCGTGAGAATGTAACAGCTTTATGTCAGTCGTATTGTATAGACTGATATAACAGATATCATGACTACACCATCCATGTATATCCAGAACTTATCATAAAAATGACCAGGATGCTCGGCTGCTAAGATTAGATTATCATTGGATTGTAACATTGGGAACTGCCCTGATGAAGGTGACCTTTACAACTGAGGAGCACCGAAACACGCGTAGGCCTTCTGTCCCCACTGTACCTCTGACAGAACAACTTCATCACCGTCCTTTTCCAATTACAGATTGTGTTTGTATCAGAACATAAATTGTTTTTGCATTCCCTTTGATTAGTTTCGTTTTTCTTTTCATTGATTTGTTATTTTTGCCTCTCTAAGCTTCTTTGTGTTATTATGTAAATCTTAGTATATTTTGTGTAGTTTTTTCTTTGTATTCTTCATCCCATTTGTCTTTAGTCTAGTATGAGTGTGGCATGTCTGACTTAGATACCCAGTTTCTCATTTTTTTATATCTAGTTTTATGTCCTCCATGTATTTTAGCATTTTGTAAAATCATTAAATAAAATTATATTTTTGTGACAGAATATTCTCATTTGTTATTCTAAATCCAGGTTCAGCCGTCCTGTTCAATTATGTGTCATTGTTAGTCTTCGGCATACTATGTTGTAATTATCTCTATCTATAGTGATCTACACCTGAAGATCATTATTCCTTCAGGTTTATTGTTGTAGCTGGTTTAGCAGATTTCCTCTACACTATGCAGAATACAGAAACAACACTTGCTAAACAAAGCCACTCACCTCTATTACTCCACAGAACGAACTTCAAATAAGGAAATAAAAAAAAAATTAAAAAAATAAAAAGTGTTCTCTAAATAGAATTTAAATGACATAAGATGGCTGTTCGAAGAAACTAGAGGCGTACCTCTTGTGATAAAATCAAGCGAGGGAGGCATTGCTGTTTTAACACAAACAATTTGAGAAAGCTTGCTTTGAGAGGTTGTATGACAAAGAGATATGACGTCATATCAAAAAACCATTCCGGATACCTTGACAGTAACAAAACTGCAAAATGGGGCCAGAAAGCGCAATATAAAAAAAATATGTATCAAGGCTACCCCAGTCTGTGTTCACCTATTATTCTTGTGTTACAAAATCTAAGCCTGCAAGGTCTGGACAGTCAGTGTATAGCTCTATACACTGGACTCCTCCAAAGTACCCTTCGCCACAATTTAGAAAGTGTTTAAGGGTGGACCGCGGAATGCGGGAGGACACAAAGGAAGAACAGTGAGTGTTGAAATAAAACACGGGTCTTCCAGTGCCGCTTGGTACTTCTAGCACATGTTGTGACGAACAGTGGTTGGACTCAAGGAATCAGACTCTTCGTTCAGGTTAATGACTATCAGCTAACGCAGCTTAAGAAAATCAAACCGTCCAGTCGTGGGGACTGAACGAAGTCATATCAATGATCATGCATGCCCAGGAAAAATTAAGTGGGTACTACAGCAATGGATCCAAGACAGTAAAAAGACATCTTCTGCAATTAAAATGGGCGTAATTCTCCAAAAGATCACAGCCAGTATAATTGGGTCTTTCCTAATATAGTCTTGGGCTTCCGAGCTGATCCCCAGAACAAAGGGAATCATTATTCAGTGTCTCAGCCCACGAATGCCTGGTTTTGGTAAGTACTGCTTTGGTTAGTCATGGAGCATGATGAAATGCATTATGCTAAAGGAGAGAATTGCAGACATGCTCCAAACGGGAAAATTCAACGATAAGCACATAGAAGAGCTCACCACTACTAATTTTGTTTTTCTATCAGGAAAACTACAAAAAAAAAGTGACCTGGATTTTGATAAATACTATATATGGACGTTTCAGTGGTCTGTTATATCGAACACCTGATAAGAAGGGGCAGAGAATACAAATAAGGTCAAGATATTATAATCCATCCTGAAATCAAGATGACTGCTGATGCTCAAACAAACACACGAGCAAGCTAACACGGTAAGTGAATCCAGAATCCCTCCAAATATTCATGAAATTTTTGGCTACTATAGCTGACTTGATAGCAGAAGGAATACACAATTTGGAGTCTATCTATCAGAAGGAAATGATAAGTGATGGTCATGCTGTATTCGTTTTGTAGGACCAGGTGACCTGGGTTCCAATCCTGCCTTTTGCTTTACCAAACTGTGTAGCTTCGGGCAAGTCATTTTATCTCCCAGCATCTCGAGATCCTCTTCTACTGGAGTTCAAATGTTGTCCTAGTAGGCCAACCCTGTATTAGGCACTTTTGGAAAATAAATGCAACATTTATTTATAAATATAATTGCACAAACTCCATGGATACAGAAGCATCCAACATGACGCATACATGTTAAGTATAATCTACTGACGCCCTATTTAGATTTCTTAACAGAAGAAAGTAGTGCCTTGGGTAAGGGCCAGTGAGCAGCACTCGCGTCCTCACCGGCTCGTTCGTAGCTGCTTGAAGTTATCAGTCCGTACACTGCTCCTCCACAAGAAGGTGGACTCCGTCACATTGCTGTGGATGGAGGTCTCATAGCCCACTTCGATGGACTCAAGCATCCCTGAAATCACTAACAGGCTGTTCGTTTTATTAGGTCTGGGTTTTGACTGCACAGCTGTCGAACAGACCTACCTCTTGCTTTATACAATGGCCCTCAGGCCCGCTCCTTTCAACCACTGGCTTCCTCCAACCAGCCACTTTCAGGGACTGATGTAAGACTATCAATCACGCCCTATCTGAGCCCAGTGGAATATTTGTATCTCTCACCTAATGCCACTGGACGCGCCCTTCCATCTCCTCTCTAGAGCTTGCTTTAAACTGCTCGAGTGACGGCCTTACAACTAGGGAGACTCCCATACTGCTCGCCTTTCGTTTCTTGTCTGGCTTTGATGTGCTTATGCTGCATGTTAGCGCATTAAACCCAAAACGGTTAGCTTTACTAATGCTCGTTATTAACATTAGCCACGTTTTGTGATAAACGAAATATTAGCGCACTGCCTTTTGCCAACTAAGTTCTTTGGAGTGCGTGACCTGATGAAAAAGAAGCTATGAAAATGTGTATTTTACATATCCTTCCACGTCTACAGCTCTATCGGAAGTTCACCTTGGTGTCGTCCAGTGAGAGGAAAGTATATTTAATAGCTCAGCCCATGAGCTGCCTTAATGAAGTCAAAGGCAATCGGGGTCCATTTATCAAATGATGTGAAACGCTGAGAATTCTCGGAAAGTTTTTCAACCTCTTTACTTTCTTGAGACTGGAAGAACTTCCCAGCGGAACAAGCCATGTTGACGACCTTTGTGGCTGTCAAATTGTTTCCTGACCTGGCAGATCAGGAAATGGTCAGAGGGTCAAAAAGCCCTTTGGGTATCCGGTTCCAGATGGTTACACTCAGTAACAACAAGGCAGATGGTTGGCAAGATGTCTGACCCAGAACAGGAGCAAGAACCAGGATTCCGAGGTCCAACAGGTCCCTCCACTGGGATGTGTGCAGGTGCCTCCCGGGTTCACGGTTCTGACTGTGCTATTTACAACCTCAGAGGCCACATGAAGAAAGTGACGAGTCCACGTCACTGCCCAGGATCAGCTTACCCAGTTGAGAAAAATATAACATCTGCTAATTATTACTCATAGGTGATTAGAGGCCTGACCCACTGAAGTGAAATCACAAACTTCCAGGGCGAGAGGAAGTGACATTATGCACCCTTTGTCTCAGGATGACCTCACAGGACTGACCCTTTCTCCTATCGTTAGACCTTAAACGGCTAGGGACCAGGTAAATGACGAAAAGTGAAAAGAGAATAGAGCTATTATTCTGCTTCTGCCTTTAAAAGCTCCAAGGTGGTTCCAAATACCGAGCCATTTGTAGCAGTAGCTACTCCTAGACATCCCTTAATGAAATCCATTATCGGGCCACAACTTTTAGAGCGAGTGAGAGTGAGTAAGTCAGTCAACGAGTGAGTGAATTTCTGCACTTTCTAATTTGTCAGGGAGCCGCTGTTTCTTGCAGAGGGCTATTAGGGGATCTTGCACAGCAGTCTTCCTTGTGTCGCTGTACGTCAGTGTGCAGCCAATTTCTGAGAAGCGATTCCTTGTCCCCTACAAAAACAGGTTGACCATTTAGACAGCTGTCGATCTCAATCACCCTGCAAAAAAAGGCCAAGGGCTGCAAGATAGTATTTTTTGTACTGAATGAAATATCAGGTGTGTCCACTTCCTCATTTCTACATTTGCAAGTTCTTACAATATTGATTATTGGGGGGCTCACTCATCGGTCTGACATAGCATTAAAGTACACAATTCTTGAAGTTGCTGCCTCGTGTGACAAAACTTCTCAAAGTGATGTTAACCCAGTGCACAGAACAAAACAGACTTAACGCAGAAATCGACTGCACAACAAATAAAACAGTGTCTTCGAAGTTTGCACATTTGAAAAGCTAGTCCAGAGCGTATGGTAAGCAACTGGTGTTTGACAGCTTTCTCCTCCCACTTTGTCTACCATGGTGAGATGGCAATCCACGGATGCTGTACATGACTATCCAGTTTGGCCCCCATCATTTATGCTGTGAAGCCTTCCATGTAATCGACCATTGTTACAAGAGATTAACAGTGTTTCAGATTCTTTGTCCTCTGGGATTCATTAGCCTTTCATCAATGAAATGATGGACTTACTAAATAAAGGGTGTAGCTTTGAAGATCATTTACCTCCACAGAACCGAGTTTGTCTCACTGGAGACCTCACCCTGTGCTTAATTTGTGCTTGTGACTGCAGGTGGTGAACACAAGCGCTCCTTTTTGGGTAGCGGACCTTGTTTTTCATCATCAGACTTTAACCCATAGAGAGAAAGGCGGCAAATGGATAAAGAAAGACAAAGATGTAAAAACAATAGCAAAGGGATAAAACGGGGTGAAAAAAAACTAGCAAATGTGACCTAAAGAGACAGGAGGTGTAGGGAGTGGTACAAAGAATCAGGGAGTGCAATCAAAACAAGGCTGCGTTGGTGATCAGCAACCACAGCGTTCATCAGCGCGATCGCTGTCCATCCTAAGGGGAGGGGTATTGTCTATACACTACATTTGCATTTGTATGAGTTGTCTATACACTACATGTGCATTTGTGGAACCCAAACACCACATACATTCTAGAAGCATTTTCCGTTTTATACCAAACTGGATAATTCCAATTAAATCCGTTATTTCTTCTCCCAGGTCCCTTCACAACACATAATGCTAAGACACACGCCAAAGACCAATATTGGTAATGCAGTTAACAGGTTACCATAAATAGGAGTCTTTTTTTTTGTCTGGGTAGTTAGCGGTCTAGAGAGATGATGGACCATATTGCGTTGAAGGGCTCATCAGATTTCTGCACACATGAGAGGTGGTCGTCCTGATTAGGGGTGCGATTCCTAATACATCTGATATGCGTAGGACCGAGCCTGATGTATTTTATACACACACAATGCAATGGATACAGACGATGTGCTGTGCGTTGCTCTACGTGATAGTTATTAGATGGATGGACATTAGTAGAGACGGACTTTATGGATGGAACCTCTCTTTCTGTATATTTTATAAGCGTTGGATAATATATCTGTGCCCTGAGAAAGGTGTGTGACCTATTGGCCACTTTACACCGAAACGTATGTCGGCACGCTTATTCATTAGGAGGAGCTTGGAATTTCCTGGACTGTGACTTTGAAGTTCAAGATGTCTACAATCTACATAGCAAAGGACAATATAAGGAGGACCCAAGTGAACCCTTCTAGAACACTTTGAATTGGAGATGCACCTTTGTCATTGGTGGACATTGAGCTATATTCAATCTGTTCCATACACAAATTATATGATGGACTATAGTGCCTCCTCTTATGAAATATTTGTTGACCTATGTACTAACTAAGTAATTTGTCTTTTTTACTTATTTTTTATTGATGGAGGAGTGTGGTATACTTGAGTATGAATGATGGCAGAGAGAGAGTTTTCCATGTTTTGACTTTAGAGTGCTTGTTCATATAGCAGGTATTTATGATTAATAATAAATCTTTGCATATTCTATTCAATATAGCTTAGCTTTTTACGTAGGTATATATATTTTTTTGCTCAACGTTTATTATCTTTTTCAGGATTCTTGTTGGAACCTTGACAGGAGGTGCGTTTTTTTCACCTTTTTCTTAGCTTGTCCTTCACTCACTCTCCGTTGATTGCAAGCTAAGCCAGTGTACAAATTTAGAGGAAAAAGCGTATTTGGGCAGCTATCTAAAAAAAAAAAGCCAGTCGTGAGACACTTGAGACATGAGAGATGGGAGTTTTGAGAGATATTCACAATGAATTATGAGAAACACATGATCAGAGATTTCTTTTTATGGTGTACAAGTTCAGCAAAGCACAACTATGTTGTGAAAAGCGAGATAATGGCCCTCATCACTCCCCCACCCCCCCCGCCCCGAAATGTTTTAAAGAGTTAGCCATCAAAAGGTCCTTATTTAATGATTAATGCAACCTTTGCTCAGCCTCTCTTCAAAACACATACAAAATACAGGACAACGACCCACCTTACCTGGAACTCCTTGGACGAATTGACACCAATTGTGTCAAACAGTGTTAAATCACGTGCAATAGCAATGAAAAGTATTTATGGGTTTCTATCCAGCTAGAGTGCATGCACCTTCTGCGCCACTGCCCTTAGGCCAGGCCTAGCAGCTCACCTCTGGGATGCTACAGCTGTAAGTGTTTAACTTTTCCTGCCGCCTGCACGAGGACAGACTTCAATTGGTAACCAGTGAACAAAAATAAACACAGAACAGTTGCCGTCGACGAGCGATTTAACAAAATAAAATGAATAATTAAGCTGAAAACATTAAAAAGTGTGCCCATTCACCCCTAGATGTAGGCATGTATAACATCTCAGGTCTCCTTTTCATTTTCCGGAACGAGGCCTGCCAGAGCCTCAGACCACAGCCATTTCTGACCTCTCATCACGATCCATCCCAGAGCATGCGTTTTCTGCTGGCACTACCCACCAGGAGGCTGGACCTGTGCCATTCTACCCAAGGAACCACAGAGGCCCAACATGGGGAAACAAAAACCGGTGCTCTGCCGGGACAGCTTTATTTTTATACCAGCACTTAACACATGAGCCCCGCAGCAGAAACCAACTGGGTGTGTACAGTACATAATGCCGAGTCGTTTTGCAATCACAGATACCCTACCCATCCTTCTCTTTAAAGCGGTTACCTTACACAAAGTCGTATCTCGCGCTTGGCATAATGCGGCTATAATATTAGTCAAACATGTAAACTTTCAGCTTGAGCAAAATCGAGTTATATTTTCTCAGACCCAAAAGAATCCCACGAGGGAGGGGTGCTGCAGTCTGCACGCCCCTAGTACCCACTTCGTGTCCTTATTGTTATATTGACTTATTTACCATGCATTTCGTGCAGCAAACTAGGAATCATTTTTACCACACGTGTGGCTTCAACCACTGACCATAAACCAAATCGTTGCGCACAGCATAGCTGATAGTTAGTTGTATAAAGTCTTAAAAGCAAAATGAACCCCTTGACCCAACAATAGCCCTCTCCTAGTCTGAGAAATCTGCACACACCGATAGAAGAATAGCTACTCTGCCAACTGGGAAATAAGTAAACGAGTCTAAATCCCAGTTACCCCATTTGTTCAAATTCTGTAATCCTGAGCAAATGTTACAAAATGTATCATCTTCCTATGCCCTGCTTCCCTCAACTGAGTGCTTGGGAAACAGCCAGAACCCTTGACCTCCACCCCACTCCCGGATTAAGAGCTACATAAACTGCAATGCACAAAGAAGAACTGGCAAAGCCAAATAGGTCTGGATTACATTTTAAATTAAAAACCTCCTGAAGTGAAAATATAAGATAGTATCAATGTTTGCGTTCTGTTCTCGGTATATCTAGAACACAAGAAATTTAATGTGATATGATTAAGTATACTTTTGGGGTACAAAATAGTCAGGCATGCATGCAAAACATATAATAGGCGGCATGATAAACCAAAAAGCCAAGTGCATTAGGCGAGAGAGTTATTGTCCTCTGGTAAGAGCCAACAGTCGTTTGTATAATGTTCTAAGAAGCCAGGCCGAAAACATACTTAAAGGGGCCAGCAAGTGAATGAGGGCTCAAAACCAACTAGGCATCATATACCAAGGGATCTGTGGGATTCCCCAAGGTTCAAACTCTGTGTAAGAAAGAAGTAGGGTATTTTTCTTCTGTGGCCCCTTTAAAGAGAAATTAACAAGTCCCCTTTCAGTGCCGCGGTAAACTACTTTAGGTGAGGCGGGGGCCTGCCCGTGGGTGCACAGTACTAGCCGCGGCATTCTGCAGGGACAAGGCGAAGAGCGGCGAGGGGGTAAGGACGAAGCAGGGAAGATCAGCTCCATGTGCGGTGCCGGGCTGTCTGGTGCAGAAACGCAGCACAAGCTCAAGTTTGCAAGGCATGGTGTAACGCCACAGTTCCCAGCCTGCAGGAGAAGCATGTCTCTCTCGCACTGTCTGGGACTCTGGAGAGATCTCACCCTAAAACTTCTTTCTGCAAAATGTACGGGAATGGGGCAGAATAGATCCTAAATGTGACATGATGATTCTAGCAACACTGAAGAATAATGCAACAAAAAAGGAGGGGGTACTTAATGGGAGGTGGAATTTGATATGGCAGTATGATGAATAAAACATGTTCTGCCAACTAGCCGGTTACTTATTACACAGACTGCAATCATACATACAATGGTCAATTAACCTTTCCTTAAGTTTACCGGGCTGCCAGGCAAATATCACATGTTCGCACCTATTCAACGCAGTGACATTTAAAATAAGATATGTTCTGCTACTGTTTACTGCAAACAAAAACTGTTTTTATATTAATCTCGCAGCTTCCTTAACAAGACGTTTTTAACTTCTATGTATGGGTCACGCCAAAACAATAGATCATACACGTTTTCTGCGCTTTATCCACCTGTTAATTTCGCGGGAGGCGCTTAAGATGGTGGTAAATGTCCCGCGTCCGCCTTGTCATACACGTTTAATCGTGGGGTTGGTTCGTCCTTACCAAATCTCGCTACAACTTTTCCCCGCATGTAACGGAGACACAGGGAAGGTGCTCCGGTAGTAACACGCACCTTCACTTCACGCACCTTCAACAAAGAGCGCCACAGCGGCGCCCCTCGCTTGAACCCCCCCTGTGCGAGTGCTGGCCTCGTCGACATTGGATTGTATTTGACTTTTACAACAAAATTCCCTTTTAGAAGGAGAAGCAGTTAGTTGGGGACATTGCAGACTGGCATGGAGTGGATGGAAGCCAGGGGAACCGTGGAAGACCTCATGCACACACACAGGCAGGGGGAGGGGTCCACGGCTTTCTAGGAACCGGGAGGGCGAGAGAGGGAGTTAGAGAAGAGTCCGACAGCTTCAAAAGAAATGTTTGACAGAAGAAGGGGTGTAAGAAGGGCGCTGGAGCCCCGGGGCTGGGGTTGTTTGGGAAGCATTGTGCCCTTATCGCCTGTACCCACTACGAGAGAAAACAACATGTGGGATTAGGTTCTGTGTGTTTCTTCCCCGGGCGGGGGTGATGGGATTACAACGGTACAGACAAGCGCCCTACCTGCATGCCCGCGGCACTGGAGGGGCGGAGTGGGTTCTCCCACAGTGGGGTCCTCCCGCCTGAGACCCCAGGCAGGCACAGTGCAGCTTCTAGGGCTGTCTGCGGCTCTTCTCCCCTCTGAGGGGCGCAGTCACACTTCAAAGCGGGGCTCCTCTGTGCAGAACGGGGTGCCCACCTTGCAGATGACGGCAGGGCGCGCTCCAGAGCCCCTCCTCTGCGCGCCGGCAGCAAAAGTAAAATCCACGGGCTGCGCTACTGCAGCAGACACCTCACACAGCGCCGGACCCTCCTGCAGCTCTGCCTTCTGCAGGGAGCAGCAGGTCCCCGGCTGTATCCCAGAGGGGGGCGATGCGCTGCTGGGAGGGGGCGTCAGTCGTCGCGTGCGTGCAGGCACTGGATGGAAGCAGGAGGCGGGCGGGCGCGCGCTCACTCTCGTCTCCCTAACCTGCCCGCTCCACGGCTCGCGGCTTAATGCTTGGCTCGCGCAGAGCCCTCAGACCGCCCGCGCGGGCGCGAGCCCCGGGCCCTCCCTTCTCCCCCCACGGAGCAGGCCGCCCGCGTGCCATTGGCCGGCACCGAGGGGGCTGGGCGGGGCCTGTGCCTCCGCGCGCGGACCCTCAGGACAGGGAGCCAGGGAGGGGGTCCCTCGCCTCACCCAGGGTTGGGGGCACCTGAGGCGCGCGGAGGAGGACCCGAGTCCCCGCCAGCAGGCCAGACTCCCAAGAGGCACCCCGCGACCTCGCCCCCTTTGCAAGCGCTGATGCGGGTACCGGAGTCAGGCCGCGTTAACTCCGCGCCCGCTCGGTGGAAGTGCCCAAAACTTTCCGAGGCGAAGTGCTCTGAGGGGTGCTCCACTGTCTGAGTTAGTGAGAAAGAAGCTGCTGAATAACGATAACTTTTTAGTAGAGCTTTACACCGCCTCCAAGCGCTGTAAATAACAGGTGTTCGTATTGGTACCCAGCAGCAAAGCGCTAGCGACCTGTGACGCGTGGCACTCTGCCTGTCAGGTTTTGAATGGCAGATCAGTGGCCCACCGCGCTCGGGTACGCCGCCTCAAAGATCCCTCTGGCGTGCACTGGACTTCGATGAATAGTTTACAGGCCGCAGAAATGAAATTAACTTTTATTTGTTTAAAAATGAGTCATGAAATGCTGCCCGCACGCTTCCAACAAGTGACCCTTGTGACTTACGTGTCTTTTGTGATCGGATGCTGCTGGAGTAGAAATGCTGCTCCAGTA
The DNA here is from genome assembly GCF_031143425.1 of Pleurodeles waltl. Lineage (NCBI taxonomy): Eukaryota > Metazoa > Chordata > Amphibia > Caudata > Salamandridae > Pleurodeles > Pleurodeles waltl. Next base: position 196,650,283 of record NC_090442.1, read on the forward strand.
TAAACGTGCCACTGCCGAACCTCGGTAGATATTTTATGGGTAAGGCAGGTGGCGGGATGTTTTACGACTGAAATGTGTACCACGTGAGAGCTTGGCCTGTTGTGAGGGCACTGAAAAGCTCGCTTAACCCGATCTTTCCACGGAAAAGTGTTTAGACTGAGTGAATGGGGTCACACCAGGACAACCGGTCATTTTTTGAGACTAGGCTCCCTCGGGTCACTTGAGAGTAATGCCGAGTTTTTCAACGAGAGTCCATTGCCTTGGAACTGCTGGCCCAACTTGAACTTGCTTTCATTGGAACGCACTGCAACTGCAGGAATATTTTAAAAGGTCACAAAGGTAAACTGATCATTTTGTGGCAAGGTAAAAACCTAAAATGTGGGTCAGACCCTGCAGGGGAAGGTCACGCGAGCTTCGTCAATGCAGGTGAGCGCCATGCAACAAGACCCGTAAATACCGGTTGCAATGTAGCGTGGCAGCAGACCGCGTATCATATGAATCTGATGTGCAATTTGTTTTATTTAGTTAGTTAAGAAAATAAGGATAGTCAAACAGTTGTACCCGTTTTGCTCCCTGGTGAGCCAAACAATGCGTTTCTATCACCCTGCAACATATGCCAGGGCTCTACTTGGTGCAATTGAAAACTGCAGCACGGTGATTGGAAATGGTGTATGGCAGGCATTGTGCATCGTGCTGTCAGCACTGTATTGTCAGCCGTACCATGCGACCAGTCGTTGCAGCTTCCTCCTGCCAGCTGGTCAGCTCCACGTGGATGGTAACAAACCGCATGCAAACATAGCGAGTGGCTGTGCGTTGGCTGTAACGGGTCCAAGTGCATGGTATTTCGCGATCGAAAAATATCCATCCACTAATTCATTCGTCCTTTTCAGGCAGCACGCCTACTCTATCTGCAGTGTAATGAACTGCTTCTAAACACGAGCCGACATGCATTGTAAATAGAGGCTATCGCGTGGAACTTGGCGTTACAAAAAGCTTTAGTTTGTTCATACATTCATCCATCGATTCATCTGCATCTACGCAGCTCTTCGAAGATTAACACACAAAAAAGATCGGATCATAACGAGAAGTCAATTTTGTAACTAACCCCACTGTCTGATTTAAGGCACTATTTAAAATCCTTCAATCACGTGTCTTTGTCTTGTAGTTAACTATTTATGGGTGTACTGCAGCAAACCTAATGAAGAGAAAAAAACGAAAAACTCACTGTTGCTAATCCTTTTGCATAGTATGTAGCGCCAAGTCCAAAGCATTGCTTTATTCATTCATACGTTGTAGCAGGCCAGTGCTATCCAGACTGTAACAAAAATAGACTGAACCAAATCCCGTTAACTAAGTATTGGTAAAGTGGTCCAGCTGTATGATATTTGGAGCTGTATATCGCGTTTCGTTCATTCATGTAGACATCTCCTGCGCCCAGAAGCTGCCCTGGGCCCTGACAGAAAGCACCGAGCTCGAGAATATAAACATTCGTTGCAGCAATCACTTGAAGCCGACAGCTCTATCTGGGCTACGATAAGAGCACATGTGAAGTTCGTTTATAGTCTGCCTGAGGCCCCTCTCGTCTTGCGAGCTGCCTGCTTTAGACATTCCAGTTAAAGTGGTTTTGCCACACAGAGTGCACTTGGACATTTCTCATGCTGTCTTTTCCCTGTCGATATCGTGCTCGCTGCTTCCCCGGCCCTCTGTTTTTTTTTTTTTTAACCGGCAGCCGCCATACTCTTTAGCCTGGCTGAGATTACACGACGCTCTGCGTCAAGCCGGCTGTTACACCTTCTCAAATACACGCGATTAATAAACATGCCCATCATATCAGAGCGTGGTTTGTTCGTGGCCACGTCTCCTTGTGTGTACACCGAGCATCCTGGCTCACCCATCAGCTGCCTCACATGCTGAGTGGTTTCAACAAGGTCACGCTGCGCATCAGACCCCATAAGCACAAGTTCCCAGCGGCTGCGGCAGCTCGTTGGCACCTGCTGTGTTGCCTATGCATGCCTCAGGCCGTCCGTATAAGTACCTGCACGGCAGACCCAGCCCTCCAACAGGGCAGTAGTTATCGTAAATGCAACATGTGTAGCAGCCCCGGGTCCAGGCACGGCAAGTGCCGAGTGCAGCCTGATGTTCGCAGATTTTACTACCAAACGTGGATAGTGGATTTACATGTATAAACCAGGAACATAAACGTTTTTAAATGTGACTTTTTCAGTGAAAAATATATATCTATATACAGGTGATGCAATGCATTGGGTGAATTTATATTGTGGTTCTACTGTAATAATTACGTAAAATGTATGTTTTTTTTTTTAGCACTAGAAGTCATTTTTGAAACATTGATTTTAAATCCTGGTCTGTTAAGAAGTGATCAATGAATATATTAGAACATCAAAGATCTGCATAGAATACTATCTCAGGCACAGACTTAAGTGAGTAACCTTAAAGATTCATCACTGACCAGATGTACCACCAAAGTATACACTGACCTGCTTCTAATGGTATGAGTTAGTCCGCATGCCCAAGATTTGGTCTCACATATTGACATTAGTAATCAAAAAATGCAACTACCCAAGCAGAATCCAAAATACTACATGCCGCAATAAATAATTTTGTAAGATAGTCATAGAATTTTGCAATCCAAAATACATCGAAAGAACCCATCCCATACCTCTAGATTTTTACCACAAACTGGCATATCAGTACTCAACCAAAGGAGACATATTGGGTTCTTACTTAACCCACAAAAAACAACAGCCCAAATCCTTTTTCAAACGATCACCTTCAGGGGAAGGATAAACAGTCGCTGCACTTCTTCAAAGAACTATCACCTACTGAATTTCTGACTCTTGTGAAAGGGAGCAGGCTGGCCGGTTGCCCATCTGACCCATATCAACCACAAATCTTCAAAAATAGTCTCCTACCACCTTCAGCTGCCAACTCAGTTAGGACGCTGATCAGTAATTTCTAAACAACTGGAGTTTTCCAGACTTAAAAAGCCCTATATATACACACACCCATTATTAAAGAAAACAAACATGGACACTCAAGACCCCAACAATTACAGACCTATAGCAAACAGACCATTCCGGGGCAAACTTATAGAAAGAGCAGCCTTCGACCAGATGCCACAATTCATTGAAGGATGCTCCATACTTTGTGACTTCCAAACAAGATTCAGTTCAGGTGGAGGCACCAAATCACCCTATTATCCATCTGGAAGGACCTAAAAACACAATAGACCAGAATGGGGCTGCTGTCCTTCTTCTCTTGGACATTTCGCCTGCCTTCAGTCCAGGCGATCACAACACAATAATCCTAAAACCAAATCACACAGCATAGAGGGTGCAGCTTTCACCTGGACCTCATCCTACCTACAATAGAAAACATTTCATCTATACTTCTACTTTCTCATCAGAACTCTACAGCATAAAAGCAGGAGTCCCTGAAAGCTTGATCATCTCACCCCTTCCTTTCAATATCTACATGAAATCCTTACCGGCACTGATCAATGTTTTTCATTTCACCTGCTTCAAATAGACAGACGGCACACAGATACTTCTTAAATTCGTAAGGACATGAAAAACTCCAAAATCTTCTGCTGTGCCCTGGCTGGTGACCAGTAGATGACATATAGCCACTGCAAATGGAACATTTCAACTGGAACACTGCCAAAACTGAAATACCTGTGGCAACAAGAAAACGTTTGTCCTTCTCTTCCCCTGGTGTGACAATCTGGAAACACCACTGAAAATATCCAAGGAGGTAAGAAACATTGTAGTTATTACCATGGACTGTCTATGAGTGTCCAAGTGGATAAGCTATCCAGGTCACGCTTTATTACAATTAAAATGCTGCATCTAGGATTCTCCCACAACATACAAGGAACAATCTCTATGGTCCTAATAAAACTAGTATAAGTTATAGTTGTTTTTTATCACGGCATATCTTTATTAACCATGAGAAGATTACAGCGAATCCAAAACTTTGCTGACAGACTACCCTACTTGGATTTTATGTATATGTATGTACTATATGAATGTATCTTTCTGGATATGGAACTGTTGTTGTGGGCGTGTGCAGGTGTGGATCAAAATGGGTTCAGTCTTTCCATAGGGGTGTGATGTGTAGGTGCACATATGTAATATGAAAAATGTATGTGCACATGTATATATTGTGCATATTTAATATTTGTATAAATATATTTAAAAAATGTGTATAACAATAAATGCATGTTTATGCATTACATATAAATGTATGTCATAGTGTGTAGATGAGTGTCTATATGGGCTTATGCTTCTTTATATGATAATACATATATGTCAGAGTATGTTAATATAATTATAGGGAAGGTACAACGAAGGGTATACCAATATATTCAGATGTAATATGTATATTTATTCTATCATTAAAAAAAGAATAACTTACCTCCATGGTAAAGTCCCGTGATGTACACTACCATGAGTAGTACATACCTGCGTGGTAAAGGTTCTGTTAGAACAGACGAATGGTAAAGGTTAGACACCATAAGCATGTATTTATGAATACATATATGTATCTATTTATCATATATGTATGTATTTAGATGTGTGGATATGTCTGTAAACATATGTACATTAATTGTATAGTTATTAAAACACACACTTCCCCCTTTGCCTTTCCTCCTTTCACCCTCTGAGTCATCCTAAAACTCCCAAACATCGTTCCAATCTCTCCTCTCCTCCTATCCAATTAATTCAACTAAGAGGCACACATGTCCACCACTCCCAATAATATCTCACATCATCCCTTTACTAGTCCACCTCATTTAGCTATCAGATTTAAAACACTAGACTATATGCATGAGATCGCAAGAACACAAACCTACCACTACTGGTTCTACAAGGGAAAGAAGGGACATATTCCTAATCTACTACCTACTGACATCTAATCTTGGAATCCGGAGTAGTGTGCTTCTCGCCAAAAGGCGATTCAATGTCTCGCTAAGGGTAATAAGAGCTATATAAAGAAAATATATAACTAGATCCCAGTTCTGGGGTAATCATCATTACTACATCATCTGGAGAGTGAATAATTGGCTGCAGTTTGTTATACAATGCATAGGCTCTGTTGACCCGATAGTCGTTAACCCCTGTGCTGCTAAGCCTCCCAAAGTTAAGGCATTTTTGGCTATTTGGGGCAGTTTGCAATTAGTCCCCTATAGTTTTTTGTCCACCTAAGCTATCCACGCCAAAAATGCGTCTTTTTTTCCAATATACTGGGGATTTTAAAGGTACCCAGAGTTTGTGCATTGCCCTGTAGGGGACCGAGAAATTAGCCAAAATATTTGGGATTTTTCAAGAAAACAGAGAAAAAAGTGCTCCAGAAGAAGCATCTGTTTTTTCCCCTGCAAATGGCATTAACAAAGGGTTTGCAGTGCTAAAATCACCATCTTCCCAGCTTTCAGAAACAGGCAGACTAGAATCAGAAAACCGGTCTCGGAACATGATGGGTATTATGCCCACTTTGTGCCCCTATATGCATTACCTGCCCACATGTTTCTGCCCATATAAACTGTTGGCAGGTAATATAGAGGGGCACAAGTTGGGCATAATACCCATCAAAACCTTGCAGGTAACTCCTTGATGGAGTGATTTTAACCATATCAAAGATACCAGCCTAATAAAACAGGACACTGTCTGTGGTTTATCCTTAGATCTTTTTACATACATCTGGACCTGAGTTCCTTGTGCAGTCAGATCATTTGTAAGAAGTCCCTCAGGATAGCCCCACTTGAGTTTGAGTCCGCCCTGGTAGTATCATCTTAGCAGAGTGGGATGAGGTGTCCGATGATGAAGCATGTCACATTACGTGAGTGAGTCCACCTCATTCAAATCTTTGAGATTTCTGGGAATTGCAGAGTAGAAAGGGAAAACAGAAAGCTTCAGGCTAAAGACAGTAGGAGTACCACGCACTATATGTGTTAGTGATATGAATCGAGGCTAGCATGGCATTCCGTCACGACTCATCTTTTTTTTCCCCCTTGTGTGTAAGATTGTGAGTACAGCTTGCGGGCTGTGGGAATAACGTCAAATGGTGCCTCCCTTGCATAATCAGGTTTGTACCAGTTAAGGAACCCCTGCTTCCCGCTCTGGTGCAACACTACACAAAGGGCAGGGGAGTGCACCCCCCCCCGTCCAGCTCCTTCCCTATAGAGGTGCACAGAGCTCTGCCAGGTGGCCACTTGATTCTGCCATCTTGGAAATAAGATGTGCTGAGGCCCCTGGGAGCATCTGATTGGTTAGGCCAGGTAGATGACATCCCTGACCACTTCTGATAGGTAGCAGCACTCTCCATCCACCCCCTTGCCTGCTGGTTTCCTCGGGGTCCACTGGGAATGGTGCTGAATTCCACAAACCCCAACCACTACTCTCAGTGTTAGTCTATGGGACAACTGGGTGGGTAACTACCTTACTCCTGGTTGCTGGGGCACTTAATGTATTTACCTCTGGTGTTCTTAACTGCCTCTAGCTAGCTACCACACTTACCTTGGCTGGAGTCACAATTTCACATTCGTCTTTTTCAGTATATGGGTTGGCCCTCCCCTAGGGTCCTGTATATTGCTATGCTATTTCTGATGGTTATTTTGTGTATATATTGTGGTTAATATCTCCAAAGGGAGATATACCAGTGTCAGTTTAGTAGTAGTGCTGTAATAAGGTATCCTTTATTTTTGCAACACTTGTTTGGTTCTTTCTTGTGAGTGAGTTATTGATGTGGTACTCCAAGTGCTGTATATACCTCCTGGATATGTTTTAGCTGTTCGCCTTAGCTACCCCTACAGAGGTTCTGCTATCTGGACACCTATTGCTATCACTAAATTTTGCCTGGACTCAGTATAGGGTGCCACACCATAGCTGTACACCACAAACTGAGCCAGCTTCCTACAACCAGCAACAAGTCACTACTCACACACCGCCAACCAAGCGACAGCTCACTCACACGCCAACCAAGCACAAGCCCACTCACACCGCCAGCCAACGCACATCGCCAGCCAAGTGTCAGCCCACGCACACCGCCAGCCAAGTATCAGCCCATGCACACCGCCAGCCCAGGCACACCACCATCACATTTTTTTTACAAAAAAAGAAAACACAAACCAACTGTAAGTAAATATAAAACTACAAACAGCTCTGGCAATGCTCACAGGTGCTCCAAAAAATTATTTTTTGTGTGGCACATTCTAAAACAAGCAGGCACACACAGCCCAGGTTTAGAAGAACAATCAGAGCAGTGCATACGACTCTCCTTCTGCATGCCTCTTTGCATATAGACTCTACATTGCTTACAGGGATTGTTATTTTTTTTAAGCGTGGGAGGAATTTGATCAGCAAAGTGGTGATCTTTCAACCTAGTCACATCCTCCACCACTCCAACTCTAGGAACACTTGCCTGATCCACTACAACAAGGCTGCCTCTCACAGATTCCTGTAACTGAACAAAAGTCATCTTTGACTCTGGATAACAATCCCTGAACACAACAAAAGCATTAAAGGTTGCTAGATGGAAGAGGTGGCAAAGCAATTTCTTATACCAAAAGTAAGCCTTACGAACAGCAGTGTAAGGTTCCTCTGATCTACTCTATCAGCACCACCCATGTAAGTATTGTAGTCTAAAATTCACAAAGGTTTGCACACTTCAGCAACCTGACCCCAAACAGTCACAAGTGAAGTACTTTCATCATGGATGGTCGTTAGCATGTAGACATCCCTCCAGTCTGCAAATTTCACAGCGAGAAGTTAATCACTATGCAAGGCACTGCACTGTCCCCTCTCAAGTTTTTTTAAAAAAAATGTTTTTATACACACAAGCTCCTTTGGATAAACTAGACTGTGCCACAAGCAACAGTGGCCACTTTGAACAATTTCCTGAACATTTGCACACCAGTGTAGATGTTATCTAGGTACAAATGCGGAACTTTATTAAAAAGTCCCCTACCAAGTTTTCACACAATTTTCACAATAACTCCAAAAGTGGCCGTTCAACCAGGGGGGGTCAATAGTGGAACCCCTACCAGTGTAAACCTGGAAATTATAGACATATCCTGTACTGCTATCAGACAGCATATACATCTTAATTCCATAACGTGCTCTCTTGCTAGGATTGTACTGCCTAAAAACCAAACAGCCCTTGAACAAGACCAAAGACTCATTCACAGATGTTCTTTCCCTGGAACATAGTTCTTTGAAAATCGATCTACAAGGCGATCAAGGTTAGGCCGAATCCTGAAAAGACAGTCACAATCAGGGTTATCTCGTGGCAACGCTAAAGCATTATCAACAAAATGCAGCATCAGAAGCACATACTGATCACAACTCATTATTGCAGGAAATATGGGCGTTGCCATCAAGGGACGAGTAGACCAATATAAAGAAAGTGGCAGCATCCTTAACAAGCCCATCAGAAAAGTTAAACCCAAGAAAGTCTTCAACTCTTCTAGATTTGTGGGAGTCCACCGGGTAGCTCTAGAGCGGGGCTTAAGTATGGCACTGCTGTCCCTCAAATACTGTTCACCATACAAATTTGTCTGCTCAACAATCTCACCTAAAAATACATTGTCCATAAACAAGTGAAAGAAATTTATAGACAAAAAATTTCCAGTATTCACTATACACACTGCAACACCAGTAAAGGCTGGCAACGCCAGCTGCACCATATTTGGGACAACCCAGAGTTTAGCTCTTCCAATGGGAAGCCTTTCAGCCTCAGGCTGCTGCACTATCGGCACATCAGTGTCTAAAATAGGCACTTCATCCGCACCAAGAGTGGCTTCATCATCAGATGATTTCTCTCAGACAGAAATTTCACTGACAGAATCTTGCACTTCATCCTCTGCCTCAGATGCAGAGTCAGTCCCATAATCATGGTCAGAGGAAGATTTAAAAAGCATACCAACAAGCTGCTGAGCGGTAATCCTGCTGGTAGCCAAAATGCATACTAATAAAAGTAACTTGACAAATAAGTCAACAACAACCAACACTGTGTACAATAAGTAGTGAAGTGTGGCTTTATCACAAAGATCTCTATACTCACAAACAATACCACTCACTTGCCAGAGACAGCTACACTTACCAGAACCTACGCTGCACAGACAAAGCAAGCAACAATGATATCCCATTAAAAAGGAAAAACAATATACAATTACACATACGCAACAATACGCATTGTGCACAAATCCAATGAGAATGTCACACACAAAAAACATAAGCTAAATATGCTTCTATTATTACACCATTTACAAAAAAACATTGATGCATGGCAATAATACTCATTTGGAGTAAACCGTACAAACAAGTTTTTCTTACCAAACACATGCAACTACACAAACTGCAGATCTACCACAGCCAGAACTGCAATCCCAAGTCATAGCCAAGTAATCAAAAGCTTTGCACTAGAATAAAAAGGAGAAATGAAACATTATGATCACAAATGCAAATTACGTGACAGGCCACACACCGCCCCCAAACATTCAGAAACATTCCCTAGTGTCTAGTGTTTTTTTGGCACCTCTTGGAGGCAGATGCACCTAAACAAAATGCCAATGTTCCCCCCAGGAGAGCAGGAAAGGCCAAAATAATTGCCCACTAAAGGAGAGCAGCCCTTGCCCAAGGGGCCACTCCCCAAACACAAAATTCTACAGTATTAAGAAATCCCTGGTGTCTAGTGGGTTTCTGCCCCCTTGGGAGCAGATTGGCCGTTATGATTTAGGCTCTTTTGCCCCAAAGGGGGACAGAAGCCCACTAGACACCAGGGATTTAGTTAAATGTATTATTTTTGTGTTTGGGGAGAGGTCCCTTGGGCAAGGGTCCCTTCTCTTTTGGGGGCTTATCAGCCATTATGATTTAGGTCCAGCTGTTCCCAAGGGGGGTAGATGCTCAATAGACACCAGCGATTTCTTAGTGCTGTAGAGTTTTGTGTTTGGGAGCGGCCCTTTGGGCAAGGGTCGCTCCCATTCAGTGGCCAAGTATTATGGCCATTTCTGGCCCCACCTTGGGGGAAGATCACCTTTTTTCTTTAGGCCCATCTACCCCCAAGGGAGGCAGGAACCACTAGACACTAGTGATTTATTATGACTGAATTATATTTGTGTTCGGGAATGGCTCCTTGGGCAAGGGTCGCTCCCCTTTTTAGGGATAATATTTTGACCTTTTCTGGCCCCCTTGGGGGCAGATCAGCCATTATGATTTAGGTGCATCTGCCCCCAAAGGGGGCAGAAGCCCACTAGACACCAGAGATTTGTATAAATGTATTTGTTTGTGTTTAGGGAGTGGCCCCTTGGGCAAGGGTCGCTCCCCTTATGGGGGAGAGTATCTTGGCCATTTCTGTCCCCCATTGGGGGCAGATCGGCTATTATGATTTAAGCTGGGCAGAAACCCACAAGACACCGGGGATTTATATACATGTATTATTTTTGTGTGTGGGGAGCAGCCCCTTGGGCAAGGTTCACTCCCCTTTTAGGGGAGAATATTTTGGCTATTTCTGCCCCCTTTGGGGGCAGATCGGCCTTAATGATTTAGGCCCATCTGCCCTCAGATAGTGGTAGAAGCCCACTAGACACCAGGGATTTCCTAATGCTGTAGAGTTTTGTGTTTGGGGAGTGGCCCCTTTGGCAAGGGTTGTTCCGCTTCAGCTGGCTAGTATTCTGGCAATTTCTGTCCCCCTTGGGGGCAAATCGACCATTATGATTTAGGCCCATCTGCCCCCAAGGGGGGGGGGGGCACAAGGGCACTAGACACCAGGGATTTATATACATGTATTCATTTTGTGTTTGGGCAGCGGCCCCATGGGCAACGGTTGCTCCCCTATTGGGGGAGAATATTTTGGCACAACCTGCCCCATCAGGGGAAGATTGGCCATTATGATTTCAGACTATCTGCCCCCAAGGAGGGTGAAGGCCCACTACACACCAAGGATTTATATAAATGTATTATTATCTTGGACAAGGGTCGCTCCCCTTTTGGGGAGAATATTTTGGCCATTTCTGCCCCTCTTGGGCTTTTTTGGTTTTGCCTTTGTGTAGCAAATCTGTCAGAGGCTAGTTCCTCTTGGATTTGCTGCCTGATAGGCTGTTTATAGCTCCCCGGTAAGGAGCGGGCCCAGGTAGTGATAGGCCGTTTATAGCTACCCGGTAAGAAGCTGGCCCAGGTAGTCCCCCCACTGATCGGCAGGCCAGGCTGCTGCTTGAGCCAGATGTTCAAAATTGTTAAAGAAAAAATCCGGACCTTCCCCTTCCACATATTTCTGAAGTGCTATGGAGGGAAGAGTTGTATGCCCACATTGTGGTCCGAGGGCATCCGCCAGTCTCCCAATGGCTCCATCCTGTGATTGTGTTAATTTGTCCAGTCTTTTAGCTTGGCCCGTGATTGCCTTCTGTATATTTTCTCTGTCCTCAGTGGCTGCTATGAGGAAGTGTTCCATTATTTTTTCCAGTCTCTGATGGTCCTCAGCCATTTTAGTCATCATAGCCTCCATTTCCTCCAATCCCACTTCTGACACCACCTGTGAGAGGGATGGCGGGAATACGGCTTAAGCGGCTTTCGTTACTGAACTTGGATACTGAGAACGCCGTGTCATTATCTGACCGCGGTTTGTTCTTTCCTTCATATTTATGGACAAATTTTTTTTTTTGATTCTTAGATAGCGGCATAGAATTCCGGCATTTATAGACTTGGTCTGAGAATTAATCGCTACATAATAACTAAGATCTTACTTACTTTGAGAAAGAACTTTATTTACTTATACGTACCTGATTCAAGCCCTGATGAAGTCCGTAAGAATGCAGTGGTGCTTTGTGAATGTGTGCTGACTCTTGCAGGTGGCTTCACGGCAAATATCTTTCAAGGACACCCCAGCATAGAATGCCACAGTTGACTCCACCATGCACCTGGTGGGATGCACCCTCACTCTCTCCTTGAGTAGGAGCTTGGCATGACAGAAAGAAATACAGGCTGAAAGCCAAAAAGCTGTCCCTTGCTCGGACAGCTGTCGACGTGCCCTTGGCTGCCCAAAAGACACAAACAGATGGTCCAATGTCAAAAGACACAAATAGATGGTCCAATGTGCATATGTCCTTTGTTTTGTCAATCTAGAACCTGAGGTATCTAAGAAGGTCTAAAGTGTGCAATGATCTTTCTGCTGACAAAGATCAATTTCAGAAGAAAGATCAAAGAAGGACAGGTTCATATAAGAAAAAATCAGTAGGAACTTTGAGTACACACGTGGGGATGGTTCTCAAGATTACCTTGCCCTTTGCAAACCTAGGAAAGGATCATTGATGCTGAATGCTTGAATTTCTCTCATTCTCCCTCATTCTCCATGCAGGTCTCACAGCCAGAAGAAGTGCCTATTTCCACCAGTTACATTTAAAATTTGCCTTATGTACAGGTTCAAAAGGAGGCAGCATCAATTCACTTAGGTCAGTATTAAGCTCCCATGAAAGTGGTGGATGTTGAAGTGGTGGAAATGCTCTAAAGATTCCTTTTTTTATGATGCTGACCACTGAGTTCTGGCTGCAATCTCAAGATTTAGGCGATCAACCCTGACTGAAGAGTATTTAAGTCCACTGTGCGCTAGTCAACAAATATGGAAGAATATGATGGGGTTTTATTCTAAGTGGATGGTGGCCATTATTCCTGAACCATACATAAAAAACGCTTCCACTTCACATTGTAGGTCTTTGTCATTGTTCGAGCTTGTGCCTGTGCCAACATAATTCTACATTCCTGTGATAGATCCAAACGGCCAAACACTAGGTGGTTAGGTACCATGCTGTTAAGTTCAGTGACTTGGTATCATAATGGAGAATCTCTCCATGATGTCTGGATGTACTTTCAGAGGAATGGCTGGACGTGTCAACAAGTGCAGCAGTTCACTGTACCAATAATGGGGTGGCCATGCTGGTGTAATGAGAATCAGAGCACTGTGTTCTATATTTGCCTATCTCAGCACCCTGGGGATCAGGGAAAACGAGAAAAGGCATAGGAAAATATTTTGGATTAACTGATCAAAAGAGCATTGCGGATCATTGCTGGATGCCAAGCACAGGCATTTCCTGTTGCTTGTAGTAGCAAACAAATCAATTGTGGGGTCACCCCACTGATCGAAAATTGAATCCACATGCTTTTGATTTAGTTCTCACTCGTAATAATCCAACATTTGCCAAGTGAGAGCATCTGCTTGATTGTTCTGGCAAGTGTTCCACAGAGTTATCAATCTTGTGAGAAAATTACCCATTTCTAGAGCAGCGGAGCCTCCTCTGAGATGGATCGGGATTGTGTGCCTCTTTGCTTGGCTGTATTAAACATGGACTTTGTGTTGTCCCTTCTGAGTATGACTGGCTATCCTGTTAGCCTGTGAAGAAATGCTTGCAGACCTGGATGTATAATGCAGACTTCCAACACAATGTGAAGTGTCTTTTATGGATCCGACCTTAGGCCTCAGGTTGAGAGTTCCTGCATGAGGTTCCCACCCATCCGTGGAAGCATCTGTTTTAAGTGTCAATGCAGGCTATCATATAAATTCTTGCTTCTTTCTTTGATGGTGCCTTGATGAGCCAGTTGTCAAGGTATGGAAACACCTGATGACCTTCTCACCTGAAAAAGGCAGCTACTGGAGTGAGCCATTTGGTAAAAAATGGAGGGGTTGATTTGAGTCTAAAAGGAAGTTCCTTGAATAGATAATGTTACACCACTCCCAGGAATCAAATATATTTTCTGTGCCTCTGATGATTCGGTATATGGAAATACACATCCAGAAGATCTAGGAATGTCATGAAATCTGTTATTGGTGCATAATTGGGGAGCATTTCTTCTTCCTCATGATCACCCATAATACTGCCATTGACTACAGTTGTAGCAGATTCCTTGATCACATCCAGATTCTCTTTGAGAATACTATGGTTGACTTCCACGCCAGTTGAATCCTCCCCTAAAACGTGTGATCTCTGAGAGGAACGTAAATTAGAAGTTCCAAATCTATGGTACTGTAGGTGGCCCAAAGACTTGGCAGATCCGGTATCAGTTTTTAGACCCTGAAGAGCCTCATCCACATGCTTTCCGAAAAAGAGTAAGGTCATTGAAGGGCATGTCCAAAATCTTTGATTGCACCTCAAGACTGAAATCTATGGACTTTAGCTCACCTTGCCTTCTTAACACCGTTCCTCCTGCAAGTTGACGAAAGCGTGCATTGGAGACATCTATTGCAGCATTAATAGTGAAAGAAGTGAGCACTCCTTCTTTGAGGATAGCCCCTGCTGTCTACCTCATCCTCTGGGATGAGTTCAAGCAATGATGCAATATCATGCAACATTTGGCGATCATAATACATTACTATAGATAAAGCGTTGCCTAACTTGATGGAGATCGCTGGCATACATTAGATTCTTTTGCCTAAATAGTCTGTACAGCTACTATCTCAAACTGGAAGGCTAGCAGATTGTTTAAGTGGATGTTTAGATCTTCTTTGTGCCGCTGAGGCAAGAACTGAATCCAGCTTTGTATGTCTGGTGAAAAAAGCTGGAGAGGACTCTGAAGCCTTTTACATTTTTCCAGGCAACATATCACCGCTGGAACTATAATCGGAATCTTAATTAACTCAAGGCCTTCTGACCAAGTAAAATCTAAGATTATTTTAGCTCTTACAGGCTTCCAAGATTGCTCTTTAAAGTCATAAAGTAAACATTAATGATCGGTGGACTTCATTGGAAGATTAAAATTCTCTGCAACTTTTTCCAAAAGAGAGGGAAATTTGGAATATCATCTAGCTGATCTTGAGGAACGGGTGCATTATCTTGGGGGTCACGATATCACCTGGCATATCATCTTGTCCTTCATCAATTAGTGGAATTTCACCTTCTACCACATTTACATCAGAATATATAGATTGGAGTCATCGTCAGCCATATCTTCAGGCGCTGGTGGGACCAGAGGTCTTCGAACAACTCTAGATGATTCTTTCAATGGTGGTGGCGGAGGTAGTAGTGACTGGACTGGTGTGGAGGAGGATTATACAGTAAAGGATTAGGCTGTTGTGGATTTATAGGCACATGTTGTGGTAATAACTTTTGAAAAGTCTGCATCATTTGCTGCATGTAGGTAAAAATGCCTGAACTATTTCAGACTGGCTGCCTTGCATAGGCAGTAGAAAAGATCTTGAGGCATGAGGAATATAATCTTGTTGAATATCATAGTCTGAATAATAGTCATTTAACTCTATGTCCTTTCCAAAATCTGAGATATACTTCACATTTAGTTGTTTTGGACTATATGCAGTTTATGAAACACTTGCCTTCTCTTCCTGATCAGACTGTACAATCTTATCTGTTGCCAATGTTGATAACTCCAATTGTGAAAGTAGACATCCCAAAAATGTATTCTTTGATGGTGTTGTGATCAGCGGTATGGTCGTTGATGGTCCTGTAGTTGGCGGTATAGTGCTCAAGGTCAAAGCAGCCGACAATAGAGCAGGTTCCACCGGTGTCTGGATCATGCCGGCGAAATTTTGAATGCACAATGGTTTCATCATCGACTGTCTTGCCTACAACAATGTCAACGACTAGGTTTGACATTTTGTAGATCTTGACTTCTTCAGAGATTGATCCTCTATATAATCCCTTTGATGCATGTTTTTCTTGTTTGACAGAAGGGGTGGCTGCCAGCGATGTTCCAAACAAGTTACAATTCAGCAAACTGAATAAGTATCCTTTTCTTCATGGAAGTTCCTGGAATAGCACTTTTCACACAGTCATCCCCTAAAGAGGTGGCATCTCCTTCAGGAGGAGGATAATTCTCCAGCCATGTTATAAAATGCCACCTCCTCTCTCTGTCCTAAAGAGTCTTAGATGAAACACTACTACAAATCTCACATTTGGATGCCTTATGTTTGGGATAAAGGCAATACAAGCACTCAAAATGAGGGTCATCGAGGTAAATTTTATTAAAACCACAGAATGAACAAGCCTTGAAAACAGAATTCTTGTCGCTGTCATCCATGGTGACAGTTGGGGACAGATGGCGGTCAAGTATGAAGATCTCCCTGGGACAGAATTATATGCACTTTCCCCTAAACCCAACTCACAGAATTTCAGTGCTGAAGACACAGGAGGTTCAGATCAAGAAAGTAACACATTTAAGGTTAACCAGAAGGTTAGAGCAGAGCTCTGACAGGGGATTCCTTCACACACAAAGTGCAGTAGAAAGCTGAGTTATGGTGGCCTCTAGGGCTGGAGCAGGAGAGCTTAAGCTTCCAGATCATTGGCTGAAATGCGGGGTCTTTCAAATGAGGCAGATGTGCTACTAAATATACAATGTTGTTTAAGGCCTATGACCTTATTTTACACTGCATACTGTATGTTGTACATTTTACACTACATACAGCTATATTAGTGTACCAGGGATTCCCAGCCTGAGGGTGGAGGTGGGGATGGGGGGGGAGGGTGTGTGTGTTTGTGTATAACATTTACCTCCAAAATGAGACGTTGGGTGCTTCAAAAGATATTTCTAGGATTCAAGATATCACTGTGCATCTTCTGGTTCAAGCAGATAATTTGGCACTTCTTGCACATACCTGAAAAGCTCACACAACAACATACCTAGGAGTTAAACATTCCCTGGTAAGTTCATCACTACAGGACAAATCTGCATGGACATTTAAAAATCACTACAGCCCATCCTTTTCCTCATAAGAACTTATCCAACACCCACTGGACTTTGGAGGTAGCCTAGACCGCTCAGACCCTGTATTTACTTTGATCTGTCCTAGCTTATAATGGACCCATTTGGCAACAGTTATACAATGATGATTACCCCCCAGGGAGAATACCCAGTGGTATAAAAGGCCTGTCTAGCCCTAGTTTTCTCCAGCTCCAAACCCCCTTTTATTTTAACTAACTCCTAAAGCTCTGCTAAAGGCGGTAAAGCAAATCATCAAAGAATAACATCTCCAATCAAAAGTGATAGTCTTTAACCAGTCCCAACGATAGAATTTAAACAGGAATATTATTTTCTGAAAGAAGAGAATCCACCCTACACGAGATGCAGGCAACAGAAGACAACTTCCAACAACCTCCACAGATTATGTGGTGGACAAAGCCTTGGTCTAACACCTAAAGTTTGAAAAAATATGTAAAGTTTTTTTTAAATGGGATCTTTGCAAGCTTAGAATCGAAAAACTACTGGAACCACAGTTGCCTTTAACTGAATGCAAAAGTAAATATATTGAAGACAAGACCGTTTTCCTGGAGAAAAGCTAAAGCCGAGAAGCAATTGAAAAGACTTGCACATCAATGCTGGTAGGATACTTACATTGTGGATAGTAGCCTACAGCGGTATGTGGAGATGACTGCAAACGTTCAAAAGATAAATCTGTTGAAATGACAAGGTACAGTATGCTACTACAATGACTATCTATAGCATCCAGAAAGATAGCAGTATTTTCTCTTCATCTGCCTTCAGTACAAAGTTCTCTGGGATAAAACAGCTGTAAATTGACAAAGAGGAATGGAAGAAATACAGCAACTGCAGTGCTTTTGCAGCTTTGTGTTAAGGACATTTCTCTTACGAGGATGATGGGACATTTTTATGTCTGTCTAGTTGCAAAAGACTTACTGTGGGCTTATCAAGAAACTACCAGGGCTCAGACCCTGCCCGTTGCTTCCATTGGTTGGCTTTATTGTCACTCTCATTTGCCTGCTGATTATTCAGTAGCTTTTTTTGTCCCATTTTGCTCCTCTCCTAGGAATAATGTCTTCACCATCTCACTGACTAGCTGGCTTCTGTCCTTCCATTGCTCTCTTTTAGGGAACATTTTTTTCCCTTTTTTGTTAAGCACTCCATGAGAGTGGAACATAAGTTACTTACCTGTAACTGTAGTTCTCTAGGAGTTCCACTGTACCATTAAATATCAGTATAGAGAAAATTTGCATATTTTAGTGTTAAAGTGCATTCACTTTCACAGCGTATTCCCATCATTAGAAAAGACCCGAAGACCAGCTAATCAGGTGACTGCACCCTTAAGAACCCTCATCACAGAAGCTCCAGTCTCCCAGATTTTCTAGCACAAGTGAGATATATAACGAAAAGACATAAGGGGAGACTCTATGGAGAGGAAGGTAGTGTCATGTTAATGTATGAAAGATACTTATACTGGAGAACTGCAGTTACTGGTAAATAACTCATTTTCTCCTCCAGTATTGGATCTTTCATAGATTCACATGCTTGAATCAGAATAGCAAGGAGTTATTGTACTTACACGTTTTGTGACATAAGTACCCTTTAGGATGGTGGGAAACAGTCCTATCTTTCTAAGTTTAAATATATAACATAGTATATATGTAATTACAAATATATATATATATATGAGGGGTATGAAAATATTGTTATATCAAGTTTAACCAGTATTCAAAGTCACAGAGGCTCACCTTATTGAAAGAGATGGCATAACACTGCCTGTCCAACGGCTGCATCACTGGGGGTGCAAATCCCACACAACAGTGCTGCGTAAATGTGTGGACACTCTCCCCAGTCGCAACATGGCATATCTTTTCTAGTTGAGCACCCGCAAACAGGGCGGTTGAGGTGGAGCCTGCCCTTGTAGATGGGCTTTTGTTTTTGCTGTGAGTGGCTTGCCAGCTTTGGAGTGACAGTACTGGATTGCAGAAGAAATCCACCTTGCAGTGGTTGCCTTCGTGACTGGTTCACTTTGTCTAACTTGACCATAAGTGACCAACAGTTGTTCATTCTTACGAACCTCCTCGGTGTGATGCAAGTAGAATTTTAGGCATCTTTTAATGTCAAGCGTATGCAAAGATCTCTCGGCTGGATATGAAGCATTTGCGAAAAAGGTTTGTAGCATGATTGGTCCATTGAGATGAAACTGTGATGGAACCTTGAGAATGAATTACATAATCCTCTGTGAAACGTAGAAAAGATTCCTGCATTGTGAACGCTTCTACCTCATTCACTCTTCTGGCTGATGTGAGCTCCAACAGTACAGCTACTTTCTATGTGAGAAATTTAAGGTCCGCCTTATAAATGGGTTCATAGGAGGTTTGCTAAACTTTCACAGAACTATATTTAGTTGCCATTCTCGGGGAGAAGCACGCAACAGAGGGAAAACCCTGAACAGACCCTTCATGAATTGCTTGATGATCTTTGTGGAACACAGTGAGAGAGAGTTGGAGAAGCGTCTATATCTTGACATTGCAGCAAGATATACCTTTATAGACACACCCACCAAAGCTGCACCAGTAGGAGCCTTTTCCTTTTCAGTTTGTATGTTCTGGTGGTTAAGTCCACTGTCGCTTTTCAGAGTATATTCCTGCATTCTTGGAGAATGTTCAGATCCTGGAATTCATGGAATTCAGAAGCCTTGCACATAAGTGGAGAGAATTTGGGTTTGGATGTAGGACCTGGCCCTGGTTTATCGTCAAAAGTGTTTGTGTGTTTGGAAGACGAATGGGCGCGGAGCACGATAGGAAGAGAAGCTCCATCAACCAATATTGCTGGGGCCACCTGGGAGCAATCAGGATGAGGTGAAATCTTTCCACTTCCATCTTGTTGAGAACCTTCGTTATGAGAGGGATGGGGGAAAAGCATGTGCATAGATCACGGACCCTCATGACCCTGGGAGTGGATGCCGACTGGAGTGGAAGTGGCATTTGTTGTTCTCGTTTGTCGTAAGAAGATCCAATGCTGGTTTGCCCCAAACACAGAAGATTTTGTCCAGCTGCGACTGATGAAGTTCCCACTTGTGGTAACTATCTTTGGATCTTGGATCTTTTGAGTGCGTCCGCCAAGATGTTGTTTGTTCCGGATACATGCTCGGCCCTGAGAGTGATCTTGTGTGTTGCTAACCAGCCCCAGAGTTTTTGGGCTTCCTGGAAGAGTGTCAGCGTTCTTGTACCCCCTTGCTTGTTGATACAGTGCATGCTGGTCGTGTTTATCTGTGGTAGGAAAGCTTGGAGGGTGAGAGAAATTGCCTTGAACTCCAGGCGGTTTATATGCATGGTGTTTTGGAGGGTGGACCATTGCCCTTGAACCTGCAGGTCGTGTAGATGGCTGCCCCAGCCCTCTAGGGAAGCGTCCGTAGTTATAAAAATGTCAGATATAAAAGGCAAAAATGTAAGACCTCTCGAGAGATGAGCGATCTGGGCCCACCATGCTAGTGTTTCTACCATCCTTGGTGTTATACGGACTAGGTCCTCGAACAACCTTGTTGTCTGAATCCACTGTTTTTGTAGTTCCTCCTGTAATTATCTAATTTTCAGGTGTGCTAGAGGGACTAGATTAATTGTGGAAGACATCATGCCCAGCAGCGACTTGTACATAAACACTGAAACAAACTTTTTTTTTTCTGGGAGTTTAAAAGCCAGATTTTTAAGCCTTTTTTGTCTGTCGTGGGAGAGAAAGGCTTTGTCTTGGATGGTTTCCAGGGTGAAGCCTAGAAACATTATCTATTGTGTTGGGAGCACTCAAGGACTTCTGATGTTTCACTGTGATACCCAGTTTGCAGAATAATGTGGTGCAAGCTTTTGTAGCCTTGGATGACTGAGTCGGTGTCTGAGCTCTTAGCAGCCATTTGTCCAGGTTGGGGAATATCTTGTGACCTTCCTTTCTGAGAGTGGCTGCTAGTGGGGCAAGGCATTTGGTAGAAATGAAGGGAGATGACTTGAGGCCAAATGTAAGTCAAGCGTTGTCATATAGTCTCGGTGGTTCAAGAGGTGTAAGATGTCTGAGAGAGTGGCCATTCAAAAGGATGGTTTTCAAAGAAATTTGTTCAACCTCCTAAGGTCTAGGATGGGTCTCTATTCCCTTGATTTCTTTCTGATGAGGAAAAAACAATAGTAGAAACCCATGCCCTTTTGGGAAAAAGGAGCTTTTTTTCGATTGCTCCCTTGGCAAGCATAATTTTCAGTAAGTGAAGACAAGTGGGGGGTGAGCTCCCCTTGGTAGATAGTTTGGCGGTTTGTCAATGAACTCTAGAGTATGATCATAGGTGACGAGGTCCAATACCCATTTGTCTGAAGGTATTTGTCACTAGTGATGGTGGTAATTTGAAATGTTCGCACCCACAGAATGGGAAAAAGTGGGGGTAGTCAGCACCTGATTGAGGTCACTGTTTGAGACCAGTATCCCGAATCTGGGTGGGCTGTTTCCGTCGAGGACCTTGTTTTGTGTATGACGCTGTGGATGGTAGGGCTGTTGCTGATAGGCATATCTATATTGTGGCTGGAAGGGCTGATATTGCTGGAGGCGCTAATATCCTCCTCTGTAGGTGGGAAAGCCTCTTCCACATGCCGCTCAAAAGGGCAGTTTTCTAAACTGCAAGGTTTCAAGGGATTTAGCCATATCAGGTTTGATGGCTAACAGAGCATTGTCTTGTTACAGGAAATGTAGAATATGTTTGCAAAAATATAGCACAACAACAGACAATGGCAGAAAGTGCTACAATGTGTGAAATAAAAAAAAAATCAGGCCCAAATCCAATGCTGACTAAAATAAAGTGAAGAGTTCACTCGAGGACAAGATTTCAGCTAAAAGCTAACACGTGCTTAACAAACGTAGGAATTTATGACACAAAAGCACATAGGTTCAGCGGCACATATTTTGTGTTTCCAAACAGATTGTAAACCTGATTAGACAATGAGTGCAGGAAATCTAATTAGCTCAGACTACACAGACGTCTTAGAGTTACAATGATAAGGCCCACATGGTATTAAAATTGTATTTGCTGTTGCCTAGCAACAAACTAGAAGTGGTGAATGTGGTAGTTTGAAATTCAGGGGGGCTGTTAAGTCCTAAATACATTCAAATTGCTGTCCTGAACCTATGTCTGTAAGTCATTTTGTGGTCTGAGAGACGCACAGTTTGAAAAGGTTATCTTCTCTGAGCAAGGAGAGAAGTGACCAGGCGTGACCAGTTGAATTTACTGTTTTAGAATAGAATATTGTTAATTGATTGGGCGCTGCATAACCGTTAATTTGTTATTCCTAACAACGAGCTAGATGTAGTCAGTTTGAGCAATTCAAAATTGGGGGTTGCCAATGCATGTCTAATGATTTAACATAGAGGGATGGTGGGAAGGCTGGTGTTGAAATTCACCTTTAAGAAAAATCTGAACACTCAAATTACTGTCCTGGATCTAATATCCAGAAGTCACTCTATGGTCTGATGGATGCATAGTTTGAAAAGGTTATCCTCTCTAAGGACAGAGGGAAGTGACTAGGGTTGCTGGTTGTATTTACTGTTTAGATTAAGAAAAATAGTGATTCATATTAAGGAAATACTTAATATGTTCATATTTTTTATACTGATGGTGAGTGTGTGTGTATGAATGAAGTGGCCACCGTGTGATGTTGTGTAATGTTGCGTAATGTTTTTTTTAATATGTATTGTATAAATTGACAAAGGAAACAAATTGCTAAATTTCCCTGCTTTAAAAAATATTTCTGTACGTTTTTAAAAAAAGGTGCAATATGTGAAGGTTAAATTTGGACGTATTGGGAAGAAGAGAAATTATGGAAACTCCCTTAGCACGTATGCATAAGGTCTTTCCCCATAATCAGAGAAACGTAGAACATTATTGTTTAGAATGGTCTAAAGCCACTCAAAAACATACGTATCCCAGGCCAAAAGAAGGAACATTTGATGATAAAATAATTTAGCATATTGTTACATCCCTCAAGTGCCAACTGTTTTGTGAGAAATCTAAAGACCCCCCTGCCTGAAACCCCTGCGGTGTCTGTGTCTGCCAAACATTTGCCATCCTAACGAAATCCACACACAATGGGAATCAAAAAACACTTCTTGACAAAAACAAATTCAATATTTGAACACCTGTAATGCCAAATATCCTGAAAGATTAACTCATTTAATCTCATTTTTGTTTGTAATTGATCAAGTGCCAGGCAGACCCTATTTAGATCTTCCATGACTTCCGAATATAGTTTCTCTTCAACACCAGAGGCTCAAGGCTCATGTCTAGGTCTGCGATCCTGAGACTAGACAAATTCACCTTCTCCTGTGAGGAAAAATGCCAAGTTATTAAAGCCATTCAGAAAATACTACAACGCACCACCGTCTCTCACCAGACACCCTCTTCTCCCTGAAGCAGCACATTATTTCTCCACCAACAACCAGAGTTCACCCAATACGCTCTCAGCAGCCATGCCTCTCGCTGGATAAAATAACATTATGCATACCAGTTGGGACAGTGAGTGCAGCTGGGGTATGTATCTCTGACATGCTACCACACAGCTCTAAGTTGCTATGTCGAATTGTAGTAATCTTGACTGTGAGTGTGTCCGGAGCAGCGTTCATGGGAGCCACACACCAGCCGCTGTATTACATCGGTCAAAGAGGCAGCACTCTGAAACTTATGGAATGTCCTGCCTGAAGACGGTAATGCCATGTTCTGAAGTAATGCGTGTTGCTATTCATTATTGAATCCATTACTGGAGATGCTTAAATAGGCTGGGGTAGAGGGCAACAAGCACTAGCATACCTAAACCACCTTGAAGTATATTAACTATACGTAGGATATCCTGTTTTAGGTTTAAACCTATATTAAGTGAAAAAAACTCACCTGAAGGGAAACAATCCTCGTCAGTACACAGAGGAACACATGCACAACCACAAACTAAAATTCCATTCATACAAAGGAAAGTGAGAGAGATTGAGTAATTTTTATTATTTTCTAGAGGGGCCAACATAATGTAACATTGTTATGCAAGATATCAGCAAGAAAGACTGGTCTAAGATTCTTCTTCTTGAATTTTGTTGTTTATGGGTGGACTCAAACATTGTTTCTTCTTCCTTTTTTCCCCTCCTGTTTTGTGTGTTTGAATTAAAGGTGCAGGGGTTAGAAGCATGTTTTAGGTCTGATCTAATTATTTTATACACTATAGAGAATTTGGGAATATTAAAAGCATATTTGATTGTTTGTCAGTGTTTAATCCATTCACTAATTGGTGTAGTGGCTGGCTCATAAGAATCTTGGGAAATTTGTACTAGCACAATTACCCACAGACACAGATAGGGCAAAACCATTTGACACATCAGCACCCTCATCTAACAAATCAGTATTGTTAATAAGTCACCTGCCAAACACACCAAGCTCTAAACATTGAATGCAAGGTGTAGAGACAGGTGCAAAAACAACAAGTGATGGACGGAATGCTGAACATTGTCAAACATTCACCCACAGTCACAGATCTGGGTTTAATCCATCGTTTTTTTGCTGCCCATGCCATTCCAGTTTGGACCCAGCCATATGCAAATCAGTCTTGACCCTGTTCCCCATCGGAACAGTCCAGCCCGAACTGCTAGGCCAGGTGTTCCCTGGACTGGAAACAAGCATCCTGGGACCGGTTTCGGGGTTTCACCCCTCATCAGCCAGGCTAGCTTGAATCCAGTGGCATGGGAAGCACAGGACCCACGTCTGGGCATACCCTTCTCACTTAGGGCGACAAATGCAAAAACAACAAGTGATGGACGGAATGCTGAACATTGTCAAACATTCACCCCCAGTCACAGATCTGGGTTTAATCCATCGTTTTTTTGCTGCCCATGCCATTCCAGTTTGGACCCAGCCATATGCAAATCAGTCTTGACCCTGTTCCCCATGGGAACAGTCCAGCCTGTTGTTTATGGGTGGACTCAAACATTGTTTCTTCTTCCTTTTTTCCCCTCCTGTTTTGTGTGTTTGAATTAAAGGTGCAGGGGTTAGAAGCATGTTTTAGGTCTGATCTAATTATTTTATACACTATAGAGAATTTGGGAATATTAAAAGCATATTTGATTGTTTGTCAGTGTTTAATCCGTTCACTAATTGGTGTAGTGGCTGGCTCATAAGAATCTTGGGCAATTTGTAATAGCACAATTACCCACAGACACAGATAGGGCAAAACCATTTGACACATCAGCACTCTCATCTAACAAATCAGTATTGTTAATAAGTCACCTGCCAAACACACCAAGCTCTAAACATTGAATGCAAGGTGTAGAGACAGGTACCTGTGAAAAGTGATGACACAATGCACATGGGATATTCATGGAGCATGACACAAGACTTTCCCCATACCAACAAAATTCATAGGTGTGAGGTGTCCAGTTATTATGTGTGATACCCAGCTAAACCTGGATTTTTACCCAACTGCGCTTTACTGGTGGGATTTTTGAGACCATAGTCACAATGATAAGAACACAATTTCAAGTACCAGACCAAAATGTGATGTCTGTTAAAAGGTCAGGACTGACTTAAAGTGAGACCTTTGCCATGGGAACATATAGCCATTACGAATGTCCACACAACAGCAACTCCACCTTAATGTAGTCAAGCAAAGGGTGCAGAAAAGCAGTCGTAAGCATGCTTAAATCATCAAGTTTCAGGTGTCTCAGAATGCTTTTTTTAATTATAAAACATTTGTCAACACTGGAAAAACTCTGGCCCATATTTATACTTTTTTAGCGCCGCATTTGCGTCATTTTTGTACACAAAAGCAGCGCAAACTAACAAAATACAATTGTATTTTGTAAGTTTGCGCCGATTTGGCGTCATAAAATGACGCAAATGCGGCACTAAAAAAGTATAAATATGGACCTCTGTATCTATTTCAGGGTTTGGGCAAATGAATAAACACTGATTTCAAAAGGTTTGGAAAACACTAAGAAAACACCACGGACATCCACAAATAATAAGCACTGAAAATAGAATGTTATAACCATTCACACATACAAGCACTGCACGTTAAAGAACCATGTCTTTCTTTTTTCCTCCTAAAAAACATTGGATGATTGTGATCACTTCACCTATACAATGCGTATCAACACTTACTGAACTTTGTGAGTTAGAGGACAAACTTAAAAGTCAAACTGTGTTCGCCCTTCACACTTTCGTGATAGTAGCACTTCTAAACTGTAGGAGCTGGCATCAACAGTCAGAATAGGTTTTTCCTGCATAAAATGTTTGTTTTTCAAGTCCTGTCTCCTCCACACATTCCTTTTGTTGTCTCTTTAAACTCCTGCAATGTACCACATGCATCCACATCTACTACAGTTATTGCCCATAA
Organism: Pleurodeles waltl; assembly: GCF_031143425.1. NCBI lineage: Eukaryota > Metazoa > Chordata > Amphibia > Caudata > Salamandridae > Pleurodeles > Pleurodeles waltl. The sequence continues at coordinate 196,676,396 of NC_090442.1, forward strand.
TAGAACGCTTCTTGCTTTATGTTCAGTGTCCCCTATTGAAGAACCTTCAGTCTAAAGTTTCATTTGAAGCTGCAAAGTTCTTATTGCAAAAATTGACCAGTCTGTGAATCACAGGAGTTACAGAGAAGGGATCCCCATACAAGGTGAACAGAGCCAAGCTCCCAGAGAGAAGGCAGGACCCAAATATATACTCTACTACACACATGGCTTAACAAATTGATCACATGACCAAATTCCTGTAAGGAGTATTAGCAGCTGCCTAGCTAAGTCCATTGGAATAAGGAGGTGACTTTCATGAGTAACAAAAATGTAAATTGTTTCAGCTCAGCAAGCTGGGTGGCAAATGTCACGTCTCCAGTGCAAGGGTGCAACACGTGTAGGCCTCAGAGAGAAGGCACATTCAGTTGGCAGAGTAGGAATAGGCATGAAAACAAGGTGTGACATAATTTGACATCTCACATACAAAATGGACTTTAACCCACCTTATCACAAATTCCTTTTATGCATCGCACATTTTTTCTTTCTTGACAGTGCAGTCCATTTCCTTTTTTTTGCACATACTTCTCTTTATTTTTATCTTCTCTGCCATTACATTTATGCATACTTGAGAATTCATTCACTGATTTGACTGTTGTACTGGCTTGCTGAATGGTCAAATTCCTACTCAACCATAGCCTCTTCTGCATTTTAGAATCATAACATTGAACAGTTTCATTGCCTCATCATATGTTGCGTATGTGTGTTTACCCTTGCTTGTTTGGTGGCATCCACCCCTCGTGCATGGTGTCAACAATCCCCAACTTTTTTTTTCATGTTAGGGCAAAGCATGTGAGCTTTCGTGTTGGCCAGTAGGACTCTGCCTGCCATCATAGCATCAGGAGGGGATGGTCCTTGTGTGGAGTCTTGTCTTTCCTGTTGAGATATGTCACATCCTCCCAGGAGAGTGTAAGCAGAAACCCTTCGACACATATACCAGCCACGCACAATGGGCTGAGATCAGTGAACGGTTACCTAGCTTTTGTAGAGGTTGTGAGAACAGATTCTACTCAGAAGACTAATCTTGAGTGGCTCTGCTTGATCTACCACTGTTCTTCCCAACCCGTGGATGCCTCTGGACCATGTCCAGGTCAATGCGGCCCTCTTCAAGTGAGCTCATCTCATAACAGCCAAGCCTATTGTGCAATGCATTGTATTGCAGTCCATTGTAATTGCATTTAAATATGACTTCATCTCTCTCATAAAGTACCAATGCTCATTAGCTTATGATGGCACTTTACACGGTGGGGGTACTTTGTTGGAAGAGTGCTGAATTTCACTATAGACTATAAGGGATGCATTTGGGTATTGTAATTGAGTGACCAGAGAAGTGTTTTTTATCTTGTCTTACGTTGCAAGACAAGGGGTGTGATGGTGCAAAGACTAGTGCTGCTGTGTCTACTTGAGCGACCCCCTATAGAACCAACCCATGAGTGCCAAAGGAGCAACCCATTGCAAGCACTGGATACGACCATCAGGGTAGCGAAGTGAAGCAGTCCAAGCTTTACTCAGGAAGGTGATGTGAACGTAGAAACTCAAAATTCGGTGAGATAAATACCAGTCAATGCATCATTGCAGAGACAAACATCACAGGGCAATAATATGGTACCCAATTATCAAGGAAATAGCAATGCATTAAAGGGGCTGTCACAGTCCGAAAAAAGCAATTCATCTAGCATTCTGCAAAGCAGCTATTTGTATCTTATATAAAATGAGTCAAGGCACGTCTACGTGATGATGCGAACGAGGTCGAGCTGAGCTAGTGCTTTGACTTGCAGCAAGCTCCAAAATATAAGCTAGGCCAAGATCCAAACTATGAGCTGAGCCCCAGACAGCTGCAAAGACTGTACATGCAGCAAGAGCTTAAACCATCTAAATATACAGGGCCGAGTACTAAATCAAGGAATTAGTTTTATTAAACTACATTAGAAACAGTTGTTTTTGTAACCGACTTCAACTTTGTTAACCATCTTTAAATACATTTGGAAAATCTTTTCGAGGCAAGGCTTGGATCTTGCTCTTCCCACACAAAAGGCAATCAGACTTAAGTTGCGTATTTGGTTGGAGCAGTCCTTGTGACACCATCTTACTCGCAGTGCCTCAGTCCACTGTGTGCCAAAACAGGGACTGCCTGACAACACGCCAAGTGGAAAAAACACTGTCCTAAGACGCAAATGAGACATTTACTATGTTGACAGAGCAACATTTCTGTTATTTGGCATACTTGCATCACACCTTCCAATATTGCCTATGATAATAGCTACAAGTAAGCCAGTGGTAAATTTTGACTTCTTTACTGAAGTGTGCTCGCTATGTAAACACGAAATAAAGTTGGTTATCATTTTTTTATTTATTTGCCTTGTTTTTCACCATCAAACTTTTGCAAGAGGCATTAAAAACGGTAGAAAGGCAGCAAAAAGAAGATTAAGAGAAAGATACAAAAACAGTATCAAAAGGAGAAAGCAAGATTGAAAAAGAACGTCCAAGAGTGAGATAAATAGAAAGAGTGGAGTGGTGGAAAATGAGGAATGAAGTGGAATCAAGACTAAGCAGCCTTGGTATTGGGCAATAACATCATTCAGCACCCTCTTGGTGGGCTCCTAAGAAACATTTGGGTCCTTTCACCTATTACTATTTTTTAACAAAGCACTGGATAGTAATTGCTTTTATTTCAGCCACTGGAAAACCTGCATTAATTGTGCGGTAACTAGTGTGGAGTGTAAGACTGACAGGGTCATTACAACATTGGCGGTAAAAGCCGCTTACCGCCGTGCAGAAGACCGCCAATACACCGCGGCGGCTGCGGAATTCTGCCACAGCTATTATGACACACATCTCGGAATCCGCCGAAATTCAGACACCCACACAAGTCCGCCACACCAAAGGTCAGTGATAAACTGGCAAAAACAATTCCTTCACCGTCACGCCAACAGAAACACGCCCATGCTATCACGACCCACGAATCCACGCAGCGGTCTTTCAACCGCGGTATTCCATTGACGGTACACACCGCCGCGCTCAAAATACACACACATCTCCAAAACACCGCCACATTGGACAATTAAAAATACACACACCTGATACACATAAATAAACAACACTCCCTCACACCGAACACAATATAAAATACACACCCACATCACCCACAATCCCCTACAAACAGAAATTTTGAGGAAGCCGAGAGACAGAGAGCACAGCAATTGAGAACCCCACCACACAGAGGCACACAACACCATCACCCATACACCATTCCACGCACAAAACACCACACACCACTACACATCACCACACACATCAACACATACACCACCCCACACATCACCCACACATCACCCACACCACCCCATGTCACGCCAAAGACACCCCAGGTTGTCCGAGGAGGAGCTCAGGGTCATGGTGGAGGAAATCCTCTGGGTAGAGCCACAGCTATTTGGCTCACAGGTGCAGCACACCTCCATAGCCAGGAAGATGGAGCTATGGCGCAGAATCGTGGACAGGGTCAACGCTGTGGGTCAACATCCAAGAAATCGGGAGGACATCAGGAAGAGGTGGAACTACGGGGGAAGGTGCGTTCTGTGGTCTCCAGGCACAACATCGCGGTACAGCGGACTGGCGGCGGACCCCCACCTCCTCCCCCACAACTAACAACATGGGAGGAGCAAGTCTTGACCATCATGCATCCAGAGGGCCTCGGAGGAGTCGGTGTGGGAATGGACACTGGTAAGTCAAATCTTAACTATCATATCCCCCACCTTACCTGCATGCTATCACACGCCCCCACGCTCACCCCCTCCCCTATCACTCCAAATCCTCCCTAATGTACTAATAACACAAACCACCCATCCCAACACCAAGCCCTGCATGACACAACTAAGCATGGTCACCCCTCACTAAAGCATGCTCACTACACATACCCATAACAACCCCCTAACCATCATCACACAAACCCCCACACAGGAATGCTTGCACTGGGGTACACGCACACCCACCCATTGCACACCATGACACAGACACATGCAATAATCATGCTCTTATACCCCTGCAGGACCACTACAGAACGTCACCACACAGGAGGGTCCAGACATCTCCACTCCACCCACAGAAGAGGCCCACAGTGACGACAGCAGCTCTGGCCAACTGGATCCAGATGACCAGCCCGGACCATCGTGGGCCTCGGGACAATCGGTTCCCCTCGCACAGGCACAGCCCAACACTGACCTTCCACCCTCTGGTAACACCAGCACAGCACCCACCCAGCGGGCCCATACCTCTGTACCCAGGACACGTCAATCAGCGGTGTGTCCACCAATACAGGGAACCCAGGATAACCCACCACCCCAACAACAACAGGGACCTGGGGGCAGTGGTAGTGGGCACACGGTCCAGGGGATGGAGGCACAGGAACACAAGGGAACTGGGAGGGCTGCTGTGCGACAGGGGGTGGACAGGCCAAGGGAACTCACTCTCCACGATGCCCTTTCCTCCATCATGGGAGCATACCACCACTCCCAGGAGACGATGGCAACGGTCCTGGCCAAGTTTCAGGAGACCCAGCGCCTGCAGGAGGAGCAGTATTTGGGGTTCAGGGAGGAGCTCAGAACCATCAGCTCCGCCCTGGGCACCATCGTAGGGGTGCTGAAGGACATACAAAAGACCATGAGAGACACCGTGGCACTCCAAGGGTCCCCTGACACTAGCATGGACGATGAACTGACCACCACCTCCGCCGGCGCTAGTGGACAGGACGCCCCGCCACAGGACCACCACACCAGCACCCCACCCCCTGCAGACGGAGAACCACCCCGCAATCGGTCCCTGAGATCCAGGAACAGGACAGAGCAAGATGACAAGACCCCCGCCAGGAAATGAGACCACCCTGATTGTCATCCCACTGTCCCACTTTGTTACCCTGTCCAGATTGGAACTGCCCCAGCTCCACTTCCTATGCCCATATGGGCAAAGCACCTGTGAGACAAATAGACTGGACTCTGACATGGACATTCCTCCACCATCCCCATCACCATTTTACAACCCCCCTCCATTTTTGAGCACTTAAATAAACACCCTTGAAGCACAAAACAATCTGGAGTCAGTCTGTGATTTGGTAAATTTCTATTATCAATGACAGTGTCAAAATGCGTTTTCTATTGTAATGCCAACATACCTATGTCACACATCACAAGTCTATGAAGGATGCAAGCAGATGACACACGTTGGTAACCACACCTGTGAAACCGTAATGGAAAGGTACAACTCAGTTACCAAATACTGCTACTAAATGACAGACAGGATAGAGGTAGAAAAGTGAAAGTGAATGTAATAGTAAAAAAAAAAATTCTCACCTGTGTGTCACTGGAAATATTGCTCTATGACTGACTCCCTGTTGTCTATGTCTTCTTCCTCAGCTTCCTCCTCATCACTGTCCACAGGCTCCACAGCTGCCACAACACCGCCATCTGGACCATCCTCCTGCAGAAAAGGCACCTGGCATCGCAAAGCAAGATTGTGAAACATCGAGCAGGCGATGATGATCTGGCACACCTTCTTTGGTGAGTATAATAGGGAACCACCTGTCATATGGAGGCACCTGAACCTGGCCTGTGCGTTCGATCACCCTCCTAGTCCGCCCATGGGCTTCATTGTAGCGTTCCTCTGCCCTGGTCCTGGGATTCCTCACTGGGGTCAATAGCCATGACAGGTTGGGGTAACCAGAGTCCCCTAATAGCCACACCCGGTGCCTCTTGAGTTGACCCATCACATAAGGGATGCTGCTATTCCACAGGATGTAGGCGTCATGCACTGAGCCAGGGAACATAGCATTTACCTGGGAGATGTACTGGTCTGCCAAACATACCATCTGTACATTCATGGAATGATAACTCTTACGGTTCCTGTACACCTGTTCACTCCTGCGGGGGGGAACCAGAGCTACATGGGTCCCATCAATAGCACCTATGATGTTGGGGATATGTCCAAGGGCATAGAAGTCACCTTTCACTGTAGCCAAATCCTCCACCTGAGGGAAAACGATGTAGCTCCTTACGTGTTTCAGCAGGACAGACAACACTCTGGACAACACGTTGGAAAACAGAGGCTGGCACATCCCTGATGCCATGGCCACTGTTGTCTGAAAAGACACACTTGCAAGGAAATGGAGCACTGATAGCACCTGCACTTGAGGGGGGATTCCTGTGGGATGGCGGATTGGTGAGATCAGGTCTGGCTCCAACTGGGTACACAGTTCCTGGATTGTGGCACGATCAAACCTGTAGGTGATGATTAAATGTCGCTCCTCCATTGTCAACAGGTCCACCAGCGGTTGGTACACCGGAGGATTCCGCCATCTCCTCACATGTCCCAGCTGACGGTGCCTAGGAAGGACAACAGCGACCACAGAGTCAAAAAATTCCCAGGTATGTACCCACAGCTACACAGAACACGACAACAAATACAAAACTCTTCCTGTATGTGTGTTGAGTGTAGGCCTAGGTATGTGTGACGCAGTAGTAAATGAAGCCATGTGGGCCCCTGAAATGGCAGCTGCCTGACCTCTAAAGTGGGACAATGGGATGTGAGGTATCTGCGCTGGCGCAGTAGGCGGTCGTAGACCGCGGCGCAATGCTGCATTGGTTAACATTGGACCCTATGGGTCCCAGGAGCCGGTGATGAGATGCACCACCGCGGACGTCACCGCCGCGGACGTGACTGCCATTTTCTATCTGTTCAATCACTCGATACCTGATCTTCGACAGGAGAGGACCTACACTGCAAGTGCTGCTGTGACCTCGGTCTGGAAGAGACAATGGCTGCTGCGTCTGGGGAAAGGGCCCCTGCCTTCACTGCTCAGGAGTTGGAGACGCTCGTGGACGGGGTCCTCCCCCAGTACACGCTACTCTACGGTCCTCCAGACCAACAGGTAAGTACACAGGGAGCACGTTGTATGGGCTATGCCTGGGTGAAGAGGGCTGGATGTCAGTAGGAAGGAGGCAGAGGTCAGGGAACATGAAGGACTGTGAATGCATGTGCCACATGGCAAGGGTAGGGATGGGGGCCACTCAATTCGACGGTGCTGTTGTTAATGACTTCTCTTCTTCCCCTGTACATGTCATGTAGGTCACCGCCCACCAGAAGAAGGACATTTGGCGTGCCATCGCCAAGGACGTCCGGACCCTGGGGGTCCACCAGAGACGGGGCACCCACTGCCGGAAAAGATTGGAGGACATTCGCCGCTGGAGCAAGAAGACGGCGGAGGCTCAGCTGGGGATGGGCTCCCAACGTGGGAGGGGTGCCCGTCGAACCATGACCCCCCTGATGTTCAGGATCCTGGCGGTGGCCTACCCTGAGATGGATGGGCGCTTGAGGGCATCACAGCAGACACAAGGGGGTGAGTACACTCTCATGCAGACTTTGCGTGCAGTGGAGGGGTCTGGGTGGGGGAGGAGGGCTGTGGGTTTCCCTAGGCCAGGGTGAGTTCCGTAGGCTAGGGCCCTCCGTAATGCAGGCCATGTGGCACTCCACCCTACCTCTGTAGAGTGCCAAGTACAGGTCTACATGCCCCTGGGTCATCTATGTGTGCAGATGACCACCATAGCCATGTAGGGCAGATCCCAGGAATTGCATCTGTAGAGGCCAAGAGCACGGCGTAGTGCAGGGGGCTGCTGTGTCTGTATTGTCTGCCAACGGTAGCGGTAAGCCATGCACTCAACCTGTCTTTCCTCTGTCGTCCCCCCTTTTTGTGCTCTCCCTGTTCTTGTGTGCATCAGCATCATCAGGCGGAGGTACAGTGGCACCGGAGCACGAGGGAGCTGCATCCCACATGGCCATGGAGGGCCACACCACAGACTCTGAATACACCAGTGGGACGGAGGGCGAGGGGAGCTTCACGTCGGACACCGGATCACCAAACAGCGACACGGACTCATCCGCCGATGGGAGCTCCCTTGTGGTGGCGCCACCATCTGTGCCCCCCACTTCTACAGGTACAGCCGCCACCTCCCCTACCAGCACCACCCTCCCAGCAGCCCCTCAGCCTTCGCCCCATGCCCGCTCACCCAGGAGGGTGGGCATCACCTTCACCCCAGGCACCCCTGCTGCCCTCAGTGAGGAGGCCATTGACCTCCTCAGGTCACTCACTGTTGGGCAGTCTACCATTGTGAATGCCATCCAGGGTGTAGAAAGGGAGTTGCAACACGGTAATGCATTCCTGGAGGGCATTCATTCTGGTCAGGCTGCCCTTCATCGAACCCTGCAATCTCTGGCCTCAGCACTGATGGCAGCCATTGTACCTGTGTCTAGCCTCCCACCTCCAACTCCCCCCACCCAGACCCAGTCCCCTGTACACCAGCCTATCCCAAGCACACCATCAGACAAGCATGCATACACCTCAACAGACAAAAGTAGCTCAGGCAAACATAAGCACCACACAACCCACAGGCACTCAAAAAAGCATCACCCACATACAGACACAACAACATCCACTGCCTCCACTGTGTCCCCCTCCTCGTCGTCTCCCTCCTCCCTCCTAGTGTCGTCTACACTCTCACCTGCATGCAGTACATCTACAGGCACTAGGACTCGCACCAGAACACCCAGCACCACACCCCGCTCACCTGCACTCACCACCCCCACTACCATTTACACGTCCCCTGTGTTCACTCCCAGTGTGTCTTTGACGCCCCCTCCCAAAGTTCACAAACGCGGGCACACACACACCCAACATCCATTCACCTCACAACAGCCTCCAGTACCTGCACCTGCACCCAAATCACCTAAAGTTACACCTCCTACAACCACCTCCTCTTCCTCCACTCCCAGACCCCCTCCAGCTACCCATCCCAGTCTTCGTCAGCAACTCTTCCTCAGCAAAGTTGACCTCTTTGCCACCACCCCCACCCCTCCAATTCATAGGTCCCGTAGTAGCACCTCAGCCAAAAAAAGTCCAGTACCAGTGGTGCGTGTTAAAGGTGTGTGGAGTGCACCAGCCACCAGGGCAGCCAGTGTAACACGGAGCCAAAGCACTGCCAGTCCACCCCCTGTAAAGCACCTTAAGTTGGAAAGTGGCCGACGGGACAGGGTGAAGACTCCTAGCGGCAAAACTGCTCACAAGGGTCCCAGGGGGAGTGCCGAGTCAGCTGTGACTCCTCCAAAGGTGGTGAAGGGCCAGAAGAAGACTGCACAGTCTGGGAAGAGCAGCACGGCGGAGAAGGGCGCCATCCTTCCCGGCGGCCGGGACGCCACCGCCAGCACTGTCGTCACTGGCCAGGAGACCACCGCCAGAGTCAGTGCCCAGGAGGGCAGCACAATCGTCACTGGTCCGGAGACCACCGCCAAAGTCAGTGCCCAGGAGGGCAGCACAATCGTCACTGGTCCGGAGACCACTGCCAGAGTCAGTGCCCAGGAGGGCAGCACAATCGTCACTGGTCCGGAGACCACCGCCAGAGTCATTGCCCAGGAGGGTAGCACAATCGTCACTGGTCCGGAGACCACTGCCAGAGTCAGTGCCCTGGAGGGCAGCACTGTAGTCACTGGTCCGGAGACCACCGCCAGAGTCAGTGCCCAGGAGGGCAGCATATTCGTCACTGGTCCGGAGACCACCGCCAGAGTCAGTGCACAGGAGGGCAGCACAATCGTCACTGGTCCGGAGACCACCGCCAGAGTCATTGGCCAGGAGGGTAGCACAATCGTCACTGGTCCGTAGACCACTGCCAGAGTCAGTGCCCTGGAGGGCAGCACTGTAGTCACTGGTCCGGAGAGCACCACCAGCGTCAGTGCCCTGGAGGGCCCCGGCAGCCACAGTCCCGCTGGGCAATGAGGGACCGTCATGCCACACACCAATGCACAGGTCAGACAGCAAAGGCAAGCACAGCTGAACAAGTCAGAGACCGCCATGGCAAAGCACCGCTGAACAGGGAAAAGACCGCCATGGTGAAGACCGCTGAACAGGGCAAAGCACCGCTGAACAGGTCAGAAACTGCAAAGTCAAGCACCACTGAACAGGGCACAGACCGCCATGGCAAAGCACCGCTGAACAGGGAAAAGACCGCCATGGTGAAGACCGCTGAACAGGGCAAAGCACCGCTGAACAGGTCAGAAACTGCAAAGTCAAGCACCCCTGAACAGGGCACAGACCGCCATGGCAAAGCACCGCTGAACAGGGAAAAGACCGCCATGGTGAAGACCGCTGAACAGGGCAAAGCGTCGCTGAACAGGTCAGAAACTGCAAAGTCAAGCACCACTGAACAGGGCACAGACCGCCATGGCAAAGCACCGCTGAACAGGGAAAAGACGGCCATGGTGAAGACCGCTGAACAGGTCAGAAACTGCAAAGTCAAGCACCACTGAACAGGGCACAGACCGCCATGGCAAAGCACCGCTGAACAGGGAAAAGACCGCCATGGTGAAGACCGCTGAACAGGGCAAAGCACCGCTGAACAGGTCAGAAACTGCAAAGTCAAGCATCGCTGAACAGGTCACAGACCGCCATGGCAATGCACCGCTGAACAGGGAAAAGACCGCCATGGTGAAGACTGCTGAACAGGGCAAAGCACCGCTGAACAGGGCAAAGACCGACATGGCAAAGCACAGCTGAACAGGGAAAAGACCGCAAAATCAAACATCGTTAGCCCATGTGCAGCTGGGACAGTGACGGAACAGGAACCGTCACGGGGAGCCTGATGCAGTCTGGGCACCAGTCCCCCTCCAAAACCAGTGGAGACTGTTATCCACTTGAGAGACTGTGGCTTTGCACTCCCCAGGATGTTACAGTGGGCAACCCACCCACTGTAGAGACTTGAGAGACTGTGGCTTTGCACTCCCCAGGATGGTACAGTGGGCAACCCACCCACTGTAGAGACTTGAGAGACTGTGGCTTTGCACTCCCCAGGATGGTACAGTGGGAAAGCCACCCACTGTAGAGACTTGAGAGACTGTGGCTTTGCACTCCCCAGGATGGTACAGTGGGCAACCCACCCACTGTAGAGACTTGAGAGACTGTGGCTTTGCACTCCCCAGGATGGTACAGTGGGCAAGCCACCCACTGTAGAGACTTGAGAGACTGTGGCTTTGCACTCCCCAGGATGGTACAGTGGGCAAGCCACCCACTGTAGAGACTTGAGAGACTGTGGCTTTGCACTCCCCAGGATACATCAATGGGCATGGAGCCCCGTCGTGGATCTGGCGTGGTGCTGTAATCCGGCTGAGGTGCTCCCCCCTTCCCTTCCCCCTGAGGTGCCTGTTGTATTTCTATCTGATGCCCCTGCAGTTTTCTCTCCGTTTGTGGACAGGTATCTAGTGTGGGCCTCGCCCATGCATTTTGGGCCCAGTGGTGCATGGACATTGATATGTGCATACCTGCACTACTAATCGTAATGTATCAATTCTGGAATGTGTAGATATATCTGTATATATTAGCTAACTGTATTTTAATATATTACAATGGTTGAACTGATTTCCTTTTGTCTTTGCATTCTTCCGGGGGGGGGGGGTGGGGTTTACTGTGCTGTTTGGACATGCATTGGTGTGTGTGTTGTAGTGGGTGAGGGTCGGGTTGGGGGTGGGGGTGTTGCGTGTGTGTGTCCCTGACTTTTGCCTCCCCTCTGTCATAGGTGCAGTACTCACCGTTGTCTTCGGCGCCTACGTAGATGGTGATCGTAGAGGACCAGAAAGACAAGCGCAGGGAATATTTGTAGTTCGGGCTCCATGGTGGCCTCCTTCCTCATGGAGTGTGTTAAGGTGAGTGTTTTCCCATTGCAAAAGCTGTTTCCGCCGTGTTTTTATCCACGGTGAATCCGCCCCGGAAAAGGTGGCGGGTTGTGATACTGTGGGCGGTACATTGTCTTCCGCCTGTCTGTTGGCGGTGACCGCCGCGCTGCTTGTCTGTACCGCCGTGGCGGTCGGAGTGTTAAAGTGTCTGTCTATGTTGGTGGTTTCCGCCACGGTCATAATTCCCTTTTTTTGTCCGCTGGACTGTTTGCGGTATTACCGCAGCTTTAACACCGTCCGCCAGTGTTGTAATGACCACCTGAGTCTTCGAGGTGCTTTATCTGGTGAAGCAGTGTTGTTGAGGATTCCCGTAGATGTGAGACTGGTCGTACCTAGTGACAGGTGCATTTGTGTGCATAGGTCTTGTCAAGGCAGGTCATTGTCTGCCGTGAAAACATGTCTTTAGTTAAGTGTTTTACCCTTTTTGAGCCTCAAACTACCTCATGTGTGTTGGGTCTGCGTTCTGCAGCACACACAGAAAGAGGAAATTGCCCCAGACGATAGTTTTTTTGTGCAAAGGTGTCCTTTCCTGCACAAAAATAATCCTGCTTACAACACAGACACCCTTTCAACATGGTGCAAGGGGGCCTTCATTGGCGCTAGGCAGCACATCATGCACCATTGCAGGGAAAAGACAGAATTGCCAGTACTATGTTAAATACAGAGCATTCTTACCCTTTTCCTATCATGCAGCGCAACAAGGTTGCATCTATGCGTGATATTTTCATAAATATACCCCTTTGTTTTTGGTCTTGCAGATGTTCATAAATTCTTAGCCACAAAGCTGAGCATCTGACATAAGAAAACATAACAGTGAATCACCAACGTTGTGAGAAGATGCTCACACAGTGGTCCAGAGCTCACCTTTGTTGGTGGGACGTAAAATTAATATATGAAATAAGGATCACAAACTAACTGTACATTAGGAGCTTCAATTTACACTGTCACTGCCAAGAATAAGACTGTTGTGTCTGTGGTGCAGAACAGGCCATTGGGGCAACACTTTTTTCAGTGATTTTCTTTACATCCTCCCTGTTCTCACGAATAGATGATGTATACCACCTATGTATCAAGATATAAAATTTATCTCGAGTGGGATTTTATTAGCATACCAAATTAAAAGTGAGGGCTTCAGATAACCCGGAAGGGCCGTAGTTCTTATTTTGGGAAATTAATGTGAATATGATGCAAATTACAGGTAATGAGTTTTGGCTATTAGCACAATATCGTCTGCAACCATCAAGAGCAGCCATGTTAGTGGGTTCAATCAGCGGCGGAGGTGGGACTGTGACACCTATTTAGGGCCTTCAGTAGATTGACAAATAAATTAGGAACCTGAGAGGGGTCAATCCTGCTTACAACACAAACACCCTTTCACTATGGTGCAAGGGGGCCTTCATTGGCCCTAGGCAGCACATCATGCACCATTGCAGGAAAAAGACAGAATTGCCAGTACTATGTTAAATACAGCGCATTCTTGCCCTTTTCCTATCATGCAGCGCAGAAAGGTTTCTGCTCTGCGTGATATATGTAGACTGTTTTTCGTCTGCTGTCTTTTTTTTTTTTTTTTAAAGGCAATGGTATGAACAAATCAGAAATTTAGTCTATGTATCAGAGTGAATTTCAATTATTAGGGCAAGTAGGCCCTCTGGCACTCCCAAACTGGCCATTTTACACCACAAAGTGGGTGGCACCAGAAAGTAAATGTTTTATTTATAATAATAAATAAATGCATACCTTCACCAAACTTATATGACTCCCCAGAGACTGGGTTATGGTATGGCTATGCCCACAAATTGCCCTGCATTGGTCCGGGGTTGGCGCTACCTTCTCAGCTGTCCTGGGAATTTCGGTACAAATGACTTTGAAGGTGGCACTGCTGGGTGTGGGGTGACAATCTAGGAGATAGAGCGTTACATGACCTGGCGACTCTGGTGGCCAAAAGAGACGTATCCCGCACTTGGAAAGAACCTTCTCCATGGAAATTGAAACAGTGGTGTGCTGGTATGGACTGGTGTGCTAAGCAGGAGGAGCCAATCTATGCTGCCCTGGGATGTCCTGCAAAGTTTTCCAAGATTTGGGGTAAATGGTGGGAATACTATATGTTGTCTTCAACATCAGACTCTTTATCGAGTCATGTGGTTTGAATTATGGTGGGGTGTGTGCAAGGCGTAAGGAAGGGACTGGGGCTGAATTCACATAGCTTTATTATTGTTTTTGTCACTTTTCCTTATGTCTCCTTTTTCTATAAAAACTTAATAAAAGTTGCTTATAAAAAAAAACATGCTTATAAACCTATAGTCAACAAACGTAGATACACCTGTTGGCACTTGGAAATTAGATTTTTGGGCAGTTAAATCTAACATAACATTATCAATACTATTATTGTTCTTTTTAAAGCCTATTTTACAAATGAGAACTATGTTATTTTCCTCAATCCTCCCTTGTAAGTAGTACAATCCAAGTTGCAGGACAGTTTTTAACTGGCAGCGTGAAGGGCCACCACCCTGTATTTTTCAGGTTTGGTGTGGTAACATCTGATAGATTTGGACTAACACTTTGCCTTTCCATGAGTATGAAACACCACATCTATTTATGCATTCATTTAAAAGTACTTGGAATGGGGTTGAGTATGGCAGTGAGCTGAAAGGACATGCCCTCTGTTGTGCACTCTTCATCCAACTTGTAAGCTCAGGACCCATTCTACACTGCTAGCAACCAGTGAAACCTCTAGGCGAGGACTGAGGCAGTAGAGGACAGTGGAGAGCTGCAAACGCGTCAGGAACAGTCAGAGGGATGTTTTCACTGAAAAACAAGATGTTTGAGGGGGGCAGGTGGAGATAAGAAAGCTGAAGGGTATCAGCAAAAAAACACCACTCTGCAGAGCGTTGACTCAACCACTGAACTTATGTTGTAATTGAGGATTGTTTGCAAGTAGGAGTCAGGTGGCCAGTTCACATAGGATAACAGGTTGTAGGTTTATTGAAGAGCTTATTGGTTAAGTTACAGGTTACTTAATGGAAACCCCCACCAGGAGCAGCATCCTCTCTGTTTAGCCCACTCTTTCTAACTGTCCACTCCCTCATTCACTCACCTACATTCTATGACATTATACACTGGCTAAGCGGGTCAGGGAAACAGAGAACCTGGGCATGGAATGCATTACAACCATTGAAGGTTATTACAACCATTACAGGTTATAACACTGAACATTCAAAAGTATTGAAATGGATCAGAATACGGGTGGAGGGAAAAACACCCACTTCCCCTGCTTACTGAAGACAACATTGAAAAGTGACCTGACTTAACGGATGGTGAGTGATTGGCTGTGAATCCTGCTGAGGTATGAGGAATCAAGATGGCAGTGAGTACAGATCTCCGGCCGCGCTGCTGACATATAGTCAGGAGGAGGAACCTAGGTGGGCTTAACCGGTTTTCAGGGGGAGACTGGTTCAGGCTGAAGTGTTAAAGATTTCTACAGAGCAAAAGAGCTCGGTTAGTGGTGAACAAGTCAGCTGAAACACTGATAAAAAGACAGGAGTGGCAGCCTGGGTAGGCCAAGCTGACTGACCCAGGCTTAGTCTGTGCCGGCTGCCACAGACTGAGAGAGCCCGGCTTCTCAAGTGGGCAGCGAGCGGGCAGGGATTGTGCGCTATTGAGAGATTCAGCCTAGAAGAGCGGGCCTTGGGACCGAAAAGCAGCACAGCCACGCGTAGGGCCTTGAAAAGAACCACTTGAAAAGACCCACATGAACTGAAACAAAGGCTATCATTAGTGACCAATGAGAGGGATGAGGAGAAAGCGTGTCATGACTGACAGACAGTGATGGGCACCAACACATTTGGAGAAGAGTGGACTGTGATATTTATGCTACAAACATAGAGGAGAGCGAGGGCGTGTCCAAGATGGCAATCGGAGCGGCAGCTTCATCTGGAGCTCCATGCTTGGCCGCTCTATAATCTTTGTTAATTATAATAACTGGCTTCCCTGATCCACTCCGCCCCAGAAACTCCAAAATAAGTCACCCTCCTCACGCTGCTACAAGGGGACGATATAACGAGTGTGCAGAACCGAGCTGATCATCAGCGGCCAGCCGGGCCTGCTGGTTGACTCCGAGGAGGAGACGCAGCAGCAACACGAAGCCTGTGTGCCGGATTTGTGTCTCCAGCCTGTGGATACTCTAGAGCAGCCTCGTGGTAGCGCCGGGTGGACTACCGGTGGCCAGACAGGCCCACTGTTTGGCACAGAGGGAGAGTCACAGCAGCGGTGAGGGACCCGAGAACCGGATTAGTGTCACCGACCCTGTGGAAGCCTCGGAGCAACCCCGTGGGAGATCGGGGGATCGAGGAGGGAGGTGAGGAGACACGGCAGAGCTGCTACAAAGGGAGTTAGCGGGCCTGCCCTCTAACGCACTGATCCAGCACTTCGCAGCGATGTAGTCCAGCATGGAGAGACAGTGCATTACTATGGAGCCCGCTGGGCCGATCTGCGCTCCCTCTGAGGCCGATGGGATTCGGAGTTGATTTCAACTGGAGCTAAGCGACCCTAGTGGGGCTGACATCTGCACAATAGGTGAGACGGAACAGCATATTGAATGCAGCATTGAATGTGAGACAGACATGGAGGGACAGAGCTTGCATGCGATAGCACCATTACAGAGGGCCTACGTATAGATTATAAGCCAAAAGGGCTACCAACTGACGTGACCTTGAGACAGCAACGAGGTGATCGCATTGCAGTGTGCTGATCTACTTACTGTCACGACACCGCTGCTGATGTGTTCGATGATACACTATGTTGGTTCATATGGAAGCGACAGTCATATGCCCAGTCTCAAGTTGGTAGTAGAACTGATGCAAAAGTAGCCGCTATATAGCTAACTTGAAGTGAAACACCCACAGAAAACTCACGCCCCCACACAAATTTGTTGAATTACCGCTGCATCGCGTTCTCTGCGAAATGTCCATGCCTCTAACACATTGGATAGACAGCCAGGTTTGTAGATACGTCTTGGAAATGGAACTGCTATCATTCTAGAGAGCACGGGGTACTGCAAATGCAATTTCACCTTCAAGCTCCCATACCTGGCGAAGCCCCAGAACTGAGGACCTCAACCCATTATTACCTGCACAGGTGTGGATGTCTCTCATCACGGCTTGCATAAGATCCACATACGTCGGTGGACAGATGGGGAAAGCCAAAGCCACAAAGCCGGCTGCGGTGGCGGCAGACACCCCATCCACTCTGTGAGTGCCATCAGATGGCACTGCGTACGCCTTGCAACAATTGGACACTACCCTCCACAGCCACTCCTCCCAGTTTGAGAAAGTTTTGCAGGCTATATTGGACACCAAAACATCCTTGGAAGCCAAGATTGATGCAGTAGCTCAAGATGTCAATTTACTTTGGGTGGATCACTGCAAATTATCCAACAGAGTTGGGAAAACAGAATCTGCCATATCGATAATGCAACCATCTTTCCAAGAATTACAGACCCAAATGAAAAAATTGACCATGGAAGTTACCCTGTTGCAAAGGAGGGTGGAAGATGCAGAGGGGTGCTTGAGGCCCAATAACATCCGCTTCATGGGATTCCCAGAGGGAGTGGAAGGCCCCAGCGCAGAATTGTTTTTGGAACAGTGGCTCACGAACACAGTACTAGAAGACAAAATCCCTACATTTTTTTCAATAGTATGTGTTCATAGGATCCCTGGCAGACCACCACCACCGTGCGACCCTCCCCGCCCACTGATAGCTTGCCTTCTCAATTATTTTGGCGACAGAGACTTAGTGCTCCAACGGTTCCGAACTCATGGTCTATGGAAATTCGAGGGTGCAAACATTACCACCTACCCCGACTTTACAGCAGAGGTTCAGAAAAAACGGAACTCAGTTTTTTGCGGTGAAACAACGGCTTGTGTTCATAATATTAAGTACGCTCTGCTCTTTTTGGCGGTGCTTCGTGTGATAGACAACACGAAAACCCATATCTTCACCACCCCTGAAGACACTTGGACATGGCTCCATGGCAAGCGCTTTGCCCAGCCTTCCCCTGGGGAGGACAAAACAGCACAATGGTCATCCTCTAAGCCCAAAAGCAAATGCCGTACAGGTTCCAAAGCCAAACTCACAAGTACGCAAGCTGTGGAATGAGTACAGGCATTGCTTGAGACCACACAGATCACGTCAAACTCTTTTGCTGTACTCCAGTCGTCATAAGACACTAACTCGGACCAGGGGGCTCACAGTGGGTCTGCTGAATCCTGCAATAAACCGATTATCACTACCCGCTCTGCTGACGACCTATAGGATTGTACATTACATCAAAAGCAAGGAGCCAGCCTGGATTTGTTTGCCCAAACCAGGGGTGCATGGTACCCTCCCTAACAACAAGTCTTTGTATCAAAATAGAAGCAAAAAAGGTCTGAACTCCCTCATATCCCCATCAGGCTGGACATTACAGATCATTGCATTATAATCAGTGGTGGTGGAGAAATACACACCTTTACATCATTCCTTTGCCAAGTGGTCTGCATACCCAATGATATCCCAATTGAATAGTTGTCCTATGGTCCGGCGCCTCCGTTGCCCACCCAGGGGTCATGCTTGAAACTGGGAAGCAGGAACATATATTTAAGCGTGGTAAAGATTGCCAGAACTCTGCTGTATCCTGAAGGTCGAGCGGGATGCCATGCAGACTTGGGTGCCCCCCCCATGAACACTACTGTATGGACCAGACCTCCCTCAGGCATAGCAATAGCCCACACAGCCCCAACTTACCGTGGCCTACGAGTCGTTGCATTGTTCTTATCTTAGGCATGTTGCCGATTTTGTTTGTTTATGGTATTGCTGTGGCATATACACAACAGCACACTATCGGGGCTGGAGGGGGAATGGGACAGGGACATAGAGAGTCAGATACCAAGACACACCATGCACAAACCTGTACTGCGGGTATTGACAAAGGGACTCTAATCCTTTCCCTACTTCAGCATCAGGAGTATGCATGAGTACACAAATCACACCATCTCTCACTAGTTATAACATTATCACGTGGAATGTAAGAAGCATGGTATACAGTCATACCTGAGGCGTCATCACAGTTTTAGTGGGAATATACACACCTAATGCCAACTACGAGGACTTCTTGAACAGGCTCATCCCCGGTCTGTTTCAGGGCCTATCTGTAGCTGCACTCTGTGGGGGTGACTTTAATTGTGTACCCAACATTACTATGGATTGTTCCTCGGGGTGCTAAGCAGGAAAACCTCCCAGTGGTCCGCATCAGCTTTGGCTCAGTTGGCCTGCAACAAGGCCCCTGGCATGGACGGTTTACCAATTGAATATTACTCTGCATACTCATCCCACCTCCTGCCGCCCGTACTTGACATGTTTCCAAACCCGGACGTGACCCAGTAGATGTGCGATCCTATAGACCACTCCCCCTACTAAACTTAGATAGTAAAATCTTGGGAAAAATGACACCTTAATATATCTATGTGACCATGAAAAGTCTGTACCAGGGGTTATGTCCTTGCGAAACTCCTTCGGCACAATATCAGGGCTGAAGGTTAACTGTCCAAATCTTGTATTTTTCCCATGTCGCCTGTCCAATTGAATGAACAACATACTGTTCCAAATTACCGACTACAGTGGTGCAATACCACGTTTAAATATTTAGGGATAAAAGTATATCACTCCATAAAAGATCTAAATGAGGGCAATCTTGACCATGCCACCAGATCTATAAGAGGTTCACTTCCTTTCTGGTGCTCGCTTCCACTTTCACCGATGGGCAGAGTAGCCATAGCTAAAATTATAGCTTTACCTAGACTACTGTATTTTTTGCGGCATTACCAATTGTTCTACCAGGATCCTTTTTTTGAACACTACACAGTTTATTAGCTGATCTACTCTGAGGAACAGATAGACGCCGAGTGGCCTTGTCCACAATGCAATGACCACTGGACAAGGGGGGGGGTCGTGGCATGCCTAACCTTGAATTATACTATGCTGCGGCTCAGTTACAATGGCCGCTGCGATGACTGAGCGAGTCTAAGAACCCAGACAAAACAAATGTGACCAGCTTCCTCGGTGTTCCCCCAGTGTATACTTGGATGACTGACAAGACATCCCCCCCCATACGCGGATCTATTCTGATGACAACGGCCAGAGGCTCGTGGCACAGATTTATACATAGTAAACCTCCTAACATACCATACTCGCCATTGATACCCGTGATGCAGTTGCCGGCCACTCGGGTCGTGCTCCGACATCATGACATGACCCTGTGGAAAACTGCAAAGCTTACGACGGTGGGAGATTATTTTGCAGAGGGTACACTACTGATGTTCGATGAACTTAAGGCAGCCAACGGCTTGCAAGTTGGTTTATTTTTATCATACAATGCAATCAGACGACTTATACATAGCACATGGCAAAATGGCGATGTGGAACCAACACAGTCGTATGCACTCATACTCATATTGTCTGCTTCAGGGACTGGAAAAGCAATTTCCACATTATATACTGCTATGAACAATACAAACTGCCCGGGGATTGATAGCGCCTGCGCTCTGTGGGACACAGTGCTTGCTAGTCCTCTGTCCCAATGCTCATGGTCGTCAGCCTTATCTGGCATTAAAAGAGTATCACACAACCCTAGACACAGTTCAACTACTTGTTCCAAGCTTATCTCTCCCCTTACCGCATTAAACATATGTTCCCAACAGCTGACCCTAAGTGCCCACGTTGGGGTTTGCCTGAAGCTAGCTTCTGTCATATGGTATGGGAATGCCCTCCATTACAGGTGGCTTGGCAGCGGGTGGTTGAGACTACAGCTGTCATAATAGACCACACCCTGTCACCCACCCCTGAATCCTGCCTGCTGGGACTACGCCACAGAGCCTGGGGAGACAAACATCTACATAGATTTACTGACCTGGCATTTGCCACTATTAAACGTATTATAGCCATGCATTGGAAGGCGTCATCTACCCCAGACACTACTAAATGGTTGCACATATTGTTGCGGAGGCTGAGGTGCTGCATGCGTTGATGCATACGGGCCTAGCATGAGGTGGTATTGAAATTTGGGACGAGTTCATCAGTAAAATAGAAGCAAAAACAATATTCGTCCCCCATGAGCGAAACACAACACTGTAGCCCTATATGTAAGTAATAGGCCCCATGATGCCCTCATGTAATTACGCGCACCGAGCTCCCTCATATCCCCATCAGGCTGGACATTACTGGCCATTGCATTATCTTAGCATATACTATCCCCATAGGTGCGCCCCTCACATTACTACCAACCCCACCCCTGAACCTCTTAACCACACTTGGCATTTATAGGTCCTCACTTTGATCCACACATGCTCTCCCACAGATGGGGATCACAACACACATGTGTATCTTGGCTGACACAGCCGAACGTATTGCCTCTAAATTTCTGTTCAATACATATGTTATACAGCTTTATGTCCACTGAGACACTGGTGTCATTATTTTTTATTGTAGCACAATATTTGCTTTGTGGCCCTCCAGATGTACTTCTGTCTGCCTCCCCCATTCATGCTCCCAATCCCCAGATCTCCTTCTATATTTAAAATTGCTGTAATAGTGTTGCGGGTGTAACTGTATGGTTCTCTTTGTCTTTGCATTTAAATGGTTTATGAAACTTAATAAAGAATTATTTTTTTTAAAACACAGAGGAGAGCATGTGTGCTACCCTAGCTATAGAATAGATTGTGAGGAGGTGAACTAGAAAGATCATGAGCGGCATAAGAAGGCATCTTCCTGATCAAAGGAGTATGACACTTCGCTTTCCACATGTTGAGTCAAGAAAAGACACCTAACAAATGAAAGCTCATTCTTTTATTGCCCACTCTGTGAATGTAGATACCCCTCGTAATCAAGAAGATGAGGGCAGTGCTCTTCCTAGAAAAACAACTAAAATTGCATTCCCACTGTCAAAAGAAGACTTGCGAGGCTGCCTGGCCGACCTAAAAAACGAAAACTGACAAAACATTAGGAAGACCTCACCAAGCACTGATCCAAGCAGGGGTAAGACATTTTGAATACGAAACAAGACATACAGAACATGGACTTAGAATAGACTCTACAGAACTGTCCTTGCAGTCGCTATTAGATATGAGCCAGACAACTGTGACCTCAATTGTCTCCCTGGAACACTAAGTCAAGTAACTAATGGACAAATGTGAGGATATTTCCCCGACCTATTAAGAAGAATTTTAAGTAAACAGAATGATTTCCCCTTAGGAATAGAAAGGGTACACAGAGTGGGCAAGAAAAATGCAGATGCGAAACCACAACCATGCAATATTTTTCCAAAACTCTCCCATGCTATCCTGTTGCAAAACTCTCCTAACAAGCAAAGTAACTAAATTTAACTGGTAGGTGGTCTCAGAAATGCATCTTGTGTGGAGACAGTCAGGTGATGTTATTTCAGAACCTAGCGCCTACTACCTTAGATAAACACAAGACCTACAAATCGGTGGTGGAATTGCTCAATGCAACGCACATCAGATACAGATAGATGTTTCCCTAAGGCATACTGTTCAAATGAAACGACAAAAAAACTGTGGCAAAGCCTGTGTCAAAGAAGCAGTTGATCCTACATATCTCAGAGGAGGGATAAGCACCAGAGCCAGAAGACAGGCAGCATTTGCAAGATTATAGGAGAGAATATCCTAATAAACCAAAGCCCAAAAATAACAATGATGGAGAAAAGTAACATGACAAGTTTTGGCCCAAGCTTGACACTTAAATATGATTGATGCCAACAGAAGGAGGAAAAGCAGTGAGATTAACAAATGGGATGGAGCTACCCATTAGGCCAGACTAGATCAACAATGAATATGGAACTGCCTTTGCCGGGGAAGTAGGCTCTATGCTGTTAAAAGGGCTCCGCGGTGAGGGTGGGGTGGATGGGGATGCAACAGGGCAACATGTTAAGGGAGGTAATTACATGGGTGGCAGGCACGCAACACAGCTGCCAAGGAAAGGGGTGCCAAGAACCATTGAATGGCTACCAGGAGGGCCTTGATAGTCACACCTTACACAACTAAAACTTAGAGGAGAAACCTGCGCTGGGGGTATGGAAGGGAAGTTGCAATTTGTTTTCAGTGTTGTAGTTTGAGTGTTGGGCTTGGGGAGGGAAAGGATGATGCACTTATGTGTACAACAGGGAGTGAAGCCATGGACGTTGATGAGGGAGACGACTGAAGAAGATTGTGTCAACATCTTATGTGGTCAAACCAGACATTATGCTCCAGAAGACTCACCTCTTGGGGTCGGATCAGAAAAGACTGAGATATAAACACCATTCCATTCAGCGCCATTCATCAGCATCCACCAAAACAGCCGGGGTGACGTTGTTAGTCAGGCACACTCTTGATGGTCAGCTAATAGTCACCAAAGGAGACACTGCAGGTAGATATGCATTGCTTGAACTGGATTGCAGTGGGATGATAATCACCAAAATGAATGTGTTCACCCCGAACTCGCACCAGACGGTTACCTTTGCTCCCAGATGTGGGAGTTGGGCCACCTGCTGAAGGGCGAAATAGTGATGGAGAGACTTTAACTTGGTGTGGGATAGGGAACTGGATCACTCTAATTTCCACGGTTACTGTATAGGGCAGCGAGCAAACAGTTAAAGACAGTGACAGAGGGAATGAGATTTGCAGATGGCTAGAGGCTAGTGGATGGAAAGGAGAGAGTCTGCTCCATTTTCTTAGTCACATAAGACTTCAAAAAGACTACCCTGATGGTGAATTTCAAAATGTCGGGAATAACAGAAAAAGTTGAGATTAGGGACATAATGTTATCAGATCGCACCCACGTTCTGCTGCACTGGGAGACGGACCCAATGACACAGCAACATGAACACTCCTACGCCGACGACACCCAACTTGTACTCTCCCTCACCAAGGACCCCGCCAGCGCCAAGACCAACCTACAAGAGGGTATGAAGGACGTCGCAGATTGGATGAGGCTCAGCCGCCTAAAGCTGAACTCTGAAAAAACGGAAGTCCTCATCCTCGGCAACACCCCGTCCGCCTGGGACGACTCCTGGTGGCCCACGGCCCTCGGCACCGCACCGACCCCCGCAGACCACGCCCGCAACCTCGGCTTCATCTTGGACCCTCTTCTCACCATGACCAAGCAAGTCAACGCCGTGTCCTCCGCCTGCTTCCTCACTCTCCGCATGCTCCGTAAGATCTTCCGCTGGATCCCCGCCGACACCAGAAAAACCGTGACCCACGCCCTCGTCACGAGCCGCCTGGACTACGGCAACACCCTCTACGCCGGGACCACAGCCAAACTCCAAAACCGCCTGCAACGCATCCAAAACGCCTCGGCCCGCCTCATCCTCGACGTACCCCGCAACAGCCACATCTCCGCCCACCTGAGACACCTGCATTGGCTCCCAGTCAGCAAAAGGATCACCTTCCGTCTTCTCACCCACGCACACAAAGCCCTCCACAACAAGGGACCGGAATACCTCAACAGACGCCTCAGCTTCTACGTCCCCACCCGCCCCCTCCGCTCCGCTGGCCTCGCACTTGCTGCCGTCCCTCGCACCCGCCGCTCCACGGCGGGTGGGAGATCTTTCTCCTTCCTGGCGGCCAAGACCTGGAACTCCCTCCCCACCAGCCTCAGGACCACCCAGGACCACTCCGCTTTCCGGAGACTCCTAAAGACTTGGCTGTTCGAGCAGCGATAACCCCCCCTTTCCCCCCTAGCGCCTTGAGACCCGCACGGGTGAGTAGCGCGCTTTATAAATGTTAATGATTTGATTTGATTTGATTTGATTTGATTTGAACACTGACGCTTTAAAGAATATTTGTTGCAAGAATCCTACTAATGTACAAGAAATACAGGACTTTGCGGCAGTCCACGCAAATGATAACTTGTGCCCATCGACGCAATGGGCTGCATTAGAAGAGGTTCTGAGAGGCACTCTGATGGCTTTAGATCAGGGGCAGTGGAATTATGCGACAAGAAAGGGGCAATGTATGCAGGAGGGTCGACTGAATTGTGCAGTAAGCAAAGGTAAATTATGTGGCGTAATGCGACACATTTAGTGGTAGTACTAATGCATTGTTTCATCCTTTAAACACTTGTTAACGCTCTATGGATAGGTCGCACATCATTAGTACATGTTTAAGACCCAAATATAGCAATAGGCAACAGAATAGCGACCAGTCAACCTTTGGAAAAGCCCTTCCACTGCTCTGCAACATCTGTTCCTCCGTTTTTAGGAAGGTGTGAACCGATTAAGCTTGAAACATTTTTTTGTTAAAACCTGCAGATTATGCAATAGATGATGGGATATGTGACAATTCAAATTTAAACTTGGCGGACACACGCTCGCGTAACTCCAGTGGCCCTGTTTTAGATGCACATAACACCGGAGAAAGAGCAATAGAAATGGAAAAAAGAATGGGACAATTAAGGAGGGAAGACTTCTTTAATAAAAAGCAAACTATTCAGAACCTTCAATATGTCATCTCCACTAGCAAAGGAGAAAAACTTTATGATAAAAAAAAATAACATCATGGGTAATAAAACGGAGAGATTGCTGAGTCTCCAACTAAATGCCAAAGCCAATAAGGCATACATTGCTGAAATCCCGGGTGCCAACAGAACACCCCTCAGAGATAAAAAAAAAAAAAAAGGGGAAAATGGAGGCCTTTATAGGGGCCTACCAGATACTAAATACTAAAGAAAGAAGAGATGAAGTGAGAAAATATTTGACAAACTTTAACCAATACTTTTACAGACCTATTGAACAATAGGAAGTACTAGAAGTAATAAAGGCCTTAACGGGAGGGAGGGATTTTAGGATTGACATGGGTCTTTAATTTGAATTCCCTTGATAGGTCAAGCGCGGTCAACCGATCTAGGAGGGATGCAGACATGGCTCTAATTCTAAAGACTGGCAAAGATGCCAAGAACTGCAAATGCTACCACCCAATTGCATGTATAAATCTAGATGTTACATTTTACCCCAATGAACAGGCTGCAAAAATACCTCCCAGGTCTTGCGAATGAGGATTAATGCGACAATTTCAGCAGGGCTGCACATTTGATATAAAAAGATGCCGGCGAGAGGACTTTTGTCAAATTCAGACAAAAAAGGGTCAGTCGTGTTATTTGGTGTTTTTCGGAAAAGGTCCTCTACAGGTTGGGATTGGGCACTCTTATGCAAAGGTGGATAATGCAACCGCGATAAATAACACTTGATAGAGTTACAGAAGGGGACGAGACGGGGGCCCCTCTTGCCACTGCTCTATCAATAGAGCATCTGGCGGCAATGTTGAGAGCAGATTGGATGTGCATGGGGAGTTTGGAGGAGAGCCCCATAAACCAGGCCTTTCTGAGGACGAAGTTCTCTTGAACCTGACCAGACCTAAAGAGCCCCTGACTGCTCTAAGAAATCTGCGGGGTTCAGACCTAATAAAGACAACTAGTAGATATTAAATCAGATGCTACCGTAGGTAAAAGGTCACTAAACTACAGTGGGGTTTGTAGTTTAAATGAGCAACTACCCACATACAATACGTGGGTATAAATATCGCCCCTTCTCTATCAAATATGATACAAGTTAATTGGTCAGGGTTCGGGAAGGAAATATTACAGGACCTCAGCAGGGGGGGGGGGCATCTTGCCGCTTTCGTGGATGGAAAGGAAGGCCACCATCAGAATGAATGCAACACCACAACTCCTGCATTTCAGGCTGAATCCAATTCTGAAGATTTTCCCCAGAACTGCAGGGATGGGATCTCAAACTCAAGATGCAGGGACCCAGTTCATTTCAGATGCTGAGCCCTAACACAAACCCATCAAGTAGTGTTTTCAGGATACTTATCAGTAGTCATGTTAAATAAATTCAGGGGCACAGTGGTAATCAAAACAATGTTTTCGTCTTGCAGAAAACGCACTCAACTACTGCACTAAGAAATTGGGTCTTGTTTTAAAAGTTTATTTTAAAAGTCTTCATCTTGTGCAAATTAAATAAATGACAACAACACAGGAAAAGAATAAGATTGCAGTTAAAACTATTACTGTTAATGAGAACAACAGAGATATTTCAAATATGTTTGCAAATTAGCATCTCATACCCTAATGCTATAACTAAACCCTACAATAACTTTGGAGGCCAAACTATTAGATAGCATTGCTGCCTGTAGATCATTTGGCATGGATCGCACAGTATACCTTTTGAAACAGCAAGTCTGGCTATTTGTTATCAGAGTTGTGCCATGGAAGAACAGACTTGGCCCTTAGTCAAGGACAGAAGTCCCAGCACTGCTGTTCCCGGCTTCTGCAGGTAGCTCTCCTGATGTATCTCTCCATTTGAGAGAGGAGTCTGGATCAGGAATAAGCGAATCGGCATGAGCTCTGGCTAAAAACTCTCAGGTGAAGACATCTCCTAATCAATGGTCAAAAATACTTTTATAGGAATTTGGCCACCAATTTGTTCTAATGTTTTCAAAACAAAACACAGTTTGAGACATTATCTCTTTAGTCTAAAGAAATTTGTGGAAGCAGATCTAAACCCTTTCGTTTGTTACTCGTGCAAGCCCACGGTATAAACAAGAAAGATATGAAAATGTATTTCCAAAACATTTATTGAAACAATCGCATTCTTGCAAAGAAAATGTGAGGTGCACTTATTAAACAGACATATAATAGTATTAAGCATTGCTAGAATGGTGAACCAGGTAAACAATTCAACCATGTTAATTGTTACTATATTTCCTTTCTCCCATCTGCCACTAATAATATAAGAGAGCACAGCTGGGGTACATTTTGCTATATTTTACTGGGATAGTCTAACCTCCATACCTGAGTCCTGTGTGTCAGGAAGCCAATCTATTTGCACAGGCTATCTTCCGTTATAGGATGGAGGCTGGAGTGGGCAACTGAATCAACTGCTGAACTTTGGGTACTGCACGAGGTCTATGTTCAGTGGAACTGTAATTGATTGATAATGACATTGCCTAAGGATATATTTGGTCAACCTCATTGAAAGGGGTTAATTGCAGCAAAGCCAGCCACCCGCCATTGTTAGCATTCAATGTTCAAGTGTGGGCGACAGACACTCTGCAGGTTGGAGAGTTGGGCTGTTAAAGGCCGACATGGCAGGGTAGCAGGATGGGGGGGTTGTTTAGTGGTGTTATTCAGTTCTGTGAAGTTCTTATTGTTTTTATTATGCTTGATGGCTCTGGGGACATGGGAGGGTAGCTCTGAGGGAGTGTCACTGGGGAGGAGAGTGATGGTTCTCTACAGGATGCACAGCAGAAGATGTGATATTATTTCAGGCACATTACAGGAATGCAACACCAGAACACTTTAGCTATTTAGTCTTGGAATGTTAACGGTTTGGGTAGTAAGCTTAAGCACACAGTAGTACTCCAATTTACATGACACCATGGCCCAGACCTGAACCTGTTGCAAGAGACTCATGTTAAAGGAAATCATTATAAGGCCTTTGATAGGTTTGGTTACACCCTCCTGGCACACTCTGGCTACACAACTGAGTCTAGGGCAGTTGGTATCCTTTGCAAGAAATCGTTGCCCTTTCTCCGGGGAAGGGTTTGGACAGACACCATGGGCAGATATGGGCCTTAATTGGGACATGGGAAGGGCTCACCTTGAATCTTTGTTCTCTTTACATCCCACCCTCGACTCCACAAATCCACACTTGCCTCCATAGGGACATTGCTCCTGGAATTGCTACAGGGGATGCTGCTGTTGGGGGTAGGCATGAACGACGTGATGGACACTGACATAGGCAGGCTTTCTAGGGTGACAAACCCCATGGCAGCAGGCCCCTTGTGGGACTTTACCACTGCCCTGGGACTTGTGGATATTTGGCATGAACATCACCCCGGGAAATGCCATTTCAGACATCTGCAGCGCACAGCAGTTCGTACAGACCCATCTCGCTGCTCAATTTTGAGGCGAAGGTACTGGCAAAGGACTTATCAACCAGGCTGTGGATGGGTATTACGAAAATAATTCATCCGGATCAGTCCAGTTTTATGCTGCATAGAGGGACACGACTAACCTCCGGCATCTATTTGGGGTGTTACACGTCACCAGGCCTCCCTTTGGGGACCTGGGTGCATTGATGTTGTTAGACGCCAAAATGGCATTCAACAGCATTGAATGGAACTATTAGTTTGCAACACTGGAACTGTTTGATTTCGTACCCAAACTTGTCAGATGGGTTTGCCTTCTCTAGACGGACTCATTGGCAAGAGAGTGGTTTAATAACACGCTCTCTCAGGTTTTCGCCCTCCAGAAAGGCATAAGACAAGGTTGTCCACTCTCCCCAATGATTTTAGTGGGAGGAAAGGATCTCCTTATACGCCAATGTTGTGTTACTATATATCACACGTCCTGAGGTCGCCATAAATAGGATCCTGCAAATTTTTTGACTATTCAGCGTCCACCCTGGGTATTGCATTAACTGGGAGAAATCTTTAGTATATCCATTAGCAGGGGGGACAACACACCTGTCTTTAAGATGCACAGCCCCACAGGTACTCCAGGGCTTTAAATAATTGGGCTTAAATGTCACAAGGGGTTCTCAAATGTTTTATGATACAAATCTCCTTCCGCAAGTGGAATGATTCAGACGCGATGCTCCTCAATGGCGGCACTTCCACTGTTTCTGATGGCCCGCACAGCTCTCTTTAAAATGATGGAGGACCGGCTGCTTACTGATCCCCTGATAAACAAGGCTATCTCCTTAGTGTGTAAGAAAATTATATGTAATTCCCCAGACCCCCTGGTGACCCTGCATGCCTCATGGGAAAGAGACCTGGGAACCCTTGAGGATGAGAACTGATTGGCAACCATACAGAGTCCCAGAGAATTAGCCATACGTGCGTGATTCAGATTGGTTCAGTTGAAAATAATGCATAGAACATATTACTCAAGGACAATCCTGTATTGGGTGGGGAAGGCATCCACTCCTTTATGTCTGAGAGGGTGAGCCCAGGAGCGGACCTTTTTCCATGTGCTGTGGGGGTAGGGTGACCAAACCATGCATCCTGTTTTTCACTATCTGTCCCAGCCAATTTCGGCAAATATGGCTTATGTCCCGGTTTTTAGAGGGGGGGGGGACTGAAAACAGTGAAAGGCACTTATTCAGGTGTTTTAAAGCTGCGTTAGTTAGTTGTTATAAGTAAGCAATTTTATTAACAGGTATGATGCTGGTTTCACAAATTACATTTTATTTCTTTTCATAGTGGCTCTTCTGTGTTCCGATGTTGATTGGAGCTGTAATTCCACGCCAGTACATTGATGTAAAATTATAGTCCTTCTTCTATTTTTGCAAAATGTCCCGGTTTTTGGTTCTCAACATCTGGTCATCCTATGTGGGGGTGCTTCATGATCCAGAGTTTTTGGAAGGAGGTGACAAGGAGAATGCTGCAGGTTATGGGCCTTGAGATTCCCTTGGAGACCAAATGGTACCTCTTTAATATCCCTGAGGAGGTGGCCTGGCCTAGATACCATAGAACTTGGCTGGTGCTAGCGGCATCAGTTGCAAACACAACATTGCTTGAACCTGGGGTGCTGTCTCTCCCCTTTGCGTGCATGACTGGGAAGTAGAAGTCGACTGGTGTCAGTGAGCTGAACACACTGTATACCTTAGTAGACGCTGTCCCGGTAAATGGGACAAGGTGTGGGGGGTGGCATGCCTTCCGGGGGATGTGAAATGGGTGGAAAGGCTTTACAGATTATGTTTATATTCTACTTGCCTGTATATTCCTATTGAGGGACCAACCAGTACACTGACAAGATCCAGCTTCTTCTGCCCAAGATGCTCTTCTTACAATTGTTCTACGAAATGCCCCCTGAACCTCATAACTGTAGACTGAATTCTTTCTTTGACTGCTGTACTGAAACTGTTTAATTAAAAGAGTTATAACAAAAAAGCTCAGGCAGATGTTACTACCACGTCTTTTTGAAACAATAGGGCTTTCAGTCTGCTTAACTTATCAAAGTTAATTTTAGAAGTATGGCCTGTAGGCCACAAAGTAATATCCCCAGTTGTTTGTGTAGCACGATACAAGACATTCATATGGCAAGTCACAACCTTGGAAACAGTTACAATGTATGGAACACGTGGTTTCATTCCACAGCAATCCTGATCGTTGAGAATCATGTAACTTCCATTTGAAAGCAACCGAAATACTGACCTAATCAAGGCTATGGCAATAGCACGCTAAGTTAGCCATGGGTGCACTGCAAGCACCATGAAGTGTTATCTGTTTACTGGTTAAGGAATGGTCCAAAAAAGTTACACATTTGTTTCCATTAATAAAAACCCCTCTGTCCCTGCTAAAACAACTGTAATCGAAAAGAATAGACCAGATCTCATACAGAAAATTTGCACCCTGCGCCTCATATCTGCCTACTTAAAAGTGGTTCAGACAAAATGTGAAATTAAACTTAGAAATGGGTAAAGAAATCAATCAGTGGACAAGCCATGCAGCAGATGGCAATTGAGTGACAGAGAAGGGCAGTTTTTCTAAGCTCTCTATTTTAAGCATAGTGTATGTTTCCTCTTTTTTAGACATGAGCTGTTGCATGTGTGTCAAATTATAAGGCAAAAACAAATCTGTCACATTTAAATATTTCCAAGGCACAAGGTTTGATGTTAAAACCTGCAATGTCCAACTTGATTGCAAAATCGATCTTAAGTGACTCCAGCCATGCGGGAGAAGAGACATGTCATTTTGTATGACATCGAATACAGGTGAGACACTATTAGTCAACAGATAAATACATGTGGACAATGTAGTCATGCTATTATCGACAACAATGTTTTTTCCAAATTTTCCTTATCAATTTGTTGCAACCTTTCAGCTGCCTCTTGTTGAAATTTTTTCCAAATTTCATTATACGTGGCATAAAACAATGCTTAGAATGTGGAGATCTGCGACTTAACAAGGGGCCAGATATACAAAGCATTTTTAGGTTTGCAAATGGCCCGAGTCACAGAATCGGGCCATTTGCAAACGCAAAAATTTATTTTTGCATGTACCAAGCCCAAATTGCGAGTTGGTAACCTGTTACTGAATCGCAATTTGGGTTTGTGATTCATTATTAGGAAGGGGCATGTTTAGGGCATCCCTTCCTAATACTGAGTTGCAGTGGTATGTATAAATGTCTTGCGACCGAAATGCGTTGCAAAAGTTTCACATTTTACCACCAACTTCAAGTTGTTGATAACCTATTCGCAAAATGGGACGGGGTCCCCTTTTCCTTTGAAAATGATTGGAAAAATATTTTTTAGGAGCAGGCTGTGATCGCACAGGCTACTGCCCATTCTTAAAAAAATTAAAAGAAAACTTTTAATTTAAGGAGAACGGGCTGCATTTAAAAAACAAAAAAGATTGTTTTATTGAAAAGCAATAACAGACATGGTTGTCTGCTGACCCCCGCAGGCCACCATCGCTGTGATTTTTGCGATTCCCAAAGGGTCGCAAACTGAGACCTACCCTATTAATATGCATGAGGTAGGTCTATTTGTGACCCACTGACAATGTGTAAAAAACTCATTTTCCCATTGTTATTTGCGAATAATAAATAGCGAATCACAAAAATTAGCTATTTGGTAATCCCAAACACTTAACCTTCGTACATCTGGCCCAAAAAGTCTTGTAAACTCATATTGTCAGAAAGAGGAGATAAGTGTGCCATAACGGCAGGCAAGGTAGAATGTTCTAACCATTGCCAGCATAACTTTCCTACACTACAGGTAGTTTCTGCACTACACTGAACATATCAGGGCGCAGTTATGATCACTTTAAAATCAATGGATGAGTTCAAAAAGTGTGAATTGCATCCATTAGTTTCAACAGGTTACACCAACCACCCATCTGAACCTGAAAGTGAACAGTTGTATATACCATTCTGCATCATTGCATTAAGCTGTTTTTTGTAAAGCTATTGCCAATTTTCAAATCTTGAAACTGAAGGAATACTAGGTGTATGCAAATGTTTAACATTAGCTAACACAAGACATGTAGGCCCATATTTATACCTTTTAGCACCGTAGCAATATAATTGTATTTTGTAAGTTTGCGCCGCTTTTGCGTAAAAAAATGACGCAAATGAGGTGCTAAAAGAATATCAATATGGGCCGAAGTCTGTTGTATTGTTTTGTTTAAGAAAGGTAATTTGTAGGGGAATAATACAAGCCCTAAACAAAGCATAAATGCTCTGCACCTGCCAGTGTTGTGTACTCCAAATTGATTTAAAATCAATATTCTCTTCCCAATAATCATAACCCCTTAAAGCTAATTGGTAAATAAAAGAAACCAAATAAATACATTTTGTTTGTGTCAGCATAGTTTTTGTCGGCAGGGAAGGTGTTAGTTTATTATAAAATGAAACTGGATCTGTGGGGACATGACCAGAAAAATATGCAAACTTCTTTAAATATGTTTTGGGACTACCAACAGGTGGTGTCAATCAATGTTCCCATTGAGTATAATTAAAAACAGATGTGGAGTACTAGCTCTGTATAAATAGTGAACAGCCTAATGATGGTAACAACATATTTCTCAATAATTGGCAGAATTTAAATATAAATCATAATTTTCAAAATTCTGTACAAAATTTTAATTCAGATAGCATGTTGCAAACACTCACAACATCCAATTAATCAGAAAAGAAACCAGGAGTTATTATATCAGCCATAGCAATTTTAAAGACCTAAGGAATTTGCAAAGTTTCTGTGGGTCCGGAAATGTCATAGGGCACCTTATACCAAACAATATCACTATGGACAGGAAATGTAGTAACGTTCACAAGGGACAAGTCTCTTCTGATCTTTTGTGAAGAAGAAAGGGGCATAGGTACTCCAGCTACCAGTTCTGCATAGGAGTGATCTGGAGTTAGTGTCCAATCAAGAAGAAGAAGAAAACTGTAACTAATCCATTCCAGATGAAGAGAAAAAACAATGAAAGGAAAATCCTAAGGTAGTACCATGGAAGAACCAAGTAAGTCTGTTTAAACTGAAACAACAGTGCATGTGCACCATGCAAGGAAGTATGTGAAGAATCCGAATCATTAATGTCGATAAAGTAACCAGAGGCAGTCTTAGCAAAAACAGGAATCTCATTAGGCAAAGGAGAGCAGATAGGCACCTCCAAAGGTGGTTGGTTATATATATTTGATTGCCAGGAGCAGCAGTAGAAAGCTGTGACCTATCCTGTGTTGAAAGTAGTAGAAACAGGCATGAGCAGGGACTAGTTAAATTAGGACTCCTGAGTGCATGTAGAAGGATCTTATGGAGGGTAGAGAGAGGAGACAAGGAGCGACCCATATACTATTGTGGTCTACTGTGGAGAACTGGCCACATGATGTTACTCAATCAAACCAATAGAAACTTGTTTTTTCTGTTTACAACTAGCGAGCGGTGGCAAAATCACAGTTCAAGTACCTTGAACAGCCAGGACAGGCACCGGTGCACAATAGGACTGGCCAAATTATTTTTTATCTGCAATCTTCTCCCAGACTAGATCCCCAACCTTAGGATTCCAGCCAGACGTCGCTGGTTGCTTCTTCACTTTCTCAGTGGCCTAACATTTACAAATTATATTTGAGGGCTCATCTCAGAAGTCTTGTAATTCCTGTAAGACAGCGAAACGTTCATTGATGTCAATAGGATGTTAAAAGTGATTTATACTTTGTTAAGGTATCTGGTGATTGTAAGAGGCCACACCTCTTTAAGGCGTGTGGTGCAAGGCTTCTGCCTTCATTTGATAATTAATATCCTAAAAACAGGACACTGAGAAAAGCAACGGTTGATTTTGGAAAATTGAATTTATAGCTGTGGTTTGCAAATTCTAGAATTATGCGATCCACTGTGGGCAAATGTGTGTTTAAATCAACATCTGTAAAGTAAATGTCATCAATGTGAGACAATGTGGCAGAGTCAATTTCTTGCAGAACGGTCGTTATTCGGGCAGCAAACAGACGTGGACTCTTCTTATACCCTGGTGGAAACCAACAGAATTTTCTCTGGGCTTCTTAAGTGGTAAACACCATCAAGTCCCTTCTTCAAGGTACTATATTTTCTCAGAAAATGCCATTGGAAATGTCTAATGTAGTTTTGTATTTTTTACAAACAATGTTGTCCATTAAAGCTGTGCTGTGTGAATTTTGTATAGTTAAGGTGCTTGTATGACTGTTTAAATGTCTATAGTCTAAGACTATGCTATAAGAATAATCTAGTTTAGCTACAGGAAATAAAGGATTATTCATAGAAGAGATACAAGGCTCAATCATGCCTTGATATTCTAATAGTGACAGAATATCCCTAACAGGGTGCTCAGCTTCATGTTTAATATGGAATTGAGGTTGCAGTTATGGGGTCGACCTTATAGTTATAATATGATAAGGTGAGTCCTTATCCCAGCTTGTTTGACTGCAGTATAACTGGGACTTGTGCAGGAGCCCACTCTGCAGCATAAGTTTCTTTAACTTTCTCAGTAACAAGGCTAGAGAAGGATGCTAATATTACGTCCTCCCCCGTGGTATGTTTATAACAAATTCAGGCAGCCAATTCACCTCAGCCAAGAGAATTTCCTAAGCATTAGTCAAATACTGGCAGAATATTAGGTTAATTGTACCTGGTATGTCACCCTCAATTTGGATATCCAAATCATTAAGGGCCTCATTCAAATTTGGCGGTCCAACCGCCAACAGGCTGGCGGAGAAGAGCACCAAATTATGACTTGTCAGTGATGCAGACAGGATCCTGCCGAAGCACCGCTGGCACCGCCAGTTCAGCCAGACCACCACGGTCAAGTAGAGCCACTGTGCCGGACTCATTCCGTGATTGCATACCGCCAACATAACCGCCGCGGTCGGTCCACCATAGACTACCAGGTGGAAACCAATTGGAAACTAACAGTATAAAAGGAGACACTCCCCTCCAGGAAGACATACTTGTCCGGAGCCGCCATGGAACCACTTCTAGACGTCCTGTTCGCTGAAAGACAACGGGATCATCGCCAACAAGGAAGACAACAACCATAAGTACACACACTCATCTGTTACATTTGTAAAATGTACAAATACCAACTGGTACATAACATACCATAGGGAGAGGGGTGCGAGGGCCATACACGCACGTACCAGTACAGTGACACACACACACATACAGAAACAAACACACCCAGACATACACAGCATGCACACTGCAGCCAGCACACACTCACACACCACACGTCAAGGACACACACATGCATGGCAGCACACTGGCCAGGAACTCCACCCACATACAACACAATATACAACCATCTGTGATGAAACACACACAATTACACCACCATACAACCTAGTAATCGACATACACGTCACACACAAATACACACACAGTACATGGAATCTATTATGCCATGCACAATACACGCAAACACAAACTGGCCAAACACACAAAGCCACACAGCACTACAACAAACACATATCAACACTAACACAACACACCACCATGACAACAACAAATCAGCTACATACACATACCCATCACACAAAACCCACACAACCCCTGGGGAATAAAAGCACTGCACACAACCGCACAGACTGCCCAGACTATACCGGAACCATCAAGCAGCACACACACACAAATACTGCAACACAACCAATGTCAGCCAGGAACAACCCAAACCTAGGAAAGGCAGGACAAAGATGGAATGCTAAAACCAACACCTGGTCAGTTTAACCTTTATGTTAAAATACGTAATGCAAAAACAATGTCCAAGGCCATAGGCCAGTCCACAGCTGCTGCAAACAGCACCAAAGGCACTACATGATGCCCCACTTGACTCCTGACTTCCATCTAACCTCCACAGATAGGGGCATCAAAGTGGCAGGCAAGCACCTCAGGGATCCTTGGGAGGTTGTGCGGGAGGGCATGGAGTTTGGGCTTAGGCTTTGGAGGGGGGTTTAGGCTTGGGGTTGGGAGGGGGGATTTAGGCTTGTGGTTGGGAGGGGGTGGATCTGTTTGGGAGGGGTGGAATTCTTCTTGGCAGGGGGATGGGTATGGCTGCTGGCAGAGGGTTAGGGCAGGCCTTGGAGGTGGAAGGGATGGACTTGGGGGGGGGAAACAGACCTTTTAGCGGTGTCACGCGGGGATGAGGAGTAGGGAAAAAGTCAAACTCAGAAAGGAAAGTTTTTTTGGACACACAGGACGGTCATCTGAAGGGGGTTTGGGTGTGGAGGGTGAGGGAATGGTTGTATGATGTGCCAGTGTGGATGTTTTTGTGGGCATGTTTAAGCAAGGTGTGTTTGTGGTTGGTGGGTGTCTGTTGGGTGGGCGAGTGTGGGCATTTATCTTTCTTGGGCTGAGGGGGGTGGAGGTGCTGGGGGGTACCATGGTGGGTGGCTGTCTGTTGGGGTGGTGACTGGGGTGGATGCCTGAGGGTCTGCTGGGGTGATGTCTGCGAGTAGGATAGGTGTGGTGGCTGGATCACTGAATGCTTGTGGGGTGTCTGCAGGTGTGCTAGGTGTTGTGTCTGTGATTGTGGGGGGTGGTGCAGGTGTCAGGGCAGGTCGTGATTGTTACTGTGTCTGCAGGTGGATGTTGTCTGTGTGCGTGCCGGTGGTGTGTCTTGTATTGTTCATGTTTGTCTGTGTTACCCTTGGATGATGAGGTAGATGCGTGCCTGTCTGTTTGTGTGCTTTGTCTGGGTCAGGGAAGAGGGATTCGGACTGGGAAGAGGAAGATGGAGGGGGGCGGTAGAAAAAGGGTGACTGGCTGCCATCAGTGTGGAGGCCAGAACCTGAAATTATTTCTGTAGACCTGACAGTGCACCGTGAATGCCCTCCAGGAATGCATTGCTCTGTTGTATTTGAGTTGCCAGTCCCTGGATGGCATTCACAATGGTGGCCCCACCCACAAAGATCAACCTCAGGAGGCCAATAGCCTCCTCACTGAGGGCAGCAGGGCTAACAGGGGCTGGAGCAGAGGTGCCTGTGGCAAAGGAGATGCCCACCCTCTTGGATGGGCGGGCACGGCCAACTGGGTGGGAAGCTATAGGGAGGGCGGTGATAGAATGGGGGTGGCGGACAGACATGGTACTGTTGTGGTCCCCGATGGGTCCACCACCACTAGAGAGTGGCCACTGGAGGAGGATTACAAAGAAGATGTACTGATCCGGTCTCCCCCGTGGCACTCCCCTCGAATTCTGGGTCCCTCGCTGTTGGTGTTCTTGTGACTGGAGGTCCCGTGTTCAGAAGCTTCCCCACTCGGCTGTGTCCCATCTCCTTCACCTGCTGGTGCAGATGCTGAAAAACAGAAAGTCAGGTATGTTCATCACATTCACGAGATAACACTTCCATCATACAGTACACATAAGTCACATTAGATCCTGGTCACGAATACCCCCAAGCTAGTGCCAGTAAAGTGGCAACATCATGTCACTACACATTTTGATTGATGTTCCTCAATGTGAACATTGTCAAACACCAGCTAAGCTACTTGACACCAATAATACCATAAATGAAGTAAACCAATCACACTAACCAGACCATTATAAAGTGACTGTGCCATATTCTACAGGTTCCCTATCTACAACATGGTCATGCGCCAATGAAGCAATATTTTAGGAAAGTGAAATTGCTCAAGACTGATCGTGAACACATACTCCACACATACAAATACTTTTAACCTGATGTGGTGTACCAGGCTATGACACATGTTGGAAAGTAAAGGTAAGCAAACTTGGTGTAGACAAGCCAAACCTACTTCATTTCACATACTGATAAACATACACAATGGACCTTTACGAACCTGTAAGACCTCAAATTGCCATACATTGCAAGTTAAGGTAAAGGAGTCAGAACCCATGTTACACATACCTGCACCAATAATGATGTATCATGGATTGAAAAACATAATGGACTAACACATCTAGGTCATTGGTCTTGAGACAACTAACATCATCTGACAAGTAAGGGGCAAGTTGCCTCTGACCTATGTCCCACACACTACCACAAGATGTCAATCAGAGTGTATCAGAAATATGGACATCTAAACTGTGCTGCTAGATGACAGTCAGAGCTACCCCATCATGCAGTTAGTCCATTTTGGCCCACTGACTGAGTGGGTACATCACTACACACACATCAGACATGCCAAGCCTTACATCTGTCTGTGGAGTATTCTTTGGGTCAAAGTACATGTGTTGCTAATATGAGAGATACACCTACCATGATGCAAGCCCCAAGCCCAGATACACTTACACTACTACTCATGTGTATGTGTACTACCATACTAGCACCACATAGGTATCCATGCCAACATTAGTCTCCCAAACAGCCCGGACTAATTTGCCACATCCTTCAAAGCAAACTCAAATATACACAACAATTTGCAATGTTGATTCTTCCATGAACCTTTCCAATGATACATGATGATGACACATATTCTCAAGTATGTACATGTGAAAAGGCTACCATTGCCCATGTGTAATGCCTACAACAGTATGCGCAAGAACAATGCTGTATGGCCACTTTCCACTCACGGAACATTAGTAAGGGTGTAACATTCCTAGCTTCTGATAGCAAGATATTTATGCCCCTCGAAATGTTGGAACACATCAATGGTATCCAACATGCATGTTGTCTTACCAAGGGGGAGTGCCTTGTAACAGGAGTGAAGATGTTAACCATGTAGGTCATGTGACAAGTCAGATGGTGTCACAGCCTAACATACTGCTGTCACTTATCACTATGCATTTGTAAACTAGTGATGACTAGTATATGTTTGCCCTATGTTGCTAATAAAGATGAATATTTAGACATTGCAGAGGACAGAGTACGAGGACCTACACACCATATCACCGATACATTTGGAGGTATTAACTGTTGCATCTACAATCACCAAAGTAGAACATGCAGTATACTGGGACACATATGGCACAGTCATATGTGCACCATTATATGCAAGTAACATGCCTTGACATACATTTGTATGTGCACACCTGTGTGCCATATATGGCTACAGAACATCAATGTTTACAGAGAAAATCTGTGACATAGTGCATTTACCACATTGTCAGAGCCAACATCTATTTCCCTCACTCAATCACCTGGTAAAGGGACAAATATCACTTAGGTCTGTACTTACCCACTTGCAGCTGCTGTTCTGCCTTCAAACGCCCACCCAACACAGGGTAGGCCACCACCAAAGTGCAGGCCATTTGGGGGAAGGGGGTCAGTGTCCGATGGGCACCCCGTCCCCATTGGGAGGACATCCTCAGCTGGGCCTCTGCTGTCTTCCTGGACCAGCGTCTCAGGTTCTCCCACCTCTTTCCAACAGTGGGAGCTTCACTGGCTGTGGACCCCAAGGTCTGCACTTTCTTGGCAATGGCTCGTCAAATCCCCTTTTTCTGATGGGCATTGTCCTGCATGGATGGTATAGAAAAGAAAGTATGTCATGTCCACATGTACCATACTACTACAGGCAGGGTTAAAACTAGTTGGTACAACAAGCCAAATACAGACTGTCATTAACATCCCCTATACTGATAGTTGAGCATATGCAGTCAGGCCAGATATACGGTGGAAATAGGCAGACATCATGCATCTCCAGCACCAGCTGTTATGTCATCACTTGTGACCAGACAGCAAACACATTTGCAAATATGCAACATCAGGAAGAGTCTCGTATACCAACTCCACTGAACATACATCAAGCACTCTCCACAATGCCTCAGGACTCGCAATCTGTCACCAAACGTCTGTACATGACCAGGTACTAATTTCATTCTATCACAACTTTGGCACCCTACAGATGTTAAGAACACATTCAGAAATGTTGCCCATCAGCCATAGCTTAGTTTCACAGGTGCTACTTGCACTAAGGAAATATTTGTGCACATGGTGCACTTAGGTACTCCGCTGGTGCACCATAGAGCTGTTCATACAGGGGTAGGACCTCCTCCACCAGCTTCTCCAGCTCTTTGGGTGAGAAGGCAGGGGCCCTGTATGACATGGCATGATTGCTCCCAGAGGCAGTACAAAGCAGCTTAAGTTGTGGAGGTCTTGCTGGCAGCAGTATCGGAAGTCAAGTGAGAGATGAAGTATGAAATGGTTGTCACATCCGCCACATAGGAAACCGTCACCGTCGGTGGACATCGCCATTGGCCCAAGACCACGAAAGGCAGCAATGTGTTCTAATGGCAATTCCCACCACAGTAGTATCTGCCTACCGCCATGATGACTTCCGTCGGCGGACGTAGGTAATTTCCTAATGTCCAGTATAGTAGGTCAGGCAGCTGCCATCTGAAGGTCCTTAGATGGTCGGAAAAGTCAGATTAAAGATGCGTCACAAAGTCACAAACATATGTATACCACAGTATTCAGTGCTGGCAGGGGGGCAACCATGTATTTGACATCCGATTAAATACATATGTAGTGAGATACATGATATGTGAATCACGTATAGTGGCATGCTCTGCATCCTCATGGCAATTGGATAGATGGTATTAGTGGCTGTCATGTGTGAAACATGAAATGAATGTCATTATTACTGAGACTTTCAGTGATGTACGTATCCATTTACTAGTCACAATCGAGGTAAGGGGATGACATTGGTGCAATAGACCTTCATGTACCTGGGTATGTCCTGTGTACCATGTTTAACTATGTCATATGACATGTCCACACATCATGAGTGACATATGTGCATTCACACTTAAAACAGACACAATGACTGATCAACATACCTTCTTGTGCTGCTTTATCTAGTTACCCTGGAATGAGAAGGGTCAGACAACCTCCAGTGTACCGTCCACTAGCAGACCTGCAGACCATGGAGGATTGAAGTCATCTAGATCTACCACCTAGATTGGTAGACAATCATGGATCTGTGTTGTCAGTTCTAGCCAGATCTGATG
Organism: Pleurodeles waltl; assembly: GCF_031143425.1. Taxonomy (NCBI): domain Eukaryota; kingdom Metazoa; phylum Chordata; class Amphibia; order Caudata; family Salamandridae; genus Pleurodeles; species Pleurodeles waltl. The sequence goes on from NC_090442.1 coordinate 196,718,158, forward strand.
CCTGCCATTCGCCATCCAAACAGCATATCAGTCAGCATATTAGTGCTACATTTCCTAGCTGCAGGGTCCTTTCAGAATACAGTGGCCCTAACTGTAGGCATATACCAGCCTATGTTGAGTCTGGTTTTGAAGGATGTACTCTCTACATTGTTAAAACACCTTGACAGGTACATCAGATTTCCACAACGTAAGAATTTGGCCCATGTGAAAGCAGATTTTTATGCTTTGGCACACACCCCGCATGTGGTGTAGCCTTGGTTCCCCCAAGTGGCAATGGACAGGTGTATAAGAACAGGAAGAGCTTCCACTCCACAAATATTCAAGTTGTCTGTTTGGCGGACCTCTGAATTTCCCAAGTATGTGCAAAGTACCCGGGTTCAGTACATGATGTCTTCATCATGGGTAACAGCAATATCCCACAGATGATGACACAACAGTACACAAAGAGGGCCTGGCTGGTTGGTAAGTCATATATGTGATAACCACGCCAGAGGAAGTTAGCTTCGAATGGAAGGACAAGGTATGTCGTGGAACGGACGTTCGGGCTCCTAAAGGCCAGATTTTGTTGCATTGACAAGTCAGATGGAGCCCTCCTCAACTCACCCGCCAAAGTCTGCATAATCAATGTTGCTTGCTGCATACTCCACAAACTCACTCAGATCCCATATATACCAGATGAGGGGGAGCCAGCAGATCCAGCGAGTGAGAATGCAGATATGCCAAGTGAGGATGACAGTGATAAGGATGAAGGTGGAGACAGCCGTGCAGATCTCATACATCAGTACTTCAGCTGACTGTAGGTATGTGTTGTTATGTATGATACTTCATTCAGTGGGTATTTGGGGGGCTTAGAGATGTTTGTGAAGGGTCTTAGCCGGACCATCAGACAGCTCATTAGTTGCTTAGCAGTACATAGCTCAGGTGTGCATGCAAAATTGTAAATTGAGATGTGCTACGATGATGATATTATTTGTTATTGTTTGTGACACAGCACAGTCAATGTGACAATTGTATTTGGAACATGTCTTTATTGGCCTTCATTAATATACCATTTGTATTACATTTATACTTTACAGATTTTTTCCCACGGTCATCCTCATGTACTCAAATCTGATTTGTGTCATAGGCTGGTTGGATTTGCAGGTCTGACATGTGAAGGGAACATGGATAGATCCTGGTACTGTATGGCATCATATTAGTGGTGTCTGAGTTCCATGCCCAGACTGTCAGGACAGCGGGATGGCAGTACACAGTTCCATACAACAGACCTGTGTGCCATGTTGCCTGGATCCAATGGTGTTATATGTGTGGCCTTGTGTCTCTGACACATCATCCTGTGTACTCCATCACCTTAACCTTCTCATTGGTTTGATAATGATACTATTTAACTTGTATGTAGCTGTCACTGCGTTTACTCATTGCAGGATACTGTGCATGTGTGTCAAGACTGACATAGGTGAGTAGCATGCCTACGGATACCTGACCATGGTAAATGGAAGGTTTCATGACTGGGGACAGTTGTACTGACCTCTGTCAGTAGTATGGGTGTAGTGGGTGTGTTGATGGTGAGACCCTTTTTCCCTCTAACACAGTCTACTTACAGAAAGTTTATATACACAAAAAAAAATTCTTTGTTCTTTGTCGTATGGCACATTCATTTATGAATCCTATTTCATGGAGTACCAACGCTCTATTGCTTAAAAAAAAGTAAATGTATCTTCCTTATTCCTATATGCTATTAATTCTCTATTGTTTCTACAATCTCCTTCTTCTTTTCTTCTTCTTCGTTTGTATGGTCTTTTTCTCTCTCTTTATCCATCAACTTGTCTTTAACAGTCTCTCTTTGGTTTCCTCCTAGGGGTTCACCAGTTCTTGTTTGCGGCTCCACTCAGAGGCATGAGGAGAAAAGACAGGCTAAGACATAGGAGGTAAGTCTGGGGTTTGTTTTAACCATGTGTTAACGGGGGGAAAATGAGGTGAAAGGGAAGTGAAGCAACTGTGCACTTTCAGTGAGTTTCCTCTTTTCACTGTGTGATTTTTGCCCAGTGATTTAGTGGTCATGAAAAAAAAATATCTCTATATTTTTAGGTTATTAATAACAAATACAAAATAAATGAAGAGAGAAGAAAAAAAAAACAGGGCGGAAGAAAGTGTTTTTCTATCCACACACTCCCTTCCCTAGCAAGGTATTATACTTCCCTACTTTGCTCCTCACTCAGGTTGATGATATATTTTTTTTCAGCCCTCCTGCCTCCTCTTATCGCTTCCCCCGTCCCCCATGTTATTCCCCAGAAGGCACTTATAGCCCGTATACGGGCACATACCTGGTTAAGCCACGTCCCTCCAGGGACGTAGCAGGTCTATACGTCTTCCACGTGTCTTCTACCGCTGCTGTCTGCTTGTTTCGCTCTCTCCCGAAGGTGACTCCCCAAGGCCTCCTCTTTGTCTCTGCTTGTTGCGTCCCCCATCGTTCCTCTCCGGTTGGGTTTCTTCTTTCACCGCTGTCCGCGTCTTCCTTCTGCGCACGCTCACCCTCCCGCACCCGTGTGTTCTCTTCCTGGTTTTTCCCGTCGTCACGGCGAAACGACGTGATGCACTCAAAAGTGCCCCCGGGGCACTCTATCTTCGGTCTCAGTCTCGTCAGCTCGTCCAGGGTTCCGATAACCCTATTACAATAGTTATGGTTATTTGGGAGGTATGGTATGGAAATGTGATGAGGCTTTAGCTGATGAAACATTGAAGCAATCTGTTTGTCTGTTTGGACAGCCAAACACAGACATGTCCCTAACTTCAGTTGTCTGTGGGGTTCTTGTTATTTACATCTATGCAGAAGCATTACATTGTATGTCTATACTGCCCTGTGTGATATTTTGCATGTTGTCAACCTATGTGCTGGCAAGTGCACTAAATGGGAAAGGGAGTGTGTCCATTTGTACATTTTTACATGTATCAAACCCATATTCAACTGTATATGTGAGCTGGGGCTTTAGAGAATGGGAACATATGTGAATTTCATGTGTATACAACATTTTTCACAGTTTACTATTCAATATAGCAGATATGACTCTCATCCAAGATATGTGGTTTAGTTGTGTTTATTTACATGTGCACTGGTAGGGGAAAGGGATGAGAAGGGATCATTAGTGCAAACAGTGAAGGGTTGAGTCATGGTGGATGTCATCATCAGGGTAGCTGCTGCAATAATTGGAGGCTCAAGTCCAGTGTCCTTGTGCCTTTGGAAAATCGAGAGTGGTGGTAAAACAGTCAACAGAATGTATCTGTCACATTCAAGGGGAACCAATGTGAAGAGGATCACTTCCTGGCAGTGGTTGAGGTCTTGCTCCTCCTGGATGTTTAGGTGGACGTCCACGTTTGCACAGTGGGGTTCTTCAGCTGCAGAGGCAAGGGTGTCTGATGCATGTCCTTCCCCTTGCAGAGCCACCATTCCACTGGCTGCCACAGATGTAGAGGGGCCTAATGTAACATGGTGTCACAGTGCCCTTTCCTCGGGATCTGCACGCTGCTGAACAAAAGGCCCACCTCCCAGCGTCACCAACTCAGAAAGCTATCAGAGCACAGAGTTATGATTAAGCCAGGCGGGGAAAGGGAATTAGGGTACGGAACTGCAGGGAGAGAGATCTGAAAAGAAACGGTTAGAACAAATATGCATATACTCATTCATAACAGTATAACCTCACCAATAGACTCTTAAATAAAGGCGTCTCCATGGTATCAGATTGAGACCCTTTGTGAATTGGGCGTAGCCCCTTCTTTGAATCATGGAACAAGAACAAACTGCAACCTCTGAACCTAGAGATGGCGAGAGCTTTGGACTATGGTCATACTCTGAATATCAATCATGTAACAATTATGCATTCATAACATGATTTGATCTCAGCCTAGAAATTCTCAAAGACTTAAATAGGTATCTCACATATTATGCTTCCCAAAAAACATTGAAACTATAATTTGCTTATCTCCGAAATGTTTTCACATTTACTACTAAGGCCTGAAAGTTTTACTCATTGAACTTGAAGTGCTTTGTTTGTTGGGCAGAAGCGCCTTGTTTGTTGTTCATGAAGCGCTTTGATCATCATACATGAAGCGCTTTGTTCATTATGCCAGAGAGCGCTTTTACCTGCTTTGTCTGAAGCGCTACGCGCGTGGTGCTAAGGGGCGCTTTATTCATGTGGCCTGAAGCGTTTTGATCCTCGTGCCAAGACCGCTTTACTCATGTGGCCTGAACCGCTTTTGATTGTCGTGCCAAGGGCGTTTTACTCTTGTGACCTGAAGCGATTTGCTCGTTGTGCTAAGGGGGCGCTTTACTCATGTGGCATGAAGCGCTTTGACCGTCATGCCAAAGTCGCTTTACTAGTGTGGCCTGAAATGCTTTTGATTGTCGTGCCAAGGGCGCTTTACTCGTGTGGCCTAAAGCGCCTTTGATTGTCTTGCCAAGGGCGCTTTACTCGTTTGGCCTGAAGCGCTTTTATCATTGTGCCAGGAGCGCTTTACTCTTTGGACTGAAAGCGCTTTGCTTATTGTGCTAAGGGGTGCTTTTCTTTTGGAAGTAACAACTCCCTTCAAGATTGGGCTCATCAAGACCTTACCGCTACGAGTACGACCGACAAAATAGTGAGCAATGTGCTTGGGTGTGGCTGGGCTTTATAGGCCTGCCACACCCCAAGATGGCCGCTGCCTCTAGAAACCTGGGGATTGTAGTCCATTCATGGAATAGCACTGATAAGTGCATCTTGTCCACCAATGTCCTGACCCTGCAGTTACATGAGCTTTACCAGAAGACAGGCGACGCTGATAACCACTTCTAGAACAAGATTGGATGACAAGTGGTGTGCATGAAGCACCGCAAATACGTGCAGCAGAGTTTCAGGTGGGACCCTGACCACGCACAGCCTTATTCCTGACATTACACCCCTCTCCCAAGTTCATTCCAGGGCCCGGCTTATCAGGATGGAGGAGATGAAAGTGTCGCACCAAACGTGGTGCATGGTCATGTCTTGCAGGTTCCCATGAGTCATTTTCCAGTCCGTATCCCTTCCAGGGCACTAAGGCCCTCATTACAACATTGGTGGTAAATCCCGCTTACCGCCGTGCAGAAGACCGCCAACACACCGCTGAAGCGGCAGAATTCCGCTACAGCTATTACGACCCGCAGCTCAGAATCCGCCAAAATCCAGACACCCACACAAGTCCGCCATACCAAAGGTCAGTGATAAACTGGCGATAACAAAAACGAAACCGTCACGCCAACAGGAATACGCCCACACTATCATGACCCACAAATCCACGCGGCGGTCTTTCAACTGCGGTATTCCATTGGCGGTACACAACGCTGTACTCAAAATACACACACGTTTACAAAACACAACCACATTGAACAATTCGAAATACACACACCTGATACACATACACACACCACTCCCACACACCCAATCCAATATAAAACACACACCCACATCACCCAGAAACCGTTACTACCAAAATTGCGAAAGAAGGCCAGAGAGAGACACCACCAGAAACAACACTAGCATCCACAGACACACAACATCATCACTCTCACAACATCCACTTACCTCAGACAAAGCACACAAACACATCCCCACACACATCACAACACACCCCACCCCACACATCACCCACACCACATCATGGCACCACAACAACACCCCAGGTTCTCTGAGGAGGAGCTCAGGGTCATGGTGGAGGAAATCGTCCGGGTAGAGCCACAGCTATTCGGATCACAGGTGCAGCACACCTCCATTGCTAGGAAGATGGAGCTATGGCGCAGAATCGTCGACAGGGTCAACACAGTGGGACAGCATCCAAGAACTAGGGATGACATCAGGAAGAGATGGAATGACCTACGGGGGAAGGTGCGTTCCGTGGTCTCAAGACACCAGATTACAGTACAGAGGACTGGCGGTGGACCCCCACCTCCTCCCCCACAACTAACAACATGGGAGGAGCAAGTCTTGGCAATACTGCATCCTGAGGGCCTCGCAGGAGTAGCAGGAGGAATGGACTCTGGTAAGGCAACTCTTAACTATTATATCCCCCACCCTACCTGCATGCCATCAAATACCCCAACCCTCACCTGCATCACTCCAACACCTCACATATGTCCCACTATCACAAACCACCCATCCCAACACCAAGCCCTGCATGCAACACCAAAGCATGGACACCCATCACCAAAGCATGTCCACTACAGATACCCACACAGACACCAAACCAAATATCACACAAGGACCTAGACATGAATGCAAGCACTGGAGTACAGGACCGCTCACCCATTGCACATGATGGCACACACAGATGCAATAATCATGCCTTTACACCCTTGCAGGACCCCTACCCAACGTCACCGGACAGGAGGTTCCAGACATGTCCACTCCCCCCACAGAAGAGGCCCACAGTGATGACAGCAGCTCTGTACCACTGGATCAAGATGACCAGCCCGGCCCATCTGGGACCTCGGGACAGTCGGTTCCCCTGACACTGGCACAAGCCACCACAGAGCCTCCCCCCTCTGGAAACACCAGCACAGCACCCCCCCAGCGGGCCCATCCCTCTGTCCCCAGGACACGTCAAGCAGCAGTGTGTCCACCACTACAGGGAACCCAGTCAAACCCACCACCCCAAGAAAATCAGGGACCTGGGGGCAGTGGCACACGGTTCAGGGGACAGAGGCACCGGAAAACAGGGGAAGTGGGAGGACTGCTGTGCGACAGGGGGAGGACAGGCCCAGGGAACCCACTCTCCACAAGGCCCTCTCCAACATCATGGGAGCGTACCATCATTCCCAGGAGACAATGGCAACGGTACTGGCCAACTTTCAGAAGACCCAGCGGCTGCAGGAGGAACACTATCTGGGGATCAGGGAGAAACTGAAGTCCATCAACACCACCCTAGTCACCATTGTAGGGGTGCTGCAGGACCTTGTCAACACCAGGAGGGACACTGTGGCACAACAAGGGGCCCCTGACACTAGCCTGGATGATGAACAGCCCACCACCTCCGCCGGCGCTAGTGGACAGGAGGCACCGCCACAGAACCACAACACCAGCACCCCACCCCCTGCAGATGGAGAGCGACCGCGCAAACGGTCCCTGACATCCAGGAACAAGACAGAGAACATTGCCAAAACCCCTGCCAGGAAATGAGACCCCCTGAATGTCTTCCTTCTGGCCCACTTTGTCACCCTATCCATCCTTAAACTGCCCTAGCTCCACTTCCTATGCCCCTTTATACAATGCACCTGTGAAACAAATAGACTGGACTCTGCCATGGACATTCCTACATCATCACCCCTGACCATTTTACAACCCCCACCACGTATTTGCACAAAATAAACACACATCAATCACAAAACAATCTGGAGTCAGTCTGTGCTTTCACAAATGTGTATTTACAATAACTATGGAATATAGCAATGTCAATATTATTGTCAACATACCGATGTAACACAGCTCTAGTCCATGAGAAAATATAGCAGAGGTCACACAGTGGGACCCACATCTGTGAAATGGAAAGGCAAAGTGACAAGTCAGGGTCCATACACTGGGGGAAAGTGACAGACTTATGATAGTTCAAACAATAGTATGAGATGTGTGTCAGTGATATCTTCTTACCTGTGTCTCAGTGGAAGTATTGCTGGATCACGTTGTTTCTTTTGTCGATATCCTCTTCTTCTGCCTCATCTTCTTCACTGTCCACAGGCTCCACAGCTGCTACAAGACCTCCAGCTGGACCATCCTCCTGCAGAAAAGGCACCTGCCATCGCAAAGCCAGGTTGTACAGCATACAGCAGGCCACAATGATCTGGCACACCTGTCATTTGGAGGCACCGGAACCTGGCCTTCAGGAGGCCAAAGGTTCTTTCTGTAACCCTCCTAGTTCGCCCATGTGCCTCATTGTAGCGTTCCTCTGCCCTTGTCCTGGGATTTCTCACTGGGGTCAGTAGCCATGACAGGTTTGGGTAACCAGAGTCACCTGCAAATGTCGAAGGACAACTGTTAGACACACACAAACCTGTAGGAACAACCCCAGACACCTATTCACAGGGTATAGGGTCCTTGTCCTCACCTATTAGCCACACACAGTGCCTCTGGAGTTGCCCCATCACATAAGGGATGCTGCTATTCCTCAGAATGTAAGCGTCATGCACTGAGCCAGGAAACTTGGCATTCACATGGGAGATGTACTGGTCGGCCAAACTCACCATCTGCACATTCATTGAATGGTAGCTCTTCCTGTTTCTGTACACCTGTTCACTCCTGCGGGGGGTACCAAGGCCACATGTGTCCCATCAATGGTATCTATGATGTTGGGGATATGTCCCAGGGAATAGAAGTCACCTTTCACTGTAGGCAAATCCTCCACCTGAGGGAAAACGATGTAGCTATGCATGTGTTTCAGCAGGGCAGACAACACTCTGGACAACACGTTAGAGAACATTGGCTGGGACACCCCTGATGCAATGGCCACTGTTGTTTGAAAAGACCAACTTGCCAGGAAATGGACTACTGACAGGACCTGCACCTGAGGGGGGATCCCTGTGGGATGGCGGATAGCTGACATCAGGTCTGGCTCCAACTGGGCACACAGTTTATGGGTTGTTGCACAATCAATTCTGTAGGTGACTATTACGTGTCTCTCTTCCATTGTCGACAGGTCCACCAGCGGTCTGTACACCGGAGGATGCCGCCATCTCATCACCTGCCCCAGCGGACGTGCCCTATGGACGAGAACAGCGAGCAGAGAGTCCGCCAACACTGAGGTATCACAAATTGTCATTAGCACACATTTACTCATCCGCAATGTGCCTGTTACTGTGTGTATGCAAGGCCTACATAGGTGTGACGCAGTTATGATTATTATCATGTGGCCCCCTGACCTGTAAGGTGGGACAAGGGGATATGAGGTAACTGCGCTGGCTTTCAACACTGTGGCGGTAGGCGGTCGAAGACCGTGGCACAATCCTGCATTGGTTAACATTGGACTCTATGGGTCCGAGGAGCCAATGACCATGTACGCCAGCGGTGACAGTACGCACCGCTGCGGACGTGACCACCATTTTCTCCCTGTTCACTCACTTGATACTTGACCTTCAACAGGAGAGGACCTACACTGCAAGTGCTGCTCTGACCTCAGTCTGGAAGCGACAATGGCTCATGTGTCTGGTGAAAGGGCCCCTGCCTTCACTTCGGAGGAGTTGGAGAAGTTAGTAGATGGGGTCCTACCCCAGTACACACTACTCTACGGTCCTCCAGACAAACAGGTAAGTACACTGTGAGCATGCTGCATAGGCAATGGCTGTTTGGAGTGGTGTGGCTGGAAGATACATGGGGGGGACTGAGCCCTGCATGAGCGGACGGTGAGTGTCTGTGTGTCAGGGCAAGGGTGGGAACGTGGGCCAATGACTATGACGGTCTGGGCGGTGAAAGATTTACCTTTTCCCCTGTACTATTCCTCTAGGTCAGCGACCACCAGAAGAAGGATATTTGGTGTGCCATTGCCAAGGAAGTCCGGACCCTGGGGGTCCACCACACTGCCGGAAAAGATGGGAGGACATTTGCCGCTGGAGCAAGAAGACGGCGGAGGCCCAGCTGGGGATGGCCTCCCACCGTGGGAGGGGTGCCCGTCGCACCATGACTCCCCTGATGTTCTGGATCCTGGCGGTGGCGTATCCAGAGTTGGATGGGTGCTTGAGGGCATCACAGCAGCCACAAGGGGGTGAGTACAGACACATTCATCTGACTCTGCGCGCATTACGAGGTGTCTGGGTGGGAGAGGTGGCCAGTGGGTTCCCCTAGGCCAGGGCGAAGTTTGTAGGCAAGGTCCCTTGTGAGGCAGGCTCTGTGGCAACCCAACCCCACCAGTGGTAAGAGCCATCTACACCTAGTCAGGCTCCTGTGACTTCCATGTGTGCAGCAATCGGGCATAGACCTTGTACCCCATGGCCTTGTGAATAATCTAGGAACTGTTAGTGCATGGCGTAGTGCTGGGGTCTGCTGTGTCTGTAGTGTCTGGCAACAGTAGTGGTATTGCATGCACTGAACATGTCTTTCTTCTATCTCCCCCCCCTTTTTGTGGTCTCCCTGTTCTTGTGTGCAATAGCATCATCTAGTGGAGGAGCAGTGGCACCGGAGCAGGAGGGAGCTGCATCCCACTGGGCCCTGGAGGGCGACACAACGGAGTCTGAAGCCACCAGTGGGACGGAGGGCGAGGGGAGCTCCACGGCGGGGACAGGAGGTGACAGCAGCGACAACGACTCCTCCTCTGATGGGAGCTCCCTAGCAGTGGCGAGCCCCTATGTGCCCCTAGCATCCACAGGTACAGCCGCCACTCCCCCTACCAGCACCGTCCTCCCACAGCCCCTCAGCGTCTGTCCCGTGCCCGCTCACCCAGGAGGGTGGGCATCTCCTTCGCCCAAGGCACCTCAGGCCCTGCCCCAGTCAGCCCTTCTGCCCTCAGTGAGGAGGGTATTGACCTCCTGAGATCCCTCACTGTTGGGCAGTCTACCATTGTGAATGCCATCCAGGGTGTTGAGAGGAAATTGCAACAAACAAATGCATACCTGGAGGCAGTGCTTTAAATGGGCCGGTACTGTCCGGTACTGAGTACCGGCACTTTTTATTTTGAGAGGGAGAGTACCGGCACATCTCAAGAAAAACGTAATACTTTCAATTGGAGAGTACCGGCACTTCTTAGAAACAAGCAGGTACTCTGATTCAGAGTACCGGCACTTTAATTTTTCCATTTCAAGCACTGCCTGGAGGGCATTAATTCTGGCCAGGGAGCCAAACAGAGAGCATTTCAAGCTCTGGCCTCAGCACTGATGGCAGCCATTGTCCCTGTGCCCAGCCTCACCCCTCCAACTTCCTCCACCCAGACCCAATCCCCTGTATCTCAGCCTATCCCAAGCACACCATCAGACCAGCATGCACACACATTAACACACAAAAGTGGCTCAGGCAAACATAAGCACCACACATCCCACAGGCACTCACACAAGCATCATACCCATGCAGACATACCAACATCCACTGCCTCCACTGTGTTCCCCTCCTCCACTTCTCCCCCTCCCTTCCAGTCTCATCTCCACTCACACCTGCATGCACTACATTTTCAGCCACTACCTCCATCACCAGCACGCCCATCACCACACACCGCTCACGTGCACTCACCACCCCCACTACCATTCACACATTCCCAGTGTCCTCTCCCGGTGTGTCTGTGAGCACTCCTCCCAAAGTACACAAACGCAGGCACACACCCACCCAACAGCCATCCACCTCACCACAGCCTCCAGCCCATGCACCTTCACCCAAATTCAGCAGACGTAAACCTCCTACAACTACTACCTCTTCCTCTACTCCCAAACCCCCTCCATCTACCCGTCCCAGTGTGTCTAAAAAACTTTTCCTGGCTAATATTGACCTCTTCCCTACACCTCCGCCCCAGCCCGTCCCCTAGGGCCAGGCTTTCCAGGTCCCAACCCAGCACCTCAGCCACCACATCACCAGGCACAGTGGTGCCAGCAACTGAGGGCTATTGGAGTGCACCAACCATCAGGGCTGCCAGTGAGCCTCGGAGCGAGGGCAAGGACATTCCGCCACCTGCAAAACTTTAAAAGTTGCCCACATCCTGGAGGGAGAAGCAGAAAACACCTGCCACCAAGGGCTCAGGGAAACCGGAAGGGGATAGTGGCAAGACAGCAGCGCCACCATCCAAGGTGGGTAAGGGCCAGAAACTGAAGGCCAGGTCAGGAGAGGGCATGGTGGCACCGACTGAGGGACCAGTGTCACACCTTCTGTCCATGTTGACGCCAACCTGTACGGCGGAGAAGACCGCAACTTGCACCTCCATCTGCACCGCCACAGAGCCCTCCACCAGCACCGCTGTCATTGAGCCCGCCACCAGCACCGCAGTCACTGAGCCCGCCACCAGCACCGCAGTCACTGAGGCCGCCACCAGCACCGCCGCCACAGAGCCCGACGCCAGCACCGCCGCCACAGAGCCCGCTGCCAGCACCGCCGCCACAGAGCCCGCCACCAGCACCGCCGCCACAGAGCCCGCTGCTAGCACCACCGCCACTGAGCCCGCCACCAGCACCGCTCCCACAAAGCCCGCCACAAGCACCACTGCCACTGAGCCCGCCGCCAGCACCGCTCCCACAGAGCCCGCCGCAAGCACCGCTGCCACAGAGCCCGCCGCAAGCACCGCCGCGACTGACACTGCCGCAAGCATCGCCAGCGGCCCGTGACATCATGAGCCAGTGGCACCACCGCAGACGTGGCTGCCATCCCCAGTGGTCAGTCGTCTGAGGCTGGTGGTGCGTTCCAAGAGCATGGGCAGCTTTAATGATGCATCACTTTCAGTGGAGAGATACATCCACTACCTCTGTCCTTGGCAGGATGAAGCACTCCGGGCACAAAGCCCCCTGCAGAACCAGTGGAGAAAGACATCCACTATCTCTGTCCTTGGCAGGATGAAGCACTCTGGGCACAAAGCCACCTCCAGAACCAGTGGAGAAAGACATCCACTACCTCTGTCCTTGGCAGGATGAAGCACTCTGGGCACAAAGCCCCCTCCAGAACCAGTGGAGAGATACATCCACTACCTCTGTCCTTGGCAGGATGAAGCACTCTGGGCACAAAGCCCCCTCCAGAACCAGTGGAGAGATACATCCACTACCTCTGTCCTTGGCAGGATGAAGCACTCTGGACACAAATCCCCCTCCAGAACCAGTGGAGACTGTTATCCACTTGAGAGACTGTGGCTTTGCACTCCCCAGGATAAAGCAATGGGCAAACCACCCATTGGAAAGACTTGAGAGACTGTGGCTTTCCACTCCCCAGGATAAAGCAGTGGACAAACCACCCACTGGAAAGACTTGAGAGACTGTGGCTTTGCACTCCCCAGGATAAAGGAGTGGGCAAATCATCCACTGGAAAGACTTGAGAGACTGTGGCTTTGCACTCCCCAGGATGAAGCATTGGGCAAACCACTCACTGGAAAGACTTAAGAGACTGTAGCTTTGCACTCCCCAGGATACAGCAGTGGGCAAACCACCCACTGGAAAGACTTGAGAGACTGTGGCTTTGCACCCCCAGGATAAAGCAGTGGGCAAACCACCCACTGGAAAGACTTGAGAGACTGTGGCTTTGCATTCCCCAGGATAAAGCAGTGGGCATGGAGCCCACTCGTGGAGCAGTGGCGCCATGCGTTCATCAGGCAGAGGTACACCTCCTCTCCCCCCCCGAGGTGCCTGTTTATTTTCTATCTGATGCCCCTCCAGTGTTCTCTCCGTTTGGAGTCAGGTGTCGAGTGTGGGCCTCGCCCATGCATTTTGGGCCCAGTGGTCCACGGACAATGATTGGTGCACTATCCGGACTTGTGTAGTTGGTGTACATAATTGTATATACTGTATTTAGAGTTTTGAGTACTGGATTTTTATTGATTACAATTGTTCAAATCAATTCCTTTTGTCCTTGCGTTATTGAAGTGGGGTTGGGGGGTGTATATGTACTGTTGCAGCATGTATTTGTGTGTAGGGTGTTGTGGGTGATGGTGTGGGTGTTGCGTGTTGCGTGTGTGTGTCACTCTCTTTTCCCTCCCCTCCTCCCCTGTGTTGTAGGTGCAGTACTCACTGTGGTCGTCGCCGCCGTTTCTGGAGCTCCGGATAGAGGAGCAGGAAGATGATCGCCGGCAGGATGTGAAGTTCTGGCTCCATGGCGTCCTGGTTCCTCGTGGGGTGTGGAGAGGTGAGTGATTTCCCCTTCTGTGTACTGTTTCCGCCGTTTTTTGATCGCGTTGGTTCCGCCCCGGAAAAGGTGTCGGATTGGCATCTTGTGATAGGGTGGGCGGTACATTGTGTTCCACCTGTCTGTTAGTGGTTACGGCCGCGCTGTCTGTTTGTACTGCCGTGGCGGTCAGAGTGTTAAAGTGGCTGTCTATGTTGGCGGTTTCCGCCGTGGTCGTAATCCCATTTTTCTTTCCGCCAGCCTGTTGGCGGTATTACTGCCGCTTTAACACTGACCGCCAGGGTTGTAATGAGGGCCTAAGTACCAAAGGGAAGACCCACGATATCTAGAATCTGAGATAGATCACACCTCATACTTCCAATGACTTTGGACTCACTTTCATGAGTTTTAGTGTTTTTTGAGGACCTGGATGACCTGCCAGAGGATGACTATGCAACCAATGAAAAGCTGTCTCTTTTAACTCCTCAGTAGGCAGGAATACTCTAGATTCGTGTAGAGGTAGGCCTTGTTGAATGGACCTTTTGGTGTCTTGTTGTAACCACTCTTGCCACTTGGTGATGTGAAAATTATTACAAATGAGATCAAAAAACTTCTCGGCTGCTATTAAACACAACACTTTTGAAGGCGTTATAATAGGCATGGGCTTTTGTCTACTCCTGGTCTAAAAGTCACTATGAAATCAAATTCTGCAAATAATAATATCCATCTCAGTTGCCTGGGAGTTAGTAGCCTGGCAGAGCTCATAAATTGTAAGTTTCTATTGTCAGAGTATACAGTTATGGTGTGTTTTGCTCCCAATAGATAATGTCTCCATTCTTTGAAAGCATTGTGAATTGCTAGTAATTCTTTTTCTGCTATGGTGTAATTCTGTTCTGCTTCATTCAGTTTTCTTGACACATATGCTATGGGATGCAATTGTCCAGTTTCTCTGTGATGTTAGGACAGGATGGCCCCAACCGCGACATCGGATGCATCGGCTTCCACAATGAATGGTTCCTCCACATTGGGATGAGCTAGAATGGGAGCTGTAGTAAAGGCCTTTTTTAAGTCTTGGAATGCTTCCTCTGTCTTTTGGGACCAGTTGAAGACGGCCTTTTTCCTTAGCAATTTGGTAAGTGATTCTACCTTTTGGGAGAAGTGATGGATGAAGCGTCGATGAAAATTTGCAAAACCCAAAAATATTGGATGTCACGTACTGATTTTGGTGTGGGCCATTCTAATACAGCTTGAATTTTTCTTTCAGTCATTTGCATGCCGTCAGGTGTTAAAATGACTCCCAAAAATTCAACCTCTTTAGTATGGAATTCGAATTTACTTACTTTGCAAAACAAATTATGGTTTTGTAGAGTTTGTAATACCTTTTTTACATGTTCTTCATGTATTTCTTCAGAGTTTGTATAAATCAATAAATCGGCAATATAAACAATGACAGAGATGTCTAGGTATTCTCTCAGAACATCGTTTAGGAAATATTGGAAAGCTGCTGAGGCATTACATAGACCAAACGGCACCGTAGATACTCAAAGAGACCATAATGAGTCTTAAAAGGTGTTTTCCACTCATTCCCTCTCGAATTCAAACTAGGTGATAAGCACCTCGTAAGTCAAGTTTGGTGCAAATAACGACGGATTTTACCTGGTATAACAAGACTGGTATGAGAGGTAGTGGATATTTATTTTTAATAGTGATCTTGTTTATCGCTCTAAAGTCAATACAAGGTCTCAATTCGCCATTAGCTTTGGGTACAAAAAACTGTGGAGAAGCCGCTGGGGATCGTGATGGCCGAATTAGCTAGTTGGCTAAGCATTGATCAAGGTATTCTCGTAGGGTTTGATTTTCTTTCTCTGATAATGCATAGATTCTACAATTTGGTATATTGGTGCTGGGTACAAGGTCGATGTGACAGTCATACAGCCTGTGAGGTGGTAAGGAGCTCGCTTTCTTTTCGCAGAAAAAGTCAGTATATTCTGAATACTGTGATGGCAGATCAGTTTCCTCTCGACTGCAGTAGCAATAGAGTGTTGAAGATTTCCTTCTTTGTCTCGTCTTGGTTGAAGACATTTTTTTAAACAAGAGGAAGAAGAAAAACACAAACCTGGTTGCACCAGTCTATGCATGGATTGTGTAATATTAACCACGCCATTCCTAAGATAAAACCATATTGGGGTCCTTGGATTATATTGAAGCAAATTATCGCACAGTGGTTCAGATTCCCATCATCTTTGCAAATCATATGCATTCGTGAGGTTTGTTCAGTAACGGGGCCTCCTGCCAATTCACTACCATCAACTGCATAAACAACTTCAGGAACCTTTTTCTTGACACTGGGTATATGCAAGTCTAGTGCAGTTTGTTGGTCCACAAAATTTCCTGTTGCCCCTGAATCAATTAGAACTTGTGCATTATGTCTTTTTCCCTGTACAGTCAGTTGTGCTAGAATTTGAAAATGTTTGACTTAACGATTTGTGCAAGAATACACTGAAGGGATTGTCAATTTGCCCAAGAGGTCCCCTTCGTTTTTTCCTGGGCACTTTAGTTTTCCTGTGAATTTTCCAAAGCAATTGCTATCTTTTTCTTTGTCACAAATGTTAGATCAATTTTACCTTTGGGTTTCTTTTGACATTCCTTTACGAAATGACCCTTTTTTCCACAATACAGGCACTGTCCATTTCTTCGCCGCATGTCTTTCTCCTCTTTGGTCAATGATGGGCGAACAGTTCCGATATCAATCGGTTCTATAATAGGATCTGAGGACAACTGAAGGTGTCTGGACCTTTCCATTCGCCAGTTGGGTTTTTCCCATTTTTTCCTTACTACTTTTCTTTCTGAGGGTCTATGATCTAGCCGCAGGGTTAGATGAATTAAATCAGTACAAGTTTCCGGTTGCAGTTCAACTTGGGCCAATACGTCTTTCAGTTCGCCTTTTAGCCCTTGATAAAATACTGCTGACCTTTTTTCCTCTGGCCAAGCGGTTTCTACTACTAACCGGTTGAAGTGTGACAAATACGCTATCAAGTCTTTGTTTCCTTGGCGTAATTCTAGTAACTCTTTGCAGACATAGTTATTGCGCGCCTGTCAAATACCTTTTCAAATTCTTCTACAAAATGACGCCAATTATACAAAAGGGGACTGTCTAATCAGACTAAAGGCACTGCCCAAGTGGCTGCATCACCATTCAGATAGGATATAAGGAATGCAATTCTAGATTCTCCGTCCGGAAAGGCACTGGGACGACACGTAAAATGTAGTTCCACCTGTGTGAGAAAAACTTGAACCTTATTGGGGTCCCCAGAAAACCTTTCTGGTGCAGCTAGAGGAATCTGTGTCGGCACGTTCACAGCTATTTTAGTAGGTGTGGAAAGCGTAGGACGAGACTCAGATTCAGAACCATCCACCTTACTCTGTAACTGGGTTACTTTGTTAACTAAATCGGCTGTAACATTTTTTGAGTCTGTCAAATCTCTTTACATTTGAGTGACTACTTGCATAAGGGTGTTTAAGGTGGCCATTTTGCGCAGCTTGCGTACAGACCAAGAGGAAAGTATAAACTCGTGGGCTCACTATTCTGTCACTTTGCCCTTTCCTCGGGATCTGCACGCTGCTGAACAAAAGGCCCACCTCCCGACGTCACCAACTCAGAAAGCTATCAGAGCACAGAGTTATGATGAAGCCAGGCGGGGGGAAGGGAATTAGGGTAGGGAACTGCAGGGAGAGAGATCTGAAAAGAAATGGTTGAACAAATATGCATATACTCATTCATAACAGTATAAACTCACCAATAGACTCTTGAATAAAGGCGTCTCCGTGATATCAGATTGAGACCCTTTGTGAATTGGGCGTAGCCCCTTTTTTGAATCATGGAACAAGAACAAACTGCAACCTCTGAACCTAGAGATGGCAAGAGCTTTGGACTATGGTCATACTCCAATTCATATTCATCAATCATGTAACAATTATGCATTCATAACATAAACATTTGATCTCAGCCTAGAAATTCTCAAAGACTTAAATATGTAACTCACATATTATGCTTCCTAAAAAACAATGAAGCTATAATCTGCTTATCTCCAAAACGTTTTCACATTTACTACTAAGGCCAGAAAGTTTTACTCATTGAACTTGAAGCGCTTTGTTCGTTGGGCAGAAGCTCCTTGTTTGTTGTTCATGAAGCCCTTTGATCATCATACATGAAGCGCTTTGTTAATTATGCCAGAAAGCGCTTTTACTTGCTTTGTCTGAAGCGCTACGCTCGTTGTGCTAAGGGGCGCTTTACTCATGTGGCCTGAAGCGTTTTGATCCTCGTGCCAAGACCGCTTTACTCATGTGGCCTGAACCGCTTTTGATTGTCGTGCCAAGGGCGCTTTACTCTTGTGACCTGAAGCGCTTTGCTCGTTGTCCTAAGGGGGCACTTTACTCATGTGGCATGAAGCGCTTTGACCATCGTGCCAAGGGCGCTTTACTCGTGTGGCCTAAAGCGCCTTTGATTGTCTTGCCAAGGGCGATTTACTCGTGTGGACTGAAGCGCTTTGATTATCGTGCCAAGGGCGCTTTACACGTGTGGCCTGAAGCGCTTTGCTCATTGTGCTAAGGGGCGCTTTACTCATGTGGTCCGAAGCGCTTTGATCGTCGCACCAAGGCCGGTTTACTCGTTGGCCTGAAGCGCTTTTATTGTCGTGCCAGTAGCGCTTTACTCTTTGGACTGAAAGCTTTTTGCTCATTGTGCTAAGGGGCGCTTTACTTTTGAAAGTAACAACTCCCTTCAAGATTGGGCTCATCAAGACCTTACGGCTACGAGTACGAACTACTCGTATCTGAATTCACCATGGAAACAAGGATACTCTGCTGTCAATCCAATCTGCCATGCAGGAAATCTGCTCTTCTTCAGAGGAACCCCCACGAGGCCTGACTGCATCGAAGTCTTCAAAATAGTGAGCAATGTGCTTGGGTGTGGCTGGGCTTTATAGGCCTGCCACACCCCAAGATGGCCGCTGCCTCTAGAAACCTGGGAATTGTAGTCCATTCATAGAATAGCACCGATAAGTGCATCTTGTCCACCAATGTCCTGACCCTGCAGCTACATGAGCTTTACCACAGGGCAGGCGACGCTGATAACCACTTCTAGAACAAGAGGGGATGACTAGTGGTGCACATGAAGCGCCGCAAATACGAGCAGCGGAGTTTCGGGCGGGACCTGGACCGCGCACAGCCTTATTCCTGACACATGTCCAATGGAAGGGGTCTGTTGTGGAAGACATAACCTACTCATGGTGGTGTTAATGTCTCTCAGCCCCCCTGTTAGGGAGCCCCTGTTTGCATTGTGAGCCTCCCATTTTTGCATGACTTCCTGGTGGTTGTTCCTCTGTAGCTGCTTGATCTCCCCATCATGGCAAGTATCTGGCCCATGACGCCTTGGGTCTGTTGGTAGGCTCCCAAGACTTGGGAGATGGTGTCCTTCCAATTGTATCCCTGGCAACCTCAGTCTGCTGGCCCACTGCATCCCTCCCACACCCCTTTATCCCATGTGCCTGTGCCCTTGGCACAGTTTGCCCACTCCCACTGGTGCCAGGTCCTTCATTATCTGGGATCTCTAGTTGTGACTCTGGTACCTGCAAGGGGGGGCAGCACAAGATAGTATCAACTGTCCTTAGTACACAGGTTTTGGGGCAAATGGTTGCCTGGGACGTCAAAGGAGCAGGGCTGGGAGGAGTAGTTGTGGGCAGGGTGAGGCTGACAGGTGTATACTGACCAGGTATCCCAGTTAGGCAAGAGTCATCCTCATTGTCCTCACATCCAGGTGTGTTGTCCTCACTGAGGGCTTTATCCAGGGGAGGAGTGGCTTTCTCAAGTGTCCTCTCCATGCTCACAATGGGTAGGTGACCTGTTAGAGAAGTGGAACAGACAGTTACAGATTGCCATGCAACATTTGGTATCATATTGTGACAGGTGCTTTGAGCCATGTACATGAAGGCTTTACTGGATCCCCTGATATGACAGTGGCACCTGCTTTCAAATCTGGGGCACAGCAATATGGGATACAGGGACTTCCTCTCATACACCTTGCTACAGGATATATTAGCTTGGCAGTTGGAGGCCTGTCTATAGACGTGTAACTAGGCAGCTGTGTAGCTTGATGTTGTTCATGGTACCTCCCAGTTACCAGTGTTTATTTAAGTATTGAGTCACCAGAGAGCTGCTGTATGTAAAGTGGGCACTGATCTGTGCATCCGCTTAGGTATAACCATTCTACCTGCCCATATATATCAGATTACACCTGGTGCAACACACTGCAGATATGTGTGTACCCCACAGGTGAGTATCTATCAATGGGTGACGGGAGGTAAGAGGGCTATTTTAGCAGAGGAAACAGCAGTAGCTGTGTGTTGGTGGTATTGCACTGGCAGATGCCCATTGCCCTAGACTGTAAGAATGTGGGTCATTCAGGTGGGTTGAGTAGATTGTGTAGTTGACATGCAGGGCTATTCTCATTGAGGTACACTGTTCTGGTTTTCTTAATGGTAGAACAGTGCCTGCTGGGAGTTGTAGTGATGTCAGTCCCTGTACTACCCACGTCATACATAGACACTGTGCCCCCAGGTGAGATTAGTTAACATGTGGCATGGCAGGTAGGGGTATTTGGTCAGTTGTACACAGGGGAGGTGAGTGTGCTGGCTGTTAAGATGTCAAAAGGTGATCAGAGAGCATGCAAGACAGAACTTTAGGGTGACATTTCCAGTGTTGTGACTTACCTGACTCCACTTCCCCAGGTATTCCTTACAAGCCCTCAGGATGCAGGATGTCCAAGACCTTCTCCTCCCATGATGCGAATGTTGTAGGAGGAGCTGAGGGCCCATCGCCAGTCTTGTAGACCGCAGCCATGGAATGTACCTTCACCCTGAGGTCATTCCACCCCTTCCTGATATCCTCCCTTGTGCGTGGATAGCTGCCTACAGCCTTTACCCTGCCAACTATGTTTTGCCACATCTCAATTTTTCTGGCAAATGAGGTTTGTTGGACTTGGGCTCCAAAAAAGTGTGGCTCTCCCTGATGATTTCATCCAGCATGACCATCAACTCATCGTCTGTGAAGCAGGATGTTTTTGTGGGGACACGGTAGTGGTAGATGACACAAAAAGGTTTAAAAAAATTGGGTGATGAGGTGTGGGTGCTGTGGTGTGAGTGGGTGACAGGTGGTGTCTGATGTGTGGAGGAAATGTGTGATATGTATGATGTGCAGATGTGGGATGAGTGGTGAGGAGTGGCTATTCTATGGTTCTGTATTTTTGAATGGCACTCTGTCTCCTGTGTGTGGCTTTCTGG
Organism: Pleurodeles waltl; assembly: GCF_031143425.1. Taxonomy (NCBI): domain Eukaryota; kingdom Metazoa; phylum Chordata; class Amphibia; order Caudata; family Salamandridae; genus Pleurodeles; species Pleurodeles waltl. Next base: position 196,739,261 of record NC_090442.1, read on the forward strand.
TTGCAAAGGATTGTGGTGTGTGAAGGGGCGAAGGGGTGTAACTTAAAGTGCAGTTTGTACGTGTGTCGGGTGTGTGAATGTGTGTCAGGTGTGTGGGATTCAAACTATCCAGTGTGGTGTGGTGTATTACTGTGTAGACCACAGAACACTGTGGTTTGCATCACCATTGGTTTTCCATCATGGGAGAACCACTATTGTGATTTGTGGGTCGTAATTGGTTTGGAGGATTTCTGATGGGCTGGCTGTGCTGGTGAGGGAACTGCCTCTTTCCTGCCCTCCAGAGTCCTAGCGGTGATGGCACTTTGGTGGGTTTTCTGCAGTCAAGCCTGTGTAACTAGTAATACGGCGGTCTGTGTGACTGCCAACATGGCGGTCTTTTGACGGCCGCCACTACGGCGGTCTTACCATCAGATCGCCAAACTCGTAATGAGGCCCTAAGTCTATCAGGAGGGCTGAACAGCTGATCTAGAGTTTCAACTTGAATATAGTCTTTAGTCGGTCTCGCCACAAGAAACTCTTAAAGATTCTGGCATACTATTGTGACATCTGCTGCACTGTCAAGCAGTGTTTTCATCCACGTCCTGTTCAGAAGTAGAGTTCTGAGTATTTTTAGCATATTTAGCAGAAATTCCTGGCACTTTAATTTTTGTAATTTGCTTTTTTTTGTGGAAGTTTCTCTTCCTTTTTTAGGATGAGATCAGACGAGGCCTGTGAGTCCGTATTCAGTTTCATATACTCTTCGTGATTGCCCTGTCCCACTCTCTCTAACCTCTTGTCTGAAGAGTCCTGAAAGGAACAAAAATGACGTTTATCTGATACCTATCTGTCAGGAATAAGGCAATGCACGGTCCAGGTCTCGCCCGAAACTCCGCTGCGCGGCTCTGCGGCGCTTTATGTGCACCACTTGTCATCCCCTCTTGTTCCAAAGGTGGCCATCAACGTTGTCTGCCCTTTGGCAAAGCTCATAGAGCTGCAGGTTCAGGACATTGGTGGACAAGATGCACTTATCAGTGCTATTCCATGAAGGGACTACAATTCCCATGTTTTTAGAGGCAGCAGCCATCTTGGGATGTGGCAGGCCTATAAAGCCCAGCCACACCCAAGCACGTTGCTCACTATTTTGAAAACTTCGATGCAGTCAGACCTCGTGGGGTTTTCTCTGAAGAAGAGCAGAGTTCCTGAATGGCAGAGTGACATCCAACCGAAGTATCCTTGTTTCCATGGTGCATTAAAAAATGAGTAGGTCGTACTCGTAGTGGTAAGGCATTGATGAATCCAATTTTGGAGGAAGTCGTTACTTAAAGCGCCCTGTAGCACAACGAGCAAAGCGTTTTCAGTTTCCAGAAGTACAGCGGCCTTGGCGCAACAATCAAAGGCGTTTCAGATCACAGGTGTAAAGCGCTCTTTGTACAGCAATTCAAGCGTTTCAGTTCACAGATGTAAAACGCTCTAGGCACGGCAATTCAAGCACTTTCGTTCACAGAGGTAAAGCACTCTAGGCACGGCAATTCAAGCGCTTCAGTTCACAGATGTAAAGCGCTCTTGGCACGGCAGTTCAAGCGCTTCAGTTCACAAATGCAAAGCACTGCTGGCACGGCAATTCAAGCGCTTCAGTTCACAGATGTGAAGCGCTCTTGGCACGGCAGTTCAAGCGCTTCAGTTCACAAATGCAAAGCGCTGCTGGCACGGCAATTCAAGCGCTTCAGTTCACAGATGTAAAGCGCTCTTGGCACTACAATTCAAGCGCTTCAGTTCACAGATGTAAAGCGCTGTTGGCACGACAATTCAAGTGCTTCAGTTCACAGATGTAAAGCGCTCTTGGCTCAACAATTCAAGCGCTTCAGGTCACAGATGTAAAGCGCTCTTGGCACAACAATTCAAGTGCTTCAGTCCACAGGTGTAAAGCGCTCTTGGCACGACAATCAATGTGCTTCAATTCACAGGAGTAAAAGGTTCTTGGCACAGCAATCAAAGTGATTCAGGCCACTTGAGTAAAAGCGCCCCCTTTAGCATAATGAGCGTAGCGCTTTAAGGCAAGACAAGTAAAAGTGTTTCCTGGTATTATAAGTAAAGCGCTTCAAGTTCAATGAGTAAAAACTTGTTGACCTTTATAGTTGTGAATGTGAAAGTATTTTTGGAGATAAGCAAATCATAGTTTTCATTGTTCTCTGAAAAGCTTAAAATGTGAAAAGCGTATTTAATTCTTTGAGATTTTCTAGGTCATGATCAAAGGTTTATGTTGTGAATGCATAGATGTTACAGGATTGATATTCTGAGTATAATCATAGTCCAAAGCTCTTGCCATCTCTTGATTCTGAGGTTGTAGTTTACTCTTGTTCCATGTTTCAAAGAAGAGGCTTTGCCCTCATTTCAAAAGGGGTCTCCATCTGATATCTCGGAGACGCATTTAGTCAAGAGTTTATTGATGAGTTACATTTCTATGAATGAGTAAATGCATATTTGTTCTAACCTTTTCTTTTCAGATCTCTCTCCCTGCTGTTCCCTACCCTAATACCCTTCTCCCCGACTTGCTTCATCATAACTCTGTGCTATAATAGCTTTCTCATTTGGTGACGCAGGAAGGTGGGCCTTTTGTTCAGCGACGTGCAGATCCCGAGGAAAGGACACTGTGACACTATCAGGCTGTTTGATTGTTTCACGGTTAATTAAATTATAACATTTTGCGGAGGACTCCAGTTTGGGAGATCCAGTCCGTGTTTTCTGTTTATCTTTTTAGTTATTTTTATCCCAGGGTTTTGTAGAAGACTCAGTATCTACGTGGTATTTTCTGTATCATGTATCATGTGTCATTTTGTTGCTTATTAGGCCTGGTTCCCAATCTATCACAATCTATAGAGGTATATGTTTCAGAAATAATTTTAGGTAACTCACGTTCCTGATCCACCGCAAGAACTGATGCAAGACATTGGCATACCACCAATGAAGCTGCTTCCGCCTTAACATTACTTAAAATTATTGAAGACACTGTGTCAAAATTGCCAATTAGTTTCATCCCCAAATCCAGAGCAGGAGCTGCCGCACATTTATTTTAAATTTGCTTAAGCATTTGAGGCAAAACAGCAACAGATTAGGGTACCAAGCGTTATGGTATATATGGCAGCAAAAACTGTGCCCCATCTTGCACAGTCTTTCACCGGAGGAACTATACCAAGTGGAAGACACATACTGAGAATTATAATTTTATCTTGGGGTCCTGTATGGGAAAACTTTTTATCCCGCTTCTTCGGTATTTTACCCCTAATGGCATAAATAGTGACTGGACTAATGGAAGGCACAGCTACCTATCGCTGCTTGTTGAGCCCTTGCTGGGGCAGTAGTTACTGTATGCATAACACACTGCATTAGACATCTATATAGTCTAACTAAATGATTTACAAGAGCAAGTGAGTCAGCTTGATTTAATTGTTGTGCATTTGGGTATGGTATATAGCCTGACAGTGCAGGTTGCCCCCTCATTATTGAGAGGACCCAGTCCTACATGTTGATGTGTGTGTGGGAGGGTGCCTTGGAACCAATTGTGATGTTCCCAATATGTTAATGCTATTTCTAAATATTAATAAGGTCTATAGGCTCCCGGAACTGGAGCTGCTTTGTAACTGTGAAATGTTGGTGTATTGGCATCAACTGCAGGAAACTTAATCCAGGAATAAAATACTTTGCTTCTATAAGCTTTGTGTGCCTCAACCACACAAAGGTAACATCTCCCCCACTATTGGCAAGCCCATGAGCAAGTAAGTGATCAGTAAAAGCCTATATACAATTAACAGCAATAATAACTTGTTGCGCCATAGTTAATGAATGGAATTCAAAGAAGGTAAACAGTATGGGGGGATCCTTTTAAAGGTTCAAGCTTGAAAACCTACAAGAAATAAATAGGTGCTTCCTATTAAGCTGAGAAGGATAAGTCTTTGTCACCACTGATGTCACCACATAGATGTAAAAAAGAGACCTTGGGCAACTGAAAGAAAGCTACCCAGGAGACCCATTAAATAAGTACCTGCCCTAGAACGTTGGTGGTGCTGTCTCATACAGTTCCTACAAATATAGCAGGACTATGTATTAGACCAACAATAACTTCATAAAATATATAAACTTAGTCCACATATATTATGAGTAAATGTTGGTTTGTTTCGACTAGCTCATAGTGCCACATCTGAATCCCTAAACTGGTCAGGGTAAGAGATGCTTCTGGTAACCTCAAACACCCCCGCTCCGATTCCCAAGGAATTTGTGGAAACAGATCTAAACCCTTTTTTTTGTTACTCATGCAAGCCCAAGATATAAACAAGAAAGATATGAAAATGCATTTTCTAAACATTTTTTGAAACAATTGTATATTTGCAAAGAAAACATGAGCTGCAATGATTAGCTATATAATAGGTATAAGCATTGCTTGAATGTTGAAAAATATAAACAATTCAACCATGTTAATTGTTACTATATTTCCTTACTCCTATCTGCCACTATTACTAAATAAGAGAGAATAGTGGGAGTACCCTCTGTCAGCTCTTATTCGACTAGTCTAACCCTCATACCTGCGTCTTATCTGTCAGGAAACCAGTGTAAGGGTCTTATTTGGATATTAACAGTGTTATCGCCAAGCCATGTTGGCTGTAGACCTGAAAAGATAGTTAAGTTGACTGTGTTCTGCCTGCCATATTTAGATGTTGCAGCTCTGCAAGGGGTGGACTGGCGACAGATTGCTGTTAGAAGGAGATCAGAGGCAGGGCCCAATGGACTTCGTACAATGACAGGGGCTATGAAATAGATGTAAGTGACACATGCACACTGTCCCTTAGCCATATGTGCCCCCTCTGCACTACACTCGACACAACACACTACATATCCACCATCATCCATTACAATTCCAACACAACACAACCTGTACATGTCAAAAACATGCATTGACATACATCAATGACACAACACACACAATTGACACTGCACCCACACACGACGCAACCACAACAACCAACATAACTACACATTTAGCTACACAAACTCACACACAAACACTACACACATCATGACGTCTGCCTCACAACAGCAACAATCACCTGAATATGTTGCACTGCAACATAACATACTCAACATCAATTTCACATGCAAGTAACACACATACAGACACCACCACACCACCACCCCAGCTCCCTCCACCTCAACCAACCAGTCCACACACACACACACACGTACCGACTCACATACACAACAGAGAGCACAAATCTACCAGTACATGTCCCCTTGCAATGTGCACACATGGACACTGTTGACAAATGTGACTGTACTGGTATTGTGGTGCCAGCATTCATTTGGCAATTTGGCAATGAATAATGACACCACAATGACAGCTGTATATGTGTGCGATATACATGTTGTGCCAGTGTGTGTCCAGCCAGGTGTGACATAATTGTCTCACCTGCATATGCATGTCACGGTAATTGAAAACAATTACTGTGACATATTTGCCTGCAGTGATCCCGACCTCTCATGCAGAATAGCTCCTTTGGTTATATCTAGCTACAACGAGGTGTCCCCTAATGGGCACAGAATGAAAAGAAAACAATGGCATTGTGTTCTTAGTGTATGAACCTGGATTAACTGTACAGATTACAGGGCATCATTGTCTGCCCGAAATGAAAATGAAGTACATTCACACCTTAGTAGGAAAGTGTTAACAAAGTCACCATTAGAAAAAGATGTCAACCTAAAGGGAAATCTAAAATGGAGACTAAGCGCTGGCCATACAACATAGACAGCTGCCATGATGATAGCTGCATAAGCATGTGCGTAATCGAGTACATCAGCCTACAATGAAGAGTTCCGTGATGAAGATAAAACCAGAAACGAGAAATGTCTGCCTGCACTAGTGGCGTGCACGTTTATCAACAGTTTGCACAGAGAAGGAATCTCACATTTTTCAATGAAGATACTAATAGAACTGAAAGTAAACCAAAGTTACAAAATAAACAATTCTATATTGGAAATATCGTAGTGTTCACAACAAGGCTATGCCACACTCCCTATCGAAAGAGAATATACAGTTCGCAAAAACAATTAGAAACCTACTCATGGAATGGAGAGAGTACAAATCTCTAGGAAAATCCTAATGGCCCCTAGATCTAGAGGAGGTTGCATGATAGAACCACGCATGCGGCAACCACGCATGCCTGAACAACGGGATCGGAACAACGACTGCGTTGTTTCCACACATCCCTTTACCACGCATGCTTTTACAATGATTTTTTGTTGTAAAGGCATGCCTAGTTAAGGCATGTGTGGAAATGGCATGCGTGGTTGTAACATGCCACCCCCACCCTAAAAACAGAAGTACTCTGACCCCCACCCATAAAAAACTATCCTGATACCCCCCACCCACCCTGAGCCCTAAATCTGACCCCCACCCTCAAAAATAAAACAACCCAACCCCTAAAAACAAAATTACCCTGACCCCACACCCGCGCCCCTAAAAAGAGAAGTATCCCGACCCCCACCTTTAAAAACTACCCCGATACTCCCCACCCACAAGCCTAAAACCGCCCCCACCCCAAAAATAAAACGACCCAAACCCTAAAAACAAAATTACCCCGACCTCCCCACCCCGCCCCTAAAAACAGAAGCACCCCAACCCCCACCTTTAAAAATTACCCCGATGCCCCACCCACCGAGCCCTAAAACCGATCCCCACCCCCAAAAATAAAACTACCCAATCCCTAAAAACAAAATTACCCTGACCCCCCAACCCAACCTCTAAAAACCCGACCCTGCATACTCTGAATACAAAGTTACCCTAGCCTGCCCCTAAAAATTGACCCCACCAACCGCCCTAAATCCAAAATACCCCATCCCCCACCCCGACCATAAAAAACCCGATCCCCCACCTACCCTAAATACAGAATTACCCCAACCCCCACCGCCCCTAAAAACCTGACCCCCCCACCCGCCCTAAATACAATATTACTCTGACCCCACCCCTAAAAACCGGCCCCTGCCCTAAATACATAATTACACTTACCCCCCACACCCACCCCTAATAACCCATCCCACCCGCCCTTAATACAAAATTACCCAAACCCACCACCCCACCCCTAAAAACCCGCCCGACCTGCCCTGAGTACAAAATTACCCCAACCCCCACCCCAATCCTATAAAACCCGACCCCCCACCTGCCTTCAATACAAAATTACCCCAAACCCCCACCACGCTCCTAAAAAACGGACCCCCCCACCCACCCTAAATACAAAATTACCCCGACCCTCAACCCTAAAAACTCACCCCACCCTAAACACAAAATTACCCCAACCCCCCACTCCTGCCCCTAAAAACCTGACCTCCCCACCTGCCCTGAATACACAATTACCCCAACCCTCCACCCTGCCCCTAAAAACCTGACCCTCCCACCTGCCCTGAATGCAAAATTACCCCAACTCCCCACCCCGCCCCTAAAAACCCAACCCCTCCCCGTCCTAAATACAAAATTACCCTGATCCCCCACCCCTCAAAACCCGCCCCTGCCCTAAATACAAAATTACCCCGACACCCCCACCCCTAATAACCTGCCCTAAATACAAAATTACCCGGCCCCTAAAAACCTGACCCCCCAACCGCCCTAAATACAAAATTACCCCGACCCCCACCTGTAAAAACCCATTCCCCCATCTGCCCTAAAAACATAATTACCCCAACCCCAATACAAAATACCATGACCCTTCACCCACCCTAAATACAAAATTACCCCAACCCGAACCCCTCCCTAAAACCCTGACCCTCATCCCCCAAATACAAAATTACCCCCACCCCGCCCCTAAAAACAAAATAACACTGACTCTCCACCCTGCCCTAAAAACCATAGTACCGACCCCCCACCCCACCCCTTGAAAAAAAGAAAATCACCTGACCACCCCAACCCCTTCACCCCCGCTCCACCCCTAAAAACTAGCCCCAACCCTGTCCCAGCCCCACTTACCGAACCGCATCCTTTCCTGATGGATCTTACTTTTTCTCTGCCTTAACCACACATGTGCATTGTTCAGCACATGCATGGTTAAGGTCGAGAAAAAAGCCTGCGCTGTTCAGGCAAGCGTCGTTCTGCTTGCGTGAACAACGCAGGTGTGGTCCCAGACGCGTTGTTCCAGATCTTTCCCTCTAGAGGAAGGTAGTAATTTTCTGGTCTGCAGAGATACTATCAGGCGGCTCAGCTACAAACTCTCCAGGCCTGGACTATACAGGAACCAACAAAAAGTGGGTTTTTATGGACGGAGCAGTTATGGGCAGACCACTTTGGGATCTACTTTGGCTATGAAAACAGGGTAGATCTAGAAGTGCATTCACTAGCGAAATACTCTGCACAGTAATTAAAACACGGAATGCACTACACACTAAGGTCGGACTTACAACATAACCACCACCCTTCATCACAATCCAGACTTTACACCGGCAAAGGAGGGGCAAACATTATGCAGGTGGAGGGAGGAAAAATGCCTAATTATATGAAACTTTTTTTTCACAATGTAAGGCAGATTTTAAAATCACTGGAAACAACAGATTAACATATCCTTCGTAATGCCACTGAGTTATGCATCCCCTCGTAAAGGTGGGAGCAATCCGGGACCTTATGGCTTTTGGAAAATATATTAAGACGTCCAGAATCTTAGGGAGTCATCTTCCAACTCCAATATCTCCTGAAGATGGGGAAATGAAAGAAAAATATGGATTTCAGAAAACATGGGAAACAAGGGTGGGGGGAGATAAGGGAACAGAATAGAAGACATTATAGGAAAATCACAATTATGGTGGTCATTATAACCCTGGCGGTTGGTGTTAAAGCGGCGGCAAGACCACCAACTGGGCGGCGGTAAAAAATTTGCAATTACGACCGTGGCGGAAACCTCCAACAAAGACAGCCACTTTAACACTCCGACCACCACGGCGGTACAAACAAACAGTGCAGCGGTCACCGCCAACAGACAGGCGGAGGACAAAGTACCGCCCACAGTATCACAACCTACCAATCCACCACCTTTTCCGGGGCGGATTCACCGTGGATAAAAACACGGCGGAAACAGGAATCCCGAAGGAAAAACGATCACCTCTACACACCCCACGAGGAACAATGACGCCATGGATCTGGAACTCCAAATTCTACCTGCAATAGTCTTCCTCCTCCTCTACCAGGAGCACGAACGCCGGCGGCGAAGACCACGGTGAATACTGCACCTACGACACAGGGGAGGGGGAGGAAAAAAACATGGACACGCAACACGCAACACGCAACACCCCCACCCTCACCCACCACAACACACACACTAATGCATATCAATACATCACAGTTACACCCCCCAAACCCCCTGGAAGAATGCAAAGACAATAGAAAATGAGTGTAACCATTGTAATATATTAAAAGCAAGTAGGCAGAAACATATATATACACCATGTACAAAATATATTCCAAGCATAGTAGTCCAGGTAGTGCTCAAATAAAGTCCGTTGAACACTGGGACCACACGGTATGGGCGAGGCCCACACAAGATTCCCGACCATGACGGAAAGAACACTGCAGGGGCATCAGAGAGCAACAAAACAGGCACCTCAGGGGGAGGGAAAGGGGGGGCACCTCAGCCGGTTGAGTGCATGACGCCAAATCCACGAGGGGGCCACATACCCACTGTTCAATCCTGGGGAGTGCAAAGCCACAGTCTCACAAGTCTATACAGTGTGTGGTTTGCCCACTGTTCAATCCTGGGGAGTGCAAAGCCACAATCTCACAAGTCTCTCCAGTGGGTGGTTTGCCCACTGTTCAATCCTAGGGAGTGCAAAGCCAAAGTCTCACAAGTCTCTCCAGTGGGTGGTTTGCCCACTGGTCAATCCTGGGGAGTGCAAAGCCACAGTCTCTCAAGTGGATGACAGTCTCCACTGGTTCTGGAGGGGGCTTTGTGCCCAGAGTGCTTCATCCTGCCAAGGACAGAGGTAGTGGATGACAGTCTCCACTGGTTCTGGAGGGGGCTTTGTGCCCAGAGTGCTTCATCCTGCCAAGGACAGAGGTAGTGGATGACAGTCTCCACTGGTTCTGGAGGGGGCATGGTGCCCAGAGTGCTTCATCCTGCCAAGGACAGAGGTAGTGGATGACAGTCTCCAATGGTTCTGGAGGGGGCATGGTGCCCAGAGTGCATCATTCACCCTGTGACGGAATCAGTTGCGTCAGTGCTCTTGCCGCTCATGGGCCAGCGGTGCTTGAGACGGCGGTGCCCTGTTCTGCGGTGCTTGAGATGGCGGTGCCCTGTGCAGCGGTGCTTGAGACGGCGGTGCCCTGTTCAGCGGTGCTTGAGACGGCGGTGCCCTGTTCAGCGGTGCTTGAGATGGCGGTGACCTGTGCAGCGGTGCTTGAGACGGCGGTGCCCTGTTCAGCGGTGCTTGAGACGGCAGTGCCCTGTGCAGCGGTGCTTGAGACGGCGGTGCCCTGTTCAGCGGTGCTTGAGACGGCGGTGCCCTGTTCAGCGGTGCTTGAGACGGCGGTGCCCTGTGCAGCGGTGCTTGAGACGGCGGTGCCCTGTTCAGCGGTGCTTGAGGCGGCGGTGCCCTGTTCAGCGGGGCTTGAGACGGCGGTGCCCTGTGAAGCGGTGCTTGAGACGGCGGTGCCCTGTTCAGCGGTGCTTGAGGCGCCGGTCTCCATTGCAGGGACTCAGCTGCTAGCGGTCCTTCATGGTCCAGCGGGGCTTTTGCTGGCGGTCCTTCATGGCCCAGCGGGCTTTTGCTGGCGGAGGACACCTGGGCAGGTGGGCTTGTGCTGGCGGGCCTGTCCTGGACATGTGGGCTTGTGCTGGCGGGCCTGTCCTGGGAAGCTGGGCTTGTGCTGGCAGTCCTGTCCTGGGCAGGTGGGCTTGTGCTGGCGGTCCTGTCCTGGGCAGCTGGGCTTGTGCTGGTGGGCCTGTCCTGGGCATGTGGGCTTGTACTGGCGGGCCTGTCCTGGGCATGTGGGCTTGTGCTGGTGGTCCTGTCCTGGGCAGCTGGGCTTGTGCTGGCGGGCCTGTCCTGGGCATGTGGGCTTAAGCTGGCGGGCCTGTCCTGGGCAGCTGGGCTTGTCCTGGCGGTCCTGTCCTGGGCAGGTGGGCTTGTGCTGGCGGTCCTGTCCTGGGCAGCTGGGCTTGTGCTGGTGGGCCAGTCCTGGGCATGTGGGCTTGTTCTGGCGGGCCTGTCCTGGGCATGTGGGCTTGTGCTGGTGGTCCTGTCCTGGGCAGGTGGGCTTGTGCTGGCGATCCTGTCCTGGGCAGATGGGCTTGTGCTGGCGGGCCTGTCCTGGGCATGTGGGCTTGTGCTGGCGGGCCTGTCCTGGGCAGCTGGGCTTGTGCTGGTGGTCCTGTCCTGGGCAGGTGGGCTTGTGCTGGCGGGCCTGTCCTGGGCATGTGGGCTTGTGCTGGCGGGCCTGTCCTGGGCTGCTGGGCTTGTGCTGGCGGTCCTGTCCTGGGCAGGTGGGCTTGTGCTGGCAGTCCTGTCCTGGGCAGCTGGGCTGGTGCTAGAGGTGGCCTCCTGGGCAGCGGGGATGATGGCGGTCTTCTCCGCTGTGCTGCTCTTCCCAGACTTTCCTGGTTTCTTGTGGCCCTTCCCCACCTTGGAAGGTGTCACAGCTGACTCCACACTCCCACCGGGTCCCCTGGGAGCAGCTTTGGTGGCTGGAGTCTTCCCCCTCTCCCGCCGGGCACTGGCCAACTTCTGATGCTTCACAGGTGGGGGACTGTCTGCGCTGTGGCTCCGTGCCACACTGGCTGCCCTGGTGGCCGGTGCACTCCAGATTCCAGTGACTACAGGCACCACTGGTCCCAGAGATGTTGTGGCTGAGGTACAAGTTCGGGACCTAGGAGAAGGACGGGGTGGGGAGGTGTGGGAAAGAGGTCAAGATTGGACAGGAAAAGTTTTTTTGACACACTGGGACGGGTAGCTGGAGGGGGTTTGGGAGTGGAGGAAGAGGTGGTGGTTGTAGGAGGTGTTCGTTTGCTGACTTTGGGTGAAGGTGCATGCGCTGGAGGCTGTCGTGAGGTGGATAGCTGTTGGGTGGGTGTGTGCCTCGATTTGTGTATCTTCGGAGGGTGCGTCACAGACACACTGGGAGAGGACACAGGGGACGTGTGAATGGTAGTGGGGGTGGTGACTGCACGTGAGCGGGGTGTGGTGGTGGGTGTGCTGGAGAGGGAAGTAGTGGCTGTAGAGGTAGTGCATGCAGGTTTGAGTGTAGACGAGTCTTGGAGGGAGGAGGGAGACGAGGAGGAGGGGGACACAGTGGAGGCAGTGGATGTTGGTGTGTCTGCATGTGTGTGATGCTTGCGTGAGTGCCTGTGGGATGCGTGGTGCTTATGTTTGCCTGAGCTTCCCTTGTGTGTTGATGTGTGTGCATGCTGGTCTGTAGGTGTGCTTGGGATAGGCTGAGGTACAGGGGATTGGGTCGGGGTGGAGGAAGTTGGAGGGGGGAGGCTAGACACAGGGACAATGGCTGCCATCAGTGCTGAGGCCATAGTCTGAAAAGCTTGCTGAAGGGCCGCCTGACCAGAATGAATGCCCTCTAGGAATGCATTTGTTTGTTGCAACTGCCTTTCTACACCCTGGATGGCATTCAAAATGGTAGAATGCCCAACAGTGAGGGACCTGAGGAGGTCAATGGCCTCCTCACTCAGGGCAGCAGGAGTGACTGGGGCAGGGCCTGAGGTGCCTGGGGCGAAGGTGATGCCCACCCTCCCGGGTGAGCGGGCACGGGGCGAAGGCTGAGGGGCTGCTGGGAGGGCGGTGCTGGAAGGGGGGGTGGCACAGATGTTGCCGCCACCACAAGGGAGCTCCCATCAGAGGACGAGTCCGTGTCACTGGTCTCAGCTCCTGTCCCTGCCGTGGAGCTCCCCTCGCCCTCCATCCCACAGGTGAAGTCCGAGTCCATAGTGTGGCCCTCCATGGCCATGTGGGATGCAGCCCCCTGGTGCTCCGTTGCCACTGCTCCTTCGCCTGATGATGCTAATGCACACAAGAACAGGGAGACCACAAAAAGGGGGGGAACGACAGAAGAAAGACATGTTGAGTGCATGCATTACCGCTACCGTTGGCGGACACGACAGACACAGAAGCCCCTTGCACTACTTGCCTCCATTGTTCAATTCCTGGGAAATGCCCTACATGGCTATGGACGACATCTGCACAAATAGATGACACAGGGGCATGACTAGTTGTACTTGGCACTCTACAGAGGTGAGGTGGGGTGCCACATGGCCTGCCTTTCGGAGGGACCTTGCCTACGGAACTCGCCCTGGCTTAGGGAAACCCACAGCCCACCTCCCCCACCCAGACACCTCCACTGCATGCAAAGTCAGCAGAATGAGAGTGTACTCACCCCCTTGTGGCTGCTGTGATGACCTCAAGCGCCCATCCAACTCCGGGTAGGCCACCACCAGGATCCTGAACATCAGGGGGGTCATGGTGCGACGGGCACCCCTCCCACGTTGGGAGGCCATCCTCAGCTGAGCCTCCGCCGTCTTCTTGCTCCAGCGGCAAATGTCCTCCCATCTTTTCCGGCAGTGGGTGCTCCGTCTGTGGTAGACCCCCAGGGTCCGGAAGTCCTTGGCGATGGCACGCCAAATATGTTTTTTCTGGTGGACGCTGACCTACATGAAATGTACAGGGGGAAGAGTAAGTTATTACCAACTGCACCATCAAAGTGATTGGCCCCCATCCCTACCCTTGCCATGTGGCACATGCACTCACCGTCGTTTCATGCACGCCGCACTCTCCCCCCTTCCTTCTTGCATCCACCCATCTCCACACAGGCATGGCCCATACAGCATGCTCCCAGTGTACTTACCTGTTTGTCTGGAGGACCGTAGAGTAGCGTGTGCTGGGGAAGGACCCCATCCACGAGTTTCTCCAACTCCTCCGATGTGAAGGCAGGGGCCCTTTCCCCAGACACTCGAGCCATTGTCCCTTCCAGACCGAGGTCACAGCAGCACTTGCAGTGTAGGTCCTCTCCTGTCGAAGATCAGGTATCGAGTGATTGAACAGATAGAACATGGCGTTCACTTTCGCGGCGGTGCGTACCGTCACCGCCGGCGTACATCGTCATTGGCTCCTGGGACCCATAGGGTCCAATGTTAACCAATGCAGCATTGCGCCGCGGTCTTCGACCGCCTACCGCGACGGTGTGCAATGCCAGCGCAGTTACCTCACATCCCATTGTCCCACTTTAGAGGTCAGGCAGCCGCCATTTCAGGGGCCCACATGGCTTAATTTTCAACTGCGTCACACATATCTAGGACTAGACTCAACACACATACAGGCCACCTTTTGTGTATGAATGGTGTTCTGTGTAAACTGTGGGTACGTACCTCTGAGTTGTTTGACTCTGTGCTCGCTGTTGTCCTTCATAGGCACCATCCGCTGGGACATGTGAGGAGATGGCGGCATCCTCCAGTGTACTGACCGTTGGTTGACCTGTCGACAATGGACTAGCTACATGTGATAATCACATACAGGCTGGACCGTGCCACAATCCAGGAACTATGTACCCAGTTGGAGCCAGACCTGATGTCAGCAATCCGCCATCCCACAGGAATCCCCCCTCAAGTGCAGGTGCTGTCAGTACTCCATTTCCTTGCAAGTGGGTAATTTCAAACAACAGTGGCCATAGCATCAGAGATGTCCCAGCCTATGTTTTCCAATGTGTTGTCCAGAGTGTTGGCTGCCCTACTGAAACACATGCGGAGCTACATCGTTTTCCCTCAGGTGGAGGATTTGCCTACAGTGAAAGGTGATTCCTATGCCCTGGGACATATCCCCAACATCATAGGTGCCCATGTGGCTTTGGTCCCCCCCCCCCCCCACAGGAGTGAACAGGTGTACAGAAACAGGAAGAGTTATCATTCAATGAATGTACAGATGGTATGTTTGGCCGACCAGTACATCTCCCATGTGAATGCCATGTTCCCTGGCTCAGTACATGACGCCTACATCCTGCGGAATAGCAGCATCCCTTATGTGATGGGGCAACTCCAGAAGCACTGTGTGTGGCCATTAGGTGAGCACCTGGGAGCAAGACATTGGGAATGGTTGTCTGGGTCTGGGGATATCCCTACAGGTTAGTACGTGTCTAACAGTTGTCCCTCGCCATTTGCAGGTGAATCGGGTTACCCCAACCTGTCATGGCTACTGACCCCAGTGAGGAATCCCAGGACAAGGGCAGAGGAAAGCTACAATGAGGCCCATGGGCGAACTAGGAGGGTGATCGAGTGGACCTTCGGCCTCCTGAAGGCCAGGTTCGGGTGCCTCCATATGACAGGCGGATCCCTATTCTACTCACCAAAGAAGGTGTGCCAGATCATCGTGGCCTGCTGTATGATTCACAACTTGGCTTTGCGACGACAGGTGCCTTTTCTGCAGGAGGATGATCCAGATGGCGGTGTTGTGGCAGCTGTGGAGCCTGTGGACACTGAAGACGAGGAAGCAGAGGAAGAAGACATGAACAACAGGGACTCAGTGATCCAGCAATATTTCCAGTGAGACACAGGTAAGAGTACAGACCTGCCTACTACATGTACTTTAACACTACTACCTCTCTACTGTCTGTCGTTTTCACCCAGTGTGTTGGCACTGAGTTGTCACTTTCCCTTACGATTTCACAGATGTGGGTCCCACTGTGTGACATCTGCTTAGATTGGACTAGAGCTGTGTGACATAGGTATGTTGACATTACAAAAGAGCATTTTGTCACTGTACTTGCTAATACACTATTTCGAAATCACAGACAGACTCCAGATTGTTTTGTGCTTTAAGTGTGTTTATTTAACTGCTCAATATTGGAGGGGGTAGTAAAATGGTGAGGGGTGATGGTGGAGGAATGTCCATGGCAGAGTCCAATCTATTAGTCTCACAGGTGCATTGCCCATATGGGTATAGGAAGTGGAGCTGGGGCAGTTTAAGTATGGACAGGGTGACAAAGTGGGACAGTAGGCTGACAATCAGGGTGGTCTCATTTTTTGGCGGGGGTCTTGGCATCGTGCTCTGTCTTTGTCCTGGATCTCCGGGACCATTTGCGGGGTGGTTCTCCCTCTGCAGGGGGTGGGGTGCTGGTGTGGTGGTCCTGTGGCGGGGCGTCCTGTCCACTGGCGCCGGCGGAGGTGGTGGGCAGTTCATCGTCCATGCTAGTGTCAGGGGCCCCTTGTAGTGCCACAGTGTCCCTCCTGGTGTTCACGAATTCCTTCAGCACCCCTACGATGGTGCCCAGGGTGGAGCTGATGGTTCTGAGTTCCTCCCTGAAGCCCATATACTGTTCCTCCTGCAGGCGCTGGGTCTCCTGAAACGTGGCCAGTACCGTTGCCATCGTCTCCTGGGAGTTGTGGTAGGCTCCCATGATGGAGGAGAGGGCCTCGTGGAGAGTGGGTTCTCTTGGTCTGTCCGCCCCCTGTCGCACAGCAGCCCTCCCAGTTCCCCTGTGTTCCTGGGCCTCCGTCCCCTGGACCGTGTGCCCACTGTCACTGCCCCCAGGTCCCTGTTGTTGTTGGGGTGGTGGGTTATCCTGGGTTCCCTGTAGTGGTGGACACACAGCTGATTGACGTGTCCTGGGGACGGAGGTATGGGCCCGCTGGGTGGGTGCTGTGCTGGTGTTTTCAGAGGGGGGAAGGTCTGTAGTGGCCTGTGACTGTGTCAGGGGAACCGACTGTCCAGAGGTCCCCGATGGGCCGGGCTGGTCATCTAGATCCAGTTGGACAGAGGTGCTGTCATCACTGTGGGCCTCTTCTGTTGGTGGTGTGGACATGTGTGGACCCTCCTGTCTGGTGACGTTGGGTAGGGGTCCTGCAGGGGTATAAAAGGATGTTTATTACATCTGTGTGTGGCATGGTGTGCAATGGGTGGGTGACCGTGTACCCCAGTGCTTGCATTCCTGTGTGGGACCTTGTGTGATGATGGTTTAGGGGGTTGTATGGGTATGTGCAGTGGGCATGCTTTGGTGATGGGTGTCCATGATTTGTTGTTGCATGCAGGGCTTGGTGTTGGGATGGGTGGTTTGTGATGTTGGGACATATGTGAGGAGTTGGAGTGCTGGGGGTGAGGGTGGGGGTATGTGCTGGCATGCAGGTAGGGTGGGGGATGTAATAGTTAAGATTTGTCTTACCAGAGTCCATTCCTCCACCTACTCCTGCGAGGCCCTCAGGATGCAGAATTGCCAAGACCTGCTCCTCCCATGTTGTTAGATGTGGGGGAGGAGGTGGGGGTCCGCCGCCAGTCCGCGGAACCGCCAGGTGGTGTCTTGAGACCACGGAACGCACCTTGTCCCGTAGGTCGTTCCACCTCTTCCTGATGTCCTCCCGATTTCTTGGGTGCTGTCCCACTGCGTTTACCCTGTCCACGATTCTTCGCCATAGTTCCATCTTCCTTGCAATTGAGGTGTGCTGCACCTGTGATCCGAATAGCTGTGGCTCTACCCAGACGATTTCCTCCACCATGACCCTGAGCTCCTCCTCCGAGAACCTGGGGTGTCTTTGCCGTGCCATGGGGTAGGTGATGTGTGGGGTGGAGTGTGTGGTGATAAGTGTGCTGATATGTAGTGGGGTGTTGTGTGAGGTGTGTGGAAGTTCTGTGGGTGATGGTGTTGTGTGCCTGTGGATGCTGTTGTTCTTGCTGGTGCTGTCTCTCTCTGGCCTTCTTTCAGAATTTTTGGTAGTAGGGGTTTGTGGGTGATGTGGGTGTGTATTTTATATAGTATTGGGTGTGTGGGAGTGGTGTGTGTATGTGTATCAGGTGTGTGTATTTCGAATTGTCAATGTGGCTGTGTTTTGTAAATGTGTGTGTATTTTGTGCGCGGCGGTGTGTACCGCCAATGGAATACTGCGGTTGAAAGACCGCTGCGTGGATTCGTGGGTCGTGATAGTGTGGGCGTATTTCTGTTGGTGTGACGGTGGAGGTTTTGTTTTCGCCAGTTTATCACTGACCTTTGATGTGGTGGACCTGTGTGGGTGTCCAGATTTTGGTGGATTCCGAACAGTGGGTCATAACAGCTGTGGCGGAATTCCGTGGCCGCGGCGGTGTGTTGGCGGTCTTCTGCACGGCGGTAAGCGCCTTTTACCACCAATGTTGTAATGAGGGCCTATGTTCTCTACAGGGAACAAATGTACAAACTGATGTATAACCGGTACCTTACCCACAGCACTTAAAAAAGAGTTATACATGAGTGCTATGATTATGCTGGAGATTTTGGAAGGTAAGAAGGCAGTACCTTGTACATTTCATGGTCCTGCAGTAAATGGAGACGTTTTTGGAAAGAAATTCTCAGCTAGAGCAAGTGAATTATTGAATACCCTATACAAAACACACCTGAAGTCATACTATTGGGACTTAAAAATTCCAGGGCAAAAAGTATGGACAAAAAAACTGAGTGCTGGTAAATCAACTGACTGCAGCTGCCAAGTGGGTATTAGCAGCTGACTGGAAGAAGGAAAAACCTCCCACCCTAAACAGATGATTTACTAAGTTAAGGAATTTGGTGGCCATGGAAAAACATAATGCATGACCTCAATGACCAGTCAAAGGTTTACATCAGCTACTGGTAGATCTCCTGTTACCTGTGAGTGGCTCTACTTTGTGCAGCCCACCATACAAAATTGGAAGCTTTTGCTTGGTATAATTAATATATGTATACCAAAATTGAAAAAGGTGTATTTGAGACAAACATGTGTGCATTTGCAGAACCTGTAATTTACAAAATATATTTTAATGTGATATCTTAATGATATGTCATGCAGCATTGCAAGACCAATTTCTAATATTATTACTTTGGTATTATTATCTGATGCCAGGGGCATTGCAGCAGTGGCTGTTATATATTGCTCTTGTAGAGGCATTCCATATTGACTAAGCAATTATTTTACATTAATGCTTGCAATTCTGCATTACGGTACGTAATCTTGCAAATGGTGGACACCAATATTAATCTAGTCTGATATGAATAAAACTAGTAATGTTAGTAGCTAGGGATGATTTCAATGCAGTTAAGTAGTTTATTAGTGGAAAAGTTGGAGCCCCCTGGTTTTGACAGATCTAGCAACCTTTGTTTGACCAAGTAGGTTCAACACGACCACAGACTGAAAGCCCTGGCCTGAACTATTGATCCTTTGCAAAAATGATAATGAGTGAAACAAGGAACTATCAATCTGGTGAAGGGGCTCACACTTACATAAGCAGCTGACCCATGTTTGCATGAGAGGGGAGATGGAACAGGGGCAAGGGTTGTAAGGGTGGGGGGTTATCATGGAAGACTAATAAGATGGTAAGTTCTCACTGAAACTTTGTTGGACCTGGCCATTTTGGCAGGTTCATCCCCTGACTTTTTTGCCTCCATCCTCATATTTTTTCTGACCTCTCGTTGTTGGCTCTAGGACTTTGAGCACTTTATCACTGCTGATCAATGCTAAAGTGCAGGTGCTCTACCTTCTAAAGTTGGTATGATTGGCTTATACCTAATTGGCATATTTAATTTGCCTGTAAATCCCTTGTACAGTGGTATCGCTATACCTAGGGCCTGTAAATTGAATGCTACTAGTGGACCTGCAGTGCTGCTTGCGCCACCCACTGAAGAAGCCTTTCAAATCTGTTTCAGGCCTGCTAGTGCAGGGCCTGCATGCGCAGTGTTCTGCCACAGAGACCTGGCATCTAAATTTACTTGCCAGGCCCAGAACTCCTCTTTTACTGCATGTAAGTCACCCCTAAGGTAGGCCCTAGCAAGTCCTATGGGCAGGGTGCTCTGTATGTAGAAGGCAGGACATGTGCCTGGTTGCGTGGCCTGTCCTGGTGGTGACAAACAGCCTATTTGGCTTGTCACTGCTGTGAGTGCTGCCTTCTCATAGGATTGCATTAGAAATGCCCTGTCGTATGTGTAGGGGATTTTATCTGATTTATGAGGGGTAGCATAGGCATGTTTGGTATGGTTGTAATGGTAGTGAGAAATACTGCTTACTGGTGTAAGTGGATTTTTTTATTACTATTACCGAAATGCCACTTCTAGAAAGTGAGCATTTCTCTGTGCTTATGACTCTGGTGTTTTGCAGCTTGACTCCAATCCACGTCTGGGCAGACTGACAGTTGGGCTTTGTGCATACTTTTCAGACAGCCTGTACGCAGGGAGGGTGGAGGTGACACAGAGGTGCATCTGCATACTGAATAGTCTTCCTGGGCTGAGAGAAGGGAGAGGCGGACACACCTGCACTTATAAAAGCTGTGCCCTGGCCTCACACAAAAGGGTTGTTTACCCCCAACTGATGTCTGGAGCCTGTGCTAGAGGAGAGAGGGGGCACTTCCAGAACCAGTAACTGGTTGGAACCTCCTCTCCCCTTCTTTGTAAACACACTGTAAACTGAGTATAAGTATAGGTAGAGTTTTCCCCACAGTTTGAAGACACTTTAGAACTAACTTGAAACTGGAAACAATGCTGGAGGGACTCACCAGGAATCGCCATAGACTGCTGCTGCTGTGTTGACCTGTGACCTGCTGGGTCACTAGGAGAGACTGCCATCTGCCTGCATCCCCCCTAAGCTGGCCTGCTACTGGACCCTACAGCCCTGTGCTCCATGATCCCTTTGTCCCTCAGGGGCTAGGTGCTGTGGCCCTGGACCGCTGCAACAAGTCCATAGCTTCTGGGGAGCACTTTGCCATCTTTTCCTGAAGCACTTGGAAAGCGCTTCCTTTGTGGTGCATTTTGGCACTTGAAATTGCTTTGCCACTACCAGGGATCACCACCGCAGCCTGGGCGGGCTGCTGACATGAAGTGCAATGGTAACACGCTGCCTAGTACCCCCAGGGCATGAAGACAAGGGAAATTGGAGCAAGCATGCTCCTACTGTGCCTCCGGGGCCAAGCACGCTCCGAGGAGCGCCCCCGGGGCACCAGCCAGCCTTCATCTGAGCCAATTCACAGCTGCTGCCCGGGGATTACAGGAAATACTAACGCACCATGTCGGGTGCGGGCGAGTGTGGGAGGACAGCCCCAGGTGAGAGGGAGACCTAATCAGAGGTCCCCCTTATGCCCAGGACCTGCAATGTTGCCCGGACGCTCTCAGAAGGGAGACGTGTGGCCCCCAGAGCGTGAGAGGCAGCCAGAGCCTCTCCCCTCCTGTCGGGCAGCTGGAAAACCTCATCAGAGGTCCCGCGCAGCGGGGAGATCGTCCCACAGTGCTTTGGCCCCCTGAGAGGTAGGACACAGGGGTTGAGGGTGAGTCCCTCTCCCCCGGTCACTGCATTTGGACCGTGAACGCTCCCACAGCATTTTCTTGACCCCTGCTGGTTTGGCACCCCTCTGGAGGGCCAGTTGCGGCCCAGGGGGGGCCCTCTGAGATCGCAGGCCTCAGGAGGGGCCCGTTATGAAAACAGAGGGGTGTGTGCCGCCCCCTTCCTCCTCCAATCATCGTAGTGGCCCCCCCAGAGTGAGCGCACAGGGGGCCGGCGGCCCCCTTTTGTACATTGTGGCACTGGAGGTGCCTCCACCATAGAAGGACAGGCATGTTCCTTCTCTGGGCATGCTGGGAATACTATGCTAACCTGGTTCTTTTATGATGTGCTACATATATGTGCTGATGTTCCTTTTATGGGCATGACATCCTGATATGTTTTCTTGACTTGCCATATGTTTTATAAGGTTCCTGATATGAGCATTTATGATATTTCTATGACAAGTGCATTTATCTTGTCAGGTGATTCCTGACTACTGCTTATATTGCAGAATAGTAAGTAACCTGTGTGTTATGTGTGACTACTGCTGGTTCTGCAGAGTAACTATTGTGTAACGTTCTGACAACTACTTGGGTAGCAGGATATTACTGACGTGTTTGGTCTAATAATTGCGTTGTGTACAATACAGTATATTTTCATATAACTTGGTGTTGTGTTTCCTTTGTGGTGGGGATAGTGCGTCACGTATGTTGTGGGTGTTGTGCAAACGCTTTACACATTGCCTCTGGGGTAGGCCTGATTGCTCGTGCCAAGCTACTAAGGGGGTGAGCCGGGGCTATCTTGGACATGTAACTCCATTGCCCTAACTAGAGTGGGTGGGTTCTGCCTCAGTTAGGTGCATACCCTAGCCAACCAGAAACCCCATTTCTAACAGAAATGTTTTGGATAATTATATTTATCTTCTTCTCAATCAAAATGATTAGTAATAAAAAAGCAAACAATGACACTACAGCCTCCCAGCACTCCCAGTTTTCAGGATGATATTTGAGGATTATTTTCATAGTCTGGAGACATTAGAGACTGCCATTCGATAACTCAGCTACACAGCCTACAAAGAGGGTATGTGAAGCTCTTGCTTGTTTCTGGTTGTTAGTCAGGAAATGCAGGAGATTTGACTTTCCAGTATGGTTACAATCCTATCATTGAATGTGAAATGGCTCAATTCACCTGCAACGCGAATGTCAAGTTGGAAATATTTGCGGGGCCAGGTTCCTGGAAGAATCTGTCTCCATGAGACACTTCTCACTAGGAAGGACCAATCTAAGATAAGGCATGATGTATACGCCTTGGTCTTCTGTTCCTCATGCCTTACATATGGTGTGGAAAGTTTCTGGAATCAACAATTACCTTCCCGGGTGCAAGATTGCAGAAAGGGTAAGAAAGGGAGATACCTTACAGCCCCTTACTAATCACAACAATGGACTGTCCTAACTCGGGCATGACTATCTTTTTTGTCTATTTTGTTCTCTAAAAATCTCTGACTTTACCAAGGGAAATATGTAACAGGAGACTTCAACTTAGTCTAATTAACTTAGTTGCATCTGTAGACAGGCCTGGAAGCATTATATAAGAAATTTAAGGCCAAACTACATGCTTTATGTTATAAAGATATCTTGCATTAACTGAATCCAGAGCACAAGGGTTACACATAATTTTCTCACACACATCAATAATATATACATATAGACTACATTATGATTAGAAATAGCCTCATTAATCCATACATCAGATACTGAGATTTTGGCAATCTCAGTTGATGCTTCAATAGCTTTGACCCTTACTATAAGCCCACAATGAATTTCTAGAAACATGATAACAGATCAGTCGACATTGCATATCAGTATACTTACTAAAACAGAACTACAACTGCTGAATACAAGTAAAGTAGTGGTAAGCAAGTCCACCTAGTAAATAAGACAGGAGTACAAACTGCAGGTATCATGCAGTCTAGTGTAAGAGCAGAAAGTTATTGAGACTGTGTAGCATACATTCTGGTGTGTAAACTGGGAGAGAGGGGAACGTAAGGAAGGGGAAGAGTGGGGTACGGCAGGGTATATTTGATACAACTGTGTAATGTATTTACGTTGGTGGTGTGGTCAGGGTCTCTAGATGCAGTAGGAGATGTGCAGTGCATCAAGAGTAGGTGAAGATGGAGGTATGGCGAAAGGTATGGTGAATGGCTGGGCAAAAGTGGGAGCACGGGGCCGCAATGTGGTAGATCGTTATTCCCTGTATGTTGCAAAAACTGCAAGAGGTGTGTAGCCCATTGTGGAGAGATGGGCCATTTGCAGAGGCCCTGGACCACTTCATTTCGGTGAGCGTCTTCCTCTGCAGTTCCCCTCTTACGGAACACTCCATACCTGGCTGCCAAGGGAAAGGGGAGGTTGTCAGGGAGTGCCAGTGTAGATTGAGTATGCGTTTGGCGAGGAGGAGCGCGCCAGAGAAGCGAAGCATGAACGTACTTTGTGTTGCCTTGAGTGTGCATCTGGCGAGGAGGAGCATCAAAGAGGTGAAGCGAGAACGCACTTTGTGTTGCCTGCATCACTCGAATATGCCAAAGGAACATGCTTCCTAGATGTAGATGTCGGTGACCTCCATGATCTGTCACAACATATCATGCACCTTTTCCCAGAAATGGTCAGGACCAGAGCACTGTGGCAGATCTACGCCTAGAACCCGGCAGCGTGGGCAGTATGCTCTCCCTTGGAGGAAAAACAATTTATCTGAGCTGGGGTAGGGTATGTGCTGTGCAGTATGAAAAGCTGAAGTTTTTCTTAAGCTAGAGTTGCGGGTTACCTACTGTGGGAATTTCAAAGATATCCTCCATTCCTTATCGTGCAACACCCACCCAAACTCATCTTGCCATTTATGTCGATGCATATCTAGGGACAACATTGTTAAGTCACGAAAGCTTTATAGAGCCAAGTAATAAGTATGGTTTATAGGACAGGATGTTTTGCGGATTCTGTCTCCATGGCACACCATGAAGTACGATATGTGTGCATGAATAAATGTAAAAGAAACTGGCCTGGGGGTAGATCGTAATCCTATACTAATTGGTCAAACGGGAGGATCTAACCACTTAGAAAGAGATCACAGGCCGTGCAGACTGAGGCCCTCATTATGACATTGGCGGTAGGTGCCGCTTACCGCCATGCTGACTGCCGCCAACATACCGCGACTGCGGTGGTATACTGCTACGGGTATTAGGACCCACACATAGAAATCCGCCACTATACAGACACACACACAAGTCCGCCAGCCAAAGGTCACTGATAAACTGGCAGTACCAAAACCCACACAGTTACGCCAACAGAAATACGCCCACAGCATCATGACCCACTAATCACTGCGGCAGACATTCAACCGCAGTAAACCATTGGCGGTACACACCGCCAAACTCAAAATACACATACACTAACAAAACAACACCACATTGGACAATTCAAACTACACACACCTGACACCCATACACACACCACACCCACACACCCACACAACTATAAAACACACACCCATACTACCCACAACCCTTTACGACTCCAAAAAAACTGCAACAGAGAGAAAGAGAGAGACACCAAGAGCACCCAAAGAATCAGAGCCACAGAACACCATCACCCATACACCACCCGCGCACCTCACAGCACACACCCCAACACATCACCCGACACACCCTCACACACACCACTCACACTACACCCATGGCACCACAAATACACCCCAGGGTCTCAGAGGAGGAGCTAAGGGTCATGGTGGAGGAAATCATCCAGGTAGAGCCACAGCTATTCAGATCACGGGTGCAGCAGACATCTATTGCAAGGAAGATGGAGCTATGGCGGAGAGTCGTGGAAAGGGTCAATGCAGTGGGACAGCACCCCAGAACAAAGGATGACATCAGGAAGAGGTGGAATGACCTACGGAGGAAGGTGCGTTCCTTGGTAGCAAGACACCAGATAGCTGTACAGAGGATTGGCGGTGGACCCCCACCTCCTCCACCACAACTAGGAACATGGGAGGAGCAAGTCATGGCGATCAAGCATCCTGAGGGCCTGGCAGGAGTACCAGGAGGACCGGACTCTGGTAAGTCAAATCTCTATTACTATCACCCCCCTATCTGCATGCCATCACATACCGCCACCCCTGCCCTCACCCCCATCACTCCACCACCTCACATATCCCCCACCATCACAACCCACACATTCCAATACCAAACCCTGCATGCAACACCAATGCATGGACATCCATCACAGACCTGTATGGACACCCATCACAACAGCATGCACACTAGTGACAATAACTTAGCCAGCCAAATCACAACTCACAAAAGCCGAAGCTGCCTTGCTTATAACAACTATAGAGGAAAACATATCCATGCACAAGATGACACACGCAGAAACAATAACACTGCATTTACATCCCCAAAGGACCCCCACACAACGTCACCGGAGAGGAGGAGCCACCAACATCCAGTCCCCCCCCAGAAGAGGCCCACAGTGATGACAGCAGCTCTGCACACCTGGATCAGGATGACCAACCTGGCCCATCAGGGACCTCTGGACAGTCGGTGACCCAGCCACAGTCCAAAACCACCACAGAGCCTGCCCCCTCAGGAAACACCAGCACAGCACTCACCCAGCGGGGCCCATCCCTCTGTCCCCAGGACACGTCAGTCAGCAGTGTGTCCACCACTACAGGGACCCCAGGCAACCCCACAAACACAGGACGATCAGAGACCTGGGGTCAGTGGCAGTGGGCACACGGTTCAGGGGACAGAGGCACAGGAAAACAGGAAAACAGGGAAGCTGGGAGGACTGCTGTGTGACAGGGGGAGGACAGGCCCAGGGAACCGACTTTCCACGAGGCACTCACCAACATCCTGGGAGCATACCACCATTCCCAGGAGACCATGGGCCAGATACTGGCCAAGCTGCAGAAGACCCAGTGGCAGCAGAGAGACAGTACCTGGGGATCAGGGAGGACCTGAGGGACATCCACACCACCCTGGTCACCATTGCAGGGGTGCTGGCAGACATGGCCAACACCATGAGGGAGGCGGTGGCACACCAACAGGCCCCTGACACTAGCCACACCGAAGAACAGCCCTCCACCTACGCTAGTGGACAGGAGGCCCCGCCACAGGAACAACATGCCACCAGCACCCCACCCCCTGCAGAAGGAGAATCACCATGCAAAAGGTCCCTGCGATCCAGGCAGAAGCCAGAGAACATTGCCAAGACCCCGCCAGGAAATAGGACCCCCCTGATTGTCACCCTTGTGTCCCACCCTGTCCACCTTGAACTGACATTGCTCCACTTCCTATGCCCCCTTGGACAATGCATATGTGATACCAATAGACTGGACTCTATCCTGGACAGTTCTCCACCATCAACCCAGCCCATTTACTTCTCAGCACTGAAATAAACACCCTTGGAACTAATACAAGTATGGAGTCTGTCAATTGATTGAAATATGTATTAGTTTAACAAGCTGTAAACATTGCAATTCAAATGTACTGTAATATTTACATAGGTATGACCTGTAGTGGGCACAGTAAACACACCAGGAGCCAGAGTGGGGCACATATATCTGAAAATAGAGATGCCAAAAGGTACAGTAAGTGGCCATAGAAATTGGGAAATCAGGCTGCCATGTTCAATGTCCAACACAAAACTGGAATTACTGTTGAATTATTGTAGTTATGTTGTCCACATCCTCTTCCTATGCCTCCTCTTCATCACTGTCCACAGGCTCCACCGCTGCCTCACGACCATCTCCAGGCTCATCCTCCTGCAGAAAAGGCACCTGGCTTCTCAAGGCCAGGTTGTGCAACATGCAACGATGATCTGGCACACCTTCTTGGGTGAGTAGTACAGATGGAGGGACCAGAATCTGTCCTTCAAGAGGCCAAAGGTTTGCTCAATGATCCTCCTTGTTCACCCATGTGCCTCATTGTAACGTTCCTCTGCCCTTGTCCTGGCATTCCTCACTGGGGTCAGTAGCCATGAGAGGTTGGGGTAACCAGAGTCACCTGTAAATATCGAGGGATACCTGTTAGCCACACACTCACCCTTAGGGCCAACACCATACCCATATTCCTACATCCACTGGGTGGGGACCATGGGCTCACCTATTAGCCACACCTGGTGCCTCTGGAGTTGAGACATCACATATGGGATGCTGTGATTCCTCAAGATAAAGGCATCATGCACAGAGCCAGGATACTTTGCATTGACATGGGAGATGTACTGGTCCGCCAAACACACTATCTGCACATTCAGAGAGTGAAAGCTCTTTCGATTTCTGAACACCTATTCATTTCTCCGGGGGGGGAGACAAAGGCAATATGTGTACCATCAATGGCACCAATGATGTTGGGGATATGTCCCATTGCATAGTAGTCAGCCTTCACTGTGGCCAAATCCTCCACCTGGGGGAAAAAGATGTAGCTGCGCATGTGTATCATCAGGGCAGACAACACTCTGGTCAGCACATTTGAGAACATAGACTGTGACATCCCTGATGCCATGGCCACTGTCGCTTGGAAGGAACCACTTGCCAGGAAATGGAGCAGTGACATGACCTGCACTATAGGGGGGATACCTGTGGGGGTTGCGGATAGCTGAAATCAGGTCTGGCTCCAATTGGGCACACAGTTCTTGGATTGTGGCCCTATCTAGTCTGTAGGTTAGGATAATGTGCCTGTCCTCCATTGTCACCAGGTCCACCAGGGGTGTGTACACGGGGGGATGTCTCCATCTCCTATTCATCCTCAGTGGTTGAACTCTAGGGTGAAAAACGGTGAGCAGAAGGTCATATTGAAACATATTCTCAGATTAATATGCAATTTTTGCTTTACAGAAACAGTATGTGAACTTGTAGGTCAGTTGATGTGCCTATGTCTGCTGTGACGCAGTTAGGTGCCATGGCCTGTGCCTCCCTGAAATGGCGGCTGCCTGACCTGTGAGGAGGGACAAGTGGAAATGAGGTAATTCCGCTGGCGTTGTGCGCCGTTGCAGTCGGTGCTCGACGACCGCCGTGCCACACCGCATTGGTTATCATTGGGGCCTATGGGTTCCAGGAGCCAATGGTGGTGTACGCCTTTGGTGACGGTATGCACCGCCGCAGAAGTGACCGCCATTTTCTATCTGTTCACTCACTTGCTACCTGACCTTCAACAGGAGAGGACCTACACTGCAAGTGCTGCTGTGACTTGTGTCTGGAAGCGACAATGGCTCTGGTGTCTGGGGAAAGGGCCCCTGCCTTCACTTTGAAGGAGTTGTGGAGACTGGTGGATGGGGTGCTACCCCAGTACCCTTTACTTTATGGTCCTCCAGACAAACAGGTGAGTACACTGTGAGCACGATGCGTGGGGCATGAATGTATGGAGTGCTGTGTGTGTAAGCCTCGTGTGGGGGGGTCTGAGGAGTCCTTGGCAGAGTGCTGCATGTATGTTGGTCAACGTATGTGCGTAAGGGGATGGGAGGGATACGGTGGGCCATAAGTATAACAGTCCGGACAGTATGACTAATACGTTTTATGCTGTATACTTTCTGCAGGTCAGCGCCCATCATAAAAAGGGTCTCTGGCGTGCCATCGCCAAGGAGGTGCGGACCCTGTGGGTCTTTGACAGGCGGAGCACCCACTGCCACAAACAGTGGGAGGACCTGCACCACTGGGCAAGGAAGACGGCAGAGGCCCAGCTGGGTCTGGCTTCCCAACAAAGAAGGGGTGCCCGTCGTACCCTGACCCTCCTGATGTTCTGCATCCTGTCGGTGGCCTATCTGGAGTTTGTTGGGCGCTTGAAGGCATCACAGCAGCCACAAGCGGGTGAGTACAGATTCAGAATCATTACTTTACACGCGTTAAGGTATTACCGAGGTGGGAGATGTGGGCTGTGGGTGCCCCTGGGCCAGGGCGAACATGGCAGGGTAGGTTCCTTGATGGGCAAGCTCAGATGCACTCCAGCCCCAATTATGTTAGTGGGCATCCACTACTGGGCAGGGTCCTGTGGGTTTCAGGTGTACAGCTAATGGCGTTAGGCATTGTACCCCGTGGCCTGGTGACTAGCATTGTAACTGGTAGTGCATGGCCTAGTGCATAGAGCTGTTCCCTGTGACTTGTGTACGCCAACGGTAGTGTTGTTGCTGGCATAGACCAAGTGTATCCTCTGTCTCTTCCCCCCATTTTTGTTTCGTCACCCTGTCCTTGTGTGCATCAGCATCATCTGGCGGAGGAGCAGAGGCACCAGCGACCAAGGGAGCTGCATCCCACATGGGCCTGGAGGCCGAATCCACTGACGGTGAGGGCACCAGTGGGACGGAGGGTGAGGGGAGCACCACGACGGAGACAGGAGGGGACAGTACCGACAGTGACTCCTCCCCGACGGAAGCTCCCTGGCGGTGGCGGACAGCTCTGTGCCCACCCCAACTACAGGTACAGCCGCCACTCCCTGTACCAGCACCGCCCTCCCAGCAGCCACTTAGCGAGTTTCCCATGCCCGGTCACCCAGGAGGGTGGGCATCTCCTTCGCCCCAGGCACCGCAGGCCCTGTCCCAGTCAGCCCTGCTGCACTCAGTCAAGCGGCTATTGACCTCCTGAGATACCTCTCTGTTGGGCAGTCAACCATACTGAATGCCATCCAGGGTCTAGCAGGGCATTTGCAACAAACAAATGCGTACCTGGAGGGCATTCACTCTGGCGTGGCAGCCCAACAGAGAGCATTCCAGGCTCTGGCCAACTCCCTGATGGCAGTCATTGTCCCTGTCTCCAGCCTCCCTCCTCCAACTTCCTCTACCCAGTCCCAATCCCCTCAACCTCAGCCTATCCCAAGCACACCTTCAGACCTTCAGACCTGCATGCACCGAAATCAACACACAGAAGTGGCTCAGGCAAACACAAGCACCACACTTCATCCCACAGGCACTCACGCAAGCACCATCCAGATGCAGACACACCAACATCCACTGCCTCTACTGTGTCCCCCTCCTCCTCCTCGTCCACCTCCCTCCCAGTTGCGTCTCCACTCACACCTGCATGCACTACATCCTCATCCACTACCTCCATCACCAACACGCCTATCACTACACTCCCCTCATCGACAGTCACCACCCCCACATCCATGCACATGTCCCCTGTGTCCTCTCCCACTGTGTCTGTGCCCCCTCCTCCCAAAGTACACAAACGCAAGCAGTCAGACACCCAACAGCCGTCCACCTCACAATAGCATCCAGCCGATGCACCTGCACCCAAACACATCAGACAGACACCTCCTACAACCACTCCTTCTTCCTCCACTCCCAAACCTTCACCCTCTTCTCGCCCAAGTGTCCCTAAGAAGCTTTTCCTCGCCAACATTGACCTATTCTCTACCCCTCCCCACCATCCTTCACTTCGGGCCAGGGTGGCCGGAACCCAGCCCAGCACCTCAGCCACCAAGCCCTTGGCCACTGTGGTTTCTGCAGCTACTGCAGGTGTGAAAGGCTCCAAGGAGGCACCCGTCAGCACAGCCAGTGTGCCAACACCACCTGCCAAGGCCAAGAAGGGGCCGCCACCTAGCAAGGGGAAGGAGGCACCACCAGCCAGCAAGGGGAGGGAGGCACCACCAGCCAGCAAGGGCAGGAAAGGAACACCAGCTGGCAGAAGCAAGGAGGCACCACCATCTGCCAAGGGCAGGAAGGGGGCACACAACACCAGGCATGGCACTGCAGCCAGCTGAGGCTGGAGGGGAGGGTCTGGATCCTCCACCCACCACTGCCAGCACCGCCACCTGTACCGCGGCCAGCACCGCCAACTGCATCGCTGCCAGCACCGCCACCTGCACCACCGCCAGCAGCACCACTGCCAGCAGCAGCCTCAGTGGGCAGCAGTCCGAGGCTGCAGGGGAAGGGCTGGAGCCTCCCCTCACCACTGCCAGCACCGCCACCTGCAGTGCAACTGCCATCCACTGAGCAGCCGTCACCGCCGGCGAGCAGTGTGTAGTCGTGACTACATGGGCTGCAGTGCATCCTGGCCCCTGCAGCACCTGTAGGTCTGACACCCAGGTGAGAGACTGTGACCTTGCACCATCCAGGATGAAGCACACTGGGCACAAAGCCCCCTCCAGAACCAGTGAAAGAAGGCATCCACTCACCCCCTCCTTGGCAGGATGAAGCACACTGGGCACATAGCCCCCTTCAGAAACAGTGGAGAAGCCACCCACTTGGGAGACTGTGGCCTTGCACTCCCCAGGATCAAGCAGTGGGAAAACCACCCACTTGAGAGCCTGTGGCCTTGCATTTCCCAGGACCAAGCAGTTGGCAAACCAACCACTGAGAGACTGTGGCCTTGCACTCCCCAGGACCAAGCGGTGGGCAAACCACCCACTTGAAAGACGGTGGCCTTGCACTCCCCAGGACCAAGCAGTGGGCATGGAGCCCCCTCCAGGCCAGTGGCGTTGTACCATCTTCCGGCTGAGGTGCCCCCCCATTCCCCGCCCCCCTGAAGTGCTCGTGTTTTTTCGACTTGATGCCCCTGCAGTGTTCTTTCCATATTGAGGCAGGAGTCAAGTGTGGCCTTGGCCTATGTGTTATGGCCCCATGGGCCACTAACATTTTGGAGTGAGCATTGTCCCTCCTTTTGTCTATATTGTACATACTGTTTATTGATTTAAGTACGTATTTATCTAAAAGTGTACTATTACACTCATTTTAATCCATTCCTTTTATCCTTGCGTTATTCCTGAGGGTTATAGGGTGTATATGTAATGTTATTGCATCTGTTTGTGTGTATGGTGTTGGGGGTGAGGGTGGGGATGGGAGTGTTGTGTGTTGCATGTGTGTCACTCTCTTTTTCCTCCCCCCTCCCTTGTGTGCTAGGTGCGGTACTCACCGTGGTCATCTTCGCCAGCGTTAGTGTTCCTGGTGTATGAGGAGGTACACCAGCATTGGAAAAATATGCAGCTCTGTCTCCGTGGCGTCGTGGTTCTTCCTTGAGTGTCAAGAGGTGAGTTGTTTCCCTTCAGAGTACTGTTTCTGCCGTGCTTTTGATGGCGTTGGTACCACCCCGGAAAAGCTGACGGATAGGCCTGTTGTAATGTTGTGGCCGGAACATTGTCTTCCGCCTGCCTGTTGGCGGTTACCGCCGCAGTGTTTGTTGCTACCGCCGTGGTGGTCAGAGTGTTAAAGTGGCTGTATGTGCTGGCGGTTTCCACCGTGGTCATAATTCCATTTTTTTTACTGCTGGCCTGTTGGCGGTACTACCGCCGCTTTATCACAACCGCCAGGGTTGTAATGAAGGCCTGAGTGTTTTGTCCATGGGGCCATGTTGCGGTGTGTATAGGATCCAGGGAATCGAGGAGACCGACCAGAGGCAGTGCGGGGGCATACACTGCAATCCCGAAGACATGAGGGGCCATATTTATACTCTGTTTGCGCCGGATTTGCGTCGTTTTTTTTAACGCATATTCGACGCAAAACGAACTCCATATTTATACTCTGGCGTTAGACGCGTCTAGCGCCAAAGTTCATGGAGTTTGCGTCATTTTTTAGCGTGGACACCTACTTTGCGTTAATGATATGCAAGGTAGGCGTTCCCTTCTAAAAAATGACTCCGAGGCATGTGCGCCGTATTTACACTCCCGGGCAAAAATGACGCCCGGGAGTGGGCGGGTCAAAAAAAATGACGTCCAGCCGCTTTTGCGTCGTTTTTTAGCGCCTGGTCAGGGCAGGCGTTAAGGGACCTGTGGGCTCGGAAGGAGCCCAGAGGTGCCCTCCCATGCCCCCAGGGACACCCCCTACCACCCTTGCCCACCCCAGGAGGACGTCCAAGGATGGAGGGACCCATCCCAGGGAACTTAAGGTAAGTTCAGGTAAGTATATATATTTTTTTTTTGGTGGCATAGGGGGGCCTGATTTGTACCCCCCTACATGCCACTATGCCCAATGACCATGTCCAGGGGACAGAAGTCCCCTGGGCATGGCCATTGGGCAAGGGGGCATGACTCCTGTCTTTGCTAAGGCAGGAGTCATTTCAATGGGGGTTGGGAGTCAAAAAAAATGGCGCAAATCGGGTTGAGGGGAAAATTTTGCCTCAGCCTGACTTGCCCCATTTTTTGACGCCCAAGCTCCATATTCCCCTACGCCGGCCCTGCCTGGTGTGAGTCATTTTTTTTGACACACACCAGGCAGCTCCGCCGGCTAACGCCGGCTAACGTCATTGAATAAATACGGCGCCCGCATGGCGCTTCAGAATGGCGTTAGCTGGCGTTAGATTTTTTGACGCACAACTGCGTTGGCGCAGTTGTGCGTCGAAAAGTATAAATATGGCCCGAGATGTATTCCTGTCATGCATGCACGGGCCACCGTCATCTGGGGGGGATCGAGGAGGGGGGTGTAGTTTTAGAGAGTAAAAGGTGATGAAATGCAGGCAGGACAGGACACCTTCCTCACTACAGGTCTTTCCCACATACCACAAAGACATCCAGTGTGATAGCCACTACAACTATGCTGCCAGGAAATATGCCTAGAAGGATGGGGCCCCCAGTTATTCCCGATCAATCTGAAGCTGCAATTTGTGAAGGGCCACCTGATGTCATCCAGTACCCGAAATAAGGTCCCCCAGCAAGGAGACAAGCTCCCTGAAGAAGGAGAGGGGCAGGATGGTGGGGAGGTTGGTGAAGTGATAAAGTAGGCGAGTTAATATAATCATTTTCGCCAGCACAATTTTGCCAATCGGGGTGAGGAGCAAAGACCGCCAGAAGTGCATTTGCGATTTAATGCCCACCAGTGCCACCCAAAGATTCCCATCAAATATATCTGAGGGGGTGTGAAAGAGATGAATCTCCAAATAACAAAGTGGATGCTCCTTGCCAGCGAGGGGGGTTGCACCCAGGTGTATGGATCATGATGGTTGATCAAGGTGTAGAGGGTGTACAGCCACATTATCCCGGTTTACTCGGAGTCCAGACACTCTAGCAAACTTGTTAAGCATGTCTTGGAGAGAGGTCAGAGGGGATGCCTTTTAAGTAGATAAGGAGGTCATTGGCAAACAGACACACTGCATGTGTTCTCTAGGGGAATCTCCCATGCACAGCCCTCGTCCTATAGGCGTATAGCAAGAGGTTCCATCGCAAGGGCAAAAAGCAATGGTGAGAGGGTACACCCTTGTCTGGTTGCACTGCTCACTTGGATCCGAGCTGGAATGTGGAGTCCTAGGCAGACCCCGGATGTTCGGTTGGTGTAAAGAAGACAAGTGTATGCGAGGAGGCACGGACCGTCTCTAAATTGGGTCAACATCTGAAAAAGGTAATGCCACACTAGTGTGTCAAACGCCTTCTCCAGGTCTACCATGAGACAGGCTTCCCGCGGGTAGCATCCCCTTACACTGTCTTGTATGTGAAACAACTGACAAATGTTTTCACGGGTACTGTGTCCAGGGAAGAATCCATTTTGGTCAATATGGACTAGTTCCTGAAGTATCCGGGCGTAGCAGTCTGCCACTATCCCTCCCAGTATTCTGTAGTTAGCCCCTAAAATGGTGAGGGGCCAATATGAAGATGGATGAGTCGGTTTCTGCCTGGTTTCGGGATTGACACCAGAAGAGGTTCCTGGAGCAATTAAGGGAGCTCGCCGTGGTCAGCGCTGCTTTATACAAATCAGTTAATTTGAGGGCTAAAAGCAAAAAGAACATGCTGTAATATGAAAGCAGCAGGCCATCGAACCCCATAGTTTTGGTATGGACTACGTCCTTGAGCACTTGTACGATATCCTATGTGGTAATTTATTTTCAAGGGGAATGTTTGGTAGATATTGGGATGCGGGCTACAGTAAAGACAACAAGGAATGCCTGAATGAACGATAAAGAGTCACTTACTCACCTAGACGTGGGTTAGAATTTGTAATGGGGTATGGTGCAAAAATGTTGAATTTTATGATTAATTCACATGTCCCAAGATCTACTGCAAAATGTAAATATATATCTATCTCAGTTTACTTTGTTGCTAAGTTATGATTATTTACGTAGCATTTATTTTTCATTAATTCATTAGTTCATTTAATTGTATATATCACCTTACCATAGTGAATAGTAAGAGTACTTCCATTAGTGGTGGACACGAGGAGTGATAACAGGGAGATCAAAACATGTAGACCACTAAGGAGGACAGGAACATAATATACCCACCCTCCTGACACCCCTTTTTATCATACCACCCCTGTGAGACATGTTAAACTGGTAATATCATCCAGAGGGTAGTATTTTTAACTTACCAAGGCCCCACCACTCCTATCCTTTTCTAGCATCCACATCATTGATACCAACAGTGCTCCCACGTATTCCGTTGGTCGCAGCACATTTCGTTCTGCAGCAGTACGGGAGGAAACCCAATGATGAAGCATGCCACCAAGGGGTTACCCTGGTGGATGAGGGTTTTTCTAACAAAACAACTTTTTTCTGTGGAAGTTTTCCCCTTCTGAGTTGGATCTCTAATTACGTTTACTTATTATGAGTCCCACAGAACTACTGTGTACTAAAATCGTGCTCTGAACAATCTGTTCCTGCACCTTGTGTGTTTCCTCATGGTGATTTCACCACCTTATACTGAGTTTATCAGATTGGAATGGGGAACAATGCGATGCGACTGTCATGCACACAACAGATACAAACTTTCACCAATACCAACCTGTTTTTTCATGCAAATTCTCTTACATGCTTATAGGAAGTTGTGCAAGAAAAACATCTCCAAGGTGTGGTAATTATTCACTATGTGGAATTTGTGTTTATGTGCAAACACCATTTGAGCCTGAATTCGGATTTACCAACTTGCTCGGAATGGGCACCTGGGGATCTAACCTGGCCGTGTATTTTGCTTTTGATCTGTTATGTGTTACTGAATCTTGGGTTACAGAGGTGTATGCTCTAGTATTGGGATCTCAAGCTCCTTTAACCTGCAAAACAATTAATGCCGAGATTAGCATCAAATCTTAAACTGGTACCTGGCTGTCAGTTTCCAGAAACTGATATTCTGATGGCTAGTCTTCAGCGCTCAAAAATAGAAAGATATGCTTTAATCTTGTCTGTCATATTTGTTTAATAAAATAACTAGGTCTCGGGGCGTGGCTTCGGGCGTCAAGATGGCGGTCGCACTCTGAGAGTGCTCTGGACCCCTCCGTCATCCGCCCGTAGTTAGAGTGGCCTGACCGAGTTGAGGACGTCGTCTTGACGATCCTTGCGACCCCTGGACCCCTGGGAATCTCCGGCGGCGAGTAACTTCATGAGAGCGGCCCCGTTCCCGAGCCGCGCCCGATCCGTCCGATCCGTCCCTGGAAACAAAATGGCGGCCGGGGCTGATTTCCGCGGCTGAGTCGGGGCCGAACCGACGATCCCGCCCGATGCGGTCGAGCTGGAACGGAGGTGTGGCGGGGTGAGGAAAGAACCCTGGAGGGAGCTGAGGCTGCGCTCCAAACGTGGTCCCCGCGGCATGCAGGAGCAGTGCTGCTGCATCTAGGGGGAGAGAGCGCTGTGTGGGTGGCGCTGCGGCCGCGCGCCGGCTCGAGGGCATCGGCCGAGGAGAGCTGAGAGGCTGCGCTGCACCCAGGGGAGACCCTGCGGGCCGGGGCTGGAGCGGCGGAGGGGCGTTTGCGGAGAGGGACTTCCTGGTGTCGTGAGTGATGACAGAGGTGTGCTGAGGGTCCGCGGAATGTGGCGGAGGCACCGGGATGGGACGAGGCCTCTCTGAGGATACTGACACGTCCGAATAACCAAAATTGAACGGAAAGACTTGGGGCCACCCTCTCCGGGTTCCCGTTCTGAACGGGCCCACCGCGGACCGCTGCCGCGCCGAGAAACACACCGTGATCCGGCCCAACGAAGGGCATAGGCCTTGAGTGACTTCATGGCGCCGCGGGTGCAGCGTGATCAGCCCTGGGGCCGGTCGAGGCCCTACTGAAGGTAACGGCACGAAGTGACAACAGGGTGGGGGAGGGGAGAGGAGTTAGGGAAGAGGATGCCCTACCCCCCCCTTACCATTTAATACCTAATGACGGTTAGCGGCTGGGTCGGGATGGAGCCGGACCCATCGTGGAGCCATCGGATGCCAAAGGTGGAGAAGACCACAACTTGGGCCTGAACACCTCTCCCCACGCCCTCTTTATAACTGTGGTAACTACAAACGCGCAGGGGACCTAGGCTGGACTTGAAAGACCGCAAGAAGTGAGCTACCTGACTCCTGTTTCCGATATTGCGATGGGGAGAGACAAGGCGAACAAACAGCCCCCACCCTCCCAGCAAAAGATTGACCAGTTCACGACGCCGGCGGGCCAGCGAGGAGAGGGAGACACAGCCAGCGGAGGCCCCGCACCAGACGGAGTGAGTGCCATCCTTCAAGCCATTCAATCATCACAGTCTGCGGTAGAGACTAAGATCGGGGAAGTGCGAGAAGACGTGGGTCTTGTCCGACAGGACCTCAGAAACGCAGTGAACCGGATCACTGAGGTTGAAACTAGAGTCTCCCAGACTGAAAACGACCTAGCCGACCTCAGAAGTAAAGTGGCCCAGCTGCAGACCCGAACCGGCGAGCTTCACCGCCGTGTGGAAGATGCAGAAAACCGGTCAAGACGCAATAACCTGCGTTTCATCTGACTCCCAGAGGGCATAGAAGATGGTGGTGCATCTGAGTTCCTAGAGAAGTGGATTAAAACCTGGATGCCAGAGCAGTCCCTTTCGCCCTGGTTCGCGATCGAAAGAGCACACAGGGCATTGGCTCCGCGCCCCCCTCCAGGCGGCCCAAAACGTCCAATGATTGCGCGCTTCTTCAACTTCAAAGATAGAGACAATATCCTTAAAGAGGCTAGGAGGTTGGAAGATCTTCAATGGGAGAACCATAAAATCCTAATTTTTCCAGACTATACCCGTGAGGTCCAGACCCGCCGCCGGTCGTACGAACACGTTAAGCAGAAACTTAGAGCGATGCAACTTTCATACATGCTCCTCTTCCCCGCGCGGCTCAAGGTCCTCCTGGCCGGGCGAGCGCATTTTTTTGAAACACCTGAAGAGGCTTGGGACTGGCTGACGGAGGAGGGTGTCGGAGCCCGAGGGGGGCCCTCGGGACACTCGGAGAGGGCCCCTCGGGTTGGTCCCCTCGCCCCGGGAGGTCCCCGGAGGAGCCGGAGGCGCACCAGATCCCAGAGAGGGAGACCGAAAGACACAAACACCTTGGAAAATAATGAGGAAATCCGAGACTTTGGCTCACAAACAGAGAGGGAACCCGCGGAACCCTCGGGGCCTCAGACCCCAAACCAATCAATAGATGACAACAACTTGAGCCAGTCCCCGGCCCTTGGTTAATATGACGCATTTGACACCCACTGATGGGAGTCCAAAAGACTTGGGATGTCAGACTTACCTATGCAGACCTTACAAGGGTCACTATAGAAGGCGCCAAGCCTCCCTAATATATGACACCCGAGACTTGGCAGGCTTTCTCTAATTGTAATTGATCCGACTATATGGAGGGGTCCACCACTCCACCCCAAGGACAGTCCTGCTGGCTGTCTGGTTTTGGTTGGGTATTTGGGCGACAGATGCTTCCGGGGTGGGAGTATGGGGAGGGGGGTGGTTGGGGGGTGGGATTTTTGAAGTTAGTTTAGATAGGAATAGGAATAAGTTGGTTAGGTCTCTTATTATTTCTTTGTTATGTTTGGAATGGTCGCCCCTGGGTCCACAGCCTGACACTCAGCCCTATGTAACACCTACGCAACTCATGCCTGGCACTCACTAACCCAGGTCCTTTCCTGGAACGTAAATGGCCTGTTGGACAAGATCAAGAGGTCAGCAGTATTTAACACTCTCCGCAGGTACTCCCCCTCAGTGGTCCTCTTGCAGGAAACTCACCTCCTTGGGACTAGGTGCCCCATGCTCATGCGGGGAGGATATGACAGAGTATACCACGCGGGCTTTTCCAGGGGCTCTAAAGGGGTAGCCATTTTACTTCATCGCTCTCTGCCTGTGGTGATCACAGCCACGCAGGTCGACCCACAGGGCAGATTTGTTGTGGCCACGGGGACTCTTCATGGAACACCGATAAACTTTATATCTGCATATGCCCCCCCGACGAGACTTGATGCCTTCTTGCACTCACTCCGCCGAGTGGTTGTGGGACTGCCCCAGGGGACCACCCTGTTGGGAGGGGACTTCAACGCGGTTCTTGATCCCGATTTGGATGTATCCGGCGAGATCACGGCCAGTAGATTAGCCAGGGCTTCGGCTCTGACTGGTTGGACCGAGAGCCTTGGCCTTTGCGAGGTATGGAGAACCTGGCACCCTAGGGATCGTCGGTACACCCACACGTCGGCCGCCCACCAGACGCAATCCAGAATAGATCTGGTATTCATGTCCGCTCTGGACCTCTCAAGCGTCACAGGGACAGAGATACTTCCCCGGGGAGTTTCAGACCACACACCGGTGCGGGTCCGCCTAGGTGGAGCAGATCCCTCCAGACGCCCGGTATGGCGCCTAAACGCATGGTACCTTCAAGACAAAGACTACACCCAGGAGATCAGAAATCAACTAACCCAATATTTTGATCTGAACCTGGGGTCGGTCCGGTCCCCGGGAACATTATGGGCCGCCTGTAAGGCTACCCTTAGAGGGCATGCCAAGCACCTTCTCCGCACCCGCGAGCGAGACAGGAACTCCCAGATCTCTGACCTGGAGGCTAGGGCCCTGAGACTGGAACGCCAACAAACGACCTCTTCGTCTGCCACTGCCCTGAGGCAGCTGACTATGGTCAGAGAAGAAATTAAACACATAATGCTAGACTCGGCTAGGTGCATGTGGAGAGCTTCGGTAGCCCGTATATATGGCTGGGGGGATAAAAATGGGAAGCTCCTGCACTGGCTGGCGGCTCGCCCTCTGGCCGGCAGGGTTATACCTGAGATTTTAGAACCCTCGGGCTCCCTCTCCAGGACACCTGCTGAAATTGCACAGAGCTTTGCCTCGTACTATGCCCGCCTCTATGCAATGCACCCCCGCCCTGCCATTGAGAAAGAGACCCCTCTTTTGAATGACGTCACTCTCCCCAGGATCTCCCTGGAGGCAAGAGATAGACTGGATGAAACTATTAGCCTCGCAGAGATAACCAGTGCAATTTCCGGCTTGGCATCGGGCAAAACTCCAGGCCCTGACGGACTCCCGGCAGAGCTATA
Source organism: Pleurodeles waltl (assembly GCF_031143425.1). Lineage (NCBI taxonomy): Eukaryota > Metazoa > Chordata > Amphibia > Caudata > Salamandridae > Pleurodeles > Pleurodeles waltl. Next base: position 196,779,696 of record NC_090442.1, read on the forward strand.
TAACAAATGCAGTGATATACTGGGTCCCCACTTACTCAATATGTATGGAGAAGCCGAGAAACTAGGCCGATTCCCCACCGAGATTGACCAAGCTACGATAGTTGTGATACCAAAAACCCAACCCCCATCGCGGCATTGTTCGGCATACCGACCCATCTCACTTCTGAATATTGAGATCAAAGTGCTTTCCTTGACCCTGGCCTCTAGATTGAAAGAGATAATGCCCACACTAGTGCACCCTGATCAATGTGGCTTTATGCCCACTCGTAGCACCAGGCACTGCATTAGGCGGCTGCATGTGGCTCTGGCACATCGCAGGACTCTGTCACACACACCCTTGGCATTACTCTTACTGGACTTTGAAAAAGCCTTTGATACAGTGGATTGGTCCTACCTTGAATTGGTCCTGCAGAAAAATGGACTCGGCCCCAAATTCCGAGGCCTAGTGAGACTCCTGTATTCCAAACCGACAGCTCGAGTCCGGGTGAATGGAGTGGTCTCTGACCTGTTCCCTATTGGCCGCGGAACCCGGCAGGGTTGCCCGCTATCCCCATTGCTCTTCGCATTAATGATAGAGCCTCTTGCGATACTGCTGCGAGGAGATCCCCTGATCGAAGGCTGGTCTTGGCCCGCTTGCGCAGAGGACCGTGTGGCGCTATACGCAGATGATGTCCTCCTATATCTCTCCAACCCGGCTAAAAGTGGCCCCCGCGTGCTAGAGATCCTGAGCCTTTTCGCAGAAGCCTCGGGGTTGATCCTGAATCCCGCCAAGTCCCTGTTGGTCCCCCTACACCGCTCCGGAGACTGTGTGGACTGGCAGCGGAATATTCCAGTGCGAAGAAACAGCTTTAAATACCTGGGAATATTTATTTCACTTCTCCCTGAGTTGACATGGGAACTTAATGTTACACCGTTAACCAGGAAAATTAGAAGCGATCTCCTACACTGGAGGACACTCCCTCTTAACCTGCTTGGTAGAATAGCGCTCTACAAGATGATGATCCTCCCTAGGCTCCTCTATCTCCTGCAAAATTTTCCCCATCCCATTCCTAGGAAATGGTTTGGGGAAATGGACTCATTGGCACGCCAATTTATATGGAGCAGAGCCCGCTCACGGTTAGCACTCAAAACCTGCCAGAGAGATGTGTATGATGGAGGTTTGGGCATGTCTAATATCCATTTCTACCACCTCGCGTCACAAATACTTGTAATTAATGACTGGATGGGGGGTGGGTGGACAGATCCGGCATACCGACTGGAGCTCCAAACGATGGGATACCCACGGATTTGGGACACCCTTTATGGAGGTCCGATCTCTCGAGACATCCCGGACGTGACCAAGGTGGTTCTGCAGGGATGGCGGACGGCTCAAAAATCGACAGGGTGGTGGGGCCGTCTTACCCAACAGACCCCTTTGTGGCAGGGGAGGCAATTGGTGGAGGTGGCGGGCCTGGAGGGGTTTCAGAATTGGGATAACATTGGCATCTCCACACTAGGCGATGTCTGGAATGGGTCACACATACAATCCTTCGAAGATCTCCAGAAAAACTTTTCATTAAATAAGACACAGTTCCACAGATACCTCCAGCTCCGACATGCCTTATCAGTACATATCCGAGTGGGAGAAACCATACCCGAGTGCAGCCCCATGGAGGCCAAGGCACTGATGGGGAGCTTGGGCAAGGGGGGTGTTTCCCAGATATATCGCACCCTGGTCTCCGGCACCTCGGGTTCCCTGGGGGTGCTTCGCCAGAGATGGGAGGGGTGGGTGGGCCCCATGGAAGAGGTGGAATGGAGTGAGGCGCTAATGGCCCCGCGTGCCCTGGCGATTGCTACCCGTCTTAGACTGATACAAACGTATTTTTTGCACACAGCATACCTCACACCCGACAAACTACACAGAGCGGGCCTCCGCCCCACTGCGGAGTGCCCCCGCTGCAGAAATCCCACAGCCGACTTCTTTCACATGGTATGGACCTGCCCGGCCATGGTAGCCTATTGGGGAGCTGTCTTGGGGGAGGTTTCTGAGGTGTTGCAGGAGAATATAGAAAGAGAGCCTTTGCCCCTCCTTCTTGGGAGCATGGGTGACACCGAACTAAGGAGACCGGATCGAATCTTCCTCGGGGTGGCGTGCTTAGTGGCTAAGAGGGATATAGTGGCAAACTGGAAGGCCAATAGTGCCCCATCACTGGCTAAATGGAGACGGGGAGTGGATTGGTGCGCACAGAGTGAAAAACTTGTATATGAGGCTAGAGGATGTCCGGATAAATACAATAGGATATGGGGGAAATGGGAGACCGCAATAGGCACCTGAACAATATGTCATCTCTAATATTAGTGCTGTCTGGGATCACAGGTTCGACCAA